>NC_060082.1:31930000-33180000 GCF_922984935.1 Meles meles | reverse complement strand
AAAGATAGTATTTTCTTATTCAGAAAATGTAAATGCACCAGGTTTTCATTGCTAAAGGCAAAAATTTTGTAAGTTACAAAGATAATAAACCTGGAAAAAAATCACATATCAAGAAAAATTCAACAATTTTGAATATAGAATGACTAATGTGAATTTATTCCTCTCAAGCATGAAGCCAAAATACAGTAGGAATAACAAGCTATATATTGGGTCATATAGATAACATTTTCAAAGGGTCTAAAAGTATGTACTTTAGTTACAAAAATCATAGCTATATAACAATATATTTATTTATACATTTAAAACTAAATTAAAAATGACACTGTATGGGCATAATGACATCTACTGGACATTTGGGTTAATAACAGTTAAGAAGAGGTTAATTTGAAACTCACCTAACTTCACGACCAATAAAATCATGTAAAATAAAATTAGATTGCAGTTAATACATTTATTTTCCTTCTTTAATATAATGTAATATCTCTGCAGAAAATGTTACTTCTAAGGTAAAAAAGGTTTAATTACTTCTCAATCAGTCCTCCCAATCACAATCACAGACACAGACTAGCCTTTTAGCTTTTGGGTCTTAGAATCCTGATATGGATTTATCAGATAAATTCAGGAGGAATGTTCTTCATATAAATATAGGATATTACATAAAATTTATAAAAATTTAGTCTGGGGCACCTTGGTGCTCAGTTGGCTGAGTATCAGACTCAGTTTCAGCTCAGGTCACAATCTCAGGGCCTGGGTTCACACTCAGTGGGGAGTCTACTTGAGATTTTCCCTCTTCCTCTCCTTCTGCCCCACCCTTTCCCTCCCGCAGTGCACGAGCATGTCTTTCTCTCTCAAATAAATAAATCTTTAAAAAATTTAGTCTGAGTTTCAACAATAGGAAATTTTTTTAACATCTGGAAGTCATATAGTATACTATAGTATACAGTATAGTACTATCATATATATAGTATACTATATAGAAATACTTTTTGGTTAGAACCATCTTAAAGGAAATTAATACCAATAAATATTATATCCTAGTGGTATAATTTACCAGTTAAATAGATTGCTTATACTAAGATTTTCTTAAATGAAAGAGAAAAGCAAAACACTTGGGAAAGTCAACAAAAATCATGTTTGAAAAATACTGAGTGCTGAGAATTCATAAAACATTTTATTGGAAGAAAAAAAATGGCAAAGAAATACTAAAAATTCTACAGTTAATTTCACTATATTCTAATACACCAAAAATGGTCTTTAGAGCTATCCTAACCAAATCTCAGCCAGTTTCAGACTAATTAGGTTTAATCCTTATTCTGACAAATTTGTAAACTAAGTAGTTAAATGATCTCTGCATTTTTAGCTACTATTGAATCATTTAAAAGTTAAAAACTTTTATGGCTCCCATAAATGAACAGACTTTGGGATGCTATCCAATTTCAAACAGCCACTGGAATCACGCTTCTATAGTCCTGAAACCACACTGGTTTAGTACTGGTAATAGTGACCCAAAGCTGTTGAAAGATTTTAACACCTAATCATTATCAGGTCTATGTATGTAACTAAGTGACAAGTTTCTCTTATAAGTAGCAGCATGCTCTTTTCGGGTCAAATGATAACTCTAATCAGTTCAAAGTTAAGGGTTTTTAGTATATAATGGGCTGGCTGAATTTAATTTCTCTAGAGGAGTTCACTTGCCTATCTGGATGGTCCAGTCAGAGAGTTTCTAGCATTTGTGAGATTATTTTATCCTTTTGTCACTTCTAAGTGTGTTGGCAGAATCTTACATTTCCAAATTTGTTTTAGAAAAATGCTTCAATTTATCTATAAAATGAGAGTTATAAGCTATTCTTTTCCTTTTGGAATATGATTATATTTAGACTAATATTTTAAGATAAAGACATGAATAATAGAATCTTTTTATGACATAGTATTTTTTTACATGCATAAACCCATAAAATAATAAAAGAAACAATAAAGAATATGAAAACAATTCAGTTGTTATTACACATTTTTTAATTTTAATACAAAATCAGATTTTAGAAGTTATACAAAAGAAAGCCAAAAACACTTTACACATTCATGATTAACTTTAATATTTCTTTTTACTTTACATACTGAAAATGTTTACTAGTACGGAATGCCAAGTGTGTCCATCACCATTTGAATAGCTTGTAGGGGATTTGTGATTTCTTCCATTTTATCTCTTCTCAAAACCCAGTCTGGTTTAAGTCTGTGAAAAGAATAAAAACCTTAGATTAATGAAGTTCTTCTCTTAAAAAAGAGTTACCTTCTCTGTTTTGTCTTAACAAAAATGTGGCTCCTCCTGAACATATCACTCCCCTTACAACCCTCTCAAACAGGTGAGGGTTTCATATGATTGCCATTTACCACTGTCAGGCTAGTCCTCATCATCCTTCTTCCTTTGAGGCTTATGCTATTTAGCTCACCACTGCCTTCCAGTCATCTTTCAAACTCCTGTTTATTTTGTTCTTTGTAACCTTGGTTCTTGGTCTTCTCTCAACTCCTGCCACCATTCTCAGTAACTTCAACATCCGTGTAGCTAGCAAAAAATCCTACAATCTCATCTGTCAGTTCTACCCTCCCTTCCTTCTTACATGATCAGTTCTACTTCAACCACTCCTTCTTACACGATCACAAAATAGCCTTCGTCATTATCAGAAAGTACCCCACCACTGATATCTCCGTTCGAGACTGCCATTCCCCCACCACTCCAGATTCCCATGTCATTCGATTTAACACATCTACTGCACATAGTCTTCCATCCCACTGAGATCTCTAATTCACTGACCTCAACACAGACCCATCATCCGTCAGAATGCTGACCTCACTTTCCTCCTCGTCCAGCTTAGCTCCATCAATAAAATCTCCTTGGCAATTTCACTAATGCTATTGTTTCTCTCTCCTATTAAATTCAAATGTAAAGTTCTATTTGGATTCCAAATTGA
This sequence comes from Meles meles, assembly GCF_922984935.1. Classification (NCBI taxonomy): domain Eukaryota; kingdom Metazoa; phylum Chordata; class Mammalia; order Carnivora; family Mustelidae; genus Meles; species Meles meles. The sequence continues at coordinate 33,177,034 of NC_060082.1, read as the reverse complement.
ATCCAAATATCTGCTTTCTCCATTCCTGTACAGCTGAACAGGAAGAAAAGAAAGACTGCAGAACCAGGCTGACTGATTTTGTGTCAATAATTACAAAACTAAATGGGTGCTTGAAATTGCCTTGTATGCTCTTCCTCTTTCCCTAAGATGACTATTTTATTCCTTTCTTCTTTTCAAATGTCCTCACCATACCCTCCCTGGTCTGCTTTTGGGCTGATGCTTATAATCTCATCTTCATTAAGAAATTAACATCCATCAGAGGGGAGCTCATACATCTTTCTCATATAACTCCCTACTATGTTGCATTTCCATCTCCTTATTCTCTCCATTTGGTTAAAAACCCAAATACCTATTTGTTGGTAAATGGTCAAAATGTGTTATAGCCATATAATGGACTAGTACTCTGTGATAAAAGGGAATGAAATTCTAATTCATATATCAATGCAAATAAATCTCAAAAATCAAGCTAAAAAAAAAGAATCCAGTCACAAAAAGCTATATACTGTATGATTCCATTTGTGTAATAATGTAAAAAAAAAGACAAAGCAAAAGTATTGAAATAAGATCAGCAGTTGCCAGAATCCAGGGTTAAAAGGAGATAAAGAACTGCAAAGGGAACTTTGGTGTGACAGAAATATTTTGTATCAGTTGAAAAAAAGGGAAGCTATTAATTCATGTTAATCATAGTTTCGATTTTATTTTATTTAATTGAGAGAGAAAGAGAGAGGCAGAACATGAGCAAGGTGAGGGGCAGAGAAAGAGGGAGAAGCAGGCTTGCACGGATCATGGCTTAGAATAGACTTATTATTTCATTAGGGACTACAAATAATGATAATTTCACATTCTTTCTGCACATATTAAACAATTTTTTAATAGAAAACTCCTACATCAAACATTGGGTTACCCTAAGATGCACTATATGTAAGAAAAATGGGACCTACTTGATTTTTTCCTTTTACCCATAGCAAGCATCATGAGTTGTTTCTCTAGCGTCCTTCAAGGGTAACCAATGATTTTTTTTTCCTTAGTATCATCATAAGCTGATGAATTTTTCATATGATCTGGTCCATTTGTTTTTCAATCCACCTTAATCTATCCCTGTCACTACTTTAACCACTAACCTCCATCTTGCCAAGTCCAATGGGCATTTTTCTTACCCTGTCTCACAACCTCTCAGAAGCATTCCACACAGCTGATGAGACACCACTGTGGAATATCTTCTAACCAATTACCAATTCCTTTTCAGAGCTGTTGGCTTGTTCTTTCTGGAGAAATTGGGGCTGCCTTGAGGTTCGGTTTGGGAATTTCTTTATTTCCTTTCTAGGTATTCTCTTCCCCCAAGGTGACTGTATCTATTACCATGCCATAAATGTGATCTAATGATTCCTTAATCTAAGGATTATTGAATTTAAATCTCTAGACTGATACTTCTGCCTAGAACCACAGCCCTGATTAATAGCTTGTTTGTCTCTCCTCTAATTTGTCACAGAAACCTCAGGTTTTCTAAAACAAAACCCATGATTCAATGCCCCTTCCCACCATATCATTTCTTATCCTTTTTGACTTTTACTTCTTGTAACTACATCCCAGAGACAGTTCCCCAGTCACATTATTTGAGCACGTCCTCTAAGTTATTCTCTATCCTAGCAGTTACCACAATCTTTATTACGCTATTCACTTACTTGCTTATTTACGGTCATTCTCCTGAACTATGTGGCTCCATGCTGTGCCATAATTACAAGCTTAAAGCATAGGGTGCAGCTCCATACTATGCTTGCTCTCACACTGATACAGGTGTCTACTTGGTTAACCAGATAAGCTAATACTCGTTTTTAAAAAATTTCTAAAGTTACATGTCTTAAACTAGTTAAACTACTATTATCACTATAGGTTTGCCGTTGAGTGAATGGCTGTCACCCCCCAGCAAAAGGATATGGTGGGGATATGTTAGGATATATTAGGATATATCCACATCCTAATCCTTAGAACCTGTAATATTACCTTATTTTGAAAAAGTGGTCTCCATAGATAGACTTAACCAAAGTATCTTGAGATCAGATCATCCCATATTATCTGAACTGGCCCAAAATCCAACACACGTCCTTTTGAGGAAGAGGGAGGAGGAGAAGACACCCGTGAAGACAGAGGCAGGGAATGGAATTATACAGCCACAAGCAAAGAAGAACCTACAGTCACCAGAAACTGGAAGCGTCAAGGAGGGATTCTGTTCTAGAGCCCTCAGAGAAAGTGAGGCCTTGCTGACACCCTGATTTTGAACTTCTGGTTTCAAGAACTCTCAGAGAATGTTACTGTCGTTTAAGGCCACCAAGTTTGTGGTAATTTGTTACAGCAGCTCTAGGGAAAGTAGTACAAGGTATCATAAAGAACTTCTTTAGAAGGAGAAATTTCAAGTTTCAGGATGATTAGGAGAAGAGTTGGAAGTTGATACTGTAGCCAGGAGGGATTTTTGGCAGCTTTTAAACAGGGTAGCTTGTTCTTCATGAGAGAGAAGAAAGTTTATACAGCAAAGATTATAAAAAGTTAACTGTTAGACTTAGCATGTAACTACTTAATACAAGGAATTTATTGAATAACTATTAATACCCAAAGCCACAGTGTTATTACTTTATTCTTTACTGAGACTGTCTACTTTAGATTCGCCAAAGATCCTATTTTTACTCATATGTTGTTTCTCCATCGTCAAGCACAGTATCTTGCTGACAGCAGGTACTCCATAAATGTTTGCTAAATGAATGATTGAACAGTGACGTAAAACTATAGAATACATTTACTGCTTACCTTGAAACTATTCTGGTTCTTACAGGTGTTTCTGGGATAAAGGGAGTACTTATAGAAGAATTCATCTTTTGTTTATAAAGCAGTCTTTCAGTATTCATTTTATGTTTACGAGCTGTAAGCTTGTAGAGACTATAAATACGGTCAACAACTTTGGATCTACTTCGAATATCCTAAAAAAGAAAATGTACAAATTATTAAGACTAAAACAAATTTTGTATCCCTTATATGCTAGTAAAATCAACCATAATAACACCATACAGTAAACTTATGAGTCCTTAACAAAATCTAAAAGCCATGCTTTCCAAGTTGAGTAGTTAGACATGTTTTAGCTATAAACTGATTTGTAAGACAATTACAAAAACGTAAATATTTAAAGACCGTATACCTTACTCCATACTGAATACAGTAAATATTATAGTCAATATGCCTATTATATCCAGTTTCCAAGTGCTGTGAATTTTCTCTAAGTTTCCAAAGTTATCTACGTCTCTCTCACAACCTAGATTAAGTACAGTCTTTTGCATAGACCACCACCATATCTATGCTTCCCTCCTTCCTGAATGGTCTCCCTACATCCACACATGCTTTTGCAAAACCATTCTTCATTCAGGAGCCAAATTCATGTTAGAACTTAAACTAGAACACACTCCCTTGTATATAATCGTTTAGTGGTTTTGTTCTCAGGATGAGGGCCAGAATCCTATCATAGCCTGTGGCCCCCCCATGTCAACTGTAAGTAGCACCTACAGAGTTCTCACCATGGAAAAGCTTGAAATGTATTTATGGTTACAACAGGAGGATGAGGAGTCACATAGATGGTGTAGTCTACCTTGTTCGATAATTTATTACTTTCAAGTAAATGGGAAATGGCTACTTACATAGCTGTAATAAGCTTTCTTTTTAAAATTCAGTTTATTACATTAGGAAACCACTATCAACACAATACACCCGGCACACAACACAACACACAAACACCTCCTTCATCAACACAAAAGGCAGGTCTGAATATACACAAAACTCTATTTAAATTGTGATAACTACTGAAGGAAAAGTATAAAAGTCTTAAACCTAAAAACCTGGAAAGAGAACCTCAAAGGATGATAACGAATACTTACAGAGGCCCGATTTGTCGTTTTTAATAAAACCGCCAACAAACAACAGGTTTTTGTAAAAATGCTTCCACCCTTGTCTGCGACTTTGTCACCGGGCTTTTCTCGGTACATTTGCAAAAGGTCCAGCAGAGTATCTATGCAATTTTCTACATCATAAACTGCTGCAGTCGTTTTCTCATACTTGAAGAGGACAGAATGAAAGCAACTGTTACAACACACACATGTAGCCTTAGAAACAGCCCAAGCAAAAAGAAAGCCGAGGACCAACTTTTTGGACTATCTACACCAAGTGCAAAGGACTTTGTGAAATGACTTCTTGATATTACTGTCATTTTTGGATCCATTTTATATGTATATCTGCATTTTAATTGAAAGTTCCACAAAATAGGAATCAAATCTAAAATCTTTGAACATGAACACCCTGGAGTAAATAAAAAGCTCAAAAACAAGGCAGTTTTACTGAGAACCTCACAGGAAAAAGATAACTTATCTGTGGTAATTAATCACACGGTAAAATAGTGATAAAAACTAAGATTAGGATACATTTTTCCTGCCTCATATACCTAATTGTATCACTAGATTCATATGGAAATTTGTGTGGAAACAAATAATGCTAATAATGCTATGATAAAAATAACAAAATAATATTAACAGTTAACATTTATTTGGCACTTTTACATATGAAGCACATTATATGTACCGTGACTTACTTCATTCTCACAATAACAATATGAGGTGGATACTACTATTATACCCATTTACAGTTAAAGAAAGTAAAGTACAGAGAGGCTAAGTAGCTTGTAATAAGCCGCAGAGCGGTGATTCAAACCCAGGCAGTTTGGCATCAGTCTGTGTTCTTAACCACTACTTCTCAGTAAGAAAATACCAGGTAAAGAGTTGTGGCTGAGGGGCTGGATGGGGAAGATAAATTTGCCATCTCAGTACTTCTGGCTGCATGCGTTATGGTTTAGTACGGATATCTGCTACCAGTCCAAAGCCAAAAAACTTAAATGCTAACCCTTATATAGAGTCTTAAATACAGGGTAACCAAGTGATAGCAATATCTCAATCATGTTTTGCCAGACATGATTATAAGAGTTTCTACTGTTTTGATACAATGCCGTGGATAAGAACACCAGCTCTAGAGGTGGACAAAAAAGGATCTGAATTCAGCCCTACCACTTATCACACTCAAGGGTTTAGGCAGGAGACTTAATTTCTATAAGAATTATTATCTCTTCTCTATAAAATTGGAATAATAACATGGACTGCTTGAGACTATTATTTTAAGAAAAATTAAATGATGCATGAAAAACACTAGCATGTAGGAGATACTCAATAAATGTTAGTAATTATTATTAATATAAAGACAGAAAAAATAAAAATCATAAACAATTAGTGTTTCTATGTACAATTATGTTATGAGAGTAAACGTTTTTCCCCCTAAGACTCTTGCATATAAATGAATTCTAACTGGGTGATCTAGTAAGTTCTAGTGAGCAAGCATGAACTTAATGTGTTGGGTCAGATTTCTTGACCAACGAACGATTCCTTATTAAAAGGGAAAACTACCTTAGCCACATTAAGCAAGACTTGTACAGCATATCTGATGACTTCCATACAAGGAACGCTGCGGTTACAACTTCGGATCAAAACAAATATTTTAGAAACTGCTCCACTCTGGGCCATGTTCTCACAACAAAGTGGAGACAATCTAGTAACCACCTCTGAAACGAGGGAAAAGAGAGATAAATTCACCAAAATGAAATTTTAGCTAATAGTGTATTATAACATTCTTTGTACATTCAAAGGCAAAAACGAATTTCTAACCTCATACAAGATATTGTTAAGACAAACTAACCTAGGTGCTTTAAAGCCTCAAGAATAGCAGAAAGGTGCTTGTAGGTCAAAAGATAGTGAAGCGCAAGTGCAGTTCTTTTGTAGAGTTTGTTTTCTTCTCGAATCTCCCTGTTAACAAGTTGAAGACTTAGTCGTATAGCTTTAATTTTTGTACAATCATTTTTCTTCCTCCAAGAGTATCCTCTCCATAATGCCTTAAAGAGACAAAATACAGTAATTTTAAGATTACAAGCCATGATGTTTTGAACTTATATCTTCATCCATTTCTACAAAATAAGGATTTTCAGTAAATTTATAGGATATAAGCACTTTGCAAATAAAACCTCAATTCATGTTCTAATAAATAGCTAAAGCAATTTTTCTGAAAGAAATATATATAATATTCCTAGATATAACCTGAATTCATTGACCAAAGATGTCTAAATCTATACAAAATGCTAAAATACTTTTTCATCTCAATCCTAAGTGTCTCTAGGGAAATTTGAAAATAAAGAGTTTAATAATGATATAGTATTTATGAGTTATTCAACTGGTGAACCTCAGCTTTTTAAAATGTATGTTACTGTGTTTTTAAAATGTTAGATAGCATGTAAGTGAATTATAAACCAGAATCTGGAAGTAACTTCATAATATTTCCAGTTACCTGAATTTTACTGATTCCATTATTAAATTTTTCCTGTTTTTTGTGGAGGAGAAAACGGCGTACTGCTTTCTGTATTACTGATGCAGCCCTATTTTGCTGGCTCATACATTCTTGAACTTGATGCTGACTGCTGATGATGCTATGATATTTCTGAGCAAACCTCTTTTGCTGTAATTTTGCTCGAAACCATCTCTGTTTAAAACATAGAGATTTTCTTTACTTCAGGTTTTAAAAACAAACAAATACATATATACATATATATACATAAATGAAATAAACAACATATATTGAAATATCTTTCAACCTTCCCCAGCTATTCCACTTGGTGCAAATCTTCTAGTCTTCACTGGGTTTGTGTGTGTGTAAATTTAACCCTATACATCATAGCCTTCGTTTCACAACTTATACAAATTCTATCAAGTCTCCTATGTCATTCTGCAGTTTGTTTTCTCACTCAATATTTTACATATAAGTATATGTTAATGTATATAAAGCAGAGTTCTTATCCAAAATACATAAAGAATGCATATGAATCATAAGAAAAAAGAACATCCCAAAGAGAAAAGGGCAAAGTATATGGAAAAAAAAAACCCCACACATGCATATATTAAGAAAAAGCACACAATATACAGATAATAATCTGAATAGCCAACAGAAACATTTTTTAGAACAGCTAGCAAAGGAAATTCAAAACAAAAATGAAATGCACTTTGCCATTCATCAAATAGCGAAAATCAGTCTTTAATGCTATGTGTTGACAAGAGTGTAGAGAAACAGGTACCCTCAGACTTTGAGATGAGTATAAATGAATACAATTATTTCAGAAAATAATTTATAGCTTTATTCCTGTGCCTTAAAATGCCAACCTATGAACCCATCAAGCCATCCTAAATATATCATCTTATAAGCAAAAGGCTAATGTTATATGACTTTAGCATAAGGTATTTGAAAATTATTTACTAAAATAGAAAATTTCTAACAAAAATTATACCACACAGTTTTATTGCAAAGGAAAAGCTAACCTGAATACAGATGACTGAATTAACCTGCTTGTTAGCATTCTTCAAAGCCATGTGAAATTTATATGCTCTTTGAATTCTAAAAGCAGACAGGTGGTAATATGCGGCCGCTGTGAAGTGAAGAAGCCTAGTTTTGGTTTTCTGTTCTAAAATCTAACAGAGAAATAAAAAATTAACCAAATATTTGACTCTTCAGACAACTTGATCAATGTTTATTTTTGTATATCCTCAATACCAAATTATATAAATTAGCCATAAGCTAACTTTTAATTATTAAGATTATCTACATTGTAACTCAAAGTGATTATAATCCTTTACTATACAATATTTCCACATGTGTAACTCCTAACTTGGGCTATAAGAAGCAAAACTCTATTTGGGGCACTTTACTAAAGAACAGTGTTTAACCTGACTACACAAAAACAGCTAATTAAAGCTTTGAATGTACTAACTATAATGAGAGAAGTATATGGATACTAAACTCAAAACAAATTATAGTAATTTTTTTTTCAAATTATAGTATTTTAAGCAAAACTGCTGGAGATGGTCACAGTAAGTCAGACAAAATTCTTCAAATTGATTTCTCCAGTTATTAGGTAGTCCTGCACAAATCTAGCACAAGACTCCTGTAGCAGAACCTCTCCATAGTGGCCTTTAGGCTTCCAACTTATATTTAATGAACACAACATAAAAGATTTCCTTTTTCATTTCAAATTTAATTATTTTTGTCTTTGTCAGTGCTTCATATATTGGATGCCAAAAATGTCATGAACTCTCTCGGAGGAATTTTCTCTCTCCCTGATGATGTGGCAGTTATGACAGGAATGGTAGCTCCTCGGAGTTGCTTGGTGGTAGCAAAGGGCTACCTGAATTACAACCTCCTTCATGTGTGGAGCCTTTCCCTCATTCTTTCAGTTCCTTTGCTAAGATTCATTACAAGAGAAAAGTTAGTGTGCCTTTTTGGTGAGCATCTATGAGAAATAGGCTCATAGAACAAAAACTGATAGCAACCAGTGATCTTGTTACATGGCTCTGCAGAGCTGAATAAAGTCAAGTTATTGGTTATGTTAGCTCTAAAATTTCTGGACACAATTTAACACCAAATACTTTCATTTCACATGACTGAGATATTCTACTTGAAAATACTTACTCTTTTTCTTACTAACCAACCACGCACTAGTGCTTGCAGAACAACTGTAGATTTTTTTAATTCTAGGTATTTTATCCTTTCATACTCCCCAGCCTTCCTGGCTCGTATATATCTCTGGATGGTCAAAGCGGCAGACTTTTGCCGAAGGAAGACCTGCCTTCCTTTATATCTTCTAAAATTTGCTTGGATCAAACAAGCAGCTCGATGTCTCTATAAGGAAAAATGTGCAAGTGGCATTAATAGAAAGGTTTAATAATTTCAATCCACTGGAGGCTTTTTAATTTCTCAGTGTAGAATGAGATGGTATAATTGTGATTTTTCTTTACATTTTTAGCTTAAGAATGTCATATTTCATATACAAGAAAGGTGATGGTGTATAATTTCTAAACCTATATAGGTCTACAGCTAAACATTAAATTTTTATGAATGTGCAAGCCAAGGTCAATAGTTATCTGGTTCTGTTTCCCTCTTATTTTCTTGATACCTCTCATTGTGAGGGAGAAAAGGAATAATATCACCACAGGACAAATACACTTAATAAAAATGCTAGCAATGTAAAGAAGAGAATGGGCATTGTAAACAGCTATCAGGGAAGCTGTTTGTTCCTTCAAGAACCACGAAGTACATCTTAGAACCAGCATATCTTAGTTTTTTCAATAAATAACATCTTGACAACCAAATTCTAAGATACCTGAAGAAGTATATAAATTAAAATGGGAACGAGGTTTGCTTTAAAACATAGATTCCCTCATCAACTGGCTGAATGACCTTGGGCAAGTCACTTTACCTCTCTAGACCTGTTTGTAAAATAGGTATGCTAATAGTAACTACTTCAGAGGGTGATTATGAGGATCCATTCAGCAAATATACACTAGCAGGTATAATAATAATGGCTATACGATAATAATGAATATTATATGAATATTAAAATTTATAAGCAGAATTTTAGTTTTGATTTCTTTAATAAAAAGGCTATAGGTACTGCAGCTATTCTAGACTTTGATGTTAAATATTTTTCATAGATCATCAATTATAGCTTAAAGAATATATTATTAAAGAATATAATAGACAAAATTTGCTATATCTATTAGGACTTCCTCCAAATAAATTATTTACTCTAAAATTAGTTACTTCAACCTTGGATTTGAGAGTATTTTGTAAATATAAATATACAAACACAAGTATTCATAAAAATATTTTTATGAGTAAATACAATTTTTAATTAACTGCAATGATGTGTTTAAAATGTATAGTTAACAAAAACAATTTTTGTTTTGTTTCATAAAATAGTTCTTTGCAAATGAGCTCTTTTTTTCTTTCTGCACCTACTTTCATCATTAAGAAGTGTTCACGAGCCATTCTTCCAGCAAGCGTAGCTCTCCATTTTCTCTGAATGATAATTGTTGACGCTCTCACATTCAGAAACCTAAAAAGTCGTTAGTGGAAAGCAATTACAAATGTCTTTAATCTACTCAATAAGAATTTATGTACATCCCCCCCCCAAATACTAGAGAAAGAAAATAAAAGAAAGATAATGAGAATAAAAGAAAGTGGAAAAGTATAATTTATATTTAAATTGTAGCAATCAGAATTCTATACATATACATAAACACACCCTGAACTGACACAATGAAAAAGAAGTTCTGCAATTAGCAATATTCCAGTGATAAGAAATATGAATTTCTAGAATGAGAAAGAATTCTGAACAGGATCAAAAGGAAGTACAATTACCCAGACCTAGACAAAGCCTAGATAAAGCGGGTGCTGGTAGAAATAATGGCAGAGTATAAAGTCCGAGTCCATATTGCAATTGATTCATTAAGCAGACAGGACGAGGTCACAAAGGGAACTTGGGAGATTAAAATAGCTCAGGCAAATGAGGCATGGACACTTTTTTGAAAGGAAAGCTATTCATCACGCAAAGATCTAAAAAGAAATATTCTATAAATAAAACTGGAGAAAAACTTAGAAAGTGAGGGTCAGATATTAAACTTTAGGCATCAACATGGTGCAATTCATAAAAATTAAGAATGGATTTAACTTACATCATGTTGTCACATTTCTTAGAAAACAAAGCTGAATGTTAATGAGAAAAATTCAGCTTTTTGGATCAAGAAACTTAGATAATGGTCCTTAACAGCTGATAGCAGCAACATATCTTTATGTGGTAAGCCCTGGGCTTCTACCCATGGAATTTATCAAGAAACTCTTCTAACACTAGGTTCTTCTAAAACAATCTTTAAAACCACCAATGATACAATAATTCATCAATTCTGGTAACTGAAGAAAAATTCTTACGCTATGAAATAAAAAATAGTATCAATAACCTGACAAGAGCTTTAGAAAAGGTATTTTAAAGAAATGAACAAGGAATAGGAAGATACAATGAACATAAATAATTTGATAATTAGGTCTTCATCATCAAGGTAAAGGAGTGTGGGGGCTAAGTTAAAAAGAAAAGAAAAATAAATGAGAAAACAAATTTTGTTAGTAGCTAAATTGACAAACAAAATGGACCAATACACTAATAAGAAAAGCAAGATTTTACTAGATTATTTCATTCACTTCCCCTTACCTTCATCTCCATGAAACCAAATCAACCTTAAGTACTTTTTACTGAATTATAGGAAGGCCCTATCTCAAAAAATAAGACAGTCTTAGAGGTATACTTTGTTCCGTTAATGGAGATAACATCAACAAAACAAACCATACAAATTATGCATAGCAAATATTTAAAAGAAAAATCAGTAAGCAATATTATTTTATATACAGACTTGGCTACCACACACACATGCTCCACCCACACAAATACCATATATTACCGTGTTCTCTCCCGTTTGGTATAGAAGCAACCTTGAATGATTTTAACAGCTTTTAGTACAGCTAGATACTCTTTACGTGCTTTCCAATACCTATACCAGGCTTGAATCTTGCAGGCAGCTTTCACTTTATGTAAATAATTCCTCGCTTTATAGCTCCTCCACACAGCCTATGAAACACATAAATATAACAAATATGCAATGAGATCTATTTTCTTATAAATCGAAAAAAAAAATCAGTATTACAAACAGCCAGTGTAAGAATGGTTAGCCAAAAATCAACTGCAGAAATATAGTCATACAGTAACTCTCTTTTCGTTTAGGCTCATTCACTCCTGACACCTATGAGCCCTCTGAAAACCGTGGGGCTAACCATGATGAAGACCTCCTATATACTTTATCACACATAACCCATGGCCAATTGGGAGCTAAGACTAATATAACCCTAACAAATCTTTCTAAATTGTAATATATGTACAGTGTCTGAAAAGCCAGATACGTGCATTGTCCTCACTATCTCAATCCATTTGGAAGAACAGAAGGAGAAGGAACACTGACTACTCTACTTCTTGGGAAGGAAAGGAATCCTAACACTTCCCACCTCGCTTATATCCTGGGTTTGGTGTCCAGGCTGCAGCAAACTCCTGAGAGCAACTCGCTGTCAGAGGACTATCAGCATTTCCAATTTCTGTGACCTTGAGGCTGACTAAATGTTTAAATGACAATACGACTTATTAAGCCCTTAGCACTGTACTAAGCACTGTAGGTCCTTACAATAAGCATAGATATATCATTATCTAATTTAGAGATGAGTAAATCAGGAGAAACTGAGTAACTTGTTGATACAACAGTAATAAGTGGAAAAAGTATCTTATTTATTCTTTACAAATATCTCATGAGATGATTAAGATCTCTATTTTACAAAACAGAAATTGATGCTGAGGAAGAAGAGACCTGTTATACCAGAAGACAACAGAGTCAGATCTGAACCCAAGTCGGTCGGACTCCAAAATACCTAAAACAAATACTGCAGCCACGCCTTGTATGAGGATCAGGATTCAAAGTTAGCTCACAGGCAAGAAGTATATGAATGTCAAAATTACTCTTGTGATGTCCTTAACTTACTCGAAGTATATTATATGAGGTCTTTATGTAAACAAACCTGAATACCAACACACTGGTATTCACACTGGAGCCAGGCATCAGTATTTCTAAAAATTCCAAGTGATTCCAGTGTGCACTAAAGTTTGAGACCACTGATTACATGTTTAAAACAAGATAGGCAAGGGATGCCTGAGTAGCTCAGTGGATTAAGCCACTGCCTTCGGCTCAGGTCATGATCTCAGAGTCCTGGGATCGAGGCCCGCATAGGGCTCTCTGCTCCGCAGGGAGCCTTCTTCCTCCTCTCTCTCTGCCTGCCTCTCTCCCTACTTGTGATCTCTCTCTGTCAAATAAATAAAACAAGATGGGCAAAATTCAATTTGTAAATTTAATTCTACATGAGAAAAATAGCCAAAATTTCCCAAGATTGTTACTTTGGCTTTTCTGTCATTTCAGTTGAATATAACCCTAAGTAATACAACCAGTTAACATATTTCAACCATTAACGTTTTGGCAGCATTCATGCTTGGAATTTGAGCATTCTTTTCTTCCTCCCTCAATCCTTGGCTTCTTAATACCATAAATCTTTCAGTTTTCCTTGTTCTCTCTTACTACCATGTTTTGGCTTTTCCTTTCAGTATTCTCTTTTTTAAAATTTTTATTTATTTAATTAATTTATTTATTTTAAGGTTTTTTGCCTTTTTTTAAATTTGTTTGACAGGGATCACAAGTAGGCAGAGAGTGATCATGTTCAGAAAAATCCCAGTTCTGTGTTGTATTAGCTGAATTATCATTAGTGCCCTTTATCCGCTCTCAAATGTTCCGTTTTAGAAGATAAATGAAATGGTCACATAAATGAAGTATTATTCTTTATGACCTGCTTAAGTTAATTTTACAAATTCTAACAAATATTGGCTAAAGAAAGAATGCAATCTTTACATTTAAATATATAACTACCTGGATTTTTATGGTGCTATCTTTAATTTTCTGAAACTTCCGTTTCTGTATAAATCCTCTTGTTCTAGCTTGAATAATGATGACGCTGCTCCTAATTTGTAAATACACTTGTCTTTGACGCTGTGCAGACAAAAGGGCTCTGTAGTGATTCTGTAAAACCACTGCTGCCTTCCTATACGATAAGAACTGCCTTCTTGTTTGCCATGTCCTGAAATACCGCTGGAGGGTCAGAGCGGCTGTTTTCTGCTGAACGAATCTTCTCTGCTGCACCGCCATCTGGAGGAAGGACTGAATCTGGAGGGCAGCCCGCATCTGCGTTTCCAATTTCCTTGTGACCATTTCACAAAAAGCTTTTTGAGTTGTTCCTGAAGCCTCTCTTTGAGGGTGCTCTGCCTCCTGTGAACACGCCACTAGGGAAGCTCTGCGCCACTTCTGAATCCCACCGGCCGAGCTGCTCCCAGCCCCACACTGCATTTCCGTTCTGTGCGGGCAGGATGCGGACTGCTGGGCCACGGCGACCGTGTTTGCCTCCGACAGGTTTCTCAGCTTCCGTCTAACTTTTACGCCTCTGAAAATAGCCAGGATAATTAGTACAGATTTCTGAACTGCTAAAGGTCGTTTTCTTTCCATTTTTACTCTGACATATGACCTATAGTAATTCTGTATAACAACAACGGCAGTTTTCTTTGCTTGATAATCACGTCTGGCCCTGTGCATTCGGAAGACCGACTGTATTAGGGTGGCAGCCAGGTGCATCTGCCGGATATCCGTTTGCACTTTAAAACCTCTGTATGAGGACTGGACACAAATGACTCCTTGGGTGCGCGCTGCGGTTAGTGCTCTGTATTGTCTTTGAACAAAAACTACTTTTGCTCTCAAGTGGAGAAAACGCTTCCTTATTTTGGAGGCTTTAAAATGCTTCTGAATAATAGTGGCAGCCTGATGCTCTTTCTGAATCTCTTTCCTTATGATCATGTCCTGGAAATCTGCCTGAGTACAGGTTGCTGCTTTCCTGAGGGCATCGTGTTGAAGAACTTTCTTTTTATTTGCTCGATATCTTTCTTGTATTACTTTTGCAGCCCACTGAATCTTTTGGTAAAAAAGATACTGCCTATACATTCTATATGAGCTTTGTATTATGATAGCAGCTCTGTGCTTTTCCCTTAAAAGCTGTCTTGCTTTCATTCCTTTATATGTGGCCTGAATGATCAAAGCAGCATGTCTTTGTTGGACATAACTTTCTCTTTGCAGTTTCGCAGCCCTGTATGTTCGGTAACGTTGCTGAATTAGAATTGTGGCATGTTTCCAAGTCTGAAATGCAACGTAAGTTCTGTGCATTCTGTAAGTGGTCTGGATGAGAACTGCAGCCCGGTGCATCTCCTGTAACTTCTTCTTTGCCGCCAGCCTTCGGTAAGATGACTGGATTGTAATGACTGCCTTTTTTAATTTCAAGAATTGGTGCAAGTGATGCTTGGCACAAACAGTGGCCCGATATTTCCTCTGAACAAAAACAGCAGCTTTTTTGAGGGAAATGAATCTTTTCCTCATCACTGAAGATCTAAACCTGCTTTGAATAAGGGTTGCAGAGGAATGCATATTTTTCAAACGTCCTCTAGCTTTCATCCTCCTAAATGCAGCCTGAAGGATCAGAGCAGAATGTCTTTGTTGGAGATACCATTGTCTCTGTAGCTGTGCAGCCCTGTTTGCTCGGTATCGCTGCTGGATTACAACTGAGGCATGTTTCAAGGCCTGATACCTCACATTTGCTCTGTGCATTCTGAAAGCTGCCTGGATGACCATAGCGGCCCTGTGCAGCTCTTGCATCCTTTTCCTGACCACCCATCCTCTGTATGATGACTGGATTTTAAGGACTGCCTTTTGTAACTGCAGGAATTGCTGGAAGCAATGCTTTGCACAAACAGTTGCACGGTATTTTCTCTGAACCCAAAGAACAGTTTTCCTGAGAGACAGGAATCTTCTTCTCATCCTGAGAGTTCTAAATCTCCTCTGAATAAGAGTTGCAGCTAAATGCATAATTTTTAAATGTTGTCTAGCTTTCATCCCCCTAAAACCAGCCTGAATGCATATGACAGAATGCCTTAATTTGTTATACCTTTGAAATTGTACGTTTCTTTCCTTCACTGCGCGGTACCTTTGCTGTACTGTTTTTGTTACCTTCTTTAACTTACTAAAATAGGTTTGTTCTCTGTGTCTTCTATAATACGACTGAATGAGTGTGGCTGCACTTCGCATCTTTCTGAGAGTCTGTCTAACTCTCATTCCTCTAAAACTTGTCTGAAGAACAGTAATAGCTTTCAGAATTGTCAAGTACTTTGCACGCTGAAGTTTACCTTGACAATATGCTCTGTATCTTACCTGAATTATGACAGCTGCTGTTCTCATTTTATGGTATCTCGCTGTTGCCTGATGCATCTTAAACATGGCTTGAATAATAGTGGCTGCCATGTGCATGTGCTGGATTTGTCTTCTTGTTTGAATACCTCTATAAACTGCTTGAATTTTAGCGGCTGTCTTCCTCAAATTAAGATATTCCTTACGTTGATGGCTTGCAATTTTAATATCTCGATACCATCTCTGAATTTTAACAGCGGAAGCTCTGCAGGTTGCATAGTTTTTTCTGGTTTTGTAAGCTCTGTATGTGGACTGTATAGTGACTGCTGCTTTGTTGCACTCCTTTATTTTTTTTCTTACTCTCGTACTTCGGTAAGCTGACTGTAAGAGGACTGTGGCTGCTTTGGTTTTCAAGTACAACTGACGCTGTTTCCTCCCAACACTGTAAGCCCTATAGTACATTTGAATCAGACAAGCAGCCTTTTTCATGATTTCCCACTTCTTTTGTTGCACATACATTCTATAGTATGACTGTATGATGACAGCACATTCGCGCTGCTTTTGAATCTGCCTTCTCACTGTTTGGCCCTTCCATGTAGACTGAAGAATCAGTGCTGCCTTACAGAGTTTAATGTACTCCATGCGTTGCTTCTTTCCTGCAGTCCATGCTCTCCAATGTCGCTGGATGACTAATGCTGCTGCTTTGAACAATCTAAACTGTTTCCGGGCTTTGGCCATTCTAAAAACAGACTGAATGTGCACTGCAGCTTGATGTTCCCTTTTGATCTGCTTTCGCACTTTCCAGCCATGATAAGCAGACTGGAGAGAAATCACAGCTGCCTTGGTCTTTAAAAATTGCATTCTAACACCACGGGCAGTCCTGTATGTTCTGTACCATCTCTGAATCTTGATAGTACACTGAAGCACATATTGATATTTCTTCCTTTTCCTATAGCCCCTAAAAGCAGTCTGGATTTTAAGAGCAGCTATGGATTGTTGTTTGATTAGCTGGCGTACTTTATAACCTCTGTAAGCTGCCTGCAAACAAGTGACTGCTCTCTTGACTTGCAGGAAGTTCTTCCTCTGATTGACCTGTGCTTTATATGCACGATAGTAACTCTGAATGACAACAGTTGCTTTATAAATTTCCAGGTAGTACTGTCGCGTCTTTCTCATTCTGAAATAAGACTGTAGTGAGACAGCAGCTCGTCTTTGCAACCACATCTGCTTTCGAACCAGGTGACCTCTAACAGAAGCTTGCAGTTTGATACAGGACACCCGCATCTGCACAAATTCTTGCCTCTGTAGTGCGGCTGTTTTTGTGGAGCGGTACCGCTGCTGGACAAACAGCGTCGCTGCTCTCAAACGTAAATATTGTTTACGGCTTTGCTTCATCTTGACAATGGACTGTAACTTTACTGCAGCACTTTTTAGTCTCAGGAAATTTTTTCTGGAAATATAAGCTCTGTAACATGACTGAATTTTTATAATGGCTGTGAGGATGTGAATAAACTTTTTCCTGGCTTGCATCCCTCTATATGCCGACTGGAGAACAATGACAGCAAAACGTGTTTTCTGGTAAGATGCTCGAACTTGCTTTGCTGAAACATAAGCTCGAAAATGAGTCTGAATTACAATGGCAGCTTTCTTTATCTTCCTATATTTCTGTAATTGTTGATTTTTTCTTACGTGTGCCTGCAACTTGGTAGTAATTTTCTTAAGGTTTAGAAATCGAAATCTGTTTTGTCTCATCCTCCAGTAGGACTGAAAAACACAAGCAGCTCTGGTTTGTCTGTGTAGATTGCGAGCTCTCATCCTCCTAAAAGCAGCCTGCAGTCGAATGGCCGCAGCCCGTTTCTGCAAATAGTTGGTGCGCTCAGTCTTTGCTTTTAGATATGCTTTGTAGTACTTCTGAATGGTTAGTATAGCCTCTTTTTTTCTTTTATATAACTTTTGGGCTTGAAGGCATCGGAATCTTGTCTGAATGATAACAACACAAGATCTAATGTGAATGTATTGCTGTAATTCTTTGTGCATTCTATACCATGATTGTATGACAACGGCAGATTTTTCTTCTTTAGCTCGTTTCCTGACGTGCCACTCTCTAAAAGCTCTTTGCAGTGTTATTGCAGCTTTTATCTGTAATTGCATTTTACGTTGCTTCCATCTTCGGAACATAGACTGGATTATGAGACATGATGACTTTAGCATCTTATATCTCTGTTGATCATGTTTCCTTCTTAAATAAGCACGCCAATGTCTCTGAATTGTAACTGCAGCCCAAAGATATTGTTTGTAAGATGTAACAGCGATTATCATTCTTATCCTAGATTGCAGGATGACTGAATAATATTTCAATTTCAGAAATTGTTTTCTAGTGGAATATCTTCTCCAATATCTCTGAAAAAGGTAAGAAGGGAAACAAAGTAAAACACATAACTTTCTATACTTAGAACCTCTGCAAGTATCAATTTTTCTAACATTTGGCTTAAAAATAAACATATTAAATTAAAAAACAATATTATTTTTGGAAAATACTTGTCTCTTTTGTTTGTAGTTTAATTTCTATATTGATAGAGCTGTAGCCAATTCAGAAACCCTTGTCTCAATCCTAATGGTATTTATATTGCATTTGTATTCCAAAGACAAAGAAATACAAAGCAAGTTCATATTCTAAAAGAATAACATACAAAAAAATAGTCTAAATAAAACTATAGTAATATTCTGCTATCTATTGATTCTAAGTAATTTCCTAGGAATATATTTTTGGATTTTGTTTTCTCCCCTTAATCTCAAGGCTGCTAAGCTATCTTGTAATGATTGGAAACTGTTTATGTGAGGGATCCTACACTTAGAAACAAGTGAGTTAGATCATTCTTAGTCATTTTTTTCATTAAGAATTAAATTACTACCTCTTCGTAAGTTTAGGAATTATGGACAGATGGTCAGAAAGTAGAATTCTGAAAAGATACGAGAAGTGAACCATTTGTTTCTTGAATAGCCAATGTTGCTTTCTTCCCATACCACCCACATTCCCTAACTCCTTCACTGGGGCAACACTGAGGGGAGAATCCCCATTTTAGCCTACTTTATCTTACATATAAGCTAAACAGGATAGGGGCTAAGTACTTCTGTCTCCTAGAAGTACTAAAATTGTTATGCATCTGTGCCTGTTCCAAGCACACCTATCCATGGGAGAGGAGAGTTAGGACCACTCTGTTTTCCCAACAGATACTGCCTTATTCTTTACTATGTGTCAATTGTGATTTTGTTCCTACTCTTGAGTCTGATAAGAAATAATGAAATATCACATTACTATGAAGAGATGCATAAGTAATTAAAACATTTATCCAACTATATTTAAGCATATTAATGAAAAATGGCATTAAAAACTGTAAGTTTGATGCAAATGTTAAGTATTTTATTAAGCCACCTCAAAAAAGTAGGAAAAAGTAAAGCAGTTATTATTCAGAGTTGCAGTTGCCATTCTTCTTCTTTTCTTTCCTCTAGATGTTCATTTGTGAAAGCTTCAAACTCAAAAATTAAAGAGTGAGTGTGGATAGCTGATTATACTTTGATAATCATTTCTTCTGAATACTGTTACCAGTCTCTGTTACTGAAATGGTAATCAGTGTTGGTATAGCTCATGGAAGGTAAGTTCTTCCCCTCTCATCGCAGTAGAGATTGAGCAGCACTGCCATCTGTCTGTTAATACTAAGTAGCTTTGGGGTGCCTGGGTGGTTCAGTCATTAAGTGTCTGCCTTTGGCTCAGGTCATGATCCTAGGGTCCTGGAATCGAGCCCTAAGTTGGGCTCCCTCCTAAGAGGGAAGCCTGCTTCTCCCTCTCCCACTCTCCCTGCCTGTGTTCCCTCCCTCTCTGTGTCTCTCTCTGTCAAATAAAAAAATAAAAACAAAACAACTAAGCAGCTTTAACTACAGAGCATTATGTATAATTTACTTATTTAATTCTCACAAAAACAAAGAAAACTTACAATGCAAAACTTTTCCCAAAGTCACATAGCATGTACCAACAGTTGATATTAGGGGCTAGATTTTCCTATAAAATAAAGTGCTCTTTCTTCTCCACCATAGATATCTGTAGTCGATTGCTTTCACAGCTCCTACTCTTCATCTCTCCCTATCTCCACAACATTTGTCCTCTTATTAAAGACACAGAGTCTCTGCTTGATCTTGGCTAGGGTAGTCATAGAAAGAACACAGCATACCAGTGTAACCAGAGGTTTACAGAGGTTTCTGGCCAGAGAACTAAACAGCGTAGCCCTAAAAACATCTGGAAAGTCCCAGGGAGACTGAAGAGAAGGGATAGTTCAGAAAAGCAATCCCTTAATGTTATGAATTCCTGGGTTCACCATTAAGCTGTGTACACGTGGGTCTGACAGCAGACTAGCCTTTGAGTAATGAATTAAGAAACACGTCACCATCTAGATCCCAAACTGGCTACTTGGTGACATACACATGGGACCGATTCAAGTATCACTGTAAACGCTTTAAAAAAGGAACTGATATTGAAGCCGTACCCATAGAAGGCTGATAAGAAGTTGTGGCCTGAACCCAGCATGGCAGATCAGCTCATAAAACTAAAATATCAACATTCACATAACATTCAAAATATTCAAGATGTAATTAAAAATCACGTGGCATAAAAACAGAATGAAAATGTCAACTTCCATGGGAAAAGACGATCAACAGATGCCAATGGAGATGACCTATACATTGGAGTTACCTGACAAAGACTTTAAAACAGCAGATGTAAAAAATGTTCCAAAAGTTGAAACTGATGTAAGAATAGAAATCTCAGTAAAAACATCAAAGATACAAATAAGAACCAAATGAAAATATTAGAACTGAAAAACACAATAACCAAAATAAAAAAAAAACTCACTGGAATGCCTCAATAGCAGAAAAAAGATGATAAAAAATCAACATACTTTAAGATCAATACAAAGAATCTAGGTTGAAAAAGAAAAATGATTTAAGAAATAAATATCTCAACAAACTAAAAATAGAGAGGAACTTTTTCAATATGATAAAGAACATCTATTCAAACCTACAGCTAACATCAAACTTAATTGTGAGAAACTAGATGCTTTTCCCTTAAGATCTGGAATAACAAAAGGAGGTACCCTCACCACTCCTATTCAACATCTACTAAAAGTCCTGGCTAATGTAGTAAGAAAAGGATATAAAAGGTATACAAAAGAAAAAATAATAAATCTTTCTTTGTCCACAGGTGACCTGATCATCTATGTAGACAATCCAAAGAAATAACCAAAAAAACTCCTGGAAATAACAAACAATTAGAGCAAATTTGTAGGATATAGCACCATATTAGTAGCAACAAAAAAACAAAAAAACCCACTTCAAAATACACCTAAATATACACAGAATTTGAGAAAAACTATAAAACTAATGAAATAAATCAAAGATCTAATTAAATGGAGAGAGAGATCACGTTCATTGGTAGAAGACTCAATGCTGACAGTTATTCCCAACTTAGTCTATAAATTCAGTGCAATCTTAATCAAAATCTTGCCTAGTTACTCTATGGATAACAGCAAACTGATTCTAAAGTTAAATTGAGAGGCAAAAAACCCAGACTGGCAAACATAATATTAAAGGGAAAGAAAGCTGAAGGACCAACATCATCCAACTTCAAAACTTAATATAAAACTATAGTATTTGAGGGGCGCCTGAGTGGCTCAGTGGGTTAAGTCTCTGCCTTCAGCTCAGGTCATGGTCTCAAGGTCCTGGGGTTGAGCCCAGCATCAGGCTCTCTGCTCAGCAAGGAGCCTGCTTCCCCCTCTCTCTGCCTGCCTCTCTACCTACTTGTGATCTCTTTCTCTGTCAAATAAATAAATAAAATCTTTTTTTTTTTTAAAGATTTTATTTATTTATTTGACAGACAGAAATTACAAGCAGGCAGAGAGGCAGGCAGAGAGAGAGGAGGAAGCAGGCTCCCTGCTGAGCAGAGAGCCCGATGCGGGGCTCGATCCCAGGACCCTGGGATCATGACCTGAGCCGAAGGCAGAGGCTTTAACCCACTGAGCCACGCAGGCGCCCCTAAATAAATAAAATCTTTAAAAAAAACTATAGTATTTGAGATGGTGTGGTATTGGCAAATTAATAGACAAATAGGTCACTAGAACAGAATAGGGAGTCCAGAAGTATACCCATGCAACACAGTCAATTGATCTTTAGCAAAGGAACAACCCAGGTGAGTACACAAAGGATAATTTTGTTTGGTTTTGAAAAATGACACTGGAATAAGCAGACAAACATAAGAAAAAAATGAATCTCAACACTGACTCTTTACCTTTCACAAAAATTAACCAAAAGAAGTCATAGATCTAAATGTGAAATGTAAAATCATAGAACAATGCCTAGAAGATAACAACAGAATATCTGAGGGACTTTGGGTTTGGCAATGGCTTTTTAGATACAATGCCGGGGCGCCTGGGTGGCTCAGTGGTTTAGGCCGCTGCCTTCGGCTCAGGTCATGATCTCAGGGTCCTGGGATCGAGTCCCATGTCCGGCTCTCTGCTCTGAAGGGAGCCTGCTTCCCTCTCACTCTCTCTGCCTGCCTCTCTACCTACTTGTGATCTCTCTCTGTCAAATAAATAAATAAAATCTTAAAAAAAAAATAGATACAATGCCAAAAGTATAATCTATGAAAGAAAAAAAACTGATCTCTGGTTTCATTAAAATTAAAAAATTCTGCTCTGTGAAAAACTGTTAACAGAACAAAAAGATAAGCCCCAGACTAGGAGAAAATACTTGCAAAATACATATCTGATAAAGGATTTGTATCCAAATCCTTTAAACAAAGAACATTTAAAACTCCACAAGAAAATAAAAAATGGACAGTAAGAATTAAAAAATGGGCAAAAGATCCAAACACATAATAAAAGAAGATATACAGATGGTAAATAAGCATATGAAAAGATGCTCAACATCATACAGCATTAGGGAATTGCAAACTGGAACAACATGATGCCAATATACATCTATTAGAATGGCTAAAATCTAAAACACTGCACACCAAATGCTGGCCAGGAAGGAGAGCAACAGGAAGTCTCATTCATTGCTGGTGGGAATGCAAAATGATACAGCTACTGTGAAAGACAGTTTGACAGTTTCTCACAAACCTAGTTTTATCATATGATCAGGCAATTCCACTCCAAGGTACCTACCCAAAGAGGATGAAAACAGGTCCACAGAAAAACCTGTACACAGATGTTTATAATACCTTTATTCATAACTGCCAAAAATCAGAAGCAACCAAGATACCCTTTAATAGGTAAATGGATAAAAAAAAAAATCCTGAAGTAAATCCTACAATGGAATGTTATTCAATGATAAAAACAAGTAAGTTATCAAGCAAAAAAACCCACATTAAAGCAACTTAAATGTATATTGCTAAAGGAGAGAAACCAATCTGAAAAGGCTACATACTGATGGATTCAAACTACAGGACATTCTGGAAAAAAAAACAAAAACAAAAACAAAACAAAACAAAAACCAACTACAGAGACAGTAAAAAAAAAATCAGGGTTTGCCAGGAATTGTGAGGAGGGGTAAGGATGATTAGGTGGGAGTACACAGGATTTTTAGGGCAGGATTTTGATCAAACACATATAACGACACCACACAAACAGTGAACCCTAATTGAACTATGGACTTTAGTTAATAATAATGTATCACTGTGGGTTTATAAGTTGTAAAAAATGTACTACAAAAAAATAAAGCAAAGCAACAGAAATGAAAAACATCTGCATTAACAGCATAGAATTATTCTCATGTATTGTTTAAAATATTTATTATGATTAAGCAAAAATTAACATTCCCTGATGTGATTTTAATTGCATATAGATGTAGTAAGCAAGATAACTAAACATAAAAGTGGGAGACAGGGCACAAAGGGACTTAGATAGTGGTAGGCCTTCTATATTCAACTTAAAGTAATAAAATATTAATTCTAAGTATATTAAAAGTTACATACACTGTAACCCCTAGAGCAATCACCAAAAGACAAAACAAATAATAAAAACCTGTACAAAGGGAAATAGAAAGAAAATAGACTAAAGTGTAACACTACCAAGCGTTCAAAGAATTGAAAAGCCAGGAAAGGGGAAAGGGAAGAATGAAAGAATGGAAACATTCAGGGACGCCTGGGTGGCTCAGTGGGTTAAAGCCTCTGCCTTTGGCTCAGGTCATGATCCCAGGGTTCTGGGATCGAGCCCCGCCTCGGGCTCTCTGCTCAGTGGGGACTGCTTCCTCCTTTCTCTCTGCCTGCCTCTCTGCTTACTTGTGATATCTGTCAAATAAATAAATAAAATCTTAAAAAAAAAAAAAAGAATGGAAACATTCAGAAACGATAAAAGGATAGACCTAAAATCACAAATATCAATAAATGCTTAAAATATAGTCTAAGCCACCAATCAAAAGACAGAGATACATGGAAAAAAAAAATGAAATGCTGTCTAGACTTCATGTCATACATAATCATGTAAGTAATTAACAAGTAAAAGGAAAGAAAAAAATTATCCTGCAGATGGTAGTGACGTCCAGAACCAAGCTGGAGTAATTAAATTACAGCCAGCAAGGTAGACTTCAGAGCAAAGAAAACTATGAGAGATAAAAAGAGAACATTACATAATGATAAAGGAACCACCTCACCAAGAAAACAGAACCATCTCAAATGTGCACGTGCCTAACTAGAGAGTATCAATAGACATGATGACAAAATGAAAAGAACTGAAAGAAGAAACACATATCTCATTACAGTTGAGAGATTTACACACTATTCTTTTACTGAGAGAGCAAACAGAAAATCAGTCAGGATATAAAAGAACTAAATAACACCAACCAAATAGATTTAACATTTACAGAACACTTTACCCAACAACAACAGAATATACATTCTTTTTAAGTATGCAGAACATTCACCAAGACTAGGGATCAGCAAACTTCCTGTAAAGACCCATAGATTAGAAGAAAATAGTTGCAAAGCACTGACAAAGAATTTGTCTCCAGAATATGGAAAG
This sequence comes from Meles meles, assembly GCF_922984935.1. Lineage (NCBI taxonomy): Eukaryota > Metazoa > Chordata > Mammalia > Carnivora > Mustelidae > Meles > Meles meles. The sequence goes on along the minus strand of NC_060082.1, from coordinate 33,152,157 downwards.
AACTCTCAAACCTCAATAAGATAAACAATTCAATTACAACAATAAGCAAAAGATTTCAACAGACACTTCACAAGTAAGATATCCTGAAGACAATCAAGCACTTGAAAACATATACATCATTTGTGATTAGGGAAATGAAAAATAAAACCAAGATTAGATACAACTACACATCTAAAACAATGGCTAAAAAACATTGACATCATAGTGTTGGAAGACATGGACCAATGAGAACTCGTATACACTGGGGTTGGAATGAAAAATAATAGAGCCACTCTAGAAACCAGTTTGCCAGTATCTTATAAAGTTAAACATACACTTATCAAATGCCCAGCAATCCCATTCATAAATATTTACTTTAAAGAAATGAAATTACCGGGGTGCTGGGTGGCTCAGTGGGTTAAGCCTCTGCCTTCGGCTCAGGTCATGATCTCAGGGTCCCAGGATCAAGCCCCGCATCGGGCTCTCTGCTCAGCAGGGAGCTTGCTTTCCCTTCTATCTCTGCCTGCCTCTCTGCCTACTTGTAATCTCTCTTTCTGTGTCAAATAAATAAATAAAACCTTTAAAAAAAGAAAATCAGGGGCGCCTGGGTGGCTCAGTGGGTTAAAGCCTTGGCCTTCAGCTCAGGTCATGATCCCAGGGTCCTGGGTTCGGGCCCCGCATCGGGCTCTCTGCTCCGCAGGGAGCCTGCTTCCTCCTCTCTCTCTGTCTGCCTCTCTGCCTGCTTGTGATCTCTGTCTGTCAAATAAATAAAATAAAAAAAAAGAAAATCAAATTACCTAAAACTGGGAACAACACAAATATCTTTCAACAGGTTAATATAAAATAAAATTGTGGGGGGCACCTGGGTGGCTCAGTGGGTTAAGCCTCTACCTTCAGTTCAGGTCATGATTTCAGGGTCCTGGGATCACAAGCTCTGCATCGGCTCTCTGCTCGGCAGGAATCCTGCTTCCCCCTCTCTCTCTGCCTGCCTCTCTGCCTAATTCTGATCTCTCTCTCTCTGTCAAGATAAATAAATAAATAAATAAATAAATAATAACAAATAAATAAAAAATAAACAAATAAATAAATAAATAAAATCTTTTAAAAAAAATCAAATTGTGGTACCTCCATACAACAGAATACTGCTCAGCAATGAAAACAAACTATTCATATATGCAACAACTTAAAGGAGTCTCAAAGGCATTATGCTCAGTGACAAAATGTGAATCTCAAAAGGTTACATACTCTATGGCCCCATTTAGGTGACTTTCTCAAAAAGGCCAAACTATGGTAACAGGGAACAGAGTTATGGTCACCTGGAGCTGAGTGTAGCTGGAGGAATGACAACATACAGCACCCAGAAGTTTTTCTGGGTGATGAACTGTTCTGTAACCTGACTGCGATAGTGATTACACAAATATGTACATGTGTTTAACTGTATGGAACTGCACATCAAAAAAGGTCTACTTTACTGAGTGCTAATTTAAAAATTAAAATTTTAATATTTTTTAAACTAAATTTTTAAAAATGTATCATATAGATAGACCTCTTGTTTGTTTTTTTTTTTTTTTTTTTTTTTTTTAGATAGACCTCTTGTATCAAATCATAAAACCAAGTTAGGAGACATTTAAACAAGACCAAAATAAATAGAGAATAGATGCCATGTTCAGTATTTATTAAATCTCCAATTCCAACACTTTTCAACTTCAGATTCTAAATATGTATGAAAATGCAGAGAATTAAAACAACTAAAAATTTGGGGCATCCAGGTGGCTCAGTCACTAAGCATATGCCTTCGGCTCAGGTCACGATTTCAGGGTCCTGGGATCAGGCCCTACATCGGCTCCCTGCTCACTGGGAAGCCTGCTTCTCCCTCTCCCATTCCTCTTGCTTGTATTCCCTCTCTTGCTGTCTGTCTCTCAAATAAATAAATAAATAAAATCTTAAAAAAAAAAACAAAAAAACTAAAAACTCCTTTAAAAAAAAAAAACAGGGGCGCCTGGGTGGCTCAGTGGGTTAAAGCCTCTGCCTTTGGCTCAGGTTGTGATCCCAGGGTCCTGGGATAGAGCCCCGCATCGGGCTCTCTGCTCCGCAGGGAGTCTGCTTCCTCCTCTCTCTCTGCCTGCCTCTCTACCTACTTGTGATTTCTCTCTGTCAAATAAATAAAATATAAAAAAATAAAAAAAAAAACAAAGAAGGAGGACTTATCTACTAGATATCCAGATTTCACATAAAGTCAGAATACAAGGCCCAAAGAAAGACAAAAATGAACAATAGAACAGAAAAAAATTCTAGAAACAGAAGCACAGATATAAGAATTTTTGATGTACGCTAAAGGTGGCACAGTAATAAGGCAAGGATGGTTGTTTCAGTAAAGAGACTGAAACAACTGGATATCCGTAAAAAAAAAAAAGTTCTGTAACACAAATCAGGAGAGATCTAAATGTGAAAGATAATACACTAAAGCTTTTAGAATATAATGTAGAAGAGTATCTTCAAAAGGCCTTGAGTTATGGTACACAAAAAAACACTAACCATCATAGAAAATTAAGCATTTTCATTTCATAAAACAATAAATCACAGTCAAGGAGAAGGTATTTTAACACCCAAATCCAACAAAATTCTAATAACCAGAATATTAACATGTCTTACAAATCCATAAGGCGGCAAACAATCAAAATGAAAAACTGAAAAGAGACTTGAAATAGCGCTTCACAAGAGAAGATTTCCAGTTTAAAAAGGTGTCCAGTATCATTAATTATCAAGAAAATGCAAATTAAAACTACTCCAGGATACTACTACACAACCATTAGAATGGCTAAAATTAAAAAGAAATTTCCATGTATTTATTTACCTGAACATGGAGTTACATGATCGCTCTTAAACAGCTGGTGTGTGCTACAGTTGCTTTACAAGCTTTTTGGCACTATCTACAAAATCTGAAATCTATACACTCAAAAACCAAACAATTGTACTCATGTATATATCAAACAGAGTGAATACATTTCACACCAGAAGGCACATTCATGGAAGCATTCATTACTCATAATGACTCACAACTGGAAATCCAAATGTCCATCAACAATAGAAAAGATAAGTGAATTACAGAATATTATAGACTGAAAGTTAAATCACAGTGACACTCAACACTGATAAATCTCACAAATTTTATAACGTAGAATAAAAGAATTTACATGGTTTGAACCTAGCTACATAAAATTCAAATAACAGGCAAGACAAAATTATAGTGTTTAGAGAAGATGACTAGAAAAATGGCATATATTAGAATAATGGTTATGGGCAGGGGTAAGGGACTTAATGGATTGTGAAATGGCTTCTGAGAAGCTGACAATATTCTATTTCTTGACCTAATAGTGGTTAAATGGGTATTAACTTTGTGAAAAACTATCAGGCTTTACATTTGTGTTCTGTGCCATTTTCTATGTGTAATATTTCACAATAAAAAAAGTTTAAAAAAAAGAATTTAATAGTACACCTCTGCTGTTATTAAAACAGAACCTAATTATCAAAAACATAAAAAGAATTTGTCTGCTATGTAGATATGTTCAATTTTTTTTACTAAGTAGAAAATTAACATAGGTATTCTATAGATTATAGGTGATATTTTGTTATATGCCAACTATATGGGCTATAGGGGAAAACATGCACACATTTATCCCAAAATAAGTTCCAGAACCCACAGTGGAGATTAAACAAAGAGCTTGGTTGAGTGTGTGGATATACAAAGTAAAATGGTGCAGTATGTCAGCATGTCCCATGGAGCATAAGACTGTAAATCTCTACTATAAAACAAAGAAGACAGAAGAGGTAAAGGATTAGACTTCAGAGAAAAGGAGGTATTTCAATTTGTTTGAGATCCTGAATATAGCAAAGAGTTTTAGAGGTAGTAGGAAGATATTAAATATTTGTTCAAGTACCAGAAAAATTTGAAAGCCTAAAATATAATTGAAAACTTTATCATATTTTACTTTCTTCCTTAAAAATGTCATTAAAAGGGGTGCCTGAGTGGCTCAATGGGTTAAGCCTCTGCCTTCAGCTCAGATCATGGTCTCAGGGTCCTGGGATCGAGCCCCACATGAGGCTCTCTGCTCAGTGGGGAGACTGCTCCCCCCACCCCCGCCTGTCTCTCTGCCTACTTGTGATCTCTCTCTCGCTGTCAAATAAATAAATGAAATCTTTAAAAAAAGTCATTAAAACTTTTTAAGTTCCAAAAACCAGGATACTATACCTGAATAACTAACGCTGATTCATTTTGAACTTTTTCTAGTTTTTCCTTTTTTAACATTAATAATTTTCTCTGTGCTAGGAGTCTTCGCCAATATTTCTGAATGGTCGCTGCTGCATTAATCTCCCTCTTCAATCGTTGTTTACTTAGAAAATTGATTACAGCTGATTGAATAATTCTTGCAGCTTTGTCTCGCTCCTAAAAAAAAAAAAAAAAAGTAAAGATGAATCAAAAAAGCAAAGATGAATCAAAAGCTTAATTACTGGGGCACCTGGGTGGCTCAGTGGGTTAAAGCCTCTGCCTTCGGCTCAGGTCATGATCTTAGGGTCCTGGGATCGAGCCCCGCATTGGGCTCTCTGCTCAAGCAGGGAGCCTGCTTCCTCCTCTCTCTCTCTGCCTACTTCTGATCTCTGTCTGTCAAATAAATAAATAAAAATCTTAAAAAAAAAAAAAGCTTAATTACTTAAGTTTGAAAGAAAATCATCTATTAAATATTAATCAAATTGATCCTGAAAATAAAACATCCCCCTGACTTAAGATATGCTCATCTTTGGAATACAGATACTTCCAGGAATGTTGAAAGGTCTGATAGGGTAGAAACGCATATATTTATATAATGGAGCAAAAATTCCCAAGACTATAATCCTAAAATAAAGATCACAGGCATGTTTGATATATCATCTCAATAATCAATATAAAGGCTATTTAAATGTGGTATGTTTCAGGGTGCCTGGGTGGCTCAGTGATTAAGCGCCTGCCTTCGGCTCAGGTCATGGTCCCGGGGTCCAGGAACAAACAGGAAGCCTGCTTTTCCCTCTCCTACTCCCCCGGTTGTGTTCACTCTCTTGCTGTCTCTCTGTGTCAAATAAAGAAATAAAATCTTTTAAAATGTATATATACCACATCTTCTTTATCCATTCATCTGTTGATGGACATCTAGGTTCTTTCCATAGTCTGGCTATTGTAGACATTGCTGCTATAAAATGAATGAATGAATGAATGAATGAAGTATGTTTCTCAGATTAGAGCCCAGAGAATTCATGCTTGATTTTGAAAAAAGCGGTGGACCATAGGAGGAAATAAAAAAGAAAAAAGGAGGTCCTAAAATAAACAAATGCCTTACAATATAAGGTAGTCTTACTTTTAACAACTTGAATGAGGAAATTAACAAAAAGGGAGAAGCAGCAAAGTATTAACTTTTAGCACCGAATACTTTATGGCTTTAAGGCATAGACAATCAAGATGGCAGAATATCAGGTTATGGAAAGTGGTAGCAGGACTGCTCGATAGCTTACGTGGCCGAAAAAGAGCTACCTGCCCTGGGAGCACCACAGGCTGATACCCTATACACCTCTATTTCTGCTACTTCTAATGATGAAGTACTAGCAAAAACAACACAGGTCGAATACTTACTAGGCTTCAGGCACCATTCTAAACACTTCATGAATGCTTCATCTAAATCTCACACAACCATAAGAACAGATGAACAGGTACCACTTTTATGACTATAGGGAAACTGAGACAGAGAAGTCAAGTAGACTGTCAGTCTACTGGGTGGATTACCAGTATTCAAATGAAACAATCACTTTGCCACACTCTCAAAGCCAGATTTATCATTTCAGTTACCTGAATTGGAAACTAAAATATAAATTATTCCCTGTGGTGGAAAGAACAATTTATAGCATGTAGCTATAAATTTATAGTCATTTATAACTTTATGTAGCTATCTGAAACAACTCACAATCTAAGGATGGGCTCTACACAGACATTAGATTCTAATTATTGATTAATTATAATCAGGCATTGAGATCTAGGGGTGGAAACTGCACAGTATGGGAACACATTCAACTATGGAAGGGATCGAACAGCCACTCTAAGAAAGGAAATGTAGTTAATGGATTGAAACAAATACTAAGAAATGGTGAGAGTCATATATTACATCACTCCTAAGTGAAAAAAGACTAGACAATTCTAAAATTGGGGTAGAATTATGTCCAACAAATTGTTTAAGTTATCTAACCACTATGCTCTACAGTGTAGATTAAGTTATCTACCACTGTAGAGCATATGGCCTTTAAGACTATGGATATCTGTGGGGCACCTGAGTGGCTCAGTGGGTTAAAGCCTCTGCCTTCAGCTCAGGTCATGATCCCAGGGTCCTGGGATTGAGCCCGGCATCGGGCTCTCTGCTCAGCGGCAAGCCTGCTTCCTCCTCTCTCTCTGCCTGCCTCTCTGCCTACTTGTGATCTCTGACTGTCAAATGAATAAATAAAATCTTAAAAAGAAAAAAAAAGACTATAGATATCCAAATTAAAACCCTCCCCCAACCCAGCCACAATTTCAAAACATATTTCAAAGCTACAATAATCAAGCAGTGTAGTACTAGCATAAAGACAGGCACACAGACCAATGGCATAGAATAGAGAACCCAGAAATACACCCTCATATACATGGATGAATGATCTTTGACAAGGGTGCTAAGAGCGATCAATGGGAAAAGAAGAGTCTCTATAACAAATGCTGCTGGAAAAACTAGATAATCACATAAAAAAAGAAAGAAGTCGGACCCTCTTCTTACACAATACACATAAATTAACTCCAAATAGATTAAAGTCCTAAATGTAAGACACAAAACTGTAAAACTACTTATAGAAAACATAGAGAAAATTTCATAGTTAGCAATGATTTACTGGTTGCCAAAAGCATAGGCAACAAAAGCAAATAGACAAACGGGATTACATAAAAAACTTAAAAATTTGTCAGCAAAGGACACAATTAACAAAGTGAAAACAATCTACAGAATGAGAAAAAAGTATCTGCAAATCATGTATCTAATAAGGGACTTGTATCTAGAATATATAAAGAACTCCTACAACTCAACAATAAAAAAAATCAAATAACCCTATCTAAAAATGGACAAAGGAATAGATATTTCTCCAAAGATGACATACAAACAGCTAACACACAAATGAAAAGATGCTCAATAACACTAATTGTCAGAGAAATGCAAATCAAGAGCACAATGAGATATTCCACACTATTAACAAGTATTGGCAGGGATGTGGAGAAGTTGGAATGCTTGTCCACTACTGACAGGGTTGTAAAATGTGACACATAGTGACCAATATGGAAAACGGTATGGCAGTTCCTCAAAAAAAAAATTAAAAAATGAAACTACCACGTATGATCCAGCAATCCCACTTCTGGGTATATATTCAAAAGAACTGAAAGCAAGTTCTCAAAGAGATACACCCATGTTCATAGTAGCATTATTCACAAGAACCCATAGGTGGGCATAACCTAAATGCCCACCGAAAGATGAATGGATAAACTAAATGTGTTACATACATACAAACAGAATACTATGTAGACTTAAAAACAAAGGAAATTCTTCCACATGCTACAACATGGATGGACCTTGAGGACATATGCTAAGTGAAAGAATCCAGTCACGAAAGGACAAATATTGCATGATTTCACTTCTATGAGGTATCTAAAATGGTTAAATTCATAGAAATAGAAAGTAGAATGGTGGTTACCAGCGCTAGGGGTAGGGGGAAGTGAGGAGTTATTTAAGGAGCACAATTTCAGTTCTACAAGTTAAAAAATTTCTGGAGATTTCTTTCATAGTGATGTAAATATACTTCACACTACTGAACTGTACACTTTAAAAAGAGTTAAGATAGTAAATTTTACCACAATTAAACAAAAACTGGATTAAAAATAAGCATTTATTAGCTTAAAAAAAAAAAAGTCTAAAGTTGCATTGAGTCAAAAGTTCCAAGGCAAGGGGCACTCCTAGATACAGTGGGCTAAGGTAAGTTTGTAGATCATCTCAATCTCAAGCAAACTAAAATGGAACAATTTTATGTGACATTAGAGAAGCTACAGATGGAAAATAGATAAATCCAAACTAGCAACTGTTTGAAAAATTTATAAACTGATGGTAAAAATTCCAATGCTGGTTAAGTCACTGTTTCTTTGCTAAATTAGACTGCATGTTATCATTTTTAATCTTATGCTATTGCTAAGCTAACCTATTACAAGCTTGTTTTATTTTACCTTGCGTATGGGCCACATATAGGGATTTACTTTGCTTTACAGTTTACGCCTACTCTTTGACAGAAGAACTAATGTGTCAGGGTACCCTTGGATAATCCTACCTCATTCATTAGGAATTGGGCCATTAGTCAATTTTCACTTGTCACTACAAAAACTTGAGCCAGTCTTTTCTCAATGGATGGTTTATGTGAATTATAACAATGACGTGGAAGTAAAATATAATACCTGAAAAATTAGCTATCTCAAGGTAATTTTTATATGTTTATTAGATTATAATATTTCTATGACAATATATAGGGAACCTACTGCTTAATGTTCCAAATAGCAAACGAAAACACATAATTGGATGTTAGTGCAATTGTATAAGAGAGGGAGCATGGTCACCTGGAGAAAGGATAGAAGCAGTTGTCTTTAAAAAACAGGGAACTTTCTACTTCTTAAATCAGGAAAAGGGATCTCACCAGCAAACAGCTAGGAAATCTTTGTAGTTTATATCTTATTAGTATAAGGTCATCTTGAGCAGAAAATAAAGATTTCATTTACCAGTCCCCCCTAATTCTGATAAATACCTGTTTCCTGGGATTTTTAGTCTCTCATATTATGTCATATAAACAGAATGAGTGAAATAAATTGAGGACCAGCCAGGAAAGAGTCTTTGCTGAAAACCCTCCTAAAGCAATTCTCCTATAAGCTTCAAGAGTACAAAGTTATCCTCTAAGACATATGTGGGCAAGGAGGCAGATTCTGAGAAGATAAGGGGCAAAAGAAGGCACAAAGAATAGATACAGTAGCAGAAAAGACCATTTGTGAGTATAAGCCACTGCCTATTTCCCAAAAGTTACTACGAGGAGTTTGAGTGGGGTAACAGCAAATTATTTCAATTACTGTTATTTCCAAGTCTGACAAACTATGACAAAATACATGGTATGTTTAAGAGTTGCCAAAATGTAGCTGTTTTATAGAATTATTAAGAACTCTATCATAAATGCATAGTAACTCAAAATTGAGGAGCAGTATAAAGTGGAAAGTATTTCTGAAATACCTGATAAGTTTATCAAACATAGCTGTTTATTTTATTTGATTTTCCAAATAAGTGAATATAAGATCATTAGTGGAAGGGGGAGGGAGAAAAAAGGATTAAAATAGTTTGTTCAACTTGATCAAGGAGACCATTTCACAGTTTTGGTTAAAAATTACATTTTTCTCAGAATTAAAAAAAAAAAAAAGCTTACATTAACATAAAATTTTGTACTGTTGGGGTCAAAAAGGGAAATGACAAATAGTAACATCACTATCCCTGTGCCCAGATCCCAAACAATAAATAAAACAATAGAAACCAAATTCCACTTAAAAATTTTTTCTTTTTTAAGATTTTATTTATTTGACAGAAAGAGAGAGAGCACAAGCAGGGGGAGTGGCAGGCAGAGGGAGAGGGAGAAGCAGGCTCCCCTCACAGAGCAGGGAACCTGATCTGGGGCCTGATCCCAGGACCCTAGCATCATGACCCAAGCCAAAGGCAGATGCTTAACCAACTGTACCACCCAGACGTCCCTCTACTTTTAAACTAATAAAGGATACACTGGAAAACAGTTTCAGACAAACAAAATGAGCTGGCTAACTGCACTACAAAATCAGACAGACACCCAGACTCCAGGGGCACTCTCCAGCACCAAGATCAAGACTCCCAGAACACCACATGAAAAAATTCATTGAAAACTGCTCTCAGAGATAGTTTAGATTCCAGGAAGGGATAGGTTAAATTCCATGAAGGAGAAAAGAGCTGAGTCAGGTATCCTCAGTTTGCTTTTGTAAATTTACAAAGGGTGTAAGTTATTCTACTTCCGCCAGAGCAAGTGAGGGAACAGTGCCTGGAAGACACATCCAGTGAAAGAAACACCAAGGCTTAGGGAGAAATACCCATCCCTAACCCAAAACACAAAAAATTATTAAAATTGGGTCAATAACTTCATATATCAGTAAACTGTAAAAATCATAACGAAACTCAATCAACTGGTATTTTGTGAAGTACAATTCACACTGCAGTGTTTTCATTTTGGGGGAGTACCTGATGGCGTTTTAGATCTGTTTTTAGTTTGTATTTTCTCCAAGTTGTCTGTATAAGTCTAGCAGCTCTTGCTTCTTTACAAAGATCCAAAAGCCTTGCACAAAGAAATGACAAATAAGTGATAACCACCTAAAAGAAAACAGAAGAGGTGGAAACAGAAGTTTGCCGGAGAATACGCTTCTTACTGTCACCTGCTGAGACTCTTACTAGTTGAAGAACACTTACCTTTTCGTCAGGGATTGTATTGGACATATCCGAGTGATTAATCATAGCAGGTATTCCTCCTAGGTCTCTAACTGCAGACCTGACCAACTGAAAATTTTTCTTTTCATTTTCTAGAAGTTCTTTGTGTAGTTCTGAAGTGTTTTCTACAATGCAAATAAAAAAGGGATTAGACAGCTCCAGTCAAAAATCTGATGTGACAAAGAAAAAACTTGAAAAGCGAATCAGCCAAAAGGGGCTAACCATGATCAAATGCTTTAAAAGACAAATCCAGAGAACTTCCGTCAGATTCAGATGATGAATTTAACACCACTGAGCCAGTTTGTGTGCATTCTACAGTTTGAGTAGTCCGCTGACATATAGCATCAAAAGGCACATAGTAAGGATGGTAGTGATGGATCAGGTAACAGAATACACGGCCATCTGAGAAAGATACTGTAAAATTCTCCACCTGATTGGAAATAGCAGGAAAATGATTAACTACATTGGACAGTAATACAGATATTAATGGTTTTGTAGTGCATATTTCCTTTTAATAGTTAGGAAAATCACATCAGTGGCTAATAGTGCCTAGAATAATTAATACCTTATTTATAGCCAAATTCTCAATGATAAAATACTCTTACAAAAATAGAATTTGATTATTGTGCTAGGAGAAATAGGGTCCTCAAAAAATTCATGTCCTAATCACATTATTTGGATATAGGGCCACTGCAGGTTTAATTTTTCACAGTGGAGTAGGGTAGATTCTAAATCCAATGTCTTGTATCCTTATATGGAGAGACACACAGAGACAGACATACTGGAAGATGCTATGTGAAGACAGAGGCAGAGACTGGAGTAAGGGATCCACAAGCCCAGGAATGCCAAGGATTGCCAGCAACACCATAAGTTAAGACAAAGGTAGGGAACACATGCTCCCCTAGAGCTTCCATAGCTCTCTAGTATTTAGTTAAAACATAGAAGATTATCCATGTATCTGACAAATTTTCTACTAACCAAACTGTTCAAGGTGTAACATTTACTATATTTAGTAACATGATCTCTATCATTTTTCTGGCTTCATATTCTTTACCAGATATTTTATTTATTTCACATATTTACATTTAAGGGCACACTTCATTAAGGGTACAGAAATACAGTATTAATCTAACAAATGATTACAAAACACTCAACTTAGATTCCGCCCCCACCCCCCACCCCCGCGCCTTGTAGCCAGTGGCCAGGTTCTCTAACATCCACTTCTAGAAGCTTGGTGAGTTTATTTGCATTTACATTTAAAATAGGGGTGTAATCCTTAGGTGCCCCTGTTCTGACAAATGTCTCCTACTGAGACTCCTGACTACGGCATTTTTTCTCTCTAATACATTAAAAAATTGTGCATTATACAACTGGTGACATCTTAGATTAGATAAAATACAGTATGTGAAAACACCCTCACTCATTTGAGGAAAAGTTTGCTTATACATAAGCTACATTATTTAAGAAATGCAACAAAATATTTTATGAATAAAGTTTGACTTTAACCAAAATGTACTTAAAGACAGCGAGCTTAAACAAAAACAAAGAAACTTACTTTTTTATTATAGAAAGCACAAACAGCATTTACCCACTCCATCAACAGCTTTATGCTTTCACTATATCGTTCAAAGGAACCATTATTTCTTTTGTCTTTTTTCTTATTGTTAATAGCATCAGAATGACAAGATCGTGCAGACATTGTTTTCTTCATACTCTGTGTGTGTTTTAAAAAGTCAATTTCTTCTTTTAACTGATCTAAATTAATGGAAATATCCACCTGAAACACACACAAAGAAGGATAAATATTTCTATGTTTTTCATACACCATTTTAACCCATAGAAGTTAGTCATTGTCGTCTTCATTTTTTTTTAAAAAACACAAAAATAATTTATGCAGAAGTGACGAAATGCATAGTGGTTCATGTATAGTGTGTCATGTCTGAGATCTGGGGTCACACGAGCCTGGATTCTAATCTCATCACTTCTTCCTATCAATGTTCTAACATCTAGCTTCACTTTCCTTACCTATGAAGCAGTGACAACACCTACCTTACAGGGGTGTTGTGAAGATTAAATTGCAATTATTCCAGTTCCTGGGACAGAATAAATCCCAGTAAGTAACAGTTATTGTTAGTCTATTTGATGAAAATGCTTTTATCAACCCATATTATTGGTTGATAAATTTGATAAAAAGTATAAAAATTTGATAAAAAGTATAACATTTACCAAATGTACAATACCTGAAAAGCAAATGCTATTTTCCAAAGTAATGCAAGAGTTTTTTCTCTGTGCCTATCCACAATATCCTTAGATAGGATTGCATTTCCTATAAATGAAAAGATAGCCTATTAGCACAATATATGTACATATCAGTTTTTGGTGAGAAGAAAAAGTTTTATCTTTACTCAGTTTTTACCATGCTCATCATTTAATTGAATTCCTTGTGATCTAAGAATTTGAAGAACAATATCAACATTATGCATCTTCTGAAGACGACTTATTGCAGGAATCCTGAGTTTCTTTGAGAGATTCCAGTCTCGTGTGAGAAGTTCCATGATTCGCCTAACAATAAAGAAATTTTCAGATGACACTCTCATATAAAAACATATGTGAAAAGCTCCTGGCATCAAAAGGTGAGGCTCAAACCAGACCCCAAAATATCGTAAATATCCTGCTTTACCCTCCCCACACTGAGACACTAAGAATCAATGTATGATTGTTCTTACCATGTAAAGAAATAAACACAACTTTCCTTCAAAAAACAAAAAATACAAGATGAACTTTATTTAATTACAGTTACTACCCACATAAATCCCCCTAATCTGAAGGATTTTAAGTGAGAAAGATCCCCAAAAACTAACTGAAAACTCTTGCTCCACAATTAGCAAATAAGAGTCATTTCTCATTTTAAGCCTGCAGTTTGAGGTTTATGAACAGAATGTAAGAAAAAAAGATGAGAAATACACAAATGCACACATGAACAAAATAACAGAGTCCATTAATTTAGATCAGAAAAAAGAAAGGGAAAGGAAGGGATTTCGAAAGTATATTAGTGGAGGGACTACTATATTCTACACATCAAGCATGTGCTTTCTTTTCTTATTTTAGTCCTCATAGTAAGTCCCACAATCAGGCATTATTATTATTTTTTTTTCTTCAGATGAAGAAACCAAAGCCCAAAGGAATTTAGTAAACTGCCTATAGTCATATAGTTAGTAATATGAACTAAAACTCAGTTTTATCAGATTCAAAAGCCATTCCGTTATATCTATGCTAGATTATTGTAAAAATATTTGAGTGCCTACCTTAAAAAGACATATATACTACAACATAAATTCAAACCTCTAATATCATCTATGCCACTAGTATTTTATCTACCAGACAATAATCAATATTTCTACAGAAAAAGCAAACCCCAACAGATTAATGCAGATAGCTAAAATTTGGCAGAATTGTTTATAGAACTAAAATTTGGAGAACTGTTTATATAACCATAATTTCTAAAGGCTAGAAAGTTACTCAAGATCATTCCAGGCTAACAAATCAATCAACATATGAAGTATTTCTGCAACAGTAGGCCAATCCATTACCTATGGCATCAGCAGATTAACCATTCTCAAGCATTCTCAAATGACCTTGAAGATTCATGATCATTTTGCTGACACTGAAGAAAGTAGAAATCTGGTATGCAAAATCAAGTCTCTTAACTAATTAGAATTCCTGACCAACAAAAAAGCATCAATATCCAATGCTGCTAAGTCCTTAGTAACGCTTGTAAAAACCTAAAAAATGTCTTCGATTGTGGAAAATAGCATATATACATAAAACCATATGAACATAAAACCAGTCAGTGCCCCTCCTGGAAAGTGGAGAAAGTCTAAAAACGTGATTTCCTATTGGCCAGAAAACACATGTAGTGGCTTGGATGTATGAAATGAACAAATTAAATATAAAAATAACATGTGAAACATTTTCAGCAAATGCTCTAGACTATATGGAAATTACTCAAGTGATAAATAACTACAGAAAAGTTCAAAAGACCATCACTTTGTCGTGAGAACATATAATCAGAAAAGAATATTCATGGAAATTTAATTTAGAAGGAAGCATGTGACATGTATGTTGTTTTTGAAGAACTAGGGATTCATAAAATTCTAGATATCCCTTCCTCACATATGTCAAATGTAATGTAAATTGGAGACTTTCCTAGAAACAAGACAAATGTCTCCAATGCAAATATCCCGAAGAGGCCAACTGTAGTACAGAGCTCATGGTCACTCCTGCCAAAGCAGGAACTGCTAATTCACTGGACTCCTACAAAAGCCAATTTTGACGATTCTGGTTTGTTACTGAGAAGTGTCGCATGATTTGAAGCCAGACATCCTGAGCTTATGTCTCAATATCATGATATAAAACTTGGGCACACTCTGTTACTTCTCCAGCCTGCTTTTCCTCCTGTGTAAAACAAGGTTAATAATGCAACTAGAATTGGTCCCAAGTAATAATAGTACTTATGAAACCCTGTCACCATAATGTGTTACTTAAATGTTTGATATTTTAAATGGTTCCATGCTTGTCTCAGCTTCTGTTCTAGGGCATCACTGGTTACTACTCACAGACCTTTGTCACTGTCAGCATGAAAAAAAAATGTGCATAGGAGACAAGGTTTCTAGACCTAAAAGTGACACTATTTTACAAAGGTGCTGCACATACTTGTCCCAATCCTTTTTACCCTAAAAAAATTTACTGCATCATATGAAAGCGTAAGAAAGAGGGGCGCCTGAGTGGCTCAGCTGGTTAAGTGTCTGACTCTTGATTTCGGTTCAGGTTATGACCAGAGCGTTGTGAGACTGAGCCCCATGTTGGGCACTGTGCTCAGCAGAGTCTGAAGAGTATTCTCTCCCTCTCTCTACCCGCTCCTCCAACTCTCTCTCTCTCTCTTTCTAAAGAAATTTTTTAAAAAAAGAAAAAGCAAGAAAAACTATATAAATACCAAAAAAAAGTGTTTACCAGAAAATTTTAGTCTATTCCATTAAGTAAAATAATTCTTATTGCTCATACTTACACAAGACGCACCCCACACTGCAAGTCTACAGCAAGATTTGTAACAGCAAAATCAAATTCATCAAATGGTGTCTGAACATGGTTAACAGGTAATCCCAATAAGCTAAGGTGACGGGAAAGATCACCTTCACCACTTAGGAAGTCTCGTGAAAAAGCCAGAAGAATGTCTTTACTAGTCTGTGGAGAAACAAGTTGCAGGTATTAAATCCCAAGATTATAATTTTGTTCATAATAACAACAAATTCTTATTCTGTGCATATAGAAATGAAGTCAAATTAATGGTAGCATAAAAAAAAGTCAGTTTCGTATCATATGGTAATAATGTACATCTATTTCTAACTTAAGGCCTTTTAAAAAATTGCTCATAATTAACAACAGACTCCAAAAATTAGTCTTCATTTGATAGTATGCTAAATTAGGAAAGAAATCTGCCCCCTACCCAGTTAATTCCTCAGAATTCTCAAATCAACAAAACTTCATAGAGTATTGTGTTGGTAAAAAGTCAACCAATAAGTTAGGCAGGGTTAGAACTATTAATAAGACAGACTAGATAAGAATTCCTATCCTATTCCACTCAAGAGTACTCTTCTTTGAGAAACTTAGAAGTTTTTAAAGAGAAAATATACAATAAAAACAAGTAAAAGTCTTAAATGTGAACTCTAAAAGAGAAAACGGAAACTATACCTTGAATTCAGCATCTTTACAGAAGAGACAAGGGTCATGATCAATAAGTTTGGATATTTTAGCATAATCAAGGAAACAAACCAACAGCAATAACTTTTTCAATGTAAACTTAGACAAAGCTTCTTCATGACCTTAAGTACAAAAAACATAGCAAGTTAATCTGTGAAAGAAAAGCTTTACCTTAAAATATGAAAATGTACTAATAAAGAAAATTAATAGTAAGCACAAATAGAACATTATCTGTTTCTTAGTGTTTTAAATGTATGAATTCATGTAATATTCCTAATATAACTCTATGTTTCCAATATTTCCAACTCATGGAGGAGGAAGCAGAGGCACAGAGATATCAAGCGATTTAGTCTGGGGCGCCTGGGTGGTTCAGTGGGTTAAGTCCGTGCTTTCGGCTCAGGTCATGATCTCAGGGTCCTGGGATTGAGTCCAACATCGGGCTCTCTGCTCAGAGGGGAGCCTGTTTCCCCCTCTCTCTGTCTGCCTCTCTGCCTACTTGTCATCTCCCTCTCTGTCAAATAAACAAATAAAATCTTTTAAAAAGTGATTTAGTCTATCTCATGCAACAAATTTTTAATAAGCACCTACTCTATGCAGGCAGCATCCTAGATGCCACATTTATAGTTAACAAGCTAAAAGAAATATGATCTCCACAGGGCATACAGCCTACTTGTGAGGAGAGGGTGGGTAGAGACAACAAAAAGGTAAAAATAATTATAGTGATGGAGGAAGTGTTGGGGAATGATGGGTGAAGAGAAAGGGAGGATAGTGGAGAGAGGAACTATTTATATTGGCATCTCTAAGAAGGTAAAATTTAAACAGGGACCAGAAAGAATAACAATAAGTCATTTATGCATAGTGTGGAAAGAATGCAATGGAGGCAGAACTACTCACCATCTCTATACAGATGAGGAACAGTGGGGTGTCTGTACTCAGCGGCTATATCAGGATTCCAAAGTAAGCGATTCAGAATGAACACAGCCAACCCCATGACATCACTATTGTCTTCCAAAGATAGGAGTTCTCCAAAAATTGTCTGAAAAGAAATTAAAGACTATGTGACTTTCAAGAAGCAAAAGGATACAACAGGGGGTGAGCAAACTACAATCTTCTAAGGATTTGGCAATGTTCTATTTTCTAAGTAGTATGGAAATAACATGAATATTTGCTTAAAAAAACTGTATATACTTTATGCATTCCTTAGTGTATATGATGTACGATGAAAAAAGGCAAAAGCTCAGGACTAAGTTAAATTTTTAAAAATCATCTGACAAACCATATTTACATTTAATTTTTTCCTTTAAAGAACTATCAAATATAGGCACGTTGCTCAAATTCAATTTTAATTATCATACTAAGTATAACATGAAGATACAATAGAAACTTAAATATTCAAAAATTTTTAATAGTTAACAGGTGGAAACCCATCTGCAAATAATCTAAGATAATAATTTGGAAAGTTCAGATCTGTTTATAATTGATTTTTAACAATATTTTTTATTATGTCCAGTTAGCCACTGTATGTTGCATTAGTTTTTGATGTAATGTTCAATGATTCATTAGTTGTGTATAATATAATTGATTTAAATATGAAATTTACTTAACACCAACATGTTTATTATTAATGATTTTTAAAGCCATTAGAAAAAACTAAAACCATATCAGATTATATCTTATAAGCTTACATTGACCAACTGTAGAGATAAAAGCATGGTAAATATATGTCAAAATAGAAAAACTTTATATTTACCTATTTTTTTTTCCTTTGATGTTTTCTTAAAATCCTCAAAGGTCACGCCCACCACTAGAACCTTAAGGTGTTCACAGGTTTTCATACCTCCTTTCTATCTAAAAAAGATTGTACATTCCCACCAACCGACATGGACTTGCTGTGTCCATGGAGGATAATATTCCTACCTCATCTGTGTTTGGCCAAATAATGCACTCTGTCCAGTGGAATACAGATGGAGGGACACCTACTACATCTAAGCAGAAGTTTTATTTTTTATTTATTTTTAAAGATTTTATTTATTTGAGAGCAAGTGAGTGAGAGAAACAGCACAAGCCAGGGAAGGAGAGGCAGAGGGAGAAGCAGACTCCCTGCTGAACAGGGACCTTGATGCGGGACTCAATCCCAGGGTCCTGAGATCATGACTTGAGCTGAAGGCAGACACTTAAACAACTGAACCACCAGGTGCTCCTAAGCAGTTTTAAAAGGCATTGCAAGTTTCTGCCTAACTCTCTTGTTTTTTACTTCGGCCCAAATAGAGGGGCTCTACTTCAATTAAGGTTCCAGAATTATTTGACTGTGAAAGCAGAGCTAGTTGATGTATAAATTTTCTGATTAATAAAAGCATACTAAATTGAAATAAGAAAACTTATTAAAGATACTATCAAACTGTGACCACAGAAAGCTTATCATTTGTTCTCTTTGGGCCTCAATTTCTTGATAAATAAAAGCCAAATATTGTTAATAATTCCTTTCAGTCCCAAAGACCATTCTATTCTAACACCTGGAATAAAATGAAGAATAGAATATCCCAAATGACAATGGCAAAAAGCCTAAAGAAAATGTAAAAGTATACCAGTAAAAGACAAAAGAAAACTGGAAACATGGAGCATTTGAAAAATAGAATCGTATTTTTTTTTCCATTTTATTTATTTTTTCAGCGTAACAATATTCATTCTTTTTGCACAACACCCAGTGCTCCATGCAAAACGTGCCCTCCCCATTACCCACCACCTGTTCCCCCAACCTCCCACCCCTGACCCTTCAAAACCCTCAGGTTGTTTTTCAGAGTCCATAGTCTCTTATGGTTCGCCTCCCCTTCCAAATTTTTTTTTTTTTTAATAAACATATAATGTACTTTTATCCCCAGGGGTACAGGTCTGTGAATCGCCAGGTTTACACACTTCACAGCACTCACGATAGCACTTACCCTCCCCAATGTCCATAGCCCCCTCCCCCTCTCCCAATCCCACCTCCCCCCAGCAACCCCCAGTTTGTTTTGTGAGATTAAGAGTCATTTATGGTTTGTCTCCCTCCCAATCCCATCTTGATAGACCGCGGGGGGAGGGGCCGGCTCCCGGCAAGCGGCGGAGCAACGGAGCAAAGAATAGAATCGTATTTTTAATAGTCAACTACTATTGTCTTTTTCATTTAGTTTTTTTTTAAGATTATTTATTTATTTATTCGAGAGAGAGAGAGAGAGAGAGAGAGCGAGCTACAGAGGGAACACAAGCCAGGAGAGAGGGAGAAGCAGGTTTCCCATAGAGCAAGGAGCCCGATGCAGGGATCTATCCCAGGACCCTGGGATCATGACCTGAGCCTAATAGAGACACTTAACGACTGAGCCTCCCACATTCAGTTAGTTTTAAAATTCTAAGTATTGGGGCACATGGGTGGCTCAGTGGGTTAAGGCTCTGCCTCCAGGTCAGGTCACATGGTCTCAGGGTCCTGAGATCGAGCCCCACATAGGGCTCTCTGCTCAGCGGGGAGCCTGCTTCTCCCTCTCACTCTGCCTGCCTCTCTGCCTACTTGTGATCTCTCTCTGTCAAATAAAAAAATTTTGAAAATCTTAAAAAAAAAAATTCTAAGTATTATTGAGCCATGCACCAAGTGAAAAACCCAAATTTGACAACATTTTTATAAGAAATGTTGCATTGGGGCACCTGGGTGGCTCAGTGGGTTAAAGCCTCTGCTTTTGGCTCGGGTCATGGTCCCAGGGTCCTGGGATTGAGCCCTACATTGGGCTCTCTGCTCAGCGGGGATCCTGCTTCCCTCTCTCTCTGTCTGCCTCTCTGCCTACATGTGATCTCTGTCAAATAAATAAAATCTCTAAAAAAAAAAAAAAAAGAAAGAAATGTTGCATTAAAATGGTTACAAGTTCAGGCTCTGGTATCAGACAAGTATAGATTCAAATCCTGACTAATAATTGGCATATAGCATGTCACTTAAAATCTAAGCTTCAGTATTGTCAGTGAAGTGAAAAAAACAAGACACACCTCACTGGGATTTGAAGAGGTTTAAATTACATAATATATTTCAAACAGCCTAGTATATCATTTGTAAAAGCTCAAGAACGAGCTTTCAGCACTTGTTATTATATCCAGTACCAAATTATACATATTTAAGAAAACAAGAAAATTACTTACTATGTGATGATATGGCAATAATATATACTGGCATGATCTAATTACCTACTAAGCATTTTTTAAAGGACCTTAAAGTTTATTATTTATTTATTTATTTATTTTTTAAAGATTTTATTTATTTATTTGACAGAGATCACATGTAGGCAGAGAGGCAGGCAGAGAGGGAGGAAAGGAAGCAGGCTCCCCGCTGAGCAGAGAGCCTGATGCGGGGCTTGATCCCAGGATCCTGAGGATCATGACCCGAGCTGAAGGAAGAGGCTTAACCCACTGAGACACCCAGGCACCCCAGGAACTTAAATTTTATACTGAAAAAGCAATTAAGCTAACTAAATGACTTTATAGGTGAAATCATATTTTATTAAAAATACATAATAAAAAGCCTACTAAAGGTATATATAATAAAAGAAGTATACAATAAAAGTATATCATGAAAGGGATAAAATTTCAAAAACTGAAGCATATACTTACCTCTAAGCCAATTCGTAGCCATAAAGGATTATATGACAACAGCCAATTCAGGACTTTCTGCCGTTCTCCTGAAATGTATGTGAAAAGCAAGTAAGCGCAGACCACTACTCAAATAGAGACAATAAATAAAATTCTATGGAGGAAATCATCAAAAAATAGGGATAATCACTTATATGAAATCAGTTAACTTAAATATATGGCATTCTTATATATATGATTGTATTAAAGTACACAAGATTTTAGGCAGCAAAGTCAAATCATGTATATATATGACTCTGAAATACAAAATGTTGAGTGTTTTTAAAGAATTAATTTCAAGTGGTGCCTGGGTGGCTCAGTCAGTTAAACATCTGACTCTTGATTTTGGTGCAGGTCATGATTTCAGGGTCCTGGGATCAGCCCTGTCTCAGGCTCTGTACTCAGTGAGGGGTCTGCTTGAGGATTCTCTCCTCCACCCTCCCCCTCTCCTCCTCCTCCCCCTCATGAATACCCATGCTCTCTCTCTCAAATGAATAAATAAATCTTTAAAAAATATAATCACATCTTTAAAGAATCTTTATAAAGATTTCTGTAATCTTCTTACCAACATCTTTCCAGAGGTGTCTATCTTTTCTAACAACTAACCGCCTAGCTTCAATTTCAATTTCAAGCTTCTTAATAGCTTTAACCATTTTTTCAGAAGTAAATAAGCGACATGCTGCACGACGTAATCTGTTCAGCCTGCACCGAGCAGTATAAGCTCTGAGAGACATTTCATCTTTTGTAGGAGCTCTAGGAACACTGATTTTATGCTGATTCTCCAATCCCAAAAGAAGAGTAGCAGCATTTACTGGGCAAAAAGAAAAGGAAGAAAGTTTCTGGTTAAACAATATATACATATATCCTTAAATCTAGCAGTAAGTGCAAATTTAAGATGGCCAAAATAGGGTCTTTTTCCCGCCCCTTCCTAGCTTGTTCTTTTCTTTCTTTTCACAAAATATGGGTGTCCTCTGGTTCACTCAGTACCTCAGACCATTCTATCGTTGCAACTTGGGGCTCTACCTACAAAATGAATCTCAGGTCTAACCATTTCTCACAACCTCCACCATTATTACCCAAGTTCACACACTATCATCTCTCAACTAGCTTCTCTGTTTCCATTCTTTTTAATAAATTTAAAAAAAAAGAAGTCTCTAAAGAATGTGACTTTAAAAAATCAATTAAATTTTGAAATGCAACTTGAATTTTTATAAAACACATTTTCTCTCAAGAAGAAAACTAAAAATCAGGCTCTGTTTACTTCTGGGGAAAAAGAAAAGCTCCCTTTAGAGATTGTCTTGCCAAAGAGCCTTTTAATGTAAATATGCTATACACTATTCTCTAACAAATACAGACAGGCCTCTCTTTGAACCTGTAACAATGGAGAAACTTTCATTTTAAAGACAGCTTATATAATGGCTTGGCAATTTAAATGTTTACAAAGATGTTTCCTTATCTTGAGTTGAATTGATCCCTATAATTTCTATTCAAGAGCATCACAAGTTAAGTTTCCTTCTCTTCAGGAAAAAAGCCTTCAAATATCTGAAAGACAGCATGCTTCCATCTTGTTCTACACCTGAGTCTTTTCCAGAACAGGCACTGAGATGTTTGCCAGGCAAGACAGATTTATTCACCAGGATAGTATACTTCATTTATTCAGTGAAGATTGAATTGGATTTCTTAGTAGCCATGTTTCACTGTTAACTCAGACTGAATCTATATTAAAATAAAACTCATTCCCCTGAAAGGCTGGAATTGCATTGGCTGATGAACAAGAATGGAAAGCAAAAGGAAAAAGCAAAATTTAGTACTTTCAGTAAAGAATTCCCTAAAAATTCTTACCTACACAATCTTTAGCAATGATGTCAATGAGTTAGTGAACCATGCCATTAACTATAATATATATGCATAATTTAAAAATGGCAATTTATGTTAAGAACTATCTGTTAAAACAAGAGTTTTATTTAATTTAATCATTAATTTAATGTTTACCTTCAGAAATATTTGTTTTTACAGTGAAGTCATCAGGAGTTAATATAAAATTTAGCCACCAAGTGAAGCCCTGCTCCTGCTTTTCCTTCCAGCGTTCATCATAAAACATGTTTTTTGCAGCAAACGGCATTGGGTGTCTAGGAATATCTAAGAATACAGTTGGTTTATTAAATGAGAAATTCTCTTTTAAATTATTATGCAACATATAGCAAAAGACCATTTTTGTTAGCAAAACCACCTAAAACACTGAATAATATTTGCTTTTCCACTACTTGCAGATAACCGTTGAAAACGTTTTAGGTATAAAATGTCATCAAAGTTTGAAGGGAAAAAGCACCACTGTACTTCCTGATTACTTAAAAATCCCAAGTCACCATGAGTTAATTTCACCAAAGTCTGAGAAAATATCCTGTTATTTGAATACACATCTTTACAATTCTCTAAGGCTTTAATTCAACAAAAAGTATCAATTCATTTCCACTTGAAATGCAGTTAATTCTGTACTCCATGTCAGTTTTTCGGTGACTTTAAAAATAATGAACACTTACCTGTTTTTAATGGTTTTATGAAGGTCAAAGTAGACTGTGCCACAGCAACAATGGGTTTTGTTCTTTTGTTTGTTTTAGAATTAGGAGTTCTGTATACTAATGAATCTAAAATAAATTGGAAAGCAGAATGATAACATTAAAAACTGAAATAAATTCCATGAATGAACTCTTTTAAAGTTATATTTGAGTTCTTCAATATCACATCCATTTAGCAAATAACTACTATGTGCCTGGTACTATGCTATGAACTTGGGGGTCAATAAAACCTACATATGGGGGGCGCCTGGGTGGCTCAGTGGTTTAAGCCTCTGCCTTCGGCTCAGGTCATGATCTCAGGGTCCTGGGATCGAGCCCCGCGTCGGGCTCTCTGCTCAAGCGGGGAGCCTGTTTCTCCCTCTCTCTCTGCCTGTCTCTCTGCCTACTTGTGACCTCTCTCTCTGTCAAATAAAAAAAAAAAAAAAAAATATTAAAAAAAAAAAAACAAAAAAAAACCAAAAACCTACATATGGAAGTTACAGACCAGAAACTACACTTTATCTTGTGTCTGCAGAAGCTAAACCACCATTTATTGTTATGTATATATTGCAGATTCTGTGCTAGTGCTGAGAATGCAGAATTGCAGATATGGTCCCAGCTCTTGGAAGTTCTCAGTCTAGTACTGAAGTTTAAAAGAAATTATAATACACCGCATAAAGGAGAAGTATATTTAAGCAACTGTGAGAACAAGAAGGGAGAGTTAACTTCACCTAGAAGGGTAGGACCGCCTTCCTAAATGCAAATACACTTGAGCTCACTCTTATTAAAGTGCAAGTTAGGCAAGAGGAATGTGGCCTGTTTGACAGAACTGCAATGTGATTGGAATAAAAAATACCTATCAGAAGAACAATAGAAGAGGTTGAAAACAGTAGAAAAGAGTTGAATCATAATAAAGGTAGTGGCAGCTAATGTTTGAATACTTTGTTGCAGGCACTATCACAGTCTTTTAATGTAGAATACCTCAGGCGATCACCCCAGCAAACCTCTCAGAAATGTACTATTATTATCCATATTTTGTATAATTAGGATACCGGGGCTTAGAAAAATTGAGCTACTTGGTCAATGTCACACAAGCCAGTAAGTGGCCGAGCTAGGCAGTATACTCCCAGAGCCGGCACTATTAATCAGTTTGATGTCTCTGGTATGCCAGTGAAAGATCTAAATCCAGGAAGTAACACTATCATTTACATTTTAGAAAACAGTGGCCAATGGAATAAAAGGGGTCAAGACTAGAGATAGAAAGCTAAGAGGAAGCTATCACAGTGGCGCAACTTAGCTATTATGAGAATTTAAATTAAAACAGAAGCAGTGGAGATAAATTAGAAAGAAGAGTTATTTTAATAGTAGAACCTACAAGCCTTAATAACTACTGGCTAGGCAAGTGGTAAAGAATGAGAACTTCGGAGGATTTCCAGACATCCAACCCAGGTGACTGAAGGAGATCGTAGGCGGTAATAGGTGTAACTACAAAGGAAACTGCAATAAAGGTGACAGTGGCAAAGTGATATACTTTATAGGTTAATATAGGTTATATCAGAACGGCAGTTCACTCCCTCAAATGCAGGTTTCATACCAGATGATACACCTACTAAATATAAACAAAGAGCTAAGAAAAGGCAGAAGAGAGCAAACTATGATCCACAGGCAAAATCCAGCCCACTGACTATTTTTATATGGTCTACAATCTAAGACTAGTTTTTATATTTGTAAATAATTGGAGGGAAAATTCAAATGATTGTATTTTATGATACATGAAAATTACATGAAATTCAAATTTCAGTGTCCATAAATAAAGTTGTACTGGAACAGTCACATTTATTGATTTATACATCGTCTGTGGCTCTTTTTCCTTCTACAGTGGTGGAAGTTCAGTAGTTGTGATAGAGATCATTTGGCTTACAAAATCTAAATATTTATTATCTGAACCTTTTGAGAAAAAGTTAGCTTAGTTTTGATTTAGAGGAATTACATATCTGCACCAATTGTGAAAATAAGGAACACAGTCACATTGTGACATATTTATGAGGTTATAATTTCTTTGTATTTGAACATTTAAAAAATAGAAATAAGAGGAAAAAATCCTCATTCTGAAACACCAGAGAAGCTGGTATCTCTGTGTGGAATCATTTTATTCTGTGGGAATCCTTTCCTGGAACCATCTCATAGCTCCTCATCACTCAGAAAGGCCAAGTAAAGTGCTTCCCTTTCTGTGCTTCCATGATTCCCTGTGCATAGCTCAGTCAGAGGACTGAGAGCAGCCTGAAGATAGGAACAATACCTTTTCTCCTTGTATCCACAGAGTCTCAAACAATGCATAGCACACACTAGGCACCTTACCAAAACTGAATAAATGTATCTTGGAAAATGGACTTCTTTCTTTGCTTTCCTGGGCTTGCCAGAATAGAAAGAGTCAGTTATTCTTAGTGAGTGTTACCATGCTCTCATATAAGCTCATCAGTCAGATACTCAATGTGTCCAATTTTCTTTAAACCCTTGCAAAGAAGCCCAACTAGGTGGCCACCTTAAACAAGCTCATTGTTCATCATTTATTGTACACCTTGTAGGAGATCAAAATAAGTATAGGTATGTTCCTTATACTCAAAGAATTTGTTATCTGGTCAGATAATATCTATAGGAAACAAGAAATACAAGCAAAGAAATAGTGTTAACCTAGGAGATGTTATATATGCTGAATTCAGATTTGCTTAGGAAACATACCTAGAGAGAAAACTATCAGGGAGTTAATAAAAGTTGACTATAGTACCTGAAATAAGTGAAAGATCTGATTAGTGAGAAAACAATAGGTAAGAAAGTTAACAAGAGGATACATGGTCAGGAATAAGACAAGGATGCCCACTCTTGCCACTTTTATACAGCACAGTATTGGAAGTCCTCACTAGAGCAATTGGGCAAGAAGAAGAAATAAAAGGAATCCATATTAGAAAGAAAGAAGTAAAACTGCCATATTCATAGATGAAATATTATATTATAGAAACCCCTGAAGACTCCATCACAAAACCATTAGAATAAATTAATTCAGTAAAGATGCAGGACACAAAATAAATGCACAGAACTATAAGACATTGAAGAAAGAAACTGAAGACACATATAAATGGAAAGATATTCCAGACTCATGGATTTAAAAAATTAATGTTGTTAAAATGTCCATACTACCCAAAGCAATCTACAGATTCAATGAAATCCCTATTAAATTTTCTATGGCTTTTTTTTAAAGGAATAGAACAAATAGTCTTCAGATTTCTGTGGAACCACAAAAGCCCCCAAATAGGGAAAGCAATCTTGAGAAAGAAGAACAAAGCTAGAGGCATCATACTTCCTGATTTTATGACTGTATTACAAAGCTATAGTAAATAAAACAGTATGGTATTGACATAAAAACAGGCACACAGATCAGTGGACCAGAATAGAGAGTCCAGAAATAAATCTACACATACATGGTCAATTGTTTTACATTCAAAGGAGGGAAGAATATACAATATATAGTCTCTTCAATAAATGATGTTGGGAAAACTGAATAGCCACATGCAAAATAATGAAACTCTACTACTATGTTATATTATGCACAAAAATCAACACAAAATGGACTAAAGAATGTGAGACCAAAACCCGTAAAACTACTAGAAAGAAACATAGGCAGTAAGCTCCTTGACTAGGTGATGAGTTTTTGGATTGACACCAAAAGGAAAGGCAACAAAAGCAAAAACAAACAAGTGAGACTACATCAAACTACAAGCTTCTGCACAGCAAAGAAAATCATCAACCAAATCAAAGGTAACATACTGAATGGGAGAAAACTCTGATGGGGGTTAATATCCAAAATACAGAAAAAGTACTCAAACAACTCAATAACAAAAAAAAAAATTCCCTAAATAATCCAAATAAAAAGTGGGCAAAAGATCTGAATAGACATGTCTCCAAAGAAGTCATACAGATGGCCATCAGACACATGAAAAGATGCTCAACATCACTCATTCATCACTAGGCACATGCAAATCGAAACCACAATAAGTTATCGTCTCATACCTGTTAGAATGTTTAAAATCAAAAAGACAAGAAATAGTGTTGGCGAGGATGAGGAGACAAGGGAACCCTGGTGCAATGTTGGTAGGAATGTAAATTGGTACAGCCAATGGAAAACAGTATGGAGTTTCTCAAAAAATTACAACTAGAGCTACCATATTGACAATTCCACTTCTGGATATTTTTATGAAGAAAACAGAAATACAAATTCAAAAAGATACATGCACTCCCATGTTCACTGCAGTATTATAGATATATATCTATATATCTATCTATATATATCTATCTATATAGATAGATATCGATATATCGATAGATAGATAGCATCTTCTTTATCCATTCACCCATTGAAGGGACTCTTAGGTTGTTTCCATATCTTTGTTATTGTAAGTAATACTGCAGTGAACATGGGAGTGCATGTATCTTTTTGAGTTTGTATTTCTGTATCAGAAATATATATATGTAAATATACATATATAGATATGTATCGATATCTATATATCGATATATAGATAGATAGATAGATATAGAGATAGAGATATATATAGATAGATATATAGATAGATAGATAGATATATATATATATAGAATATTATTCAACTATAAAAATTGATGAATCTTGCCACTTGTGACAACATGGAAAGACCTTGAGGGGATTATGCTAAGTGAAATAAATCAGAGAAAGAGAAATACCATATGCTCTCACTTATATGTGAAATTGAAAACAAAAACAAAGCTCATAAATACAGAGCACAGATTTGTGACTGCCTAAGGTGGGGAGTGGTAGGGGTGAGAGGGGTCAAAGTATAAACTTCCAGTTATTAAATAAATAAGTCATGGGGATGTAATAGACAGCATGATGATTAGTTAATACTACTGTACTGCCTATTTGAAAGTTGCTAAGAAAGTAAATCTTATAAGTCCTCATCACACGAAAAAAACTGTATAACTCTGTATGAGGTTAACAACAGCAAAAAAAAAAAAAAAGAAAAAGAAAAAAGAAAAATGGATGGAATGACAGGACTAGTACGGCACGGAATGTTGTAGAATATAAGCTAGCAGGTTGGCTACATAGAGGTCACAAGAAGACAACCTTAAATGGTAGAATAACAAGACTGTAAATAATCTGATAACAGAGAGTGACTGAAGGTTCCTGAGCAAGGGAGTGGGAAATCCAGATATTGGATACCACTCACTGCCTCCACTTATTTTGGTACATCAAAAATTTGAAAGCAGGTGGATCCCAATCACTATCATTGGTCGATGCCCAAAATAAAACCCTTATATTTACCTGTTCCTTCTCTTAAACCATAACAGTATAATAAAATATGATAGAGAGAATATTTACTTTGTAGTTAGGGAGACCTGAGTTTAAATTACAACTCTATTTTAGTGGCTTCTGTGACCTTGGGCAAATTATTGGCCTTTTTGAGTCTGATACGAAGGAGTTAGAGAAGGAAGTCATTCTATATAGATGGGACAATAAACTTGAAATACCCTGAGGACAGAGCATGTTTGAGGATTCAAGGATAACAAGGAAGCCAGGGTGGTAGGAGCAGAGTGACCAAGGGGGAGAGAGATAAGTGTTAGGGGTGGGGTGGGGGGGATGGGTGGTAATACAGATCTTACAAGGCCTTGTACATCATTGTAAAAAGTTGGGCTTTCAGTGAAATGGGAAGCCATTAGAGGGTACAAAACTGGAGAATGTCAGAATCCAACTAATTTTTAAAGTATTGCCCTGGTTGCTATGTGGAAAATAGACTATATAGAAGCCAAAGGTGAAAGTAAGATCTATTAGTATGCTCTGCAATGACACAGACTAAATCAGGTGTCACTGGAAATAGTGAGAAGGGATCAGATGCTGTACTTAGAAGAAAGAGAAGATAGGATTTGTTGATGGACTGAATTTGGAATCAGACAGACTACATTTACAAAGAAAAGGTCGGAGAGAAATATACTTAAGGACATTTACTAGGTTTGGACCTGAGATGAAAGGTCCCCACAGGAAGGATTGTGATAGGAATGACATACCAGGTAGGTGTATCATGGGAGAAGGGACAGCAAAGGTTTGACTTTGGACAAATTAAATAAAGATGTTCACTAGACAGTGAAGAAATGAGTCTATAAATTAGAGGTTCATCCTAAAATATAAAATTGGGAGGCCTCCATGTACGGGTAGTCCTGCAAACTAGGAAATGGAATGAAATCACTAAGGGAATAAGTAAGAGTATGAATATGATAAAGGGGGATGTCTGGGTGGCTTAGTCAGTTAAGTGGCTGATTTCAGCTCAGGTCATTAACTCAGGGTTCTGGAATCAAATCCTGCATAGGGCTCCTTGCTCAGTAGGCAATCTGCTTTTCCCTCTGCCTGCTGCTCCTCCTGCTTGTGCTGACAAATAAATAAAAATCTTAAAAAACGAATAAGAAAAAGTATGAAAAAGAGTCAGTGACTAAGCTTTCACTTACTCCAAGATTTAGAGGTTGGGTGATAAAGAGCACTCTGCAAGGAAAACTGAGAAGCAACCAGTAAAGTAGGAAAAGAACCAGGAATAGCCTTCTTAGCG
The DNA here is from genome assembly GCF_922984935.1 of Meles meles. NCBI lineage: Eukaryota > Metazoa > Chordata > Mammalia > Carnivora > Mustelidae > Meles > Meles meles. Next base: position 33,121,983 of record NC_060082.1, on the reverse strand, counting down.
TAGTGGGCAGCGCGTCAGTCTCATAATCTGAAGGAAAAGAACCAGGAGAAAGTGGGGGTAGCAGAATCAGGTATTCCAAGAAGAGAGAGGTTCAAAGTATCAAACAGTTTGCTAATAGTTCAAGATGAAGATTGACAAATATTTATCAGATTTAATAGTGTGGAGGTATTAGTAATCTTGACAAGAAAATTTCAGTAGTCAAAACCTGATTGAAGTGGGTTCAAAAAAGAAGAGACACAGTAGAACAGCTAATTCAAGCAACTTTCTAAATGAGTTTTTTACATTAAAAAGCACCTTTTAATTCAAGTATCATGTTTACACATAAAAGTATATATATATATATCTCAGTAAACAATGACAAAGTGAAGACTTAGGTTCTTCAAAGGAGTCTTGCTCAAAAGAAAATGGAGCAGGGGCTGAAGGAGATATAAATGGTATTAATACGATTTTGTGTTTTTTAAAAGATGGAGTAACAGCATATTTGTATCAGAAATGACTCAGTAGGAAGATATGGGAGAGAGAAGACAATCACTGGGTAGAAGGACATAGGATCTGTCATACCAGTGAAGAGTCTCGCTATATCGAGTGCACAGACACTTCATGCTTTAGTAGGTGGGAAGAAAGTAGTGGACTAAACACAAGTAAGGGAGGTAAATGTTGAGTGTGTTAAGGTTTTCTTCAATACTTCTACTGACTCAATGAAGTAGGAAGCAGATCATCAGCTTCGACAAGGTTCAGAGGAAAATCTCTGGAGCCTAAGTGCCTGGGGTAGAACCCTAGCTTTATTATTTACTACCTCTGCAATCTTAGGCAAATTATTCAATTTCTGGATGCACTGGTTTCCTCATTTTGAAAATGTTGTACTGATAACAATTATCTTGTGTGATTGTCATGAGTATTAGAGAGGGAAGAGTAAAGCACTTACAACTGGATCTGACAGAAGACATGTTCTGTAAATATTACCTACCATTCTCAATCATCAGAGAGGAGGAAAGAAAAGTGCTAGAGGTTTCAGGAGAAAAGAAGGGAGGGAAGAGAGTCTGTGGCAAAGTGATAAAAGTTAATAAATCCCAAAGTATAGCCAAGGAGTTAAGGACTTACTAGAGATTTGTGGTCATTAATTTAAAGACCAACCAGCAAGATTCAGGCCCAGAGCAGGTAGAGTTGGATTAGGACTGGAATTTGCTAGACAAATACAACGAGGGGAAGAGAGATGAATGGAATGATCATGTAAGTTATGGAATCCAAGCTGTATAAGTAGGAAAGTAAGGACATATCAGAGTGAAGGCTGCTGAAACCATGAAGGATTAAAGGATTATGTGTGTAGAAAGGGGGGGAAAATGTTGCGAGTTGGGTTTGTAGAGAAAACGCTAAAATCATAGATGGTGATTAGAGATGGAGATATTTTTAGGACTAAGTATGTTGGAACTTAAAGGGCAGGATATTGGAAAGATCCTATAAGGATTTTTAAATGGTAAAAATAATGATGGTAGTTTTGGAGAAGACAAATGAGCCAAATGTAAAAATCTTGAGAATACTCTTTCATTAAACAAGGAGGAATATAGGTGAAAGAGAATGAAAAATGAACTTCCAGCTGTTCTGTTGCTGTTTGCTTTCTTTTCGTTTGTTTTCAAGGAAAAAGGAGAAAAAATAGTCTAGAAGTAGATGTGAGAAGGACGGTGGACCACTATCCCATCAAAAGGTCCACGGTCAAAGGAACAGGAAAGAAAAACAGATAGAACTTGAGAGGGTTGCTGTGAACACAAAGGTTTTCAGGGGAAAGCCAGGTTTCAGCAAGGTAACAGAAAGAGGGAATGTTATAAAAGACAATGCTAATGAAGGACCGTGAGTTCAGAGGGCATAGACACTTTAAAGAGCTGGAGAGATAGAGAAAATGTTTCAAATTAGGGGATGTTCAAAGAGAAATGAGATAATAAATGACAGAAATGAGATGTGTGATACTTCCTGGCAGTTACAGGATTCTTTTAAGTTACCTGCTAAATAGGTAGTGTGATTCGTTTTCCTGCCTGGACCTTGACTGTCATGTGGTTAATTTGGGTAAAAAGGGCATGATGGAATTAGTCCTGTTTTTGATGCAGCCTTGACAGTAAGGCTGTGAGTAACAGGAACAATGATGTTTTTCCCAGAGGTCTGACAAAATCTAGGGCCCTATCTTCATTCTTAATTAAGAACTAAGTAAAGGCTGAGGGAGGATAATGTCAGGAGGTGCATAGGGTATGCAAAGCCTCTTCTGCATTTTCTCAGATGGTATGATGGGGGCCAGGCACATCACTGGATGTTCCAGTCAGGGCCTGGACTAAGATGAGGCAAGTAAAGTACTTCCCTTAGGTATAAAACTTGGAGGTATGCCAAATAACTCTCTAATCAAGATAAATATTTTAATGCAGTTTTTTAAATTGAAATTAATGCAAAAAGATAATGAACAAAATATCAAAGTTGCAATAAGAACAAATCAAAACTATTTTAGAATTTGGCCCCATCTTCTACCAAGCAAACTGGCAAATGAAAAGCGCAACTTAATTCAAGCTTATCAATAGGAAATTTACTAAACCTGAAGAAACAGCAAATACACACCTTGTAGATATACTTTCATTAAAGATTTTATAAACAAGACTCACCTGTTTTCTTCTTCAGGTTTAATTTCTCTCTGTTCATATGTTTTGAGATGGGTATTGTCACTTTTTTCAATTTTTTAACAGTTGATGTTTTAGACTCCACAGGAGAAATATGGATTCTTTTGATTTCTTGTACCTCTGTATGTTCTGTAATTCTAACATTTGCATCATCCCTGTATCCCTCACTCTTTCTTTTACGGGCAACTAAAGTGGTCTTCAAGGGAGGAGTTATGACATTTTTATAACTCTTAGATTTACTGAATACTGGATCTATAACTGGAAGACAAGACTGAATATCATCTTTCTCTTTTTGATTATCTGTTACTTTTTCAAAGTCACCTGCTACACTGTTGAGACATCTTTTTGCCTTTGGTTTATTAGTCTCCTTTTGGTTCTCTCTGGTACAAGTGGGTTTCCTTTTAGTAACAGTAGCAGAAAGTATTGGGCGTCTTATAAGCTTATTATGGCTGTGACTAGAAACATCCTGAATTGTAGAAAATTTAGGTCCATCTTTTCTGGAATTGTTAGGTCGACCTTTTGTAGAATTGTAATGATTTGACTTCATTTCTAAAGCTTTGGGTTCTTCAAAAATAGCTTTGGGAGATTGTGAACCTTGACATTCAGGAATAAGGGGTAAAACTCCATTTGTTCTCTGATCTTGAGGAGACTGTGAGAATTGAGAATTTTTATTTGATGATGGTGATAATTTACATGTTTGCTGAGATATACATATATAGGCCATATTATCTTTTACAAATTGATTTGGGGATAGAATTGGATTAATTGACTCTGATTCTAGATCCTGATTTAGTCCATAATTATCATTTATGAAAGAATCAGGACTTAAGATTGTCCGGTAATTTTCATGTACAGTTTTTGATTCCAAATGCACATGCCTTGAATTATCTTTCATAAACATATCTGATGAAAGACATGTCACTACCTCTAGTTCATTATTAGCTGCACGGCTGTTATTTACAAAGGAATCTGGACTTAGAAAGTTTCCTTGGCTTTGTGTAATGTTCAAAGTGGAGGAACAAGTTGGGGTAAGAGTAAGTTTACTATTCTCTTCAGTTTGGCCATTAATATTATTTGTGGAGTTAAAGGAAGTTTCATTTACAACTTTCTCACTAAAATTAAAATCTTCCAAAATGCTGGCATCTTCTGCTTTCAACAGTTCCCTACTTTCACAGGCATGAAGAGATGTGTATGTTGTAGATCGACGTACAGAAAGAGGCAAGGAAGTCTCACCATGGCATTCTTTGAAAATGGGACTAATAGGTGATATCGGTATTTTATTTTCTTCAAGGATTAAAGAATTGTTTTCTATTGGAGAATGGCCTTCATTCATAGCCAAATTTTCACAAGCTTGTAGTGGGTTTCTAACTCTGTCAGCTTTTTGTGAAACACAAAATGTTTTGTTAACATTTTGAATACAGGAAATCCTCTTATTACTTGAAGAGGCTGACATTTTCTTCTTATTAATTGTATCCCAAAGACTCCTCTGCAAAAAATAAGCAAAACATAGAGGTTAAGTTGATAGCTACTGAATATTACCTTTAAATTAGCAACATTATGTTACCTTAAGACTTACCAAAATAACTTCCAGAGGAGTTAAGATGACGGAGTAGTAGGGGGAACCGATGCTTGCCTTGTCCCTCAAGCACAGCTAGATAAACAATCATTCTGAACACCCAAGAAACTGATCTGAAGACTGAGAAACAAAATGCACAACTGGACGGATAAAAGAGGTCACATGACCTCTTCCATGACCAGTGGAAGGTAGGAGGTGCAGACGTGTGATTTGGGGGAGAAAAGAATCACAAGTGCTGTGGAGGGGAGGGGGTGGTGGTTCAGTATTCACAAATCAATCAGTGTAATATACCACATTAATAAAAGGATCAGAATGATATGATCCTCTCAATAGATTCAGGGAACGCATCTGACAAAGTACAGCATCCATTCTTGATAAAACCCTCAACAAAGTAGGTATATATAGAACACATCTAAATATCATAAAGGCCATATATGAAAGACCTACAGCTAATATCATCCCCAAAGGAGAAAAACTGAGAGCTTTTCCTCTGTGGACCCAAGACAGGGATAGCCACTCTCATCACTGTTATTTAACATAGTACTAGAAGTCCTAGCCTCAGCAGTCAATGACAAAGAGAAATAAAAGGCATTCAAATCAGCAGGGAAGATGTCTTTCACTATGTGCAGATGATATGATGCTCTATGTAGAAAACCTGAAAGACTTCACCAAAAAGTTGCTAGAACCATAGACAAATTCAGTAAAGGTGCAGGATATAAAGTCAATGTACAGAAATCGATTGCATTTCTTTTTTTTAAAGATTTTATTTATTTATTTGACACAGAGACAGAGATCACAAATAGGCAGAGAGGCAGGCAGAGAGAGGAGGAAGCAGACTCCCTGCTGAGCAGAGAGCCCGATGCGGGACTCGATCCCAGGACACTGAGATCATGACCTGAGCTGAAGGCAGAGGCTTTAATCCACTGAGCCACCCAGGTGCCCCTCGATTGCATTTCTATATACTGATAAAGAGCAGAAGGAGAAATTAAGGAATTGATCCCATTTACAATTGCACCCAAACCCATAAGATACCTAGAAATAAACCTAATCAAAGAGGTAAAAGATCTCTACTCTGAAAGCTACAGAACACTTAGGAAAGAAATTGAAGAGGACACAAAAAAATGGAAAAATAGTCCATGCTCATGGGTTAGAAGAGCAAATTTTGTTAAAATGGCTATACTACCCAAAGCGATTTACACATTTAAAGCAATCCCTACCAAAACACCACCAGCCTGCTTCCTCCTCTCTCTCTGCCTGCCTCTCTGCCTACTTGTGATCTCTCTCTCTGTCAAATAAATAAATAAAATCTTTAAAAAACAAAAACAAAAACAAAACAAAACAAAAAAAACAAAAACAAACACCACCAGTATTTTTCAGAGCTAGAACAAACAATCCTAATATTTGTATGGAACCACAAAAAAAACTGAACAGCCAAAGCAATCTTGAAAAAGAAAAGAAAAGCTGGAAGCATCACAATTCCAGATTTTAAGTTATATTACAAAGCTGTGGTCATCAAGACAGCATGGTATTGGCACAAAAACAGACACATACATCGTAGAACAGAACAGAAAACCCAGAAATGGACCCACAACTAAATGGTCAACAAATCTCCAACAAAGAAGGAAAGAATATTCAATGGAAAAAAGTCTCTTCAACAAATGGTGTTGGGAAAATTGGACAGGCACATGCAGAAGAAGGAAACGAGCACTTTCTTATACCATACACAAAAATAAACTCAAAATGGATGAAAGATCTAAATGTGAGACAGGAAACCATCAAAATACTAAAGGAAAACACAGGCAGAAACCTCTTTGTCATCAGCTGTAGCAACTTCTTACTAGACAGGTCTCGGAAGGCAAGAGAAAGAAAAGCAAAAATGAACTATTGGGACTTCATCAAGATAAAAGGCTTCTGCACAGTGAAGGAAACAACAAAAGTAAAAAGGTAACCTAAGGAATGGAAGAAGATAGTTGCAAATGATTTATCTGATAGAGGGTTAGTATCCAAAATCTATAAAAAGCTTATCAAACTCAACACCCAAAGAACAAATAACAAATTAGGAGATGGGTAGGAGACAAGAATAGATGTAACAGATATTTCTCCAAAGAAGACATCTAGATGACTAACAGACATAAAAAGATGCCCAACATCACTCACAACCAGGGAGATATAAGTCAAAACTACAGTGAGGGGCGCCTGGGTGGCTCAGTGGGTTAAGCCTCTGCCTTCGGCTTAGGTCATGGTCTCAGGTCCTGGGATCGAGCCCCGCATTGGGTTCTCTGCTCAGCAGGGAACCTGCTTCCTCCTCTCTCTCTGCCTGCCTCTCTGCCTACTTGTGATCTCTGTCTGTCAAATAAATAAACAAAATCTTAAAAAAAAAAAAAATCTACAGTGAGACAGCATCTCACACCTGTCAGAATGGATAAAATCAGCACACGAAACAACAGATAATGGCAAGGGTGCAGAGAAAGGGGAACTTTGTTACACTGTTGGTAGGAATGCAAACTGGTACAGCCACTCTGGAAAACAGTATAGAAGTTCCCCAAAAAGTTAAAAATAGAACTACCCTCTGACCCAGCAATTGTACTACTGGGTATTTACCCAAAGGATACAAAAATACTGATTCAAAGGGGCACATGCACCTCAAAGCTTACAGCAGCATTATCAGCAATAGCCAAATTATGGGAAGAGTTCAAATGTCCTTTGACTGATGAAGGGATAAAGAAGATGGGCATATGTACACAATGGACTATTACTCCATCATCAAAAAGAGTATCTTGCCATTTGAATGAGGTGGATGGAGCTAGAGTGTATTATGGTAAGGGAAATAAGTCAATGACAAAAAGATAAAAATTATGATATCACTCATATGTGGAATTTAAAAAAAAACAGATGAACATAGGGGAAGGGGGTAAAAAGAGGGAGACGAACCTTAAGAGACTCTTAATTAAACAGAACAAATTGAGGGTTGCTGGAGAGAAGGTGGGTAAGGGATGGGCTAAATGGGTGGTGGGTATTACAGAGGGTACTTGTGATGAGCACTGGGTATTATATGTAAATGATGAATCATTAAATTCTACTCCTGAAACCAATATTACACTATATGTTAACTAACTAGAATTCAGAGTCTTTTTTTTTTTTTTAAGATTGTATTTATTTATTTGACCGAGATCACAAGTAGGCAGAGAGGGAACTAACCAGAATTCAAATAAAAGTCTGAAACAAAAACAACACAAAAGACTTCTCAAAATTTTTACACGTTCTTACTTTCTGAGAGTAAAGCACATACCTTTTTCTTTTTCTGCTCTTCTGCATTTCCTAGTAATATAGCTTGGTGTTTTAGAACATCATTTACAAGAAATGTAACAATCTCTCTTACTCGGCCTTCTTTTAATGGTGTCCAGTTAACAGAAATAACAATTTTTTCTTTAGGCTATAATCAAAGAACACATTTTGAATGAATATAAAAGTAGTGATGCATAATAATCAAAACATTATATACAGTTTAGAATACAGTAGATGATTACTAATTATTAGTCACCAACGCTCTACATCCTAATTAACATTTAACAAGTCGAATATATTTTCCTACCCTATCTAATTTCATTATAAGGAAAAAAACCACTAATAATAAGGTTCAACAAGAAAATAAAAATTATAATGAAATCTTAATTGCATCTACACCCCACAGCCTGGTAGGAATTTGTCAAATGCAAAACCCTGACAATGACAAAACAAACTCTGTATCCACTGTTTTTCAGGGGAAAAAAGACAAGTTTTGTTTTAAAGTAGAACCCCTCAAACGGCTTTTTTTGTTTTAAAGTAGAACCCCATAAACGGCTAGCTGTTAAAAGATAACACTTTAAAAAAGTGAACTTCTACTCTACAAAACAGCAAATTCTAACAAAATAAATTGAAAAACCATAAAACAACTCTAGGCCACATAACAAAAGTAAAAAGTATTATACAGACGGAAAAAAATTCTGTCTTCTCGTAGAAGGAAAAGCAGGCATTCATGAATTAGAGGGGACAGACCCCTTCTTAAGTGTAACTGGACCACTGCTGGCACACAAGCTGCAAGGACCTCAGATTAGAGCCTCTTCTCACTACCTTATGAAGCAGTTGTACAAACAGACTCTCTCAGCTAATGGATTAGTTTCATACTGTCAGAGTTTTCAATGGGAAGGCCACAGCAGTCAAAATAAGAACAGAAATTCTCTAGCTTTTGGTAAGAGGGATGGGAACATTACTATGGCCAATGCAATGCAAAAAAGATAGGTTGTTCTTGAAGCAACAGTTGTAAAATTAAATTTGATTCACCATTAAAACTACACTGTAGCAAAGGGGGGGAGAGAGATTAAGATATTAAAGCATATGCACCGCCCATGCTTGTTTTGTTTTTGTTTGTTTGTTTGTTTTTGCTGTAGAGGTATTCAGCCAAAACAAAGCTCACTATTTCACCTGACTCTATTTGGAGTCAGTTTCCCTGATACATATGGAAACTAAAATGCATATTAAGATGACTGATAGAAAGCAGTAATTTTTAAAAAGCTGCTCTAGGTTACTCCTAGCAATCCTAAAAATAAATAAATAGATGGACACATTAAAATTCTTCTAAAGATGCACGGTGCACACGAGGTGATTGCTGTCACCGCCCAAATCAGCGCCTATCTACCCATCTATAGAGCATCTGGGATAAGGACTAGCCCAGAGTCGGTGAGGAGGTACCTACGTTTGTGGGTTTCTTTTCCAAGTGGTCTACCCCCGGACCCCCACCACAGGGGGCAGAGAGCCGGGAGCCGGGGCGGGGGCCCGGGCACGCCCCGCCCACCACTTACCTGCAGCTGGAACCAGCGCTGAGAGACGCTAAAGCCCTGCTCAGCGGCCGGGAGGTGGGAGATCTTCACTTCGGCAACTTCTTCGTTAGGGTTGTCCAGGACCAGAGGCAGCGTCCTCGAGGCTCCCAAGCGCACATCTCCGAAGCAGAGGAAAGGCGACCTGCAGAAGTGGCTGAGAGACAGGACTGGCGGGGAAGCTGCCGCATCCTCTGCCCCGGGGCCCCGGAGCCCGGCCGGCTGCCTCCGCTCGGTGGGGCTCACCTCCCAGCTTCGCCCCACACGCCGGGTCGCCATGGCAGCTTCAAGACGCCGCCCGGAGATCCCGGCTCAACTCCCACAAGGTTGCTGCGGAGCGGGGACCCCGGCCGCGGCCCCTGGGAGGCGGCCGTGGAGGTCGGACAGCGAATTCACCCCCCTTCCGTTTCCAGTCGCCGACACGCCGAAAAAAAGAAACAAACGCTACAGGTTCGCAAACTCTAAAGGGGAGCAAAACAAGTGTGGCCCCAGCTCGGTTTAAACTTCTCGCCTCCACCAATGGGCGCGCCGGGGCGCCGCCGCTTCTTCGGAAGGCCAATCAGCGCGCAGCAGCCTCCGGCCAATGAGGCGACAGCGCCTTATTTAAACGACGCCGTGGGCCGCCGCTCACTGAGAGAAGGGGGTGAAAATCTTGGGGGAATCTTAGCGACACCCGAAACCCCGTGGTTTAGACTAGCAATTAGCTTTTTTATGTGTAAACAGGTTGGCTTAAAGGGGAGAGAGTAACAGCATTGCCACAGTAAATGTAGCAATCACTGCGGGTGCCCAAGACAACCCTAGGTAAAACCGTTAAGTAGGCAAAACTAATATAATACACCCCACCCAGAATTATATTAATTCGCTTTCCTTTTGCGGTTTCCTGTGGAGAGTTGGGAGAAAAAAAAAAATGAAGAAAATTAAATTCCTAGTTGTGTGAACGTGCTTATTTCAGTGACTGACCCTGCAAGTGCTCAGTAATTTTACATGCGGGTTCTTACCTTGGGATTCTGCGAGAAAAAGTAGATGCAGAAAACCGAGATTCCCAAGAATTCCTAAGTGATGGTTTTGAGATCCAGTGTCCTCGACAACTTCTTGGTTTTTAATTGTAGGTATCTAATAATAACGATTATGGCTTGCATATTCCTATATTCCAGGGATTGTTTAAAGTTCTTTACACATTTACCTCAACTTTCACTTCAACTCTGTGAAATAACTACAATTATTTGAATTTTACAGACGAACAATACAGGGCATACCAGACGGCAAGTTGCAAAGCTAGGATAGGTACCCAGGCAGTTTGCCGTCTTGCTGTTACTATACTATACTGCCTCTAAAGGTAGTAAGAAACTAAAATACAACGAATGGGTGTGTGTACGGGTACACCAACTATATGGAAAGCAAAGTCTGAGTAGAAGAATGAGAAAGGGGAGATATTAAATTACATTCATGGACACCCAACATAACCTGAAGTTGAATCTCTTAATTTTTAAACAAAACTGTTTATTTAGGTTTTGTTTGTTTTCTGGGGCAGGGGAAGCCTTTAGGATTGATGCACAATAAGAACACTACTGGTTTTTTTAAGCAAAAAAATGTTAGTATGAATTACTATGACTTTCAGGTACATTTAATTTATTTCATATTGTTAATGTTATTCATCAAATTAACGTTGCAAATATAAACCCTCTTAAAGCTTAAGTCACTGAAATAGTTTAGTTCAACTCTTTTAACATGGTGATAGCACATTTTGCTTGTTTTCCCTTTGTAGTTTTTCATTAAGAAATGCTATTAACTCACAATTATTATTATTTTTTTTTTTTTAAGAAGCACAATGAACTGTGCTGGATATATTTTATTTGCACCTCCACTTCCACTCCCCACTATATTCCAGACTGTTCTTTGCTGTGGGATTCTGATCTGTATTTTGTATATGCTACATTAATAGTTTTACTCTGTGGCTTCTGTTTTGCTTCAAAGAGGGAGAAGGGGGAGGTGAGGGTACTTACTTCCTTCTCCCACCTTGGGCTGACTACATCTCAACATTAAAAGCGACACACAGCTGAACAGCTGCCCTCTCCACATGGGTCTTTCCCCTCAACCCTTTGGATCTGGGGGAGGGAATAACATAGTTGTTAATAGTTCCAGGGTACTGCATTATTGCTTGTTTCCCTACATCCCAGTCACATCTTTGCAAATGCAGTTGACCTTAGAAAAACATGGCTTTGAACTGCACTGGCCTACCTACATGCCTTTTTACAGTACTATAAGTGTTTTTCTCTTTCTTATGATTTCCTTAATAACATTTTATTTTCTCTAGCTTACTATATTGTTAGGAATATAGTAACATGCAAAATATGTTATGTTATTGGTAAGACTTTTGGTCAATAATAAGCTATTAGTAGTTAACTTTTTGAGGAGTCAAAAGTTACCAACAGATTTTCAACTACACCAGGGGTCAGTTCCCCCAACACCCACATTATTCAAGAGTCAACTGTATTTTGCAGCCTCTCTTTCAGTTTACACCTTGGGAAAACTGGGGATTTCCTTTTGACCATTTCGTAAAGGAAGGGAAAGCCTGGTTTATGGATGGAACTGTACAGAAAGCCAGATTTTACATTTGCTTATGGTCTTTGCATTCAATTTTTAAGGAGGCATGCAGAGCATGTTCTGCATCCCCATACAGTTAAAAGGTGTTCAATAAAACCTAGATATACTTTATTAGGACCAAAGAATTTTATATTTATTTTAAATATCAAAATAACACAAAGAACTAGTTCAATATACAATACACTTCCTAGTCTTCACAGAGAACTGAATTTTTCTATAAAGACATTTGTACTTATGAAACATGAGACGGCTAAAATATCTATGTAACTCACAAGATACTTCACACACAGTTGACAAAATAATAAATTTTGATATTTTAGATCTTTGTAATTGCTTTTAAGTGTCCTTTAATGATTAAAAACAAAACTTATGATTTGAGACTGAAGGCTAAGTTCAAAAGCATTTTCCACTTTAATGTACATCATAAATCCCCTAAATTATAACACTTACTACACAACATGGAGCAGTGAAATGCCCACCTCTGTACTCATTCTTTTTGGCAGCCACACTCAATCTATTGTAATACAGTTGTATCTATAGGGATAAGAAAAGTCCAATTGTTGGAATAAAAATTTTGTAATTACACCACAGTACACTGTCCAACTTTAACACAAGCAGGAATACCAAGCAAAGAGGCAAAGTAACAATGAGAAGTATACATGCTCTTCATTCAAGAAATGTTTTAGAACCTCCAACAATAATGCAAGCACTGAAATTACTTTTACTTAAGATTTAAAAGATACATCCATCTTTGTATAACCTCTATTCTCTGAATATAATTCTTATTTTCTCTTTGTATAAATGGCTGCAGAGGCTAACTTTAAATTGTCTTGGGATTCTTCAATAGTCATAGATTCAAGATCAATACATAGCAAGTTGAATGAAACATGAAGAGTAAACAAAACATAGTCACTCTCTCTACCAAGACCTTCTTTCTCTCATCTTCCACACAAGCTAATCCTATTACTTCTATCTTATTAATGCTACTTCCAAAGAGAAGGGCAGAAAGCATGCTAATATTCTAGGATAAAAGTATCTTTAAGTTGAAATAACATTAGAGGAAAAAGGGGGTAAGTCCCCCAAAAGAACGCTACAGACTTTACCAAGAGAGGAATGTGCAAAAGAAAGGGGGAGGATCTAAGGAAGAATTGCCTATAGTTCCTAGAAATTATTTAGAAAATTATTCTCATATTATCCATTTTTACCCTAATCACAAGTAACATTTATCATAATACTATTTAAAGTCTTAGAAATGCTACTTGTTCCTTATTAAAGAATACATTTTGAGTCACTTCAAATTTGGCACTGAATCTTAGAATAATCCAAATAGGACTTTAAAAGTCCTGATTTTTCCTGAGTTCATCAACTCAAATTGCATGTTGGTTGGGATGTTGCTGCTCCTAATGAGAAACTCATCTCAAGCCATCATCACCTCTAGTTCAGTTTTAGGCAAACTGAAATGAGAAGCCATTCAATGTAGAGCTGTGTAGTTATGGGAACTGATTATTTTTAAAAAGGGATAGGAGGGTGAGTGGGAGGAGAAGACAGAGAGGCAGACACACTACTCATTTTATTTTATTTGTCAGATTCCTCTAATAAGCATCTAGAGACAGGCCCTGGAGTGGCTTCACAGTAACTATAAAGGCCACAAAAGAGATTTAAAAAAAAAAACAAAACAACAAATGCTCACACTAGTACTTAGTGCCATTTTCCTAAAGAATCATAAAGTAATCTAAAAAAAGTGCTGCCTGACCAGCAAGTAGCACAAACATAGAACCCATAACAACAACAACAAAATCAAAATCATTTATTAACCAGTACAATCTAGCCAGCAGAATCAATTTGAAGCAACTACAACACAGTGAAAAGGCACAAAGCATTCATTTCAGAAAAGAGTGGGTATAAAAAGGACACTGTCAAAGAGCTAATGCTCTAAATCTGACTTTTCATCAATGATATGTTAAAATGATCTGGTAGGAAGAGAACTCAAACTTTCAAACATACCAGTTTAATTGTGTTTTTGTTTGCAATTAAAGAGTGAAAAGCAATGAATGATATTTAATTACTTATTAGCCCTTAACAGTTTATAGTCACTCTGCAAAGATGTCTTGACACTTTTAAAGTTGACAGAATATTATTAGTGTACCTATTTCATGACCTACAATCACTTAAAAGGAAGTCACTTAATAAAGCACCAGTTTAAAACCCTATTTATTCTACTCCTTTTCTCCACCAGTAAATAACTAAATTACTTAAAAGTATGCAAAGATAATAACCTTTACAGTTGTTGGTTAAATCTTGCTGGCATGAAGAACAAATGCTAATCTTAAATGGTATTATAGGCTGCAAAAAGTAGGTGGGGTTTCTTATAAAAATAACTTTGACTTGTCTTAAAAAAAAATTCTAAGGCAAAATTATTTTAATAGTGTAGTGTAAAAAATAAGCTTATTATTTAGCATTTAATAGTGTCCACTTAAAGATAACATTCAATTAATTAAACTGAGGAAAACTGAGTATTCTTACTTGTAACTGGTTTGTCAGTATGACTATTCCCAGAGTATTTTCTTCTGTTTTTATTTTTATACATATAAACACAAACACTTAATCTTAGTATTCAAACTAATGATTTTTTTTTTAAAAATCCATAATCCTAGGACTTCAACTGTGCTTCTTTGGACAAATATTTATTCAAACAACAAAGAGGTTTAATTCTCTTAAACTATTTTAATACCTACTAAAAATCTTTGGTGCATTTAAGTAAAAACTGATTAGGTTAACAAATTTCTACACTTGATAAATTATTCAATTTACATATTAAGTGCTAACTGCTATCAGCTAAAAAATTAATTTAAAACAATAAATTATGTTTATAAAATAAAAATTCTGAATGAGGCTAAGCTTAGTTGCAAGATTCAAAATTTTAAGTATAGTTACAAAATTAATGGATTTTAGAGTTAATGGAACATTTGTCCAAATACTCCAAATTAAATATTATAAAAGGTTAACTGAAAAGAGTAGGCCTCATTACATATTTTTTGTGCCAACTTCAACAACTTATATACATTCAGTTTGCCCAAATCCATGAGGTTTTCACAATTTTAAAATTTCCTATATTCTAATTTTGGAAATTAGAGGCAGCAGATTTGTGTGTGTTTGTCCACCCGCTGAGTAATTTCTTCATAAGAATTATACTATCTAATTCCCGGACTGTTTACGATGACATGAGAAAATGTAGTGCCTGGCACACAGTAAGCATTTATTAATGCTAGCTTTCTTTCCCCATTAGTAGCTCTGACATTTATTAATGATGTGAGCTTAACTGAGTCTTTTAACCTCAGATTCATCACCTCTAAAATGGGAATATAACATGTCCTTTCTCTTTTAGAGCTGGTTATGAGGTTAAATGAGATAACTGAAAGCATTTTATGAAAGACTAAACCAGTATTCAAGTTTATCTACAACAATAACTAAATATAATTCTATTTCACTTTATATAAGAGATGTGTTCCAGAAAAGTTTCATACTGTAAACCAATTCCTACAATCAAATTACATATTTAAAGCATTAGGAAATTATTATTAAAAGAATCCTAAAGTAAATACCTTCAAAAAGCAAAGTATTCTTTTCAATGTGAAAATGCAACACTCTCCTTCTTTCTTGCTACCAATCATATAATATACCATACACAGACATATACATACCATCTGCCTTTTTGTAAGTCCAAACTTTTCTACGATGGTTTATATGTAAGGCAGGGTATACTTTTAGGTATTATTTCATCTCATTATAGTAAGTTTTTTAATTAAAAGTCTTGCTGGTCTTTATGATAAAAATCATAAAGATCTGCATTTTTAAAAGTCAATTTGAAAGACTAACAGACTAATAGTACCTCATATAGTCAAGTTCAATCATGTAAGTACCCCAGATATAACATTTCCACACAAAAGTAAGATTCTTTTAAAAAGAAGAATACATTAATTATATCTACTGGTCCTAGATTAATTACAAACAAACCTTGATAACTGAGGCAAAACTCAGGTTGGTTTTGTTATTTATATGAGCTACTTTGGTTAACTGCCTCAATCTCAACTTTTTTTTTTTCTTTTATTTCCACTAGTATGGTGAATATTCCTATAAAGTACCTTCATTTCTTAAGTGCTTCAGCAAACAAGTTTCCCCATTATTAAGTGGTTAAATTTTATTCATTAAAACTTCATTATTTTATTTGTGATTTTTTTCACAAGGGCTGGGCCAGACTTTACAGTTTACACAAAAAAAAAAAGTGCTTAAAGCAATTAGGAGTGTAAACAAAACTGAACTAGAAAACTCTTAAAATTGCTCTTTTCCAGTAGTTTACATACAAATGACATGCTAATAATAAATCAACCCTGCCTATTCTAATCCTTCAAGCAGCTCTACTAGGAAACATTATCCTAGTTTAAGTTTAAATTGACTTGAAAATATGGAAAGTGCACATCTTTAAAGGTATTTTATAATTTTAACTGACTTTTTTCCTCGATTAATTTTTATCAGTGTGGTTTTTGCTCTAACTGCTGTTTCTTTTCACCAAGTCCTCAACTTTTATCTCTTACAAAAATAAAAAATCAAGGATAATTACAGATATCGGGCTTATGTGAAAAGCAAAATAAAAGTCTACATTACATGTAAATCTGTATACAAGTAGTGGTTCCCTTTAATTAAAGTAAACATTAAGTTTAGTTAGACATAAATTTTATACTTTGGCACCTTCCCTTACGATTATATATGAAATATCTAGGTTCTATTTCCCACAATTTTATTAGCCAAAGTAAAAGAAACCAAAAGTAGCTTGTTAATTAAATTTCATTGATTAGTTATAATTGCCCCTCCTTTAGTGAGATGAAGATACATGCTATGATGTATTGCTGATGTTTCTTAAATGAAGAAATTTAAAAGATGAACTTACCTTTAAAGCTATCTAGTTAAAACTGTCATAATTTGCCTTTAATACATTTTCAACTTGTATAATTTAATGCCTATACATTAAAAATGTGCATTTCTTATTCATAATAATTGAAGCAATAATTGAAGCAAAAACCAATTATTTGGATACTTATTTCAGTTCTAGGTTTCATTTAACAAACTAATCTTACATTAAGTTAGCTTCCTCGCTTTGAGTTTGTGAAAAGACCAAAGGATTAATAATAACCTGAAATTAGGGCCACATTAAAAAAAACAAACCAACACAGAAATAGCCAAGAGTTCCCTATAAATTTAAATTCCGTTTTAAAATGTGGAAGAATAATGAATCTTAATAAGGAAGAGTTGAAATTATCAGTGTACTCTTATATTCTTTCTTAAAGGCTACATGGTCAGTCCTTAATCTTGTTTAGAAGACGGTCAAGGGAAAAAAACGGACTGAAACTAAAGAATGAAAATTTCCATGGATAATTAAGAACAAACCTAAAAACAAAACCACAAAGTCAACAGCTAATAATTTTGAAAAGTTTGAGAAACCATTAAAAATTAGCACTAAGTTATCTTTAAAAATCATAAAAATGTTCATTTCAAATATTATACCTCAAAATGTGTCCCAATATTATGTTCAGTAAACAGAGATACATATATTTTTCTTGATTTGAAATGGTTCTGAGGACTGGAGAAACTAGAGAAAATGAAAAATAGCAGCCTTACTAATTTAAAAGCCATCAGTCTAGGCTACCATTAGCACAAAACCATCAAAAAAGTCTGTGGAATGTTTAGATTTACTCATGAATGATGCTCATTATTAGAAATACTTTGTACAGCAGTAGCATTATCAAGGCCTAGCAATGTTCCAAGATAAGACTGTTCTCTAGGATCTAGTATTTGTTCAGGTCGTACTGGATGAACTATATTTGTAGGTTGAGGAGTGAGAGTATACTTTTCCAGAAAAGCTAAATCAGCTGCTCGGGGATAATCAGTTGCTTGTGGCTGTGGTGATAAGATCTCATGAGAAGATGGTGGGAGTGTGGTTGTATGACGCACCAGATCACTCTGAGTGTCAGGCATCTGAACTGGAACCAGTGTTACTGGAACACACACTTCAGCAGACACATTCTGTAACATAGTCTTGGCTTCTGACTGATAAACTTTGGGCTGGTCCATATATTGTTTTGTTTCTGTTTGAAAGATTTTATCATCAGATGAGTATTCTACTGGCAAAGATACAAGTTTTTCCTCAGAAGTATTGAGAGGATCGTCAGGAGATTTTATGCCATGAACGTGGTCAATGTGGTATTTCAGCTTGTCTTTCCGCTTAAATGTTGCATTACAGTGCTGACAGTTGAAAGGCCGGGCATCAGAATGAATAACCAAGTGTTTTGTTAAAGTTTTCTTAATTCTGAAAGACTGATTGCAAATTTGACACTTGTATGGTTTTTCACCTGTATGAACAAAAATGAAATTAAGTGTAAAATGCACTCACTTGGTAAGACAATGATTTAAAGTAATAAATTATCTGCATGAATACTCATAAGAACTTTAAAAAAGCAGTGATATTACATGTTATCACAATAAAGAAAACAGGTTCAAACATTAAAAAGATCCAGGCTTGAATTCTATCTGTACCACTTACCAGCCAAAAGTTTCTTTTTTTTTTTTTTTTTAATTTTATTTATTTAACAGACAGAGATCACAAGTAGGCAGAGAGGCAGGCAGAGAAAGGAGGAAGCAGGCGACCCACTGAGCAGAGAGCCCGATGCAGGGCTCCATCCCAGGACCCTGGGATCATGACCTGAGCCAAAGGCAGAGGCTTTAACCCACTGAGCCACCCAGGCACCCCGCAAAATAGTTTCTAAGCATTGTTTCTTTGCCAGTAATATGGAATAATGATTGTACCTACCTCAGAGTTGGTAAATGGAATGAATAAGAAAATGAGTAGTGCTTAGATCTGTACCTGGCATAAGTACTTAATGGACTCAGCCTATTATATTGCTTTCTTTTATTCCTACTACAACCCCTAAAAAAGTTGTAAAACCAAAATATCTGATTTTCTCCCACACAAGAAGGGTAGAAAGTAAAACAGCAACTCCAATTAACCAGGTTCTTAGAATCATACTAAGTAGTGATATTTATGTCTAGCCTGAGGTCAACAGAAGGAGAGTTGATCAGGGTAAAGAACAAGGAAGCTGGACTGGTTTTCACTTCTCCCTGAGTCAGGTTTCCACGTTGTAGTTTTAAGTTTGTTTGTTTTTTTTAATATGAAACATTATCAATTCTAGGTTAGCCAAGTGGTAGGCAGAATAACAGCCTCTCAAAGACATACACATTCTAGGGAGCTATAAATATGCGATTTCCATTGGCAACAGGGACTGTGCAGATCTGATTAAGAGTAAAGATCTTGAAACGGGGAGATTAACTGGATTATCCAGGTGGGCTCAGTGTAAACATACAAGTCTTCAAAAGTGGCAAACGATGAAGAATGGGTCAGAGAGATGCAGTAAGAAGAATTCACTCCCTGCATTGCTGGCTTTGAACAGGGAAAAAGGGGCCAGGAACCAAGAAATGTGGTGGCCTTCAGAAGCTAGGAAAAACTCTCAGCTTACAGTAAGTGATACAACTAGAACCTGGGTCTTGGTCCTACAGCTTAAAGAATCAGTTCTACCAATAAGACAATTGAGAAGGAACCCGATTCTTCCCTAGAGCTGCCACAAAGAAATGCAGCCTTATCCAAATACACATTTTAGCCTGTGTCAGAGTTCTCACCAAAAGATCTGTAAGATCATACACACTGTATTGTTTAAGCCACTAAGGTTGTAGTAGTTTGTTAAAACAGCAATACAAAACAAATAAATCCAGACATACAACAGACATAAAGGCACGTATTTTTAAAGCTAAATGAAAAGATTTTATATTGTTAGATGGGTTTATTGATAGCACCATTTTCTTTTTCCTTCCATTAAAACAAGGCCAATTCTAAGAAAATTAAGAGAACTACATCTTCAAGTTGAGCCACTAATATCAAACAATTAATTATTTGTTAAATATTATTGCTTAATTGTTACTTTGTAGACCATTAGAACTTTCAAATCCCAGTGAAGAAAATTTATACAGACTGGGATGCTGGTTTCTGGCACTATTAGATTCCTACTCATTTCTGGACTGGTATCATTATTGATGTCACTAAAGAAGAAATAAGACCTGAAGTAACACATTATATAAAGGGTTAAAATTCCTGAAGTGATACTGTTTGCAACCATGTATAGAAAACACTGTATCCAACATATGATCTCGCCTGAAATATCCAGAATCAGGGACAATATGAAAAAGGTTATAAAAGAGTGTTCTGAAAAACAAAATTATACTTCCAAAATGCAAGAAGAACTACAAAGTTCTTTCTGTAATTTCCTGGCATCAAAACCAGTCACACCAGGAGCTTTTATGACTTTTTTTAAAAAATAAAAACTGTAGCACAGCATTATTAATACCACCACAAAGCACAGAATTTATTTTTAAAGATAAAAGTATTGGTTTTAAGTGTTCTCCTTTGGCACAGCACTAGCCATGATAGTTTCTTAAGCACATTTCTTAAAAAGCTTTTATAACAGACTTAATAAAATCATAGTCAATCAGTTCCAGTGTCCCACAAATACTTTTAAGAAACTGGGACCCAAACAGGCATATTGAGAAGTTCTTTGAGAAGTTTTTATGATCATTTTAAACAAATATCATTTTCTAACAGAAAAATAAATTTAGGTTTGTAAAAAGATAAAGATCCACAAAGGAAATGCTGATATTATCGTATTTAAAAAGCAAATCTAGAGTGCTTAAAGAAACATAGTGAAAAGGGTCAACAATTATGAACTTAATGAAAAGAGGAATACATATCAAAGAAACATACTTTATACAGCAAGTCTTTCTGTAGTAAAATTACCTATTTGATAACAATTCAAATTGGATGCATCTCAAGATCATAAATCAGAGACCTAAGGAAACAAAGGAAAGGTCTCTTACAAGATATATTGAAAGAAGTTTATTTTTTAAGAGTAGAAGTAGATAAAACAACGCTCAAAGAAATCTAATCTATTTCTCAGCTAAAACCACAGAAACTTATGAGTTTTTAGAATTAACTGTTGGGGCACCTGGGTAACTCAGTCAGTTAAGCATTCTTGATTTTGGCTTAGGTCATCATCTCAGTCATGAGATCAAGCCCCACATCAGGCTCCGTGCTCAGCACAGAGTCTGCTTGAGATTCTCTCTTCCTCTCACCCTTTGCCCCTCCCCCACTTATACTCTCTCTAAATAAAAAAAAATAAAATCTTTACAACTAAAAACAGTCTTCCAGTGGATCAGTTATATTTAGACATTAAAAATTAGTATATGAGGGACACCTGAGTGGTTCAGTGGGTTAAGCCTCTGCCTTCGGCTCAGGTCATGATCTCAGGGTCCTGGGATCGAGCCCCGCACTGGGCTCTCTGCTCAGCAGGGAGCCTGCTTCCCCCTCTCTCCCTGCCTGCCTCTCTGCCTACTTGTGATCTCTCCCTATCAAATAAATAAAAAAAAATAAGTATATGAAAATAGAACTTCCATTCAGACTTAATGGAGTAATTCATTTCACACTATGTCTCTTGCTGCTGAAGGGGAAAAGACACAAGATTTTTAAAAACTCAATCTACTCTTTAAAGGGACTGAAGTACAAACAAGGCACCCAGGATGTGAGAAGCCAAGATTCTGGAGACACAAGAAGATATGGAGGTGTCTTCTTTCCTCAGTGCACTTTCGGATTTAATGTATGGGGAAACAGAGGGCAAGTGGCAGCTGGCAGGTAAAAGCTGGACTTTGGAACTACCAAGGATTTAAGGGGTCAAGAGCCTGGAAAAAAGAAAAAAGAAATGAACAAAATACCTGTATTTTCCAACTCCCAAGATGACCATTTGCTGGATGAGATAGCTAAAAACCAGAGGCTGGGATACTGAATGTTTGAACAGATACTGCAGCAATCCCAAGGGGGTACTAGGGAGACAAAGATTAGAGTTTAAGTCTCATCAAAGTGGGGAGACTCTTGGTATAAACATCATACTTCAGTTGAGACCCCAGAATGATGATGAACTAGAAGAAAAGTAGAGTAGAAACAGACCAGAAGAGATCAATGCCATCTCAGTCTATCTTAAATATATCTGGGAAAAAATACAACTTCAAGAGCTTCTATAATTTTTCATTCACAAAATCTAAAGTTCAATTCAAAGCTGTTAGACCTATCAAGAACAGAACCAAATGACCAATGCTAAAAGAGGGAGGGAAAAAAAAGATAACAGATACACCTAAAGGTGAAGAAAAACTACATTAAGACTATTAAAGAATATTAAATTGAGTATGAGTAACATGTTCAAGAATTGGAATCTATGGGAAAAAAGGAAATTCTGGAACAGGTAAAAAAAAAAAACTGCGCAATTCAGTAGATGGATGCAGTAGCAAATTAGACACTACAGAAGAATAATCAGTATATTGAAAAATGGATCAACAGGAATTATCCATATGAAGCACACAGAAAAATAGAATAGATAATACAGAAATATGCCTGGGTGACTCAGTTGGTTAAGCACCTGATTCTTGATTTCAACTGAAGTCATGATCTCAGGGTTGTGAGATCAAGCCCTATGCTGGGCTCAGGGCTGGGCATGGAGCCCGCCTGAGATGAGCCCGCCTGAGATTCTCTCTTTCTATCTCCCTCTGCCCCTCCCAACCAGCACACACGTTCTTTCTCTCTCTGTAAACAAAACAAAAAAACCAGAAAGAGAATGAGAGATAGATATAAAAGACAAAGTAAAATATCTAACATACATAAATTGGAATCCCGGAAAAAGGAGAGAGTACAGAGGAAAGGCAATATTTGAAAGAAAAAATGGCTGAGGATCTTACTAAACAATAGAAAGACATCTCAAGTCACAGATGCAGTAAGTTCTACAAACCTCACAAAATTAAAAAAAGAAACAAAACAAAACAACCCTAAAGCCAAAAAGTACATCTGAGCACACTATAATAAAACTACTAAAAATCAAAGCTAGAAAAATCTTTAAGAGCAACCGATTAAAAAGAGGTATTTCCTTTAAATGAGCAACAATAATAACAGTATACTTTTCAACAAAAATAAAATAAGTTCAATGAGGAAAAAAATGACATATTTACAATGTTGAAAGAAAATTAAATTCTAATGTAAATTCTATAGTCCGGAAAAATATTCTCTATAAAAAACAAAAACAAAAACAAAACATTTTCAGCTAATCAAAACCTAAGAGAAGTTGGTGCCTATCCTACAGATATTCACCAAAGGCATTCTTCATGCAAAAAGAAAAAAATCCCAGGTGGAAGAATGCAAATGCAGGAAGTAGTAAACAGTAAAGGGCAAATATATGGTTAAAAATAAATAATATGGGTTATTTAAAACAAACCAAAAAATAATGTCTTTGTGTTTTAAAGTATATGTAGATTAAAATACATTCTGCATAAAAGGTCAGGATAAAGGTATTGTAAGGTCTTTGCATTGTCTAGGAACTCATAAAGAACTAACAAGATAGACTCTTTAGGGTGCTAACAAGGTAGCAATCTTTAGGGTGACTACTAAAGAACAATGCAAGAACATTCAACTGACAAGCTAACTGAAGGGAAAATGTGTAATAAAAATTTTTCATGATTATAGGGAAGTGAGGACAAGAGAGAGAAAACATCAAGGAACAGGTGGGACCAATAGCATGATGACAGATTTAAACCCAAATAAATATCATGTAAAATTCTAATGACTAAACACATCCCAATTAAAAGAGATTATAATGGATAATAAAATGATGCTCCAAAGACACACACAGAAGAACTGAAAGTAAAGACAGAAAAAATATACCACTGACATCAGTAACATAAAAATACTTAGAAAACCCCCCAAATATTTAGGAATTAAGCAATACAATTAAAAATAAACCATTAATAAGAGAATAAATCAGAATAGACATTAGAAAATATTGTTAACTGAACTATGATGAAAACAGGAACCATAAAACAAAGGGTGGAATCTCACTAAAGCAGTATTTAGAGGGCAACTTACAACTTTAAAATACATACAAGGAAAAATAAAAAGAAATGCTAAAATTCAGTAAGGCATGGATATAAAAAGCTAGGGAAAAACAGAAATTAAACCCAAACAAAATTAAAAGAAAAAAAAGCAGAAATGAAATTTAAAAATATGCATAAAGAAGGGAAAAATCAGCGGCGCCTGGGTGGCTCAGTGGATTAAGCCGCTGCCTTCGGCTCAGGTCATGATCTCAGGGTCCTGGGATCGAGCCCCGTATTGGGCTCTCTGCTCAGTGGGGAGCCTGTTTCTCCCTCTCTGCCTGCCAGTGACCTCTCTCTCTGTCAAATAAATAAATAAAATCTTAAAAAAAAAAAAAAAGAAGGGAAAAATCAACAAATTCCTATAGTCACTGAAAAGATACATAATATGATAACTTTAATTCTGAACAGATTTCATGGAGTCCTTTAAAAATAAAAAATCTGACAGCTTTATATTAAATATTTCACTGAAGTCTTTCTCTAAAGAAAATAAGTTCAGAGGGATTTATCAGTGAATTCCTCCAAATATTAATAAGGAAATAATGCCAACTTTACATAAACTCCATTTCATTTAAAAAGATGTATTATTTCCCAAATAATTTTTGAGGCCAGCAGAGTCATAGTAACAAAACCTGTCAGGGACATTACAAGAGGGGAAAAAAAGGAGAATGTCTAATCAACATAGGCCAAAAAAAAGAAAAAAAAAAGACCAATCAGGAATGCAAGATCTCATATTAAAAAATCAATGTCATTTATCTTATTAATAAGGGGAAACGATAAGATCACCTCAATAAATGCAGGAAAAAAAATCTGATAAAATTCAACACCTATTCATAACACTCTAAATGAGGAATGGATGGTAATTTATCTGATAAACAGTATATAGAAAACATCATACTTTTTAAAGATTTTATTTATTTGAGAGAAGAAAGAGAACATGAGCAGGAGAGAAGGGCAGAGGGATAAGCAGACTCCGCACTGAGCAGAGAGCCCACTGGAAGGGCTCAATCCCAGGACCCAGGATTATGACCTGAGCCGAAGGCAGGTACTTAACTGACTGAGCCACCCAAGAGCCCCAGAACACATCTTACTTAATTATGAAATACTGACAGCTTTTCCCTGGAGATTCAGAATAAGACAAGGATGTCCACTACTCAATATTTCTAATCATATACCACTAGTGATGTCAACCAAAGCAATAAGTCCAAGAGGGAAAGGAAAGGATTTAGAAAGGGATAAATTAAATTGTCACTATTCACAGATGGCCAGTTTGTATGCCTAAAAAATCCAAAAAAGAGCTAAACTATAAAAATTAATAAGAGAACTTACAGCAAAGTCATTGGATAGAAAGTCAATATACAAACTCAACTGCATTTTTATATATCAAAAACAAATACAAATAAAAACACAGTTTTCAATTTTGTATAAAAACATCAAATATCTAGGCATAAATCTAATGAAAATGTGTGAGATATCTGCACTAAAAAGTTGTAATTTTTTTTTAAGTAGGCTCCATGTCCAAGGGCCAACTTGAACTCATGACCCTGAGACCAAGAGTCACATGCTCCACCAAATGAACCAGGTACTCCCCAAAACCATAACATCTTTTAAAAACATTTAAAAGAACTTAAGTTAATGTACAAACTGTTCATGTATTGGATGATTCAATACTATAAAGATAATCAATTAAGGAAAAATTGACTATATAATTGAAAATTGAATATAATACTGATATAATGTTATATTATATAATTAGTATATATTAAATATATTATATAATATATAACAATATATTGTAAAATATATGATAAAAAATATAATTATATGCTTTATATTATTTATTTATATTATATATAATTTGTTATATAATTATTATATATTATATGATCTATATTATAGTATAATTATAATGTAATATATTCAATTATAATATTGAATATAATATTCAAGGACATTCTAATAAAATTCCAGCAGGTGTTTGAGTTTGGAAATTAATAAGTATTTCAAAATTTGTCTAAAAACATAAAGGAACAAGAATAATAAAGAAACCAAAAAAAAAGTTGGATAATTTATAGTACCAGATATCAAGTCATAGTAATTTACATATATAGCAATGGTGCAAGGATATACAAATAATACAAAAGAACTGAGAAAAGCCCAAAAGAAGAACTGAGAAAGCCCAAAAAGAAACCACACATATATCATCACTTAATTTAAAACAAATATGCCAGTGAAATGCTGTAAGGGAAGGATGGTCTTTCTGATAAATGGTGCTAGGGTAACTAGAGAGCTACATGCAAAAAGAAAACAATAAAAAAGCAAATTTGATCTTTACCTAATAATGAACACAAAAGTAAATTACAGAAGATTCATAATCTTAATATGTAAGTTAAAACAGATCTTCTAGAAGGTAACAGAAAAATATATTAACAACCTTGGAAAAGGCAAAAATTTCTTAAAGAGGATACAGTAAAAAACAAACTAGAAAACCCTGATACATGACTTCTATAAAATTCAAAAACTTCATTCACTGAAAGATAGCATTACTAGAGTGAAGAGGGAAGCCACAGAGTAGAATGAATCTGCAATTTAGATATCCAACAATGGACTCATCCAGAATACAGACATAACTCCTAGAGATCAATTAGAAAAAGACAAACAATCCAGTTTGAGAAAATCAACAGAAGAATAAATCAGGTATTCCAAGAAAGAGGATATTCAAATGAGTATATGGGAAGATGCTCAGTATCATTACTTTCACAGAGATGCAAATTAAAGCCACTTTGAGACAGTGCTACATATCCATCAGAATAGCTCAGAAAAAAGGCAATATCAAATGTTGGTGAAAATTGGGAGCAATCGGAATTCTCATAAATCATATACTCACTGGTAAAAACGCAAACTGGCATAATTACCTTAGAAAACTGTTCAGTCATGTCTACTAAAGTAGAACATATATGCATATCTTATCAGCCAACAATCCTGGCCAGGCATACACACAAAAGAAATAAATGTGTATGTATAATGAAAAATCATGAACAAGAATTTTCAGAGCACTTTATTCATAATACATCCAGGTAATTACAAACCCAGTGTCCATCAAAGTACAATGGATAAATAAACTGTGGTATATTATTATTAAAATTAAAAGAAATAAACCCATTTCCATGGATGAATACCACAGACATCAAACTTGAGTGAAGTAAACCAGACAAAAAAAAAAAAAGAGTACATACTGTATGATTCCATCTATACGAAGTTCAAACAGGCAAAACTAATTGTGGTGATAGAAGTCATAATAATGATTATTTTGCAAGGGGATTATTAACTGGGAGGGACCAGAGAGGATACTTCTGCAATTCTGTTACTAGTAATATATTAATACTTTATATTAATCTAAGTAGTGTTTACGTAGATGTATTCATTTATAAAAATTCATTGAACTGTTCATTAAGATTTGGGTACTTTACATACAGCTAAAAAAATTCTACCAAGTCTAAAGTCAGGCCCTAAATCTATCAGCTTTAATGCCCGTTTTAAATAAATGCACTACATTTCAAGACTACTGCTGAGAACAGATCTAATCACTATTCTGAGAATTACAACAAGCAAAACGCGTAACAGATGAGAGTAAGTCATCTGTATTTCAACTTATTTCCCTAATTGTGCGGTTTGAAAACATCAGATAGATTAGAGATTCGTCATAGGTAAATATGATAAATTCATTCATTCAACAAATACTATTAAGCACCTACTATTTGCAAGTCCTGGGTTAGGCAATGATCATATCTACTCATCTGAACCATTAAGTACACTGACCTGGCCAAAACTGAAACCAATCCATTAGTTACAGCTTGCCTAGAGAAAGAATATATTAACAGAAAAGAAAAGGTCTATATGGAATCTAGTTAAGGGGATTCCAAAAAAACCTGAATCTGTTTCTTGAAAAAACCAGTACAGATAATGTGCTAAGGGTATCCCGGCTAGGCAAAAGGAATCTGGGGAGCAAAATTATTCTCGTCATAAGAGAGGTACTAAGTTTAGTTTTACAAAACTAAAGATGATTCAGTATCCTTCACCATTTCCTTGATAAACTATTCCATAAAATTACTACTTAATTTTACTCTATAACTGTATTTAGCAATTTTTCTAGTTAATACATTTAGCAACTCTGCTTCCTTGATTTGAGAAAAAGGATACCTTGGCTAGTACACTATTCATTCTCTAGAAAGTGAATAATAATAAGCTGACATTCTTATGAATCTATTTCCAGTGGTTATTATGGAGACTCCTAAGAGTATTTATAACTCTCAGTGTACAGATATAAAAGTAAGTTAAATCTCAGGAATGGACTTGGGAATATGGCACCAGTTTTTGGAAGCGCCACACTGTCTGGGTAGCCTGATGATTAAATTAAGATTAGGAGTTGGCAAACTATAGCCCAAAAGCCAAATACAGCCTCTTGCCTGTTTCTGTAAATGAAGTTTTATTCGAATATAGCCATGTTTATTTGGTTACACATTGTCCACAGTTGCTTTCATGCTACAGAAGCACAGCTGAGTGATAGAGACTGTCTGGGCCACAAAGTCTTAAACATTTTTTAAATTAAAAAAAAAATTTTTTTTTAAAGATTTTATTTGACAGATAGAGATCACAAGTAGGCAGAAAGGCAGGCAGAGAGTGCGGTGGGGGTGGGGGGGGGGGAGCAGGCTCCCTGCTGAACAGAGAGCCCGATGTGGGGCTCTATCCCAGGACCCTGAAGGACCCCGAGATCATGACCTGAGCCAAAGGCAGAGGCTTTAACCCACTGAGCCACCCAGGCGCCCCACAGTCTTAAACATTTATCATCTAGCTCTTTACCAAAAAAGTTCACTGACCTCTGCTTTAGGTGATTTCTCCCTCTCTTTTTTTTTTTTTTTTAATATTTTATTTATTTGACAGAGAAATCACAACTAGGCAGAGAGGCAGGCAGAGAGAGTGGAGGAAGCAGGCTCCCTGTGGAGCAGAGAGCTTGATGCGGGGCTCAATCCCAGGACCCTGGGATCATGACCTGAGCTGAAGGCAGAGGCTTTAACCCACTGAGCCACCCAGGCGCCCCTCCCTCTCATTTCTTAACTGCCATAAACTTTATCTTATTCCGTAACTGAGTTCATTTCTGCAGTTTTCAATGGGCAGAGTGACTTGTCCCTAATTCCAATTGAGACATTCAGAGATGGAAATTCCACATTGTCACTGGTCACTGACTAATTACTGTAAGTCAATGTTTTCAAAAACTTAATATTTATGAAGCCAGCCCTTATTAAGTTTTTCCTCTTAAATAATTCCTACAGTTTTACAATTCTTAAATCATTAATGGTCTTGAATTAACTTCCTGTAAGTTCATCTCTTTCAAACCATAAGTTTATTAAGTTTATTATTCATAAATAATATGGAAGATAGCATTAATATGGTTTCCTCATTTTATATTCTTATTTATGTACCCCCAAATTATGACTTTTTCCTTGGGGGGGGATATATTTTATTTTGAATAGCAGCACTGTACAAGCAATAAATGAAATTGCCCAAATCCAGTTATTTGCCATTCTGGTATTTATGAAATCAATTATTTTTCTCTTCTACAACAGCAGCTTGACAAAGTCCAAGTAAATATAAAATAAAACAGCCATAAATGCACAAATAAGTTTTTTTTTTTTAAAGAAAGAAAGGTTAGGTTTAAGAAGGGAGTTGAGGGAAATTGGAAGGGGAGATGAACCATGAGAGACTATAGACTCTGAAAAACAATCTGAGGGTTTTGAAGGGGCAGGGAGTGGGAGGAGGGGGGAGCCAGGTGGTGGGTATTATGGAGGGCACATATAGCATGGAGCACTGGGTGTGGTGCAGAAACAGTGAATTCTGTTACACTGAAAAGAAATTAATAAAAAAAAATGAAGAGAAAAAAAAGAATTCTTAATTTCTATGGGAAGTCAAACAAGGACTATGACAACATCTAAGAAAGAATCCAACACAGTGTATATTTCAAAATATGGTAGCATTACTAAGGGGCAACAAAGAAGGGTTTAGAAAATGGTATCTTCTGGAAAGCAGCTAAAACAAATCATTCTATTATAAACTACCTACAAATCACAACTCACTATGTGAAAAGGAAAGTATACAAGAGTAACCTGGTAAGGGAAATAAAAATCAAAACCACATTGAGATACCACCTCACTCCAGTCAAAATGGCTAAAATGAACAAATCAGGAAACGACAGATGTTGGAGAGGATGTGAAGAAAGGGCAACCCTCCTACACTGTTGGTGGGAAAGCAAGATGGTGCAGCCACTCTGGAAAACAGCATGGAAGTTCCTCAGAAAATTGAAAACAGAACTACCCTATGACCTAGCAATCAAACTACTAGGTATTTACCCTAAAGATACCAAATGTAGTGATTCGAAGGGGCACGTGCACCCGAATGTTTATAGCAGCAATGTCCACAACAGCCAATATGGAAAGAACCTAGATGTCCATCAACAGATGAATGGATAAAGAAGATGTGGTATATATATACAATGGAGTATTATGCGGCCATCAAAAGAAATGAAATCTTGCCATTTGCAACGACATGGATGGACCTAGAGGGTATTACGCTGAGCGAAATAAGTTGATCAGAGAAAGACGATTATCATATGATCTCACTGATAATGAGGAATTGAGAGGCAGAGTGAGGGGCTTGGGGGGTAGGGAAGGAAAAAATGAAACAACATGGGATCAGGAGGGAGACAAACCGTAAGAGACTCCTAATCTCACAAAACAGACTGAGGATTGCTCGGGGGAGGGGGGGTGGAGAGGGTGGTTGGGTTATGGACATTGGGGAGGGTATGTGCTATGGTGAGTGCTGTGAAGTGTGTAAGCCTGATGATTCACAGACCTGTACCCCAGGGACAAATAATACATTATATGTTAATAATTATAAAAAAAAAAAAAAAAGGGTAACCTGGTAAGAATCAAATCCTATCTGATTTATTCTTTCAAAAAGAGGAAAAAAAAAATCCAGAAAAGGGGAGTATTAGAGCTAAAAGGTGAGTAAATTCCCCATGAAGAAAAATTTGCCCAAAATTTACAAAATAATATTCAAAAATATTGAAGCTTATAGAGAACTGAAGGGCAGAATATTACTCATCCATGACCTCAATTTTAATAAAGTAAGTAAAAATCATATGGGGAAAAAACAAAAAATTTAACCAAGAACAACCTAGTTTAAAAGTCCATATCTTACTCCTGAATAATTACACAAAGGTATAAATAAAGTACCCATTAACTTTTACCTGAGTGTGTCCGAAAATGCATTTCCAGACTTGATTTACCTTTAAAAATTTTCTTACAAACATCGCATTGATGAAAGGTTGCTTTGTATCTAAGAAACATAAAAAGGGTTGAGTTTTCAATATAACTTTAATAATATAATGAAAATGGGTTATAACACTTAAAAAGTTTACATAAATTCTCACATTAATACAGCACATAACTCCAAAGGAATGTAGAAATACTTTTAAAGTACCAACCTTACCTCTGGCTCTTCCTCCTCCAGTTACATTCAATAAGCAAATCTATAAAAAGAGGCCTTAGACTTTAAACCACTTAATTTTAAGATTTAAATCACTTGACTCCTGTATTATTATTATTTGCTATTAAAAATATCAAAGGAAAAATTATAGGGACAGAAACAGACCAATTATGGGTTCAAGGAAGAAAAAAGGAGTTGAACAACGAGGTCTGGTGGAAATTTAGGGGTGATGGACTATTCTGTATCTTGACTGTAGTAATGGTTATATGACTACATGCATCTGTCAAACCTGCAGAACTATACACTACAAACAAGGAATTTCTCTGTATGTAGAGTATACCTTAAATTTAAAAAATAGATGCTGGGGCTGAATGAAGAGAAACTGCAGCAACTCAAAATGTGCCTCCATCAAAAAGGTGACATTGCTCCAACTGGTTCTCTTAATAAATAAGTAATAAATATTACAAACTTGAACTTAAATTTTATACTTAAATTTTAAAAGAACACAATATCAGACCTTTATTTTTATCACAGATTAATAGACATAAGAAACTACAAGGTACTCAAATCTACCTTATCAGGCAGTAAAGTGCAGTACCTAAGAATATGTGTTTGTGATTTAAACAATCCTAGACTCCAATTTCATTGTGAGGATTAAGACATTGTAAAATGATTAGCATTTAAGTGGTGGGTATTAGGAAACCTATCATCTCACCTTGGAAGTAATTCATATCTGATGAGCACATGCCAAACTAACTCAAACACAGGTTACTATAATGTTCTGTAAGACAGTTTGCTTTTAACTTATCTACTGAGTCTTACTGGAATGTTTAGCATATCGTTACAAATATTCAACAGCAATAGTACGCCTAAGGTTTCAAATGCCACTCATACTTTTCAAGCCATTCAACTTAACATTTACAAAGCGGCCACAAAAACTCCATGCAAGGTCCTGTCTTCCAGAAACTTACTTCTACTTGATGAAACATTTAAAAAGATAATCTAGATTTAGTGGCTTGGGAGTGTCACTGATGAACTTAGCAAAAGACTTGTAACTAGTATACTTGTTTTGTCTTATTCTGTTCATATCCACAGTAAGTACAAAAAGAGATACAAACAGGGGCACACATAGAAAGACACAGGGGTCTTTTTTGCCTTGCATAGGACATTTAGCAATGCCTGAAGACATTTTTGGTTTTCACAACTGGGGCTAGGTAGGTGCTACTGCCATCTGGTGGACAGAAGTCAGGAATACCAATAAATAAACCTAAAGTGCACTGGCCAGCTCCCCAACAAAGAATTAGTTGGCCCAAAATGTCTGAATTGCTGTGACTAAGAAATCTTGGTCTATACTATGAACAGAGTGACGTTTTAAACATACATAAGCTCAAAACACTTTAAGTGTCTCACAGTGAACATAGGATAAAGATAAAATCTACAAAGACCTCAATGGGTCAGGCCCTATGCATGTACCTCTTCTTTCTCATACGGATGCTGGAGTATAGACTTTCAGGATAGGAGTGATAAAAAGTTCCAAATGAAGTTGAGATGCCCATTGTGAAAAGGACTTAAAAAAAACGTGTGGCTCAGTTGGTGAAGTGTCTGCCTTCGAATCAAGTCATGATCTCTCGGTCCTGGGATCGAGCCCTGCATTGGGCTCCCTGCTTCTCCCTCTCCTGTGCCCTCCCCCAACCTGTGCACTCTCCCTCTTTCCCAAATAAATAAAATTATTTTTAAAAAATGTCTATTGAGTTGGAAATAAGGAACTTATGCTGACAGCAATTTAAGAGGTATAGTAAAGTCAGAGATCACATCACAACAGCTTGTTACACTAAATGGAAAGTGGAGAAGTAGATATGGATACTGAAATAGAGATACCATTTTTAAATGTTTAAAAGGGAAGAAGAAACATAGAAAATAATGGGTAGGAGGAGGGGTGCTAACCTTCATCACTCCATATTCTTTTCCTGGATAATGGGCTTTTATGTATTCATGGATAAATCTTTATCCACAGGTCAAACTTAACTCCTGAGATTCAGACTTAGATTTACCTATCACATTTTATGTTTGAGTTTCTATTAAGCATCTCAAAGTAAATGCACACCAAACAATTCATCATCTCCCTCTGTAAACTGAGTCCATCTTCTGTATTCTCTCAGTGGCTCATTTATCAACCATCCATTTGAAAAGAGGAATTCCTTGAGAACAGGAATTATCCATGACTACTCCCCTTCTCTCAAAAAATTAAGTATTTCTCAAATAAGCACCTTCTACTATTTATTACTAATGCTACTCCCTAGTTAGGCCCCCACTATCTTTTTCCAAAATTCTAACAACTTTCTAACTGGTTGATTTATTTCCCTCAATTTATCCACTATAAACCCAGCTTCCCTACACCAATAAGAGTGATCTACCCCAAAAGAAACCCAACTGTGTCACCCTCTTGTTTAAAATCTTCAATGGCTTTGTATCACATAGGAGTAAGTATTGGTTCCATTAAATGATATGCAAGGGTTCATATTCTAGATCCACCATTAGCCAGCCCTTGTAGAAAGTGGAACCTACAGGTTCTGGTTCCAAAATTATCTAAGCCAGCAGACAGACCCACAGGCTCCTGTAGCAATGAGGGAATTCCAAAATTCTTTCATAAGGTTTCCAAGATCAAAGTTATTTTCAAAATAATACTGTAACATTATTTGCCTTTCTCATTGTGGTGGCATTTACACTAATGGCATAAACAAAAAAAACATGGCAGGTAAAGGTACTGGTATCTGAGCTCTAAACAAGGCAGTGGAACCAAAGTGTACTAATGATCATCGTGCTCCTCACTGCCAGGCACTCACAAAAAGAAAAGAAAAATGTGCTAAAGGAGTTAAATTATTAATTTCACTAAGTTTCAACCTTTCAGACTGTGGCCTTTGTAATGTTCTCTGTCATGAAGGCACAAGGACACAAGAAGCACTTTTGCACACTGAAGTACATGAGTCTGAGGGATGAGCTGAAGGAACCACTTATGAAATACCATTTTGCTTGAAGGAATAAAAGACAAGCCATGGTTATAGACTTGAGTATTTGGCAGACACTTTCTTGAAAATTAAAAGAAGTAAACCTGTTACTTCAATATTGTCATCAATGATAAAGTTTGAGCTTTCGAGCTAGTATAAAGATTTTGGAGAACTTGTGGCTGCCCTTGTCACATTGACAGCTTCCCAGTACACCTTTTTGAGAGACTGGAGGCAACATTAACAAACATGATTTGTTGATCTGCTACTGGGAAATGTGCTAACATTTAGACAACCGGCATTAGACATAAATGTGCTAACATTTAGACAACTTACTGAACACGTATCTTCCAAATGACAAATGCATAGTACAACTTGTGCATAGGTTAAAAAATTCATTCAAGTAAAAGACCAAGAGACTGTAACAGAGTATGCAATTTCATTAATCTTGTTTCAGATTGCACCTTGCAACTACCTTGAAGAAACTAGCACTTAAACAGTTTTGGTGTAGTAGCAATTAGGTAATAGCCACAATTATCTAAAACTGCTATCATAATACTCTACCTTTTACCAACTATGTATAGAGAGGCTGGATTTTCTTCATTTACTTCAAATAAAATAATGCATGGCAGTAAATATAGTAATCCAACTGTCTTCTATTAAGCCATGAGACAGATTTACAAAAATGTAAAACATGCCACTTTTTTTTTTTTAAAGATTTATTTATTTGACAGAGAGAGATCACAAGTAAGCAGAGAAGCAGGCAGAGAGAGAGGAGGAAGCAGACTCCCTGCTGAGCAGAGAGCCCGATGTGGGGCTCGATCCCAGGACCCTGAGATCATGACTTGAGCTGAAGGCAGAGGCTTAACCCATTGAGCCACCCAGGTGCCCCAACATGCCACTCTTTTAATATTTTTAAATTTGTTTTCTAAAGTAGCTATTCATCACAAATTGCTTTTTATGTGAGCATGTGATGGGCATATTACTATTTTTAAGTGAATTAATAAATAAGTACTTAATTTTTTCTCAACTGAATTTCTAATACATTTACATAACTTAAATAATGTAATTTTTATATTGTAATTTATATAATAAGAGCTCCTGAGATACTGAACAATTTTTAAAAGTATAAAGGGGTTGAGAAAAAGTTATAGAATCTCAGGAGCAAGTGAGTCTGCAGTTCAGTCTATTTTCCACCCATTCATAAAATATGTGGAATTTCTTATTTTCTTTAAAAAAAAAAAAAAAAGAGATTTTATTTATTTATTTATTTGAGAGCGTGCACCTGATCTACAGGAGAAACAGAGGAAGAGGAACAAGCAGATTGCACTGAGCAAGGGACCTGACATTGGGTTTGATCCCATGATCCAGAGATCATGACCTGAGCCAAAATCAAGAGTTGGATGCTTAACTGACTGAGCCACCCAGGTGCCCCCTTATTTCTTTTTTGATATAGTATCATATGTATCTTTCTATCCTAGCACTTACTAGGATTCCTATTATCTCATGAATACAAGAATTCAAGACTACAATGAATACACTGATTCAATGAGTGAATCACTGAATAAACTCAGTGAAAGAAAATATAAACCAGTATATGGAAATATAAAAAACAGATACAAATCAGCACTTCCTACTCTTCTTCAAAATGGTCTATCACACACTACATTTAAAGATACTATTAAAGATATATACATGGTATATATCTTATACATAGTATAAGAAGCTCAGTATATTAACCTAAGCTTCTTGGCACCCTAGACCATTATTACTTATTTTATATAGTATTTTATATATAATTATTATATACATAATTATTATTACTATATTTTATATATAATTATTACTTAGCGTTTGTTCCAACATCTAATCCAAGAACATAGATTCTCTGAACATTTTACACTCAACAACTCATCTCAGTTAAACTTCAACTAAACTTTATTAAAAAGTTGGTGTTCAAAATAAAAAGACCAAAAAAACAGACTTTTAGAGAGTAAACTGATAGTTATCAGAGAGAGATGGGCAGGGGGAATAGGTGAAACAGGCTGAGGATTTACAAGTACATTTATCATGATGATCACTGAATAATGTATAGAATTGATGAAGCACTATATTGTGTATCTGAAACTAATATAATATTATATGTTAAGTATATTGGAATTAAAAAAAAAGTTTGTGTTTAGGACAGCACATGCCTCCTTCAAATAAAATACCATTTTAAATGCTCAATGTGGTTAAAAAGAAATTAAATTCTGACTAGAAAGTATCCCAATAATTGCTCTTATTAAGTATTAATATATAGGCAGCACACTTATATTTTTAGGTAAGAGCCACAGCAACCAAAGATAAATGAAATGCCCAAAGAATTTCAAGATTTTATATTATTAATCATTAACTTCAATGTCTACCACCTTTAGCCTTAAGTCAAATGAAAACAAGTAAAACAAAAATGTTTCATTCAGTTCCTTTAGGTCAGCAGAGAAGGAATAGAAGCCAGAAAAACAGAGCTAGTTAACTTACACCAACTAAACAAAATAAACTGAGGCAAGTTATAACTTTCCTCTAACCTACACTTATCTAATGTAGTAATCAAACTGCTTTTTCACTTACTTTTGCCACACCTTCTCTCCCAGGTGTACACTTTTGTAATGAACAGTGAGATGATCCCTACGACCAAAACATTTTCCACATTCTTCACATTGATGAGCCTTCTCACCTTAAAGACCCAAATATTTTGATTATAATATGCACTTCACTTTTACCTCCAGAAATATTATCAAACAGTAAGATAACATAGTGGGAAACATACCAGAAAAGTAAAGCCACCCTTTATTCGGGGCTATTTGCTTTATATTCCTTAATCAAATATCTTTCTTCAGTGAAATCTATGCTTATTTTCATGGATGTGAGCCCTTTTCCCTCACTTGGAAAAGAAACCACTTGGATTTTTGCTGTAGATTTCAAATCTTACCTTTCAACATAACACAGCAAAATAAATGAAATTACTTCAAACCTCAGTAGCTTTCTGGGAGTAGAGTAGGTCTAGATGTCAAAGACTTCAAATGAAAATATAGTGAATCAAGAAGAGGCTGTTTTACTGTTGATAAAAGGGACCTGAACATTTTCAGATCTTTGCTGTATTTTCAGGATTTCATTTATTTATTTGAGAGCGATAGTGAGCAAGAGAGCACAAGCAGGATGGAGGAGTAGGAGGAGAGAGAGAAGCAGACTCCCCATTGAACAGGGAGACCGACGAGGGGCTCGATCCCAGGACCATGGGATCACAACCTGAGCTGAACGTAGACACTTAACCAACTGAGCCACTCTGGCACCCCTCTTTGTACTTTATTTTTAAAGTATTTTTCATCTGTGGGGATTTCACACATTTATTTGTAATGAGCCAAAATACAAATATGAAGTAAAATTCTAGATGAGTCCCATTTCTCATCTCTATTCTTATATTCAGTTACAAAGGCTTGCCTTTAAAAACCACTGTCTCAACTTAATCCAGTATGCAATTAAAGCATGTGATCTCTAGAATTAGGAATTTAGAATTCTCCTCCTGAAAATGAAAATGTGCAATTTCAGTGAAAATGTCACCAGACTGTTAGCATCTCTTAAAAGTATTGATAACAATTGCACCCTGCAACCTCACTGAGATCATTTAAGAAAATAATTAAAATAATAAATAATAAAAATAATTTGCATACTTTATATTTAGGTTATGTTTATAATAATAATAATCACCTGTTCTACTGTGCTCATAGCTGTCTCCTTCCCCTTATTGTGCTCATATAGTTGACTCTCTAAGCACTTCCTGAACATCAATCCAAGAGGAAAATATTGAAAGAAAGCCCCAGAATATAAAAATTATAAATATGGTATAAAGATCTGAAATTGATCAGGATTATTAAGGTACTCTTTTCCAAAAATAGGGTGTTAAAAATTCCTATTACATAAACTTTAAAACAAAATTATAATCATTTCTCTTCAAATACGTTTTGCTACCCAATTATTGCAGACATCCATACAATATGTAAAATGCAAATTTTGAGAATTTGATTAAAACAAACATCAAAATATAGTCTGTAGTCATAACAGGTAACCAAATGATTAAAATTACAGTGAACAAAAACATGTCACAAAATTATGTTCCTTTCAGATATTTAAAAAAAAGTTTTCAGAATCAGCATTAT
Organism: Meles meles; assembly: GCF_922984935.1. Lineage (NCBI taxonomy): Eukaryota > Metazoa > Chordata > Mammalia > Carnivora > Mustelidae > Meles > Meles meles. Next base: position 33,083,496 of record NC_060082.1, on the reverse strand, counting down.
CAGTGCCAAATTATTAAAATTATAGCCAACATAAACATGATGTAGTATGTCCTCTAGTAGATGCTTTTTCAAAGGATTTTGTAAACATCATTACAAAGTACCTGAATGTATTTTTTTGTGCTTTGTAAGATGGTCATGACGAATAAACGTTTTCCCACATTCATCACATTCGTATCTTTTATCATCGTGATGTACTCGTAAGTGAAGTCTATGAAGAAAAAAAAGTTGAAGACCATAAAAACTGGTGACACTAAAGGAAAAATCTTGATTAACTCTAAGTAAGGGAAACTGGGTTGTTTACTCACCCACCTTCATAAATTATTTGCTCCACTTCTATGACTTTCATCTTTCCCTACTCTCTTACTACCTAACTCCGGGGTTCCTACTCATCTCTTTCAAAAAAAGAAACACCTCAACATTTGCACATACACTATGTCTCCAAGACCTTCCTTCCTGACCTAGATCCTAAATCTACTTTACGGAACATACTAAATGTCTAGGGTCGCTATCTGACTGGTGGAGTTTCAGAGACAGCAAAAGTAGGAATGAGCCGGGAGGAATCAAATCAGACAAATGGGGTAAGTGACTTACACTCGTGATATAGCAAATAATTAAGAATTAACCCTTCTCTGTACAATTGATACCACTTACAAATCAACACGATAATTTAGTAAATTTTATAAGTAATCAACTTTCTGACAATTACATTTTGTTACTTTTTTCACACTAACCAAAGTGTAGTTCATTTTATAGTCACCCAAAGACAGATTATAAAAGGTTTAAATTATTAAAATTCAATTAACTTGAATTATTTTTAGCACCATAATCCTCCACCTATATATATCCCAGTGAAATGAATAGCTTTCCCATTCAAGTTGCCAAAACAGATATTGATTCCATAACAAAAGCCAGTAAATGACTGAACTACATCTAAAAAGGTGACATTCAGTTTAAAATTTTTTTAAAAAGAGGTAAAAGAGGTAAATAATAAGTGAAAGTGCAAACATTAAAGCCTTAAAATTAAAAGCCCCAAGAGCATTAGTAAACATGTAAAAAGTACATATGTTTCACAGAAGGTAGTCACTTATAATTTATTCAGGAAAAAGCCAAATTTTCATAAACTGGAAATGTGGTCAGGTATTCAGCTATTAAAAACAGTTAAACAGGTTACAACTAATACACAGAAGACTTTCTAACATTTAGAGTCCTAGAGTTTTCAATTTTGCCATATTTCATACTGAAATATTTTCAGATGATCGAGTAATAAAAAATCATTAGATATGATGAGGTTAGAATATCAGAGTTTTAATGAGCTTTGATTCAAATAAAAGTAATGCAATAAACATTTAAATGACAGTTACTTGGACAGTAAAGCATTTAGCAAACTTGGTGATGAAATATTTAATATTTTGCATTATAGAATAAAGACTATTAAAAGTTGTAATGTTGGGGAAAGTCTGTAAATAAAGTTTACTATAAGTGCTAAGAAATGTTTTAATTCAACAAACTAATGCAATGATAAAACGGAATTAAAATAATTTTTCTTACCTAATATAGGGGAAAAGTGGCTTGACTTACCTGTATGAACTTCCATGACGGAAACTTTGCCCACAGATACTACAAAGATGAGGTTTTTCTCCACTGTGGATTCTCAAATGTTCTTTCAAAGTAGTCCTGTGTTAAAAAAATATACATTTATCTAAAGACTTCTATCATCAATATTTATATTAAGGAGGTTTTCAGGGGTGCCTGGGTGGCTCAGTCGGTTAAGCATCGGACTCCTGATTTCAGCTCAGGTCATGACCTCAGGGTTGTGAGATCAAGCCCTGCATAGGGCTCCATGCTGAGTGTGGAGCTTCCTTAAGATTCTCTCTCTCTCCCTCTTTCTCTGTCCCTATCCCTGCTTGCATTCTCTCTCTCTCAGGCACGATTTTCAGAAAGCTTACTAGAAAGGCATTCAAGCTAACAGATCTTATGACAATTTTCCCTTTCTCCTACAGTATTTTTGCTTTTTATTGGGTTAGTCTCACCAGTGCATAATCATGCCTGTTTTGTCTCTTTCCTTTAAAAACACATACACATACACAAAATTAACTTTGGCTTCCTTTGCCATCAACTTAAGCAGCTATTAAGAAGTACAACAAAAGGGGGTGCCTAGGTGGCTCAGTGGGTTAAGCCTCTGTCTTCAGCTCAGGTTGTGATCCCAGGGTCCTGGCATCGAGCTCTGCATCGGGCTCTCTGCTCTGCAAGGAGCCTGCTTCCCCCCCTCTCTCTGTCTGCCTCTCTGCCTACTTGTGATCTCTCTGTCAAATAAATAAATAAAATCATTTAAAAAAAGTATAATAAAAAATGCTCAATTGTACTACTGTGTTAGGCAAAGCTGATGTGAATTTTAGCAGAGAGAATTTAATAATATATAAACAATCCAGTTTATCAGTACCATTCCTTTCAAATATGTGCTCAGTAATCTGTGAAAAGAATGTTTTAGGACAAAGAAAGCTTTACAGGTCCTTGTAACTTCCAGATGCCAATGTGAAAAAGGAAAACCATATAAAGAATACAATTACTGTCATTCCTAAATCCTCCAGCCCTACTAACCTGGGATGGACTTGTTAAAATAAAAAACAGAGATTAGCCTTGAAAATTCCCCAAGTAGACAAAACCAGTTTAGTCCCACAAACAAAGCCTAATGTAGCTTATTTTGCAAGGATAACTTGCGCTGGGTCATTTGTTTATGCCTCTGAAAACCATAGGCAAAACCTAAACCCTTTCCCAAGGCTGATTGAGGTAACCATTAACCAATCCCCTATCACTTAAGAAAATTCTAATGACACAACCAACCACTGTAAAGAATAATCAGTCACTGTTTTCTCATTGTGTAAGCTGCATATAACAACATACCTGAGTCTCATTCTGTGTTTTGGTTTGAGTGTTCCTAGTTTGCAAACTCTCTTTTTATAGATGCACAATCAGCTTTTACTAATTACTACTTTGGTGATGCATTGGTTTTACTTCTGTTACTTCTGAACCGGGTATTGTACAACCATTGCTGCTCCAAACACACAGCTAGCATTTCCTATAGTTCTAACACTCAGAAATTTCCTACATATGTAAAGTGCTGAGTAAGGACAGCAAAGTTATTTTGGGAGGAAAGACAGTAAAAGGCAATGTGTCTGACTTCTGCAGGCTTTTTACTGTTTCTACTACTTGGTATTTATTTTAATCCCACATCTACTGAGTATTAAGGCTGAACCTGAAATGAAGGCAGATCTATGCCAGTAGATGGTGCTCTTCTACAAGGCCCATCAACACTTGACAGGTGCATCTGCAGGCATATTCTGCTTCGTAGAAATTATCCCTAGAACTATTCCAGACCTCTACCTATTAGGTAATTAAAAGTGAAAAGATAGATTGTTTTAGTTTTGGGTTTGTTTTTTGTTTTTAACGAAAGACTTTTAAGAAAAAAGAATGTATCATGCATAAAATGAACTATATCCATCTGTAAGTTTTCATGTAAATATAGCATACTGATTTTCCTATTTTACCATCATATCAATTTGATATTTTAAGATCGTGGCACTTCTAATGCTTTAAAATTATGGAACTTTTATATAATGAAGGCTATAAAATGTATATATATATTTTAAAGAATTCTATCATTATACTTCAATGCAGGATGAGACCTAGAACATTGTTATACCTTAGAATGCCTCTACATGTTCCTCCTTGATTTCTCAGAGATAACCATTTATGTTAACCATTCCCTTTCTTCTTTGTTTTACTACCTAGCAGTATATATACATGACGTATTTTTGAAAAATAGTAGCAAGCACGAATCTAACAATATTGCTACTAATTAGCTAAAGAGCCTATAGGAATAGTATAAACAGGGTCTCCGTATCAAAGTCTGGCTGTAGCTTGCCTGAGCATTGGCAAGAGTCCTTTCCAACAAGGAAGCAGGTAAGGTCAAAAATGAATACTGGAAAAGAGGGTACATCACAATTAGAGCATCTGACAATCTAGAGTGGATCAGGCACTAGAAGTCTGACAGAAATAGAGCCAACGTAAATAGGCTGCTGTATATATTTTGCTTCTAAACTTACTATGAACTACCTCTAATTCTCAGAGACAGGTCAAAAAAGAACATTTCTGTGAAATGAAACAAGTACGGTTAAATCAAGTAGCAAGGAATAAAATCAATAGTAGGAACCTCACTAGCATGCACGTACTATACAGTGGCAGAGTAGAGATAACAATTTGAATCAGGAGAAGGAAATGGGGAACTGCTATTCATTGGGTATTTTCAGTTGCGCAAGATGGGCAAATTCTAGAAGCCTGCTGTACAACATTGTGCCATAACACAATAATAATACTGTATTAGTAACTTAATACTATAACTTAATAACAATACTGTATTGTACACTTAAACATTTGTTAAGAGGGTAGACCTCATGTCAAATGTTCTTCAGAAAATAAAAAACAAATTTTGGGATCAGACCTACTCTCGCATTTTGCCCCCTATTTCAAAGAGGAAACATGCCAGCAGGGATCTTGGCAATGACAACTTCAATCTGTCCCATGGCATTACTACTACTAGCGTGGACTGACTACCCATTGTTACACATGTTGCACATCTGACAACTTGGAAACTTCATGCACCATCCTCCTATGAATTCCCTTTGCCTCTTTCCAGGATTAGAATTTCTATCTCCTGTAGCCCTTGTCTTCCTCTTCATCAGTTTATATTCTCATTCTGGTGACTGAGAATTCAGCTGCTTCATGAGAAAGAATACATCAAAGGCCAACTTTATGATGTCACAAAAAATGTCTTAATAATCCTCAGACCTGATTGTCAGTTTGACTAAGAACAAAATTCTAGCTGGAAAAAGCTTCTTTAAGAATCTTCAAAGTCGAGGGGTGCCTGGGTGGCTCATGGGTTAAAGCCTCTGCCTTGCTCAGGTCATGATCTCAGGGTCCTGGGATCGAGCCCCACATCGGGCTCTCTGCTCAGCAGGGAGCCTGTTCCCCATCCCCCACCCTCTCTCCCCCTGCCTCTCTGCCTACTTGTGATCTCTGTCAAATAAATAAATAAAATCTTAATAAAAAAAAAAATCTTTAAAGTTGGGGCACCTGGGAGCCTGCTTCCCCCTCTTTTCTGCCTGCCTCTCTGCCTATTTGTCATCTCTCTGTCAAATAAATAAATAAAATCTTAAAAAAAAAAAAATCTTCAAAGTCGGGGTGCCTGGGTGACTCAGTGGGTTAAAGCCTCAGCCTTTGGCTCAGGTCATGATCCCAGGGTCCTGGGATCAGGCCCTGCATCTGGCTCTCTGCTCAGCGGGGAGCCTGCTTCCCTCTCTCTCTGCCTGCCTGTGATCTCTCTCTACCAAATAAATAAATAAATAAAATCTTAAAAAAAAATCTTCAAAGTACCACTGTATCATCTTATTTCTAGTGTTGCTGTTCAGAGAGATGTCCAAATAATTCTAATTCATAACTCAGTGTATGTAACTTTTTTCCCTGAACAATTAGAAGCATACAGAAGCTTCACTTTGTCCCCAGTGTTCTGAAATATCACAGTGATGTATCTGGGAGTAGGTTTATTTTCATCTGATGTCCTAAGCATTTGATGGATAATTTTAGTCTGGCAACACATGTCCTTCAGTTTGGGGAAATTATCTTGAATTACTCAGTGACGATTTTTCCCTTGCTATTTTCATTGTTTGCTCTTTCTTTCCGGACCTCTTGACTGTTCTCTAATGTTCTAATCCTTATTTTACAGTTGTGTAACTTTTTGCTCTTTATTTTTTGGGAGATTCCCTCAACTTTGTTCTTTAATCCTTTGTTCTTTAATCCATTAAGGTCTTCACTTTGTCTATTATGCCTTGAATTTCTGAGAGCTCTGATCTGTTATAGCATCCTGTTCTTGTCGAACGGATTCTAGGTCTTCAACTGAGGATAGTCAAAATATGAATATTTTTCTCATGAAGCGCCAGTTGTTTACTTATTTTCTTGCAAAGTTTTCTTCTTTCTGAATAATCTGTTTCCTTCAAGGTTTTTTTTTTTTCCCTTTTTCTTCCTGACTATGTTAGATCCTAGCTTCCATGTTAAATGTTTTCCTTCTGTGTTTAATTCTTCTATCTGTCTATGATTATGTGTGATAGACTAAAATGCAGATGGCACAATCAAAGAGCATGCAGGAGTGGGCCTTGGTGACTAGGCTTCACAGTAGGTGACCTGAGTGTACTATTTGTTAGGGAATATGTTTGCCCTTTGGTTTTTCAGATTTTCAGGGAATTATTCTCTAATCTACTGCCTGGGGACTAAAATCTAAAATCCAAAATCTCAGCAGGCATAAGGCCTGGGACTCACTGCTTTCAGCATTCAGAATACATTCATCATATAACAACATGGTATACTTCAGTCCAGGTATCTTTTAAGTTGGGATAGGGGTAGGTGCCCAGCAGCAATGACCTATATGGGTGGCAGAAGAAAATCCAAATAATCTAACTTCTGAGGAAGTTTTTACTCTAGTGTTCCCTGTTCTGCCTCTCCTTTGCCCTAGTTCCAGACATACCTGATATTGCCCACTCCTATACCTTTTGTGGATTCTATGATGTAAACCATGTTCTTGATTTCTCCATTGCCACCTTAGGATTTATTTTCTTAGATCTGCTAAGTCAGTTTCCACTGATCAATCTGCTTTCTAGCTTCCAATCTGTGTTACTCTTGTCACACTTCTGTTCTCCCTGTCTTCGTAGCTTACTGTCTTTTAAGTGAGTCCACCAGTCAATAACCTTTAATGTAGTTTTAGTGGGGTTTCAGAAAGAGACAAAGTGGTATCTATGTGAAATCTATCACCTAGGGGGCACCTAGGTGGCTCAGTTGGTTAAGCCTCTGCCTTTTACTCAGGTCATGATCTCAGGGTCCTGGGATCAAGCCCTGCATCGGGCTCTCTGCTCAGCAGGGAACCTGCTTCCTTCTCTGTCTCTGCCTGCCTCTCTGCCTGTGATCTCACTCTGTCAAATAAATTAATAAAATCTTTAAAAAAAGAAAAAATTACCATCTAAACCTGCATATCTTGACTTCATACCAACTTCCGCATCATTTTATTTCTTCTTGTGTCCTTAAATTCCAAATTAAAGTATAATTTAAGTATCTTATATTTGGCATTACCCTAACCCTTATAAACTATATTCATTAATTATTTCTATATAACGGATACCAGGATTTTTCTGGGTGTGTAGATAATTCCTCACCTTTCTCGTACTGATTTTCCACAGATAAAGCAAGTCCATTTTCTCTTTCCACCGTGGGTACATTCTATATGGCGTTTCAAATTTCCAGTGTCATTAAACTGGCGACCACATATATCACATGGAAAAGGACCTAAAAAGGAAAGGAGAGTGTATATTTAAAGTTTAAAGAATAGATACTAAATTAAATTTAATAGGTATATTATGAATGTTTATCTACCACTGTAAATGCATGTATTATAACACAATGCAGTTATTCACTTACAGTTTTCTCTTCTCTTCTAGATTGTTTATTCCTAGAAGCCAAGTTACAATCATCCTTGTATGCCTAGAGTTGAATTTAGGGTGTGGCATCTAATATAATCAATGTTATATAATCTAATGGGTCAATAACCTGAAATGGCCAATTCCTACTTTGAAATCAGACTGGAACAAAGTAAAAAACATTACATACCAGATTTCTGGGAAATGAAGGTACTGAGAAACTTTCGAAGAATAAACAAAGGACTTCAGAGAGTTCATAAACTGGAAATGAACTGCTTTTCCTCAAAAACACAAATTTTTAATGATGTTGCCTAGACTGAAAATACTGTAGACTCTACTGTGAACTTTAATGAGAAATTAATTGTAACAGAACAATGGGAAGAAAATAGCACTTGGACACTGAAATTCAGAAGCTATGTCTATAAGCAGAATTGTTCAGTAGCCTCAGTAGTTTTGGGGGAGTTTCAACATATTTTTGAGAGATGACCTCAAAATATATTAGGTATCTTTAACATATTCTCATTTAAAATCTCTAATATTTCATCTTCCATGAGGTCTGAGCCTTTTATTAATTTATTAACTAATTCAACAAATATTTATTGATTCTTAATTCATATCTAGCACTGGCTTAAGTAAAGTAGTGAGTGCTACAGAAAATCCCTCTACCTCCTCTTAACATCCCTCTCCCACCCCAGAAAAAAATTCCAAGAAGGTGGAAAAAAAGAGATTCTGTATTTGTACAGTTAAGATAAATAGATGAAACAAAAGTGAGATGAGCATATTATGAGAAATGTATGTTAGGCAAACAGTGAAATAATTATAAGTATTCCTGAAGGCTCCAGCTGGGTAAAGAAAGAAAGGAGCATTCTCTTTCATGTTCAGTTAGCTACCAGTTTGTCAAAGGAAATACCGATGTTCTTTCCCCTATATTAGATACCCAGTTTTGCATGCAGTTAAACGTCCTTGCACTTGTATTTATGAAGCTATGCTCAGAAGTTACTAAAGCAGTTTCTGTGTTCTCTAAATAGGATAAAATTAGAAGATTTGACTTTAAAGCCAACTATGATTTTTATACTTATACACAGAGATATATTAAATATTCTTCTACCCTAACTGTTCAGACTGTATTTCTTAGAAATCTCTCCCTCTGATTTACAGAATATATAATCCAAATGTATGTCCTTGAATAACCTAAAGCAGTAATACACACAGCAGCAATTACATTGTCTATAATACACAGTAATATACAGGACCATCAGCATCAGCATCACTTGCAAACGTATTAGAAATGCAGATTCTTGGGCTCCCCCTCAGACTTGAACCACTCACCTAACATACAGTGATTCAAGTAAACAGAAGCATAGAGGTGTGATGTATGTATGCATAAAACATATATACTACATATTACATATATATATACAAATAGTATACATATATATATACAAATAGTATACATATATATATACAAATAGTATACATATATATATACAAATAGTATACATATATAAAACATATGCACATAGTTCTAGTTCAACCACCTTTTCAGGAATGCTTTCTTCAGTAATTGTAACTGCTATCAGTTCATGGATCTGCTTGTATAATTTTACTTATAGGAAAATAAATATTGTGCAAGATAAGTTATTTCAACTTATAAGTTCCAATACTTTATAAAATTTCTAAATTGAAACTAAACTTATACCTTAGGATATTCACTTGCTAGTCTTATAATGTCTATGTATTTACTAAATGATACATTTAACAAATGCTGAAATAGAAAATCGGGAACAGAAAAAGAAAGTGGAAGCAACTATGTTAACCATAAAAATTACTGTAGTTTGCATGTTTCTATAACAAGGGACAAAAAGATTACCTATGGTTTTCATCTCAAAAAGGAAGAAACCCCCAACTCCCCAAAAGAAATTCTTTTTCCTAGAACTAATGTATAAAGAAATTTCTCACATGGAACATGCATCATGAATATGTCTCTAAGTACAGTTCTAGTTAGTATAAAAACTGCTTCGTATGATGGCTTCTTAGAAATGCTAAGATGAAATACTCTGGTAGAACAACTTACTAAAGGCCATTCAAAACGTACTAAGAAAATAATCTTCCAGCATACATGTCTTATATAATAAAATTGCAAAGACTAAAGGTTCCTTATAGCACAATTGTTCTACCTTTCCCAGACAAATTATTGCAAGGTTCTTTCAAATAAGTTTAAGATCCTAGGCCTCCGTAATTACCCACCTCTTGCGAATATACTTCTCAATATCCATCTTGAATGTGGTATTCAGAAATGAATGCAATATTCCAGATGAAATTAAAATCAGTGAGATAATTACCTCCCTGATTTTGAACAACAGATTTTCATTAATATAGTTTAAAACTATAGTGGTTTTTGTCAGCAATTGTCTTGGTTCAGATTGTGCCTAAAAAGTTTCTGCTTTTAAGCCCATCTATAAATAGAGGAGTTCGACTTCTGTACCATTTTATAGTTCTGCAGTCCTCAATGACTAAAAGTCAGATAATTCCCATGTTTATGACTTTGTATTTACTCTTAATTAATTTAACTTAATTTATTTTAACCTTTTCTATAGCACAAAGATTTTTTACATTTTTATTTCCTGCCATATCAACTACCCTTGCCAGCTTTATGTCATCCACAAATTTTTCATAAGCACAAAGTATATATTTTTATCTAAGTTGTCAATAAAAACATTGACTAGGACAGGCAAAAGGCTGCCTTCTGCTTGGAAGGCAGCTATGTTTAACACTATACCACCAAATGCTGCAGAGCTAATAGCCTCTACTTTGGACTAGAGTAATTCGTTATCAGTATTAACTGTCGTAAATGTACTTAATTGTACTACCATCTAGCACACAAGTTTCCACCGTGGCCATAAACATTAGACAGAGGTTTCATCAAACACAATACGGAATTCCGCATATACTAGGTTCATTTCATTCCCTGAAAATGAGTTTTTTCCAAAACAAAAATGCCTTATTCAAGCACTCACAGACCTATCCAGCAATCAACTGTGAATAAAGAGTTTATGACCACAGGCACATCTGCCACCAAAACAGAAATTAAACATATTTAGTCGTCTGCAGGAACAGCAACAAGACGAGTGTTCCTCCCAATTTAGCTGACTTCCTTCTCCTAAGTGGTTCAACAGCAGCAGGTTCCTCTAGCATTAAATGATAATCAATAATACTATGACTGGGGTGCCTGGGTGGCTTAATCGGTTGATCTTGATCTTGACTCTTGATTTCGGCTCAGGTCATGATCTCAGGTTTATGAAATCAAGCTGCATGTCAGGCTCTGCTCTCAGTGCAGAGTCTCTTTGAGATTGTCTCCTTCGCCCTCTGCCTCTCCCTCCCCCAAAATAAATAAAAAATTTTAAAAAAATTAAAAAAGTAATTGCCATGACTGCTCTTAGAAAAAGTAATTTGCATATTACCCAGATGGAACTTTTCTTGATGCTTTAACCGTGCAAATCGTGATTTGAAATGTTCTTCGCAATAGGTACACTTAAAAGGCTTATCTTGAGAATGTAGAATCATATGTTCCTCCAAGTGTGGTCTTCGAGTAAAAGATTTCTTACAAATCTAAAATAAAACGTACACAAAATGTAAGGGAACATAGATTAAAAATTAAAATACCACACTCATGATGTGAAATAAACATATAAATTCAAGTATTAAAGAGAAATTGCTTCCAACAGAAAAGTTACCAAACGTATAATCAAATTCTCATTGTGCAGAAAAAAAATGCCTTGGAGGAATTATAATATGGTATTATTTTAAATTTGTACTAAAGGTAGCTGAATTTCAACTCCTTACATTTCTAACAGGCTAATTTCTAGGATTACACAATAATCTCAGTATCTTAATTCTAGTCAATGTTTCTAAAATCCATTAAATTTATATTTTAAATCACTTAATATGTCATGAATAAAATGGTTTATTATTGTTGTCATATATTTAATTAGCAATAGGAATAAGAAACCACAGAAAAATAATTTCAGAATTTATCTCTTAAAGTAGTCAAAAGTAAGAGATACAGCTTTTTAAAGAAATCTGGCAGACATGAGATTTAAAAAGAGGGAGGTCAATGCAGGTTCATCATTGTAACAGATATACTGATGGGAGAATGCTGATAATGGGGGCAGCTATGCATTTGTGGAGGCAGGGGTCATATGGAAAATCATTATACTTTCCTCAAAAAATATGCTATAGGGGCGCCTGGGTGGCTCAGTGGGTTAAAGCCTCTGCCCTCAGCTCAGGTCATGATCTCAGGTCCTGGGATCGAGCCCCGCATTGGGCTCTCTGTTCAGCAGGGAGTCTGCTTCCTCCTCTCTCTCTGCCTGTCTCTCTGCCTACTTGTGATCTCTCTGTCAAATAAGTAAATAAAATCTTTAAAAAAATATGCTATAATGAAATGTTCTAAAAAAATAAAGTCTGTATTTTTTTTATTAAAAGGGGGAGAAGAGAAGGGGCTGCTAGGATGACAATGACATCAACAATAAAACAGTAATAGAGCATGTACTATACACCAGGCTCCATGCTAAATAATTCATCGTTTATTTTACTTAATTCTCACAATAATCCTATGAGGTAGATATAATTATTATCATCATTTTAGAGCTGAGGATGATGAAGCTTAGCAAGGAGAAGAAAGCAACTTATGTAGATCCAAATAGTTAATAATCAATTTAATCCCTAGAAGCTGAAATCAGAGAAATGGTGGTAATTTTGCTATATACATAAACTGAAGCCTGAAAATAAGGAAGACAAATGAGAGCTTGTGACTCCCTTAAACAATATTTACCTATATATTTACCTATATTCAAACAATAGTACCTATAAAAAGTACTTTAGGGGGTGTGGTAGGCTATCCAAAAATTCTTTGCCCAGCACCCTGGGCCACCCCCATGGCTGCATTCTGGGCCGCCTGCTGCACGTGTGGGTTCTTCCATGCCCCGTGGTCCACTCCTCCTGAGCTTTGCTGAAACTCCCCCCACTGCCCCGGTAGAATTTATGAACCATGCTGAGGGCAATGCTACTAAAAATTCTTTGCTACTAATCCCCATCCCCTTAAATCTGACCTGGCTATGGTGACTTGTCAGAACAACAGAATGGGCTGAAAGTGATGCTGTCTGATTTCTGAAGCTAGGCCATAAAAAATCTGATAGTTTTGGGGTGCTTCGGTGCCTCAACTGGATAAGCATCTGACTCTTGATTTCGGCTCAGGTTATCATGTCGTGGGATTGAGCCCCACATCAGGCTCATGCTTGGTGGGGAGTCTGCTTGAGATTCTCTTCCTCCCCCCTCTGCTCACTCTAAAAATAAATAAATCTTTTTTTTTTTTTTAAGTCTGATAGTTTTTACTTATGCTTCTTGGAGCTTAGCTACCATGATAGAAAGAAGATTAAGTAGACTACTTGTAGAGAAGAATCAAGGTCCCTAGCCAACTGTTCTTGCCGAGCTCCTTGTTGTCAGCCAACACCAAGTTCCGGCCATGTGAGTGAGCCACTTGGAAGTGGCTCCACACCAAACCAGACCACCTGTATCAGCTGAAAACAAGTGAGTGATTTCAGTTGACAACATGTGGAACAGAATTACCCAGCAAAGCTGTGCTCCAGATTTAGATTACTGACCCATAAAATGGTGGGATATAATAAAACGGCTGTAAAAGACCACTAAGTTTTGAGATAGATAACCAGAAGCAGGGGGCGGGGGGGGGGGGGTATTCTAACACAAATTTTAACTCCTACTTATACAGTAATGTCAGTTTATATATATAACTATAAGCACACAGTAGGGTACTTATATTAAAAATAAAAATTAAGATTTCCATCAGGTCCACCATCTAAAAACTAACCTCTATGGGGCTTAATTTACAAAAATTAGGATAACTTTGTATAAAAGAAAGATTCTAAAAGTGAGATAAGCTAGGTTTTGTATTACTCTAAAATCTAATTACCTTCCCCAAAGGTAACATTACATTTATTTTGGTTTTCTACTACAAATCAAAAGCTCTTACATCGCATTTCCAACTTTCACTCTTGGTCTTCTTAATGGAAATAAATTCTTGAGCATTTTCAGGATGAAATCTACAAGAAAAAAAAAAGACTATTAGGAAAAGATTATATTAGTTAAGTCCATATTCTATACAATCTGTCAACAGTGATTATAAGAATCAGGTGCTGATTTCTTTCATAAAGAGATAGGCACATGTAAATACCTTAAGAATACAGGTATTGTTAACACTTAAAAATGTGTATGTCTAAATTTATACAGAAATAGTCAAAGAAAAGTTATACATTCAGGAACCTAGCTATTCACAGATAATCACTTGATTTTTTTTTTGGCCCACATGTCAAAAAATTTCCTTTCTTAAAACTAAATATGCAATACTGTACTAAACATGCTTTCTTTCACAAATTTTTATACACTAAAGACAAAGTTGAGCATGAGGAATAAGGTTCCTAGGATTCTAAAACCATGTACTCTGAAGATATACTTGTCAAAATCCAAAATAAAAAAGGATAACCAAAATGCTGTCTTAAACTTCTATAATTCTCATTTCAATATAAAAAAATCCTCCATCTCAATAGCACTAAAAAAAAACAAACTAACATTTGTTCTTAATAAATTTGTGATCAAATATATTTGCAATCAAAATTGTTTGCAAAATATTAAGCAAAGAAAGAACTGGAGACAAGCACTCCTTAGATGTTTTTAGCTTACTCCGTATTTAAATTGGAAGGCACAATAAAAGTACATTATGGAAGCAAGATAATACTTGCCTCTTAACATGCTTGGCTAAAGTCTTCTTGCTTGCATGAAGTTTATTACAGTAAGGGCACTTGTGCTCCTTCTTATGAAATTCTGTTTCATTACTGTGCTTCTTTCTGTGAACAGTTAGGTTAGACTTTGTCGAATAGCGCTGGTGACAAATATCACACTCAAAGGGCTTCTCACCTGTGTGAACACGTGTGTGGCTCTCATATTTCCCTATAAAAAGAGATAAAATTAAATTCAGTACATTTAGTACATAGTGACTGAAATTTGACAGTGGAATAAAATCTCATGATTAATAACATATTTAATACACGCACTCACCTACACACAAAGTAGAAAAAAGTTTACCTAAATATAGGTATTGATAAACCTCAAGACTTACTATTTTGATCTCACTGCTTTCCTTGAAAACTTGGGGCATTTAAAAAAACTAATTATTCATGTTTACAAATTTTAAAAATCAAGACTTCAGGTAAATTTGCTTAAAATTCTGTTGGCAAATTCTCCAAATATAAATAAAACTTTAAAATATATGTATTTTTTAATTTAAAATTAACCTTCACTAAAAGTTCTATTTATCACTTAAGACTTACTATTTTTATACTTCACTTTTACCATGTATTGAATTGAAAGAAATTTTCAGATTTGACAGTCCTTCCAAAAATACCTTAAAAAGGCAAAATAATATACTTAAGTACATTATATGTATGTTTTATCTATCTTCCCACAGAAAGTAATCTGGAAATGGTACCACATATCTAGAATACTCAACAAAACCTATACTTCACTACAGCATATTCCTATAAAATCTCTCCAACTTGTAAGATATTAGGAAACAAGTAAATCACCTGTACTTGGTGCATGCTTAACATTACACTGCTAAATCCAACATATATGGGCAGCATTGAAGAAAGCAGGAAAAGGAAAAGATGAACTGGTATAATGCATAGATACCAAGAGTTATGTTAATGTGATATTTGTATTATAATTTGAATACATATCTAAATTCTATACAAATGTTACAGGTTTCTCCAGCAAGGGCAGGAAAAAAAAATAAAGAAATTTTAACGTGGACTTTACAGGGAAAAAAGTTACGATAAAAAATCAAGTAAAAATTGGCTTAATTTTTTTTTTTTATTTAGACTAAAATTTATTCACATTATCAATTAGAATAGAAATAGATAAGGACACAGACCCTGGGTCCATGCACCTGGATATAAATGCTAGCACGTAAAATAACAGGCTGTGGGACCCTGGAAAAATAACCTTTCTATGGCCTAAAATCTTTCTCAAGTGAAAATACGAAATGAAAATATGTACTTCATAGGACTGTCATAGGAATAAATGAATCAATACACATTAAAGCACTTCTGAAAAAAAAAAAAACACTTCTACAGTGTCTGACACATTATAAACTATCACTTAATGTTTGCTATTATTACTCTGGAATCAAAGCTGTGAATGTGCACATCTAGCAGTTTATTTTTTTTTTTAATATTTTATTTATTTATTTGACAGAGAGAGAGGTCACAAGTAGGCAGAGAGGCAGGCAGAGAGAGAGGGAGAAACAGGCTCCTCACTGAGCAGAAAGCCTGATGAGGGGCTCGATCCCAGGACCCTGAGATCATGACCTGAGTCGAAGGCAGAGGCTTAAACCACTGAGCCACCCAGGTGCCCCCACATCTAGCAGTTTAAAGTAGAAATTTCTGAGCGAAAAGCAATAAAAATAAGAAAAAAATATTATCGGTAAGAACAACAGTTTTCAATTAAAAGCTTAGCTATGCTCTGCAAAATAAACGTATGAGTTTTTCTTCAGGCCAAAGCTAATGTAAAAAGTGTAGCAGCATTTCATACACTTAGGAAAAATTCTATATATAGCATGGAAATTAGAAAAAACCCAAAATATTCCATACCATTTAAGAAAAAAGATAATCACAATAATTTTCCTATTTAGTAAAATAAATGAGTTCACCAATCTATTACATATATCTATGTATGATTAAATTTAATAAACACATAGTATATTACCTAAAAATTAATTCCGCTCCACTTACATAAAGAATAGGCAGGAAAGGGAAACAAAATATTTTCCTCAAGGGAGTGGGGAAGGCTGACAATTACAGGCAAAGAAAAACAGAAGTATGATGAAAAATCCATTAGGTATTTATGTATAGACCACAGAGATGATGGTTGATGCATTATTTACATTATATATAGTCAGAAAACTCAATGTTTGGTCACTTGTTAAATTAGCTGTGTAAATCTTAATTAAGCTAACAATTTAACCTCTCTGAATTTAGTAATACTGCATGGGGTTGTGAGAAGTACATGAGTTATTATACATAAAATACTTAAGACACTCTAGCACATAGTAAGCGCTAAGAAATATTAGTCATTTAGTACTGTTATTATGTGGTTACTAGTCACAGTGCAGACATGTAGGTATACTGCAAATATAAACATGGATAAAACTGATTAATGAATATCCACTGTAATATATCAAAGTAGGGCTTCAGCTGAGAATGCTGTAAGAACTTCACTTTTTGGGGTGCCTGGGTGGCTCAGTGGGTTAAGCCTCTACCTTCGGCTCAGGTCACGATCTCAGGGTCCTGAGATGGAGTCCCGCATCAGGCTCTCTGCTCAGTGGGGAGCCTGCTCCCCCCCACTCCCCCGCCTCTCTGTCTACTTGTAATCTCTCTCTCTCTCTCTCTCTCTCTGTCAAATAAATAAATAAATAAATAAATAAAATCTTAAAAAAAAAAAAAGAACTTCACTTTTCCCCTTGCCTTCGTTAAAATGGCCAGTATCTCTGTCCTCTCTCTGCCCTGCATACTCTCCACTTACACATGCAAACATACACCCTACCAGCACTTCCTCTGCTGTTTCAAGGGATGAGATTCAATTCTGGAATTTATTGAGGGAAAGGTGTTCTTGTGTCCCAAAGTGAAATCTGAAACAGCACAAGTAAGTAGGTTCTATAGAACAAGAGTTGAGCTGTTATGGTTTCAATCAGTGTTTTACAAACTAAAGGTCATTAGTGTTCATGAAATAAATTCCTTAGGTTGTGACGAGAATTAGGGGAAAGAAAAGAGTAGAAAATACCAGAGTGTATTCACCTTAATTTTGTGCAGTTTTTTGCTTCAATTTATATATGAGCACATGTGTAAATATGTATGTTATATAATAAAATATGTATCTCTGACCTTGAACTATCCAAAACACTGATTTATATTACTTTTTGCAGGGCATAACCAGATCATTATTGTTATAATAATCTTTCTCAAGTGAAAATATTTTCTTGATTTTATTCATTTTCTATTTAATAATATGGCATGTAAGTGTTAGATTCCTTAACCTTTATTACATATCAATTAAATATAAAGTATAGAATTTAAACATTATCAATATATATTAAAATCCCACAATTTTAATTTCGAAAAGATTGAGGTCTTTGCATGCAATTAAAAGTTTTCCTTGATTGTGAAAGTTTTCACATTTCATTTTTATTAAATTTCAAATTATGCAAGTGACACATATTTGTGGTTAAAAAAAGTATAAACAAATCAAGAGTATATATATGTAGTGTGATTTTAAGTGATTAACTTGAAGTTTTTTTTTTTAGACTAGGCCCACTCTTTTTTTTTTTTTTTTTTTAAAGATTTTATTTATTTATTTGACAGAAATCACAAGAGAGGCAGGCAGAGAGAGAGGAAGGGAAGCAGGCTCTCCACTGAGCGGAGAGCCCGATGTGGGCTCTCCACTGAGCGGAGAGCCCGATGTGGGACTCGATCCCAGGACCCTGAGATCATGACCTGAGCTGAAGGCAGCGGCTTAACCCACTGAGCCACCCAGGCGCCCTAGACTAGGCCCACTCTTAACTGGGCATTAACTGTGCACGTTAAGTTAAAAGAAAACCAACCATCTAATGCTTAAATCTCATTTTTATACCCAAGTGAACAAAACCAGCAACCTAATAAAATCTTAAAGTATAAGAAAAGTAAGAAAAATATTTCACCAAATTTTGTAATTTTTATGAAAATGTCTTTGCTGAAAAGATGTTAATCATTAGTAACATTTTCCCTTTAATTAAATAAATTCTGTCTTGGTTGCAAATACAAATTAAGATACATGTAGTTGAATAGTAAGACCATCAAAATGACAGTTAAATTAAAAATCAAAAGCAATTTTAACTATTCAACTTCTATTCTCCTACAGACAAGTAGACTTAAGCTTCAACCAAGAAAAACAATTTTAATCAGAAGAGACAAAATTTTTTAAAAATTCAATAAATTCAGCAGAGTCCAAAGAGATGAATGAAAATAACATAAAACTGAATGACTGATTATGACATTAAGGATCTCTAAGATGAAAAAACTTTTAAGTTATTAATTCAGTTTTATGCACATAAGCATTGCAAGGCCAGTTATCTATGTGGATTTTCTTTTCTTAACAAAAGAAGAGACACAACTTCTGTGGAAACACTGAACCCCTAAGAGTCAGGAAGATCTCCTGGGGCCACTGGGGAAGAACTGTAATCTCTAAAGAAATTTCATGTTTAAAAAAATTGGCAGCAATGTGGGAGGTACTCAGCATAAATACAGTCAACATCTAAATCTGTTTCTTCTTTTTTTTAATGGGGTGCGGGAAATTCAACAATAAGTCAAAATGTGCATTTCAAATAAACTTTCAATAAAAAAATAGTATTCCTTCAGAGAATAATACACTATATCCAACCATTCTTGATCACCAAAAGAAAATGAACAATACTAACAAATTTCACCGACAGAATTTTTCTGAAATGAATTCCAATATGAACTGCATCCCAAAATAAAGAAATTTTCACATGAAAACACTTGACCTTGTGCTTAAGAATTTATTATCTGCCCCTCACTGTGGGTTATGCAAAATTACCATTGTCAGATTTCATGAGCAGTTTTTACAAAGAGAAACATTGTCAAATTAGCTCGTTATTTATTTGATATTGCTAAATCTTCTATTATTCCTTGAATTTATTCATATGGCATATTCTAAAGAATACTTAACTAAAATACTTAACCTTAAAGAATTGTGTCACTGCTATAACTCTTCTCTATTAAGAACAAAGTGGAATCTCTGTCAGGTTGGTCTAGAGTCACATTTTTAAAAAAGATATAAAGCATTTTCTACCTCTAGAAGAGATTATAAATTTAATCCAAGTAAAGATTTTAGTTCCCAGTAGGAAAAATAAAAAAGATATATTATCCAAATTTTCTCCCTCACCCCATCTGTCATTATTTCCCTATTTTTGCCTTTTCACCCACTAGGTTTTTTCACCCACTTTAACCTTAAGGGGAAAGGTCAAAGGACTTTTTTTGCATGAGAATACACAGAGAGGAAGACAGCTGGTAGCCTTAGGAAAAATATAACTGGATCGGGAGTCCCACCCCAAGCAACTATTAAAAACATCAGAAAGGATAAAAGATCCAAAGTAATGGAATCAAATTAGTCGACTACAAATTGTGGAGCTAATGGTTCCAGCAGGTCTCACAGCTTATTCATTAATTTTCATAACCTACTCCAAGATACCAAAGTTGGAAGCTCATAAAGAAACCCAACTGGCTTCTTACAAGTCCAAAGTTAAGTCAGACACCAATCTTTCGATTTTGTTCACTTGAACAGGAGCTTACTGAATGAAAACTTAATATCTGAAATAACTAGAGTATCAACGAAGGACAGTAACCAGAAGACACAAAATTTTCAGGCTTAAAATCTAATGAGAAATAAACAACCAAAAATCTAGGTAGGCATTTTTAAATCATGATAGGAATATGGATGCTATAAGGCTTACTGGAAAATGGTCCTTGTTTTTTGTTTTCTTTTTTTTTTTTTAAAGAATAAACGGGACTTCTGATGGAGATGAAAAAGGAGGACATTTAAGAAACACAGATCTTCTCCCTCCACATTTACATTCTATCCATCACCCAGTCCACTTAGTCTATATTCAGTGCTACTCTCTGATCTACCCTTGTCCCACAGCCCATTCTCAACGTTACTCATCTAACTAGTCCAAGCCTACAATATCCTTCTGGTCCTTTCCAATTTCATTCTCTGTGCTGAAGCCAGCATGACCTTCCTAAAACTTCAATAGGCTTTCATTTCCTTTGTCCAAGTTTTTTCTATCAGTCACTGGATAGAATCTAAACATTCTATACAGCATGAAAAACATGCAAAATTTGACCTCTGCTTAGGTGCCAATCTTCATCTATCATTTTCATTTTACCTCCTTATGCATCTTGAAATCACCCCTCAGCAATTTCCAGAACACAACATACCTTGATGTCTTTGCACATGTTGGTCCTTTTGCCATATAAATTCTTCCCTATTCTTTAGTTCTAAGCTCTAATGCTACCTGCTCTATAAAACCTTTACTGATTCCTTTAGTCCTTTGTACTTTTCCTGGTAAGATTACCTTTACTGCAATATGATTGTGTTTCTGCATGTACCTGAACATTCTTGAGAACACAGAAAATATAACTTCACATCTACTTATTGGTATTAGAGCGATTCAATAACTATATTCGATAAATTAATAAGAGCAGCTAATATTCCTTGAACACCTAAATTTCACACAGTATTTTGAGTGATTCACAAGACTATCCCATTTAATTCTCATAACAACCTCCATGAAATGGTACTATTAGCATTATATTAGCATCATCCCACTCTACCTATGAGGAAAACAAAAAATACAGACAGATTAAGTAACCTGCCCAAAACCTGGATTAAAAAATGCAGATGGTCTGAAATCACTATAGCTCATGTTTTTTTAGCCAGTATGATATAATCTCACTTTCAATCTTCCCCTCTCTCTCTCAGTCCTGGGTTTTGAAAAGCAAGCAGCCCTGTGTGAGACTTAAGCAAAAGAGGGGTGGATAAAAGAGGGGTATAACATCCAATGCATTCAGAAAGGTAGGCTACAGGTATGTCTACAATGTAACCTATTGATTCACAATTATTTGGGCTGCTCTTGGTTAAAGATACTGCAAACACCTTCCTCTTAGTATATGAGGAACTTAATCTTGCGCACTGTTTTCCTAAATTGTGTGCAAAGAACTGTAGTGGTTTTTTGGACATTAAAGAAGTACCACAGAAGGGTCTTATGATAAAATTATTTGAGGAAATGCCAGACTAAATGAAATGACCAAGTTTCTTTACTAGAGAATTTGACAGTTATTACACACTATGAATTATAGTATATAATTTTTCCAATCTTACTCGAACAAGAAATCCTCTCTCTTAAAGTATCTCACAGCCCTAGGGTTCAACAGGACAGTTCAGAAATCTAAGTGTTGGGCCTATAATGCCATTTGTGCCCTGACCCGTTCATTCATCTCCAGCCAAATCAGGCCAAGTTAAGGCAGAACAGAGGAGGCATGTACTAGGAATGTAAAGTCGAAGCAGAACCTATTGAAAAGATAATGTGCTCTCAGGTATCTGAATCCAAAAATATTCTCTTCTCACAGTACTTGTTTCAGCTCTATGAGAGATAAAGTATTTATCCAGTCTGAGTTTAGCAAGTTCCTTGTATTCCTATGTTCTTCCAACTGAATTACTCATAAAAAGTTATGTGATTCATGTTTGAGTCTCAAACACAGTAAAAACAGTGATAAGTAATTATTAAATTGGACCGTCAAAAATTCTGATTTGGAGATTCCAAGGCATAATAAAAAGCAAAAAGCAGTTACCACTTATGCTGTAGTGTGTACTGTCCAATATTTTGAGAGCAAATGATTACCAGTATCTTATTAAATCAATTTCTACCTAAACCAATGAACATAAGTAACTCAACACTGAAAAATGTCGCAAGGTCAAACTGCACTTAAATGTTCCTTTTAACATTTTATGTGGTGGAATATATTTCATAATTTCATAACTTTGATTTATATAGAAACAGCTTAATTGCTGCAATTTAAAAGTTCACATTAGAATTCCTCATGTAAAACACCTCTAAAAATTATTTTACTAGCAAATATTAGACCTCTTGAAATTATGTTCACTGACATATTTTTAACTTAAGGTTATAGACCACATTGCCTGCATATACTTTTCTAATAAAGAAAAAGTCAATTTATTAGTTATTAAAATAATCAATGACTATTACTAGTCAAGACATATCCTAAAGTCTCTACCTACAGAATAAATTATATCCAATTCAGTTTTATTCTTAACTACAAGGCTAAACTGAAACATTCCAATTCTATATAGTACTAGATTCTAGAGAAGGGACTGTATTTCTAAATCAAATATAACCAGGTTCAAGGGGAAATAGTACACAAATTATTAAACTGAGTAATATAATCGAATTCCATTTTCTATCACTCAAAAATAGCACTTATCTATGAAATTAAATCAACATATAAATCAAAACATTACATTCATAATTATTAAGTCTAGAGTTTTTCATACCAAATACCTGTATTAATGATGTCACCTTTTAATGGGACATGGGGTAGAGAAAATAAAAGCTAATAAAAAATAAATTCCTGAATCGAAACAATTTTAAAAGAACAGGATATAATATGTATTGACTATCAAATACCTACCTACCCTAGTTAAGCATTCCTTTCAAAAGTTACCCTCAAAGTTTAGTTTTTCATTACCACCTTTAAAATACCAGGAAAAGTTATTAGAGACAGAAAACAAGCTTTCTTTTCTTACCTATGCGGTCAAATGTTTTATCACATTTAGGACATTGCAATATCTTTTTGTTACTGTTCTGAATGACTACAGGAGTTAACCCCTCATGAATATTTCCTACAGAATCACCAGCTTCAGGTTCTTCTTCTGCATCGTTATGATCTTTTTCACTTTGCTCTTCAATGTCAGAGTATTCATCTGACATTTCCTCCTCTAGTTCATCTTCTTCAGCATTATATTCACTTCCAGGGTCCTCGGAATCATTTCTGTCTGATTTTTCCTTATCAAAATTTTCTTGATTCAAATTGTCTGACCCATCACCACTTTCTTGTTCATCATCACTGGTGTCATCAAACTTAACAGGACACTTGCGATTCCTTTTCGATCTTCTTGTGGAAAAACTTCTCTCCAGCATTTTTAACCCATGTTTTTTCCCTAATAAAAGGGACCTATGAGTTTTAGCTAAATGATTCTCTAAAGACTTTTTATAACAAAAATGTCTACTACAGAATTTACACTGATGATTATTTGATAGTCTTCCAGCTAATTCACTTAGTGTTTCTTCTGGTGATGACTTTTCAGCCAGCTCAGACTGAAAAGTGGCAACATTTTCATTATTTAGCAACTTAACTGCATCTATAATGTCCAGAAATTTTGCTGCCTCTAAAACAAGGGGTATTTCATATTTGTACACAAAAAATTCTGATGTGTAAAGAAATTCAAGCAAATGCTGAAAAACTGAGTGTGTTACGTGATCCAGGGTGACAACATCAGTGCTTGGATTTTTGCTCAAACACGCATGGAAATAACTACTGCCAACAGCAACAACAACTTTATGGGCACTGAATTCCTTTCCTTCTACTATGATAAGTAAGTCACAGAAGGATGGTTGCTTCTGCCTATCATCATTTAAATACTTCAGCAAATTCTTGTTATACTGCAAAGAACTCAAAAGTTTTCTCTGATCTGGAGAGGGAGGAAGTTCCTGGTAACAGTGAAGAGCTTCAGGAGTTGGTCTCTCTATGGAATGAGTATAGGTTACTTCGTCACACTCCACTGCAACATCGCCTTCTGAAGACTCTCTGCGATAGCCTAGATGGATCTTCTCGTCAAGATTTGAAGTAACCTTTCTCCTTTTCTTCATTGCAGTACAACAATTTCAGAACAAGAAACTTCATAAGTGTCTTAAAGGATTTATTTAGAAAAACAAAAAACTAGATTGTCTTGGTTAACAGCTTCTGGAGGGGCGTGCCCGAGGCTTTCATGGTCTGCAAAAAAGAGTAAAACCACGTAAAAAAAAGAAAAAAACTCCATGGCAAAGCAATCCTAAATTATTCGCGGCATTCATCTACTAACCCTTTCTAAATCACAACTAAATTAGGATAAAGTCACACGTTCTACTCATTCGTGGCTAAGATTTTAGGGTGGAGAACAAGGAGGGCCGGGTTATAAAAGACGGCCAACAAAAGAATAATTTTAAAGGAAGCCGGGGCACACCTTTCAGGCCTGGTTCACGAACGAGGTGGGAAAAAGGAGGGCAAAAAAGGGAAGGACCCCCTCCAAGATCGCTGAGGGTGCAGGTTGAGGCGCGCTACATTCATGTTTAGGGGCGCTGGGTTGGTGACAATAAGGCCGTCGCGGCCGCGAAATCCATGTCTCTCCATTAACATGCCTTTTCCCAGGGCGGGCAAGGCACACCTCCTCAGGGACCGAGAGCGTCCCACAGCCAAAACCACCCAGCAGGAGACGGCCCCAGGAGGGGCGCTGAGCAGGAGGAGTAGGGTCAACCGCAGGGACGACGAAAGGAAGCAGAAGAGCCTTCCCGGGCCCTGCCCAAGCGAAGACTGCACTCGCCGACGCGAACCCGCTACCCTTCCCACCCCAGTTTCCCTGGGCAAACGCCCCACAGATCCATTACCGGGAACCCAGGGCTCCCCCGCTGGCTCCCAGCCGCTGAGCTCCACTCTCGGCGCGCTCGCTCCAGCGCCTACCCACTTCCGGGTTCAGCCCCCCACCTCACCCTCCCTCCCTCTGCTCCTTCCCCTCCCAGAGCCTCGCCGCCTTCACAGCCACGGAACACGTCAACCGCGCGCAGGCTCCAAGCCTCCCGGAGAGACCGGCGCGCGGCCCTGCGCGGACCACTGCGCATGTGTGCGCACCCGTCTTTGCGCATGCTCTGTAAATTCTCCTTGCTCCCTAGGGGATCCTAGCTACGCCCCAAATCCGTTACTCCGGGTTTTCGCGGTGGTTTTGGTGGCCTACTGTGATTGAACTAGACGAACCTTTGCAGGAAACCTCGCCGGGGAATGGCGCACGGTGGGGTAGGGAGACCTATGAGTTTAGTAGAACCTGGCAGAGGCACGAAAGCACGAATGGATTTCATCCTCGCTGATACATTTAATAGCATGTGATCGATCACGCGCGCCAACGGACATAAGCCCGTCTTAGCAAACACACTGCGTGTAAAGAACAGATGTCGATGTCCTTTCGTTTTGTTTTTTATTTCTGCGTTAAATGGGTAACGCGATTGCTCCTAAAATTATTTTTTAACTTCTTACTGTACACAGAAGACATTGGAAAATGTACGTGTTAGGACAGGAAGGGCAGCCAAAACAAAAAGAAAAATCCAAAGAACAACTTTTGAAACCGGTACCTAAGATTTTGCATTTCTAACAAGAGTCCCAAGAGATGCTGATAATTGCTGCTCTAAGCACCACATTTTTTAGTAGCAAGGTCCTGGATCAGGTGACTTTACAGATGCAAGACAAATAAGAGACTGAGGCCAAATAGAATGCGTAACCAAATTGGTTACCCACTCCAGCCATCACCCCTCTCCCCTACAGGTATAGCTGGGAATCTAGAAGGGCCACCGCTCTCAGTGGAAGAACTTGTAGGGGTGGAAAATTTCTCCTAGGAAAATGGAAACTTGAGGAAACTTGACCTACTCAAATTTTCTTTGATTTGTAAATAGTTAAAACTTTTAATGAAAATTCCTAGCAAAAGCACTCATACGAATTCCAGACAAGGATGCCTATCACCTGGGTGACTCATTCCCATAAAAACCAGCCGTCTAAAATGAGAGTAAATGAGTAAATAAAAAATAAGAGAGTAAAAGAACTATAAAAACAATGTCCACAGGTTTCGGATATACAAAGCCTGAAGATACTGTATTTTTCAAAAACAGAAAACAAAATAAGTGTATTTAAAATATTTTTTAAAATAAAAAAAGTGAAAGGAAAATTAACAAAAAATTATTAAAAATAACCAAGCAGATTAAGAAAATAACTTAGATATGAAAGCTATCATTATACTAGTACTTAGAACATAGAAATGCATAATTATGAATTCTTATATTAAAGCAGAAGAAAGATTAAAACAAAGTAGAAAATGAATATATCCAAAGAAATGAAAAAAGAAAACCTTACTGAAATGTAAGAAAAAGAAACAACAGAACAAAAATCTGACTATTAGAATACTTGAAAAGTCGAGACATTTCTGGGAAGATATGGTTATTAAAGAAAAGAGAAAATACAAATATAAACCCAAGAGTTTATTTTCTTTAATAGTTTTATAAATCGTGTGGAATGCACATACTGTCACTGTTAACAAAGTGACATTTAGATGAGTTCTTTAGAATTTACTTTAAAAATTCCAAACATTCCATTATTAATAATGTCTAAATATGTAAAAGAGTTTAGCTATTCTGATGTACTTTGCTAGTCTTTACCCTGTTATTCCCTGCATGCTTAACTGAATGAGCTGTAAATCTATTTGATGGATTGCCAAATCCTAGAAACATAAAGAGAATATAACTGAATGCAATAGTAATTAAAATGATGGATGTAATCCTCTAACAAAATATCAACCTGTACTTTAAAAATGGACAGAACTGAAATGAGAAAGGCAAATCTAGATTAATATGCTAACTTAGAGTAACTAACTAGATCAGAAGATAAAAATTACTAAGAGCTATACCATTTTTAAAAAATTATTAACAAAATTGACCTAAATGACCCACAAGAAATAGTGCATCTAACAGTTACAGTATACATATGGAGCACTTATATAAATCAATCAGGTAAAAAAAAAAAATCGGGTATTAAGCCATAAAGGAATTAGCAACATATTTCAAAGAAAAGCAAGAAAAAGAATAAGACAGGAATTAAATGAAAAAGAAAGGAAGCATTCTTACAGATCAGCAAAGCCAAATGTTAGTTCTTTCAGGAAAAAAAAAAAAATCTATAAACGGACCGTGTGTGTGTGTGTGTGTGTGTGTGTGTGTGTGTGTGTGTGTGTACACACACATATACCTATATCAAGAAGGAGGAGGACAGGGGCCCCTGGGTGGCTCAGTCAACTGGGCATTGGACTCTTGATTTCGGCTCAGGTCATGATCTCAGGGTCTTGGGATCAAGCCCTGCATCAGCCTCCCCGCACAGCTAGGAGTCTGTTTGTCTCCCTCTCCCTAGGCCCCTCCCCCAGAAAAAGAAAGGAGGAAGACATCACACATCCTATAATTATTAAAAGTTAATAAGAATGTTATTCCAATAAATTCAATAATATAAAATGGACAAATTATTCAGATACTAAAACTTATATAATTGATATATACTTACCAGAAAGAATAGTCAACACCAGAAGAAGGAACAAACAACATGAGGTATAAAAAAAGGTATTATTACAGATTCTAGTCACATTAAAAACATAACAAGGTACTATAAGCAAATTACAACAAATTTCAAAATTTATATAAAATAGACAAATTCCTAGGAAAACATAAATTATCAAAATTGAATCAAATAAAAGTTTAACTGTCTTATTTTTAGTAAATTCATTATAAAGAGTCCTCCAGATAATAAATTTTATCACTTAAGGAAGAAATATTACCAATTTTATGCAACTCTTCCAAAAAATGCATTTAAAAAGAGGAAGGGAGCAATGTATACCTTACATTACAAGGCCAGCATAATCATAATATCAAAATCTGAGAAGGACATTGCAGGAAGTAAAAATTGCAAGTGAAACTCACTGAAAATTTAGATGCAAAAGTCTTAAAATCAAATCCAAGTGTTCTATATGTGTGTTGTGTGTATATGTATGGGGAGTGGGAGTGAGAGGGAGGGAAAAAGGGTCACAATGCAACTAAATTGGATTTAATACAGGAATGCACGAATTGTTTAAATTTGGAAATGAACTAATGTAATTCTTATAAACTGAATAGAAGAAAAACCAACTCAACAGATGCAGAAAAATATTTAATAAACACATAGTCCTGACTTAAAAAAAATATCTCAAACTAGAAATAAAAATATCTTCTCGGTATGATAAATGGAAAGTCAGCAAATACCATACTTGACCAAAAGAAAGAAGTCAAGATTTCCACAGAGATTGAGAATGCATGAAGAATGCCTTTTGTTGGGCGCCTGGGTGGCTCAGTGGGTTAAGCCGCTGCCTTTGGCTCAGGTCATGATCTCAGGGTCCTGGGATCGAGTCCCACATTGGGCTCTCTGCTCGGCAGGGAGCCTGCTTCCCTCTCTCTCTCTCTCTGCCTGCCTGTCTACTTGTGATCTCTATCAAATAAATAAATAAAATCTTTAAAAAAAATGCCTTTTGTCCTCACTTTAATTTGACATTTAAAAAAAAGATTTTATTTATTTGACAGAAACGCAGTGACAGAAGGAACATAAGCAGGGAGAGTGGGAGACGGAGAAACAGGCTTCCAGCTTATAGAGATTGGCCTTAATTTCACATATAAAGAATAGTGGGAATTTGGACAGAGTTAGTGGGTTCTTGCTAAAATTGAACAATGAGGAAATCAACTCAGAAGCTCAAAAGTTAGGTCCTGGTTGAGGGACAGCTTAGAGGAGCCTCATTAAAGTTTGGTCAAGAGAGAATCTTTGTTAGACCTCATCTAATCAGTTGAAGGCTTTGTGAGCAAAGACTGAGCTTTCCCAAAGGAAGCAATTTTCCCTGAGATTTCAACATAGAAACTCTGCTCAAGTTTCCAGCCTATTGCCCTGAGGTATTTGGACTCAAGTGGAACATCAACTCTTACCTGACCTTCTAGTCCACAGGCCTGCCCTATGGAAACTTTTAACAAAACCCACAATCAAACATGAAGCCAATTTCTTTGTTTTTTAAATTTAAATTCAATTAATTAACATATATTACTGGTTTGAGAGGTAGAGGTCAGTGATTCATCAGTGTTATATGATACCCAGTACTCATTATATCACATACCCTTTTAATGTCCATCACTAATTAATGTCCCACCTCCCTCCCCATTGTTTCCTATGATTAAGAGTCTCTTATGGTTTATCTCCCTTTCTGATTTCATCTTGTTTTATTTTTCCCTCTCTTCCCCTATGATCCTCTGTTTTGTTTCTGTAAGCCAATTTTTTAAAACATTTATCTTATTGCTTCTATTTCTCTGGAGAACCCTGACCAATATACCAGCAGTGAATACTAAAGAAATAAAAAATTTAAAAATAATGCCTTTTAAATTTCCTCAATTATATAGCACCAACTGCCATTTCTCCAAGGTGTCAGAAGTTCAGAGGAAGTAGATGTTGGGAAAAAGGCCCATGAGGAAAGAGCAAAAGTAGAAAACCACAAAAGAAATGAAACCTACCCCCTCCAGAATCTCTTCCCTGTGTTTCCCTTTTGCTCATCTGTCATGGTCTTAAATCAATATCCTTTAACAGACTGTTTCACAAGTTTATGTGAGAAAGTGAAAATGTTTTTGTTCATTTATTCATTGAATATCCATTGAACTAACATGTACCAAGAATGTTACATTTTAAGTAAACTTACTAATAAAAAGATGTTTTTCAACAGCATTAAAAAATATATAAAATACCTGGGAATTAATCTAGTGAGTTATGTTCAAGACCATTACACACAATTCTTTACAACACGGCTGACAAATTTTCTTCTGTATAGGGCCATGTATTAAATATCTTAGGCTTATAAGCTACAGATAATCTCTATTCCATTTTATTCCTTATTTTCTTGACAACTCTTTAAAATGTAAAATTTAATCTTATCTCATGGACCATACAGAATCAAGCCATGAGCTGAATTTGAGCTATTGGCCATTGTTTTCTGAGCCTTTACCCTAAAACATACCTCAGAAAAATTAAAGAAAACTTAATAATTGAAGAAAGAGGCCATATTCATAGATTGGAAGAATCAATATTGTGAAGATGTCAGTTGTCCACAAATTTGTGTGTAGATTTAAAGACATCATTAAATTGGATTTCATCAATATTAAATGCTTCTTTTCCCCCAAAAGACAAGTAAATAAAAAGTCAATTCACAGATTAGAAGATATTAAAAAGCATACCTGATTAAGGACTTATATCCAAAATTTTAAAAAAAAGAACGTTTACAACAAATGAGAAGGGGAAATATCATAAAATGAACAAATGAACAAAATCTTTGAACAAACACTTCATGAAAGAAGATAAGCACATGAAAGATTGTTTTTATCTTTACACCGCATCTTAGAGAGGATGCTAATTAATATTACAGTGAGATACCACTATATATCCATTAGAATAACTAACCTTGTAAAGACTGATGGTATCAAGTGTTGGTGATGATGTGGATCAACCAGAAATCCCATACACTTCTTATTGGAATGTAAAATTTAAAGAAAATAAAAACATTTTCTTTGGAAATAGTTGAGCAATGTTAAACCTACACAAAGCACACAGCTGGCTATTCCATCTTTATCTGTGAAAAACAAAAGCACTCTATCTATAAAGTCTTATAGATAAAAGTTCATAGCAACTCTAGTTGTAATAGTGAAAAAATGGGAATTATCCAACAATGCGTTAAAAAAAAACATTCACCCCAATCAAGTGGGATTTAGTCCCAAGATGCAAGGTTGGGTTCAATATTTGCAAGTCAATCAATGAGATATATCACATCAAAAAAGAAAAGGATAAATCCCATGTGATCATTTCAATAGATGCAGAAAAAACAATGGACATAGTATAATGTCCATTCATGATTAAAAACTCTCAACAAAGTAAGTTTAGAGGGCACATATCTTAACATAATCAAGGCCATATAAGAAAAATCCACAGTTAACAGTATCCTCAATGGTGAAAAACTGAGAGTTTTCCCCCAAAGATCATAAACAAGACAAGGATATCCAGTTTCACCACTTTTCTTCAACATAGTACTGTAAGTCCTGGCCATAGCAATCAGACAAGAAATAGAACCAAAGGCATCCAAATTGGTAAGGAAAAAGTAAACTCTTCACTATTTTTAGTTGACATGATACTACATACAAATCTCTAAAGTTTCTACCAGAGAACTACTAGCATTGATAAACGAATTCAGTAAGGTCACAGGATACAAAATCAATATACAGAAATCTATTACATTTCTATACATAAATAATGAGGTAGCAGAATGAGAAATTAAGAAAATAATCTCAATTACAATTATATCAAAAATAATGAAATATGTAGGAATAAAGTTAACCAAAGAGGTAAAAGATTTGTACTCTGAAAACTATAAAACACTGATGAAAAAAAAATGAAGAAAACACAAAGAAAAAGAAAGCCACTCCATGCTCATCAATTGGAAGAACAAATATTGTTAATATGTCCATACTAACCAAAACAATCTATAGACTTACTGCAATCTCTATCAAAATACCAACAACAAGGGGCATCTGGGTGGCTCAGATAGTCAAGCGTCTGCCTTCCCCTCAGGTCATGATCTCCAGGTCCTGGGACTGAGTCCCATGTCAGGCTCCCAGCTCAGTGGGGAGTCTGCTTTTCCCTCTGCCTCTGCCTCTCCCCTTGCTTGTGCTCTCTCTCTGTAATGAATAAATAAAATCTTTTAAAAAACACACAAACAGCAATTTTCACAGAATCAAAACAAATAATCCTAAAATTTGTGTGGGACCAAAAAGACCTAAAATAGCCAAAGTAATCTTGGGAAAGAACAAAAAAAGATGTGTCACAATTCCAGATATCAAGACATACTACAAAGTTGTAGTAATCAAAACAGTCTGATACTGGCACAAAAATAGACAAATATATCAATAAAACAGAATAGAGCTCCCAGAAATAAACCCTCACATATATGGTCAATAATTCTTTGACAAAGGACGCAAGAATATACAATGGGAAAAGAGTCTCTTCAACAAATGGTGCTGGAAACACTGGATAGCTACACGAAAAAGAATGAAACTGGACCTCTTTATCATACCATACACAAAATTAAACTCAAAATGGATTAAAGACCTAAAACTGAGACCTGAAACCATAAATCTCCTACTAGAGAGCACAGGCAGTAAGGTATCTGACATTGGCCACAGAAACATATTTCTAAATGTGTCTCCTGAGCAAGGGAAACAGAAGCAAAAGTAAACTATTGAGACTAAATCAAAATAAAAAGCTTCTGCACAACAAAGGAAAAATACAAAACTAAAAGAGAATCTACTGAATGGGAGAAGATATTTGCAAATAACATATATGATAAAGGGTTAGTATGCAAAATATATAAAGAAGTTATATAACTGAACACCAAAAAAAAAAAAAAAAGACAACAAATAAATAATCCAATTAAAAAGTGGGCTGAAGGCATGACTAAACATTTCTTCAAAGAAGACATCCAGAAAGTCAATAGACACATGAAAAAATATTCAACATCAGTCATCCTCAAGGAAATACAAATCAAAACCACAATGAAATATCACCTCACACCTGCCTGTCAGAATGGCTAATTTCAAGAACACAAGAAAAAACAAGTGTTGGTGAGGATGTGGGAAAAAAAGAACCCTCATGCACTGTTGGTAGGATTCAAACTGCTGCAGCCACTGTGGAACACAGTATGGAGGTTCCTCAAAAAATTAAAAATAGAACTACCATATGATCCAATAAATTCTATTACAGGGTGTTTACCCCAAGAAAATTGAAACATTCATTCAAAAATGTGTATGCACCCCTATATTTATTGCAGCATTATTTACAATTGCCAAATTATGAAAGCAGCCCAAGTGTCCACTGATGAATGGATAAAGTAGTAGTATGTAAATACAATGGAACTTCACTCAGTTATGAAAAAGGAGATCTTGCTATTTGCAACAACTTGAATGGATCTAGAGAGTATAATGCTAAGTGAAGTCAGTCAGTCAGAGAAAGACACATGTAGTATGATTTCACTTATGTGGAATTTAAGAAACAAAAAATATGTTCAAAGAAAAAAGAGACACTTAACTACAAAAAATAAACTGATGGTTACCAGAAGGGAGGTGAGAGAAAGGATGGGTGAATTACATGAAGGGGATTAACAGTACACTTATCATGATGAGCACTGAGAAATATATATAATTATTGAATCACTGTATTGTACACCTGAAACTAATATAACACTGTATGTCAACTACAGGGGAATCAAAATTTAACAAAAACTGGAATTAACCCAAATGTCCAACAATAGGTGACTTCATAAACAAGTTGTATATTCAAAATATAGAATACTATTACTTTATAATAAAAAAGAACAAACTTATGATAAAGTTAACATAGATGAGTCTGAAAATAACTACACTGAATAAAAGACAAAATGAATACAGTCTGTAGAATTCCATTTTTCAAAATTCTAGGAACTGTAAATTATAAAGAAAGAAAGCCAATTACTTTGTTGCTTGGTTACGGCAAATGGGGTCAGTTTGTGCTAGATTAAAATAGGACAAAAAGAAAATTTTTTTCATTATTTTGATTGTAGTGATGGTTTCACTAGTGTATACACGTTATAACAGACCAAAATACACACTTTACAGGCATGCAGAGTATTGCATGATAATTTATCATAAATAAAGTTATTTTAAAAACAGGGAATGTCAGACATATGAATAGAGATATACAAATAAGCAATAGAAAAACAGAAAGCCCACAGGTTCAGATTCACAGATGAATTTAGTATATAAAAAAGTAAAATTTTAAGTCTATGAAAAAAGATAGACTGTCAAGTAAATGAGAATAGATAAAGAGGTGGGCATCAAAAATATAAGTTGTATATATATTTTGATCAGCAGATCGAAATAAATTCCAAATAGATCAAAATTTTCAATATGAAGACTGAAACCGTAAAAGTACTATAATAAAACACAAACTTCTAATAACTGCAAAATGGGAATGGTCACTCTAAACATGAATCAGAATTCAGAAGCAATTAAGGGATAAAATTATTAAATTAGCCACATAAACTTAAAATTTGCAGGGAGTTGTTCTAGTATTAGTAATGATATATTAAGTAGCGCAAACCAGTTCTACTGCTGTGAACAGCTAGGTCAAAATGCTGGGGTTTACTTTTTTTCTTTTTTTTTTTTTAATTATGTTTGGTTAATTGCTGCACAGTACAGCATTAGTTTTGTTTTTTTAAAATTATTTATTTATTTATTTGACAGACAGAGATCATAAGTAGGCAGAGAGGTGGGGAAGCAGGCTCCCTGCTGAGCAGAGAGCCCAATGTGGGGCTTGATCCCGGACCCTGAGATCATGACCTGAGCTGAAGGCAGAGGCGTAACCCACTGAGCCGCCCAGATGCCCCCTACAGCATTAGTTTTTAATGTAGTGTTCAGTGATTCATTACTTACGTGAAACACCCAGGGCTCATCACAACATGTGACCTCCTTAATACCCATCACCTCGTTACCCCCTCCCTCCTTCCCTCCTCTGAAACCCTCAGTTTGTTTTCCGGCATCCGTAGTCTCTCATGGTTGGTCTCCCTCTCCAGTTTCTCCCCTTTCAGATTTCCCTCCCTTCCCCTTTGGTACTCGTGCTATTGCTTATGTTCCACATATGAATTGAAACCATATGATAATTGTCTTTCTCTGTTTGACTTACTTCACTTAGCATAATCCCCTCCACTTCAATCCAGTTGCATCCATGTTGATGCAAACAGAGGGTATCTATCATTTCTGATGGCTGAGTAATATTCAATTGTATATATGGACCAGATCTTCTTTATCCATTCATCTGTTGAAGGGCATCTCGGCTCCTTCCACACTTTGGCTCAAAATGCTGTTTTAACCAAAGTTTCTGTTTTGAATGCATGGGATAGCTACTGAAGTTGTGTGTTGGAAACTAAGACGTCATGATCAGCAAGAAAAAGAAGCCTAGAGATGATCCTGTCACATGGGGGAGTTTCTCCTTCAAAGCAGTCACTTATTGAAAAACAACTGAAAAGCTGGTAAGATGAGAGAAGTTTGACTCATGAAGCAAGGAGATAAAAACTGAAATTAAAGGATCACAAAATAATGAAGGACCTTAATAAACATCTCTTGTTTTCAGCAGGGACTATAAAAAGCCTGACCTATGAGTAAAAAATGTACCTGAAATAGTCAAAATCACAAGACTAAAGTCCTTAATATTTTTGTTCCTTATTTGAGAAAGGCAATCTGGAATTGTTTCTTCTCTCAGCCTAGATGTTGGCCAGAAGCAAAACCTAATCCTATTTCAATTAAAATGACATCTTCTACACTCTTAACTTGTTAATTTTTAATATACAATATCCTGCATCAAATCAAACACATAGACAGAAAAGGGTATTTCCAAGAAAGGAAGGGACGAAACAGACAAGTAGACAAAACAGTTCCACAGGAGATCAAGAAAATGAATTTATTCGACCAAGACAAAAACAACAAAGAAACTGTAAGTAATATGTTCAAGAAACTGACAGACGATATTGAAGATTCCAACTAAGAAATGGAAATTAAATTCTAGAATAGGAAAAGACAAATGATGAAATTAAAACCAATGTATGAATTTAACTTGAGATTAAAAAGAGCTAAAGAGAAACCACTGAGCTAAAGATAAATCAGAAGAAATCTCCAAAATAAAACACAGAGACCAAGAATGGATAATACAGAAAAGAGAGCATAAAAGTGAAACATGAATAGACCTAACATAAATCTTAATAGAGCCACAGAATGAGAGGAAAATGAGAATGAAGAGAAGTCAATATTTTAAAAGATAGTGGGTGAGAAATTCCCACTAATGAAAAAGATCAAGTGAGACATTCAAGAAACACTAGGAACTCATGCAGGATAAGTAAAAATTAAAAAAAGAAAAAAGAAAATTGGACATGTCATATTGAAAGTGCTGAAAATCAGATAAGGAAAAAGAGAAATCTCAAAAGAATCCAGAACAACAACTACAAAAAAGGCATTGGCATTATCAGAGCAAAATTAGACCAAAAGCTGACTTCTCAATGGCAACCTTAGAATCCAAAAGATATCTTCATATCTTAATGATACTAAAATAAAATAATCAGCAAGCTAGAATTATATATCTTGTGAACAAACCCTTCACATAAGAAGGGAAATAAAAACTGTTAGGAGTAAACTAATCTTGAGAGAATTCATTAGCTACAGACTCATAGTTACAGAAATACCAAATGGAGACTTTAAGGCAAAGAAAAAAATGATCATAGAGGAACTAAAATAATAAAGAAAAGAATAAAGAACAACATGATTACATGTAAATAAATATTGACTCCGAAAACAGTAATAATAATAATTGGGGATTAACAAAATAATAACATAAAAGGCAAGATATACTGAATGGAATTAAGAGATTCTCAAATCCTGTGTTGTCCAGCGTATGTTACAAAGTTCTAATTCACATATAACTTAAATAACTCAAAGACGTTTGTTATGATCTGTGGGTAACTACTAAAATCAATATTAAAAGCTAATAGAGGGGGGAAATTGAACATTGAAAAAAGAATCCAGAAGAAGAAAAGAGAGAAAAATAAACAGAGCAGGTGAAAAAATAGAGAAATATAGTATGATGGTAGATTTAAAACCAAATATGGTAACTATTTAACCGTAAATTGACCAAATTATTCATTTAAAAAGACAATAATTGGGGCACCTGGGTGGCTCAGTGGGTTAAGCTTCTGCCTTTGGCTCAGGTCATGATCTCGGGGTTCTGGGATAGAGCCCTGTATTGGGCTCTCTGCTCAGCGGGGAGCCTGCTTTCCCCCTTCCTCTCTCTGCCTGCCTCTCTGCGTACTTATCATCCCTTGTTTGTCAAATAAATAAATAAAATCTTTAAAAGAAAAAAAAAGACAATAATTGACAGACTGGATTAAAAAACACCAACACTTGCTACATGATGATTACTATAGACAAACTTGTGTATAAATTTAAAGAAAAGTTAAAAGTAAATATTTGGAAAATGATGCACTATATAAGTACTAACCAAGATAGACTGATCTACCTATTTTAATATCAGACAAAGTAAAATTTAACAGAAGATGAGTTACTTGTGATAGGACATTTCGTAATAATACAATTTGTAATCTATGAAGAAGATACAGTAATTTCAAATACGTATGCCCATATGAAATTATCTATATATATTTCATATATTTAAACATTTCTATTTATCTATCCATATGTGTATATATATATAATTACTATTTTATATCCTGATATAAAAAGATAAGAATACTATTATGTAGAATTTTGTACATTAATTATTATATATAACATCATTATATACTTACTAATGACAAAATGTAACTTAAAAATCCTAAATATTTGGAAATGCATTAATACATGCATAGCCCATGAGGAAATAGCTCATAGATAAAAGAAAATAATCACAATGAAAATTAGGAAATATTTTGAACTGAATAGTAATTTAAAAATATGTATCAATCGCTTCTCGGCCTTCTGGATAAGATCAAGTGTAGTATCTGTTCTTATCAGTTTAAAATACGTATCAAGGGGCACTTGGCTGGTTCAGTGGGTTAAGCCTCTGCCTTCGGCTCAGGTCATGATCTCAGGGTTCTGGGATCAAGCCCTGCATCAGGCTCTCTGCTCGGCGGGGAGCCTGCTTCCCCTCTCTCTGCCTGCCTCTCTGCCTACTTGTCATCTCTCTCCCTCTCTCTGTCAAATAAATAAATAAAATCTTTAGAAAAAAATACATATCAAAACAAGTGAGATACAGCCAAAATCATATTTAGAGGGCAATTTTAACTTTCTTTTGCAATATTAAATTCAAATGCATATACTAGAGATGAAAAAAATCTGAAAATATTGATCTATACATTTCAAGAAATTACCAAAAAAAAATTACAAAGCTGGAAATAACAAAGAACTGATATCAATAAAATGGAAAACAACCATTTAACAGACAAGCTCAACGAAAAAAATATTTCTTCTGGTAAAAAACAAAACCACATATAACTGACAAACCCATTAGAAGAATTACTTTCCTGTGTGCCACTTATTAAGCTGTTTATTGACTTCAAGTCCACCCTTCAATACTCTGCATTGTGATGTGGGGCTAGAACTCAGCTTTGCAGGCTGGCTCCCTTTAGTCTCTATCAGTAGAGAAAAATAGTGAAGATTTAGAGGAAATAAGAAAAACATAGTTGGAAAGTGACATTCAAGCCCTCCATCTTGTAAAAGTACCAAAAAGAAAAGACACTATCAAGAAAGTTAAAAGAGGACCCCAGAATAGGAGAAAATATTTGTATATTTAAGGATCTGGTATAAAGAATATATTTTGTAAAACTTATAAATCAAAAACAAAGTACAGTAATGCAGCTTTAAAAATGAGCATTGGATTTGAATAGACACTTCTGTAAAGAAGGTAAAGGCCAAGAAACATAAGAAAAGATGATCAACATCATAGCCTTTATGGAAATGCAAATCCAAATTACAATTAGGTACTTACCACTTCACACCCACTAGGATGCCCTTAATTAAAAAGACTGATAACAACAGGCATTGGCAAGGATATAGAGAAGTTGGAACACTCATATATTGTTGATGGAAACATACAATGGGGCACCCACTTTGGAAAACATTCTCAAATGTCAGTTCCTCAAAATATTAAACATAAAGTTACCATATGACTCAGCAGTTCCACTCATAGGAGAACTGAAAACTCATGTTCACACAAAAACTTGTGCATGAATATTCATAGCTGCATTATTCATAATGGCCCCAAAGTGGTTAAAAACCCAATGTCTATTAGCTCAAAAATGGATAAACACAATGTGGTATAGTTTTACATTAAATATTATTCTGCCATAAAAAGGAATAAAGTATTGATACATCCTATAAGATGGATGAACTTTGAAAAATGATGTTATGTCAAAGAAGTGATTCTGTTTACATGATTCTATGATTCTATTTATATGAAATATACAGGGCAGTTCACAAAGACAAAAGATTAGTAGTTGTTAAAGGCTAGGAAGGGGGAAATGGAGAATAACTGTTAATGGGTACAGGTTTCTTTTTGGGGTGATGAAACTGTTCTAAAACTAGATTGTGGTAACAGTTGTACAACTTTGCAAATATCCTGAGATTTATTGAATTGTACACTTTAAAATGATAAACCATATGGTATACAAATTATACCTCAATAAAAATGGTATATTTGTTTTTGTAATTGTAATAGTATGTAATCACTTTTATGTGTAAAAAAGAGTACTTTTTGTTTGTATGGTATGGTCACATGTTTAGAAGAATTATACTGAGTGAAGACTGGAAGACATTGCACCAAAATATTAATAGAAATCTTCTCTGAGTGGTGGGGTGATGTAAGATTGACCTTCCTTCCTCCTTCCCTCCCTTCCTCCTTCCCTCCCTCCCTTCCTTCCTCTCTCTCTTAAGATTTATTTATTTGAGAGAGAGACAGAAAGAGTGGGCAGAGGAGCAGAAGGAGAGAGAGAGAATTTCAAGCAGACTTCCCACCGATCTTGAAGCCTGACCATGGGCTTGGCTCCATGACCCCGAGATCATGACCTGAGCCCATATCAAAGTTGGGATACTTAACTGAGCCACCCAGGTGTCTCAGATTTTCTTTTCTTTAATTAAAAATACAAAAACAAAAAACCGTTCCAACTCTTCTATGGAAAACACGTGTTTTTATAATTTTAAAAAAATACCATAAAGAATAAGTGTCAGATAATGTCATAGTACTCGTGGTCTCATACAGACTTCAGACTCCAAAGTCAGAGCTTTGTCACATATGTTGGGCAAGGAATAAGAAAGGTTTTGGGGGTTTTTCCCCCCATCCTATCATGGAAATATCATGACTCTAAAAACTTCACATAGGGGGCGCCTGGGTGGCTCAGTGGGTTAAGCCGCTGCCTTCGGCTCGGGTCATGGTCTCAGGGTCCTGGGATCGAGTCCCGCATCGGGCTCTCTGCTCGGCGGGGAGCCTGCTTCCTCCTCTCTCTCTGCCTGCCTCTCTGCCTG
This sequence comes from Meles meles, assembly GCF_922984935.1. Lineage (NCBI taxonomy): Eukaryota > Metazoa > Chordata > Mammalia > Carnivora > Mustelidae > Meles > Meles meles. The sequence continues at coordinate 33,043,245 of NC_060082.1, read as the reverse complement.
CTTGTGATCTCTCTCTGTCAAATAAATAAATATTTAGGAAAAAAAAAAAAACTTCACATAGTCTTAGGGAGTTCTCTGCTAAATAAAGGGGAAAAAATTGCTTCCAAATTTATTGAGGTGTAATTGATAAATTGTAAGATTTAAAGTGTACAACATAGGGGTACCTGGGTGACTCAGTTGGTTAAGCATCTGCCTTTCTGCTCAGCTCATGACCCCAGCGTCCTGAGATCGAGCCCCACACTGGGCCCCCTGGTCAGTGGGTGTCTGCTTCTCCTTCTCCCTCTACCCCTCCCTCTGTCTCTCCCTTTCTCTCTCTCAGATAAATAAGTGAAATCTTTAAAAATAAAGAAAGTGTACAACATGATGATTTGATAGACATGTACATAGGGGAAGGATTCCAACCATTGAGTTAATGGACATGTCCATCACCTCGTATATTTCCTTTTTTTGTGTGAGGATGTTTAAGTCCTACCCTTTTAGTGAATTTCAATTATTTGATACAGTGTTACCAACTTAGTCACCATGCTGTACATCCGATTCTCAGACCTTATTTATCTAATAACTGAAAATCTGTACCCTTTACTAATCTCTCCCTATTTCCCCTAACTTTTGAGCCCCTGCCAACCACTTTTCTACTCTCTGTTTCCATAACTTCAAGGGTTTTGTTTTTTTTATTTCTTTGTTTTAGATATCACATGTAGGTGACAGCATTCAGTATTTCTTTTTCTGGCTTATTTCATTTAGCATAATGCCCTCCATGTTGTTGCAAAGGGCAGGACTTCCTATTTTTCAGGCTGAATTATATTCACATATATATAATATTATAATATTATATATATATATATATATACACACACATAATACTCTTTATCCATTCTTTTATCTACATGCCTCAAGTTGTTTTCAAACCTTGGCTATTGTGAATAATGCTATAATAAACGTGGGAGTGCATATGTTTCTTCAAGACAATGGTTTTATTTCCTTTGGATATATTCCCAGAATTGAGGCTGCTTGATTATATGGTAGTTCTTTTGTGAATTTCTTAAGGAATTTCTTAACAGTGGATATACCTGTTTACATTTTCACCACCACTTTACAAGTGTTTCTTTTCTCCACTCTTAGCAGAATTTATCTCTTGTCTTTTTGATAATAAACATCCTAATAGATATGGGCAGTATCTCATGATTTTGATTTTCATTTCTCTGAGGGTTAGTGATGTTGAGCACCTTCTCTTGTACTCACTGGCCATTTGTATGTCTTCTTTGTAAGACTGTCTATTTAGGACCTTTGTCCATTTTTAAATTGGGTTGGTTTTTTTTTTTTTTTTTTTTTTGCTAGGGAGTTATATTAGTTCCTTGAATATTTTGGATATTGATCCCTTATTGGTTATGTGGTTTGTTAATACTTCTTCCCTCTGAAGTTTGCCTTCTCATCTTGCTGAATGTTTCATTTGCTGTACAGGAGCTTTTCAGTTTGATATAGTCCCACCTGTTAATTTTGGTTTTCGTTGTCTGAGGCAAAAAATCATTACTATGGCTAACGTCAAAAACATTACCTTCTATATTTTCTTCTAGAAATTTATGGCTTCAGGTCTTACTATTCAAGTCTTTAATCCATTTTGAATTGATTTTTTTTTGTGTATTGTGTAAAAATCAGAGTCCAGTTTCATTCTTTTCATGTGGTTTTCCCAAAGCCATTATCAAAGGGACAATTCCTTCCCCATTGTATATTCTTGGCTCCTTTGTTTAAAAAAAAAACAAAACTGACTATATACATGGGTTTATTTCTGCGTTCCTTTTTCTGCTCCATTTATTCATGTAGCTGTTTTTATGCCAATACTACACTGTTTTGATAGGTATAGCTTTGTAACATAGCTTGAAATCAGTAAGCATGATGCCTCCAGCTCTGTTTCTTCTCAAGATTGCTTTGGCTACTTGTGGCTCCATATAAATTTTAGGATTTAAAAAAAAATTTCTGTGGAAAATGCTGTTGGAATGCTGATAGGATGTACTGAATCTGTAGACTGCTTTGCACACTATGAACATTTCAACAATAGTAATTTTTCAGTCACAAACACAGAATATCTTTCCATTTGTGTACTCTACATTTTTCATCAAAGTCTTACAATGTGCCATGCACAGATCTTTCACTTCCTTGGCTAAATTTATGTTTAAGTTTTTTATACTTTTGATGCTATTATAAATCAAAGTGTTTTTATGATTTCTTCTTTTTTTAAAAAAAGGCTTTACTTATTTATTTGAGAGAGAGAAAGAGCATGAGTTGGGGGGAGGGGCAGAGGGAGCGGGAGAACCAGACTGCCGGCTGAGCAGGGAACCCAACATGGGATCAATCCCAGGACACTGAGATCATGTCCTGAGTCAAAGGCAGATGCCTAACCACCTGAGCCTCCCAGGAACCACTATAATTTCTTCTTCGTTTGGGTAATTTGTTGCTGGTGTATAGAAGAGCAACTGATTTTTGTGTGTTGATTTTGTATCCTACAATTACTGAATTAGTTATGAGTTCTAATAATAGCTTTTTGGTGGAAGCTGTAAGATTTTCTCTATATAGTATCATATCATCTGCAAATACAGACAATTTTGCTTCTTTCTTTGTGATTTGGATGCATTTATTTCTTTTACTTGCCTCATTACTCTGGCCGAATCTTCGAATACAAAAAGTGGCAAGAGGGGAACATCTTTGCTTTATTCCTAGTCTGAAAGGAAAATCTTCAGTTTTCTACATTAACTATGTTAGCTGTGGGCTTGTTATGTTAGATGTGGGGTTGCCTTTTTCTGTTGAGGTACATTCCCTATATAGCCAGTTTGTTGAGAGGTTTTCAGGAACAGATATCAAATTTTGTCAAGCGCTTTTCTTCATTTATTAGGTAATCATACGTTTTTAACCTTTTGTTAATGTGGTGTATCACATTTACTGATTTGCAGATGTTCAATGACCTCTGAATTCCTGGAATACATCCCACTTGATCATGATGTACGACCCTCTCTCAATATATTGTTGAATTTGGTTTTTCAATATGTTGTTGAGAATTTTTACATCTGTGTTCATCAGGGAAACATTAAACTTAAATTATATAGTAGACCAGATGAAATTAACAGACGTATAAAGAATATTCCATCCAACAGCAGCAGAATACATGTTCTTCTCAAGTGCACATGCAACATTCTCCAGGATGGAGCCTGTATTAGCTCACAAAACAAGACTAAATAAGTCTAAGAAGACTGAAGTCATGCCAAGCATCTTTTCCAACCCAAATAGTATGAAACTAGAAATCAATTACAAGAAAAACCTTGAAGGGGCACCTGAGTGGTTCAGTCAGTTAAGCGTGTGCTTTTGGCTCAGGTCATGATCTCAGGGTCCTGGGACTGAGCCCCACATCAGGCTCTTTGCTCAGCAGGGAGCCTGCCTCTCCCTCTCACTCTCTCTGTGCTCTCTCCCTCTCAAATAAAGAAATAAAATATTTAAAAATAAATAATTAAGATTTTATGTATTCATTTGACACAGAGAGAGAGATATCGAGAGAGGGAACACAAGCAGGGGGTGGTGGGAGAGGGAGAAGCAGGTTTCCCCTGAGCAGGGAGCCCAATGTGGGGCTCCATCCCAGGACCCTGTGATCATGACCTGAGCTGGAAGGTAGACGCTGAATGACTAAGCCATCCAGGTGCCCCAATAAATAAAATCTTATTTAAAAAAAAAAAACAACCTTTTCTTAAAGAAAAAAATTGAAAATAAACCCACAAACACATGAAGGCTAAGCAATATATTGCTAAATGACCAGTAAGTCAACAAAGAAATCAAAGGGGAAATAAGAAAATATCTTAGAGACAAAGGAAAATGAGAATGCTATGTTCCAAAATCTACGGGATGTAGCAAAACCAGTTCTAAGAGGGGAATTATAGCAATCTAGACCTACTTCAGGAAACAAAAATCTCAAACAAACAATGTAAACTTACCCCTAAGGGAGATAGAAAAAGAACAACAAAATCCAAAGTTACTAGAAGGAAGGAGATATGAAAGATCCAGAGCAGAAATAAATGAAATGGAGACTTACAACACACATACTCAGACAACAAAGATCAATGGAAATAAGAGCTCGTTCTTTGAAAAGAAAAACAAAATTGAGAAACCTTTATTTTAGCAAGACTTATCAAGAAAAAAGGAAAGCATGCCCAAACAAAATCAGAAATGAAAGAAAAGAAGTTATAACAATACCACAGATATATAAAGAGATTATAATTATATGTTAACAAATGGAACAGCCTAGAAAAAATAGATAATTCCTAGAAACACACAATCTTCCCAAACGGAGAAAGAAAAAGAAAATCTGAACAGGGGGGCACCTGGGTGGCTCAATCAGTTAAGTGGCTGCCTTTGGTTCAGGTCATGATCCCAGGGTCCTGGGATGGATCCCGCATTGGGCTCCCTCCTCAGCTGAGACACTGCTTGTCCCTCATTCTCTGCCTGCTGATGACCCAGCTTGTGTGTGCATGCTCTCCCTCTCTCTGTGTATCAACTAAATTAATAAAATCTTTAAAAGAGAGAAAATCTGAACAGACTGATTACTATTAATGAAATTCAACCAGAAATCAAAAAATTACCCACAAACAAAATTTCAGGACCAAATGGCTTCATAGGTGAATTATACTAAGTATCTAAATAGGAGTAGTACTTACACTTCTCAAACAATTACAAAAAATTGAAGTGGAAGGAATATTTGGGAAAGAAAGAAAAAAAGCAACAATGACTAGGAAGAAACAAAGAAAATCTCCAGAAACAATGACAAAACAAGTAATAATATAGCACTAAATTCATATTATTAATAATTACTCTGAATGCAAATGGACTAAATGCTCCAATCAAAGGACACAGGGCATCAGAATGGATAAAAAAATAAGACCCATCCATATACTTTCCCATGGGGACTCATTTTAGATCTAAAGACACCTGCAGAACCATTTGTCATGCTCACAGATGTCAAAAGAAAGCTGGGCCAGCCCTACTTATATCAGACAAACTGGATTTTAAACCAAAGACTGGAACAAGAAATGAAGAAGGGCACTATATATAATAAAGGGGTATCCTGCAAGAAGATCTAACATTTGTAAGTATGTCCCCCAGTTGGGAGCACCCAAATATATAAAACAATTAATAACAAACATAAAGGAACTCATTGATAATAGCACAATAATAATAGAGGACTTTAACACCCTACTCACAGCAATGGTCAGATCATCTAAGTAGAAAATCAGCAAGGAAACAATGGCTTTGAATGACATCCCGAACCAGATGGGACTTAAAAGATCCATTCAGAACATTTCATCCTAAAGCAAAATATATGTTCTTTTCAAGTGCACATTTTCCAGAATAGATCATGTACTGGATCATAAATCAATACAAGAAGATTGAGATCATACCATGCATATTTTCCAACCACACACTATGAAACTTGAAGTCAACCACAAGAAAAAATTTGGATAGACCACAAATACGTGGCAGTTAAAAACATCCTACTGAAGAATGAATGAGTTAACCAGGAAATTAAAGAAAGAAGAAAAAATACATGGAAGCAAATAAAAATGAAAACATGATAGTCTGAAATATTTGGAAGGAGCAAAAGTCATTATAAGAGGGAAATACATAGCAATACAGGCCTATTTCAAAAAGCAAGAAAAGTCTCAAATGTACAACCTAACCTTTCACCCAAAGGAGCTAGAAAAAGAACAAGAAATGAAGCCTAAAGCCAGCAGAAGAAGGGAAATAATAAAGAATAGAGCAGAAATGAATGATGTAGAGGCAAACAAACAAAAAACTCTAGAACAGATCGGTGAAACTAGGAGCTGTTTTTTTTTTAAAGAATTAATAAAATTTATAAATCCCTAGCCAGACTTATCCAAAAGAAAAAAGACCCAAATAAATAAAATCATGAATGAAAGAGTAGAGATTACAACCACCACCAAAGAAGTACAAAAAATTAAGATATTGTGAAAAATTGTATGCCAACAAATTAGGCAATCTGGAAGAATGGATAAATTCCTAGGAACATATAAACTAGCAAAACTGAAACAGGAAAAAAAAAAACTTAAGCAGACTGATAACCTAGCAAAGAAACTGAATCAGTAACCAGTCCAGGGATGGATGGTTTCCCAGGGGAATTCTACCAAACATTTAAAGAAGAGTTAATATAAAAAAAAAAAAGAAGAGTTAATATATATTCTTCTCAAACTATTCCAAAAAATAGAAATGGAAGGAAACTTCCAAACTCCTTCTATGAGGCTAGCATTACCTTGGTTCTAAAACCAGATGAAGATCCCACTAAAGAAGAGAATTACAGGCCAATATTCCTGAGGAACATGGATGCAAAAATTCTCAGCAAATACTGACAAATCTAATCCAACGGTACATTCACCACAACCAAGTGAGATTTATTCCCGGGTTGCAAGGGTTGCAAGGGTGCTTCCATATTCAAAAATCAATCAACATGATGTACCATATTAATAAAAGAACAGATAAGAACCATATGATCCTCTCAATAGATGCAGAAAAAGCATTTGACAAAATACAGAATCCATTCTTGATAAAAACCCTCAACAAAGAAGGTTAGAGAGAACATACCTCAACATCATAAAGGCCATATATGAAAGAACCACCACTAGCCTAATTCTCAATGGGGAAAGACCGAGAGCTTTTACTCTGCAATCAGAAACAAGACAGGGAAGTCCACACTCACTATGGTTGTTTAACATAGTCCTGGAGTGCTGTGAATTGTGTAAGACTGATGAATCACAGACCTTGAAACAAATAATACATAATATGTTAATAAAAAATAATAATAAATACAGTACTGGAAGTCCTAGCCTCAGCAATCAGACAACACAAAGAAATAAAAGGCATCAAAGCTGGCAAAGAAGAAGTCAGCTTCAGTCTTCAGAGATGACATAATACTCTATGTAGAAAACCTGAAAGATTCCACCAAAAGCTAGCTGGAACTGATACATGAATTCAGTAAAGTTGCAGGAATCAGTTGCATTTCTCTACACCAATAATGAAGCAACAGAAAGAGAAATCAAGGAATCACTTCCATTTACAATTGTACCCAAACCTGTTAAGGTAACTTGGAATAAACTTAACCAAAGAGTTAAAAGATCCATACTCGGAAAACTATAGAACACTTATGAAAGAAATTGAAGATGACACAAGGACATGGAAAACATTCCTTCCTGATAGACTAAAGAACAAATATTTTTTTTCTCTTTTTTTTCCCCCATTTTATTTATTTTTTTCAGCATAACAGTATTCATTGTTTTTGCACAACACCCAGTGCTCCATGCAAAACGTGCCCTCCCTATTACCCACCACCTGTTCCCCCAACCTCCCACCCCTGACCCTTCAAAACCCTCAGGTTGTTTTTCAGAGTCCATAGTCTCTTATGGTTCGCCTCCCCTCCCCAATGTCCATAGCCCCCTCCCCCTCTCCCAATCCCACCTCCCCCCAGCAACCCCCAGTTTGTTTTGTGAGATTAAGAGTCATTTATGGTTTGTCTCCCTCCCAATCCCATCTTGTTTCATTTATTCTTCTCCTATCCCCCCATGTTGCTTCTCCATGTCCTCATATCAGGGAGATCATATGATAGTTGTCTTTCTCCGATTGACTTATTTCACTAAGCATGATACGCTCTATTTTAAAAATGTCTATACCATCCAAAGTAAACTACACATTTAATGAAATACCTATCAAAATAATACCAGTATTTTTCACATAGCTAGAACAAACAATACTAAAATTGAGGTGGAACCACAAAGACCCAGACTAACCACAGCAGTCTTGAAGAAGAAAAGCAAAGCAGGAGGCATCACAATTCTGGAATTCAAGCTATATTACAAAATTGTAGTCAAAGACAGTATGGTACTGGCATAAAAACAGACACATAGAACAATGGAACAGAACAGAAGACCCAGAAATGGTCATCCAATCCTTGACAAAGCAGGGAAGAATATCCAGTGGAAAAAAGATAGTCCCTTCAAAAATAATGTTGGGAAAAACTGGACAATCACATACAGAAGAAGGAAAATGGACCACTTTCTTACGCCATACACAAAATAAATTCAAAATGGATGAAAGACCTAATGTGAGACAGAAACCATCAAAATCCTAGAGAAGAACACAGGCAGCAACCTCTTTGACCTTGGCTGTAGCAACTTCTCACTAGACACATCTCCTGAGACAAGGGAAACGAAAGCAAAAATGAATAAGTGGAACCTTATCAAGATAAAGAGCTTCTGCACAGTGAAGGAAACAATCAACAAAACCAAAAGGAAACATATGGAAGGGGAGAAGATATCTGCAAATGGCCTCTCTGATAAAGGGTTCATCTCCAAAATTCATTTAGAATTCAACCTAGTGTTTTTAAAATCTGATTCATATTTTAATTTGATGCTGGATCTCCAGTACAGTATTTAATAATTGCCAAATGCTTACCAGGTACTGGATTCTGTGATCACCACTTTAAATATATCAGTTCTTGTGGTCTTCACAAAATCCTATGATGTGGGGAATCCACCATTTACTCGCTGCTTTGTTTCATTTCATTTCTATACCTCAGTTTCTCATCTGTAGAACAGGGATAGTAGTAACAGGACCTAAAGGAGCAATGCCTGAGACACTGAGAACAGTGTCTGATGCAAGGTAGATGCTCCATAAACCTGAATCATCATTATCACTACTGTTTTTTTATACTCTTGCTACTGTCATGCCTGTTTTACTGCCATTTCACAGATGAGACTAGGAAAAGTTAAGAAAGTTCCCCAAAGTCATGTTGCATGGCTCATATGTAAAGGAATACAATTTCAAATGAAATCTCCTCACACCACTCTGAACTCTGCTAAAATATTCAAACACCATCCCTTTGGTTTTAAGATACACACCAAAATTCTGAATAAAATCTGTTTAATCCAAACCCCACTTGCGCCTAAATCTCATGCCAGGATTCCCCCTGTCTGTGCTCCAGTCACAGGGGCCTTGGTTGATTCCTTGCAAATCAACTTACATGTTCTTCTTCCTGCTGGGTTTGTGTACTGCTGTTCATCTTTGGCACTTGCTGTCTTACAAATATTCACCCTTTCATGAGACCTCAATGCAGCTTTCGCTAATTTTCTCTGACTAGGCTAGTAACCTAGTGAATATGCTCTCATAAAACGACACACCTCTCCTTTGTAGCATTTAAGATAGCTACAATTTTAAGCTTACATGTGTGTTTTTGAGTCACACATGACCTGAGACCATCTTCTTTCTTTGTTTTACTGTGGGCCTAATCTACTGTCTAATGTGGTGGAGTTGAAAGGGGAAAAAAAAAGAAAAGAAAAAGAAAAACATGGATTGGAATGTGTAAAGAAAAGAGATAAAAGGAAATAGTAATAGTTTAAAGAATAAAATAGTATAATAACAGTTTAGGAAGTGGAAGTTCATCTATTTTTAAAATAGATGAACAAAAAGTAAGATCTAAGTATGATAAAGTAGAAATATTTATACATAGGTAAAACAGTGAAGTAAATAAAGGACTTAGAAGAAGCAGAAGTAAGACCTGGGACAAGTAACATCAAAACACTGAGTTAGGATAAGGAAGGTGCCCAAGAGGAGTGAGAACAAACCTCACCTGACAGGTTAATGTCCAGGCTGCTTCCAAACAGGAGCTTCAAAGATGAGACAAGGTCAAAGGAAAAGAAGGAAGAAGGAGGGGTCAGAATTAGTCCATGGGCTGTAAGAGCTTTAGGCAACAGATAGAAATACTGTGTTTGCTTTCTTTTCAGAGAAAGGTTTAGGTTGACTTGTGAAGGACGCCAAATGTTTGTTTGGCAGAGTGGTAACACAGAGAGAAAATGTTATTTCCTAGCAGCATTCTCTGCAAGAAAGAGACCTGTAAATCTCTAAAGAGCATGTTGAGGTTAAAAGGTAGCCACAGTTGGATTATCAGGCTTTTGTTTTGCCTGGAGTGTGTAGGTGTGTAAGATGAAGGCTGGAGAAGAATTAGAGAAAGAGAAGAGATTTTCAGAGGTCGTGTTGCAGTGGAGAGAGGAAAGCCAAGGAGGGAGGAAACTTTTTTTTTAAACTGAAGTATAGTTGAGACAACAATGTCACATTAGTTTCAGGTGTACACATAGCGACTGGATAAGTTTATAAGTTATGTTAGGCTCACAAGTGTTGCTACTATCTATCACCGTATGACACTCTTAAAATACCGTTGACTACATTCCCTTTTGTCCCCGAGACTTAATCATTCCAATAACTGGAAGCCTGTATCCCCCACTCCTCTTCTCCCATTTTGCCCATCACTCACCCCATCCCATCCAAGAGGGAAGAGATTTCAAGGAGAGATGACAGTTAAGAAAAGGACCTCAGTTTTAGGTGATACCTGTGGCTGATTTTGATCGTGTGCCCCCAATTCATAAGCAACAGAAGAAGATAGTGTAAGGAATCACTAACCATAGAATTGACATAGAATATAGTGATATGAGTTCAGTTTTGGAGTCAAACTGATCTGGGTTCAAAACATACCTCTTACATCCTGTTAGTGTGACCTTTTATGCTTCTCAGACTAGAGTGAAAAACAGAGATGAAATCAGTCTTTTGGTCCTTTGTAAAAACTACTAATTTTACTAATCGTAATTTTTATTTTCTACATTGAAAAAAATATACACATTTTGAAGTAGGAAACATTTGCCTGATGATATGGTATATCTGAAATAGTTTTGTTTTAAATACATAGTCAAGGATATTCTTCTAGAAAATATTTAATTTAGGGCCCAATCTCATCTTTTACTTTTCTTTTTTTAAATTTTTTTAAAAGATTTTATTTATTTATTTGACAGACAGAGATCACAAGTAGGCAAAGAGGGAAGCAGAGAGAGAGGGGGAAGCAGGCTCCCTGCTGAGCAGAAAGCCCAATGTGGAGGATCGATCCCAGGACACTGGGATCATGACCTGAGCCAAAGGCAGAGGCTTTAACCCACTGAGCCACCCAGGCGGCCCCCACTTTTACTTTTCTTTTTTAAATTTTTCTTTTCAAGTTTTTTTACTTTCCCAACATTTAATGTACTATTTACATAACAGACTCTGAAACTCAGAGCAACTTTCTGGAGACCCAGAGGAAATGAATAGTGGTTGATATACATTACTGTAGGTCATAAAACACAATTGCATTAAAAATTTTTAGGTACAAACACATTTGAATAAACAAACCCACAATGCAGAAACACACTATGTTTTGATGGATAAAGATTTTTTTTCCACTGGAGGGTGCAATTTGTCAGTATATCAAGATTTCCACAGTTCCTTAAATGAGTGTACTTTATAAATAATATAAGAGAGCTGATTATTGCCAAGATGCTAATGTAGAATGCTGAGTAGATTTCATGAACTTTAAATAAGTGAAATTTCACTAATAGGAACCTGAGCTTTATTCTACAATATACTTATGATATAATTGGAATCAAGTGATTTATAAGCTGGTATGTTTTATTCTTTTATTCTATTTTCTGGATACTATGTACGACTCTCGGTTATTTTTTGTTTTTTAGATTATTTATTTATTTATTTGACAGAGATCACAAGTAGGCAGAGAGGCAGGTAGGGTGCGGGGGAGCAGGCTCCCCACTGAGCAGAGAACCCGCCCGATGCAGGGCTCCTGGGATCATGACCTGAGCCGAAGGCAAAGGCTTTAACCCACTGAGCCACCCAGGCACCTCTCTCTTGGTTATTAATACTGCAAAAGTGTATGGTAATAATTCATAATAAAGAAAAATACAATCTTACCTATATATTATGATGTTTTGCAGTTGTTTTCCCCAGCAGTCTATGTATTCATTAAAATTCTCTACAAAATATAAATCACTTTCCCGTTATTAGATTTCACATGCAGTAATTACATGGAGTCTAACATTAAATGTAAATTTAATAAACGTGCTACTAATACATACATTTAATTGAAAATATGTTTGCTTTTATTATATACTTCACAGAGTATGAAGGCTATTAGATAATGTGTGCTTTAGATATAATACTAACAGAGTATGAATTATAGTAACAGCCAATATTTATTGAACACCAGCTTGGTGTCAGGTAGAGTTCTAAATTAATTAACTTTCCATTTTTAACTTACTTAATTCTCACAACATTTTCAATAAATAGGCACCATTTCCCCTACTCCGCAGATGAGGAATCTAAGGTCAAGTGACTTGCCCAAGTTGACTCAGTTAGTACCAGGACTCAACATAGGTAGCCTAAATCCATGGCCCAGACTTAATCACTGCTTAATAATTATGTGAAATTCACTGGTACCAACCAGGGCTACTTAGATAGTAAGGTCTTGGGTTTTTATTTTGGACACTTGCAGATAGGTACTTTCCATGGTGGGGTTAATATCTCAAAAACATCAATCAAATGTGATTTTAACTTGGCCCAAACTGTTAGAACTCCTGTTACTTATGATTTAGATAAATGATTTTGTGGCACAGACTCTTAATCGCCTCCCTTGGCAACCCATCTTCCCTGTCAGTGACAGAAGAGCAATATTGGGTTGGCACATGTCATTCCGGGCAGGAGACTGCATTGCCCAATCTCACGCAGTCTCAGAGATTCACGGCTGCACAAGGAAGTGGGTCATAAAGTGTTATGTAAGTGTTGTGTAGGATTTCTGGGGACTCTCCTTGAAAAATGAGGTCCATGCCTTATAATATTTACTCCTTATTCTTTCCACTGCCTGTAGTGCTGGCATGAAGAGCAGCTGGATCTTAAGCAGCCACTTTGAGCCTTGGGGCGAGATAAATGACAGAATGACAGAGCAAGAAGGAGGACTTCTGTCTCCCTTAAGCCTCTATTTTGAATTTTTCTATTATAGGCAACTGTAGTTAATTATATTAACAGTTAACAGATTTTGATAGCATTAGGAGCCCATTTATCTTTTTTTTAAAGATTTTATTTATTTGACAGAGAGATCACAAGTAGGCAGAGCAGCAGACAGAGAGAGAGAGTGGGCAGAAAGAGCAGCAGAGAGAGAGAGAGCAGCAGGCAGAGAGAGAGAGAGAGGAGGAAGCAGACTCCCCGCTGAGCAGAGAACCAGATGCAGGACTCAGTCCCAAGACCCTGAGATCATGACCTGAGCCAAAAGCAGAGGCTTAACCCACTGAGCCACCCAGGTGCCCCTAGGAGCCCATTTATCTTTTAATCTTATCAACACCAGACCCTTGACTTACTCAATAGATGTGACTCTACTATGAGGTCATCAATTATTTTTTCAGACTACATTATTTTTTATTATTTTTTAAGCTAGTAATACTGGTTATTTTTTTACACCATAATTTTCTTAAAGATCATTTCTACCTGTAGTTCAAAATTAATTGTACAAATTGTTCTACTCAGGTTAACAATTTGTGACCCACTTTTAAGTTGTCAATTATTTAAAATATTTTAATTCTTGCCAGGTTATCTTTCCCTTTTTGTAACCAGGAAGAATACTATGGTGAGCTTTTCTTGCAGTCAAATAAATTAAATAGTATTTTATGAGATTAGTATCATGGCTTTGCAGTAAGAATAAGTATGACACAGTTATTTTCTATAAAGGAACTCATAAACTTTATTTCCTGGCATATCCTCTTTGCTCAGACACAAGCCTAGCTTCTGCTGTCCTCTCTTTAAACTTGCTGCCAGCCTCTTATTTAAGGGAAAAGATTAATGAGGGTTGTCTCAAGGCCCTTTCCTTGTGGTTTAATCAAAGTGTTGGGGGTAAACCCCATAAACTTCATTCTAGATTAGATGACCAAAAGTCTATGGGAATTATGAAGATCACACAGGTTTTAAGATTGCCATATGTAACAATTAACAGTAGCAACATAGTATGCTTGTTAATAAAACCATCTTACTTATGTTGTACTTATGTATTTGGCACAGTACTAAGTGATTTGTATGTAATATCATTCGACCTTCACAATACTCTGAGAGGTAGCTGAGGGAACTGAATCACAATAATACTAAATATCTTGCTCTAGATCACTCAGCTAACGTGGAAATAACAGGACTTGAACCCATGTTTTTTGAACTTGCAATATTATTATAAAGTATTAATACATTCCAGGGTGCATGGGTGGTTCTGTTGGTTAAGCATCTGACTCTTGATTTCAGCTCAGGTCATGATCTCAGGGTCATGAGTTACAGCCCTACATCAGCCTCCACACTCAGCATGGTGGAGCCTGCTTCAGATTCTTTCTACCCCTCCCTCTCCCTTCGCCCCTCCCCCAGCTCACATTCTCTCTCTCATAAATAAACAAATAAATAAATAAATAAAGTCTTTTAAAAAAACATAATACATTCAGAGAATTGTTACAATTATTGCATTAAATTAACTAAATCAAAAATACAATTGGAAAAATATACAAAACTATTAAAGATAACTTTTGATCTATGCTTTTCAGATCCTCTTTCTTAGTATTGAAAGGTAAATTTATGCACATCACCATCTTAATATTTATTACATTAATAATTTAACATTTTAACTTTTTTTTTTACTAAATGAAGTAACTTCCAAAGGAAACAGTCATAGCATTCATTCAAATTCTTCATAATTTTTTTTATTTTTCTATGACTTCACCATATGTAGATATTAGGATGAATGTTTTAACTCAGGTTTAGATTCAGTCTTGGGAAAGAATCATCAGGTATCAAATTATTCAGTTTGATAATGTGCTGATTATGTCTAGTTCTCTTTATTTATAGTTGGCCCAGAAAGTAAATAAAGTTATCCACCTCCATATCTACCAAGAATATCCAAAAGGAAATGATATGTAGAGCTGGAAAGATACTTTAAGATAAATTAAATATTCCCTGTATTTTGTAGAGGGAAATAAGGTTCAGATTCATCAAAAAACTTGGCAAAGATAATTTACTCAAGCAAAAGTTAACAGTAAAATATGAAGAGCATGTACTTCAGTGTCAGGAGATATAGGTCAAATCTTGGTTCTACAATTCATTAATCAAGAAAACGTGGCCATGTTGCTGAATCTCTGGGAGGGATCAAGTTTTTAACTAGTGGAATTAGCTAATGATAATATCTTCTATAAAGTTATCATGAAGATCAAATGATAAGATACAAATGGTAGTGTTTTGCAAACCAAGTGTTATATAAATGTTGATTATTATTAATTGGGTTTTGCTTTCTACTATAGAGAAGAGATACTATAAAATGTATACATCATCAGCAACTTAGAACTGGTTCCCATACTAAAGCAAATACCTAATAGCTTCTTTTAAAAAATGTTATAGAGTTGTCAACATTAGATTTCTGGGGAAGATAGCAGAGTAGGAATATCCTAAGCTCACTTCACCCATGCATACAACTAGATAACACCCACATCAGTGTAAATGACCCAGAGAATGGCTGGAAGACTAGCAGAACAGACTCTCCACAGATAAATATAGAGAAGAGGCTACATTGAAGAGGGTAGGAAAGGTGGAGATACAATCTGGAGCTAAATGGACTCATGGGACTGTCTGAGGGAGGGACACTTCAGGATACAGAGGGGAAGGGACCATACCCGCACCAGGCCCTCCAGGCACAGGGGACACACAAAAAGAAGATGAATCCACAAAACATTTGACTTTGAGAAAACCAGAAGAGAATCATTACATGAACTCTTACAATCAGTGGGGGTTAACGTCTGGAACTTTAAAAATCAGTGGGCTCAGCTCTGGGAGTGCTGGGAGGGCAAGAGGAAACTGAGACCATGTCCTTAAAGACACAGCACAACAAACAGCCCCATGGAGATACACCATAGAAGCAGTAGTTTGAAAAACATTGGGGTACACAGGAGATTTGTTTACTAATCCTAGAGCATGTGCTGCAGGGGCAGGTATGATTGGGAGACTTCTTCAGGAACAAAGGAGCTGGTTGGTACTGCTATTTCCCTTCCTCATCTCCCAGCCTAGACACACAGATACCTGCAGAAACCAGCCTGGTGCCAACATTCTCTACCTAGCTTGCTAACAATGTACCTCACTTTTGCCCTGTGTTCTCCTGTGTACATGTTCCTTCAGCAAGGCCTTATCCAGTTCTTCTCCAAGAGCATACTCATGCAAACCTTGCTAATACCTCTCTCCCACACTCCTCTGGGCATACCCCTACTCCAATGGCTCGTGTTGGCGGGAGTTTGGGGCAGCTGCATGTTCCCTCCTATAGTGGACCCGTGCTGACCTTGCTGGTACTACATGTCCACCATACTCTCCTGCAGACTTGCTTCCTCAAGCCCTGAGGATGGAATTTTTAAAGTAGCTCCACGTCCCATCCCACAAAGACCTGCTCAAATCTTGCTAACATCATACCTCCTGCCCCCATGTTCTCTTGTGGACATGTCCCTTCCAGCACATCCTTGGACAGAGCTCACTCAAAGAGGTGCCAGAAGCCTGGCAGTGTGCACACAGCCCCAATAGGGGCCAGTACCACTCCAAAGTGACTCCTTCTCTGGGGACAGGGGAAGAGAATAACACACACACTGCCACCCCAGCAATGGGATGGGGGCAAACATCTGGTCTGACTGTAGACTTTGCCCACCAACAAGTTTTTCAGGGGATAAAATAGGGAAAGTACATCACAGTTCAGTGCTTCTATATCTCTGGAAAATGCCTGGTCTGACTCAACTCAAGTCCAATGTGGTCCCAAGCTAATCTACTAACAACAAAGGGACCAAACCCTGCTCAGAATAGGCAAAGAGAGTCATTGAAGATGACAGGACTGAAGCCAAAAGTGGCTCAGCTGCAACAGTTAGGTGCAGTTAGGTGCACCCCACACATGGGAGACACCATGAAGGGCCAGGTTCTGGTGAACAGGGCACATTGCACTGCAGGGCCCTATAGCACCTCTTCTTCATGAGACTTCTACTTTCAAGCAGGAGATGTAGTTGACTTTTGGAACACACAGAACAAACACAGAGAGTTAAATAAAATGTGGAGACAGAAGAAGGTGTCCCAGATGAAAGAACAGAACAAAGTCACAGCAAGAGATAAACAAACTAAAATGAATAATAGGCTTCATAGAGAATTTAAATTAATGGTCATAAATATACTCAGTGGACTTGAGAAAAGAGTGGAGGAATTTGGTGACATTCTTAAAAAAGAGATAGAAAACATAAAAAAGAACCAATCAGAGATGAAGAACTCAATAACTGAAATTCAAAAATGCACTAGATGGAATAAAAAGTAAACTAGAGGAACCAGAAGAACAAATCAGCAAACTGGAGGCCACAGTAATGGAATGCAACCAACCTGAACATGAGAGAGAAAAAAATAATAAAAAATGAAAACAGACATAGGAAACTCACTGATACTATGAAGCGTAATATCTTCATATTATAGGGATCCCAGGGGGAGAAGACAGAAAAGGAGGAAGGAAGTTTATTTGAAAAAATAATAGCTGAAAACTTCCTAAATCTGGGGAAGGAAACAGAAATCCAGATCCAGGAGGCAGCAAGAACTCTGAACAAAATCAACCCAGGGAGGTCTACACCAAGACAAATAGTGACTAAAATGGCAAAACTAGTGATAAAGTATCCAAAAAAAAAAAAAAAAAAGAGAGAGAGAGAGAGCAGAGTTACATACAAGTGGGAAAAAACCCCTAAGATTATCAGCTGATATTTCAGCAAAAACTTTGCAGGCCAGAAGGGAGTTGCAAAATATATTCAAAGTACTGAAAGAAAAAAATCTGCAGCCAAGAATACTCCATCCAGCAAGGCTATTATTCAGAATAGAGGGAGAGATAAACAGTTTCTCAGGAAAACAAAAGTTAAAGGAATTCATGACCACTAAATAAGCCTTACAAGAAATGTTAAAGGGGACACTTTGAGTGAAAGGAAAGACCATATATAAGGAATAAGATAAGCACCAAAAAAAGCAGTAAAAATAAGGATATCTATCAAAATTTGTCAAGGGATTCACAAAATAAAATGATGTAAGGCATGACACCATGTAAAGTATGATACCTAAAGACAAGGTGAGGGGGTAAGGAGTAAAGAAGGAGTTCAAACTCAAATGACCATCAACAATATAGACTGTTATATGCATAGTATGTTAAATATAAATCTAAGGGTAGCCATAAGCCAAAACCCATTAATAAATGGCAAAAAAATGAACAGCAAGAAACCTGGTATATCACTAAAAAAAAAAAGCCAGCAAACCATGAAAGTAGAGAGCAAAAGAAGAAATTAACAGAAAAGAACTAAAAAACAAAAAAATCCAAAACTGTAACACAAGTAACAAAATGGAAATAAGTACATAACTATGAATGAATGTAAGTGGACTAAATCCTCCAATCAAGACATCAGGTGATGGAATGGATGAAAGAGCAAGACAACTGACATACTGTCTACAAGAGACTCATTTTAGACCTAAGACAAATGCAGATTAAAAGTGAATAGGAAAAAAAACTAAGGGATTGAAAGTATTTATCATGCAAATGGAAGCAAAAAGAAAGCAAAGGTAATATAATACTCATGTTGAACAAAATAGCCTTTAAAACAAAGACTGTAACAAGAGACAAAAGGACACTATATAACCATAAAGGGAACAATACAAGAAGATATAACAATTGTAAATATTATGCACCCAATATGGGAACACCTAAATATATAAAGTAGCTAATACAAACATAAAGGAAGTCATTGATAGTAATACAATAGTAAGTGGGGACTTAAACACCCCACTTACATCAATGGAACAATCATTCAAAAAGAAAATTATATGGACCATGGGTTTTGAAGGGGTGGGGGGGTGGGAGGTTGAGGAACCAGGTGGTGGGTAATAGGGAGGGCACATACTGCATGGAGCACTGGGTGTGGTGCAAAAACAATGAACACTGTTATGCTGAAAATAAACAAATAATAAAAAAAATAAAAAATAAATAAATAAAAATATTCTGCATCAATGATCAAAAAAAAAAAATTATATGAATGATATATATGAATGACACACTGAACCAGACGGATCTGATACATTCAGAACATTTTATCCTCAAAGAGCAGACAGAATACACATTCTTTATAAGTGCACATGGAATGTTCTCTGGGAAAGATTACATACTGGACCATAAAACAAGTCTCCAAAAATTCAGAAGATCAAAGTCATACCATGCATCTTTTCTGACCAAAAAGTATAAATCTAGAAATCAACCACAGGAAAAAATCTGGAACAAACACAAATACACGCAGGTTAAATAAAATGTATTGGAGGACTTTGTTACATAGCAACAGATTATCAATATGCTTGTAAATCACCATCTAAAAGTATCCACTATTGAAGAAGCACTAAATAGACAAATGACAACTCACTTGTCATCAGTCAGCCTCTGTCATCAGCCACTCCAGTGCTAGTAAAATGATTGCAGGAATAGGAAGCCATGACGCAGGAACAAAAGATATTCATGGTCCCAACAACATGATGTTTATCTATTCAGTTACTGCTGCTCTTGGAAATCCAAACTGATAGCAATGGAGAATAACACTGAAACATTCTATGAGGAAACTAACCAGCCTGCTTGTAAGATACAACATTAGATGTTTCTCACTGTCCAAGTTTAGAAATTTTCCTGTTATCCTTATGTTACTAATTTTTTTGTTTAATTTTTATTCTTTCTTCTTTTTTGTATATAGTTAGAGAATATGCTATTTCAATTATTTTCAATTGAGGTTTGTTTATAGCATAGGTTATGGTCTATCTTGATATGTGTTCCATGTGAGCCTGTGAAGAATGCGTATTCTGTTGTTGTTGGGTAAAATGTTCTATAAATGTAACTTAGATCACACTGGTTTATTGTGTTTTTGTGTTCTCCTATTTCTTTGCTGACTTTCCGTATTTTTGCATCGATTTTTAATAAAGGGGTGTTGAAGTCTCTAACTATAATTACAGACATGTCTACTTGTCTTTTCAGTTTTATCAGCTTTTGCTTTACTTATTTTGCAGCTCTGATTTTTGGTATATACACATTTTAAGATTGTATTTTTATTTCTGGTATGTATAATTATTTCTCTCAGGGAATTTTCTTTTCTTTGAAGTCAAATTAAAAGAATATTAATATAGCCGCTTCTGCTTTCATTTAAGTAATATTTGCATTATGTATCCTCTTACATTTTTTGCTTTTAATCTGCCTATATTGTTATAAAGAAAGAACTTATAATTAGCCCATGACTTTAGACTCACTTTGTGAATCTCAGTCTCTTAATTGGTGAATTTTGTCTATTTATATTTAATACAATTATTGATACATGAGGGTGAAAGTCTGCCCTTACAGTTTATGTTTTCTCTTATTTCTCTACTTTTTGTTCTGTCTTGGTGTAGGTTGTAATTCCATTTGATTTATCTATAGTGCTTTTTGTTTGTTTAGGTCATCGTATTTTTAGTTCTAAAATTTCCATTTGGATCTTCTTTATGTTTTCTACTTCCTTACTGAGACCTTTTCTTTCCTGAAGGTTTATGTTCTTTCATTTGCTTCAAGGATGTTTGTAATTCCTCAATGAAGCATTTTTGTTACGGGTGCTTTAACATATTTGTTGACATTCAGTGATGTTGACATTCAGTGATTAGTATTATTATTTTGTTCATTCAATTTGAGATATTTCTGGTTCTTGCTATGAGAGTATTTTTTTTTTATGGAAACTCAGAAATTTGCATATTATGTTAAGAAATTCTGGGTCTTATTTAAACCTTCTGTGTTAGTTGGCTTCCTCTGACACTACTGCATGGGAATGAGACAGGTGTATTATAATTACTGTCAGGGGGGTAGAAATCTGGGTAACTCACTCAGTCTCTGTTGACATCCAAGAGTCATGTAACTTTTTTGGCTGAGAAAGGAAGAAATGTCTCACTGCTCTCATAGGCCTTCACTAACATGATAGCAGTGGGAGTGATCTCATTAATTCTGGGCAGTGGCCAACATTCTTTTTTTTCTATAAGGCTCCTATGATGCCATCCCAGTGAGGAGGGATACTTCATAACTGAATGTGGTTAGAAATACAGGCTCCCCTCATAGTCTCTACTAGCAATATCAGGAAGGGCCTGTACCTACTGAGTGGGTATAAATACTAGTCCCCTGCTTAGTCTTCTCCAACAATACCTCAGCAGGAGAGTTGGGGTGACTTGTTAAAGCCTGATGGCATGAAAATCTGGGCTCCCCACTTGACCTTTGCTGGAATCAGCAGAAGTGGGACCACAGTTTTTTTCTATGTTATTTGGCTAGACTTGAGTGGCTGTTTAAAAGTTTTCTGTCTTGCTAGGTTGTCTCTTTCCTGGTCTTTTGGCGAAGAGGGCAGGTTTTTTTTTGGAGTTCTGTTTGCACCCATTGGCATTTCTGAGCTGCTGGTTTTTTGAGTTCCAAGTCTGGGATGTTGATGGCAAACAAAACAATAAAACAAAACAAAGCAAAGCAAAGCAAAACAAAACAAAACACCCAAGGAACTAAATTCTTTTCATTTCTTGAGCCCTGAGTACACCAGCCAGTCTGCTTACTTCTCTTTCTTTCTGAGAGTCTCTTTATGTTTCCTTTACAAATACTGCCCAGGGTCCTAAGTTACAATTAGCAGAAGGAATAGGGAAAGTATGTGACTCCATTTTCCCAGAACAGGTCCCAGGAATATTTTTGTATTTTTAAGAGATTTAAAAAAAAAAACAACGATGTAAGAATAACATTTCATGATACACGAGAATTATATGAAATTTAAAATTTAGTGTCTGTAAGTAAAGTTTTAATTGTCTATAGTTGCTTTTGTGGTATACAGACTCAGTCTGAGTACCTGCATCAGAGACCATATGGTTTACAAACCATAAAATATTTACTATCTGATCCTTTATAGAAATTGGCTGACCCTTGGGTCACCTAATGGAATGAAATATTAGCATTTTATTAACAGAACTGAGTAGAGTACCTCCTCAAACAAAAATAATAGAAAGGGATGTGTAAACTCAGACAGACTCTACTCGGTTTTATACTCTGGTGAATACAGGTTTAGTTGAAATCCTGGTCAGGAAAGATGATGCTATCACAGAAGGTTCCTCTACTCCTACTACCTCGTATCCATATTTTTTTTTACAACAATCCTTATCTCATCAATTCTAAGAAGTACTTCTCACATTTGAACATCTCTGATGTGACTTACAACCATTATCTTGTCATAGTTTAATTGGTATTTTTTCTTTCTTAATCATGTGTCAATTAATGATGTACCTTAGAACTGATGATGTCTTAGATTTATTGAAATGCGCAAATGATCTGGAGCAATTACAAATAAATTCTTGTGCAGTTAAGAAAACATACCTTTTTGAGTTTAAGCCAAAATCTACTCAGGTTATACTGAATCAGTTTTCCTTACACATTGACTTCAAAGTTACTTTTTAAATTCTTCTTGGTGCAAAATATTTTCACCTATAATTTTTTCCAATTAGATGTTTTTCTAGCAAAGTCTGGTACAAATATTCTTATGTATTTTTTCTACTGTCAAAATATTCTCCAAGAAGTTTGAACATCTCCAAAAAACATTTTTTGTTATGATTGTACATTTTTTGTGTATTTGTAATTCTGTTTTCATGTTGTAATTGTATAACCAAGGTTGTCACTGTCATAATGTTGACCAATTCTTATCCTAGGAGTCATAAACAGTAAGTCCAAAACTAATTTGGAAAGGCATGATGTAAGTGAGAAAGAAAAAAACACCCAATGGTACTATTTCCCACCTATCTAACCTTTCAAGGGCACTTAGCAGTTAGAAGAGCATTATAAGTACAGACAGATTTCATGATTAGAAGGTTCATTAGTAAGAAGGTACAGAATACTAATCACAAGACTTTCATTTGCACTGACAAGGTCTGACCTAGCTAACATTCATCAGTGACAGTGGAATTGCTCCCTGGTGGTATCAACCACAGGCAAGGCAGGGAAAACATGGTCTTCATGGAGGAATTCATCAAAAGTAAGCAGAGCTGTATCACACACCATTGCTTTCAGGAACTCCCTAGAGAGTAGCCAGCATCTTATCTGAGTCAGTTTGTTTGGTCTAGAAAATGCAAAGTGCTCAGAGGAAGTTTGCATGTTAAAGAAAAATAGTTTGAACTTTGGAACTCTGGACAAGCAACCATCACATGAATCTGAATCTTAAATAAATTAATCTACCACGAGTAGGTGCTTTAGTTAATATTAAATCCATAAGCATAGAAGTATACTCTGAGTTTAACCCTGTAGTAATTATTATAAATGTTATAAGCTCTTAAAAATATTCCCATTTTAAAGTACTGTGACACAAAAAAGATTACTACATTAATATCAATCAAAACTGCATATTTCAAGCCTGAAAGTATATTTTCATATTTTAATTATAAACGTATATTTAATGGCTCTTTTCCCAAATATCATGATTTTCAACAAAATATGTCCCCATCATGCAAAAGCATTTTATGAATAATGATTAAGTTCTCACAGCTGTGCTTGGTGCTGTGAAGGACAAAACTGAGCACTGTTAGTATTTCCATCTACAAAGGGCTTACTCCTAATTTGTTATAAAATTAGCAAATGAAATAATTTTAAAATGATACAAAACAAAATATAGCTGAGTGGGAAGTACCCAGGCTCTGAATCTTTTTAATTACCTAACTCCCTTGGGAGTTCCCTCATCTATAAAATAAGACAATATTACCTAATATACAGGGTTGGATTAAGGGTTAGGTAAATGGTGATTACTGTAAACAACTCCAAATAATACAGTATTTCAAAGGCAGGCATACCTCATTTTATTGTACTTTGGTCTTTATAGACACTGCATTTTTTTTTTAACAAACTGAAGCTTTGTGCCAACCATGTGTTGAAAAGTCTATCAACATCATTTTTCAGCATCAGCATCATTCATGTTTCTGTATCACATTCTGTTAATTCTCGCAAATATTTCAAACTTTTTCATTATTATTATATGTTATCGTGACCTGTGGTTAGTGATCTTTGATGTTACTATTATAATTGTTTTGGGGTGCCACAAATCACGCCCCATATAAGATGATGAACTTAATAAATGTGTGTGTCCTAACTGCTCCATTGGCCATTACCCCATTTCTCCCCCGCTCCTTAGGCCTCCCTATTCCCTGAGATGCGACAATACTGAACTTAGGCCAGTTAATAATGCTACAATGGCCTCTAAGTGTTCAAGTGAAAAGGAGAATCACACATCTCTCACTTGAAATAAAAAACTAGAAATAATCAAGCTTAGTGAGGAAGCCATGTCAAAGGCTGAGGTAGGCTGAATGCTAGATCTTTTGCAGAAAACAGTTAACTAAGTTGTAAATGCAAAGGAAAAGTTTTTGAAGGAAATTAAAAGTGCTGCTTCAGCAATGTCCACAACAGCCAAACTATGGAAAGAGCCAAGATGCCCTTCAACAGATGAGTGGATAAAGAAGATGTGGTCCATAA
Organism: Meles meles; assembly: GCF_922984935.1. Classification (NCBI taxonomy): domain Eukaryota; kingdom Metazoa; phylum Chordata; class Mammalia; order Carnivora; family Mustelidae; genus Meles; species Meles meles. Next base: position 33,018,752 of record NC_060082.1, on the reverse strand, counting down.
TGGAATATTACTCAGCCATCAGAAAGGATGAATACCCCACTTTGGCATCAACTTGGATGGGACTACAGGAGATTATGTTGAGTGAAATAAGTCAAGCAGAGAGTCTTGGTTTCACTTCCTTGTGGAAAATAAGAAATAACATGGAGGACATTAGGAGAAGGAAAGGAAAGGTGAAGAGGGGAGGGAATCAGAGGGGCAGATAAGCCATGAGAGACTGTGGACTCTGAGAAACAAACTGAGGGTTTTAGAAGGGAAGCAGGTGGGGAGGATGGGTGAGCCTGGTGATGGGTATTAAGGAGGGCACGTACTGCATGGAGCACTGGGCGTTATACGTATACAACGGATCTTGGAACGCTACATCAGAAACAAATGACATGGTGACTAACCTAACACAATAAAAATTAAAATAAGTAAATAAATAAAAATTAAAAAATTAAGAGAAATAAAAGTGCTGCTTCAGTGAACACACAAACAACAGAAAGTGAAACAGCCTTATTGCTGATGTGGAGAACATTTTAGTGGTCTAGATGGAGCATCAAACCAGCTACACATTCTCATCTGCCAAAGCTTAATTCAGAATAAACCACTACCTTTACTTCAATTCCGTGATGGCTAGGAGAGGTCAAGAAGCTGCAGAAGAAAAGTTTGAAGCTAGCAGATGTTGGGTCATGAGGTTTAAGGAAAGGAGCCATCTCCATAACGTAAAGGTCCAGGTGAGGCAGCAGGTGCTGATGGAGAAGCTGCAGCGAGTGAGCTAAGAGACTTAATGAAGGTGGCGACCCTAAGCAACAGATTTTTAATGTAGAAGGAACAGTCTTATATTGGAAGAAGGCACCATCTAGGACTTTCATGGGTGGAGAGGAGAAATCAATGCCTGGCTTCAAAGCTTCAAAGGATAAGCTGACTCTCTTGTTAGGGGTAATGCAGCTAATGACTTTCTCTAAAAGCCAGTGCTCATTTACCATTCTGAAAATCCTTCTGAAAATTAAGTATGCTTAATCCACTCTGTGCTCTATAAATGCGGGGGAGAAGCCTTAGTGATAGGATGTCTGTTTACAACATGGTGTACTGAATATCTTTTCTTTTTTTTATTATGTTCAGTTAGCCAACATATAAGTTTACTGAGTATTTCAAGCTCACTGTTGAGACCGGCTGCTCAAAAAAAATTCCTTTTTGAAGATTACAGCTCATTGACATTGTACTGGGTCACCCAAATCTGTGCTGGAGATGTACAATGAAAATAATTTTGTTTTTATGCATGCTAACACAAGTCCATTCTGCAGCACACAGATCAAGGAGTAATGTTTATTTTTAAGTCTTATTATTTAAGAAATACATTTCATAAGGCTATAGCTCTTACAGACAGTGATGCTTCTAATGGGTCTGGGCAAAGTAGTAAAGTGAAAATTTTCCGGAAAGGGTTAACTATTCTAGATGCTATTAAGAACATTTGTGATTCATGGGAAGAGGTCCAAATGACAACATTGACAAGAGTTTGGGAAAGGTTGATCTTGACCCTCATGGATGACTTTGGGGGGTTTAGGACTTCAGTGGAGGATGTGACCACAGATGTGGTGGTGGAAATAGCAAGAGAACTGGAACTAGAAGTGGAGTCCAAATAGGTGACTGAACTGGGGCATCCTTATGATAAAACTTAAACAAATGAAGGGTTATTTTTTATGGATGAATGAAGAAAGCCGTTTCTTGAGATGGAAACTACTCCTGCTGAAGATGCTGTGAAGATTGTTGATATGACAAAATATATATATATGTATTTTGAAGATTTTATCTACCCACTTTTCAGAGAGAAAGAGAGATAGAGCACAAGCAGGGGGAGCAACAGGCAGAGGGAGAAGCAGACTCCCCAATGAGCATGGAGTCCAAAGCAAGACTCGATCCCAGGACCCTTCGCCAGCCGAAGGCTGACGCCCAACCAACTGAGACATCCAGGCGGTCTGACAAAAAAATATTTTAAATATCACATAAACATAGTTGATAAAGCAGCAGCAGGGTTTGAGAGGACTGACTCCGATTTGGAAGAACTTCTTCTGTGGGTAAAGGCCATCAAACAGCATCGCACGTTACAGAGAAATCACTCATGAAAGGAGTCCACTGATGTGGCAAACTTCATTGTTGTCTTATTTTAAGAAATTGCCACATGCACCCTAGTCTTCAGCACCACCGCCCTGATCCATCAGCAGCCATCAACATTGAGGGAAGACCTTCCACCATCAAAAAGATTTTGCTCACTGAAAGCTGAGAGGATAATTAGCATTTTTTTTTTAGCAATAAAGCATTCTTTTTTATCGTAAAGATAGATTTTTAAAAATATTTTATTTATTTGACAGAGAGAAATCACAACTAGGCAGAGAGGCAGGCAGAGAGAGGAGGAAGCAGGCTTCCTGCTGAACAGAGAGCCCGATGCAGGGCTCAATCCCAGGACCCCGAGATCATGACCTGAGCTGAAGGCAGAGGCTTAACCCACTAAGCCACCCAGGCGCCCCTGTTTTATCTTTTTCATGTAAATCTTTCTCCCATTAGAAATTTCTCCTGATGCATAGTTTTAAGCAGGGAAAAATACTTTGAAAACTATTTTCAATTCTCCTGTGGCATTTGCTTATGCTGTCCCCTTTATTCAGTCAATTTCTCTCATCGCTTAATTCTTGTTTAATAAAGTAAATGTCTTCTTTAATTTCAAAGATAGTACAAAGCTCCTTTTCTTCTCTTTATTCATTTTTGAATATGTAGACTAGTATTTTCCCAAAAGCTCCACGATTAGATTCTTTTCAGACCCCCTTACTATCCACCTACATTCTGTTAATGGCCCCTTTCAGATTTTACTTTGAAGCATTGCTTGATGTAAATTGTACCAGTTCAGCAATGTAATATATATTATATGTAGCACATATAATAATGTAATATATATAACGATATATATATATAATGTCAACATTAAAATGCTATCCCCCAAATATAATTATAGCCACCATTTACTGAACAACAAAACAGACTTCACGCAGCTTTGCATATTTTATTTTATTTGGAGCAATAAATAGAGAGCAGTAGTTAAGAGCAGGAATGTGTAGAGACTGATTTCCAGTCATGGCTCTGCAGTCACAAGCTGTGGACGCTTGTGCAATTTATGTAACTTCTCTGGACTTTGATTTCTTCATCTATAAAATGGTGTCATGAGGATTAAAAGGAATGCTTAAAGTGGTCTCCCATAATCCATGGTTCCCCTTTCCCTGGGATCAGTTACACAGTCTGGAAGAAAATGACCCTCTTTCTCATCAACCATCACAAGGTCAATAGTAGCCCAACAGGATGATACCGTGCTTATGTCATTGCCTTCACTTCATCTCATCGTGAAGGCGTTTGATCATCTCACATCATCACATCCCTGAGTACAGGACAATAAGATATTGTAAAAGAGAGACCACATTTGCATAACTTTTTTTTAAAGATTTTATTTATTTATTTTGACAGAGATCACAAGTAGGCAGAGAGGCAGGCGGAGAGAGAGAGAGGAGGAAGCAGGCTCCCTACCGAGCAGAGAGCCCAATGCAGAGCTCGATCCCAGGACCCTGGGATCACGACCCACGGCGAAGGCAGAGACTTTAACCCACTGAGCCACCCAGGTGCCCCTTGCATAACTTTTATTACAGTGTATTGTTATAATAATTCTACTTATTATCATTGCTGTTAATCTCTTACTATGTCTTATTTATAAATTAAACTTTAGTACAGGTATGAATGTATAGGCAAGAACATAGCATATACAGAAATAACTACTCTGTGGTTTCAGGCATCCACTACGGGGTCTTGGAATGCATTCCCTGCCGATACGGTGGGACCACTGTATACAAAGTGCTTAGAGAAATGCTAAGCACATAGCAAGCACTGTGAAATGTCTGTTTTTCTTTATGCAGAACGATGGTGGTGGCGATTTCATTTTTACAGGGTAAGGTACTGCTTTAAACAGGTTCAGAGATGTTAAGGTCATAAAATATGTAATTGCCTAGCATACAGCTGGTACTCATTAAATACATATTTGATGAGTGAGATTATAGGGATCGAGTTATATTTTGAAGATAAAGCTGACATCAAAGCTTGTGCTTTTAATCACTATTTCTCGAAATATCTCTTCTACTTACTTCCCACCAATTACTATCACTTTGTCCCAAAGCAGTAGCATGGTGACTCTCTCTGGCTTCTTTCGGTCTCATTTTCAAAACATTCTGTCAAGAATGCCTCAAAATTTGTACCACAGAGCTGGCTTCCTCCCAGAGTTTTCAGTGCAATATGGGATTTTCCAATATTTTAATGTTGTTTTCTACAAAATCATTCCAGTTGGTGTTGTGGAATTAGAAAGAAAGAGGAAAATTAAATTATCTGCTTATTACCAGTCTACTCAATATTCTACTGTACTAATATTTTTTTCTATTGAGGATTTTTATCAGTTACCAGAACCTGAACTGGGTCAATATTTAGAGCAATTAATATTTCTAGGTGATGCTGATACTTTACAAATGGTGGTAGAATCCTTCTGAATGGAACATATTGGACCTAGGCATCCAGCTGGTATATATCCTTGATTGCCAGTCATTAAACTTTTCTGGTAAAGGGCTGAGTAATAAGTATTTTAGACCTTGTGGACTACATGGTCTCAGTCACAGATACTCAACTCTGTCATTGTAGTGTGAATACAGAGACTATATGCATGCAAATGAACACGGGTGTGCTCTAATAAAATTTTAGTTATGGACACAGATATTTGAATTTCATACAACTTTTGCATTTTAAACATCATGAAACATTATTCTCTTCAAACTTCTTCAACTATTTAAAAATGTAGAAACCCCTTCTTGGCTGGCAGGTTACAGAAAAATAGGCAGCTGTTAAGAGTTGGTCTGCAAACCATAGTGTATTCACCCTCCTCCTACCTTTGATAACCACAATCCCTATTATCCAGAAGATCGAATTATCATTCTTAAGTTTAAACTACTAATCTACTTTTATCATTTCCTACCTTATGATATTTCATTGATTCTCGAAACTCCTTGGCATGGCCTTACTGGTCACACAATCTGTGAGTTTACTTCTTTTAGACTATCTTTCAGCATTTTCTCTTAGCATCCCTTGGTCAAGCCCGTCCCAGTTATCTGCCAGTTCCACAAATATGTTAATACATTCTACTCTCTCCTGGGGCTGGAATACCTTTATCTCGCTTTGCTACTGGGCATATTTTTACTTATTCTTTAAAAGTCTATTTAAAATAGCACCTCCAGGGGCACCTGGGTGGCTCAATGGGTTAAAGCCTCTGCCTTCGGTTCGGGTCATGATCCCAGGATTCTGGGATCGAGCCCCGCATCGGGCTCTCTGCTTAGCGGGAAGCCTGCTTCCTCCTCTCTCTCTCTGTCTGCCTCTCTGTCTACTTGTGATCTCTCTCTGTCAAATAAATAAATAAAAATCTTTAAAAAAATAATAAAATAGCACCTCCAAAAAAATAAATAAATTTTAAAATGTCATCCTTTCCATGAAGTTGTTTCTAAATATTCAGGAAAAATTAATTACTTTTGCATTCACGCTTTCATAGCACTTTGAACATGCTTTAAAACATTTATCTCATGTTGTTATAATGCATTGTATCCATGATTATCTACAACAATTTCAGCATGAGCTCTTAATGTAAGAGACTTTATTCTTACTTTCTCAAAACCTGGTACATATTTGTGATTTGATGAATGACTTCGGATGCTACCACAAAAGAATTAGATTTGAATGTCCACATCTGCCATAATTCACACAAACCCTGTTTTATAATGAACAAAAAGATACATAGTACATTTTGGAAGGAAAGGAGTATAGGGGTTTGTCATTTTGCAAAACAAAGACTCACTTGGCAAATTAAAAATCACTCTAAAATTTGTTTTGGATTTTTTTCCTAGTGGGTTTGAATTTTTAAGGCTATACTTTCAGTTGCTAAAACGATCAAGGTTTTAAAGAAATAACGGGCTCTTTGTGCCGATAGGTTCTACTATCACTTATAGGGAGGCCCGGTGAGATCAAAATTCTAAATCTGAGGTTTGGGAGTTTTTTTTTCAGTAATAAGTACTTGGGCACAGAAATATTCTCAGAGCTCATCCCAAATGTCCTAGGGCTGCTAATGATGAAAAAGCTTCAGGCGGCTATTGATCCAAACTCCGAGCCTCCCTTCTACTCTCTTCAGCTTCCAATTCATACATCCCCTCTTCTTCTTCACACAGAGGCTAGATAAATTTATTTATAGATATAAGCATCATTCCAGGGAAGAAAGCCACAACACATGCATTGGATAAAAAGCTTCCTGGAGATTCTACAGGCTCGAACACCTTGTGATTATTCGCCTCGAAAGGCAACTCGGGCCCCTCAAAGACCAGAGGCAGCACATGAATCCCTCTGTATCCCTTTGCCCTCCTTTGTCATGAGCAATGCACACAAAACTCTGTGGAATCATTATTCATATCAAAATAGAAGAACAAATTACTATAGGTGCTAAAGTTTTCAGTCCATTAAGGATTTTAGAAATGAATATTTTATCATTAATAACGATTACTCAGAATTGTATTCTTAATAATGTCACGATGATCTATCATGTGAACAGATTTTTTTTTTCATATTGTGTCTTCTACCTGAATCTCTGGCTCTGTTGCTATTTCTACTTCTCTGTAGTGGTGATGACTGAATGAAGGGAGAGAGCAAAAAAAGCCTCAGCGGTTTGAATTTCTGAGTAGATTTCTGACATAGATTAACTAGAACCAGGACTGCCACCTGAGCTCAGTAAATCAGTTTTTAAAAAGGTGTCTTTATAGATCTTTAAATGAAATACAATAATTTCTAAAGGCAATTACAGGGTTTGAAAATACTAAGTTCAAAAAATGTAGAAAATACTAAATTCTAAATTATATATTCCAAGAATACTAAATTCATATATTCCAATAAATTAATCAAATAATTGCTTTATCCTATTACGTGACTTTTTAAATTTATCAATTTTAAATTTAGAATATTTGTGCTCTCTCTCTGCAATTCTAAAAAATATCTCAATGGAACATCTGCAGAACTCGGTAACACAAATAAGGACATTTTAAAAATATCCAATACATTTGCAGTGAGACTTTTCTTCTGTAGGGATTAATTTTTTTCTATGTCATAATGTATAATGATTTATTCATTGGATTTCGTTGTTGTTTAAATTTAAAAACCTCTTAAGGATACTCAAGCTTGTCATGGATTTTCTTAATTTTTTTCTCTTTAGGCTCATAATAGGCATTTGCTCCTTTTGGCTGCCTGCATCCACTTCCTCTTCTTTGATGGCAACATTCTCCATTCCTTTGGAGGACTTAATCACTTTGCCAGTTGCTGTAGTTTGGCAGTACTATGTGCAAATCAACATGCGCTGTCCTACCTTAGGTATGCTACTCTGATTCTCTCTGGACTTTGACAGATGGGAAATTAAATTCATTTGAGTGATATTAACCCTGATAAAATTATGTGATTTTTCTTGTCTTGATTCTGCATTATCATGGTTCCATTCTAGTCACACCTGCTCTCCTGAGCTCACATCTATTCTATGAGGCATTAAGTATTCTGCCAATTTTTTGTTTCTTAAGGTAATCTGTTACTTATAATCTAAGAACTCTTTCTTAGATATGAATGTAGCCAAGGAAAATATTTATTGAGTCAATACCTTTCAGTGGTTCACATCCTGGCTAAAAATGAGCATTAATAATTGCAAGAAGGTGGGGCACCTGGGTGGCTCAGTGGGTTAAGGCCTCTGCCTTCGGCTCAGGTCGTGGTCCCAGGGTCCTGGGATGGAGCCCTGCATTGGGCTCTCTGCTTAGCGGGAAGCCTGCTTCCTCCCCTCTCTCTCTGCCTGCCTCTCTACCTACCTGTGATCTCTGTCTGTCAAATAAATAAATAAAATCTTAAAAAATAATCATAATAATTGCAAGAAGGAGCCCACAATTGAACGTACCTCGATTGCTGTCACATATGCCTGTTTTGGAGAAACAGACTCTCTTTCCTGTCTGTCAGTTGCTTTATTCCAGGTTGCTCAGCTATAGTCACAAGAGAACTTTTAAACTCCAGACTAAGCCTTACAGAGCTGCTGATATTTTTGTCAAAGTAGTAGACACTGGGAACTGGAATTAGTCTGCTTGCCCTTAGAATATTCTCTCACATGATTACAAAGCTTGTTCTTTCATTTTAATTCCTATTATACTTTTTTCAGCACATTTGAATTTCTGCTTGAGCTTGCTGATTTGGTTTTTTTTTTCCCATTTTGGGTGTGAGTCCCTGTTTTGAATACAACCCATGAGCCTGGAGTCCTGAGTACCCTAAGTAGATCATGTCAGTATTCTCTCTGCTGTGATCGAGCCCAGTGCCTTAGAGCATGACCACTGGCTGAACTTCTGTTCGAAACAGACCAACTTGAAACCTCCTGACTCTGGGTATGATTCTTTATCTAGTGCTGCTGCTGTACCATGCAAACTACACACCAGCTGGTGAAAACACATGTTTTGCTATGCATTTATTTGCATCCTGTCCATTCCCTATAGATGTGCATGTGTGTATGCTTTCTGTAGCAAAATATATTTTTATATATGACAGTAAATTCTGTATTTTTGAATTCTTTCAATTTTTCACTTTGCCTAGCATTGAGACACAAAGGAATTCCTACTTCTTTGGCTTTACTGTCTTCATTAAATATCCCCGTTTGCAAGGCCAGAAGAGTCCTCCTGCACTCTTACGTTCTATCAATAACTAAGTCCTGCCAGGGTTTCTTGAATTGACCCCTCCTCTGTGAAAGTGTCCAGTTTAGACCCTTGTATCTCAGCCAAGAAAAATGTGCTGACTTCATACTTTGACTCTCCGCCTTCAATTGTTCCCTTTCAAAGCCGTCCTCCTCCAATTTATATACTATTACTCCCCACTTAAAAAACTCTTAGATTTTGGGAGTCACTGAAGTAGATTAGTTGTACCAGAATCACCTAGGAAGTATTTAAAATGCAAGTTCCTGGGGTGCCTGGGTGACTCAGTGGGTTAAGCCTCTGCCTTCAGCTCAGGTCATGATCCCAGCGTCCTGGGATCAAGCCCCACATCGGGCTCTCTGCTCAGTGGAGAGCCTGCTTCCCTTCCTCTCTCTCTCTGCCTGCCTCTCTGCCTACTTGTGATCTCTGTCTGTCAAATAAATAAATAAATAAAATCTTTAAAATGCGAATTCCTGGCCCTACCCCAGAGAACCTAATACTGGATAGCCAGTTGGAGACAGATGCTCCACGGGATGGTGTCCAGCCTGCTTACCTTCCCTTTTTAAGACTTGACTATAGTATTTCTAGCTTAGCTTCATTCCCTCTCATTCTCCCACATTCATTCTATACTCAAGTGAAGTATACATCTCCACACTCATTATAATGTTTCATAAGTCTATGTCTTGCTTTCTATTTTCTTGGTCTAGGACACCCCCACCTCTCTTCCACTTCCTTATTCAGATCATTAATTCAGATTCATAATCTAAGATTTATCTTAGAGGCCACTTTCCTAAGGAAAGTTAGGAGCATTTTCTCTATACCGACTGCTTTCTTGCATAATTCTTTTATTTGGTATGTAACACATTATACTTGAGGCAGATTTACAATAGCTTAAAGGACCTCCCAAGAACCAGTCCCTTCTTGCCTTTCTGACATCTTCCACCAGTCTTCTCCTTACTCTACACTCCAGAGCCTGCTAAAATGATTCAAATTAAACCCGCTTACAGTCTCACCTGCTCCTTCTTGCAGAAATCACAATCAAACATTTGCCCACATTTTTCTCCCATTCCCTCTGTCTCTTAACTGACCATGGTGCTTCCTTGTCTGTCCCTGCACAGTCTGCCGTTTCCTCTGGTCTTGGACACTGTGAATAATAAACTACCTTTTCAGTGGCAATCACGTACTGATCCACTGGCCTTACTCTACTTGAGTAACAATAAAGATTACATTTCAAATGAGTGTCTTTTTAACATGCTACATATTTATGTGTCTTTGTTTGGATTTCCTACAATGATGCAAGGCTTACGTGCTAATGTTTTATTTTAGGATTAATCCTAGAGCAGAAGGAGTGAAGAAAGAGGTAAAGGAGAAAGAGAAAAGGATGGGAGGAAATATAAAATGGTACTTTCCTTAATTGTCCCTTGCTTCATCAGTCACACACAAAGAAGCATTATTTTATTCTTCTCTACTGGGTTCAGACTTGATTATTAGTATTTCTCTACAAAATTATGCACTGAATCTAGATTTCTGTATTTACATAGAATTACAAAAAGTAATCTCTTAAAATTTAACAACATTCCCTGATGCAGTCAATTGGAGAAAGACAACTATCATATGATCTCCCTGATATGAGGACATGGAGAAGCAACATGGGGGGTTGGGGGATAGGAGAAGAATAAATGAAACAAGATGGGATTGGGAGGGAGACAAACCATAAATGACTCTTAATCTCACAAAACAAACTGGGGGTTGCTGGGGGGAGGTGGGATTGGGAGAGGGGGAGGGGGCTATGGACATTGGGGAGGGGAGGCGAACCATAAGAGACTATGGACTCTGAAAAACAACCTGAGGGTTTTGAAGGGTCAGGGGTGGGAGGTTGGGGGAACAGGTGGTGGGTAATGGGGAGGGCACGTTTTGCATGGAGCACTGGGTGTTGTGCAAAAACAATGAATACTGTTATGCTGAAAAAAATAAATAAAATGGGAAAAAAAATTTAACAACATTCCTCTTTAATCATTTTATCTCTCTTATCATTTATTATGTTATTTTTTGTGCTTTTTGATATTTTCCTTGATTTTTTTTATATATGTATATTTCGTATTTGCAGGACGTTGGGCTCTATAAAATCAGAGACTCAGGATCCACCCTCGTGGTTATTAGATGAGGGCCAACTGATCTGGAGGCACAGAGAGGGGGTAGTACAGCTTGACTCTGGAGAAGTCAGTGACAGGAGACAAAAGAGTAAGTTGAACCTGGTTGAGGGTGGGGGAGGTGGGGGTAGATTAGTAATAGGTGAGTCAGCTTCAGAAGACTATGGTTAATCACCAAGGAGACATATGAATGTTGAACCAAAGCCTGAAATTATTCTTCTCCATTCTTGTGAGCATACATTATTGTTTATGTGAAGGAAGTGGCCAGTTCTCCTGGTTATTGTAGTAGACCTTTCTCTGACAACTTCCTATGGGCTTGTCCCATGTGTCCTTAACTCCTTATTGTTAAAAGACCAGGTTCCTTAGATGGTTCCCCCAAAATAGAAGGCAAAGCCCTTGACTCCTTGTGGGGCTATGACATTGTAAAAGAGAGAGCCCTAGCACTGGTACTAGGTATTCTCAGTGCATTTTTAATAGAATGTCTTGTTTCCCTCTATACTCTTTCTCTTATACTTGTAAGGAGACATACCTATTCTTATAGACTATAGATAATGTTCATATCAAATTAATGCTAATTGTATTTAGCTAAAGATGAAATTGAACCAGCAATTAAAATCCATTCATGAAACCTAGCTTTCTTTTCTGTTTTTATAGTTTACAATTTTTCCAAATCTAAAACAAAGTTCAAAAACAAATGAAAAAGTCTTTAAGTCAACAGTACAGGAAAATGACATTATAAACATTGTTAATATATAATCAGAAAACAATAAGATGAATGGAAAAGAACTAAAGTTAAAATACTTCTCTGGATTAAAGAGTAGCTCTTCCTCTTTGAATACATAGATTTTTAAACTCAATATGAAATTTATTTTTGGATAGTGCTTACAAATAACATTTATTGAGAAAAATAATTGATATTTGGGAAGAAGATTATGGAGACCTTCAACAACCTAATTATAACAGAAATCAGTTGCATAAACAAGAATGGATAAAGGAAATATTAGACTGTGGGAATCCAAAATAGAATCATAACCACACGGTTAAAATGAAGTGAGTACAAAAAAAAATCTCTTGTAGGTATTTTATCAAAACTCAATTTTAAGATCATCATTAAGCACTATCTTTTTACAGTTTATGACGTTAAAATTATTCAGAGAATTAGACATTACACCTAAAACTGTCCTAGGCAATTTGGCATATTCAACCATCTGGAAGAAATATTGACCATTTAAATTTATGTTAGTTGAGATAATATTCAACCTTATTATCAAATGACAAGGTCTTACCAGATCCAGGAAAAGGGAGTTCATATGAAGCAGAAACATATGTGCCAGGAACTATCTACTGATCCCCAAATTTAAGAATTGTTATATTTTGTTAAGGATTTAAAAATAAAATCTAGATGCAAAAGGGCTCCAGTAGTATAAAGCTACCTAAAAAGAGATTCTATGTCTTTTGAGGAAATTTGTAATATATAATTTTTTACATTCTCGAAGCAAGAGAAAACTACTTTTCTCAACTTTCCCTATTCTACTTCTTCCTACGGCACAGAATACTGCATTAAAAAGATTTGGGAGACACATTAGAAGTCTTTGAGGAGAAAGCTCTACTTAGTGTCCCCCCCCCCCATGGTCATAAGCTTCTTAAATACTTTCATGTCAAGGTAAACTATATTAACCCACAGCTTCCATAGGCTAACCCCAAATCTACTTTCTTGTAATTTCCACCAGTTGTTTCCAAGATAACCCAGATCAAGTCTGATCAGCAATCTCTTTTGTATTTACACACGTCAATATCTCACTGCCTGAATTCAATCAACCTCAGTCCCATATCATCGGTTCCTCTATCAGATCAAGACCATCTATCCAATAGGACCTTATTCCTTTTTTGTCTGTTAATCACTTTCTTCATTACACAGCTCAGTACCCAGTGTCTCTTGCAACCACTTATGAGTCCCTCCATCACTTACTTACCCCCATTCTGAAAACTCCTAACTCTGGAGGAATCCCCTTGTCTCCCAGCCATGCACCCACACCGGACTGCTTCTGCCGCTGCAAGATCACACCAGTGTGTTCATTAGCAGGATTACGAATGAATGAGACTGCAATTCAGTGGGACCCTTCCCTTCCTGCTGTTACTATACCTGGTAGGTGACATGTTCAGTGATTCTTCAATTCTTACTCCTGAAGTACTTAATATTTTCTTCTGTTTGCGGCTCACTCTCACTGGAATCCCGTTTTCCCAACCTCCTCAGGAAGCTTGCTCTAATAAGTGTCCCTTATCTTCTCCACATCTTTGACTTTACAGTTCATTCTCTATTTCTCATGTATTTCAGTGTTAAAAAGAAAAACTTCTGCCATACATTTCCTGTTAACAATGCTAGAAATATTGCTGAGTGAGAAATGCAAGGTGCGTGATAACACACATAGTATGATATCATTATTTAAAAAACATAAGAAAAGTGATTTTTATATCTATTAACTATCATCTGTATATCTATCAAACTATGTTCTAAAATGGTACAAAGCAAACTTCACAAACAATAAGGATGGTAGAAAACTATTAGAAAAGACCCAAGAGGGGGATGAATCCAGTCCAGTCTGAAAAAAATCTGCACCAGGTTTGAAAAATCACCCCACCCTCCCATGTAAGATGCTTGGAAGCACAACAGCTTTTTGAGTCTAAGTCCCTGTGTTTTCCAGTGAAGTAGACATAAGAGGGGCAGAGGCAGGGATGGCATCTGGACACTCTGGGGCACCCGCTCCTTTCTGAGTCAGACAGGGGTCACGAGCAGACTTGGACCAGAACCACCAGCAACACATCAGAGCATGTCTTCTGAGTAAGACCATGGCGCTTATGAAAATTAACTACTTTCTCATCTTCTACCTTAGTTTCTCACTGGTCATCTACATAAAAAGTAAGCTTTTTCCATTTGTTGAACTTTGGCACCATTTCTGACTTAAATATTTCTAGCAAATAGTTGATAATGTTGCATGTTCTACAGAATACAATACTTAAAAAAGAAGTACAAAGAATTTGATATAAGCAAGTGTCCTGTGTTAAATAAGTTAGTAGTACCAGTCAGTGTGAATAATATTCTGATTTTATGATTTCCAATAACTAGACACAGAAAATGTTCTTTTTTAACCCTTACAGTTGTGGTGAGCAGGGACTTGAAATGGACACATAGAAAAGGTTGTTTGTTTGTTTTTTTAAGATATTATTTATTTATGTGACAGACAGAGATCACAAGTAGACAGAGAGGCAGGCAGAGAGAGAGTAGGGGTGGGGGTGGGGAAGCAGGATCCCTGCCCAGCAGAGCCCGATGTGGGGCTCCACCCCAGGACCTGGGGATCATGACCTGAGCCAAAGGCAGAGGCTTTAACCCGCTGAGCCATCCAGGCACCCGAAAAGAAGGTATTTTATTGTGTTTACATTTTTACAAAATAGATTGGGCACTTGATAATTTATATCCTTTGAAAGGAAGTTCATCATAAGCTATATTGCATTTTATTCCAAATACTATGTATTTATCTTCGCTTTTAAAGAACTTCATTTTGCCACCTTCGCTCTCATAATCAAGGGGATAGTCTCAATTTTTCCCCAAAGGATAATGGTTCAAAACACCAGAGAGAAATGGGCTTCTTTTCTTTTGTGTTTGCTTCTGTTTTATAAATGAAGATACTGGATTCCACAAACTTCTCCAAACAAAAACAGAAGTAATGTTTCTAGGGTATCTTGTCAGATGTATCACTGTGGAAAATCAAAGGAGACTGAATGGCTTCAGCTAGTGTTTAGGAAGGACAGTAGCTACTGAATACATGAAAAATGAAGACAGAGTGTGTGCTTGTCAAAGGGGCTATGTGATTTGTGTCTGTTGAATCTGAGTATCAATAAGGCAAAGCATAGGGCAGCTGCCACTGAACAAGACGACTTGGCATTAATGCACATTGTTGTATAATCTGGGTCACCTTCTGTAGCCCGTGATTGTTACTTGCACAGTTTACATCTGACAATGTATTAGAGGCTGGGCAGAGATAGGAGTAGATTCTACAGGTAGGGAGCTCAAGGCAATTACAGAAAATCCAGGTCAAACTTTAAATCAATGAACAGTAAAATCTACCTGATTGCAATGAACACACATGCGATTTGGGGGTTTTGGTGCTATATTTGTTAAAAAGATTGTTACTTAAATAGTTATTCATCCTCCTTGAAACTTAAAGTGGGCCCGATCCAATAGGAAGTGAGGAAGGGAAGTGTTAATGTTGAGAAGTACAGGTAGGGGAAGAAAGGGAGCAAAAGAAATAAGACACATAAAAGGAAAGGTGAAGTGAGTTTACAATACATTTTATAGGAAAGAACTTTGTAATGTCAATGCAGTATGTATTAAAATTCCTAGCATTTGCTACAGTTAGCTTTGTTTGTTTGTTTTAAAGATTTTATTTATTTATGAGAGAGAGAGCACAATCAGGGGAATGGCAGGCAGGGGAAGAGGTAGAAGCAGGCTCCCCGCTGAGCAAGGAGCCTGATGCAGAATTTGATTCCAGGACCCTAGGATCATCACCTAAGCTGAAAGTAGACACTTAACAGACTGAGCCACCCAGGCATCCCAGCTGCAGTTAGCTTTTAAGGAGATAATATGTAACCTCTGAAATATACATCTCTTTTTTTTAAGGGCATTATAATTATGAACATATAATTACATACAAATGAATTCTGAGTGGGTGATTTTACTGCTATCTCTAAGTACTTTGTAATTATTTGATTTATTCTCTAGCACACGATTTCTACAGTTTAAAAAACAAATTTGAAGCTTCAATTTGTTTAATTTTTAAGCAGGCCAACTTTTTTCTGTGTTAATATATTTGCTGGCAAAATATGATTATATTGCCTTCCATGTTAAAACACTTACTTTAGACTTTTTTGGGGGTACCTGGCTTTAAAACTTTTACAACCTGGCCTTAGCCGTCTTTCCTACCCTTTTCTCTTAGTACTCTTGAGAATGTTCTAGTCAAACAAAATAATACCTAACTGTACAAGTGTTGAATGTGTTAACATTTTACATGTT
The DNA here is from genome assembly GCF_922984935.1 of Meles meles. NCBI lineage: Eukaryota > Metazoa > Chordata > Mammalia > Carnivora > Mustelidae > Meles > Meles meles. The sequence goes on along the minus strand of NC_060082.1, from coordinate 33,002,742 downwards.
ATATTCCCTTTAATTCTTACAACTCTATGAATAGATACTGTTATAATCATAGGCATTTTATAGAATGAGACCAAGACTCAAATCACTGTATCAGTGTATCTCAGCCTTCGGTGCACATCAGAGAGAGGGAATGGTAATTGGAGATGCGGTTTCGCAAGTACAGCTCCAGATACTTAGTATGTCTCGTAGATCCTAGGAGCCTATCATTGATCCAGCTCTTGATTTCAAAAGCAGGTGATCACAAGTTCTGCAATACCCAATAAATCTTCCTTGAGACTTTACTGAGAACATGTTGATGCTAGGAATCGTTAAAATAGTTAAAATATAAACATATCTCTCTCCTCAAAGTGATGATTTAGGAGAGAAGCCAGGCAATGTAAGTCTTGCAAGCATTATTCCCATTTAATATACTTAACCTATCAAGGAGAATTTGTCATTAATTCCATTTTGCAGCTGAAGAACCAGAGGCTCGTACAAGTTTATTTACTTAGCCAAGGCCATACTGCTAGTGAATCGCGAAACTGGGACTAGAATCCAGTGGTCACCTCATCATTCTGAGCTCTTAGCTTCCCTGTAGTGATTCCCTGGAAATGATAGAGTGGAAGACCCTTAACACGCTGCTCACAGTAAAATAAACATATGAGTTGAATGAATCAATAATTCTTCCTCTTGACTTTTGAAATATATTTCAATTAATTCTAAATTTGTGAGAAAAGAATCACTTTGACTACAAACTACATATATATATGTATATACACATATACATAAATAAAATATATATATATATATATATGTTTTATAAAAGTGGTGCCTTGCTCTCCTATCAGGGCTGTGACATTTATACCATTTGTCCAATGTCCTACACTCTTTTCCTTCTGGATAAGCACATGGGACAGGATGAATATTAGAGTGGGGTTCAGGAAGTGCCATTTACTTTGGCTTCCTGAGCTTGTAGATATTCCCCTTTCCATGGAGTTACAATGAATTTTCTATTACTCTCTCCTTTGTTTTTTTCTACATTCCACAATTTGCAAAACTGGTTCTCATGTACTTTAACAATTCAGGACTTATTTTAATTTGAATTATTTTAATTTTAGTAATTCAGGAAGGTTTTTGCTTTTGATGTATTAAGAAATAATTTTATTGGAGAAAGACTTTCCTATAGTCCATTACTGGGGACTGCTTAAATAACGAGAGCACCCTTTGATAACTCTCTATGCAACTTTGCCATATGAATCTGTTATGAAGGAGTTTAAATAAACTATCACAATAAAGCAACCATGAATCAGAAAAGTCATTTATGGCTATATTTCACTAGTCTTTTATACATTTTGAGGTAAATTGAATATTTTTCTATGTAAATGTCATATTTAGACTAATTTAAAAGTAACTTTTTCAACCCATCTTCTAAGCATGGTCACAGTATGTAAGTAACACATGGTTTGATGGAACTATTATTATAAAGTTGTTTAAATAACTTCAGTGACTTTGGGATACTACCCAGTCTTCCAGAACTTTCCGCAATTATTAAGTGACTGAATCTGAATAGAGTTATTTTAAAAAATACTTTCTCTTTAATCTGTCTCAAACAAAAATTCTGTTTGACAGAACAAATAGAATCTGTGAAGATATGGTCTGATTTATCCAATCTTAATGCCATTATCAAGAAACACTTGATTTTGCTCAATGAGTCACAGAAGGTTATACTACATGTGTGGAGACGTTTAAAAGTTTGGTATTCACTGTGCTAGTTAATATCCTTGCAACAGCATGTTGTAAATTGCCTACATAATTATTAGATAAAAAGATGTATTTGCTTCTTCATAATTATCTCGTTGGGTTATAATATTATAGTTTCTACTTCATGAAGGTTTCTCACTATTCCCTAAATAATATAACAGAATTAATTTTAGCTTCTATTTTTTGATATTTATCTAAGGTAAATCAGATTTTTCTGAAGAATTGCATTTTTTTCATTTTTTTTTTTAAAGAAAGGAGGGGAGAGGCTGAAGGAGAGGGAGACTCTTAAGCAGGCTCCATGCCCAAGGTGCAGCCCCACACAAAGCTCCATCTCATGACCCTGAGATCATGGTGGCTGAGCTGAAATCAAGAGTCGGATGCTTAACTGACTGACTTACCCAGGTACTCTGTTCTTTTTTCATTTTTTAGTGATTTTCAAAAATTACCATTAATGGTATTAAAATACCATATTTTGAAATTCAAGTGGACAAGAAAAATTAGTCTTTAGTTATCTTTTAAATGTTACAGCCAATTTCAAATAAATAAATAAAATCTTTAAAAAAAAAGAAAAAGGCAGTGCTTGGGTGGCTCAGTCATTTAAGCTGCTGCCTTTCACTCAGGTCATGATCCCAGTGTGCTGGGATGGAGCCCCCCATCAGGCTCCCTGCTTTGTGGGGAGCCTGCTTCTCCCTCTGTCTGCCATTCCCCCTGCTTGTGCTCTCTGCTCTCTCGTTCTCTCTCTGTCAAATAAATAAATAAAATCTTTTAAAAAGTGTTACTGCTGGTTTATCAGGAAATCTGAGATGTCCAATTATTTTCATTGAGAAAATGAAAATAAAAGTATAACTCTTTCCCATTCACACCATCTCTGTTCATTCCAGGTTCAGCTTTGTGATCTATACTTACATTGAACTTTGTATTTATCTTCTATGGAATCAAGATTTGGTATTATTATTTTTATGTTGATTTTTTTAATTATTAATATATAATGTACTATTTGTTTCAGGGGTACAGGTCTATGAATCATCAGGTTTACACATTTCACAGCACTCACCATAACACATACCCTCCCCACACAAAGTCCATAAACCAGCCACCTTATCCCTGTCCCCCCACCCCAGGCACATTTTTTCCTTCCCTGCCCCCCACAACCCACCCCCCCGCCCTGCCTCTCAAATTGATTCATTTCTTTTTTTTACCTATTATACTATAATCATGTAGATTATACTACATTACTCTATGAACAATGGGTGTTTTGCTAACTTATGTATCCTGAACCAGTGGGAGGGAACCACATAACAGGGTAGTCATTCATGGAATAGTTACTAAATCTGACACATTAATGGAATTTTTATAACATAAAGAATTGAAATATAAGAATTGAATAGCTTCCCTTTTCATGACGTTTCTGCATGATTTTTAAAATTCTTACATTGTTTAACTTTTTTATAACAGACTTTATTATTTTAGAATTATTTTAAGTTCACAGAAATACTGAGAGGATGGTACAGAGCGGTCCCTATATCCCACACCCAATATCCCTTATTTTTAAGATCTTACATCTGTGTCATTGATTTGTAGCAATAAATGAACCAATACTGATACATCATTAACTAAAGTCCATGGTTTATTCAGATTTCCTCAGATTTTACAGAATATTTTTTTTCTATTCAGTATCCCATTCAGGATACCACATTACATTTAGTTGTCCTATATCCTTAGGTTCCTCCTGGCAGTGGCAGTTCCTTAGGCCTTTGTTTTTGATGACCTTGACAATTTTAGGGAGTACTGATTAGGTATTTTACAGGATCTTCCAGTATTCGAATTTATTTGATGTTCTTCTCATGGTAAGACTAGAGATCTCGGTCATTGAAAGGAAGACCGCAGAGGTAAGGTATCATTCCCATTACATCATATCAAGGATACGTATGACCCACATGATTTGACTATTGATGTTGACCTCAGTCACCTGGAAGGTGGTATTTGTCTGTACTCCTTTTTTGGAAAGGAAGTCACTATGCTCAGCCTACACCTAATGAGTGGGGGAATTATGTCCCCGCTTTTGGAGGGAGGAATACCTACATAAATTATTTGGGATTCTTCTGCATGAGAGATTTGTGTCTTCTTGTCCATTTATTAATTTATTCAAGTATTTATTGATATGAGCATGGACGCATGGTTATTTATTTTATACTCTGGGCTATAATCTAATACTACTCTATTTTGTTACTCAAATTTTTCCAGCTTTGGCCACTCAGAGTTCTTTCAGTTGGCTCCTTGTTCTCTTTTAACTTACCCCCCATCAATGTGAGTTGCCTTTTTTTTTTTTTACTTTGAAAACTACCTTACTTTCTAGCTCTATAAGATGTTCTAGACTTATCTTGTATATTTCTTGCCCCAGCCCTAGCCTAGGTCCTCATTCCAACAGGCCCTGGTTCCCTTGTACTAGAGAACAGCAAACCAAACCAAGATCTAAATGTAAGATATGCTTGTTGGCCACTGGGGTGTCGTTTGTTTTAGGCCACCTTGGTTGACAGAGCATAGAAATAAATGTGTGTATGTTAATGTGTGTGTGTGTGTGTATACAATATGTTCATTGTTACATATTGAGCTAGATATGCATTAATACTATACCTCTAACTTTATTATCACATGGATTAGATAGTTCTAGCTTCCTCCCCCCGCTTCTCTGTAAATTCCCACTCTAGTAGTGAGAAACTTGGTTCCTACCATCTGTCATCCATTTACTTATTGAAATTCAGTAAATACAGTTTAAAAAGTATGTAAAATATATAGCATCAAATTATTTACCCATAATCCTGTAGAAATAACTTAATGTGTTTGAGTAGAGCACTTATGTGCATTTCCTTTCATCTTTAATCTAAACACTCTGCCTGTTTCTAATGCTACTTAAGCCAGTGCTTTTTCCCTCATTCCCTTCTGTGTGATTGTTACATAATTTATAATACAGTTAGATTGTTGTGTCACAGTCAACATTCCTTCCTGGGTTCCCTTGACTTTCAAAATGATTTTTGAAATTTGCATACAATAAAGTTCTCCCATTGTGCCCTAAGGTTCTGTAGATTTTGACAACATGATACATCACAATATTATACAGAATAGTTTTACTACATTAAAAGTTCCTTGTGCTTTACTTTTTTTGACCCTCCTTTCCTGCCTCAACCCCCAGGGAACCACTGTTCATTTTATTGCCTGTAGAGTTTTGTCTTTTACAGGATGCCATATAATTGGAATTGTAAAATAGGCCTAGCTTCTTTCAAGTTGCAGTATTTTAAGGTCCTTCATGTCTTTTGTGACTTGACTCATTTCTTTTTATCACTGAATAATACTCTGTTGTATGTACCAATTTGTTCATTCCTTTACCTGTTGAAAGTTATCTTGGTTTCTTCTGGCTTTTGGCTATGGTATCAGTTTCCTTAGGTGGCTATGGCAAAGTATCATAAACTGGGTGGCTTAAACAACAGACCCCTATTCTCCCATAGTTCTGGAGTCTAGAAGTCTGAAATCAAGGAGTCAGGAGGGCCGTCCTCCCTCTAAGACTCTTGTATAAAATACCTGCCTCTTCTTAGTGTCTGGTAGTGGTCTTCAGTCCGTGGCATTCCTTGGTTTGTGGCTGCATCACTTCAATCTCTAATCGTTTGGTGTTTTCCAATTGTCTGTCTGTCTTGTCTTCTTATAAAGACATCAGACATTTAAAAAAAAAAAAGACATCAGTCATTGAGTGAGGACCAATCCTACTAACCTCGCCTTAACTTCATTCCATCTACAAAGACCTTATTTACAGATCTAGGTACTAGGAGTTAGGATTTCAACTTACCTTCTTTTTTAAAAATTAATTAATTAATTAATTAATTTGATATACAGAGATCACAAGTAGGCAGAGAGGCAGGCAGAGAGAGAGAGGATGAAGCAGGCTCCCCACAGAGCAGAGAGCCCAATGTGGGACTCGATCCCAAGACCCTGGGATCATGACCTGTGCCAAAGGCAGAGGCTTAACCCACTGAGCCACTCAGGCGCCCCTTCAACTTATCTTCTTGTGAGGGGGGGCGCCTGGGTGGCTCAGTGGGTTAAGCCTCTGCCTTCAGGGCAGGTCATGATCCCAAAGTCCTGGGACTGAGTCCCACATCGGGCTCTCTGCTCAGCAGCCTCTTCTCCCTCTACCCCTCCCCACAGCTCACATGCAGGCACACACATGCTCTCTCTCTCAAACGGGCAAATAAAATCTTTTTTAAAAAATATATCTTCTTTGGGCACCTGGGTGGCTCAGTGGGCGAAAGCCTCTGCCTTCTACTCAGGTCAAGATCCCAGGGTCCTGGGATTGAGTCCCACAGTGGGCTTTCTGCTCCGTGGGGAGCCTGCTTCCTCCTCTGTCTCTCCCTGCCGCTCCGCCTACTAGTGATCGCTCTCTGTCAAATAAATAAATAAAAATCTTAAAAAATATATATATCTTCTTAGGAGACAATTCAACCTATAATATCTACTCCGAATAAAACTCTGATATATGATGAAACTGCTTGATTAATACCGCTTTTATTGGTAAGTTAACTTCATGTGTAAACTGAATTATAAAAGGATTTTATAAAACATGGTAACTGGTCAATAGGATATGCTCCTATTTTGCTCCTGGTTTTCATCTTTCTTTACGCTATCCCCACCTTTTGCACATTCAACCTTCTGGTTTGAATTGAACGCTTGGAAATTTCCTCCTTCATAGATCTGCCCTATGAAATTGAGTCAGTGTCTGATTAATATTGAGAGTTGGCGCTAGAACTGGTTATAAATGTTTCCATATTTACGTGGGACAAATAGCTTAGCTCTTTACCTAAATACATGTTCATTACTTGAAGCTGCTTTTCTTTCAGAAACTGTGTTTGTTACTTGGGGCACCAAAAGATTACTAGGTCTTTCATTATCAATTAGAACACTGATTATAAATTACTGTGGTGCATTATTTGTTATATTTATTAATATGCCATTATCTGTTCTCCTCTTAGGTTTTTGCCATACGAGTGAAATTAGAGAAGGAAAGTAACTCGGTCATGTAGCACTAGATCATTTGTTGATATTGTTAATACTTTTTTGTGTGTGTGTGTGTGGTTTTGTGTGTGTGTGTGTGTTTTTAATCAATCTTCTAGAGTTTCTTGCACAATTTAATAAAAAGCAGTGATTTTTCTGAAGTTTTACAGCAGTATGTTTTGTAGGTTGTCCTATATTCCCTAGCTTTTCCTTTATAGAGAACAAAGTTCTATTAAATGTAAAATTCAAGCCAATAATAACTGTAAGGGACACAGAATAAGAGAAGAACTGTAGCAGGAATGGGTAGGAATATTGAGCTGAATGGTTTTGGTTTCTTGGTTCTAGAGGGAAATCAAGGTAAGATTAGTTGTCTCTAGCCTCAAGATAGGATAATTAATAAATGCTAAAAGTTTTCTATTCAATCAATTCATTTATTCCAAGATTTCTACTCCGTCCTTATGGCTGATACTGTTCTAGGCTTTGAGGACGCAGTAGTCAACAAAGAGACCATAATCCTTGCTATTGTTAAGTTTATATTTTAATGGGGTGAGAGAGAGAAAAACCAAATAAAGAAGCACAATATGTAATTGTGAGGGGGACAATAGTGCTTTGGAGAAAAGCAAAAGATGAGAGAAAGAGAGCAGATGAGATGGGAGGATATCTGGGTGAATAATATTTTGGCAAAGAAAATAGTAAGTATAAATGTCCAGAGGCAGGCATGTGCCTATAGTGTTTGACCTATTGCAGGTGTTCAACATAGCTGGAGTAAACTAAGCACAGAGCAAAGCAGTAGGAGAGGTATCAGTTACATGTGTCTATTCTTACAGTAATCTTACACAGTAGCTATTATGAAGCCCATTAAGACACCTAAGGCCAAGATAGTTCACGTAAAATATTTAATACACAGTTACGAGGTGATAAAATTAAGATTTAAGCTCAAGTCTGTCAGGTTCTAAGCCTCATATTAGCTCACAAAAGCCAAAAGGTAAACATTCAGGAATTTTGCACGTGTTATTAAACCACTCTAGTTTGCAATGGTGGAAGTAATTGCATCACAGATATTTTGGCAAACACAACAAATCAGGAGGCTTTTTTAAAAAATCATTATTCCTAGATAATTAAGTATCTATTTCACCTTTAAAACTTTTCCAAATTAAAAATGTTCAGTTTCAACTGCTATCCCACTCTTGTGACTAATTTCCAGAGAGACAGGAATTGCTCATCTGTGACCCAGATTACTCTCACTGTAGTCTTTTTGGTTCTTTACATAATTGTCCTGATAATTCCTAATGAATAGTTCTTGTCTCTAAATTCGAAATTCTTTGACCCTTTAAAATAAGCCTGCTTTAGGCAAATTAGTGAGAGCAGGCGGCTAACGAGGTTGCGTTTACGGTTCAATCTCAGGACAGTTCAGTCTGCTTCATGCAGAGACCAAGTCTATTCACAAGCAATGGTCTGTCTAGTCAGTGTGAGATTTGTAGTTTTGAGCACAAGGAAAGAGAATGAAAACTCTTAGCAAATGGAATATCACTACTGGAAAAATCGACCGCAAGTTAGCAGCAATAGGTAGATGAATTATTGTGATTTCTTACCTTTCTATAATTTTAGCTATTTTTCCTTCGAAATGTAGATGAAGAGCAATTATTTATATTTTTAAATATGTAGAGCCGGGACATTCAGAGTCAGGCCCTGGTCCATCATTAGTTAGTTACCTGTCCAAAAATGCATTACTTCAGCTCACGGGTCTCTAATTTTCCTCACTAGTCAGATGAGGGAGTTACATTCTATCATTACCAAGTTTCCTTTGAGATCTACATTTTATGATTCCTTGATTATTTTAAATAATTGAGTCACAGAGTTTCATAAGTAAAGGGTATTTCTAGTAATCTCACCCTATGAACTACCTTTCGCTAGGTTATGTTGCAGCAACAAACTCACTCAACATTTGAATGGTTTGAAACAAAGGTTTATATTGTGTTTCCACAGTATATTTTGACAACGACTCTACTTCATGTGTCTTTTCATTTGGGGACCTAAGTGGAAGGCACTGTACCTTTCCAGAAAATGGTATTTTTTATGGCAGAAGGAAAAAAGCAATGGTAGAGACATGTAGAGGCTCTTAAATCTTCAGCTCGTATATACTTACATCACTTTGGCTCACACTTCATTGTCCAAAGTAGGTCAGGTAGCTAAGCCTGATGTCACTGGACAAGGGATGTATTGAGGTAGAAAATATTCGAAACAAATATAGCTTGCTCCATTTTTTCTGTCGTTTCCAACTTCTAAGAAGATATTTCTAAACAAATTTATTTAAGTAACCATGAATATTCAAAATGAATGAATAATAAAGTGAATATAAAAATTTAAAAGATACTGACAAACATTTCAATAAATATTAAGCAGTTAATATGAGTAAGGTATTGACAAAAAAAAAAAAAAAAGACCATTACTCTCCAGGCATATCAGTACTTTATGTGGAGCAGACAGATAATGTTCACACATTATCTAAGAGAATATCACACTCTGAGATATTGCCAGAGGTCTATGCACTGATCTGGGCATTCTTTCCAGATATAGCGATAGAAAATTTAGTCCAAAAAGGTCCAACTCATCCTGTGATATGAAGAAATGTTTTCTATAAGGAAATAGAATCAAACTTGCTTTGAAATCATTGCCCCTAATACTTTGATGTTAATTCAGCTCAAAGTTAGGGAATAGCATATCTAGTTTGTAGGTTATAAATTCCTACTTCTCTTCATTTTTTTTAAAAGATTTTATTTATTTGGGAGAGTGTCTGAGCAGCGGTGGGGAGGGGGAAAGAGAGAGGGAGAAGGAGGTTTCCCCACTGAGCAGGGAGCCCCAGCACTCCTGGCTTAACCCCAGGACTCTGGGATTATGACCTGAGTTGAATTCAGCTCAGTTCTGACACTATTTACCTGGGGTCAGGGCAAACCCACAGGTTAAGGGCTCTGTCCCACCAGACCACCCATTCCCACCTTTCCCACTTCATATATCCAATTGCAAGTCCAGGTTGCCGCTCATGCTTCTGACAGACTAACTATAAATCAGAGGCTCCCACAACCATTTTCTCAGGCATGGTAAATTGCTAGAGTGGTTCACAGAACTCAGAAAAAGTCGGTTTACTTACCCGATTATGGACATATTGTAAAAGGATACAGCTCTGAAGAGTAAAATGGAGGAGATGTATAGGGCAAGGGATGGACGGTGGAAAAGGGTGCAGAGTTTTTTTGCCCTCTCCAGACATCTCCACGTGTTCATCAACCACGAAGCTCTCCAAACTCCCTCATTTTTTTTTTAATCAAGGCTTCATTACATAGTCATGATTGATTAAATCATTGACCATTGGTGATTAACTCAACCTCCAGTTTTTTTCCCCTCCCTAGAGATCAGGTGATGGGGCTGAAACTTCCAACCACCTAATTACAGGGTTGGTTTCCCTGGCAACCAGCCCCCACCCTGTGGCCATCTAGGGGCTTTCCAAAAATCAGCTAATTAACAAACAGTGGTGTGTCTAGAGGGCTCACTATGATTAACGAGACACTCTTTTCACCTTTATCTCTCTGGCACTGTTTCAGGAACTAAGGACAAAAGATTGAATATCATAAAAATGATGCTTCGATGGCTCTTAGGAAATTACAAGAGTTTTAGGAGCTGTGTGCCAGGAACTATGGATGAAGAGTTGTATCACAGTTATATCACAACCTCTACCAGAGGTTGGTTAAAAAAAAAAGAAAGAAAGAAAAAGAAAAAGAAAAGCTTTACATTTTAGCTATCAGTGCCTATAAATTACATCAAACACACTATTGCAAGAAGCTATTATTAAGAGATAAATTGAAGCATATTACGCATTTTAAGTTTATTTGAAAAAAAAAAATCTCTGAATCAGGCGGTGCCAAATGGGACAGGGGTAGGAGCATTTCCCTGACAAAGAGCTAGGGGAAGGACTGTTGAGCTGGTGGAAGCAAAATGAAGCAATTATTTGGCCAATGCTTAAGCTGTTGCTTTTATTTAGGAAAGCCTGGTTGGCTGTTTGTGATTGGTTGTCCTAAGGTTTTGATTTCTTAACCTTGAGGCATTACAGGTATAGGTTTTGGTTTGTTTACAAGGCTTGCGAATGCATTAGGGCCATCTCAGTGTAGTGGCCTCCATGTTTAATTAATACCTTCTGGACTAAAAGCCTTAAGAAAAGTCTCTTCAATCTGCCTCTTATATTGTTGACTGTATCTCTACATTTTCTCCTAAGCTAATCATGAGATAATTAAAGAACTATTTTCTTTATTTATAAACTTGAGTAATTATAGAAATAAATAGAAATGTTCTTCTCCTAACTAACCTTATTATATCTTATTTATTTTGCCTCCTGGGTTCCTTTATGCAACCCTCCACGGAGAACTGAAAACAGGGTATGTATGTGCATTTAATTTTCTGCTCAGCAGCAGCAGTTAGCTGACTCGCTGTTGGAACTGCTTGAGGTTCTGAACTAAGCCCTAGAACTAAAGGAAAGTGTATATAAACTTGCTGCTTCCTCTAGACTTGGAAGAGCGAGAAGAGAGGCAGATGTGTCCATGTCGAGGCACTTGCTGAGTCTGTGGTCAAAGGAGCAAGACTGATACAAGGCGAAGGTCAAGCAAAGCTTTATATCATGCCAAGCATCGAGAATCAAACTCACCGTTCGGGGTCACCTCTTACAGACAGGGCGACCCCTCCCTGCCTCACAGACTAACTTTTATAGAGCAAAGGCCATGTGGTTGAGCCTGGCCACATACAGGTGGCCAATGAGATTGTAACACACATAGAAACTGCACAGTCATGCAAGGTTCCACACGGGTGGCCAATTGAATTACAATTCACCCCATAGTAGCTATTTGAACTAGCCTATCACCTTGGTCAGAATTGGTGCCCAAAAGGCGGGGCCCACACTCCTTAGTTGCTAGGGAGACAGCATGTGCGCCCCACTGATTGGATGTCTCCACCTGATGCAACTCATCCCCGCGTTTGGGCTCTGTTGTCTCCACCTGACCTGACCCGCCCTTGTATTTGGGCTCTGTTATCAGGAACTGGTTGACCACATTCTACTGGTTTCCCAGACTTGCTTTTAAGTAAGTTCCCCGTGGGTGGGGGGGAAGTGTGGAAAACAGGGTCAGTGGAAGTTTTACTGCATAAACAACAAAATAACCGGATGGAATCACTCTGCCTAAATAGGCCCTTACAGCACTCAGTGTCAAAAAAGCAGAAGCAACCCAATAAGCCCTACCTTTTTATCCTCATATTCCTTGTATTTGGATCTAAATAAATCTTGAGGATCCTATTTATTTTAAATTCGGGGAGTCAATGATTCATACTTTCCTGGGATGTCAGCTACAACTAAACTTTGTTATCTGTCTTGTCCGTGTCAGCTACTGAGTAGTTGACATAGTTTATCTCATTTAATTCAAAGCTTGTGATAAAGATAATTATTCTCGGGCGCCTGGGTGGCTCAGTGGGTTAGGCCGCTGCCTTCAGCTTGGGTCATGATCTCGGGGTCCTGGGATCGAGTCCCGCATTGGGCTCTCTGCTCAGCGGGGAGCCTGCTTCCCTCTCTCTCTCTCTGCCTGCCTCTCTATCTACTTGTGATCTCTCTCTGTCAAATAAATAAATAAAATCTTTAAAAAAAAAAAAGGGGGGCAGTGTGAAGCTCCCTAAAATGAGACAGACTTTAACAACAACAAAAAAATAATAATTATTCTCATTTTGCCTAGAAATCTAAGTCTTAGAGAGGAAAAGTAAAGCCATTCACTAAATAGTTCATTCAAATATCTAAAAACATTTTTTTTGTTTAATGTACTTTTCGATATAACCATATCACACATTCAGAATTTGGAAATAGTGATTCCTGTATTCATAAGACCTCTTAAACATTGTATAATTGAAACTTTTGGTCTCCCAGAATTATATAGACCTTATATAGATACAGTAAGACAACTCTGCCTCCAAACTTTTGGCTTTATGAAGGTAAACATTAATGTAAATATACTGGCAATCATAAATCAGAAAACATAATCAAGGGAGGGAGATGTAAGAGGAAGAGCATCAATTAAGCCTTAAAGTAGGTTCCACTTGTGAGTAATGAGCTACTGCTTAAGTCTTGAGAAAGAAAGCTATTAAATAAAAATTATTTATCATGTAATCATTAATGTGCAATGTTGGGATCTGGGAGTGAACAATCAAGAAAGAATTCCTGAGCCATTTTTGGTGTGAAAAATGTGGTTTTATTACAGTACAAGGACGGGACCTGTGGACAGAAAGAGCTGCACTGGGATTGTGAGGAAGGGCTGATTATATACTTTCAAGTTGGGAGATAGTGTGAGTCTCTAAGGAATTTGGGAGCAAGGTTTCCAGGACCTCAAGGGGCTAGCTGTTGATAGGATAAGGTCATTTATACTGTCTAGTAAAACTTTAGTCATGAGACCCTTCAGATGTATATTGGTGTGTCACATGCTTGGAGGATGATTTCTGACCTGTATCTTGGGGGGCAGAGATAAACAAAGTTTCCAAAAGGATTTTTAGATGTTAAAGTAGACTTACAGGATCCTGGAGGTGGGGCTAATGTCAAGCTAAGGTTGCCTTTTGCCCTTTGCAAAGTATTAACATTGTAGCAGTTGAGTTCCCAGAGGAAGGTCACTCTGCCTGTCTCAAGTATTTATCAATGGGTTGTAAGTTGTAAGAAAATTTAATTTCTTTCTACATTTCTTTTGCCTTTGTTCTCCACCTCATTCATCACCAGTGCACATGCTCCAAGTGTAATTCTAAGTATCGACATACTGTATATCCTCGAAGGGAAAAAGTGTGAGAACGATGATGGAATTTCAAAGAATCATGAACTTGGGGAATAAACTGGCTTTAAAAAATTCTAAATATCATACTGACCATGTTTTCTACCAGGCACATTTCTCTAAGGCATTTTAATTTACTCTAATAGGTGATTACTTTTTTACTTTAATATTGGAACTGCTTAGAGTATAGATTGTCATAAAGATAGATCTCATTAATTTGTAGGGTGAATTATAGTCCCTACCATCAATATAACCATTTATTTTTTAAACGAAGGGTGGTTTCATATTCTTTTTCTTGCAAATATTTCACTGAATTTTCCTACTTAACTCTACTTGTTTCTGCTATTTTATGGCATACCTTTTTTTTTTATGGCATATCTTAACCATGCCTTGCAAACTATTTGTAAACAGTCAGTGAGATTTTGTGCACACTAATGTTTTTACACAATTTACTGTGTAAAATAAACACATGGGAGGTGATTTAAGTGGTGGATTTTTATGGGTTCCAAGTCCAAATGTTATAATTTAGTTATTCCTAGGTGGGACCCAGGAATCAGTTGTCTTTTGTTTTGTATTTTTTTTTTTGAAACTAGCCTCACACGACTCTGATGCACGTTGTTTACAGACCAGACTTTAAGAGACACTAATCCGTAGTTTAACAAAGTAGGAGCTGGGAGATGATTGATTCTCAAAGTGTGGCAAAGGCTGCTGTGAGGGAAGAAGAGGGTGTAGGGGAGTAACAGGTAAAGAAGAGGCAAGAAGCAACCAAAGGCGTGGTACGTTTGGGACCTAGGAACAGAAAAATGCACCAGTGGGGAAGTGATGTGAGATAAGGGGGTGGGGTTCATGTAGGAACAGGCTTTCAGTGCTATAAGGAAGCGTTGCTCTCTTGTCAGAGTTGCTCAAGTGTTTCCATATCAAGGCCCATAGAGAAAGGGTAATATAAGCTTACCACTCTAACCACACTGTCGGGACTGCTGACAACCAAGGATGACCACCGGCATCCTCCCATAGCTCTGGCACTCCTGTAACCTACTCTTTGCACACATATTTGGGAGAGCCACTAAGAAGATGGGAAGACACTGAAGGCCTTTTTTTTTTTTTTAAGATTTTATTTATTTATTTGACACAGAGAGATCACAAGCAGGCAGAGAGGCAGGCAGAGGGAGAGAGAGAGAGGAAGGAAGCAGGCTCCCTGCTGAGCAGAGAGCCGATATGGGATATGGGTTCGATCCCAGGACCCGGGGATCATGACCCCAGCCGAAGGCAGAGGCTTTAACTTTAACCCACTGAGCCACCCAGGCGCCCCAAACACTGAAGGGCTTTAAACAGGAGTGCTGAATCTCCGCTTTGGCCACAATGCGGATGTACTAAAGAGGGGAAAGGCTGTAGGTTGAGAGGCTTAGCTTACAGTGATGGGGACCTGAAACAGTGTGGTCATAGCAAAGAGGAGGAAACAGGGGGGACTTAGAATATTTAGGGGGAATCACTTAGCATTTGAAGAGAAATGAGAGGGAAAGGGGATATAGTGAATGATGACTTCAGGTTTCTAAATCTTTTTTTTTTTTTCAATTTTTAATTTATTTATTTTTTCAGCTTAACAGTATTCATTGTTTTTGCACAACACCCAGTGCTCCATGCAAAACGTGCCCTCCCTATTACCCACCACCTGTTCCCCCAACCTCCCACCCCTGACCCTTCAAAACCCTCAGGTTGTTTTTCAGAGTCCATAGTCTCTTATGGTTAGCCTCCCCTTCCAATTTTTTTTTTTTATAAACATATAATGTATTTTTATCCCCAGGGGTACAGGTCTGTGAATCGCCAGGTTTACACACTTCACAGCACTCACGTTTCTAAATCTTAAATGGTATGATAGCATCTCAAATAGTAAATGCAAGGAAGAATCAAGGTTAAATACCTACAATTGAAATTTTTATTTTGAAATATAATGGGGACATTCAGGTGAAAATGTCCATTAGGCAGCTGGAGATGCCCTTCCAAAGCTCAAAGGAGAAAACCAATTAGGAGATGAATATTTGAGTCCTCACTTGCTAATAACTATCATTGAGCCCATACTCTGGACTATTTACATGATAGGAACAGACAAAGTCTAGAGAGAAAGTCTACAAAAACTTTTTACACTTTGGATCAAAGCCTTAAATACGACTGTTCATACCTAATGACCCGGTAAATCTAATAGGAAAATAATAATTAAAAATGAGGGCAAAGATTAATGTGCCAAGGTAGTTGTAACATTTGTATATACTGAGAAATTAGAAACAGCCCTAATAAAATCAATCAAACATACTCATACTAAGAAAATATTTGAAACAAATTGTGTGGCTTTATGATCTAGTATCTAGAGTTACTTTTTTAAATATATTTTTAAAATTTTTTTAAAATTTAAGTTATACCCAACTGTACCCCAGGGGTACAGGTCTGTGAATCGCCAGGTTTACACACTTCACAGCACTCACCATAACATATACCCTCTCCAATGTCCATAACCCAACCACCCTTAGAGTTCCTTTCAAAGATAGAAACACAATCCAGTAGCCAAAACTAAATTAAAGCAATTTAAATGTTTTGTGGTGTCTCTTAAACACATGGAAATACAGAATATAATGCACAGGGGGGAAAAAACTTCAAAGGAAATACTCTTTCTCAGGGCAGCTGGGTGGCTCAGTCGTTAAGTGTCTGCTTTTGGCTCAGGTCATGATCCCGGTGTCCTGGGATTGAGCACCACATCGGGCTCCATGTTCAAGAGGGAGGCCTGCTTCTCCCTCTCCCACTCCTCCTGCCTGTGTTCCCTCTCTCGCTGTGTCTCTCTCTGTCAAATAAATAAAATCTTTAAAAATAAAAATACCTTTTCTCCATTTTTATGTTCTCAACATCTCTGGCCACTTTTCCAGATCCAATCTCTCAGCCTTCCCAAAGATCCTTCCTCTTGAAGGCATCATCGTTTCCCCCTTCTTTTTTCGTCTTTGAAACAAATCTCAACCCTTTCTTATCTAAGTCCCCTGTCTTGGATTCTCAAATCTGTTTCTCTCCTTCTCCATTAAATTAATTTTGCATCAGAAAAACCCAGGGATAAAGCTGGCAAGGATAAAATGATTCATAGAGGCTGAAAGAGGGGTAGGGAAGATGAACAAATAAAACCAAATTTACTCTAGAGGGCAAGAAAAGGGGGAAAGAATGTCAACACTTAGGCAAAAGTTGACTTTTGTCTCCCCCAAAATGTAAGTAAAAAAAAAATGCAAAATGTCATATGGTGTGTCATGTAAAACATATATGTGATATAAAAAAAAGGCAGGCAAAAAATTTTGAATAATCACAAAATAGAATATTATTTATACTACATTTGAAAAATAATATAGATATTCTAACAATAAATTTTAAGTCACAGAGCTCCTGCTAAGAGGAGTAATTTATAGACAAAAATATTAAGTAAATATTTCCTATTTTTAAGATGCTGAAAAAATATGCTTATAAGAGAGAAATCAGTTTTGAAAATATCTAACAAATGAGAAATAGTTTTTCAATCACAAGCTGTATGACCTTGACCTGCTTTACTTTAAACTCTGTTTTCTCTGCTTTTTTTTTCTCATCTGTGAAATGGAAATGGTGATAATTTTTCTTATTTATTTATTCATTTTATTTTTCATTATGTTCAGTTAGCCAACATATAGGATAGCATAAGTTTTTGTTGCAGTGAGTGTTCAATGATTCATTAGTTGGGTATAACGTCTAACTGCATTGGAGTTTGTGAGGATTAAATAAAATCATGTATGTGTGACACCTTCTGCTTTACCGGGAATTGTGGTCTTAACCTCAGACTGAGAAACTCAAGATTCACAGCAGGCTTCTTCAAGCGCTAAGGTTGGTTATCTTTAAGAAAGTTTACAGGACAAGCATCGTGATGCACACAACACAGCAATGGTCTTGTGATCCCTAGGTACAGCTTTGGATGTCCCAATCATTGTCCACACTGGGTGTGTACAAGTCACAAGGAACAAAGTTGACTGGATACAACCTCAGCTCAGGGAAGTCATCAGCTCTGAGGTCCCTTCAGGTTTTATGTTGAGCCATATGCATGCAACTGTCCAGTCTAATCTTAGATTTATGCGAATAGCCCCCATGCTGCAGGGCGGCTCCATTTCATTCATTCCCAGTCACTCATTAAACAGACTTGACAATGAGTTTCAAGTGCTTGGTCGAGTACACAGGACTTTCGTTTATCTTGTACCCAACATAGGTAATTTATAACCATTCCTGAGTTGCTGCTGCAAGACTAAAGGTCAAACCTTCAGGCATTTCTGACTCTAGGGAAAAGGCCAAAGAAACAGCTGTTAACCCTTCTTTTCTAGTATGAAAAATGCTGAGACAGTAAGCAAATAAAAACCTTCAGTTATTGCACTGATATTTTAAAAGCTGATAGATCAAGTGTTCATTATAATACTATAATTGTTTTAGAACAAGAACAAGGAAATCCGCTGCTTGATTGGAATCTTTTCCTCTTTAATAGTTTTTTGATATGATCATTGTTTAAAATCAGGGGTTCCCCCAAGCCTCTGTCACAATCCTTTCACTTTTTTTTTTTTTTTTTTAGATTTATTCATTTATTTGACAGACAGAGATCACAAGGAGGCAAAGAGGCAGGCAGAGAGAGAGGAAGGGAAGCAGGCTCCCTGCTGAGCAGAGAGCCTGATGTGGGGCTCGATCCCAGGACCCTGGGATCATGACCTGAGCCGAAGGCAGAGGCTTTAACCCACTGAGCCACCCAGGCGCCCCTCCTTTCACTTTTAATAAAAATTTAAACTTATTCTGTCCCTTCAAATCGTATTCTGTTGCAGAAGACTTTAAAAATTCAGTGTTGGAGATTGGGGGATGAAGACAAGCTGTGATCTTGAGGGCTGGTTGCTGAAACAGGATGGGGATGAAGGCTACTGAAGTGTAAGGTCATCATTAAACTGTGAAGAATTGTTCTTATCCGCACTCAAGTCCCTCCGGAGTAGGAAGTTACTAGATGGTAGTTGGGATAATTGTTTGGAGGGAGTGAAAAGGTGAAGCTCCATCTGCCCCAAAGACATGGCTTCTAAGAAGATCATGCAAGAAAATGATAGCTAAACCACCTTTAATAATAAATGGCCAGGGGCGCCTGGGTGGCTCAGTGGATTAAAACTTCTGCCTTCAGCTCGGGTCATGATCCCAGGGTCCTGGGATCGAGCGCCACATCGGGCTCTCTGCTCGGTGGCAAGCCTGCTTCCCCCCTCACTCTGCCTGCCTCTCTGCCTACTTGTGATCTTTCTCTGTCAAATAAATAAATAAAATCTTAAAAAATAATAATAATAAATGGCCATGGATATGGGGGGTCAGAGAGTAAAAAGAGACCATGGAGAAAAATGGAGGATGAGGGAGAAGATTGATCAACCTAGCAGAAGATTGATAGGTCCAGAGAAAAACAGCCAGTGAAATATTCCTCTCTTAGGCATGTACTAAGGACTAGGGACAAAAATGTCAAAAGTCTCAATTCTAACTCATATGTATTATGGCATTTTAAAACCTCTGTGTGTCTCCAAAACTTTCGTGAGATTTTATGACTTTTATAGCCATGTGGAGTGGAATGGTGAATAATGGTGAAATTGAGCTATAAACAGATGTAGTGTGATTCAGTCTTGCCTCTCTGCCAAGGCCAGTGTGATGGGAACAAGAGTTTTTTAAGAGATCGAAGTCTGGAAGCTTGAGGTGGCGACTGACAGCAAAGTGAGGAGTAGCCCACGGTGGTAAAACATTCTGTGCACAGGTGAAGCAGGGATGCATGACTCAGGAGACAAAGCTTCTCCCATTTCACAGAGGGAAGGTCATGTCAGGGGAAAGACACATGCTGATTAAATGAATAGAATCATCCAGATAGAACTGAAACTTTCCCAGTAAATTATAATTTTTAATAATTACAAATATAATTTTGCTTATTCTGAATTAGAGGAGAATACACACACACACATATATATATACACACATATGTGTGTGTGTGTGTGTGTATATATATACATATATTATATATATATATATGTTTTCTTGGGTCTCTGTGTACTTCTAGGACTTCTTAGCCAGCACTGGAAAGTCATAGTGTTTTGTTAGAATTAATCTTCAGTGATCTCATAGGTTATTAGTGCCTAAAGACCTTTGCATACCTTGGATGACCTCTTAATGCACCCTCTAGCTTTATAAAGAACTCACTGACAGTTCTCATTTTTTGCATTATAATTTGATAAATATTTTGTTTATATCTGTAATTTAAAGCAAAGCCATGTGGTTGCCAAAAATAATTAAAATTTGATTTGATTATTTAAGCATGTGAATCATCTTCTCAGGTTCAAGGGTAAAAGGAAACTACTTTGAATTCTACTAGTTTTCTTCATAGAGTATTAGACATTTATGAATAAAAGTTCACAAATATCGGAAAATTCTCAAAGTAAATTTAGGATGATAAATTAGTTTATAGTGTAATATTTGTATGCTTCTGGAATTCTAAGCATCTAAACACTGTATCAGATTGTATTCACATTCATAGATCACAAGACAAGTAAAATGAGTTTCTGGAAAATAGCCTGAATAAGTAGAAGTTAATTAAGAATACACTTATCATGATGAGCACTGAATAATGATGTATAGAATTACTGAATCACTATATTATATACCTGAAACTAATATAACACTGTATGTTAAATATACTGGAATTGAAATAAGAAAACTAATAGAAAAAATAAAATAAAATATTATGTTCTATTATGTATTATGTATTATGTATCTATTATGTATTATGTTATATTTTAGAATCAGAAAGGCAGAACTTGATAATAAAGAGGCTGAATTTGATAAACCCAATTTGGGAAGGTATCACATAAGTGGTTCCAGCCGTTGGAACTACAGAATATTTTCATCCTACTAAAACTAGCCTAACATATCCAAATAGTCTGATGTACTACCTGAAATCTCCCCAGAATTTTGTGCTTTTGTTAGTTACGACTCCACAGAAGGTTCTTTTATTAGAAGACAATTCTATATTAATCCATCAATTCTTCAAATAGATTTACTTTCAGTTTATTAACTTAAAGACTTGAAGCAAGAAGACCTAAATAGATCATCTGTGGAAGAGTTTGGAAGAGTTTTTAAGCATGTGAAACTGCTTATAGTGGCCTGTATAATGGGGATCCTGATGGAGCCCAAGGCAGAATGGGTATGCTGACTTCTTACAGTGCAGAACAGAGGTACTAAAGAAAGATGTTGGAGGCGGTAAGAAGGCAACATTCACTCATGCTCACTTTATCTATGGCCTACCTGATAAAAAGGAATCGCTCTACTCATGAAGGAGCAAGAAATACAACTAAGCAAATGATCTACCTGAAATTGCCTTCCTTCTCAGCTATACAGCCTTAAGTAAAAATGAACCAGAAATCCATTGCATTTAAAGGTCATAGTCTGAAGGGCACTTCTGCTTCGGAGCAAATGGAGTAAGAGGGACCAGAATTACCTTCCTGTCTGAAGCAATAAAAAATTTGACAAAATATATGAAACAATGGTTTTCAAGACATGGGCTATTAGGTAATGGACAGCCCTCCCCAAGAACTGGGAAACAAAGGAAGTGAGCCCTACCATTGCTTGAGCTTTCTATGTTGACAGAGTTTCCAGGCAACAGCATAGGAAGGGGGCGCCTGGGCTGAGCCCAGTAAATCACTGAATTGAAGGGGATGTTGAATGTTTGAGGACACTGAAACAGAAAGAATTCACAGTGCAGAGTACTAGAGAAGATTTCTGCACAGAGAAAGAATACCAGAGATCTCCAGAAACTTCCCTTTGAGTATTCCACTGAGTTCTGATCAGCTCATGAATGTGATGAAACTAACCAAGACCTGGGAAAGGATACGACTTGAAATGGTTACAGGTTATAGTGGCCAGCAGTTACAGATGCTGATAGCAGCACTTGTCCTCACTGGCCAGACCAGATAACCTCATGATTTATACAGGACATTGGATAGAGTAAATAGGGTCTTGCTCAGTATTGGCAAATAATTAGCTCTAGACTCAGCCTACTCTTGCTTCACAGATTTTAAAAGTAAATAGGAAAAAGATCAAACTATTTCCAAATAACTGCATCCCAGAACACACCTCAAGAATACTTATAGGAGTATAAAAATAACCAGGATGTAACAACGTGAAATTCACAATCAAATAAAAAAGGCATGCAAAGAAACAGGAAAATAAGACCCAAATGAGGATAAAAATCAGTCCACCAAAACCAATCTCAAACTGATACAGAAGTTAGGATTATCAAATAAGAACATTAAAACAGGTATTACAACTGTATTACAGATGTTTTAAAAAGTTAAGTAAAAAGATGGTAGATATATAAAAAAGATTCAAATCAAACTTAGATGAAAACAACAATATGTGAGATGAAAAGTACACTGGATGGGGTTAATGACAAATTAGACATTGAAAGAAAGATTAGAGAAATGAAGACACAGCAATAGAGACTATACAAAATTAAACACACAGAAAAGTGGGGATTAAAACCAAAACAAAATAAAACAAATAAGCAAAGAAAACCCCACCATAAAACAGAGCAAGTGAACTGTAGAACAACTTCAAGAGGTCTAATATAGGTGTAATTGGAATCCTTGAACAGGGAGATGGGGGAAAAATTATTCGAAGAAATGATGGGCAAACTTCTCCAGGGGACAAATCACAAATCAGACAGAACAAAAGAAAAAACAAAACAAAACAAAACCCTCAAAGAACTCAATACCCCTTCCCCCACAAAAGCAAAAACCCCCAAAACACACCCAAAGCATAAAGAAAACTACACAAAAATACATCATAATCAAATTGCTCCAAATAAATGGCACAGAGACCATCTTAAAGGCAGCCAGAGGGGAAAAAAAGACATATGAGTATACAGAGGAACAAAGACAAGAATGAGAGCATTTCCCCTCAGGTAAATATATAACCAGTGAGCCATCTCTTGGCAGACTGATTACACCACTTTTAATATGGACGAGAAGTGATTCATTCCAACTGAAATGAACAATTACTCTACATTTAGATTCGTTTCTCCTACCCACCATAGTTATCAAAGCAACACAATTCACAGACTCCTAAATGCTATAGTCTCATCATGCTATTCCATGCAAAATCATTTCTGGCTTTTCCCCTTGCTATTCCCCTTGTTATTCCTAGTATCCTAGTCTTATACTAGGAATATTGCTGATGTTTAATATTATAGTTTAGTTCATGGGTTATAAAATGTCAGCATAAAATTTTGCCTCAATATGGAAAGAAAGGTAATAGGCATCTCCTAAGATGGCCTGCAATGATCTCCCCCACCCCACCCATGATGTTCATGCCCTTGTGAAACTCCTCCTCTGTGAGTAGGGCCTGAACCTAGTTCTTAAGGAACAAATAATGGGAAAGTGATCGTATGTCTCTTCCAATATTAGATTGTAAAAAATCTCTTCCACCTGTGGTGCTTACTCATGTTCTCTTGTTTGCTTGTTCTGAGGGAAGCTAGTTGTCCTACTGTGGTCATCCCTACAGAGGGGATCACATGGCAAAGGACTGCCTAAGGCGAACAGCCAGTGAGGAACTCAGACCTTCAATCCAAAGATGTAGGGAACTGAACTCTGCCAAAAACTACACTGGTGACTTTGGAAGCAGATCGTCCCCTGCTAAGCCTCAGATGAAACTGCTGTGCAGCCGAGCCAACAGGATGACTGTGACCACATGAAGGACCTTGAGCTGGAGGTTTCCAGCTAAGCTGTGCCTAGATTTCTGACACACAGAGACCACACATTAATAGATCTTTGATGTTTTAGGCCACTAAGTTTTGCAAGTGATCTGTTACACAGCAATAGAGAACTACTACACTCAGAGCTCCTAGAATTGGAGAATGATGTGTCAAAAACGCAGAAATAGGAAAATTAAAACCATCAAAATCAACAGCATTTAGTAAGAGTTCATGGCACATCTAAGAACAGTTCATTGACTGGGAGCTTTTAAATTCAAAGACAGGAATCTCACAGGTGTGACATTACAAGAAGGCTTATCAAGTGAAAATGAGGATGTTGTTTAACCTTTACAATGACTGATTATTACAGTGGGGGTTTCCAGATTGCTGGGCGTTCATTAAAAACTTTAATCTTTTTCTCTTATGTTTTCTGGTATGATTATCAAAGACATTTACAAGAAATATCCTGAGTTTCACTCGTTTTGCAAAATGAGTTAAAATAAGTTTCACTTCTGTGGTTTTCTTGCTCAGGGAATTTCCAAGTCTTGTCTCCATTCTGTATTTAACATCTATGAATGATGAGCATATGAGTGGAAAGGGTTCTAGTGACTTCTTTTTCAAGAGGAAGGCCTTTTTTATATTAGATGGGAGTCTACAGTTTTATTTTTGAAGTTTACATATGGAGCAATGGTGCATGTTGATGACCAGTAGGCTTGCACAGAATTACATGATTTTTGCTATCCAGCAATTTTTTTAAAACCCATTTTTGTATTTAGGCAATTTCTCACTTTGTTTTATCTTCTCAAGATAAAAGTCAGACTCCCTGATAACTAGAGCACAGGCATGAAATGTAGACTCTTTCGATCAGATAGACATGCACGAAACTTGGATTTGGGAGGAGGCAGATGAAGTGGCAGATCTGCCCAGTGGGACTGATACAATAATAGTCTGGCAAGCAGGTTGATAGAACTGTTTGGCAAGTTGGTGAAATTCTGGCATCTGGTACTGATCGTTACTGAGGCCAAGCTGCTGTAGCAATGGAGTTTTCTTGTGGTAGGACGGCCATTTTTCTTGGCTGCACACTCAGAGCCAGAGTGTCTGACTTTCAAGTGAGGCTCTGGGCTATCCAATATTCTTTTATAAAATTATTTTCTGTTTAAAATACTTGGAGAGAATTCCGTAGTTGGCAACTAAAATCATTTTCCCCATAGATTATAACCTAGTGAATGGCCCATTATTTTCCCAGCGCCTTGTCATTGTATTTCTGGGTATGTGTATATGGCTCTAAATGAAGGCTCTTCGTGCTTCCACTCTTCTTTTATCTACCCTTGTACCAATACCACATGATATTAATTATTAGAAATTTTTAAAATGCTTTACCTATCAATTTTTAAGATTACGGACCTAAAAATCTTTTACATGGTTGGCAAGGAATATGGAAAATTATGTTTGTAATTTCCTCAACTTTTGGTCTTTTTAAGCTTTGTTTTACATGCATACAGTATGTTGGTGATTATTGTATCTTTTCAGTGAGTTGTCTCACTTGTAATTATTCCTTTTTATTCCTAATATTTTCTATGAAGTCTGTTTGGTATTAATTTAGGTATACCCATTTTATTTTGGTTTACAATTTTTTTGGAGTGACCTTTTTCATTCTTTCATTTCAGCCTTTCTGTATCCTCACATTTTAGGGTAATTTCTTGAACATGACCCACATCTAAATTTTGTTTTTATATTTCATTTGAAAATTTTAATCATTTAAGTGGTGACTTTTTAAAATTCATTTATATGTATCATGATTATTAATAAAGGTGAATTTGTTTGTATCATCTTATTTTGTGCTCTCTGTTTACCATGATTTTTCATACTCTGATTTCCTTCCTCCTCCTTTTATGTCTATTTTGGGGTTGATGCAATTTTCTTTATTCCTTCCCCACCTCCACGTTCTGATTTGACAATATTATTTTGTTTCTTTTCTTTTAGTGTTATTCTTAAAAATTTAACAGACCCAATCTTATTTTCAAAAGTCTAAAGATTGGGGTGCTTGGGTGGCTCAATCAGTTCATTGACTGACTTGATTTTGGCTCAGGTCATGATCTCAGGGTTGTGAAGTTGGACTGTGTCAGGCTCTGCACTCAGTGGGGAGTCTGCTTCTCTCTCTCTCTATCCCTCTCCCCACCCATGCACACTCTCTCTCAAATAAATAAATAAATCTCTTTTTAAAAGTCTGAAGATAAAAAATATCCCTGCCCTCCTGTTGAATGGATGTCTTATTTGCTTCACTTGTGACCATGCCATTCATTTATTTGTGTTACTATATTATTTTCCTTGCCTCTCCTTGTTTTATACTCATAAGTTTATGTATTAATGATTTCTTTGCCGGTAGGCTTTTAACATATTATCTTTTCCATCCAATTTTGGTTTTTCTCGTCCTTAAGTATATGTCTTTGCCTTCCATAGTGCTGTCAACAAGTGGGAAATGTCTTCCTGAAAAATCATTATTTTCTCCTTAACTCTTGAATGGTATCATATCTTTGAAGGTATTTTGTCTTTGTCTTCAGGCCAATATTGTTTCTGTGGAGAATTGTGATCTCACCCTAATTTTGGTTCCTTTGGTGTCTCTCTTTTCTCTCTGGTTGTTTACTACAACCTCTTCATCTTCTGTATACTGTGATGTGCCTTGGTTGGAAATTTATTTTATTAATTTTATTTTATTTTGTTTATCATGTTGAAGCCTTTTTGAGCTTTTTTTTTTTTTCCTGAAGCCTCAGAACTCTCATGGGTCTTGAGGAATCTAGCCTTTTATCACCTGAGTACTATTGCTTTCCCATTCTCTGTTCTGTGTACCCCTTTTAGATGATTACGGAACTTTCTCTTCTATTCTTGTTTCTGTTAATCTTGCTAACATATTTTCTCTTTTTCTCTTCAGCTGTTTAATTTATTGAGTTTAAAATGGCTGCATATATAGTTACTTTTTCCCAGATATAAAAGTTGCATTTGTCAGTCTATTATCTCAAGGACTGGGGTTCAGTCTCCTGTTTATTGCTTCTGTAACTCATTGCTTTTGTTTTCTTTTATGACTCGTGATTTTTTTATTGATCTTTTTTTTGAGAGGTTTCTTTAAAATTTTTATTTTATCTATTCCAGAAGAACATTTTGTGATCAGAATTATGGGAGATTCCCTTTGAATACCTTTTTATTTGCTTTTGCTGAGAAGCCAAGTGCTCTATTGATTAAGGAGTTTTTATGCTCCCTTTCTTGTGTGTGTGTGTGTGTGCAGGGGAGGGGGACCTCAGGTCATATGCACACTATACATGGGACAGATGCAGTCTTTTGGTTTTGATTCCTTGGAGATCTGATGTGCAAAGTCTAGGAAGTCATTAGCTTCACGGTTGCTCCCCCATACCCTTGATAGGGGGAAGATTATTTGTTAGGCCTTCTTTTCACCGAACGCCTTAGTTCCAAATCCCCCAGCTCCTTTGCATGGACATGAAAAACAAGCTCCTGCTATACAAGATCCATACTCCACTCTTCATTTCTCCCCCATTGATGAACACCCACACAACGCTGATGTACATAATTATCCCGCTGATTTGCAACTTCTTCTTTGTATTACCTGGTGAGCTCTCTTTCCTTCCCTTACACATTTGTTTTATTTGATTTGGTATTCCTGAATATTTGTAATGGTGGAATTTTAGGTTTATATACATTGCAATCTTGCTAAAAAAAATGTTAATTATCCATTCTTGAGGTAAAGATATCTGTTGAAATGGCAGGCTATTACTATTTCTTGCTCCTGGTTCCTAGTAGTAAATGTAAATGCATTTTTAATTGTAATGGACTCTTATCAAGATGAGGCCTTCTTTAAAATAAATACCTTTCAAAATAAGAGATGAAACTAAATACACCATGAACATTAATCATCTCAATTTTTATATATGCCAATCTCAAAATTGGCTACTTCTATAAGTTTGCATTTAGTAGGTTCTAAGTAAAGGTAATAATTTCAAGAACCAGAATCATTTAACATCTTAAACATTAATAATTAATATTTAAATAGCTGTACAAGAAGATTCATTTCTTGAGCAACATCCTTTTTAAAAATGCCATTGGAATGGGGTTATTATAACAAAAAAATTAAAATATTTAGGAAAGTGATATTTATATCTTTTTCTTCCATTCTAATAAATTGAGTTTTACTTTAAAAAAAAAAAGATTTTGTTTATTTATTTGAGAGAAAGAGTATGAGCAGAGTGGGGAGGAGCAGAGGGAGAGGGAGAAGCAGACCGCTGCTGACCAGGGAGCCTGACTCAGGGCTCCATCCCAAGACCCTGGGAGTATGACCTGAGCCTAACACAGGTGCTTAACTGACTGAGCCATCCAGGCGCCCCTGAGTTTTGCTTTTCTATCACTGTGGGCTAAAAATCATAAGAGACTTTGAGGTAGTTTATTGTAGCTTTTCATTACATGAGGGAATTTAATATTAGTAAGGTAATATTATAATTGCTATTAATTATTCTAATTAATATAAATAAATTATTTTTCCAATATTATCTGATTTTATGGGTTTTTTAAAAGTTAATGTTCTTGATTATTGCAATTATCCCATACTCAAAATTATCTCAAATTACATGGCAAAATCCCACTTGATTGACTTTTATATCAATTCAATCATTAAAAATATATAACATTGTCAGATATTGTTCATGCTATTATATTTCTATAGTAAAAATCACAATTAGCCAGAGATTTCATATCTATTTCAAGAAGCCTCATCTATTGGTCTTATTGGCTTCATTTATTGGGAATTTAGTACTCTCATTTATTGGGAATTTAGTGCTAAGTTCCCAGACAGCTGGTCTTCATCCATTTAAATTTTAAATTACACATACATTATTTAGATATTATATTTAATAACTCATATATAATACATGTATGCATACATAACAGTGTAAGTTTCATTATGTACCACTCTTTCTTTCCAATCTATATTCTCCTGGGAGGTGTGTGTTAGATGAAGACTTCAGATTATTTTACTTGAGTATTTGGGTGGGGAGCAATTTCTTCATAATTGGTGTGAGTGATATCCTCTTAATTCTTATAAAACTACAAACATTTTTCAACCTACTGGCAAGGTATAGGATTCTTGATTTTAATCTTTTTCAGCGGTCTGTAAATGCTGTTCTCTTGCCCTCTAGCTTCTAGACTGTATTTCACTGATAATGGAATGGCTCCATCCCAACCCTTCATATCTGCAACATTTCCTACCTGCTCTGTATTTCAGGCGCTTTAATTTAGTCATCCTCCCCTCTTCTACCCACATGATTAAGATTTGTTAATGGAGGTATTTGTCAGACAGAACAAGATTGTGAATTAGATTTTCTTTTAAGTGTGACACATGGCTGAGGAACTAATCTCATTTCTGTCTGAGACCCAGTGTACCTAAGATGACCCTAATAACGGACTGTGTCTTCATAAAGACAAAAGCCAGGCATTCCGTAAAGTGTGGCATCACGTAGCTGGAAGGGAGCTTCTTTTGTTTCTGCCTGCCGGCTTGAAGAAAGATGGCAGCTGAAGTCTTTTGAGATTTTTGGTTTCCTCTTCAGACAAGACAAAATATATTCCTTCATGAATGCATTTCATGGGAATAATGGGGCTTTGAGATTATAAACACCAGACTGGGAGATTTGAGTTCTAGAACTGACTAAACTATAAAATACAACTTGTTTGATCTTTTGGGATTGTTCTTCCATATGCAAAATAGGGGTGTAAGTAATGTCCAAAACTGTAGCAAAAGAAAACATTTTTTCATAGAAGAATAAAGTCTTTAGAGCCAGACTGTGGGGGTTGAGTCCTGCCTCTACCACTTATCAGATGTTTGGCTGGAGGAAACTATCTTTCCAAGCCTCAGTTTTTTTAATCTATAAAATGGGAATAAGAATTATACTTACACAAAACAGTTTTTTTTTTTTGTTTTTTGTTTTTTATGGAACGCTTCACGAATTTGCGTTGTCATCCTTGCACAGGGGCCATGCTAATCTTCTCTGTATCGTTCCAATTTTAGTATATATGCTGCCGAAGCAAGCACCACAAAATGGTTTTTATAAAGCTTAACTGACATCGTAAGAGTAAATGATTTAAGACAGTGCTCCCGACCCCACTGAGCCGACATCAGAACCCCAGGCTTTCAGGAACCGGTTTCCCTGGTAACCGAGTCTCTCTCCATTGATTGATTTATATTCATTGTTCTTGATTCCCAACAGGTGAACTTGGTTCCATTAACCTGGTCTCCTCAGCATCTGGATTTTCTCATTTTAATATGTAATTTCTCTGTGATTGGATGGCTGAATCCTGTAGCGTGATTCCCTACTTGTGAGCACTTGGGCCATCTGAAACCTCTCCAGTACTTACCATGATCTCAACTATGTTCTTTATTTGGTCCTTGCCCAGCAGTCCTGCTATTCAAACTGTGCTTTTTCTCTTTTAAATGATTTTCTTAATCATTATCATCTGATCCCGTGTCCCTTTCTAGACTAGGAGAATACTGGTTGTGCTATTAAACAGGTATGAAAGGCCTTTGGGAGCTAGAGTCTACAAGATTTGATGATTAATTGAGTGTGTTGGTAAAAGAGAGGAAAGAGTCAAATAATGACACTCCAGATCCTGGCTTGGTCAGTTGTGTGGCCAGTGCTGCCCTCAGCTTCCTAGGTGAGATTTGGAATATGGTGGGAGGAGAAGTGTTGGGTGAGAAGTGCAAGGATAAGTGATGGTCAGGAATGTTCACATGTGTGTAAATTGAATGAGAATGGAGGTGCTGAGTAGGATGTTAGAGCCACAAGCCTCAAGCTGAAGAAGGAGAGGTGCCCTGGAGATTCAAATTTGGGAGACATCAACCTATACTTAATAAGTGAAGACAGGATAGTTGAGGACTGCGTAGGCAGAGAGAGTGTATGGGGGGAGGGGAAGAGGGCCTCCAAAAATATTCATTTTAAGCAATAGATTGAGAATACTCAAGGGAAGGAACTTTCAAGAAGGAGAGACCAGAGAATTCAAATGCCAGGAATTCAAGTGAGAAAATGATTCCAAGTGCATTACCCATGACCCTGGCTTTGGTGGGTTCATGGAGGGCTGAGGACAGAAGTCAGATGGCAGTTGACTGGGTACTGAGTAAAAGCTGAGTAAGAATCACGGGTGGGCATAGACAACTATTTTAAGAGGTTGGCTGTGAAGAGGGAAGGAAATACTTTAATAGCTACAGGGAAATGAAGGATAGATAAAGATTTTATTTACATATTTTACTTCTTTGTAGAATATAAAACTAATTTTCCAGAAAGCAGTTTGACATTAGTTTATAAATCTGACCATGGTATCATCTACAACCTAGTAATTCCACTCCTAGGAATACATGCCAAAGGAAAAATCTTCAATGTGTATGTGCAATGGAAAATGTGTATAAAAATATTCATAGAGAGGGAAACGCTGTTGGGACCCCTCTCACTCTTGAGAGCTTTTTCTGTATCTTCACTTAATAAACCTCTATCACACACACACACAAAAATGTCCCTACAGTGTTAATCCTAACAACAAAAAAATCTTGAAAAAAAAAATGTGTTGACCAGACAAGGAATACATAAACTATATTTATATACTGATTAGAAAATACTGAAATGAGTGAACTACTGTTACATGCCACTGCATGCAAAAATCTCAGAAATCTGATATTGAATAAAAGAAGCATGACTCCACAGACTATGATATAATATAATTATGAAGCTCAAAATTAACCAAATCTAAGTAAAATAAGGCCTAAAAAGGGCCTACAGCACACAAGATGAGGGCAAAAGCGGCCACTGTTGAGTTAAATGTCGAGAGAGTCAAGTCTGAGTCTGCTAATCCGTCTCAGACGGACTAATTGACAGAATAAAAAATCCAGGAGAAGCCGGTCTGAGAAGTGAACGCGTCAGGCCATAGTAAGAAAGTCCAAGATAAGATCTCATGGCAGAAAGTGGAGGATACGAACCTGGGGCATGGGAGCCTCTTTAGGTCAGCTTGAACTGAAATCTGTCAGTGTTAGAAAGAGCATTAAATTAAAATCAGCAGAACTGAATAGATTACTGCAGTTAAATGCCCCTCTAAGCAACAGAAGCAAAGTGGGAAGGTACGTCAGGTTCTTAGCAGTTAAAGATATATTCTCAAGGCATACCTACAATCACACGCATTTTCTAAATTTCTCATCTTTAACGAGGCTGCACTAAGTACAAGCATTTTGTATGTTATTAACTTGGTCTCCAGCATCCTACTTGCTCATTAGCCGTTATTTGCTAAAATGAGTCCCAAATCCAAACAGCTAGGCCCATTATGCCTAATGAAGAGAAAACCTCCTCCGTTTTTTTTTTTCTGTTTATTTTTACACTGAAGCAAAAGAATTATAATTCCTAACATTAAATAGATATAAAATAACAAATAAGAATGGTGTCTTATATTTTTATATAGCTCTGGATATTGTTTAAAAGTATCTATTATCTAGCTTTATTCCATCAACCCCTCTATTAAGTGGCAATTTGGGCATTAATCATCCCAAGTTTAAACATAAAGAAATTCAAACACTGGGAAAATAAGTGACTTGTCCCGGGGAGGCTAATGATAGGACCCAAACTAAAATTTAGATCTTTTGATTCATGTTCTCCTTGGATAAAATCTAAATAAGTTATGTTAAAATTCCCATTTCTATTTATTTTCCTCTAATAGGTAAATCTGTTTTTATCATAGCACTGAAAAAGAGTATCACATACTTGGGAAAAACACTGAGAATATTTAAAAATAGACATTGTGTTCCAGAAAAACAACAAAGCAGTACTCTAGAGATCTTTCAACAAATCTTCAGCATGCCTTTAAGAAATAGAAGTTATGTGTTGTTATTTGGTCGTGGTTATTGGTGGATCAGGAAACACTAGGAACTTCAGTTCCTACTATCAGAAGTACCAGCTAAGACAATCCTGTGCCCAAATTCTCGAAGCCCAACTCTCAAAGATGGAATATAATATATTTCTTAATGATTTTATCTAATTTTTAAAATTCAAGTTTAGTTGGTATTTGCTTTTCTAATGGCCACATTAAAAATACATATTGATATGAATTTCAAATGACATTAAATGTTTAACCACATTTGGGAGAGACTAATTTGGGACAGTGGGATGTAGTGAAAAAGAATATTGGGTTTAGTCAATAAAGGCAAATATATGTCTTGGCTGGCCATATTCTTGCTTAACTTCTATAATTCTCATGTTCATCATTTATAAATTAGGGGAGTTCATCTAGGTGTCTTCTGCTGTGGATATTGTGGCTTGACCGGGCCATCCTCCTTCCATGTGTCTTTCTGTATTACAGAAGCTGGACAGCTAAAATCTTTATTTCTCAGTTTTCATGCAGGTAGGGTTCAACAAATAAATTAGATGCCACTAGTTAAAAGCACTTGGAAGGCAGAAGTGAAGTAGAAGGCCATCCTCCTTCTCTTGGCTGCGTCTATAAGCTGGCACAGCCATGAAGACATCAGGATTTTGGCAACAGCATTCCTCTCTTCCTTCTCCAGCTACCTAGATGTTGAGACAGCTGTGGCAAAGAGTGACAACCTGCCACATCTAGTGTTTATTCACCTGCTTTGCGGCTGTCCAAAGACAGTGACAGTGATGACAGGGACAAGCAGGCTGTCCCTGTCCCTAGATCACAGTTATGGCCCTGTGTTTTAAACTCAACAATTCTAGTGGTGGGCTCAAAGGTCATTCTGGATTCTTCTGGAAGACATTCCTCGAAGCCCAGCAGCAGCCCACTCTGGAGCCCTTCCCATGATGTTTGCACCTAATTCTCTATATTAATCTTACTTGTACTAAAAATATTTAGAGTAGTTTTTGTGCCTTTTACTGAATCCTGACACAGAATCCAGATTTTCTTTGTGCTCTAAGTTCTTTGATTCTATTTTCTTCATTTTCGTCATGTTTTTAATACACAGTCTCTAATTTTTATGGTAATTTTCTTAAATCATTTCAGTTTCTCTCTGTGTAGAGTCTGTCTGTAATGTAATTTTAATACCATCGAATTTGGATGGTTTTGAGTATATGGGAGTCAAGTGTATAAACCTGTTTGGTAATGAACCAATAGCCTTTAAGTTTTTTTTAATTTATTTGACAGAGAGAGATCACATCTCAGCAGAGAGGTAGGCAGAGAGAGAGGAAGGGAAGCAGGCTCCCCGCTGAGCAGAGAGCCCGATGTGGGGCTTGATCCTAGGAGCCTGGGATCATGACCTGAGCAGAAGGCAGAGACTTTAACCCACTGAACCACCTGGGTGCCCCAACAAATAGCCGTTAAAGTAAGGAGAGTGGGTAACTATTGGATGTAATTAAAAATAAAAAGTATACATATAAGTTTGAAAAAAATCTTTTGTGTAATACTACAGTGAATTAAAATGTCTCAAGCAGATTTTAAAATATGTAATTCAGTGTTTTTTTGTAAAAAAAACTTTTGTGGTTAGGATAATGACAAGAATTTTGTATATATAATATATATTTAAAATATTTATTAAAGTCTGTGTGTCTGTGTGTGTGTGTGTGTGTGTGTGTGTATGCCCAGAAAGACTGAGAAGAGAAATAATAATTACATGGATGTCTGCTAATAGTCTGAAGGTTTTCCCCAGGATCCTTTTACAAGTTTTACCTTGGATTAACTGTTATATACAGCACCAGAAGAATTTGTGACTTTGTAATCAGCTTCTTAATGTCTTTGATAATCAGTTTTAACCGCACCTGAAAATTTTTATCTTCTTGAACTTAAAAATTTGCAAATACTGTCAATCCTTCTGAATATGTTCCCCAACACGCAGGATTTATATTTTAAAGAATATGATATAGAAAGATATTCTATATAATGCAGACGATGAATTGTTTATTTTAGAACTTGATCCTTGGTATCTAATTAAGAAAACAAAACAAGAACTGAGCAAGTCTTTGGCTCAATTCTGGGAATATTTTGAAACTGAATCATAGGGAGTGAAACCAAAGATGCTTAGGGGCAGTCTCAGTGTCAATAGTGTCTGAAAATGAAGAGCGTCTGGGAAGGTGAGCAGAGGACTAGGTTAGACCCAGGAAGACAACTGAGCTGGGGGCACGTGCAAGGTCATGTTTTAGATGAGGCATTTGGCTGGATGCTCTAAAACAGGGAGCTTCAAATTGGGGTAAATTTCTAAATGTAGGACAATTGGTAGGTCCTGGGTTGTCTGAAGGAAATTACATGGTGAAGAAAGGGTAAGTTGTGGAAAAATTCCAACCAAGAATCACGAGAGACCAAAGAGCATACTTGAAGTGTCAGGATGAAGAATCAGGTTGATAAAGGAGATGGATTTCCTATCTGAGATTCATGGTTTTTCTAAAGCCTAGAGAAGAACTTATCCTACAGTGGACAGTCCAGGCTGACCAGGAAGTTGAAAGTACTGTGCCGAGAGACTGAAAAAATGTCTAGAGGCAAAGGGGCTGGCATATCCAGCAAGTGAAATTTGGGGTATGGTGTTATGAGGGGTTATTCAGGCTGTGGGAAGAGAATTCTCTGCCTAGAGCAGGGCTTGGGCGCAGATGTCTCAAATGACAGGGTCAAAGAAGAAAGAAATTTGTCCGGTGCTGAAAATTCACTTGCAGGAAAAGGATATAAACATCGAAAGTCAAGTAGGGAGAGGTCCTGCTCTGCCTTTCGCCATCATCCACAGTCATTTTCACTGTTAAGCAAAGCACACAGGCGCTCATTTCTAGAGCAGGGCAAATGGAATTACGCCATTACAACTCGATAGAAGGTTCTGTGTTCTAGCCATGTCATGTTGGCATTTATGCTTCTTTGCATCACATTAGTAAAAAGAACGTTGATTTTTAGAGCCCGATAATTTTAACCGTATAAGTGTGAAATATAAAAATGAAGGACTTCTTACCTTTATTTTATTTGGCTCAAGTTTCTTTTGAATCCACATAGTAGCTGGAGGCCAGGAAAATAATAGCTAGCATGTATTAAGCATATTTTATTTGCCTTAGATGTCATCTACACTACTTAATGCAGTAGTCTTCACGGAACTCAGTAAGTGCTCCTAGAGCTGATGAGTAGTGAGGGATTTAGACCCATCGTCAGAATTGTGGGTTCAAGTTTTGGACCTATTTCTAAGTGGCAGAAAGTTTGAGCAAATTACTTCCCTAGTCATCAGTCGTCACAGTTATCAATGAGGATTATGAAAGCTGTTTTATAAAATTGACAGGATAAAGGGGTTTTATATGTGCATATGTGTTTTTAATATGTTTATATTAACACAATACAATGTACTAAACAGCATGCAAGTAGTCCCTGGGGATACAAAGAAGAATAAGCTGGGGTTTCTGTCATTGAGGTCTTGAGTCTGAAGGAGACAAATACACCTAAATAACTTAGAGAAAACAATAGGAACTATGAGGGCAGAGAGAAGAAGCTTGCATGAGGGGATAAATAGCATCCCTACCTAGACCACAGTTGGTGCTCAGTAAGTGCTGATTCTTTTTTTGTTTAAATTGTTTTAAAATTTAAAAACAATGGTGTTGCCTGGGTGGCTCAGTCAGTTAAGTGTCTGACTCTTGGTCTCGACTCAGGTCATGATCTCACAGTTGTGGGATCAAGCCCCACGTTGGACTCAGTGCACAGTGAGGAGTCTGCTTCAGATTCTCTCTCCCTCATTCTCTCACTCTCTCTCAAGTAAATAAATAAAATTAAAAAAATTAAAAACAATGAACAGAAATGGCCAAAAATGATCACTGATGGGTAGCTGATTTACACTAATGGCCGATGGGTTACTCATTAATCTAACAGTACTGGAAGCTTTATGGTGCAGTGGGCAAGAGCCCCCAGCTTTATGTCAGGCTCTTGCCCAGCCCACCTTTACTACATGAACTGGGGAATATTTCTTATCCTCTCTACCCAGTGCTTCCATTTACCAGCTACATAATCTTGAGCAAGTTACTTAAACTCTCCATTCTGCTATTTCTTATCTATAAAATGGAGGTAAAAACAGGTTTTACATCATATGATTGTTGTGAAGTTTCAATGAGCTAATCTATAAATAAACTGCTTAGAAAAATACTGGCAAACAGTTGGGAGTCAAAGTTATCTACTATTGCTAATATTATTTTCAGTATGATGATGGTGATGATACTTTGGCATATTTACCTCTTATTTGTGTTATAAAGCTGAAATTTTAAAATGCCTGTCAGTCACACATCTGCCTTTGGGCTCAGGTCGTATCCTGGGGTTCTGGGATTGAGCCCCTCGCTGCTCTTTCCCCTGCTTGTGCTTTCTCCTGCTCTCTCCCACTCTCTGTCAAATAAATGGATAAAATCTTTAAAAATAATGCCTGATATGATAGGTCCTCAGAAATGTGAGCTATCATGATAGTGATTATTAAGAAAAATAACTCCTTACCTATGTTTAGTATTTCATATTACAGTAACTGCTTTCATACAAATATATAAATCTAAAAATGTATGAATATATTTATGTAACTATGGATGTTAAAATGTACAGATATATATTCGGTGACAAGGAGATAAACAGGATAGATCGTTCTGTTCCATTATTCACATTTTGTTGTTCATTTGTTAGAATAGTTTGTACTTCCATGAAGCTCTTTGAATGTCATAGTGTGCCTTTGCTGAAACAGACTAAAAGTGATAGCTGGTATCTGCCCTGACCTGAGTATTTCTATGTACAGGTATTCTGCATTCTGTCCTCCTTCTGCTTCTTCCACGGCTCCCACTCCTCCAAAACAATAACACCACAATCCTTATATTTAAAGAATTTTACTTCTTGACTGTAGTGGTTCAAAGTGAGGACTACAGGGACCTCTTGAGGCTGAGCATGCTGTTTACAAGCATACTTGCATCAGCGTAGGATGCTGAATGTAGCTTTCGACACTCTTCTGGCCCAATGTACATGTGTCGGTCTAACATCATGTTTAAAAAAAGAAACTGAAAAAAAAGCCACACTTGTACATTGGTTGAGAAAACAAAAGTGGTTAAATTAGTGCTCTTTTAACTTTTTCATCTGGCCTGAGAAACACGTGTGCAAGGGTATGGTGTTTATATGGTTTTTGAACGATATAATTCCCTGTTCACAGAGGTGACCCAACAGTGTGGGGTTACAAGAAGTCACTGCCTTATTAAAAGCAAAATAATTAAATTTTCCAAGTCAAACTTCAAGTAAGACCCTAATTGTGAGAATCTCCTTCTCTTCTCAAGGAATGAGAGGAGCCCAACTGATTTGGCAATTTTCAGAGTAGGAAAGTACAAGGGAAAAATTGAGAATCTGGGAGCCAAGGAGAATGTATTCTCTTCCTATTGTCTTCCCCATCAGAAAATCTTTGTAGAGTGTTGTGTGCTCTCTAAATTCTTTTCCCTTTACGAAGTTGGAGAATGGGGGTTGTCTCCTGTCTGGAAGTTGCCAGATCCCTGCCATCTGCAAACTGCTGTTTCTGCTGCTTCTTAGACTTCAGGCAACAGAGAAAGGGAATTCCCAAGATGGCGGTGAAAGGAAGCCCCAGGGAAACAACTACATAATTAGCTTGTTGAGTAGACAGTCTACGAGGGGAATGGATTCATAAATTTTCAAAATGTGCTTTTACTATATATTGAGAGGCGCTTTAGAGTTCTACCAGAAAACAACTAGATTGATGAATTAACAGATATGTAGAAAACCGTGAGTGGAAAAAAAAAGCTATATATAAATATATTTTCACTGTGGTTCACTGAGAACCATAATTGCATAATTTTGCTAATTATATAGTGATTTTTAACAAAAAATAATAATATAAATATTTAAGGTGATGTGAAGTGGTAGAAAATGCTATGTGCTTTTTTTTTTTTTTAAGATTTTATTTATTTATTTGACAGACAAAGATCACAAGTAGGCAGAGAGGCAGGCAGAGAGAGAGGAGGAAGCAGGCTCCCTGACAAGCAGAGAGCCCGATGCGGGGCTCGATCCCAGGACCCTGAGATCATGACCTGAGCCGAAGGCAGAGGCTTTGACCCACTGAGCCACCCAGGTGCCCTTGCTATGTGCTTCTATTTGCATGATGTCTGTTAATATTACCTAGGCCAAAGCAAGCGACATAGCCAGACATGTCATCTGTAGAGTAGGAAAATATATTTTGCCCATGGAAGGAGGAGAAAAATGAGTATTTTGCTAAATAATAATCTATCCGCCCAGAAATAAATTTCAGATGAATTAAAGATCTAAACCTGAAATATAAAATATTTTTTCATTTTAATTTTTAAATTTTGCTCTAACTTTAGATTTCTATAGTAGTTGTAAGAATAGCAAAAATTATAAAATATCTGAATAAAATATTAGCAAATATTTTTTATAATCGTAGAAAGAAAATGATTTTCTTAAGCAAGACAAAAAACCCTGAATTCGCAAAAGCAAAATACTATCAGAATATTAGTCAAGATACTTTTGCCTGCAAGTTTCCAAGATGCAACTCAAATCTGGAAATTATGAATTGGCTGTTGGCAATAAGACCTCGGGCAAGTTACTTAATAAAGTAACTTAAACTTTGTTTTTTCATCTGCAAATGTGAAGGCTCAGAGGTCAAATTCTGGACCAGGTGCAGAGAAAAGGGTTCAAATGCGGACCTGGCTTAACTCCCTAGACTACATCCTTCCAATGCAACCCAGCATTTGATTATTGGTTGTTCAACTTAGCAAACATCTCTGAAATAACTCAAATGATATCCAGCGTACTGCCTTGGCTAATCTCAGATAAGAAACGAATTTGTCTTTTCTTCCTTTAAAACAATTACAAACAAATATCCTTAAAGTAGGTTTGGTTCTCCTTAACTAAGGTGCCTTAGTTGTATTACCTAGGATGTATGGTTAGCTGTAAGTAAGGTGTCAATCTCTGTTAACACTTTAACTGGATTATCAAAATGTCTTTAATCCCTCATGCCAGTTTCAGTAATAGATTACACTATTGTGTAAGAATAAGTACAGTTATTTACAAAATGAGCGAATTTTTAAACACTTTGGGTTGTTTTAGATGAAGTTGCTCTAATGACTAGAAGCTTTGGAGATAGTTCAGTGTTGTTGTTAACTGTCAGATATTAAAGTTTCTTTCCCGCTGAAATTAAAAAAAATAAGTTTAAAATTATTTATGTCGTGATGTTCAATGCAAGTTTGAATAAAAGCTAAGGATTTTCTCATATTGTCTGCTGTTCTTTTCTGTAAATTATACTTGAATGATCATATCCTAGATTTCCCATAAACAATATACTTAGGTATGATGTTGCTCCCGGTTTGGTAAGATTAAAAAAACTAATTTCCCTGAAAAAAAATACAAAACTATAAAAATAAACTTCGGGATCTAAGGATACTGTTTATTAGTTGCTATTCAATAAAACACACAAAAAAACACCCCACCAGAGAAACCAAAGTATGCAAATTTTGTCATTCATAACACACTATTCAGGCAGGAAAAACACAGTATAGCTACAAAATAGGGGTTGTTATCCATTCAAAATAAGAAATGAAAATGCTTTTATACTGTACTTCTTTAGAGATTACACATAGTAACATTTAACAGTATTCTTATACTTTTCATTCTCTTCAGTATTTCAATTAATGGAATTTAGGGAATTGCCCCATGTACAGTCGTACACTTAGTAAGTCCGTGGGAGGAGGGGTGTTCATGGGGTTCCTATGTCACCATCTTGGCCCAAAACTCTTTTTCTTAAATTGGAAATAGGGATACAAATTTTTTTTGAGCATCATACTTATATATTCTATATATGTATATTATTATTTTGATATATCAAATATACCCCCAAACCCACTAAATTTTATTTTCACATTTATCTTAAATGCTATAAAAATGTTTGCGTAAAAAGTAAAAGAATCATATGGCATGAAAAAGGACCTGAAGTAGAGATCGAATTTGACTCTAAAACACTACGCAGTTTTAGTAAAATGCCCACTAATATTGAAACCACTTCTTTTATAGACTCTAGAAGCTATTTGTCAACTCTGGCTTAAAATGAACATGAAATCATTCAGAGAAGAAAATATTGTATTTCTACTTAATATTGAGTGTCAAACAGGAACAGAGTAAACTAATAGTATTTTAAAAATTACTCATGTTTTCCTTGGTCAATATTTAAATGTATTAAAATTTTCATATTCTTTTAACAAGGTGAAATTTACTTTCAGTGAAATGCAAAGATTTTAAGTGTATAACTTGATGAATTTTTACAACTAGATACCTTTAGATAAGCAACATCACAATAAAGATAACAGATGTTTCCATCATTCCAAAAATAGCCCACACACTACCTTCTAGTCAGTCTCTACATCCAAAGGTGATCATTGTTTTGATTAGTTTGGTCTGATTGCAAACTTTTCAGGACAAATAATGCAGGGCAAAAGGAAATTAACATCTTATATTATGAAAATAACTTTTACTTCATAAATTCCCAAAAATAGGTTTCCAGACCCCAGAGGTCTGTGTATCACACTTTGATAATTGCTTCTCTTATAATAACAGTGTAACTTGGGGCGCCTGGGTGGCTCAGTGGGTTAATGCCTCTGCCTGAAGCTCAGGTCATGATCTCAGGGTCCTGATATCGAGCCCTGCATTGGGTTCTCTGCTCAGCGGGGAGCCTGTTTCCCTTCCTCTCTCTCTGCCTGCCTCTCTGCCTGCTTGTGATCTCTGTCTGTCAAATAAATAAACAAAGTCTTTTAAAAAAATTAAAAGAAAATAACAGCTTAACTTATCACTCTCAACTTAGATTTAATATTGTTCTACTTTACATAAAATGTGATAGCTTTACAACAGTAAAATCCTATTTACCCTCTCTGTCCTTTGTGCCATTTCCAACACGTACTTTACATTTATGTATGTGTATACGCTACAACACAATGACTAATAATTTTGGTTTAAACAGTAAGTTTTCTTTCAATAAAATCAAGAGCAAAGCATATGAAGCCTTTTGTATTTACTGAAACATATTCTAATTCCAGTGTTCTTCATTCCTTCCTATAGGTGCAAGTTTTCTTCTTCTTTTTTTTAAATTTTATTTATTTTTGAGAGAGAGAGAGAGAGCACGCGCACACAAACTAGGGGAAGGGTCGGAGGGAGAAGCAGACACCCCGCTGAGCAAGGAGCCCAATGCAGGATTTGATCCCAGGACTCTGGAATCATGACCTGAATGAAAGGCCGATGCTTAACTGACTGGGCCACCCAGGAACCCAATGCAAGTTTTCTTCTGATGTCATTTCCCTTCAGCCTGAGGAGTGACATATGCTGCTGACTGATGAATTTTTTCAGCTTTTTCTTATCTGAAAATGTTTTTATTTCATCCTCATTTTTAAAGGATGTTTTCACTGATATAAAACTCTAGCTTGACCATTCTTTTCCAACTTCAAAGATTTCATTCTATCATCTGCTGACTTCCACATGTTTCTAATGAGGAATTAGTCATCAACCCACTCATGTGCATGCAATGTGGTTCTTCTCTTCTCAATCCTTAAGCATCCTGTAAGATTTTTTAAATTTATATATTTTCTAAACAGTTTTATTATAATGTGCTTAGGTATAATTTTCCTTGTAATACTGATACTGATTAGGATTTGCTAAAATTCTTAGATCTCTAAGTTGTTTTCTACCAAATCAGGAGAAATTTTGATTATTATTAATTCAAATATTTTTTTCCCCTATTCTTTTCTCCTGTCCCTCAGGAGCTCCAACTACACATAAGAGAGCCTGTTGGAATTATCCTATAGTTCACTGCAACTCTGTTCATTTTTAAAAATATTTTTTCTATTTTCTTTTCTTTTCTTTTTTTTTTTTTTTTTAGAGATTGTATTTATTTATTTGAGAGAGAAACAGTGACATAGATAGCAGGAGAGAGCACAAGCGGGGAGGGAGAAGCAGGCTCCCATGAGCAGGGAGCCCGATGCGGGGCTTGATCTCAGGACTCCGAGATCATGACCTGAGCTGAAGGCAGATGCTTAACCATCTGAGCCACCCAGGCGCCCCAATATTTTTTCTATTTCCGATTAATTGTCTTCAGATTCATGGATCCTTCCTTCTCTGGCCCTAATATGCTGTTAAGACCATCAAGAGTACTCTTCATTTCAGATAATATGCTTTTCAGTTTAGAAATTCCATCTGGCCTCCTTCATAGTTTCCATTTCTCTGTTGAGATTTCCATTTCTCTGTGAGAGACACAAGTGTCTCTCTTGTTTACTCATGTTCATCCTTTTCTTTAAGTCCTTGAAAATATGAAGTTATTGTCTACTAATTTAAACATTTGAGTCATTTCAAAATCTATTTCTAATGATACTTTTTCATGATTATTGGTCACATTTTTCTGCTTTTCACATAACTACTAATTTTTTATCAGATGCTGGGTATTCAAATGATAAGCATAGGGCTTCCTGATTATGTGAATTTTCTCTAAAGGATTTGGATTTTTGTATGGCAGACAGTTAAAAAAGATTTGTTTGTTTGTTTGTTTGTTTGTTTGTTTTTGCAAACACACGAGGGTTTATTTGACAAGATTAAGCTTGGGCCCAAGTATACCCGACGCAGCGGTGTAGGACTTGGACCCCGAGGTGACATGCTTAAGCTTGGGTCCAAGTATACCCGACACAGCGGAGTGGAGTAGGGACTTGAACCCCGAACCAGATTACAGTTAGAGTTTTTATTTATTTATTTTTTCCATTTTATTTATTTTTTCAGCATAACAGTGTTCATTCTTTTTGCACAACACCCAGTGCTCCATGCAAAACGTGCCCTCCCCATTACCCACCACCTGTTCCCCCAACCTCCCACCCCTGACCCTTCAAAACCCTCAGGTTGTTTTTCAGAGTCCATAGTCTCTTATGGTTCGCCTCCCCTTCCAAATTTTTTTTTTTTAATAAACATATAATGTATTTTTATCCCCAGGGGTACAGGTCTGTGAATCGCCAGGTTTACACACTTCACAGCACTCACGATAGCACTTACCCTCCCCAATGTCCATAGCCCCCTCCCCCTCTCCCAATCC
Organism: Meles meles; assembly: GCF_922984935.1. Lineage (NCBI taxonomy): Eukaryota > Metazoa > Chordata > Mammalia > Carnivora > Mustelidae > Meles > Meles meles. The sequence continues at coordinate 32,959,253 of NC_060082.1, read as the reverse complement.
CATCTCCCCCCAGCAACCCCCAGTTTGTTTTGTGAGATTAAGAGTCATTTATGGTTTGTCTCCCTCCCAATCCCATCTTGTTTCATTTATTCTTCTCCTATCCCCCTACCCCCCCATGTTGCTTCTCCATGTCCTCATATCAGGGAGATCATATGATAGTTGTCTTTCTCCGATTGACTTATTTCACTAAGCATGATACGCTCTAGTTCCATCCACATCGTCGCAAATGGCATGATTTCATTTCTTTTGATGGCTGCATAGTATTCCGTTGTGTATATATACCACATCTTCTGTATCCATTCATCTGTTGATGGACATCTAGGTTCTTTCCATAGTTTGGCTATTGTAGACATTGCTGCTATAAACATTCGGGTAAATGTGCCCCTTCGGATCACTATGTTTGTATCTTTAGGGTAAATACCCAGTAGTGCAATTGCTGGGTCATACGGTAGTTCTATTTTCAACATTTTGAGGAACCTCCATGCTGTTTTCCAGAGTGGTTGCACCAGCTTGCATTCCCACCAACAGTGGAGGAGGGTTCCCCTTTCTCCACATCCTCTCCAGCATCTGTCATTTCCTGACTTGTTAATTTTAGCCATTCTGACTGGTGTGAGGTGATATCTCATTGTGGTTTTGATTTGTATTTCCCTGATGCCGAGTGACGTGGAGCACTTTTTCATGTGTCTGTTGGCCATCTGGATGTCTTCTTTGCAGAAATGTCTGTTCATGTCCTCTGCCCATTTCTTGATTGGATTGTTTGTTCTTTGGGTGTTGAGTTTGCTAAGTTCCTTATAGATTTTGGATACTAGCCCTTTATCTGATATGTCGTTTGCAAATATCTTCTCCCATTCTGTCAGTTGTCTTTTGGTTTTGTTAACTGTTTCCTTTGCTGTGCAAAAGCTTTTGATCTTGATGAAATCCCAATAGTTCATTTTTGCCCTTGCTTCCCTTGCCTTTGCCGTTGTTCCTAGGAAGATGTTGCTACGGCTGAGGTCGAAGAGGTTGCTGCCTGCATTCTCCTCAAGGATTTTGAGGGATTCCTTTCTCACATTGAGGTCCTTCATCCATTTGGAGTCTATTTTCGTGTGTGGCGTAAGGAAGTGGTCCAATTTCATTTTTCTGCATGTGGCTGTCCAATTTTCCCAGCACCATTTATTGAAGAGGCTGTCTTTTTTCCATTGGACATTCTTTCCTGCTTTGTCGAAGGTTAGTTGACCATAGAGTTGAGGGTCGATTTCTCGGCTCTCTATTCTGTTCCACTGATCTATGTGTCTGTTTTTGTGCCAGTACCATGCTGTCTTGATGATGACAGCTTTGTAATAGAGCTTGAAGTCCGGAATTGTGATGCCACCAACTTTGGCTTTCTTTTTCAATATTCCTTTGGCTATTCGAGGTCTTTTCTGGTTCCATATAAATTTGAGGATTATTTGTTCCATTTCTTTGAAAAAAATGGATGGTATTTTGATAGGGATTGCATTAAATGTGTAGATTGCTTTAGGTAGCATGGACATTTTCACAATATTTATTCTTCCAATCCAGGAGCATGGAACATTTTTCCATTTTTTTGTGTCTTCCTCAATTTCTTTCATGAGTACTTTATAATTTTCTGTGTATAGATTCTTAGTCTCTTTGGTTAGGTTTATTCCTAGGTATCTTATAGTTTTGGGTACAATTGTAAATGGGATTGACTCCTTAATTTCTCTTTCTTCAGTCTTGTTGTTGGTGTACAGAAATGCAACTGATTTCTGTGCATTGATTTTATATCCTGACACTTTACTGAATTCCTGGACAAGTTCTAGCAGTTTTGGAGTGGAGTCTTTTGGGTTTTCCACATATAGCATCATATCATCTGCGAAGAGTGATAGTTTGACTTCTTCTTTACCAATTTGGATGCCTTTAATTTCTTTTTGTTGTCTGATTGCCGAGGCTAGGACTTCTAGTACTATGTTGAATAGCAGTGGTGATAATGGACATCCCTGCCGTGTTCCTGACCTTAACGGAAAAGCTTTCAGTTTTTCTCCATTGAGAATGATATTTGCGGTGGGTTTTTCATAGATGGCTTTGATAATATTGAGGTATGTGCCCTCTATCCCCACACTTTGAAGAGTTTTGATCAGGAAGGGATGCTGTACTTTGTCAAATGCTTTTTCAGCATCTATTGAGAGTATCATATGGTTCTTGTTCTTTCTTTTATTAATGTGTTCTATCACATTGATTGATTTGCGGATGTTGAACCAACCCTGCAGCCCTGGAATAAATCCCACTTGATCGTGGTGAATAATCCTTTTAATGTACTGTTGAATCCTATTGGCTAGTATTTTGGTGAGAATTTTTGTGTCTGTGTTCATCAAGGATATTGGTCTGTAGTTCTCTTTTTTGGTGGGATCCTTGTCTGGTTTTGGGATCAAGGTGATGCTGGCCTCATAAAATGAGTTTGGAAGTTTTCCTTCCATTTCTATTTTTTGGAACAGTTTCAGGAGAATAGGAATGAGTTCTTCTTTAAATGTTTGGTAGAATTCCCCTGGGAAGCCGTCTGGCCCTGGGCTTTTGTTTGTTTGGAGATTTTTGATGACTGTTTCAATCTCCTTACTGGTTATGGGCCTGTTCAGGTTTTCTATTTCTTCCTGGTTCAGTTGTGGTAGTTTATATGTCTCTAGGAATGCATCCATTTCTTCCAGATTGTCCAATTTGTTGGCGTAGAGTTGCTCATAGTATGTTCTTATAATTGTCTGTATTTCTTTGGTGTTAGTTGTGATCTCTCCTCTTTCATTCATGATTTTATTGATTTGGGTCCTTTCTCTTTTCTTTTTGATGAGTCTGGCCAGGGGTTTATCAATCTTATTGATTCTTTCAAAGAACCAGCTCCTAGTTTCATTGATTTTTTCTATTGTTTTTTTGGTTTCTATTTCATTGATTTCTGCTCTGATCTTTATGATTTCTCTTCTCCTGCTGGGTTTAGGGTTTCTTTCTTGTTCTTTCTCCAGCTCCTTTACGTGTAGGGTTAGGTTGTGTACTTGAGACCTTTCTTGTTTCTTGAGAAAGGCTTGTACCGCTATATATTTTCCTCTCAGGACTGCCTTTGCTGTGTCCCACAGATTTTGAACTGTTGTGTTTTCATTTTCATTTGTTTCCATGAATTTTTTCAATTCTTCTTTAATTTCCTGGTTAACCCGTTCATTCTTTAGAAGGATGCTGTTTAGTCTCCATGTATTTGGGTTCTTTCCAGCTTTCCTCTTGTGATTGAGTTCTAGCTTCAGAGCATTGTGGTCTGAAAATATGCAGGGAATAATCCCAATCTTTTGATACCGGTTGAGACCTGATTTGTGACCCAGGATGTGATCTATTCTGGAGAAGGTTCCATGTGCACTAGAGAAGAATGTGTATTCTGTTGCTTTGGGATGAAATGTTCTGAATATATCTGTGATGTCCATCTGGTCCAGTGTGTCATTTAAGGCCTTTATTTCCTTGTTGATCTTTGGCTTGGATGATCTGTCCATTTCAGTGAGGGGAGTGTTCAAGTCCCCTACTATTATTGTATTATTATTGATGTGTTTCTTTGATTTTGTTATTAATTGGTTGATATAGTTGGCTGCTCCCACGTTAGGGGCATAGATATTTAAAATTGTTAGATCTTCTTGTTGGACAGACCCTTTGAGTAGGATATAGTGTCCTTCCTCATCTCTTATTATAGTCTTTGGCTTGAAATCTAATTGATCTGATATAAGGATTGCCACCCCAGCTTTCTTCTGATGCCCATTAGCATGGTAAATTGTTTTCCACCCCCTCACTTTAAATCTGGAGGTGTCTTCACGTCTAAAATGAGTTTCTTGTAGGCAACATACTGATGGGTTTTGTTTTTTTATCCATTCTGATACCCTGTGTCTTTTGATTGGGGCATTTAGCCCATGAACATTCAGGGTAACTATTGAGAGATATGAATTTAGTGCCATTATTAGCCTGTAAGGTGACTGTTACTGTATATTGTCTCTGTACCTTTCTGATCTACTACTTTTAGGCTCTCTCTTTGCTTAGAGGACCCCTTTCAATATTTCCTGGAGAGCTGGTTTGGTGTTTGCAAATTCTTTCAGTTTTTGTTTGTCCTGGAAGCTTTTTATCTCTCCTTCTATTTTCAATGATAGCCTAGCTGGATAGAGTATTCTTGGCTGCATGTTTTTCTCATTTAGTGCTCTGAATATATCATTTGTTTGTTTGTTTTTTTAAAGATTTTATTTATTTATTTGACAGAGAGAACACAAGTAGGCAGAGAGGCAGGCAGAGAGAGAGGAGGAAGCAGGCTCCCTGCGGAGCAGAGAGCCCAATGCGGGGCTCGATCCCAGGACCCTGAGATCATGACCTGAGCTGAAGGCAGAAGTCTTAACCCACTGAGGCACCCAAGCACCCCGTGGGTTTTACCTGTAAATCTTGCATTTATCCTTTGTGGCTCTGTTTTGGTTTTGAACAGCTTCCTTCTCCTATGACATCTTCCTTCCCCTGTGGTGTGGTTCTTACTCCTAAAGCAAGGGCTTTCTGGCTTCTCAGTGCTTGAGATGTTCAGTGAAGTGTCTCTAGTCTGGCTTGGTTAGATTTCCAACTGTCCAATTTTTGGTATTTTAATTTATCTCAGTCTTTCAGCAGATGATCTCTGGTAAGATTCCCCAAAACTTGTTATGAATAATAGATCTTCTTGCTCATGATGAGTGTCCTTTTGTTCTCTGGTGCTCTGACCCGCAAACTCTAATTGCTTCTGCAGCCCATGACTCTGATCTCATCCTCTGCAGCTCAGAAACATTGCTGCTTCTCTGATTATACTCCTGTCACCACATTAAAGTTGTTCTAAATATAAATCCCAGGATCCTATAGTTGTCTTTATTTCATTTCTAACAAAAATTACAGTTTTATACTGTGCTCAATGCCTGAAAATAGTTAACTCATATATCCCCTCCCCTTTTTTTTTTGTTATTTACACAAAGAGGATAGATCCTATGCTAGCGACTCTGTCTTAGGCAGAAGCAGATGTTGGTGAAAGGCACTAATCCCTTAAAATTATTAAACACTTAGTAGCAGCTTAATAAACAACAACAACAAAACCCAAATTGGCTTAATGATATGTTCAGGTGTGAGAAGAATGCAGTTCGGAACTAGATAAGAAAGATACAAGCACTGGGTGCCTGGGTGGCTCAGTGGGTTAAGGGTCTGTCTTCGGCTCAGGTCATGATCTCAGGGTCCTGGGATGGAGCCCTGCATCCAGCTCCCTGCTCAGTGGGGAGTCTGCTTCTTCCTTCTCCCTCTGCCCCATCCCCCTGCTCATGCTCTCTCTCTCTAATAAATAAATAAAATTATAAAAAAAGAAAAAAGAAAGATATATGCACTATGTATGATCACAGTGATTATGATCTTTAAGTCAGTTTGAGTAATCCCAGAAAAGCATTTGGTACCTGACTCAATTGAAATGGCCAAAGTATGATCACACACAGAGTGGTATTTTATATTTCCTGTGTGTCTGTGTGTTACCTACTATTTGACACATACACACTGTTGATTCTCATATTGTAACTATTTTGGAAAAAGCTTGGAGTTGACTGTAAACACCATGTCAACACAATTCAGCCAGACACAGTTTTAGAGAATTTCCTTATTTTAGCTCCAAAGCTATGCCTGAACAAAGCTAAAATAAACAGAACGGAAGCAAAAAGTACCAAGGGTTACAAAAATCCACAAGTGTAAAGAAAAGTATAAACAACATTTATTTTTCCATTCATCTAGACTAAGAGTTGAATTATACTTCATGAATGTAAATATGCAAACAAAGACAACCAGATGAATCAGTAACACGTTTGAATCAACTCCCATATATCTGCTTAGACCTTTCTAAAGAATGTATTTAATTAAAAATCACCTCCAAGTGCAATGAGTTAGGTTGGTTGGTTTGTACAAAGTACCTTGCTCTTATGTGAGAGATTAATTAGGTACATTTTTAGATTAATTAGGTGCATTTTTGTGGTTTTTTTTTTTTAGTATACTCTGATATACTAAAATGGCCAACACTCCTTTGAATGCTTGAGATTATTCCTTTTCAAATAACATGTTTAGAAAATGATAGCAATTGTTCCTTGTACTAGACATTCTAAAAGGATAATCTTAGAAGTGGACTGAGCAGGCTCTGTGCTCAGTACAGAGGGTACTTGGGATTCTCTCTCTACCTCTGCCCCTCCCCCAGCTTGTGTTCTCTCTCTCTCTTTCTCTCTCTCAAGTAAATAATCTTTAAAAGCTGATTTTGTTGTCTAATAATTTCTTTTCTAGATAAGTATAAATGAAATAACTTGGATCTCTTTGTTTATAGTACTGCCCTCATTTCTCTCTCTCTCCTTCCTGACTTCCCTCTCTCTTTCCTTTCCTCCCTCTTTCTCTCTCTCTCTCCCTCCATCCCTCTCCCGCTCTTTCTTCCCCACTGAATTTATTTACTCTTTTTTTCTGCTTCATTTCCAGCAACATAGGAACATCTAAAAGCAAAACCATTTGGGGAAGGGAGATGATAGCAAATGAATGAAAAACTAGCTTCTTGTCTTTTGGTGGTTACTATAGCAATAATCATGATGGGAGATTTTCAGCCGCAAGTGGTTTCTATAACAACATGATAGGGTGCTTTAGAAATAGTCCAGAGGTAAATAGATTCTATAAGGGTCTCTTAACCCCTTTTATTCTGTAAGATTATCATCCCCTCGAAGGATAAATATCAGTTGGCTTATTTGATGGAAGCCTTAAAAATAATCGTTTTTATTTTGTAAAGATTAAACATTTAATTTTTTTTAAGAGATCTGGCTTTAGCTGATAGGATCTTAGACTCCTTCATTTCAGAAAATAATTTTTTTAAAAAGATTTAATTTATTTATTTGACACAGAGAGAGAGAGAGAGAGAGAGATCACAAGTAGGCAGAGATACAGGCAGGAGCAGGTTCTCTGCTGAGCAGAAAGCCCCGCCATGTGGGGCTCCATCCCAGGAGCCTGAGACCATGACCTGAGCCGAAGGCAGAGGCTTTAACCCACTGAGTCACCCAGGTGCCCCCAGAAATTAACTGATAGCATCCATACTGTATTTCTACATGATGGCATCAAAATAGCCTTAAAGCTGTTTCTTTCCTTGAACTATCCTAAAATGTGGAAAGTAGTAAATATTCCTCATTATAACATATATTAATTCTCTCATGGATTACCTGAAACCTTCTCCACACTATCATTATACCTGTTAGGGTCCCTGACAGGTGCTAATCTGTTCTAACAAATCTGTTCTAACAAAGGGAGCCTGATTACTCACCCTTTGTCATGCTGTTCAGTGTGCTTCACAATAGGCATGGTTCCTATTCAGCTTACAATTTACTAAGTATTATAAGAGGAAGTTTATGGGATTGTTCTGAATTTATGTAGGTTTTAACACAGTAAAGCATAACATGCAAGAAAATGAAGGCTCCCATTTCATCCATAAGTCATTCAGGAGCCCCTTACAAGGGAAAGATCCATGGGGATGCATGACAAAAACGACGCACAAGAATGAATATGGTAGACTAGATTTGATGTTTTAAGAGAAAAAAAAAGTGGAAACCTCAAATGTAGTCACACAATCAGGTAAATTTACGGAGACGGGGATTAAGCTTGCTTGGTTCAGTTCCATAATGAATTATTGATTATCTACTCCATGCTAGATACTGAAGGTATATATAATGATGAAAAAATATGGTACTTATTTTAAAACTAAATTATCATATCAAGGAAAGACACTCTGTGTTACTAAACGTTACTTGACTTTTAAAATTTATTGATTTGGAATTAATAAATTATTTGCTTGGATTCATCTTTCTTCTTTTTCCACTTAACCCCCATATATTTTAAATGTAAAGGCATATCCATGCCTTCCTAAAAGAAATGATTATTGGCATATTTGAGCAAGGGTGATTCCATCTAAGGATAAGACTTTGGGTCTTCACATGGAGTTTCATTTCCATCCATTTTCTACAATAGAACTATCCTTACACTTTTACTATTTTCTATTTAGTGAAGCTGCCAGTTCCAAATATGACATATTCTATTTCAACTCTCAGAAGGATATCAGCAACTATGCATCTCCCTGGGTTTTCAAACAATGTTGCGGTATTCTCATTTCCCTGGTGTCCTGTTCTCAGTAACGAAGCCTCAGAATTCATTACATATGCACTTGCCATCCATAGCCTTTTGGGACAGAGTTTGCCAAATAGGTCCCTGGGAGATCAAGACCCATTCTCCATGTGTGTCATGGGGCTGTGCAGATGAGCTGAGGCATATCTGTACACACCAAGGCCCTGCTCAGAACAGCATGTTCCAGAACACGTTGGCAGGGAGCCATTCATAAACTCTTCAAAATCTTATCCAGACCAAAGGCACAGAGGCGTTGTATTTGCTGCACTCGGGACCATGGGGCTTTTAGCTGAATAAAAAGCAAATGAAATATATTCACAATGTCTTCCAAGTTATCCAGTAACCACAGAAACCTGGATTTTTCCCAAATCGAGTCCACAATGTAGAATGACCTGGCAGAAACAAATCATTCTCTCTCTGTTCAAGTGTAGTGAGCCATAAATTGAGCAGAATAAATTTCCTGGGGGTAAAAGCCAATTAATCAGCAAACAATCAGTACGCATTTGCTGCACCACTCAGGAGCTCGTATTCTAGGTGGGATCAAGACCCAGTACGTAAAGCATATATGTAGACGCTAAAGAAGGATATATTGCAGTTCCTGAACTTAAAGAGTTCATTTACTAATTGTAAAGACAAGTGTCCATACATGAAACAGACAACAATTAAGGAAATACACAGATAAATGTAACACTGTGTCTTGCCAATGATAAGCTGCTCAGTCCAAGAGATCAACAAGAATGCAAAGACAGGGAAAGGATTCATGAAAAAGTACACTTCTAAGGATATGCACAATTTGGATACACATTATAACTAATAAACTCTTGGAAAGTATTTTGAAATGTCTTTATTTGTGGTTATTACTATAATCATGTCATAAAAGAAGGTAATTTAAATCCTCAAGGACTAATGTCTTACTCATAGTTGTAACCACATATTATTTTTCTAGACCTTAGTTCCTGGTACAAAAATATGAAAAAACTGTTCAGGTCTCTTTCTCCAATATAGAAGCCATTAGCCAAGTGTGGCACTGAGCATTTAAACTGTGACTTGTTGGAAGTACAATATGCTCTAAGTGAAAAAGACACACATGATTTCAAAGAGTTAGTATGAAAAAAATCTCATTAATTTTTAACACTGATTACATAATGAAATGATATTGTTTTAGTTATAGTTGGTTAAAATATATTATTCAAGTTAATTTTAACTGCTTATCTTTGCTTTTTAATTTACTTTTTAATTACACATTTTACTAGAAGACCTAACATTGTATGTGTTAATATGTAACATTTCATACACATTACACCTCTATTAACACTTGCTATTTAAAATGTAGTCTACCGGCTGGCAGCATCAGCATCCTGGGAGTTTACTGGGAATACCTACTCCCAGGCCTCATCCCAGACCTGCTGAATCAGAATTGGCAACTTCATGAACTGCTCAGTGGTTCATATGAATGATAAAGCTGGGAAGTGCTGACCTAGATACTTGCAAAGTGTTTCTTTTTCATGATTCTATTATTTTCCTTTTTGCTTTGATTTTTCTCAAATAGTTGTTTTGAAGTCTTCTTGGCACCCTAATTTACTTAACTGCATAACCTAGGGAAGTTACTTAACAGTCCTGAACCTCAGTTCTTATAAATTGGATATAATACCTCCAACCCCATGAGTTTTCTGTAAGCATCAAATGAGACATTAAGGGTTATGCACTTATCCCCTGGAACCAATAGATTTGAGACGTTTGTGTAATATCAGTAATAAAAATGAAAAAATATTCAATGCTCTTAGATTCTCATACAGTCTATAAAATTTTGGTACACAGTGCAATGCACTAAAGTTTGAAGGGCTGTTTTCGGTTATTTTACCAATTTTGTGTAGTTTTTTCCTTTACCCTTAATTGTGTATAATATACTTACTGAACATTCTGGTACAAAATCTAATGGAAAATATTAGAACTTTCAGGCCACATTTTAGAGTTAAAATGCCATGTGGCTAAATGATTCTGCATCATGGTTTTATAATTAATGTTGAAATTATATTTGTTAATCATTGATCACTTAAAAAAGTGATGGCTTCATAGAGTGGGAAAACACTTTTTTCTTTTTATTTAGAACATTTGGAACATAGCTCTGCAGTGGGATTTTCAATTTGCTAGAGGCAAAGGAGCTAGTAAAACGTAAGTCTATTCCATAAGTAAAAGAGGTCACTGGAAAGTCTGTCATTATTAAAGTATACATGGATTATAATAAGGTCAGAGAGTCGAGGCCTGATTAGCTTTAAATGAATTTAATGTCAAAGGAACATAATTAGACCCTTATTAACATTTTCAATGATTGACATTTAGTAAAAATGACCTTCACAATTGGCATTATTTAGTTATGTTGTAAGGATGACAAAGGGCAGGGCATCTTCTCTGAGCTATCTAAGTGTGTTGGCTGCACTATGCATTTGGTCCATCCTTCTAGCCCTAAGGACAGACACCAGATCCAATCCTGACCCTGTGCTTGGGTGTGTGGGCTATGTCAATGAGGACCCAGAAGGTTTGATTCTCAAGAGAAAGCTCTGAAAGCAAAAGAAATCTTTAGAGAAGCAGGCCTCTGATTTCATCCGTGATGATGTGGATGATCAAAAATGTTATGTAAAAGCACCTAGAAAAACGGCATTCTTTACAGTGGATTTAAAATATCTTCATGGAAAAGTTTCTCTATGGGTCCATGGACTTTGTAGAGGAGACAACAGAAGGGGGATGTTGAGATTCAGGTGACACCAGTGAAATTTGGCCACAATCTTCTCAACCGGAGCAGGGAAGTTATGTTTCAGAGTTTGCATGTGAGTTAACTGGGGTAAGTACACAGACGGCAGTATTGGGCTCAGCCTGGATTAGGAGACAAGATCGTCAGAGAATGTGTGCTGACCACAGTACTGTACTTCCTGGAACTACAAAAACTAAACACTAAACACTCTTTACTATATTGTATAGTCTCACTTTCCCTGGATTTATTCCTTCATTAAACATGCATTTACAAAGCTCCAAGTGTGTGCATGGTAATTTCCTAGACAATAGAAGGGTCCCAAGCTTTGGACCCTGCATTGAAAGGAAATAATACTGATTAAATACTTTATTACAGACTTTTACAGGGAACTTTATGTATGGTATCTTTTTCACCCCTTATGATAATCACAATGATAATAATAATAATGGCTGCTAATGCTCACTGTGTGCCAAGCATTATTAGGCATTTTATGTACATTGACTCATTTAATCTCCACAATAAACCTATAGGGTAGGTATCATTTTTACAGAAATGGAAGCTGAGGCACAGAAATGTTGAGTATCTTAATAAAATCCACAGAGTTAGGAAATTGCGGAGGCAAGATTTAAACCCTGGCTCCCAAGTGCATGCTCTACAGCACTAAGCATCCCCCTCCTAAATGAGGAAACTGAGGCCCAGTGACACTGGTTCTGCTCAACCACAAACATGGCAAACAGCAGAAACTAAAATTTAAACCTCTATCTGTGTGACCACAAAATTATACTCTTGACATTACATGCAATTGGTCTCAGGTTAGTATTGAAGACCACTATACGACAATGACTGCCTCGTTTTTCAGAGGCCATAGGAGAGCAAAAGAAACAAATGGTCTTACAGAGCCCATCTACTTATTTTAACTATTCCATGGGGATCCTATCACAGCATACATCAAAGTCAATGATTTACCCGATGATTTGCTTGATTTTATCAAGAGGTGAAAGTAAAAACGTCACAGCAAGGCTGAAATGAGAATTGAGGTTTTCTTGTTCATTCATTCATTATTCAACAAATTTCTATTGACTACCTTCCACGTGTAAGTCATTTTGGCTACGTCCTGAATAAAGGTGTGTGTCTTCTGCGCTCACTTCTCCTGCTACCTCCTGCCCCAACCCTGGGATGAAATTTTGTTCTCTTCAGAAAGCCTGGCTAAAGAAAATTCAACAAGCCACTTTTCTCTTATAAATTGAAATTCTTAGATCTGGAAATTTTTATTCTATCTCCAGTAGTACTGTTTAATCCCTTTTATTTTAGCAATTCATCTTGGATGTGATTTAAAATCTGGCACACACAAAATATTTGCTGTTTCAAATCCGAACTGTGACTGAAAGCTTTAGGTGGTTCACCAAAATGTCAAGGGCTACCCAACCTGTCAAATTTCTGAATGGAATTGAGGAGACAATAAATCTTGAATAAAGAAAAATTTTCTCTTTGACAGCTCGATTAAGTCCTCTTTATTAAGTCAATGGTGTGTCACTGTATAGAAATCCATTGTGACTTTTGAAAGGTAGTTTAGTAAAATATAGAAAACTGTATTCTAAAAATACCAAGGATATAAACAAAAACTATATAAAGACACAAGTTTGTTATTTTAATAAAAGCTAATCAAAAGTGAAAATAAAATAAAAGCAGCTCATTAGCAAATGTTTACTTATTAATTCATCGATAGGAAAAGATCTTTTATATGGAAGAACATCCGAAACCATTCAGTAGATGCTACTGGAAATATCAAATTTTATGCTCACAATTCCTCTCTTCCTTTCCCATTTTTATTTATTTATTTATTTATTTTTTTTTTAAAGATTTTATTTATTTATTTGACAGAGAGAGATCACAAGGAGGCAGAGAGGCAGGCAGAGAGAGAGAGGGAAGCAGGCTCCCCGCTGAGCAGAGAGCCCGATGCGGGACTCGATTCCAGGACCCTGAGATCATGACCTGAGCCGAAGGCAGCGGCTTAGCCCACTGAGCCACCCAGGTGCCCCTCCCATTTTTATTTAAATTAAATTAGATTAGTGTATATTAAAGATAGAATTAAAATAGAAAAAACCCTGCACCTTTGCATGTTTAAGACATTACTCGTACCACAGCTAACATATCCTTTTCCCCATCCCAGTTATCTGCTTTGTCAGGTCCCTGCCCATCTCTCCATAGTTTGAGGGAAAAACAAAGGAAAATACGTTTCCAGAACAATGAGAGCAAACAACTTTATTTGTACAGTTGGAAGTACATTGGTGAGTGTTTACCCTAACTCATCTGAGGCACATTAAAAATTGCCATTTTAATTCAATATGAGCATTAACAACTGTTCCTTCCATCCCTTCTGCTGACGGAGGATAGATGGGACTCTTAAGTTTAGTTTCAATAAAAATAAAAACTAGAGACAGAGGTGGTTAGAGAGTTATATGGGGAGAATTAGGTTAGTAAACCCTAAGAAAAGACTAAGAAAAGCCGTAATAAGAAGGCATTTAAATTAAAAAAAAATGAAAAAAAAACCCAAATTCAATAGTTGTGTGTGTGTGTGTGTACACATGCATATGCAAAGTTTATACAGCAGGGGAAATCTTTAAGGTAAAGATTGTGGCTTTCACAATTAATACCCTGGAAATACTCATTGAGCATTTGTTGTGCATAAATAGACACCGAGGAGGGCACAAATATAGAGCAGATCTCCTGAACAATGAAAGCCTCTCACAACTCTCACTTCATGCGTATTTCTCTTTGCCAAAATTTTAAGGAGCACTCAAAATACAGAGACGTTAAATACTTCCTTGTGAAAACTAAACTCTGAAGGACAGATCATTTCTAATTGACATTTATCTTCATGTGATCCTAAGCAAGTTTGAGTACTTCATGGGAAAAATGTATGGACATGTTGAATTCGCTCAGCATTAGGCTCCCTATATAAGGATATGCTGGGGTTTGTTTTCCAAAATAAATTTCCTGCAGTGAAAATGTATTAGTGGACTCTACTCTTTTGGGGGGGCTTATTATTGTTATTGCTGCATTTTGTACTAACATAGTAGATTTTCTATTAAGAGCACAAAACTATCTCTAAACATCTTAAAACAATAAGAACATGTATTGAGCACCAACCATTAAAATCTAGTGATGTAATCCTCACAAAAACCGTAAGAAGGAGGTTTTACTATTCTTTCCCTTATTTGCGGGTGAGGAAACAGGCTGAGAGCAGCAGAGCTAGACTCGGGATAGGTGTGTTACTGTGCAGACTCTGCTCCTCACCACTATGCTGTCCGCTTTCCTACGGGGACAAATCCCCCATGGTTGGCTAATACAAAAGTTACCAAAACAGCGATAACAACAACAACAGCAACAAAAACACTTGACAAAAATTTCAGATTCTTTAAAAAAAAAAATTCAGATTCTTGACTGATGATTTTTAAATCAGAGACTTACCCACCTGTTTCATAGGTAAGTAGATTAAAACCATCAAGGACAAAGGAACAAATACTATTTGTAATAATCTCTGGGAAATGAAATGCTGTTCCCTGAAATCACCTTGTAGTGTTTCTTTGTTCTGGATAAATATATTCCACCATATGACTGAGCTAGATTACCAATATGGCTGTTTTCTAAATACACTGAATTATTAGAAAATCCGTGCATGCGCGCGCGCACACACACACACACACACACACACTCTCACACACACACTAAATACATTTAATGCTTGGGCATTCATTGTCTTTGAAACTGGTCAGATTAGTTTTTTACTTCTCTGAAAAATATTAATATGTATATATATATATAAACATATACATATAAATAATTACATAGTGCATATATTCATGTATGTACATATATATGCCCAAACAGAACCAAAGGAGCAAATACATAAGAATTACAAAAACCATAGAAAATATTGTCTTTTCTCCCGAACAGAGATTTTTAAATTGCTATTCTCAGCCTCTAGGGCTCCTTGAAGGTATCTGCTTAAAGGACAGGAGGCCACCCGACTGGGCTGCAGGGTCTCCTTCCCTTCTTCAACTCGAGCTGGTCCACATTCTGATTTTGCATCCTGGGATTATTCATGATACTTTCCTTGAAGGAGTACTGCGGCACTTACAGAAAGAAAAGAAAAAGTCTGAAACCCACAATTCTGGAACTTCTTATAATATCCAGTAGGTGGCAAACTTTACTGCAAGGAAACTCTGCCACACTATAAATGGGTCTGAAAATATCAATTACACTTCACATCCAGGAAAGTTTCTTGCTCTGGATCTAAGTCTCAAATGGAAGCTGGGAACAAAACTCTCAATGGTCATTTCCCTTGGAATTAAATTCCTCCAATTACAGTTTTAAGTAGTCTTGTAAGGTTTTATGTGTGTGTCCATGTAAGTTTTGCTCTAAATATGCTATTACTATGAAAATTATTATACTGTACACTGTTTGCACAATATGCTAGGTACAATATAATAATATAGATGACAGATTTTTTTTCAATTAGGTGCACAAAACTGGAATAATTACAACCCTTACTTCATGACATCATTGTTCTGTGCATAGTTTGCTTTTTACTTCGTTAGTGGGTGTTTAGTTGTGTTTTTTTTTTATTTATTATAAATAAATAATAATTTATTTATTTATAAATAAATTATTTATTTATTTATTTGAGGGAGACAGAGTGAATGAACAAGCATGAGCTGGGGAAGGGGCAGAGGAAGAGGGAGAGAGAGAATCTCAAGCAGACGCCCCGCCTAGTGGGGAGCCCTGTGAGGCCAGTCCCAGGTCCCCGAGATCATGACCTGAGCTGAAATCAAGAGTCCGACACCTTAACTGACTGAGCCATCCAAGTGCCCCTAGTTATGTTTAATACAGAGATAAACTGCAATTCATTTATGTGTTTAAAAAATATATTAAAAATATATATAAATATATTTATAAAAATAAATATATATTCATATCATATATAATATAAATATATATGATATAAAATATACATATAAAATACTTAAAATATAAATTTTTTCTTTTTGAGAGGCAATTGTCTTTGCTCATTTACTATAGTCAGCTGAAGGGTCAGTTAACAATGCCTAGGTCATAGGCTGCATTTCCAAGAGGACCAGTTAGCATCTCACCTATGGATACATCATAACCCCAGGAAGCAAACGTGCAAATTGGTGCCAATGTCACCATTCACCCCAGAGGAGATCCAGTAGAAGGATGTGCTTCATAGATGATCTTGTCCAGAACCGGTACTGAAAGCATAACTCAAAGTGCATGTGAAAACAAAGCGGGGGGGGGGGGGGCAGTGTGTGTGACCAGATTATAAAATTTACCTAGTTTTGTTTTAAAAACATTTTTATCAAATTTGTTCAGTAATACTTATAAAGGAAACAATAATCCACTTTCTACCATCCCCAGTCCTCCTTCTTACTCCTACTGTGCACTCCCCAGAAGCAACTGCTTACAACTCTCAGTCATTTCTTACGGTTTTTATTTATAAGCTTGTCAATAATAAGCTGATTTCCCCCCTCATTTTATTTAATCAATTTATTTACCTATTTATTTGGAGCGTGGGTGGCAGCAGGCGGAGCTGGGCAGAGGGCAAGGGGGAGGATCTTAAGCAGGCTCCATACTCAGAGCGGAGCTGGAGGCATGGCTTGACCTCACCACCTTGAGATCAGGACCTGAACCCAGATCGAGGGTCAGACGCTTAACTGCCGAGCCACCCTCCCTTGTTTTAGATGCTGGCATCATCTATTGGAATCCTGCTACAGAAAAGTAGATTTAATTTCCCTGAAGTTCTCAACCACACATACCCACTTGCCCCCAGCACACATGCAACTCTACTGCTCCAATTAAATCATTACCTTTATTGCTACTTATAAAAAAATGTGCCACCATATAGCAAATCATGATTTCACTTCCCTTCTTGCACAGCCTTTCCCCTAGAAGTAATACTAGTAAGAGTTTAAAAACACTTGTCCTGTTTTGTTTTCCTTTACTTCTTTATATGAGACTCTGCCACTTTTCTTCTTGGAGCTCTGCCTTCTCTTCCTGCCTTCAGCGCCAGTGACTCTTTACGCTGGTAGCATATCTGTAGTCCAGCGAGTGATTTTTTCATAAAATGTTTTGCTTCTTTCCTTTATTAGATCCCTGGTAGGCTAGATTCCACGTCTCTCATTTTCTTGGTTGCACTCCCACTTTCATGGAGCTTATCTTTTAGAATCTTCCTGAAAAATAAGAATGAAAGCTGAAAATTTAAATTTCTGAATCTCAGCAAATATTTGTCTCCCCCCCCCCAAACATTTGATTGATAGTTTAGCTGGGCATAGAATTCTAACTTAGAAATTATTTTCTTTCAGGATTTTTAAGGCATTTTTCCAATATCCCCTAGCTTTCAATATTTCTGTTGATAAATCAAATGTTACTCTGATTTCTGATACTTTGTAAATGAGTTGCTCCCTGTCCTGTTTTAAGGAAATGATGTGCTTCGCTGAGGATTTATTTTTTAATTCTTTGTACAGGGCACTTAGTAGAAACTTTAAATCTATAAACTTGTTTGTTTTTAATTATAGGAACAATTCTTATATTTCTGTCATAATTTTAAGTCCCTTCTCCCTCCTCTCCTTGCTTCCTTCACCCCATCCCATTTTCTTTCTTCTCTTATTTTGAAACTCCTCCTTGATTGGTCCTTTATTCATCTATTGTTCTTACCTCTCATCTACAATCTCTTAGTATTTTTTTCTAGTGTCTGGTAGATTTTCCTCAACATTATCTTTCAGTCACTTAACTGGACTTTTTATTTCTACCACTGTATTTTTCTCCTTTTTTTTTCCTTTTTGTGTGTGTGTGTGTGTGTGTGTGTGTGTGTGTGTGTAGCCTTTTTTTTTTTTTACCATGTTCAATTAGCCAGCATATTAGTTTTTGACGTAGTGTTCAATGATCCATTAGTGCGTATAACACCTACTGCTCATCACCACACGTGCCCTCCTTAATATCCATCACCCCGCTACCCCACCCCCAACCCCTCCCTTCTGTAACCCTCAATTTGTTTCTCTCTCTGATTTCTTCCCCTTCAGTTTTACCTCCCTTCCCCTGTAGTCTATTCCTTATGTTCCACATATGAGTGAAACCATATGATAATTGTCTTTCTCTGCTTGACTTATTTCACTTAGCGAAATAAGTCAAGCAGAGAAAGACAATTATCATCAAGCAGAGAAAGACATCTACCACTGTATTTTTAATTTTAAAGACCTCTTTTGTTCTCTAGAAGTTTAATAACCACCTATACTTATTTCATTGCTGCAATATCCTTACTTAACTCTTTGAATATATTAATGCTCAAATTTTCATAAATTGTTGATGACTCCTTAAATTGTCTTTGTCTCTTCCAAGTTACTTAAAAACATTTTTTGTGTGTGTGTTGGTCTTAGTGTTTTATCTTAGAGGTTTTCCTCAATGTGGTACATCTCATACAATCTATTCATATTTAATAAAGAGATACTATTCTTTCTTAAGCTGATTAATGGGTACAAGGATGTTTGTTTATCATTATTCTTTAGAGTGTATTTGTAATACAAAGTATACTTAAAGTACGGTAATGGCCTGTATAGATATATATATTTCACATATACTCTTAAGCATGTGTTGGTTTAAGAAGAGCTATTTGAGGGCACCTGGGTGGCTCACTGCATTAAAAAGTCTGCCTTCAGCTCAGGTCATGATCCCAGGGTACAGGGATTGAGCCCCACATCCGGCTTTCTGCTCAGCAAGGAGTCTGCTTCCCCCTCCCTCTCTCTGCCCGCCTCTCTGCTCACTTGCGATCTCTGTCTGCCAAATAAATAAATAAAATCTTAAAAAATAATAATAAAAAGAGCTATTAGAAAGCACTTTTAGTTCCTGTTGCAGAGCTTTCTAGCTCACTGAGATTTGTTCTCCAATGACTGGGCTGGCTCATTTCAAAGGATGACACCTAATATCAGCATCTGTAATATCTGTACATATTTTCTCTTGGGCTGGTCAAGAGAAATAAGGAGTAAATCTGGCAGCTGGAATTTTTAGAACTGAATTGAATATGAGGCTGGGAAATGTCTCACAGTTCTTTATGGAGATATTCATTCATTCCATCACCCTATTATCAGACCAGACCCAGCCACTCCCACTAGTTGTGCCTGTAAATCCCCTTCATGCAGGAAGGGCAGTCATGTAATTTCCTGGGGTGAAAAATGGGACATGAGAATCTAGCTGTACTATTGGAAAGTTTCCAAACGACCTTCTCATTTTCAGCACCACCTGAGTACCTGGAGCTTCTAATTCCTGTAACTTTGGGGGTTCTACGGCATAAACTGTCTTGCTTCTGGGTGTCTCTGACATGGGGTTTTGCTTCTGCTGGTAAGCTAAGTCTATGACAGCCCACCCATTTGCAGCCTAGCTTCCACTTATGTATGAGTGTATGTATATGGGTGTTTATTGCTGTCCCCTCAATCTCTCTTTCGTTCTTGTGAATAGGACAATTTCATTTCCTTTTGTCCTTTTTTTCTAGGACTATTTTTTTTTGTCTGATTTATTCAGGTATAATTTACAGATAATAAAATTAACCCAATTTCAGTGGCAATCACGTATGGTCAATAACTACTGCCACAATCACAACACAGAATCTTTCCATAAAAACTCCTTCATGTCTCCTTATAGTTACTTCCCTTCACCCACCTCCATTTCCTGGTGACCACTGAGCTGCTTTCCATCACTACAACTCTGCCTGCTCTAGAATGTCACTAAATTGAATCATACAGCTGGTAGTGTTTGTGTCTGGTTTCTCTTAACATAATACTTAAAGATTCCTCCATGTTGTTCACTGCATCAGCAACTTGCCCATTTTATTCCTGTCTAGACGTCCAATGTGTGATATATTAAAATTTATTTCCCAGCTGATGAATATTTGGGTTTTTTTCCCCCAGTGTTGGGCATTATGAATAAAGCCATTATGAATTTTGCAAGCAAGTTTTTGTGTAGACATTATGTCTTCATTTTCTTGGGGGAAATATCTAGGTGTGGAATTGCTGAATAAGTGTATGTTTAAGCTAATAAGACACTTGGAAACTGTTTTCCAAGGTGGCTGTGCCATTTTGCATTCCCACCAGCCATGTATGAGATATATAACTGATATAACACTACAACAACAGGAAAAATAGTCTTTTAAGGTGTGATGCATTACTAAAGATAAAAAGGATAGTTTATGAATATATGAGGGTCAAACTAGCAGAATTATATAACTATTTTAAATTTCTATGAACATAAGAACATAGCTTCAGGGACACCTGGGTGGCTCAGTCAGTTAAGCATCTGCCTTCACCTCAGGTCATGATCCCAGGGTCCTGGGATGGAGTTCTGCAAGGGGCTCCTTGCTCATCAGGAAGCCTGCTCCCTCCTCTACCTCTGCCTGCAGCTCCCCTCATTGTGCTCTCTCTCCCTCTGACAAACAAGTAAATAAAATCTTAAAAAAAAAAAAAAAAAAAACCACGGGGCGCCTGGGTGGCTCAGTAGGTTAAACCTCTGCCTTAGGCTCAGGTCATGATCTCAGGATCCTGAGATCGAGCCCCACATGTGGCTCTCTGCTCAGCAGGGAGCCTGCTTCCCCCCCCCCACTTGCCTCTCTATCTACTTGTGATCCCTCTATATATACCAAATAAATAAAGTCTTTAAAAAAAATAAAACAAACTTCTGAATACAGAAGTGAAAACTGTCAGAACTAAAAGAAATATGAAATTCATATTCACTATAGAAAATTTCAATGCATCAATCTCAGTGAAAGGAAATAGTATGAAAAAACCCCAATGCTATAGAAGTTCTGAATAATACAGTTAACAATTTGATATTATTGATTTTATAGCTTTTTCCATAGGTCCAAGAAGAAATCACCATGATAATCAGAAAATATTTTTATATGAATGATAAATTTATAAGAAATGCAGTAAAGCTGTGCTTACACAGAAATTTTTAGTCCTAAATTAAAAATTAGAAATACCTAAAAGAGTAAATAGCAGTTAAACCCAAAGCAAGTAGAATTAAGAAAATAAAAAGGCAAAAGCAGAAATTGAGGATCAAAAACAAAGATATTATAGACAAACTATACAAAGTCAAAGGCCAATATTTGAAAACATTAATACAACTAGGCAGCAATGATTAGTTAAAGAGAGAGAGAGGGCATGAAGGAAACGTCTATTTTCTCCACTTCCTGTCAACACCTGGTATTGTCAATTTTTGTTCTTTGGTCATTCTAGTGGCCATTTTAGATATTGTTTTTATTTAATTTCTGCTGCTCTAATGATAAATGATGTTAAGCATTTTTCAATATGCTTATTAGCTATCCCTTTATGCCTTTCATGGAATTTTGAAAAGGAAAAGAATTAAACATTTATGTAAATATCATCATGTTTACTTAAGAAACTCTATCCAGTAAGTATCCTAACTTCTAAAATAATGCAGTAGAAAGAAATGGACTTTAGAATCAGACAAACCAGAGATTCAAGTCCTACCTCTCTTTGACACTATGCAAATGACTTTGTCCTTATAAAACTTAGCTTTCCATCTGTAAAATGCTTTACACAAATATTATAAGAAATTCATTTTAAAAGTTGCATTGGAAGGGCCTTGGGTATAAAAGCTAATTTCCTTTGCTGTCTGTCTTTCTACACAAATGCTTCATTTCATGGCTTAAATGATACTGCTTGAGTATTAAAGGAAGAAAAAAACCATTGCCATCATCACTAACAAAATAAAAATAAATGGAAAACCCAAATTCATAAATGCCCTTGACGGTGAACAGGGCAGCTGTAATATTTAGTTGAATTTTCTCAGTTTGGACACAAGAATTTTAAATGCTGCTAAAAGTTTGAACTTATTAAATATTTTCTCCTAATCCTCCATAATCGCTACACCACACCCTCTCAAGCTTTTCTTATTATTGACAGAGAATGCCAATATCCCTCATGCTTTAGTTCTTTCTTTTGAAAATACTCTCCTTCCTTCACTCACATTCATTTAAAGTACCTTTTCTTCATTCATTCAAGTACCTTTTCTTCATTGAGACTTTTCTTGGTAACACTTTTTCTGGTCCCTGTGATGGCACAGCACCCTTCCATGTCTCCACTGTGACATCTCCCCCCTTCCTTCCAATGATAAGTACATACTGAGCACCTGTAACGGGACAGGTGGTGTTGTAGACCCAGGACATACAGAGACAGAAGATCTCCTCCTTTCCTCCATGGAGCTAACATTCTAGTGAAGAAAACAAACACAAACACAAAGAAATAACAGCATTTATTACATAGCAAATGAAACTTAGAAATGGAGTTCAGAGAGAGCTCTCGGGAAGTACACTGGAGCAAAGACATCACGTTTGAAGATGCGATAGGAAAGCCAGCATCTGAAAAAAGACAAAAAAAAAAAAAAAAAAGAAAGAAAGGAAGGAAGGAAGGAAGGAAGGAGGAAGGAAGGAAGGAAGGAAACTAAAGTATAAGGATGATTACTTGAGTTTTCTCATAGGGAGCAGAAAACGTTTGCTCTCTGATCAACCTTCCTGATAATATAGAAGCATATGTTAACTTTCTATGTGTAGGCACTAGAGGAAAATTGTAGGCTGCCAGGAAGACTCCATAGAAGATAATTATGAAAATCTTCTCACTCTTGTATGATGCACCAATTAGTCATTTATTATCAGTATCTTCCCATCACCCTGTTGGTGGCCACACCGTGTTAAGAGAACCATGTCTCTTTTTTTGCAGGAAGAGAGGGTAAAGATTTATCATTCCATATTTCTCAAAGTTTACACACTATTTTCTTCTGACTATAGCTGATTTATGTCTCGTGTCCTAAGAGCAAACTCTCCATTTTGTACCTTTTTTTTTTTAAGATTTTATTTATTTATTTATTTGACAGAGAGAGACAGAGCACAAGTAGGCAGAGAGGCAGGCAGAGGGGGAGGGAGAAGCAGGCTCCCTGCTGAGCGGAGAGCCTGATGTGGGGCTCGATCCCAGGACCCTGAGATCATGACCGGAGCTGAAGGCAGAGGCTTAACCCACTGAGCCACCCAGGCGCCCCTATTTTGTATCTTTTTTATTACAAGACTGTACTGTTGTCTGCTGCTATATTTGGGAACAATATTGTGAGAAAGGAAGTAAAAATAAGAGAATGATACAGTAGATGAATTCACATGCAAGACAGTGTTTTGTGGGATAATACAATTGAGTTGATAAATCATCAAGCTTCTCCGTATACGTGATTCAGAAGATAAGAATGCTGTGATCATAAGGCATGTATATTTGGGGAAAACTTCTACACATATAAATATCTAATGAGCTGGCAAAAAATTAAAGAATTATTGTTTTTCCATTGGTTATTATTCCAAATAGAATTTACAAATGTATCCCTAGAACAGAGATGCTTTTAGAAAAACAAATTTAAAAAAAAGAAAAAAAAATTCCATAAACTTTATTACATCTATTTCCTTGCAGAAGGATTTAATTTGTCACCTGTAAGATGTACATAATAACACTGTTTTGCTGTGAGGATTAGAAAAAATGTATGTGAAATACCTGGCAAGCTTGGTACAAAGAGTAGAGCTTCAACAAATAGTTGGTATTTTATTTTTTTAATGTCTTCATTATTCTATGTTTTTTTTTTTTTTAAGATTTTATTTATTTGACAGACAGAGACCACAAGTAGGGAGAGAGGCAGGCAGAGAGAGAGAGAGAGAGGAGGAAGCAGGCTCCCCGCCAAGCAGAGAGCCCCACGCGGGACTCGATCCCAGGACCCCGAGATCACGACCCGAGCCGAAGGCAGCGGCTCAACCCACTGAGCCACCCAGGCGCCCCTCTATGTTTTTTTTAAGAATTTATTTATTTATTTGACAGACAGAGATCACAAGTAGGCAGAGAGGTAGGCAGAGAGAGAGAGAGGAGGAAGCAGGCTCCCTGCTGAGCAGAGAACCTGATGTGGGACTCGATCCGAGGACCCTGGGATCATGACCGGAGCTGAAGGCAGAGGCTTTAACCCACTAAGCCACCCAGGTGCCCCAATTCTATGTTTTTTTAAGAACATAAATGGTAAATGTGATAAAGCAGTCATAAACCAAGCTGTAACATTCACTTAAATATTAGTTTCAGTTAGACTATATTCAGAGACAATTTTGTATCTCATTTCCCAGTACACTCCAGAATCTTCCATGGGAGAATGTGAATTTCAAAAATGAACGTGTATAGGACAGTTTAACAGTTGCTTCAATTCACCCCATTGCTCAACGGCCCTCAGCCCTGAGAAAGGGAAGTGGAGAAGCAAAGAAATGTCAAACTAGTTATTTTTGTTTCTTATTAGCAACTACATGACAAGATTTGACAAATCACCAATCAAGAAAACCCCCATCATTAGACATATTTGATCAAGCTCATCAACAGAATGCAGCCAACTGTATTTCATGAAGGAGTCTGAGATAGCAGAAGAGCAGAAAGATATTTAATTGTATCCTTAGCCATTGATCTGTAAACTTCATCTTGATTTTTTTTTTTTTTAATTTCCTTGTAGGTTCTTTTTGCAATAAAAATGACACCCGGTGCCTCTCAAATTCTTGCCAAAACAACTCTACATGCAATGATTATTCAAAAGACAATGATTGCCATTGTTCAGACGCAGCCATTAATTTGGGCAAAGACTGTGACAGCATGAGAGACCCATGCTTCTCCAATCCCTGTCAAGGAAATGCCACTTGCGTGAACACCCCAGGAGAAAGGAGCTTTCTCTGCAAATGTCTGCCTGGTTTTAGTGGGACAACCTGTGAAACTGCCATTGTTTCCTGTGGCACAAACCCCTGCCAGCATGGAGGTGTTTGCCATCAGGACCCTGTTCACCCTGTCTGCATCTGTCTTGATGGATATGCTGGAAGGTTCTGTGAAAACGATCTTGATGAGTGTGCTTCCAGCCCTTGCCACAATGGGGCCATGTGCCAGGATGGAATCAACGGCTATTCCTGCTTCTGTGTCCCAGGATATCAAGGCAGGCATTGTGACCTGGAAGTGGATGAATGTGTCTCAGATCCCTGTAAGAATGAAGCTACGTGCCTCAATGAGATAGGAAGATACACTTGTATTTGTCCCCGAGACTATTCTGGTAAGTCTCATCACATTTGAGGACCAGAAGAGGTCGTCAGCTTTCCCTTCTTGTAACATGACAGAAGCAGAGGAGACTTTTTAGGTCTCGTCCTATTGCTTATGAAAATGGTCTTGGCGGGAATTACTCACTAGATAGAAAGCTTCCTAAACCATGGAAATTCCCAGAGCCTAAATATTTGCCAACTGTCATTGTTGTTTTAAATGGAGCCCTTTCGTTATTTAATTCTCAGATTCAGCCTAGAGTTAGTGGGCTCTCTGGGGCCTTGCTTTCCAGGTCAGGGACCTTCAAGTTTCCTCATGAGAAGATGCCTTTTGTGCTAGCTAAAGTGTGCCAGGAAAGCCCATGCCTGTCACTGCAGCCTGCTGGGAAGGCAAGCCATGGAATGGACAGACGTTAGTGGGTTCTAGAGTGCGAGCAACAGAGGAGTGACACACGGAGCATGGTAAATAAGATCAACCACAATTTTATCAATAAGGAAGTCACTTTTCTAAAATAAAGAAGTCACTTCTTTAATTTCTTGGAAATAGCAAATAGTAGTACCTCCTATCTATTCACAAAGTTTCTGCTAACGTGGTATTTGAGTACAGAGTAACAGGCTGACCATTCATTCACTAAAAGGGTACGCGCCATTTACTATCCTCGTGCTCAGTGTCTACACTCCCCACCCCCACCCCCCACCGAACCAGTTACCCAGTCAGGTCATTTCTTCATGGTGACCATCCTTCTCGCCCTGTTTCACTCTTTGGATTCTCTACTGTAAGGGGCAACTCATGTCATTTATGCTTTCTCACATTCATTATTCTAACCTGCTCACAGCTTTCTTGTGCTTCCCGACTCGCATCTGGGTGACAGTATTTACATTTTAATGCCCCTTTTCCCTGATCTCTTGCTACTTTTGTAACCTCCTGCGGTATCTGACTTTCAACTTACCTTCTCTGAATCCTTTCACACTTACTTCTCTGTCTTGTCATTCTTTTCCTGAGGATGTTAAGCAATATATTTGGAAAGTACTTCTCTCCAAAATTTATACCAGAATCCTCCAATGTCGTCTTGTTAATATTACATATTCTAGAAATATTGCTTTTATAAAATAGCTATATCCCTAGTTGCTCTGATATGAAATTTGCTCCCTTTCCCTCAATCCTTACCTACAACCAATCTTCAAAGTCTCTCTGGACATCCAAGATGTCTTCCAAACTGAGCTCCTCCATTTTTTTTTATCAGTGCCTTGGCTCACGTCCTCATCATCCTGTGTATACTTATTATACATCCTCCCACCCTCTACCTCCGGCCTCTACCTTCTTCAAGTTATTCTGAACAGTGCCTCTGAAATAATCCTTCTATAGATCTGACTGTGCCATTCCTTCTGAAGAAACTTGAGAGCTGCCCACCACACAGAATAATTTTAACAACTCATTGAAAACCCTTCACAATTTGTCCCTTATATATTATCTCTACAACCTCTTCCACCAAGGCATTCCCTTTCCCTGAATTGTCTACATTTTTTACTCAAGTGGTTTCCCTTCCTCTGGGATGTCCTTCTTCAAGACAATGTCTACACTGTGAAGTTCTGTACTTGCAGAACTTTGTTCACCTCTCGCCTAACTCGAGAAACATTTCTGATTTACTGTCTGCTGAAATAATACTTCTAAGCTGCTACAGTAATACTTCTATAGCAGTTTGTGCCTCTATTAAAGAACTCTGTCCTATTCTTCAGATATCTGTGTTTTTGTCTCTTCCCACTGAAGTATTAGTTCTGAAAGGACAGAAGTCATGTCTTATATGTATTCTTTAATTCATCAACATTTGGGGATATTTATTATATGTCAGCATTTGTATTAAGACATACATTTGTATTAAGACACCTTAGGAATAGTTCTTAAGGTGCCCAGCATAGTGAATAATGGCTCCTTAATAAACTGTTTCTGAATTGTTCTAACTGCCTAAATTCTTGTATATACTTACTATACACAATATTTTTCTGGGCACCCTTTGTGGTAATGAAACTGAGGTAAATAGATATTAGAGTTTGCCTTCTCTACACATACGTTATAATGGTAGAATGATGTATTAAGTGGAAAATTTTTTTTATTATTGATTGCCTTCAACTACCAATATTAAACTAAAAGTTACGAGGAACAATGGAGGGGTTTATGAAACAGTACTTATACATGAAATTTCCTTATTTAGGTGCCAAATCGTCATGTTCATTGTTTAAAATTGAGTTACAGCAATTCGATTTCAGTTTTTAAAATTTTTGAGTAAAAATAAGAGATACATTTTTGTGGGGCTGGTGTGGGATTGCTTTTGTTTATAATGGACACATTTAACAACTGCTTTAGTTTATTAAGATAGTATCTTCTATTTCCTGCTGCTAGTACAATATTGTGAATGGTGACTAAAAGAAACAGATATGACATCAGAGAAATGTCTCAGCCATTTTAGCTACACTGTTCTGAAATAGTCTCGTAATTGCAAAACACAGCTTGAAAAAGGATGTTTTACAATGTATGTGTTTTTATTTTTTTACATTTCAATTAATTGGATCATAATGAATCCTTTCAGGGGTATAAATTTAGGCATAAAAGATGTCAAGGGTATATTCCAAATGTAGTAAAGTACCTCCATTATAATACTTTACAATGAATTAACTTATACTGTGGATATATCATATCCCAGCTGGACCCAATGAAAATCAATGTCTTTTTCTCACTATAACATTAGCTCAAAGCCCACAGTGAGGACACTTCCCTTGCTCAAACCCTGATATAATAGAATTATTCCCTATTTGAATATGTTCTTCTATTTTTTTTTAAGAAATCAGCTAAATTTTATTATTTTAGCTCTGCTGACATAACTATAACTTGCTTACAGACAGAGTTTAAATGACACTCATCAGGCAGTAAGAATCATGTCCGTTATGAGCTAGTTAGGCTTATTCGGACACAAAGGCGCAATTTTAGGCTTGATCACCAGTCTCCACAAGTCAAACGGCCCGCATTCTGGGAGCTCATCAGTGGTTCCCAGCCCTGACTAGACATCAGCCGAGAGAGATCTGAAACAGAGATGCTCAGACTCCACCTTCAGAGAGTCAAATTTAATTGACAATTCTAATGTATAGCTAGGGCTGGGAGCCAGAAATCAGATTTATGTGAACTTAATTTAGAAACTTTTCTTGAAATATCCCATCATCTAGTCCCCACAAGGAGGCCTGCTTACCTCAGTGCCATCCCCTGGCTACCAGTATTTGTGGCAATTAATGAGAAACTCAAGGAAGGTCTATAGGACCAGGGGAAAAGCCAGAGCAGGAAGGGAAGAAAAAGAATTAGTAATCAGCATGGATGCGTACTCCGGCTCAACCTAGACCTCCCAATGAATCCTGGAAGCTATTACAATAACCTAGCTGCTGTGTGGTACATCCAAATTTAGAGACTCATAAAGAACCTGGCTTCCAGGGAAAAGCCTGTGCTCCTCAGAGCAGCCAAGTAAGAAAACGTAATAAATTTTAAAAGACAGAGAGGTAGGAGAGGAAAAAGAACTGTTCACACTGCGGGAATCTACTCTGTGCACTCCGCTGTGCTTCCTAAGTGGTGATTCATGAACCACAGAAATGGGCTTAGAGAGAGCTGCTAATGATGTTGGTGAGAATATGCCAGGCATAAGCAAAAACTCCAATTTAGGCTGAAAGTAAACAGCTGCAAACTTTTTAAATGAAAAGAATATTAGCCTTGAGCATGTGACTGCTTTTAGTTCAAGTTTATGCAATACATCATTCTTTCACTGAGGTCTTTCTTAAAGCGAGCAGATTGAGGAGTGAACATTTTTCACGTTAAGATGCCTGCAATATGAAAAAAACGGGGCCACAAGAGGGCAGGGAAAGGGCAATCAGATGCATGATGAAGCAAAACCCTGCAGGAAAATATCTTATTTCCTCCGTTATAAAATAGGTTTTTGGCATAAAAACAATCTTGTGGAAAGTAAGAAAAAAAAACCCCACTTCATCAAATTTACTTACTGATTATAAGATGCATCTTTATTTCAGAAATGAAATCATATGAAAAATTTCATTTTATATTCAAGAAAATGTCTTAGTATATGGAGACTAGTTGGAAGACTAGTTAGCACATGAAGACTAGTTAGTTAGAAAATCACTGCAATACCAGGAGTAAGACATTAGGATGTGACCTTAAAGGCTGACTGTAGGGATGAAGGGGAAGGTAGATGTAGGGTTCACTAAGAAGATGACTCACTTACCATTTACTAAAGCCAGAATATTCCCAAACTTATTATACCCATGAAAAACTTGAAATATCTAATATGAAAAATAAGAATGCATTAAAAGTTCAATTTTCATTTCCAACTTAATAAACTTATCTCTATTGGTGGTTCTCAAAGTTTAGCATGCATCAGACTCACCCAGAGAGCTTATTAAAATACAGTCTCTGATTTAGTAGATTTGTGGTGGGGTCTATGCATTAATAACAAGTTCTCATGGGATACTGATGTTGATGTTGCTGGGGTAAGGACCACAGTCTGAGAAACCACTGATGTAGACAATGATGTGGATTTACATGTGACAGCACAAAGTAGTGTGTGAGTGTGTGTGTGTGTGTGTGTGTGTGTAGTATTTATTGATAATAACAGTTCTGGATAAATGATATGAATAAAAATAATTATCTGAATGAATAATAATTCATTCAGTTGTTAATTTTGTCAATACACACACACTTACGCATGTATATACATCAAAGTAGGCATCCTTATAGGTTCTGCAAGTATAAGAATAAAGAAAAGTGATGAATAAGTCCTCTTGCATTCTAGAGGGAAGAGATAGACGTGTATAAAGTAAGTAATAAATAAAATAATTAGTGGGTTAAATGGTGATAAATATAGTGGAGAAAAGTAAAACAAAAAGGGGGACTTAGGAATTGAACTTTAAGTTAAATGACTAGGGAAGGGCTTATTAAGAAAGTAACACATGAATAAAGTTCTAGAGAGGAAAGGAAGGCAGTCAGGCAGATGTGTCGTGGAATAGCATTCAAAGCAAAGGAACATTCAGTGCATATTTAATGTATTCGATGCAAGGGCCCTGAGGTCAAGAGTACTGGAATGTCTGAGAAGCAGCAAAGAAGCTGATGTGACTAGAGTGGAGTAAACAAGGAGAAGGAGACATAATCAACTACTGGGGCTCGTGGGCCATTGTAGGACTTTAGCTCTTGCTCTTA
Organism: Meles meles; assembly: GCF_922984935.1. Taxonomy (NCBI): domain Eukaryota; kingdom Metazoa; phylum Chordata; class Mammalia; order Carnivora; family Mustelidae; genus Meles; species Meles meles. The sequence continues at coordinate 32,928,929 of NC_060082.1, read as the reverse complement.
ATAAGACAGGAAGTTGTTGGATAGTTTTGAGCAGAGGACTGAAATGATTTGACTTACATTTTAAGAAAATCACTCTCCTTGTTATGTTAAGGACATACTGAAGTAAGTTGTTAAGGTAGAACTAGGTGTCCAAAAATACAATAATCTAAGTCAGTGGACTATTATTAAATGGGAAAAAGCAAAGAAGAGTATCAAGTTTTGACAACACCTTTTCCTCTTTTAAAATTTAAGATAAGAATTAACACAGAGGATCATGGATCATGCAAACACCATGTGAGCACACCTTTACTGACCTGCTCTCTATTGCCCTCTGGTGGTAAGTCTAGATAATGCAGGACAGGTCTAGCCTTCAGAACAGTTCCAGCAACAGTGTGGTTCCTTATCAGTTTCTATCAACTGCATTGTCGCACAGTCTTTCACATGCACACCTGAGACTTATTCTATCTTTCTGCATTACATGGTTACTCATTTATAATTTCCTATCAGACCTTCTTCCATTAATAATTTTTTATGTTCTTTTCTGTGCCTTCTCCAATAGTCCTCATCCATTCTGATGAATAAGACCAACAGGTATGATGTCACTAACTCTGATGTTGCCGTTACAGTGGCACTTACCAAAGCATAATTTGAATTTCAGCCAATCTGGAGATTTGAATGAGGCTTATGTTCCGCATTTGAATGAGGCTTATGTTCCTTATGTTCCATCTTTCCTAGATATATTTTTGATCAACTAAATCACTTTTCGAGTATCATTTTTGTATGACAAATCATCTAGATAATTTAGTGGTCATGAACATAACTTGGGGAAATGAAAGTATTATGTATTATAAAATCTAAGCTTATTTTATGAGAAAAATTGTTATTATCATTATGATTACCATAACTACTGAAAGATTTTTACTGATTACTGATTTACTGATTACTGCTTGAAATTTTTCTTAAAATTAATACATAAGTTAAAAGGAAGTTAATACATAAATGATTTGATAAACTTAAATCAACTTATTGGGAATAATTGTCTGTATTTGTATAAGGATATACAATATGTAAGACATGAATTCAAAGAACATTTAAATATTGTTTGTGTGAGCATCAACCAAAATATTTCACATTTCACTCACCATCCAATATATATGCCCATAACTAATATCTTTCACACCCAAAAAGCAAATAATGTGTACCAGCCAGAAAAAAGTATTTGAATTTCCCAGGTAGTATCTTCATGTCATCAAAGGAAAGACTATTTTTTTAATGTGCTCTTAACTCTGAAGTTGATAATTTTTTGTAGTATCATATAAAAAACCTAAACACTTGTTAAGGCTTTTGCTCAGAACGAGAGCCGTGTGAAATGCTTTTATGAAGAGATGAAGTTACTAGCTTTTACCAAATGTTTGTTGAATGAGTGAACAAAATAACACATATTACACGCTCAGCAAATATTTATGACATACTTGCATGGCACGACACTGAGACATAAAGATGACTAAGACAAAATTTATCCCTGACAAGTACTCACCGTTTATTCTGGGAGGAGGCGTGCAGACAAAACTCACAGTCTCTCGCTGGACAGAATGCTGAGGAAACACCAAGAAAGGAGCCCATGGCACTGCTTAGGGTCAGGAAGATCTTCAGAGAACAAGCGGCCTCTGAGCACAGCAAAAATGCACTTCTTTCAGGATGCTGAACTGAAACTCATGTCTTCTGACAACATTGATTATTACTATTATTGTACGAGTAATAATGAGCTGAATAGCAAGGGGGGGCGGACTACAGAGGCTTTAGACCTGGACAAACTTGGGGCGCCTGGGTGGCTCAGTGGGTTAAGCCTCTGCCTTTGGCTCAGGTCATGATCCCGGGGTCCTGGGATCGAGCCCCGCATTGGGCTCTCTGCTCGGCAGGGAGTCTGCTTCCCCCTCTGTCTCTGCCTGCCTCTCCGCCTACTTGTGATCTCTCTCTCTTTGTCAAATTAAAAAATATATATTTTTTTTAAAAAAGGGAGGGCGAGCGGCTCTTCTCTCATCTTTGCTTTGACACCTGGTTTGTGGTGTAGCTAGTAGTTGTGAATGGCATGTTCCATTTTAAACTCCTCTGAGTACTTCTCTGACTTCCTAGATACCAGCAGGGTGTGTGTGCAGGTCTGAGTGAGGAGGGGATAAGCTAAAAAATGCGCAGTAATATTAAGTATGGGTGAAATGGAGAGACTGTGGAATCTGAAAGCAGAAAACAAGGCTTCCAGTTCCACCTCTGATACAGTCTAGTGGTTTCTAGCGGTTTGACATTGATAAATAGTTCTGAACTGTGTCCTGTCTCTAACACACAGGCATTATAACACCACCTAACTCTCAGGGTCATGGTGACAATGAAATGACTTGCTAAAAGTTATTTCATAAACTATGAAGCCATGAAAATCCTGGTTGTCACTAATTTAATGTCTTCTGTAAATAGCATTTAACAGTATCTACCTATACTTTTTACAGGAATCCGTTTCTTAAACTGAATAGCTTTTTTTGACCATATTAGAACTGTACTGAGGGATAAATTAACCGAGGTCATAATCTCTGTGTTCTATTATCAAGTTTAAAACTGGAAAATTATGATATGTGTAGGCAAGAATTTATTCCTGAAACTGCTGTATCATTGAACAAAGGATTTAGGAATGTATTTGTATTATAACATTTCAAACATTCAGGAATTACAATTATCCTAATGAACAAAAACACAAGAAAGATATTTGCAATGATTAAAACATTAAAATTACAGAGGTGTGAAATGTATAACGTTGGCATATTTAACATAAGATGCCAATATTACAATTTTCCTATTATCTTCCCAAGAAACTCACAAAATTAAGCAAGATAGAAACCACTTATAAAAGCAGAGTGTATTTCAAGCATAGCATCTTAGAGATTGAAAATGGGTTACTCCGAATTAAACTTTACTAATTTTATATATTACAAAGTATACATACACATATTAAATATAGACAGTAGATTGAGGTAAAAAGTATAAATATATATGCACATTAAATATAGACAGTAGATTGAGGAAGTCATGCCTATTAATTAGGAATAGAACATTTTAAAGTCAAATAACATCTTCCCACATGTTACGATATTTATGATAGGAGTAAAGTGAGAGGAAGAGCATACAGATAGACTTTGAGAAGAAGGAAGGAAGGGTGAGTTCGTTAGTACTGGGAGTAGCAGCTGGGCGTGGGGAAGGAGAATATTTAATATTTCCACTGACAACCGTATTCCCGAAAGTGTCACTAGATTCAAGAAAGCACTAGAATGCACTCCCTATTCTCTGTTGAGGGCTGACCCACAGGAGCCAGTCTTCCTATCCCTAGAACTAGTTCTAGCCTCCACGATCTTTCTAGAAAGCTGAGAATACTGCAGTAACATCGAGAACATTCTTTAACGCGCACCGCCCGTAGAAGGAATAGACTGGAGGGCAAATGGCGGTAAGACTTCAGAAAACCAGCAGAAAACGAGTTTAAGATGGAAAGCAGAGGTTATTCCAGTTATGTCTCTGTGAAGGCAAATCCGGTAGAAACGAAAAAGATTTCTGTGTCTATAATGACAAAATAATAAAACCAGTTAATTCATAAAGAAAACAGCATATACTGCGCCCAGGCACGTCTTGCCATTAACAGCACCAGAGGTTGGGGAGAGTTCGAGGGTCTCAGAGACACAAGCTAACCGCCCAGGTGCAGGGCCCCCGCATACCCAGTGGTGCCAATTTCCCCAAAGGCAGGCGTGGGGTGGGGAGGGGGCGGCCTGACTGCCTGGCCAGGCGGGGCGCGCGAGCCTGGGGAGCCCCAGTCGCTGGCATTGCTGCAGCGGTCTCCGCTGGAGAGCCAGCAGCGCGTGGGGGACCCGCTCCTGGCTCTGTGGCAAGCGGGAATCCTGCCCATCCCAGTTCGGTCCTGGGCGGTGACCCGGTTGAGGGGAGGCAGTCCCTGTTCTGGGCTCTTGGGGAAAGGCAGGCATCTGGCCACGTTCAGGCCTGCACCTACAGAAGGGACCCTGACATCCAGGAGCCAGTTGTTGGAGGAACTCTGAAGCCTTGCCTTGTGGCACCGGGATATCCCGGAATAAAAGACATCTGGGATCGGTTTTTCCCGGAGAAGCTTGCGTCAGTATCAGGCAGCACGTTCAAATGGGGACTGTTGCCTATTTGCAGCCACCGCCTCAGAGTGACTCACAGAGCTGGGGCACCCCTGCGCCCAGAAGGATATGCAGGTGGTTGGTGCCAGACCCTAGCTCCGAAGGCTTGGAGGAGTACTGGCTGCTCGAAACTTCCTGAAGGGGTAAGTACTGGCCTTGCCAGGGTGTCAGGGAAGTCAGGGATTTGGACGCCATCCCGGGTCTGCAAGGGCCAGGTCACTAGAGTGGGCTCTAATGGGAAATAAGCATCTGCCTAATTCCAAGTCATGAATAACCAACTGATGACTATTCCTCTTGAAGGCAGATCTGGGGCAATTTGACCGCCTTGCCAGGGCCAGGTGGGGCAGGCTTGCTTGGGGATCCTTCAGCAAGAGACACCAGGGAGTTCTAGTACCCAGAGGACTGGCTACTGGGGTTTTGGATCCAGAAAGGGCGTATTGGTCTGGTACAGCTTTCTGGAACAAGCAGCGATCCGGTCCAGCTCTGGTTCCTAAACCAGGCCAGGACCAGTTCAGGAGAGGCTGGGTTCCTATGGTGTTCTCTGTGGGAAACCAGGCATCTGCTGACGTCTAAGGCTGCAGCTTCACAAAGGGACCCTATCACTCCGAACAAGATATCTCCGGAATTCTGAAGCCTTGCTTGGGAGAACCAGGCTCCCTGGAATGAGAAGCATCTGGGATTTCTGGTTCCTGGAGAGGCCTGGATTCCCCATCAGGCAGCACGTCCAAACGGGGAGTGACTGTTGCCATATTTGTAGCCATAGTATCAGGTTGTATTGAGCGGGGAGGGGCCACGGGGCTGTCCAGAGTGTGAGGCTGGGCCCTAGACCTCAGGCCTGAAGGACTCCAGATGCCCAAGCTCTGGAGAGAAGACCATACAGCACAAACTGTGCAGTGCAGTTCCGTGTAGCTGGAGACTGCCGGAGGACCCCCGTCGAGAGATGCCAGTTCCCTGGAAAGGGAGTTTAGGGAACAAAGCATGGAATTCCATCCCTAACCTAGCTACAGGCACCTGGTCCCCTGAAGGCAACCTAATGGGAATATGACTGCCTTGCCTTGGCTAGGTGGGTAGCCTGGCGTGCGGATCATCCAATGAGAGGCCAGGGAGACCTGGTCCATGGGCAGAGAGAGGCCAGGTCAGGGAGTGGCCTCCTGTTGTAATAATAAAGTATTAATAATGCTAATAAGAAATAATGGTAAAGTAAATACAGTAAGTAAATAGTATAAAATAATATAAAAATATAAACCCATTTTCATATTTCTTCAGAATGAATCACTGATAGTTACATTGATTTCATATATATCAGGAGACAAAAAAATCTATGGCTAAAATATAATATAACACCAAGACGTGCTTTTTTATGGAGTGCCTCATAATTCCTAGATTTAAACCTATGACAGAGAAAAGAGCAGTCTTCAAATGGATAAAATTCAGTCATCTTTCAGAGATGAATCCCAGGCTTCTAGAGTCTACTTTAAGTGACTATTTTGTAAAAGGTATTTTTGCGTCCTTGGAAAAGTTATATCTAATTGCACAAGCTAGAAATCTTACTGGGTAAAAACTCAAAGATGTTCCCCTGAAAATTAAAAATCTGCCTTTAATCTTCCACAGCATCTTGCTAATTAATGTTATGCTTGTTTTACACTATTAACCAGAGCATGAAGTCATCAGCCTCTTTGCTCTAGGACGTTAAAAATGTCATAATTATGTTATAGCAGAGGAATGGGTGATACAATCTCTAGCTGTAGTGGTCAGGGGTGCTGGAGTACCTCTTTGCAGTGATACGTGGCTCAGACTTGCACGGATAAATGTTGTAATCAACCCACCATGCATCATTCTTTAAAGAACGCAGGAATAGTGTATATAATTCTTATTCAAAAGAAAATAGTATGCATAGTGGCCTGTTAGATATTAAATATATTTAATATTTATATTTATATTAATATTATATTTATATTAAATAAATATTTATATTAAATAAATATATAAATATTTATATTAAATAAATATTTATATTAATATTATATTTATATTAAATATATTTAATATTTATACTCCAAATAATATTTAATATAATATTTAATATAATATACTCCGAAACTTAGGATGATGACTAAAAGCTAGGTGTTATTATTCCCAAAGCATGGGCTCTGCGGGTAATGAGAGCGGTGTTGAGAGTGGGCTGTCGAGGGCACACTGCACGTGTTGTGCATTCTCTCCCCACTGCAATGAGTGATGAGCACAACATCAGTGACGAGATCTGCTTCAGGCTGATAACATATGATGGGCGCTATCTTGGGGCACAGAATGTCACCATTGATCTATAATTGCTGAAAGCTGCATATTGAGGTGCAAAATCTCTAATGCTGATCAGAAGTTAAGGCGCAGTCATTCAGAAACAGTGTTTCATTTTAAATATTTGCCAAAGCCATAAATTTGCCTTTTGCCTTTTGATTTAGAGTGGGTCCAGGCTCGCAGAAGCATTAAGGACCTCCGTCCTGGCAGACCAGATTGCCTCTGGGACAGATGATGGATTAATCCATAGCTAGGACTGGACCATTCATTCAAAATTTATTGAGCATTTTCTTTTCTTTTCTTTTTGAGCATTTTCTATATTTAAGACTATGTGCTAAATGGTATAGATCTTGGTGTTAAAGGACAAAAAAATTCACTTTGATGCTTTTGTAGATAAAATGAACAAATAAGCATTTGTGGTAAAATGTCATACATAACTTTTATATGACAGGGGATTATAAGAGACGTGTCAAGTGGCACCTAAGGCAGACATAAGTAGTTAAGTAGAATGTCCGGCATCATGGGATACTCAAACTCAGTTTTTCAGAATGAATGAGAATTAACTGCCAGGGAGTAGGAGTGAGGTGTGGGACATCACAAGCAAGGGGAATGCTATGTGCAGCCCAAAGATATGAGAGACAGTGGAGCTTTGGCTCATCATTGTAGGCAGTACCAATGGCGTCCACAGCTTTCTGCATCTTCTACCCTGTTCGAAAGCTTTATCCTGGAGATAAGAGGAACTGTTTCTAAATTTTGAACAGACAATCATATTATCAGATTTATATTTTATAATGATCACCCTCAGAAATATAGAGAATGACTTGAAAGAGAGATGTCAGTAGCAGTAAGACAAGAAGAGAGATGGTGAGTGTCTAAATGAGGTTGGAGCAATGGGGATGGCCCTTTAGATCCATTTCCATGGAGGAAATGACAGGATTTGGTGACTAATTGGAATGTGGCAAATAAAAACAAGATGATAATAACTCCTAGAAATCTAGCTTGGGTGATTTGGAGATCATCCCATTCACTGAGAAGAGAAGTTTGGCAGGGATGGGGGTGTAGGGGTCCGTGAGGGTGGACTGAGGAGAGTTTATATTGGAATTGTAGAATGATGTCTGCTGAGATAGTTGGAGAAGACATCCCACAATAGTTGGAATCAGAAGAGTAATGTGGCCTAGAGTTACAGACTGCTAATGTGTATCTTACATGAAGATGTCACCAGAAGAATTCCTGATACTCATTAGAATGGTCACCTGCTTCTAGATACATAGCCTTCCTCAAACACAGGTCAGGTAAATACAACCCTTTAATCTTTTCCAAAGTGCCTTTGATTCCTTCACCTTTGCTGGAATTCGATGAAACCACTTTCTACACAACCCTTATTGAAGCGCTGTTTTTTTGTTTTTTGTTTTTGTTTGTTTGTTTTTACTCGATTCTCAGAGCCAGGAGGGAAGGTTCACTTTCTCGCTAACCCCCCCACTCCTGAAAGACCAGGGATTCACCATTCATTTACTGCTTACACTACTCTTTTCTTTTTCTCACAAGCCATTATTTCCCAACCTCCAAGACACTACCAGCATTCTCAATAACTTCTGCTCTTTCCCAGGCAACTTCTTTTTTCTTTTTAAAAAGATTTTGTTTATTTATTTGACACAGAGAGAGATCACAAGTAGGCAGAGAGGCAGGCAGAGAGACAGGGGGACCAGGCTTCCCACTGAGCAGAGAGCCCCATGCGGGGCTCAATCCCAGGACCCTGAGATCATGACCTGAGCCAAAGGCAGAGGCTTTAACCCATTGAGTCACCCAGGCGCCCCCCAGCCAACTTCTTCACATTTGGTTCAATTCAGCAAAATGTGCTAAACACCTGTCACGAGGCAGGTGTTTGCCAGACACTGAGGATGTACATCCTTGAAGAACGTTAAGGCACTGGGCTGTGATGCAGCCTCATGGCCAATAGCACAGGCTCTAAACTCAGACCCTCTCTAATCGAATCCTGCTCTACCACTTTCTAGCCTTTTGGTCTGTGTCAGGTTTCTTACCTTCCCTGTGCTTCAGTTTCATCATGAAGAAAAGGAGCATAATGATAACGCCTCATGGATAATTTTTCAAAGATCAAACAAAATCAAATAATGTACATAAAATGCTTAGCACAATACCCGATGTGAAATAAGCTCTCGGTGAATCTCAGCTCTTACTGTTGATGATAAGGAAGGATCCTCGCCCTTAAAACAGTTGTTGGAGATCAGCAAGCAACAAATAATAAACTATAATGCTGAAAATGCTATGAAAGCACAAGAGGATGGAGCCAGTAAGGAAATCGGGGAGTATACTTCACTGAGGATGAGGCATTTAACATAAGTCTTACAGGATGACTTCATCAGACGGACAAGTAGGAAAAAACCTTTGAGAGAGAGAGAGAGAGAATCGACGTGTCCAGGTTCTGGGAGGTCGGAGTGTATGGCGGGTTTGAGAAGAACCAAATGATCTGATGCGACTGGCATAGAGAATGCTGATAGAATTGTGAGGAGATGCGAAACCAGAAGTATTACCAAAGTTTTTAGTTGTCAAAAATCAAGACTTTTCACTTTGTCCAGATCCAGTTGGGAGCAATTTCAGAATTTTATGGGCCATGCTTTTCGCATTTCTTGAGCTTCCTGTTTCCAGTGACCTGCCCCTCTATCCCCCTACAGCCATACCCTGAGGCCGTCTCCAGTTGGACCCTCTCATCCCTCCAAACTGCTTTCCCACCAAAGTTCCCACATTCTGAGCTTCCGGTGTCCTTGTCTCTGTCGAATTCTTACCTCATCTTTCGCAGATTATCAACCACCTGGCTTCTCCACACTCGTACCGTTCAAAGCTCCTTCTCGTGTCTTGCTGTCTCCTTAGGAGCCTGGGCTTTGTGGAGAGCTATTCTACTGATGGGCCTGTATTGTTTTCTGAGCCTTCTTGTTCTTGACCTGCAGTTATCTCCTTGCAGATTTCCAGTTCTGGAGAGCCCCTCATTGTCTACTCTTTTCTCCTAATTTAAAGTCGATCGAGCTACCTCAAATATTTACTACCTGATTTGGGCTATATATTTACTGTTGCTCATTAGCTATGTCTATGTCCATTGTAGCCCTTTTTAAAAAATCATATTTAGTACAGTGGCTCCTCCAAATCTGTCCAGTATGCCATCTCTATTTGTTTTAGTGGAATTGGAATCGCTTCCAAATTCCCTTCCAGGAATATGTTTGCTTCCAAAGACTTTTCAAAAATATTTTTTTATCCTATCTACCTTGGGGAAGAGAAGAAGGAATAGGAAAGAACAAATAGATTATAGGTAATACCTATTATAGATTATACCTATATCTATACCTATAATACCTATAATCTATGATACATTATAGATTATAGGTAGTACCTACCATTCATTGAGCATTTACTATAATCCAATCTTGGTGTTAGCAATGTCAGAGCAGAGCTTCTTCCTAAGTGGTCTGTCTACAAAATCCATGTTCTTTCTACTCTTTCATGATGAACGGCAAAGGAAAAGGGGAGAAAGGAAAATAATAATAGCAGGTACAGTTTCCTAACTCAGCATGATACAATTTCCTAACTCAGCATGATACAAAAAGTATTTGCTGGACTCATTTGCAAAAGCATTTGTCTGCCTTGCATGATTCAGTTAGCATTCTCTATAAAACTATTTAATTTCCATCTACCCAGATCCTACATAGTTTTCTCTGCTCTACCATTCTGTACTATGGTGGCTTGGAAATTATGTGTGTCCTGATGTCTTTCCAGATTTCTATAAAGAAGTGGAGACAACTTCTCTCCTGGGATCCCAACACTTACCTGGCATAGTATCAAATTCCCAGCTCACCGAGGGTGAGGATGAAGAGTCTGGACTTCTGTTCCTCCTTCATTTTTGCTACATCTTTAACTTTCTGTTTGTCTCTCACCTGAGGTGGGCCAAAAACTGAACAGTTCTGCTCATTTGAATATTCTACTCCGATCTTTCCTGTCTCTGGTCTATGTATCAATCAATCAGGAAAAAAAAAGAACTCAGTCTATGTATATCATTTATAAAAAGCTTAATGGTAATTAAGGGCTTGTACACAGAAAGGTTCCATAATTTGTGGGTTCTGCTGAAAAATAAAAAATGTGGGGTCTGTTGTTCAAAAATTATTAAGAATTTGAAGACGGTGACAGAAACACAAATCAAGCAGGAGTCTGTTGGCCTTGAATTCTGACCTCTCCCAACACACAAATTCCTCCAATGAAGTTCTAAATCCTACGTCAAAGTACCTCAGACTGTGATCTTATTTGAAAACAAAGTTGTTGCAGATATTAGTTAATATTTAGCTGTGAGAAAATTTCTGAACTTCTTTTGACAGTTAATGCAAATTGAGTAGTTCAGAGTGAAATTATCTTGGACTGTCAGGAATTAAGGATCTGACACCTTAGGTCCCTATTTTTATGTAGGGATGCCTTTGTGGATATTAGCACAGTATTCGTTATAGTGAGTTACCAAAGCTAATGACGTCTTGGATTTTTCTTTTCCTGTCCTATACTTTCTTCTTTTGGTGCAGAGTTCTTCTTGTCCTGTGTGGTTTGTTTCCCCTTTCCACACACACTTTCTATTTTTTTATGTTTCATACCATTAACTATTAATGAATTCCAACAGATTGGTTTGGTTCCTGGGTGGATTTTTTTAATTAATTAAAAATTAATTAAAAATTAATTAATTTATTTATTTTTTCAGCGTAACAGTATTCATTGTTTTTGCACACCCAGTGCTCCATGCAATACGTGCCCTCCCTATTACCACCACCTGGTTCCCCCAACTTCCCACCCCCGCCCCTTCAAAACCCTCAGGTTGTTTTTCAGAGTCCATAGTCTCTTGTGTCCTGGGTGGATTTTTGTGAAACAACTGTACAATTATGAATTTTCTGTTTCTTAGACAATCAACCACAGAAATACTACTCACTGTGACTCTATTCAATTTCTGTTACCACATACAGTTACAGTAATATGGTATTTTGTACTTACTAACACTAGGCATAACGTGAATGTTTCCAGATAGAATGGGCCACACAGTTCAGGTATGGTTTTGAAGGTCGAATAATTGTTTATTCAGTGGATGTAGGCATGTGATTGACAGCAAGTATCCAAATGAAAAATGAAAATCATAGTTAGTTATCCATATGTTTTATGTATGAAGCCAGCATCTGGAAACACAAAGACATCTGGAAAACTGACTGTACTTCACCACATTTCATCTGGCTACTTTTGCATCATGCAGACATTGACCCAAAATTTTTTGTCTATATCAGCAGTATGATAAGATGCAATAAAAATCGTATCATTAAATAATATCAAGATAATACAAATAAATCACCCCAAAGTAACCACCTGAGTTGAAGCTGTACCTAAACTACTCACGCCCATTCTTATTTGTACATCAGGATCACTTTAAAGCTAACGCAGTTGAGCTGCAACATATAAGTGGAGCTTCAGAATTTAAAATAATGGTTTAAAATGTATTTCTTAAGCACTAGGAAGTAATCTGGGTGTATATCAGATGGCTGTATGAATTTTACTTGAGTTATAAGATAAAATTTAGAAAAGCTTTAACAAGTTCTAAACCACTGATTTGGCTTGATATATTACTACTTTCCAGCAAATATAGATGACTAAACTACCAAAGGACATAGTCCAACATCACATAGGCAAAGGCACTCTGGACAACTGGATTGACAATATGTATGTAGTGGGGAATTGCACATAGGGAGTATGTAGTGATAGGAATTGCACAAAGACAGCCATTGACAAGTATGGGACACAGGCAAGAATACATGCGAAATCGCTATGCTTTGAGCCTACATTTGGCAGGTACCGAATGAGTGCCAGTTGCCTGCTGCTCAGAGAGCACTATGAGAACCCACAATGACCACACATTCCTGGGTGGGCATAGTTCATTCTGCTTAAAGTTAGGATTGATCATTGTCATTTCAAGGAGGTAATTTTGTGCCTTATAATTACTGAAGGCTAACCCATTACCATATGAGTTGTTATATATGTTAAAAAATAATTATAAGAAAAAATTTTTTAGGGCGCCTGGGTGGCTCAGTGGGTTAAGCCGCTGCCTTCAGCTCAGGTCATGATCTCAGGGTCCTGGGATCGAGTCCCACATCCGGCTCTCTGCTTGGCGGAGAGCCTGCTTCCCTTCCTCTCTCTCTGCCTGCCTCTCTTGTGATTTCTCTCTGTCACATAAATAAATAAAATCTTTAAAAAAAAATTCCTTTAAAAAATTTTTTTAAAGAACTTACTATTTTTTTATCTCACATTCTTGGAAAATAAAGATATCTATTGTCATTTATTTTGCATGGCAGAAACAGAGATACTGAAATACTGCTGAAAAGCCATTTCAGAGAGTGAGAATGAGAATGCAGGTCTTCAACTGGCCAGTTCAGTGTTCTTTCTCTTGACGTTACCAATGCCAAATATAACAGATATGACTGATCTCATTCCTAGACTGGGTAAGAAGCGTCCGGGCCTCACATGGCAAGCCATTTACCTTGCAACAAATACTACTGTTCCACAGCTTTCTATTTTTATCAATGTAAAATTTAATTTTTAAGTTTTTTTCCTACTCAAAAAAACAACCAAATTTAATATGCTGGCATCCCTTTCAACTTAGGTAATTATAGAACCTAGTCACAATTGTAAGTGGTCAGCAATGTTAGAATATTCAGTCACTTTTGGGGCGCCTGGGTGGCTCAGTGGGTTAAAGCCTCTGCCTTCAGCTCAGGTCATGATCCCAGAGTCCTGGGATCGAGCCCCACATCAGGCTCTCTGCTCTGCAGGGAGCCTGCTTCCTCCTCTCTCTCTGACTGCCTCTCTGCCTAGTTGTGATTTCTCTCTGTCAAATAAATAAAAAATATTAAAAAAAAAAAAAAGAATATTCAGTCACTTTTTTTGTCAGGAAAGGTGGCACATAATCAAACAATTCATAGCTTCTGAGTTGTTTGAAAATCCTTCAATATCATTTTAATACGTAATTTATTATCCTGAGTTATAGGCATAGAAATAAAGATATGTAAAAATACATACTCTCCATTTTGCCTCTTTTAAAACATAAACAGATTTGACTATTTTCTATCAAATATTATTTTGACAGATTCAGTAGGGTAGTTTGTCTCCATGTGACTATTTTTTAAATCTTAGACTTCTTTGCTTATTAAATAATTTTCACTTACTATTTTGAGGGGAATAAATACATATATTTTAATGTAACATTACCTTAAAATGAAGTAGCTCCTAATAGTGCCTCTAATTATATTAAGTTTAAATCAGAAACTGATTTCCTAATTGAAAGTAGAATTTTACAACACTACAGAAAATTTAAATTTAAAAAAAAGCCTCTGCAGAAGGAGCACTTAAGAAATTAATTGCACATTGTATTTGTACAATATAGAAAGAACAAGTATTGTTTTTTTTTCTTCTAATAACATTTAGTATGTTTCGCCTACTATCATAAGCACTTTAGAACACATTGTAATTGTGAGGTAATTACAAGTATTGGTCCCATTTTTCAGGTGCAGAAACTGAGATATGGAAAGGTTAAGAATAGTTCAAGGTCACAGGCCTAATAAGTGGCCGTGCTAAGATCCCAAACTCAGCTCGTTTGACTTTGGAGTCTGAGTTCTTACTTCTTTACATGATGCCGAACTAACTGTTTAAAAATAATTTGAAAACATTGACCAGTCCCTTTTAAGCTTCCAACAAAAGTACAGTTAACAGTAACTTTGTTCTAAACATGACTTGTTTGAACAGACTAAAGAGCCACAAGCTGTTGTATGCAACAGTTCTTTGTAAGTAACAGCTGCTGTGCATTGTGCGACTTCCCACAAGTTGTGCCAGGAAGTTAATATCAATTACAGTTAAGGAGGAAATTATTTTGGGTAACATAACATTTGACAAGCGCTCTGGTAAATAAAGCACTGGCAAAGAGCTAAAATCTGAATGCTGCGCTAAAACTTTTCCTTTTTTCCGTGCTGACTCTCTTAAAAGGTGTGAACTGTGAAATGGAATTTGATGAATGTTGGTCCCAGCCCTGCCGAAACGGTGCAACTTGTCGGGATGCTGTGGGGGCTTATTTCTGTGACTGTCCCCCTGGATTCGTAGGTGAACACTGTGAACTCAATACCGATGAATGTGCCAGTCAGCCATGCCTCCATGGAGGGCTGTGCGTAGATGGGCACAGCAGGTACGTTTTCTCCTGTTTGGGTGATTGGCTTAGAGAGAACTCATGGACCAACAGCTATTACACCACTCTGGGGAGTTAGGAGAGCTCATGTCCTTAGCCGAAATGTTCATATTGCTTTACCCTTTAAGAGACAACAAGTAGTAATATTCAGCTTTTACTTTAAAAATGCATCCTTTGGAGAACATTTGTTCCAAGAGTGAGGATTTTCTGAGTTACTCTCATAATCGTTTAAAACATTTACGTTACAGAAAAACGCCAGCTTTTAAATTCCATGAATTAAACCTGTTGTAGCTAGGGAAGATGCAAAAATAAAGCTAGAGATCATTCTGTAAGTAAATATTAGGTTGTATTACATAATAACAAGGATATAAATCAAGTGGTGAATAGAAATCCTTCAGGAATTTTATATGAAAACACTGTTGGAAAAGGCAGTGGTATTAAATTGATTATATCTTGAATTTTCAGGTTTTCGGGGAATTGGGTGAATACAGTTGAGAGAGTAGAACAGCGAGAAGTAGCCGTGTGATTCTGCTCCAAAGCAGATTCTATCACTGGATTTTCAGTAAAATAAATAAACAAACAAATAACACCTTAATATGATACATACAGTAAATTTAGGTAACGGTAGTTGAATTGGTATAAAATATTTTCGAGAACTTTCTGATACCTAATTTTTTTTTAATAGGCTCCACATCCAGCATGGAGCCCAGCATGGGGCTAGAACTCACGACCCTGAGATCATGACCTGAGCTGAGATCAAGAGTCCGAGTCTTAACTGACTGAGCCACCCAGGCACCCCTGATACCTATTGTAACACAAATATTGAGTTATCAGATGCATAACAATTTGAACAGCATTAGTACTTAATGTCTTATTGGGTCCTTCAACAGCTCACTGGAAGGCAAGGTGAGCATTAACAGTCTCCCATTACATCAAGATGTCTAAAGTTCAGGGAAGTCAGGTGACTCCCACAAGTTCACACAGTTGTTTGCAAAGGAAGGACTAGAATCCAATTTTCCTTTATTTAATAAGATAGAATTTATCCCAAATCTGAGTTTCAAAGAGAATCAGACTCAAAAGGGGAAAGGGCACGTGTACTTCAACTATCAGCAAAATGATACAATTTTAAATAGAACAATGTGGGGTGCCTGGGCAGCATACTTGGTTAAATGACCCAACTCTTGGTTTAGGCTCAGGTCATGATCTCAGGGTCATGGGACTGAGCCCGAGTGGGGTCTGCTTAAGATTCTCTCTTCTTCTTACTTTCCTCCATCCCCTTCTCAAATAGATAAATAAATCTTTTTAAAAAATAAATAGAACAATGTAGATGTATATTTCTTTTGAAAACTGTAAAGCCTAACTTCTAATCACATTCCACATCTTGCCTCTGACTTTCAGTTTTACCCCAATCATCCTCCAGAGGCAGGAATCTACATTCCTGAAGGCAGGTTACTGACCAACATGCAGACACACCAGAATGCAAGTTTCCATACATGCAGTCCAAAAGAGCAGGAGATCTTTCCGTCCATGCTTTGCTGTCTCCACAAAGCATCAGACAGAAAACACAAAAAGCTTTTTCTTCCTATGGAAATGCAAGCAGAACAAGCCTGACTCCTGCTACCTTTCATTTCTTCAACTCATGTGCAATGAATAATTTTTTATTTTACCCTTATTTCTCTTACTACCTAAGTTTTGAGACAATAACCCCAAGGTCAATAAGTGCAACTTGATTTTGATTTCGTACAACAAGAAATTACCACATTTGCTATGAGGTTAATGGGAAATTCAGAAACTACACACACACACACACAGAAAACAGGTTCTTGCAGTCCAAAGGAATGTGCCAATAGAGTCTCTAATTCTAGGAACTGAGATCCACTAGTCAGCCTAAGTACATGGCTCTTGTCTCTAACGTCTTGTATATAGTAGATTTTTGGTAAATATTTTTAATTAGTAAGAGGATTTATCACTAGTAATACATACAAAAATTATAGTAACTTATTACATTTGCTAATATTTCAGTTTCCTTAGTGAAATCTTAGTCTCTGTATTTGATGGCAAATATACAGACAAACCATAATGGACAGGACTCCAACTCTTTATATATTCATAGGCGTTCTTTCCTCCAGACCTTCATTTTATCTAAGTTGAGTGTGCAAGCCCATCTTTTTACAGTACTAAGCCCGTGAGAAGGTCCCATCTAAATTAAAAGACTCCTCTTGATAAAGTCAACAAGTTCCTCCATCAGATTTGTGTTTTGAATCTGTCAGATAATCTCACTCAACCAATGAATGGTTAGAAATAGCAAGACTCAAATATTTCTGTAATGTAAAAATAAGAGAACATAAGTCACAGTTCATATAATGAGGGCTTTTCCTGTTTTTTAAATAATTTATTGTTTCATTTTTCATAAGGGACCTTATTAATGGGCTGTATATATAAAAGAATGACACAGTGGTATAAATCATTCTCTATTGCCTTCATAAATATTAACAACTTTATTTAGTCCTACTTAGTAGTAATTCAGTATTTTTCTGATGCTTCAGATACTGTGTCTATTCTTTATATGCACATTTAATTATCACAATAACCCTTGACATTGGTATTATTATCTTCAATTTATGGATGAGAAAACTGAAGTAAATCATCATGGTTTCCCAATCATTTTGCAGGAAGCCATACTATAAATTTAAAAAGATAATCAGATATTAGTATGGAAATACATAATGTTTTCAGACTTATAGAGATGATTTCCCAGAGTTCTTGCTATAAGTATTAAAACCATGCCTTGGGTCTCAGATGGTCAGGGGAAGAGACAGAATAAAGATATTTGATCTCAATATGACCAAGAGTTGATGTGAAAATT
This sequence comes from Meles meles, assembly GCF_922984935.1. Taxonomy (NCBI): domain Eukaryota; kingdom Metazoa; phylum Chordata; class Mammalia; order Carnivora; family Mustelidae; genus Meles; species Meles meles. The sequence goes on along the minus strand of NC_060082.1, from coordinate 32,911,348 downwards.
TCATTTTACTCTCCAGCTATAGCTGTAACTGCACGGGTAGTGGATTCACAGGGACACATTGTGAGACCCTGATGCCTCTGTGTTGGTCAAAACCCTGTCATAATAACGCTACATGTGAGGACAGTGCCGACAATTACACTTGTCACTGCTGGCCTGGTAAGTGACAAAGATCTTACTTTTTTGGGGGTGGGGGGTTTAGAATAGAAACAAATCACTCATAGCAAACACGAACTAAAAATTCTTACTGTTAAAAGTATAAAACCAACTCTTTCTTTTACTTATCATTGTTTAATTTAATTGTATTCTTCATTGCTCATACCTACTGCTACACAATGCATTGTCTAAAGTAGGTTACCAAGCTGTCCAAGCATCAGAACTTTCTAGAAAAAATGGAGAGGAAAAAATGAATAGAAGAGTCAGTTTCAGCACGGTCTTCGTGGAGAAAAATTCACTTGAAGATGCTTCCTTTTCTCCCAAGATGTTTTCTGTAATACCTAGAATATATGGAAACTCATGAAACAGTATTAAAATCCTAGGAGATTATATTATAATTCATGGAGTCAGTCAACATAATTATGATGGTCCCCATAGAGGATATAGAATATTCCAGAAATGGATGTATTCTCCTAGGCATTTATAATATAAGTGAGATTACCAGTTTAATATATATAAATCACAACTAAAAATTACACATAAGGGGTAATTAAACTGAGTGTGGAGGTGATACCGGAATCAGTAGAAAACGTTATAGAACACTCAAGTCAACTGGTCGTCTTTAAATATTGATGTTAATTTTGACAAAAAAAAAACCTGCTTGACATATTTTTAAACTAATTCTCACTTTGAGAATATCTCAATATATTGAGAATATCTCAAAGTATATCTCCTCTTTCTTGATCCTCTAGTAAAAAATGATAAACTTATGATTATTTAAAATCTATCTGTTTAAAGCTTACTGATCACCTCTCCATTTCTCCCTTTCATTTTACTATCTAAAGAAAAAAATAATCCTGTGGTTGGGGAGGAAATATGGAGACTGGAGTCAATCCAGTTGTTAGCAGCTTCCCATTGAAAGGCATCTCATTGTCTATTTAGCATGCTTTGGTTGCATATATTTTGTAGGTAAAAAACAAATGTGAGGGCGCCTGGGTGGCTCAGTGGGCTAAAGCCTCTGCCTTCGGCTCAGGTCATGATCCCAGGTTTCCTGGTATCGAGCCCCACATCAGGCTCTCTGCTCAGCGGGGAGCCTGCTTCCCCCTCTCTCTCTGCCTGCTTCTCTGCCTACTTGTGATCTCTGTCAAATAAATAAATAAAATCTTTTTAAAAAATGTGAAAGTGTAAAAGGAAGCTCTGAATTCTGTGGCTCAGGAATCTTTAGAAGTCATGTGTCAACCCACTTCCAGATAACGAATAGGGCCTCTTTTTTGCCCTTTGGTCAATGGTTTAATTTAAATACTGAAAATAATCCAAAATGTGTTTTTTTACTTTCTTGTGATCAATCAACAGCCAACATTCAATTAACACTCTGTACAAGATTCTATCTGGATATGGGTAGAGTAGACAATTTGGGAGTAGCACAAATCTATCCCTTATTAACTGAGTGAACTAAGGTGGTTACCTCTCAATTCTTATGTTCCTCATCTGCAAATTAGGGGTGAAAAAATGGCTTGTATTATTATGAAGAATAAAATTATAAAAATAGGGCCTGGAACATATTAGGTACTCAAAAAAAGCAACTGTTATTATGTACCAGGTTCTACAACAGGAGGTAGGAATTACATATGAGAATGGTTTCTGTTCTCTAGAGGGTTTGTAATGAAGTCAGGCAGTTAAGAAGACCTATCATAAAAAAAAAAAAAAAGAGAGAGAGGCAAATCTATATGGGTTCCATTCATTCATGGATTCAGTCATTTAAGCCACATGGATTACAGTACCACTTATATGTATCAGGGGTCTGGGAATCAAAAAGACATGGTCCCTTCTTCCAAAAAAATTTTAAATTCTAGTAGAGAGAGTGTTAAAAAAAATGTGCATAGTACAATTTTGGGTCCAGTAAAAGGCTACGATAGATTCTATAACAGGGAATAAGGGGGGAAGACGTACAGAGATGGCCTGATCCAGTAGGCACCATTTTAGAAAATTTGAAAGATCATGAAGCATATCCCAGAAATGTACTCACTAACTGTGTGACTTTGGAGAAGTTATTTTACTGCTCTGAGCCTTGGTTTCCTCATCTATAAAGCAAAGACGATAATAATATTCACTTTGTAGAATTACTTTAGAAAGAGATCCAGTAATATATATAAAGTTCCTACATCAGCCTAGACCATATTAAGTACTCAATAAATGTTAACTAGGTACCAAAATTAAGAGACTCTGTAGCTGGCATGTAGTTGCTCATAATTGATTTAAGGAAAGAAGAGAGGAAGGGAAAGGAAGATGGAAGGAAGAAAGGGCTATAGGCACACATGGAAAAGAGCATATCCAGTTGTAGAACTTTGAGTGATTGTTCCAAAATGCTGGACAACATAGCGCTGGTGGTAAAGAGCTGAGCTTGGGGAACAAGAAAAGACTCAAGCTAGATCACAATGCTGCTTGTCTACCTGGAACACTATGGGACAGAGAGGTAGCATAATCTGGCCTGCAGATTTAATAATAACTCTCTGGAAGAGATGGAGAGTGAGTGGAAGATGATTGAGAGAAATAAAACAAAGGCACTGATTCTAGTAAACAACAACAGAAAAGTTCTTCAGTAGTTTTAAACAAGAGATAAGGCTATTTGCCAGAACTATGACTACAGGGTTACCGGTGGGGATGAGGGAATGGATAGCCATGAGACTCTTGAGGAGGCAGCTGTGATGTGGGAATTAAGAAAGGGGCACAGCCCAAGGACAGTTCTGCTTGAGTTTCTTTCTTGGGTTACTGGATGATGGTGATTTTGCCTAGCTACAAAATTTCAGAATGTCTTTGTATCCTATTCTTACTGTTATATATAAAGAGAAGATTTAATGCTTCAGACTACCCTGTATCCAAGAAAAATAGACCATTCCTTTGGATTACAAGACCATAACTGAAGGCAATGGCAAAAATCCACCACTGGGGTCCTCACTTCAAACGTAATTAATTATAAGAAGTATCAGTCATCTTAAATGCTTATCTTAAAATTTTTCTTGTTACCCAGGTAAGATTGGATTTGTTTAAAAAAAGAAAAACATAAGAACCCTGGGGACTTGACTCAATATCATATTGTTCCTTTATACAAAGTTTTGTAGAAAAACTTATTATAACTATTGAATATAGCCTTCACTGAAAGAGTCTATTTATATACATGGTTAAAGGGAGCAGCAAACAAAATTCCCACAGGGCCCCAGTGGTGGGGACAGGACTGGGAAGACCATAAATCAGAACCTTCCTAATGTTCACTATAGGAATAAGATCATGCATGAGTCAGAAAGCAAAAAAAGGATTTATGAAGGTTTTAAATTACTTTGTAACCTGGCCTGGGTATGAGACTTGAGACTTAAACTGAGAAGAAAATTGAAAATAGTTGGAGCTTTCTTCAACAAGTTCAGTGTAGCACAGGAATACCACTTTATAAAAACTTATGAAAAAGTGGGTTTAAGGGGTGCCTGGATGTCTCAGTGGGTTAAAGCCTCTGCCTTCAGCTCAGGTCATGATCTCAGGTCTGGGATCGAACCCCGCATCAGGCTCTCTGCTCAGCAAGGAACCTGCTTCCCCCTCTTTCTCTGCCTGTCTCTCTGCCTACTTGTGATCTCTGTCTGTCAAATAAATAAATAAAATCTTAAAAAAAAAAAAAAAGAGAGAGCGAGAGAGAGAGAACTTTGGAACCAAGAACCAAGAACCAATAACTAGGGTTCTTGGTGGGGGAAGGGTCACCACAAAGGATTGTGGGATTTGATCTGAATGTGCTTTTAATTTCCTTTTTCTTTCTTTCTTTCTTTCTTTTTTTTTTGATTTATTTATTTATTTGACAAACAGAGATCACAAGTAGGCAGAGAGGCAGGCAGAGACAGAGAGAGAGGGAAGCAGGCTCCTTGCTGAGCAGAGAGCCTGATGCGGGGCTTGATCCCAGGACCCTGAGATCATGACCTGAGCCGAAGGCAGAGGCTTTAATCCACTGAGCCACCCAGGCGCCCCTTAATTTCCTTTTTCATCTGGAAGTTTCTTCTTCAAATAGTTGAGAAAGACCTCAAGAGTCATATATGACTGGGGCACCGGGGGGCTCAGTGGGTTAAAGCCTCTGCCTTCGGCTCAGGTCATGATCCCAGGGTTCTGGGATCGAGCCCCGCATCGGGCTCTCTGCTCAGCGGGGAGCCTGCTGCTTCATCTCTCTCTGCCTGCCTCTCTGCCTACTTATGATCTCTGTCTGTCAAATAATAAATAAATAAAAATCTTTAAAAAAAAAGAGTCATATGTGTCAAAGGTATTATACTGTTGAGCAACAGAATTTGTGTTGTGGTTATGGTTTGTCATATCACCCCATTCAGGTTTTTATTTACATTACAAAATGAGTAATCACATCATGTCCTCATTATTTGCTTACTAATGGTCAATTCTCCAATTTACTTGCTCAACTAGAATTGTAATCTAAATGGTTGATTATTACTCTTTGGCTCTCATTCAGTGTTTGATTGAAAGTCTACTATTTATGCACTGCTCAGTATTAGAGTGGTGAATAAATAAAAAATAATCCTTGATTTTTTTGGAGCTTAAGGTCTATTGAGGGACACAATACATAAAAACAATAACAAAATACATACATAAAAACAATAACAAAAATAATAAATTATTGTATGAGCAATGAAAGAAATAACTGGGTGATATGAAAGAAAGCAAAGGGATTTTACTGAGATTTGTTCATGAGAAAAAGCCATTCCAAGACAATCATACAAGATTAAGTCTCAAAACTAAGACTTAGCCAACCACAGTCTTGGAGGAGCATATTCTAGGTGAGGAAACTCTGTCATAAAGGCCCCAGGGGAGAAAACATTCTAGGGAAGGAATGTAGAGATGGGAATGGGACCAGATAATAAAGGGCATTTCAGGTTAAGGATTTTGAATTTTATTTTGTATGAAAGCAGAAGCCACTGAGTGATTTTAAAGTAAAGAAATACCGTGATCAGATTTATAGGTTTTATAATTTTGGATTGTAAATTTTATTTTAAAAACATATTTCTCAGCAGAGCTAAGTGACATTGCAAAGATCTTTAGTTGAATGTGAAGTCACATATTATAAGTCAAATTATGTTCTTTAAGTACTTCATATTTGAGCTTATGTGTGTATCATGCTATGTAAGTCATCTTATAAATCAATCAGAAAGACAGTCTAATGGGAAAAACAGGAAACTGATATGAAGTGAGTTTTAAAAATCCCAAAGCATGTTAAATTCAATAGTCACTGGGGAAAATGTAAACCCAAACATTAATGAAATACAATTTTTAAAAAATCCAACTAACAGGTAAAACATTGCATTTGGTGATAGCAGTTTTTGGCAAGTTTGGAGCTATATGCTTCTCCATCCAGTGCTAGTAAGTATACAGATGGCACAACTACTCCCGAGCTGTTGATCCGTGTCTAGGAAAATAAAAACTGTACATAATCTGTAACTCAGAAATTCCATCCTACGCAAGGACCCCAGTGTTATACCCAGACATTTACAGAAGCATGCATATATAATTAAACTACGGTGAAACTATGGTTATAGAATACTTGGAATAGTTTAAAATTATGAGTTAGATCTGTATTACTAACATGGATAGATTGTGCAAGAGAGTGAAAAAAGTAAGTTACAGAAGGATGTGTACAGCGCGATTCCGGTTATGTTAATACGCACACAATAAGACTCTATTTATGAATATATATAGTTTTTTAAAAACAGGTGCACGTGTATATAAAGCCAAAGAAATAGTTCTGGCATGGACTGTCTTTTATATTTAATATTTAAATTTTTTATAAAGGACGAAATGTTTTGTTTTTATTCTTATCCTTAATAAAATGACCCAGCTAAATCCATTTAAATACAAAATAATTTTTTATTTTGTCCAACACAGTGTGAAGAAGTAATCATTTGCCTTTGCTTTGAGTTCTAAGAAAAGAATTTAGGGCTGGTTCTGTAGTTTCTACTGACTTTTTGGCTATTTTCTTTTTTTTTCTCTTTTTGGCTATTTTCTTAAAAAATACTATTTTCTTGCTAAAAATTCAGTTGGAGTATCTGAGGAAATGGAGTCTTTAAAATAATCAGGAAATCAAAGTTATCCTGAAGTCCCGTTTTATCTTTCTAATCTAATATTTTTAAAAATATTGGTCAGTAGGGTACATGTGATTCCTTTGCTACTGCTGTTGGCAAGGAAAGCTTCTCTTACCAGATTCTCTTGTTCGCTCCTTGAGGGCAGCACATGGTCTTGTTAATTGGTACCAGCACAGTGGTCAGTCTCCTTTCAGGCATAAACTCTGGAGGAGGAGTTTTGACTCAGCTGCTTCTCTGAACTTTTATCCTACAGGATACACGGGTGCCCAGTGTGAGACCCATATCAACGAATGCAACAGGAACCCCTGCCTGTCTGGTGGGACATGTGTAGAGCTGTCCCCAGAGACACAATATGGACGCCTTGCTCAGCTGCCTTCTTCATTCAGCCACCCTGAAGCCTTAGGTTATGTTTGTATCTGTCTGCCTGGACTCACAGGTGAGGACAAAGAGGAGAGAGGACTTGACTCTCTAGTACTTTATGGCAGATCATGCATTCAGTCAAATGGTGTATTAACAGTAAGATCTGCGCAGTATAAGCTCTCTTGCTGTGGTGCAAAGGGTCCCCCTTGTGGGCATGAAAAATACCATGTTTCATATATCCTAATTCTTCAAATCATGAAGAAAATGTTAAAAATAAGGATAAAAGAGGGAAATGTTTTTATACATTATGCTGGGAACTGGAACCCAACTCCAATTCTTTATTTTATAAACAGAAAATGTTGGAATTTTTATTATATAGTAATATTAAACTTTTACGTTATTCAAATTTGTTCTAAAAAAAGTTAGTGCACTTATTTATATTTACACTGAGAAAAATCATCTAGTCTCAAGTAATCTTCCTCACTGCTTTATAGCTAAACGTGTTCTGTATGTCAAAGTCAAGTGACTCTTTTTATAAGGCATTCTTACTCTGAATCCCAGAGGAAGTTTGCATTTATATTTTCTAATGAGCAGTTGTATTTGTGTCTGCTTCCATGTTCTGAAAAATTTCAGAAGTTTGGAGATTAAAAAAAAAGTTTGGAGACAGTCCCCATATTTGGTAATGAGTAATGACCTACAACTGTGTAGATACCACTGAGAAAACTAATTACAATCTACCTTTCCATCTTACTTCTTTCTCAATAGATTAATTGATATCTGAGGAAAATATTTCAGTTGTTATTAAATATTTCTGAGAAAAGTAAATGAGGAATAAGAAAAAAGAGGAGGGTGGGTGTCTGTCTCCATTTACTATTCCTTTTCGTGTTTCACTTAAGAAATTTAATCTTTTGATTCATGGCAGTGTTTGCTATAGGAGAGAGTTTCTTATTCACCATCCTCTCTATCAGAACACATAGGAGAAAAATCTCCTCGAGGTCAGGATAAGTAGTATTTTTCCTGAACAACTTCTAGCTTGCTTTCTTTTTCCCTTAATAAAAAGGCGTGCAGATAAATCTTAATAAATGATAAAAAGCATGAAATAAATTCATGTAATATATCATATTTCCCAATTAGTAGCTAGAAATCTTATTGGTTAATGTGGGTTCTACAGCATTAGCTTTTTTCTGGAACATATTTATGTATTTACCTTACCCCGGATTATTTAAATTTCCTGTTTCTGTTTCTTATGGTTGCTCTTTTTTTCTTATTTTTTTTCTAAGTTATTTGATATTGGTATAATGTATGTATTTTTGTCAGCTACTCTAAATTCTTTTAAATTCTTCTTGAAACAAGGTAAGGGAGTTATAAATGTTTTTAAATGTTAGATTTAGGGTTATAAAGAGAAAATTATATCAAACCCAGAGGCCACTGCAAATATTGCCTCATTGGACAAAAGAACATTTTTGACCAATGCATCTGCATGTCCAAACAGGAGAGGCAGTCAGATGTTCTGGGAAAGTGTGTTGGCGTCAGTATCCGAGGAGCTGCTAAGAATGATTATATGAGTTAAGAAATCTTGGCTGTCCCACATCTCTATGGCTTAATGAAATCACTTATTTTTCACTGATGTCAAATCCAAGATGGGTTCTCATGATCAGTTGTCCTCTGAATGGTGATTCAGGGTCATAGGCTCCTCTCTCTCTCTTTTTCTTTTTTCATCTTCAAAAGTGGTTTCCAAGTTCATCATACTCTTCTGCAGCAGGCCACTGGCGGGGGAAGGAAAATGGAACATGGCCTCTGGAAGGTTTTTATAGGCCAATACCAAAAGTAGTGGCTATCTCTCTATTCACATTCTATTGGTCAAATTTAGTCATATGACCACAAAGACTGAGAGATCTAGTTTTGTTGTGTCGCTAAAATAAAAAGAGTTTTTATGAACAATGATCCCCTATGTCTTCTCATTCTCTTGACACTCTCTTTTGTAAAGCAAAGTTTTAAATTTTAGGGGTGCCTGGGTGGCTCAGTGGGTTAAGCCTCTGCCTTCGGCTCAGGTCATGATCCCAGGGTCCTGGAATCGAGCCCCGCATCTGGCTCTTTGCTCAGCGGGGAGCCTGTTTTCCCTTCTCTCTCTGCCTACTTGTGATCTCTGTCTCTCAAATAAATAAATAAAATCTTTAAAAGAAAAAAAGAGTTTTAAATTTTAATGAGGTTCAGTTTGTCAATATTTCTTTCATGGACTGTGCCTTTAGTGTTGTATCTAAAGAGCCATCAGCTTACCCAAGGTTATCTAGGTTTGCTCCCATGTTTGTTTCTAGACATTTTATAGTTTTGCCTTGTACATTTAGGTCTGCAGTCAGTCCATTTTGAGTTAATTTTCAGGAAGAATGTAAGGTTTGTGTGAAAATTCACTTTTCTGCATGTAGATATCCAGTTGTTTCACCATGTACCGAAAAGAATTTTGCTTCGCTTCTTTGTCCATGATCAGATGACTCTGTTTACATGCATCTTTTTCCAGGCCATCTATTCGGTTCTAATTGTCTATCTGTGTATGTTTTGCCAATACCACGTGCGATTACTGTCTGAAGTCTTGAAGTTGGGTCATGTCAGTTCTCCAACTTTGCTCTCTTTCAATATCCTGTTGCTATCCTGGGTCCTTTGCCTGTCCATATAAACTTTACAATAAGTTTGTTGTTATCCGTGAAATTATTTGGTGGGATTTTGTTTGGGATTGTATTGAATCTATAGATCAAATTGGAGAGAACTAACATCATGACAATATTGAATCTTCCTACCCATGAGCATGGGATATTTCTCCACTTATGTAGCTCTTTGATATCCTTCATCAGAAATGTATAGTTTTCCTCATATAGATCTAGTATGTATGTTGTTAGATTTATACCCAAGCATTTCATTTTTGACATGCTAATATAAATGTGTTATTAATTTCTAATTCCACTTGTTCATTGCTGTTGTATAGGAAAGCAATTGACTTTTGTATATCAACTTTATCCCTGGCAACATTGCTATAATCTTTTTTTAGTTCCAGGAAAGTTTTTGAGTTCTTTCAGATTTTCTATGTAGACAGTCATGCTAAAAAATTGGTGTTTGCATGGTATACCTTTTTCCATCCTTATACTTTCAACCTACTTGTCATTGAATTTGAAGTGAGTTTCTTATAAACAGCATATTAAACAGCATATTATTAGGTCAAGATTTTATTTTTTTTTAGTATTTTTAAAATTTTATTTCTTTTCAGTGTTCCAGAATTCATTGTTTATGCACCACACCCAGTGCTCCATGCAATACGTGCCCTCCTTAGTACCCACCACCAGGCTCGCCCATCCTGCCACCCTCCTCCCCTCCAAAACCCTCAATTTGTTTCTCAGGGTCCACAGTCTCTCATGGTTTAAAAAAAAAAAATTATCCTGTCAATTTCTTCCTTATAATTAGTGTATTTAGGCCATCAACATTTAATGTTGATTAATATTGGTAATATTGATATGTTCAGTTTGAATTCTGTCATTTTATTATTTGTTCTCCGTTGGATTCCTTTGTTGTTCTTACCTTCCGATGGGTTACTTGACCATTTTTTCAGGATTTCATCTTGAGTTATTTATTTGGATATTTTGTGTAGTTTTCATAGTGGTTGTTTGGGGTATTACAGTATACACATGTGATCTACCAAGCCTACTGGTATTAACATTTTACTGCTTTGAGTGAAGTAGAGGAAACTTACTTCCATTTTAGGTCCCTTTATCTTCCTCCATTTTAGAACATCGTTGTCTTCAAGATCAGATGGTATTATAATCCTTATTTTAATCACTCCATATAATTTAGAAAACTCATGAAAAGAATTGACAATTCTTTCAGCATTTGAAAAGCTACACATTCCTTTTTTTTCTTTATTTATTTTTTTTTCTTTTGGAGATAGAGCAACAAAGGAGGGGCATAGGGAGAGAGAGAGATCGAGAGAGAGAGAATCCCAAGCAGGCTCCAGGCCCAGCACAGAGCTTGATGAGGGGCCCGATCCCACAACCCTGAGATGGTGACCTGAGCCAAAATCAAGAGTCAGACACCTGACCAGCTGAGCCACCTTGACACACCTCTATTTTTAACTTTTTGAGGAACCTCCATATTCTTTTTCAGAGTGGCTGCACTGATTTGCATTCCCACCAACAGTGTAAGAAGGTTCCCCTTTCTCCTCATCCTCGCCACCATCTGTTGTTTACTTGTTGGTTTTAGCCATTCTTATAGGTGTGAGGTGGTCTCTCATTATAGTTTTGATTTGTTTTTCCCTGATGATGAGTGATGTTAAGCATCTTTTCATGCGTCTGCTAGTCACTTGTATGTCTTCTTTGGAAAAATGTCTATTTATGTCTTCATCTCATTTCTACACTAGATTATTTGTTTTTTGGGTGTTGAGTTTGCTAAGTTCTTTATAGATTTTGGATACAAACCCTCTATCAGAGATGTCATTTGCAAATATCTTCTCCCATTCCGTAGGCTGTGTTTTAGTTTTTGAGGTCCCAATAGTTCATTTTTGCTTTTGTTTCCCTTTCCTCAGGAGATGTTTCTAGTAAGAAGTTGCTCTAGCCAAGGTCAAAGTTACTGTCTGTCATTCTCCTCTAGGATTTTGATGGCTTCTTATCTCATATTTAGATCTTTCATCCATTTTGAATTTGTTTTCATGTGTGGTGTAAGAAAATGGTCCAGTTTCATTCTCTTGCATGTTTTTGTCCAGTTTTCCCAACCATTTGTTGAAGAGACTGTCTTTTTTCCATTGGACATTCTTTCCTGCTCTGTTGAAGATTAGTTGACCATATAGTTGTGGGTCTATTTCTGGGTTTTGTATTCTGTTCCATTGACCCATAAATCTGTTTTTATGCCAGTACCGTACAGTCTTGATGACTACAGCTTTTGATGGGAGTCTCTATGCCTCCTGGATTTGGATGTCTGTCTCCTTCCCCAGATTAGGGAGGTTTTTAGGTATTATGTCCTTACATAAACTTTGTGTCCCTTTTCCCTCTCTTCTTCTGGGACCCCTGTGATAGAAATGTTATTATGATTTATTGAGTCGCTGAGTTCCCTAAGTCTACGTTTATGATCTAGTATTTTTCTTTCCCTTTTCTTTTCAGCTTCATTATTTTCCGTAATTTTATCTTCTCTATCACTGATTTGTTCCTCTGCTTCTTCCATCCTTGTGGGCATTACATCCAGTCGGTTTCCCATTTTGGCTATTACTTATTTCATTTTGGCCTGACTTGTTTTAAGGGTTTTATCTCTGCAGTGAGGGACTCCTTATCTTTTATGCTTTTCTTAAGCCCAACTACTATTCTTATTATTCTGGCTTTAAATATTAGATTAGGGATATTTTTTATATCTGTTTCAATTAGATCCCTGTCCGTGACCTTTTCTTCTTCTTTCCTTTGGGATGAATTCTTCTGTCTTGGCATTTTATCTAGGTCTCTGTCTTCCATGTGTTAGGAAAGTCTATTATGCTCCCTGGTCCTGAGAGGAATGACTTTATTAAGAGTAAGTCATATACTATCCAGGGCCTGGTGCTTCAGGAAGCATCTCTGATGCATGCTGTGTGCACTCTGCTGTTGTGTTTTGGCTGCTCTTTTCTTCAGGTCAGTTCTCTGTAGTTTCTCCTTGCCTGCAGTGGGGAGTGCTTGTACCTTGGCCAAAGAGTGGTGGCTTTTAATTAGGTGTGCTCCGGTCTGCGTGTTAAAAGAGACCTGATGCTATTTCCACTAGAGCTGAAGCTTTGCAGAACTCTATGGTCAATAGACCTGGGGTGTGTTGTGGGGGAGGGCGGGGTTGTTCTGGTCTTCTAGGGGAAGGGCCTGCTGCTTTGGGTTTTAGGTACACTTGCAGACAAAAGCAGCACCAGCAGCACGAAGGGGGTGGGGCTTAGTGTAAGTGATTTAGGCCACCATTGCTAGTGCTGTGATGCTTACTGAGGTTAGTTTATGCTGAGGGGCCAGACAGGCAAATGGGGCCAGCCCCCTCCCTTGACCCCAGAGGGGGGTTTGTGCCTACCATTGTCCAGGAAACCCCCTCAGAAGAGTGAACAATCTCTCCTTGTGTTTCCCAAGTGTTCCCCAGATCACCATCTGACTGTGTCCAGGCTGTCTGCCCACTTCTGTTCTATCCCAGTCAGGCCAGCTGAGTTTTAAAACCCCCAAACTTTAGGGACCTGGCCTGGCAGGGCCAGGATCTCCTCCAGGAGAAGATCTTACCATGCTGGGACTGATGCAGGTTTGTCTCAGAAGGGCAGTTGCACCAAAACACAGGGGTGTAAAGTTTGAAGTAAAGCACTGCAAAGAGCTAGTGTCCAGGTTAGCTGCCTTCAGCAGGTGTCTCTGTGCCTATGCTGAAGGGCGGGGAGGGAACCGGGACCAGCTAGCTCTTTTGTTCTTGGAGAGGCAATGCCTCCTCTCCCAAATGTGCTGCAGAGCGTTGGTGGTATAGTGGTGAGCATAGCTGCCTTCCAAATGTGCTGCAGAATAGGAGAATCATCTCTCCCAGTGTGTCCCAGGGAATCCTCAGGTCACATTCTCTGCCCCCAGGCTGTATGTCATTCTTCTCCACAGGAGCACTGTAGTGTCCACTGGGTTCTATATGAGCCATACCTGGGACCTCTGAAACTCTAGTCTTTGAGGGGTGCCTGTGTGGCTTAGGTAGTTAAGCCGATATCTCTTCATATTGGCTCAAGTCATGGTCTTCGGATCATGAGATCAAGCCGTGTATGGGGCTCCATGCTAGGCATGGAGTCTGCTTAAGATTCTCTTTCTGCCCTTCCCCCGTCTGCCCTGTGTGTGCACATATGTGCATGTGCTCTCGCTCTCTCTCTAAGGAAAAAAAAAAACCAAAAACTCTAGTCTTGAGACCTGCTGGTTGTAAAAACTCACAAAAATCAGCCCCTCTTGTTTTCCAAGTCAGTGGCTTCGGGAGAAGTGCTTTCCTTGCACTCCTCTTCTCTCTCTCTCTCTCTCTTTCTCTCACATCTCTTCATCAACAGGGCTCCCTCCCCTCCACAGCACTCCCAATCCATTTCTCCCCCGAACCTCGTCTCCATACACCTTCCACAATGTGGCCCCTTCTCTCCTTCTAGTTGTGCAGCATGTTCTGTCAGTCCCCAGATTGATTTCTGGGTGTGCAGAATGATTTGATATTTTATCTAGCTGTGTTCAAGGGACGAGGCAAGCCTAGGGTCCTCCTACCACTCTGCCACCTTAGCTCCTTCTCCCGGTACCACTTCTTTCTACCCTCTGTGGTTTACAGTCAGAAATCGTGTCATTGAAATTAGTGTTGCCATATAGGTAATGCATCATTTCTCTGGCTGCTTGAAAAGAAAACACATGATAGTGATAATACCTTCAACTTTGTATTTAGTTTTCAAAATTTTATTTATGATGTGTCTGGGTGTAAATTTACTTGTGTTTGTTCTATTTGAGCTCCATTCAGCTTTTCAAATCTGGATTTATGTCTTTTGCCAAATTTAGGAAGTCTATCTGAGGAGAATTTGTAGTCACTTATTAAATTATTTTATGATAATCCTTGTCTGATAATTCTAACATCTGATGTAACTCAGTGTTGATGTCAGTTTATTTTCTTTTCTCAGTCAGTTTGTAGTTTTCTAGTTCTTGGTATGATGGATCATTTTCAGTTGAATCCTGGACATTTGGGATGTTACTTTAGGAGACTCCAAGTCCTATCAGAATGTTTTTTAATTTTAGCTGGCAGTCACCTGCTTAGTTTTGGCAGATAGGTCCTGGCCTACTCTGATGGGCTATGGATCCAACGACCAGTTAAGCTGCAGAGCTGTTGTAGTGTTATTTTGGTCTGCTCAGTTCATCTGGTGTCACTGGGGTTCCTACTGGTCTCTGTTAATGAAATAAATGCCACACAGTTTGTTTTTTACAAGCTATGCATTTTTTCAGTTTTATCTCTTATTAGATCAAAATAAAATTTCCATCATGATAAAAAATGTAGATTTTATAATACATTTAATGATAGAGCTCCATTCAAAGAAACCACTAGAGCTATTAAATATAGCCACAAACTAGTCTTTTTTTATTGTAATTAAGGATGTATTTATTACTCTTCACTACATGTAGAGTTACCTTCTATGTTGAAAATGGTTGTGGTTGCATATACAATATAATTTTCCAACTTTTTATAATTAAAAGTGAACTATACTACAATAGAAATTAACTCAGAGTCCTGGAAGACAATACTCAGGGAGATAGAAATGAAGACAGCTTAAGGTTATAGAAAGTGAGAAATAGGGGTGCCTGGGTGGCTCAGTGGTTTAAGCCTCTGCCTTTGGCTCAGGTCATGATCTCAGGGTCCTGGGATCGAGCCCTGCATCGGGCTCTCTGCTCAGTGGGGAGCCTGTTTCTCCCTCTCTTTCTGCCTGCCTCTCTGCCTACTTGTGACCTCTCTCTCTGTCAAATAAATAAATAAAATAGTTAAAAAAAAAAAGAAAGTGAGAAATAGTAAAAACATGGAGACAGTATTTTGGTGAGTAGCTCCAAGCCCCTCTAAAGGAGGACTAGCTTTTGATCCAGGGAATCTTCTGGGAATTCCAACAAGTGAAGCAAGTTATCATGGCCCAGAGAAACCAAAGTCTCATTCAGTGAGATAATTGAGAAAAATATGAATATCCATTTAGGTATTTTAATGACTTGGAAGCTCATGGGTCTAGTTGCAGTAATGGTTACTATTCTCCAATTCCCCAAAATCATTATATAAAATTTCTTTGGCAAAATATCTTCACATACGGTCATGACTGTTCTGTGCACATAGCCACAGTTCTCAAATTGAAATAATAATGGTGCATAAACACTTGATTTAAAGGTGGACGCATTTATTTAAACCCATGTATTCACATAATTTGATTTTTAAAATTTTTATCTATCTATATTTATTTATTTTTAAAAGATTTTATTTATTTATTTGGCAGAGAGAGACACAGCGAGAGAGAGAACATAGGTGTGGGGGGGTGGAGAGGGAGAAGCAGGCTTCCTGCAAAACAGGGAGCAGCAGGGAGCCCAATGTAGGGCTCAATCCCAGGACCCTGGGATCATGACCTGAGCCAAAGGCAGATGCTTAATGACTGAGTCACCCAGGTGCCCCTTCACATAATTTTAATGGCAAGTTAAATAAATGTATAATTATAAGGTCTATAGTTGAATAATATTGTTCAGTCCATTCCAAAATCTGTAAATTAGTTCTATTTTGTATGACCATCCTTGACCGTTACTGGAAGAAATGTTGGCTGCTTCTTTCTATTAGGTTTTAGCTTTCCAGTTTGGGGTAATGGACTCAGTTCTAGGGATATAATGATGAAAATGCATGATGTTTTCCTAAAGGAAACTGAAAAACCATGAGAAAAAGATGCACAAAAATACAAGATACAATATAATAACTGCCACAGCAAAGCCATAAAAAAGCAGTCAGACAAATCAGAAAAAGGAGACCTGTTCATGCTATTTATGCCAGATGGAATTTATTGAAAATTATAAGAATCCAAATAACTTGATAAGTTAGCCTTGTTTAATACAAAGGATGATGTTAAGTCCTAAAAATTAAGACAGGATCTCATGACCTGTGTGCTTACGCTCTAAGCATCTTGTTTTAACCAACCAAGCTAAATTGGAAACAATTGACTAATGTTTGTAATGTTCACATTTTGTCTCTGTTTATCAAAATATGGTCATGATAATACCTTTAACAAGTTTCCCAACTGTCTCATAAACCAAGTCCAATTTTCAATGCTAACTTTCACTCCCAACTCCAATTAGCATTTCCTCCAACTAAAAGCAACACCATCACTGGTCTCTGGAATGCTACATTGTTGCCTCCGAGCCTGGGATTTATTCTGCTTCACCCATCTGCTCTCTGCATGGAAAGAATTGAGGAGTGCAGCAGGGGATCCTATGAAGTCCTGGCTTCAAACCTCAGGCAGAAATAGCAGGGTTTTTAACAATAAACACCCCGATGAGAGCCACCTGGCAAAGTGACTGTATGCAGGAACTCTCAATTCTCAGGTTCATCTGCTTCAAGCACAATGTTACTAAAAATGAAGCATTCACTTTTCCTTAAAAATGAAATTCTGTCACTTTACCTAAATCTGACTGAAATAGCCACATAGGGCCAAACATGTAACATTGAAAGTGTCATGTATTCATGAAATATTGAGGTATATGGGGACCGTCAAAATCTCCTGCCTAAAGAGGAATTTTCAATAGAATTTTTTCATTTGCAGATTTTATATTATAGGCTTATTGTTGTTCTTAGACATGCATTGTTTTTCTTACTTACAGTTTCCACCTTTGAGAGTATAGATCCCAAATAACTTGAACAGATATTAGTTATACATAAACTATTACTCTAAAAGATCAAATGTTGCTTCAATCTTTACTTCATAAAATGTGCATTAGTATTTCCAATTGATCCATCTAATTCATTCCTTTGCCTTTGTTATGCATATTCTAGACAAAAAACTATTTGTAGTGTGTATGAACACATCTCTGCTTGTACTAATTTTGGTTTTGCTATGGTAACTACAACAATTAGGAAAAGTATGCCACCTAGTTATTAGATTAATTCTGAAAACCATGTTTATTGTGCTTACTATTTGCTATCTATAAAGATATTATAGCAAGTAGGAAAATGTAATAGTCATGATTCGATAGACCAAATACAGAACAAGTATAGAGAATGGGCATGTCTATGATACCCAAATGACAAAGATAGGGAACCATGACATCAGGGGCCTTGGCTACTTTACCAGGTTAGCGTCATTTTGTTGACTTGAAATCAAAGACCTAAGGAAAACCTCTCAAATGAATAATAAGGAGACAGATGCCAGTGCTCAAAATCAAATACTCTGGCCAACATGCGTTAGAAACGGACTAGTTTTCTGAAACAAGAGAATAAACCATTATAAATTCTTCACTAAGAGATTAATAATTAAATTCTCAGTAATCCACATTGTCATTCCATAGGTGCTGTCCTTGAAATTTAAGGACCTGAATGGCATATTTTCACATCGAGACCCTATTTTCATGTGAAAACGTGGACCCCACCATTTAAAAGAGCTGTAAGAGCAGCGGCAGTTCCTAATAATATGCAGGTGTTTATTAGTATAAGAAATTGAACCAAACGTTCAGAGAAAAGGCTGAAGATACAAGGAATTGTGCTTGCAGTAAACAATGCTCCATACCCTCATATGACCTGGTCACCTGCATATTTACTGCTTGGGAGGATGGTAATATTGACACCACATGTCTTTTTTTAGCTGCCCAAGATCCCCAAAAATTTCTTAAAGCATGCTAATCATGAGGAAGAACAATATTAGTGACCTTTAGCTAACCTAATCAATGGTTAGAGCTTTTTGCCCAAGTTCACTGCTGGGGTTGTTGAGAGAGTCTGTCTTCTGACATTAACACAGAAGACACTTCAGAAATACCTCTGTGCCCCACATCCTCCTCCCAACCACCTCCACGTCATGTTCACCTGGAATTTTAGTTAAATCCTGGGCAGCTGAGGTCCTAATTCTAAGGAAGGTATTCCAAGCCTTAGATTAACTAATTCTCTTATAGAAGACTTGGATATCTTTTGCCATGACCTACAGGTGTGCTTACCTCAGTCACCCCTAGATGCACAGGCATCTCAGGTCCTTCCATGCCAGGTCCATCGAGCCTCAGTCTCTTACGCCCAAATGCTCTGGGCATGGCTTAATTTTATTCAATTTCCCACCCTTTTCTGGACTGCCCACTGTGTGCTAAATATCTCAATCTTTACTCTAAGCTCGATTGCCAATATCCTTAACCTCTTACCCAAACATTTCTTTCACCTACTTGCTTTAGCTGCAATCAGACTATTTTCTCAGGATCCTATTTCTTCTGCAATCCTCTCAAGTGGGAGCAGTTTTCTATTCTCCCAAATCCCATGTTCTGAAAATAAACTAAATGTCTTTCTCATTTCATTGCTACCCTAGGCAGTTGCTCCTCTTTCATTTGAAATCTCGATTTATCTTATTTTTCCTTCCCTCCTCCTATGTTCTTCTGTTTAAAATAAGATGAAAATTGAGAGGAACACTATATGTTATTGAAAAAGCATTCACTTTTCCTCCCTAAGAGATGCTGAACTCTAGGAAACAAACTAAGTGTTGCTGGAGGAGAGGTGGGTTGGGCGAAGGACAATTGGATGGGCATAAAGGAGGCACTTGGTGTAATGAGCACTGGGTGTTATATACAACTGATGAATCACTAAATTCTTCTTCAAAACTAATTTTCAAAATCTCAATTTATTTTTAAAGCATGTGGCTTTAGAGGATGCTGCCCACTGCCTCTCCTTTCTGCAACCTTCCTTCTACCTCCTGGTATCTTCCCCTCTGTCACTGAAGATCTTAAAATCATCCTCCTTTCATCATTCTTGGAAGTTTCAACACCCATGCAGAAAGTCCATGCATCCGTTATCTCCCACTGGCCTACTTATTTCTAGTGACTGTGACTGCCACCCCACAGCTTCTACCCATTCTGTGGTCACAGTTATGACCAATAACCTCACTAAAAAACAACAACAACAACAAAAAACCAACCACAGCAACAAAAAAATCCCTCACTTTCAGTCATTCTATTGCCTAACCATAAGCTCTATTTCCCCAGTTCTCTTAGCTCAAAGATTTTTTTCATTGCTCCTAGTCAATTGTTCTAACCATTTTTTTTTTTTAACTAATTGCCTTCTCCTTTATCTCAGCTTGAATTTCATGGTCTAACTATATTCCCTTGCATCTACTGTTAGCAACCCTGATCCTGTCTTTCTCTATTGTACTTACCTGGCAAAACCACACTTATGGTTAAACCCAACACTCTACCTTCTCCACACCTCCAAGCAATTTGAATGCGGCTCAAGAAAAACTCATAAATCACCCATTGCACTGATGAATATCACTTTAAATTTAGGAACCCCATCTCAGAGAAGCTCTTAGCACTAGATCACATTCCCTTTGGAGTTCTGCTTCCCAAGGTGACCATTTATACTTTCTCTTTCCTCAAACCTTCCTCCCTCTTTGTTACTATAAATGGATTTTTAGGTTTCTGATTTCACTTGAGAAGTGAACTTACTTCACTTCAAGTGAACTACCTCATCTTCCATCTACTAAACCTGTTGTCGGGTCTGAGATTTGATGTGATCCTAATTACAAGCTCATAACTTAGTGTGTGAATTCTTCATGGATGCTGGCAGAAGACAAGGGATTTTTGAGTCACAGAAAATGGCCCACACAGCCAGCAGCATGAGCATCAGATTGACCTCAATTGCCCTCGCGCCCACGCCCCACAAAGTTGACATTATACATAAAGGCCAGACGAGGACTCCACAGGAACAACCAAAGAATAATGAGTTGGGGAATTCACTGTTTTCATAGCAAGCTGTCTGAAACCTACTCTTTGTCTGAGAGGGAGACATTAATTACTTCATTCCTCAAATTTGCTTGCTACCATACCAACCCTGAGAAACGACCTGGGTATGGAGCAGTCAGGGCCTCGCATTCTTGGCATTCTTAGCAAGAGCCTGCAAGGATGCACAAAGCCCCAAGATGGATTGTTTCTTCCACCAAACCATCCCATTGCTGTACACATTCCTGGAAAAACTTGAATTTTCTTATGAAATATGCCATTCCATTAGCCACCCTGATTAATCTGACTGTCAAAGGTTGGGACAAGTCTGTTTTATTTGCCTCATATAGCATTTAATTAAGGATGCTGTCAACGAGACTCTAAGAAATAGGATGAGGTCAGCATGTCATACCGACTTCAACTTTACTCCCCATGGTCCTGGACTCAGCAACGGAATAAATGCCAGGGGTAGCAGCAGGTCTCATTTCAGATAGCCAGGATATCGTCTAAAGCCAGTCTGTGACCTACGCAGGGGTGTTGAGACCCACTGGCTGATTCTTTCATGTCGTTACTAATAATCCTAGGGACAAAGGATGAGTAAGCCTTATCTTCAAAGGAAGGACATTCTTCCACATACAAATATATAAGACAAAGGAACACACTTCACTCCAGTTTGGAATTTGTGGTTGAACTTGATTTTGATCATGGTTAGGTTGGTTTGGTGAATGTGGTACGTGGGGCAGTGTCACTGAGTAGTTGCAGCCTTGGCTTCTGTGTGTGGCAACCCAAGGCTTCTTGGGCATCAGGAGAAGCACATAAGTGTGTATCATTAGGATGGAAACAAGATTATAGGGGTCCATCCATTGTGCGCATACAAGATTGAAAAGAGAACAGGTCTGACTGCCATTGGTGGTGTAAGGCATGGTAGTGTCGTTTAGGATCTGAATGTAGGAAGACCCAGTAGTGAGTTAAATTGTCAGCTGCAGATAACTGCCAGATTTGGTTAGACCATGAGATTGCTTGCCAGTCTGCAATGCTGAGTCTAGGGGACAAGGAGCATGTGACTTGCTCCCTTCTCCTGACACACCTGAGGTCTAAAGTGTCCTGTCCTCTGGTGCTAGAATTGTTGTTCTCCTTCCCTGGCCATGAAGCTGGTTTATCCCAGCCCAGTTATAGCCCAGGAAGTAAACTATAACTTTACTTTTCTCCAGTCATCTGTTTGAACCAATATCTCAATGAGAGGAGTCAGATATAAGTAGGAAAAAGCTAATTTAAAAAAATTTACAGTAATCCCCATTATATTTTTCCAACTTGGTCCATGTGAGTCATTGTAAGTAGAATTGATGAGCAGTATTTCCGACCAAGGGGTCATTTTCTTAATGAGCTAGGACCATGTTAATTCAATAAAAGAATCCAGATTGCTAAATCAGAGTTAAGTTTGAATCCCTTAGTCTCTCCTTTAGGTAGGCTGCCAGGCAGAGTGTATACAAGCCAAGCTGGCCTGGCATTGTCATTAGGGGAAAGAAAGAAACTTCAGGCTCATTAACAGTAAGGGCAGAATTGTGATTTTTCAAAATAATCGGTATGACCCTTCTCTCCTTTCATCCTGATCATTACCCAGGAAATGGTCAACACAAGTAAATATTTCCTGGTGTTGGCTCTATAACTGCCTCAATACGGTGTGTGGACCAGAAAGAGGTGAAGGAGATAGAATAAAAAATCTTTGGGGATTGGGGCGCCAAGATGGCTCAGTGAGTTGGGCAGCAGACTCTTGATGTCGGCTCAGGTCATGATCTTGGGGTCATGGTTATGAGACCGAGACCCCACAGGCTCTGTGCTCAGGGCAGAGTCTGCTTGTTCTTCTCCCTCTGCTTCTCTCTTTCTCTCTCTCTCTCTCTCTCTCTCAAATAAAGAAATAAATAAGATCTTTAAAAAAAATCTTTTGGGGCTGAGTTTTCAGAAGTCTACCCTGCATCCCTCAAAGTTGCTTGCTATAAAAAGCCACCCTGAACATTGGCCCAGGTAAAGAATGCTTAGGGTTTTGTGTTCTATACACACCCAGCAGCAATTTGCAGGGCAGATTGACTCTTTGACATGTGCCCATTTACCTGTTTTCCATTACTCACCACCTCCCAGTATCTGCTCATATCTGGGCTACCTTCCCATCTCACTCAACGCTGTCTACTTATGCATTGGATCCTCAGTGACTCAAGGGCTTTCCTTTACCAGTGATTCCTTCTAAATCTTACATCATTGATTTCTACTCTATTCTAAATCACTTTCATCAACTTTGTTATCTCTCATCCAAAGGGAAATGGTCTCTGGAATGCATTTCCAGGTATCATCCTACTTCTCTATCCCAACCTCCTCCAGGGAGATGTCTGTTCTTACTCTTCTTTCTCACTCTCTTATCCCTCTCCGGTCAGACTGTCCTTCAGTGAAAACTTTGTCAACAATTCCCATTTTGCCAATTCAAAGCTTAACTTTTGTCTCTCATCTTACTTGACCTCTCAGTACCATTTTACAGTTGCTCTCCCCCATCTTCTGGATACAATTTATTTAACATCTGTCTCCTTTAGCTTTTAATCTCAGAAAATGAAAATGATTTTCAAACATAATGTACTGCAAATGAAACCTTTTTTCTTCTTCTATGCATTCCAAAACAAGAAAATCAAACTAAAGCAAACAAGCAACAACAAAACTAACAACCACAACATAGATAATAACAAAAATAATTTTTCTTCCCCATTTGGATAATATTAGCAACATTCACCCAGTTTGGCCAAAAATCTAAGAAGTCCTATTTGATTTCTCTCTTTCCTTAACTTGACATTCAATTCATCTGCAAGTTTTATGGTCTTCTCCTTCAAGATGTATCCCAAGCAGGATCATCCTTTCCCACCTCTCCCATTTCTACTTTGGAGCAAGCCATTGTCATCTCTTACCCTAACTAATGCAATAGCTATTCTAGCTTTTTTGGATGTTTCTATTCTTGACTTCCTCAATTTGTTTTCTATGCAGTTGAAGTAACTTTTAATGTACAAGAGATCATATAAATCTTCATTCAAACAATCCAATGGCTCCCATTATATTGAGTAAAACCTATATTCCTTAACATGTTCTATAAACCCCTGCATAATCTCACCTTAGCCTTCCTCTCCAAACTCACTCCCTGACTTCTCACTCTATTTTCTTGAATTAGACTGGATTCTCAGTTACTTAATTAGGCCAAACTTAGTCCTGAATTGGTGGCTTTGCATTTACTTTTCTCTGTTTTTGGAAGATTCCAAGTCCCCAAGATGGTGTTTCATTTACGCTTTTAGATCTTTGTTCAAATGCTGCTTCTCCAGAGAAGTCTTTCTGGACTTCACTAAATAAGATGACTCCACTCACAGCCCAACATATACATACACATACTCTATTTCCTTACCTGCATTAAGGTAATGCAGGGATTGTTTGTGTGAATGCACACACACGTACACACATACACACATTTCTGTTTATTTTTTACCTCTCCCCTCCCAGCCCTTACTAGAATTGTCCACCATGAAAGAGGTTTTGAGTGTCTTGCTGATTATATAGCTCCAGGACCCAGCACAGTGCCTGGTCCATAACAGGAGGCCCAACAAATATTTGTTGAATATAAAAGCTGAAACCATTCAATGGAAGCTTCAGTCAAATCTCAGAACTCTCAGAGGCAAATATTGATCATCAGTCGACATATCAAGTAAAATTTTGTCCTCAGCAGCTAAAAACAGTAATGAATCCTAGGAAGATTATTTCATTCTCCTAAACCAAATAAAATTAGTTGAGGTTCAGAATTATTGCCCCAATTATGGTCTTTGCCAATTTTGATAAATCAAGTTTTCCATGCCAGTTGACATATTATAATTTGAAAAATGTGTTCTGTGTATTTCCGATTGAGCTTCAATTTTTAGGAGCATCTAATATCCTTAAGTTTCTCAGTTTCAACTTTCTCCTTGTCAAAAATTTAAAGATTTGCAAAAACAAAAAACAAAAATAAAAAAAAGCTCAATGCTCTTATAAAAGGGCTTGTATTTTTGTGAGAAATCCTTTTACTAAAAATGAAATCTTTTAAGATTTGATTAAACTCTTTTTTATAATTTCATGATCTCTCTTTTTAATGGGCCAGGCCAACTCTGTGTAAGTTATTGGGAATGTGATTAGAAGCGCTTCATAGCTTAAAACAAGGCTACCCTGTGTGTGCTTCGTGTTTCCCTTTGGCATTATCTTTGAGTCAAATGAGTATTTTTAGTCCTTTGGTTTGTGACAAGAGTAACTTTACCAGTTAGATGTTGTTATATATCCACTCTTGTTGAGCTGGATTCTCAAGGCAGGTGCACAAGGGTTTGTTGACATATAACAATGTCTTTGAATTGTTTTTTCCATTTTTAGTTCCCTGGTTTATCTCCCATAATAAAAGGATAGGATAAGGTTGAGAGTAGGTAGGCCCTTTTAGGCACGTATGAAACTTTTGGTATTTTCCAAGTATCACACAATGATGCAGATGCTAGCCAATCACTTAAGATTTTAAAAGTCCAACCAAGCAAAACAGTCTGCTCTCTACAAAGAAGTTGATTTTTATTTAAATTGGACTCACAGTTTAGATCATTAGGTTATTTTTTAATTTTTCCAGGTAGTAATTACATCACTGTTTTATAGATAGAGATTAGCCTGATTTACTCCATCTTTCTTCCTGCTTAATCTCATTCTCTCTCTCTCTTCATTCTTGCTCACTCTGTCTCTCTTTCAGTTATAATGGTTTTTAACAAATTCAGTAAAATTTTATATGTAGGGTTCCTCAATCCAAAACTCTGTCAAAACTGCTTGACCAAAGTGGATGCGACTTTTGATGCATCTGAGACACACTTTTGTAAACTTCAGGCATGTGTTTAGCTTCTCTGATGGTCGTCTGACCCCACAATGGAAGGTCTGAATGAAACATTTCATAAATGTCACAGATACTCAACCAGGTAAAAACTGTGGGTTTTTTTTTTTCTTTCTTCAATGGGTTTTCTTTAAAAATATCTCTCTCAAAATTGTGATTTACCTTCTACTGAAAACTGCAGTAATTCAGATATAGTGATTTCACTTCCTTCTTTTTTTTTTGCTTTTGTCTCCTGTAATCAATTTATTGAAGTATAATGTACAAGCAGAAAAGTGTACACTTTGTACCGTCATAGCTCAATAAATTTTTTAGCTACTTTCCTCTGAAGGAGGCAACTAGAACCTGTGTAGGCAGTAACAGAGGCAAAATTCAACTCAATGAAAGGAATGACTTTCAAATGACTAAAGCTATCTACACATGGGACAAGCACCCTTGTAAGGAAACAAGGTTCTGCATGATTGGAATTATTTTTCATGGGTAGGAAAGATGAGGTCCTGCACTAAGTGATAGGTTGGACTAGACGACCCTTTTGATTCTTTTCAACTCTAAGAATATATGTAAAAACAAACTGAAGAAAAATGTGTCTTAGAGGTAGCATCAAGGCAGTTGTATGCATAAAGTTCTATTTTCTAATATCAGTGAAGATGATAGTTAGAAGATCCTTAAAACTATCTTGAGTCCATTCAGTAGGTACATTGAAAGAACAGTGGGATGGGTTTTGTTCTCCATATTCATAGCATATTTTATTTTAATTTAATAATAGTATCACTGAAGTCTGGGTTTAAAGGTTGGAATAAGTTTCTTCAGATGAAAGATGTATATCTAACCCTGTTATTTGGGTGAATTTTGACCAATAGTGAAATTTGTAATCTCCTCTTACTAAAGCTAACATAATTTTATTTTAACACAAAGATGCTACCTAGATGATGACTATAAAACTTTTTCATAGCTATGCATCCCAAATTCAACAACAGAATTAGATTTCATTTTTGTGAGGACATTTGTTTTCGTAATATTCTTCTATACGTTGACCATTTCATTTTGTGACTTAAATGTTTTAATATGCTATTTTGTTTTAATGATTTAACAAATAGGAAAAGGGGGAAATAAAGATAAAAAAATGTCTAATTTTCTCCTTAACACCTGGGTTCTGCAGAGCCCAAGGTGATTAAATTGAAGGCAGCATTGCTTTGGAGTTACCTATTAAACAATATTCTGGAACAGCATCAAAAGTTTTGGCAAAGAAGAATCATTTTTTGGATGGGAGGTTAAACAAAGGCCCAGGCCTCAAATTTATCTATGTCTTTGAGTGAATTTTAACACCATTGACCTGGCCAAACTCCAATACCATTCATTATATCTTGGCTGTCTCAATCGACCTTGAAATTTTAATAAGGCCCTATATTTCTTGTCTTAACCCACTTTCATAATATTGCTTGAAGCAGCCATCCAGCTGTGGTTTTTCACTTTAGTAGCTAGATTTATCTAGCAGTTAAGGGCATCCCTGTATCTCTTATTCCCCCACAGAAGCAGGAAGAATCTCAGTGAATTTGTTCCAGTGAAAAGATTTGACCAGCTTAGACAAATAGGTAAGAAAATCCATGTAAGATAATCCAATTTCTCATACTGCATTCATTAGGAAAAGTGAGAGAAGCAGACACCCAACTGAGCACTTAACTTCAACCATAGTTAAATTCTGCAAAGCCCCAAAAGGTAAAATGTTACAAGAAATTAAAACACCGGGAAGCTTTACACCAAGATACATTCCAGATCATCTGAAGCCTTTTGCCTTTGAATTCTCACAGTTGGCTCTTGGGCGCTTTGATCCATCCTGTCTGAACACATCACCATGCCAAGTTACACAAAGCAGCCCAGCAGGACTGATAAGGCCCAGGAGCCAGCGCAAGTGTGTGTCTGGCGCATCTCTCCTAGCTGAACTGTCCTCATTGGTGAGGATTTTTTGCATGCAAATCATGCACCCAAAAGCAGTAGGAAAAGGGAAGAGATTCCTTGGTTCCTCCCCGCTTCTAGGGAAGGATATATTTCCTTTCATGACCCCATTATCTTATCAGACAACCATTCCCATTTGAATTATTACGCTTAGATCCTGAAAGATCATTCATTAATAATATCAGCCTTCTGAGTCTTCATCTAAACAATAGCTCACTAAGACATTTCATCAATTTCCATTTAATGGGTTCCTCATTCTGGTTTTCTCTCATTCTTCCCCTTTTCCTATTTCATCCTATCCAAGCAATATATAGTAGAGAAATTAGAGAATTTTTCAGTGATTTTAAGGCATAGATTGTAATGGAGAAATAAGAGGGGCTTAGAATATGACTATACTTGAGTCACGAAGATTGTCTGCATAATCCCCATTTGCTCCATATTTCATAGGCAAGCAGAGATGGCAAAAAGCATGCTGAGAAAGTAAATACACTATTCTTTTTTTTTTTTTTAATACACTATTCTTTCAGTTGCACAGAGTAAGTACAGCTAACCCTTCAACAGGTCAACACCACATGCAGTTGAAAACCTACATAAAACTTTCGACCCCCTCACTCACAAAACTTAACTCTTAAATAGCTTACTCTTGACTAGAAGTCTTACCTACAACATAAATAGTTGATTAACACATATTTTATGTCATATGTATTACACACTGTGTTCTTACAATAAAGTAAGCTAGAGAAAAGAAAATGTTATTAAGGAAATCACAAAGAAAAAATACATTTACAGTGCTGTGCTGTATTTATCGAAAAACATCTTCTTGCAAATGGACCAGCACAGTTCAAACCCATGTTGTTCAAGGGTCAACTGTAATGATTGTCTTTAGGGCCTTTAGGGCCTTATAGTGTTTAGGGCCTTTACAGGTTTTCTGTATAGAGAATTTAGGCATAAATTTAATTTGTATTTGTGCAACTAAAAGGGCCTCCCCAATAAACCTACTTATGTTTTATCCTTTGTAGTAAATTCTCTAGCTGTAATATATAAAATTGATTCGGTCAAACCAAGAACCCACTGAAAATGATTAAAGACCCAAGAGGTGATGCATCCAGCCTCTAATTTGTCAGAGGACAGTACAACTCATGGCAATAGTAGTAATGAGCATTGTTCCTGTTCTAAATTAATATCAAAACTTTCCACAGCCTCTTAATGCACAGGAAACATTTTAGAAATTTACACACGGATTGGCAAAGTCAAGTACATACCAACCAGTGAGACAGTTGGATTGCTCAAAAATGTTTTGCACTCTTTAATGTGAGGGAGCCAAATAATTTATGGGCTTTGGGGAGTAAACTCTTCTCTGCAGAAATGCTTGATGCTTTCCAAACGGCCTCTCCTCCTTTATGCTGTAAGAGATTCGACTCTGTAGGTCATGTTCAAATACAGACAGTGTTCCTAGCACTGGGTTGGGCATTCCTTATTGAGCAAAATGTAGTGAAACTGTGATGGTGGTTGAAAGCGTGGGCTGTGGAGCCAGACTTCCTTGGTGTGAAGGCAAATTATGCTCTCTGTCCTTCTATTTCCTCACTTACAAAATACAGATAATAATAGTAACCAATTTACAGAGTGGTTGTAAGGAATAAATGATGATAATAAATACAAAAAGTGGAGAACAACTTCTGGTGCACAGAAAGCCTAATAAGTATTTTCCATCATGACATATCTCCCTTGAGCCCAGGGATTTGTGGGCTCACAGTTCTCTCTCAATACTTTGTACCATGCCTGGTGCAGACAGAATAACCATGAAGTATGTGATAGGTGAATGATGAATGAGTGGATGAAGGAATGGAAAAAGTCTTACTTCTTTTAATGACAGACATTTCAAACTTGTTAATTCATTCAATATTTTATGCATTTGTTAGTATAAGAAAGTAAATCTCTGATCATTGATACTACAATGATCATTCTAAGAAGATAAAATATTTTCTAAAGAACCATCTGTGTATAAAGGCAGCCTGTTTTCAGTATCAGATGAACCTGTTTCTCAACTGCATTCAGCCAAAAGCTACAAAGTAGGAAATATGCCAAAACAAAAATTGTTATTAAAAAAAAAAATCACCTGTGGGGGCGCCTGGGTGGCTCAGTGGGTTAAGCGTCTGCTTTCAGCTCAGGTCATGGTCCCGGGGTTTTGGGACCCAGTCCCCCATCGGGCTCCCTGCTCAGTGGGAAGCCTGCTTCTCCCTCTCCCACTGCCACTCCCCCTATTCATGCTCTGTCTCTTTGTGTCAAATAAATAAATAAAATCTTTGAAAAAATAATAAATAAAAAAGTATGTTTCTGACTGTAACAACCATTCTGATCATGCGCTCAACAATTTATTAAGAGCAGACTTTGTGCCAGTCACGCTGAAAATACTAAACAGACAATAATCTCTGCCATCATGTAGCTTCTATTCCAGGGAAGGAGCAAGGGAATAAAGGTGCACTTACTAGAACTCATTTTCAGGGTGTATTTTGTTGCTCTTTTAAACCTTGCTGACCTGTCAAGATGCAGGCCTGTTCCAAATCCACCATTCTACAGGAGTTAGATTGAAGTTCTTCTGTAATAGAAATAGAAAATTGATAACTGCCCTCAAAAAATCTTCTAGGATAAGGTTATCTGTCTGCTGTTTTTGCTGCAGAATTCTGGAGCTCTGTTCCAGACCATTTCAAGGACTTGAATGGGCTCACGGTTACAGTTGGAGAATTCCTCCCCCTCCTACGCTATTCTCCACTCCTCCTTGCGTACCCCTCTCTCCCCCAGTCCACACACATCCTTGCCTCGTGGGGTAAACAGGTCTTCTTTTAGTCAACACATATTTACATTGCCATGGCGTGTCCGCAATATGGACCGCTACTGAAATTGTTGGTGTTTGGGAAAGCTGAAAAGTGAGGATCATACTAACAACTCTTACCTCAGAATTTTCTAAGCTTCATCTCGGTGTGGTCCAGATATATCTGGAAAGGTTTACCCTCTCTTTCTGCCTCTTGCAAATCCCTCTGCGTGGCTAGGGATATGCATGCTAAAAGGGCTGAATGAAGGAGCTGCTGTATACAGAAATTCCCCACTTTTTCAAATACAACTGCTACTGAAGTTGCTCTTTGGCGAATTGTCCAATGTTCCTTTTACAAAGACCCATTTCAGAAATTTTAGAGTCCAAGCTGAAAGAAATCTCTTTTGACAACGTGCTATGCCGCCGTCTTCTATCAGACCATGTGGTTCCTACACACGCATGATACTTCCCTCTTTGTGTCGGCTGCCATGAGGCTCAGGGGTCATTTCTCTTCGGTGTCAATAAGTGATCCAAGCTGCAGTTTTCTGGGACACTTATTCTCCCCTTTACACATTTTTGTGCTATTAAAATGACCTGTGCAGGTTTTTGTTTTACTGACTACCCGTTGAGCTGCAACGATGGCTTTTCGTGTCAGCTAGCAAAAGTCCAAGTCCTTTTGCAAATGGAAAGAGAAAATGCAAGCAAATAAACAATTCTGAACAATAGCTATTAAACCTTAAAACCAGCAGAAATTCATAAGAGCTTTTTCAATGGGCTCAAATAAGCTAAATGCGGAAGTCGCAAACTGAGGGCCTGGGCCGCATTTTCACTTTGGATGCGGTTTATTGATGTATTTATTTGCTTATTGATTTCTTTGTTTGCTTTCTAGCAGATCCAATCATTTTAAAAGAAAAACAAGTTAGTAGCATTTAAAAGTTAGAAGATTCCAGATGCAAAACTGAATTTCTGAACTTCTCTTCAATGGTTTTAATGGCTTGCAGTAATAACACTGTCTGTGCCAGATGCTGGGCTCATATTTAATCTTCTAAAAAGTCCTCTGAAGTGCTACCCATATTACTGTCATTTCACAGATGAGGGAATTAAGGCATAGAGAGATTCAGTAACTTATTTTCCAGAATGGCATAGGTGGCAAATGGCACAGCTGGGAACTGAATGGTCTGCCTCCCCGCCCCCTGCCCCACACCCCACCTCCCACCCCCGGCTCTAGACAGTCCCAGATCCATCGTGCTGTTACCTGAAATCCAAAGACCTGGATCCATGTTCCCACTTGACCACCTACCATCAGTAGCCGGAAATGAAAACAGCCTTGGCTCTCCAGGTGATCCCCTGGTGTTTGTAGGCATTTCAGGTTATGACCCTTGCCTTACTTCTCACCAAGTTTAGAGCCTATAGGCTGGAGAAGGGAGCTGCATTTTGAATGTTTTCTGCATTCATAAGTCTTTGCTTGAGGTTAATTAACATTCATGAGTCCCACAGGCCTTGAGAGTTCCTTCGAAGTCCTCAACACTGACGCTAAAATGGGCAAATGAGAACCAAAATACATCTCCCTGTCGCACAGCACATAAAAGCCCTTTTACCTCAATTATTCCCCAAAGCATTTCGCACGTAATTGTTTCACATTTACGGGTAATAGGGACATGAATGACCACATTTGCATATTTATGTTGCTCGTTTGCCCTGTATGCCGGTAGTCACTGCTTTAGAAGGATTTGTGTACCACCTGTTCTCTGTCAGTTATCTCTTCTCTGTGGTAAAGATTCGCGGAGAGAAAAAAGGTGAAAGTAAAACTAATCTCCTTCATTAAAGGTGGAGAGACTTTTAATAAAATGGGACTTGCTCTGCACTTCAGAGGAT
This sequence comes from Meles meles, assembly GCF_922984935.1. Taxonomy (NCBI): domain Eukaryota; kingdom Metazoa; phylum Chordata; class Mammalia; order Carnivora; family Mustelidae; genus Meles; species Meles meles. The sequence continues at coordinate 32,879,761 of NC_060082.1, read as the reverse complement.
AAGCAGAAACCTTTGAAGGATTTTCTGTCTGAGGAGTTTCCAGGGAGGAAAGGATATGATTTAGTCAGCGAGTCAGCTAAGCTCATTAATTCAGGTAACTTGTTTCTAAAAAGGGAATTTTCCTCTGAAATGCTGCTATTGGAGACCTTTTTTCCCCCTCTATATCGCCACTTCTAGCCCCTGAGACAAACCACTCTTGTTAATTAGCTGAATTAGTTGTACAGTTGTACATTATCATTTGTTGAAATTGTGTTCCTGATTCCCAAATTGTAATTTAAATAAAAAAGCAATTGAGAATTGCTTTTCCCAAAATAGTGTTTTTTTAAAATGCAAATAGATAAAGGAGGCATTTCCTGAAACTGCTCTTTGTTATTCTCTTTGATATTCTATCAGAAAAGGATATGTCTGTAATGTAGGACAGAAAATATGAAATAGGAAGTAAGTTTTTGGATTTCTCTCCTTTCTTTAGTTTTTTTCCTCGCATCTTCCCAAATCTTCACGTTGCTAAGTTCAACAGGTTATTTATAATAGTAATAGGAATAACATATGATACTGTAAGATACTATAATAATATGTATTCTATACCTATTAGTATTAATAGAATATGTAAATATTAATACAGGTATTATACTAATTGTTATATTAATTATAATATAGTATTACTTAATCAATTGTATCCTAACTAAATATACCATTGTTATCATTAGTTTTATTATTCTATTATAATTTTAGACAACTTTGAATTCTCTTGTATTGACTGAAGGTGGTCAAAGGGCACAAACTTTCAGTTACAAGATGAATGGGGACTGAGCATCATATGTAGAGCATGGTGATTGCAGTTAACAATAATGTATCGAATACTTGAAGATTGCTAAGAGAGTAGATATTAAAAGTTCTAAAAAAATCATTCTTACAAAAAAGTAAATATGCAAGGTGCTGGATGTGTTAGCTGACCTTCCTGTGGTGATCGTTTCACAATACATTCATGTATCAAATCATTACGTTGTATACCTTAAGCTTATACCAAGTTTCATGTCCTTTATATCTCAGTAATGCTGGAAAAGAGGAAGAAAATAAGCTAATTAAAATATTTAAGTCTCCTTTTTTTTCCTCATGAAAAAGACAATCCAGGAGAGTTTTTCCTTGATTCTCAGTGACCAAGTGTCTTTCTAGATAGACATTTCCTGTTAAAATTATCATTTTCTAGCCCGAGGCCTTTAAGAATATTTTGTCATAGGGTTTTATAATAAGGTTATACAAACATAGCCACTTATCCATTGCAGATTCATATATTTTAGAGCAAAATTAAAAAAAAAAAGTCCTAGGAATTGTTGAAATACTTTCCCAAGAAACTATTTCCCCAGGCCAGAGCTGAAGGCAGAAACGGTCCTGTGGTAGACAGCACAAGGGATTACATGCCAATTGCAATCAGAAGAAGCAAGAGAATTCACCTAGAGACAAGAAACACAATTCCTTTTATGGCCTATTAGAAACATCCCAATCTCTCTCAATAGTAGAATTCATCAAACTGCTAACATTCCAAAATTCCCTTAAGAGGTTGTTGGAGTGAAAACAAATTTGTTTTTAGTGTGGTATCCTCAGGAAAGAAGCCTTATAAGATCATTTGCCTTGTTGGCCTGTCCACCTCCTATAATAACTATTGATCCCATAGGCTAATTTCACCCAACTTTGATAGAGGGGCAAAGGGTCTACAGCTGGACAGAGTCTCATAAATTTCTTGTAATTTCTTCTGATCCCTTCAGAAGAGTTGTTTAATGATATCATTTTGAAGAGAATAAAAAAAGCAAACCAAGTTTCTGCTGTGAAGTTGTCACTGTAATGGAAGATGATTACATCAGAAGAAGTTCAAATGGAAAAGAATGTTTGTAGTTGCCTTGTAGTTTCCTGCTAACAAGCAAAGTGAGCATCATATGTAACTCCACAGACTAGCAGGTATCTTTGCTTCTGATCATTGCATCCTGAAACTTTATAATAAATTCCACTCTTGGGTTTTGTGCATCTGAGTGGCTGACTTCTTGTTTATTATAGTTGAACTTAACTAGTTCCCAGAAGTGTGTAGCCATAATGGAAGAGCTTTCTAAGAGGTGCTGGTGAGTGAGATTGGGGATGGCACAAACAAAAATTAAAGAAAGTGTCAGGAAGGAAGCCGTAGACCTTCCCACAATAATATATACTAACGTGACAAGTCAAGTTCAAGTCTTGGAAAGAGTAGTATCTGAGAGGGCTCAGGAGTGTGCAGGGAACTTCTTATAGAGTTTGCAGCTGAAATTGGGGAGTCCCGGGGCAAAGGCACAATTTATTATGAGGAATGTATTCACAAAGTAAGGGATGAGCCATAGGGCAGGCTTCCAAATCTGGTACAGGATACAGCATTGTGCGGTGCCCAAATCCCACAGAGTAAGGAACTCAAGAATCCTGCTAGCACCTCATCACATTCAATTAGAGGTACCAGGATGGTGTGGCTAACACCTGAGGGACTTCCTCTACTCTTACTCTACACCTGTGGTTTTAATTTTTCTCTCTGATGACAAGGCAGGAAACCAAAAATACATGCATACAATTATATGTGTATAAATTTTAATATAAAGTTTAATATAAAATGTATTTTGGGATTTAATATTTCAATTTATATATGGTATGTGTATAATTTTCCCACTTGTAAGTGAGGAAAACAGCACATAATATCTTGTAGCTAAGACCTCAGAGATCGTAGAGCTGGATGAGGAGTCCCACAGGTTAACAGGGTCCTAAAAACAGACAGCTGGAATGAGGCTTGGGCTGCATAGGAAATGAAGCTATGAAGATGGTTCAAATAATTTTCTTTCATAATTTCCATATTTCAACCCTTTCTACTTGAACTTTACACTCTAAGCCATAAAGAAATAGGTTATATAGAAAATACACAGAATTATTTGCTTAAGCACAGTGTAAAAAATACCAACTTGGGAGTTGGCCAGACTGGAAAGTGTGTATTGAAATTTTTTTGAAACAATAGTCCAAAGGGCAGCAAATACACTTCACACTGATATTCGGAATGCAAGCTTCTCTTAGGTATAATAATGATTTCTCCTGGTACTATTACTAGATATTCATTTCCCAAACTCTGTGAGTAATATTGCTGAATGCCAAGAAAAGACCCAAGGAACTACAAGGGAAGAAGGAAATGGGATGAATTGTTTCCATGAAACTACTGCTTCATAAAATGTGGAACAGCAGAGCTCCAAATCCTCACTTAAATGAATCAATATGACCACATAGAGCTTGTAATAAAATATAACTTCAAGAAACGCTATGGATCAGTTATAAGATGTGCAACTGGATAGAAACTCGACAGATCTTCAGTGGACCAGGGAAGTTGCCCTCACAAGGAAATTAAGTCCTATTGGAAATGAGAAAGTGCAACTGCCTATGTAGAAATTTCATATTCTGGAGCCGCCATCACAGTAGCCAAGTAAGGAGTCAAGTTACAAATGCAGGTAGTCTTTAAACTTGACACCTGATGACCTAGGGTCCAGGGAGAAGGTGCTTCCTGGCATATATATATATATATATATGGCTCACATATACATGCTGTGTAGTAGTATCCAAACATAAAGCAGTTAATTGACTCAAGTGTCTCTATTACAACATAAACACAATTAGGACTGTCTGTGAATCAATTTACAGTTTTCTCATAGCATTAAAAATACAATTAAAAATAGATTAAAATTTAAAAGTACATGCAAAAGAAGCAAAGGAATGAGCATAAGACAAAAAAAAATAGGACTGCTCTCTAAATGTTTTATTATCCTTTCTAGAAGTAGTCATGAGAACTAATATAAACCACTGTTTCTTAAAAGCTAGGCTTGCTGCTGCTAAATGAACAGGATCCCACCTCTGCAGTGTGCGAGGTGGAGAATCCTCAGGAAAGAGCGTGGAGCCTAGCAACAGCTGAGCAAGAGAAGGAGTGGCTAGAGCTGCTCAGTAGCTAATATTTGCAGTTAAATTGCTGGGCTGTTTTCAATTTTCCTTTGCAAATCTAGATGAATGTACCAGGTACTCTCAGCACTACTAATTGCTTAAAAAGAGTTCATTTTTTTCAAAGGATAAAAATTCATTATTTAAGAGGTAAAACCAGTGGGAAAAAATACTATTATTTTACTTTAAAAAAGGTCTAAGGATTTAGGGATTTTAGTAATCAAACTCTTACAAGAAAGTATTGTCCAAATAGTCCAGATCATGTTTCACCCAATGGAATTTAAAATGTTTGGGTTATGACATATTATTCTAATCATAGCCCTTTATAAACTCGACTTCCATTAGCAAGAATGGAATTTTTATGAAGATTAGGTCACATTGGTGTGTTTTTTCACTTTCTTTTTTTTTTCCAAACTACTTACCTTGACAAAATGCACTTTGGAAAACAGGATGAAAGGAAGTGACTATACAGCAATAAAAGGTGCTTCTGTTCAAATAATTTCCTTTCAAAATTACAATTAAGGTCTCAAGACCAATGTTAAAATCTCACTATATATAAATAGTGTTCATGAACCATTTTAAAAAATTTCCAACATGAAGTTTTGAGTAGTATTATATGTATCTAATATCTACCTATTATAGGTAGTATAAAAGTATTAATTTTGTAAAAGAAATTATAATTATATACATTGATTTGTATAACTATAGATTATAATTTCTTTTATCCAGAAAGCCTGATAACCTTAATCTTTAATTTGCTTTTTGCTATTCCTTTCAAGGGGTCTTTCTTATTTCACTTCTGTTGAAGTCAGTTTTAATGCAGGGTCATCATTCTGTTCGCTGATAGGATTAGCTGTCACTCTCTTATTTCTGTAGATCTGGTGATAACATTTTATTTATTTATTTTTTATTATTATGTTCAATTAGCCAGCATATAGTACATCACTAGTTTTTGATATCCTGTTCAATGATTCATTAGTTGTGTATAACACCCAGTGCTCAGGTGATAACATTTTAATTCAGCAAATTATCTAAACCACAGGATCCTTTTATACCAGAGAACCTGTATTAGGCTGTGCTCAAATGAGACAGAGTATCTCCAAGTCATTGCTCTGCGTTTTATGCCTTCATTTAGTTCTTAAGGCAACAGGAGAAATAAATAAGTCTGACTTACTCTAGAATCAAAGAGCATCGGGTTTTTTTCAGTTACTTGATTAAATTTATTCTTAGTTATTTTATATACCTTAGATGTTATTATATATAAAATTTCTTTCTTTATATAATTTTTTATTTTTTTATTAACATATAATGTATTATTAGCCCCAGAGGTACAGGTCTGTGAATCGCCAGGTTTACACACTTCACAGCACTCACCATAGCACATACTTTCCCCAATGTCCATAACCTCACCACCCTCTTCCTAACGCCCTCCCCAACACCCCTCCAACCCTCAGTTTGTTTTGTGAGATTAAGAGTCTCTTATGGTTTGTCTCCCTCCCGATCCCATCTTGTTTCATTTATTCTTTTCCTACTCCTCAATCCCCCCACATTGCCTCTCAACCTCCTCATATCAGGGAGATCATATGATAATTATCTTTCTCAAAGAGCATTGTTTACACCATTTTGTTTTCCTATCAGCCTTGACCTGTATGTATTATCAGCTTTGTAGAGAGATGAAAGGTTGGGCACTTACTGATGTTAGAGTTTCCACAGAGTTAGAATTTGAAGAGCTATGAATGGATGTCTCCAGAGCATATGCAGCAGAAAAACTACTTGAAAGAAATAACTATTTCAACTCCCTAATGAAAATTATTTTTTAACTTTGTTATATTCCAACATTATTCAGAGTGATAGTTGAGAAATAACTTTCTAAAAACGTTTCTTCTGAACTTAAGTTAGGTACATTATACCTGAAACTATTGGAAACTCTGAAATTTTCTGTAAATGGAAACAAGAAACACATTAATTCTAAGCCAGAAATATTTTCCCACCTTAGGTGCATGCCTTTGGTGAGTTGCTTAGGAGATGTAGGGAACTGTAAAAATGGAGATGACTACCTTCTATAAAGCCCCAAGTTGGAACATGAGAGAAATGCTGTATAAAATAAGTTTGGTTGACTCCACCCCCAAACTACTAGACCTCATACAGCAATTCAGTAACGTGGCAGAATACAAAGTCAATGTACAGAAATCAGTAGCTTTCTTATACACTAACAATGAAAATACAGAAAGGGAAATTAGAGAATCGATTCCATTTACTATAGCACCAAGAACCATAAGATACCTGGGAATAAACCTAACCAAAGAAGTAAAGGATCTGTACTCGAGGAACTACAGAACACTCATGAAAGAAATTGAAGAAGACACAAAAAGATGGAAGACCGTTCCATGCTCTTGGATCGGAAGAATAAACATTGTTAAAATGTCTATACTGCCTAGAGCAATCTGTACTTTTAATGCCATTCCGATCAAAATTCCACCAGTATTTTTCTTTTTCTTTTTTTTTTTTTAAAGATTTTATTTATTTATTTGACAGAGAGCAGCAGGCAGAGAGAGAGGGAAGCAGGCTCCCTGCTGAGCAGAGAGCCCAATGTGGGGCTCGATCCCAGGACCATGGGATCACGACCTGAGCCGAAGGCAGAGGCTTAACCCACTGAGCCACCCAGGCGCCCCACCACCGGTATTTTTCAAAGAGCTGGAGCAAATAATCCTAAAATTTGTATAGAATCAGAAGAGACCCCGAATTGCTAAGGAAATGTTGAAAAACAAAAACAAAACTGGCGGCATCACGTTACCTGATTTCAAAGCTTTACTACAAAGCTGTGATTACCAAGACAGCGTGGTACTGGCATAAAAACAGATACATAGACCAGTGGAACAGAGTGGAGAACCCAGATATGGACCCTCAACTCTATGGTCAAATAATCTTCGACAAAACAGGAAAAAATATACAATGGAAAAAAAAAAAAACAGTCCCTTCAATAAATGGTGCTGGGAAAACTGGACAGTGATATGTAGAAGAATGAAACTCGACCATTCTCTTACACCGTACACAAAGATAAACTCGAAATGGATAAAAGACCTCAACGTGAGACAGGAATCCATCAGAATCCTAGAGGAGAACATAGGCAGTAACCTCTTTGATATCAGCCACAGCAACTTCTTTCAAGATTTGTCTCCAAAGGCCAAGGAAACAAAAGTGAAAATGAACTTTTGGGACTTCATCAAGATCAAAAGCTTCTGCACAGCAAAGGAAACAGTCAACAAAACAAAAAGGCAACACATGGAATGGGAGAAGATATTTGCAAATGACAGTACAGACAAAAGGTTGATATCCAGGATCTATAAAGAACTCCTCAAACTCAACACACACAAAACAGATAATCATATCAAAAAATGGGCAGAAGATATGAACAGACACTTCTCCAATGAAGACATACAAATGGCTATCAGACAAATGAAAAAATGCTCATCATCACTAGCCATCAGGGAGATTCAAATTAAAACCACATTGAGATATCTCCTTACACCAGTTAGAATGGCCAAAATTATCAAGACAGGAAACAACGTGTGTTGGAGAGGTTGTGGAGAAAGGGGAACCCTCTTACACTGTTGGTTGGAATGCAAGTTGGTGCAGCCACTTTGGAGAACAGTGTGGAGATTCCTCAAGAAATTAAAAATAGAGCTTCCCTATGACCCTGCAATTGCACTGCTGGGTATTTACCCCAAAGATACAGATGTAGTGAAAAGAAGGGCCGTCTGTACCACAATGTTTATAGCAGCAATGGCCACGGTCGCCAAACTGTGGAAAGAACCAAGATGCCCTTCAACGGACGAATGGATAAGGAAGATGTGGTCCATATACACGATGGAGTATTATGCCTCCATCAGAAAGGATGAATACTCAACTTTTGTAGCAACATGGACGGGACTGGAAGAGATAATGCTGAGCGAAATAAGTCAAGCAGAGAGAGTCAAGTATCATATGGTTTCACTTATTTGTGAAGCATAACAAAGAACATGGAGGACATGGGGAGTTGGAGAGAAGGGAGGTGAGGGAAAATAGAAGGGCAGGTGAACCATGAGAGACTATGGACTCTGAAAAACAACCTGAGGGTTTTGAAAGGGCAGGGGGTGGGAGGTTGGGGAACCAGGTGGTGGGTAATAGAGAGGGCACGTATTGCATGGAGCACTGGGTGTGGTGCAAAAACAATGAATACTGTTATGCTGAAAATAAATAAATAAATAAAAAATAGTAAGTTAGGTTGTGTTTCCACAAACCACCCCCTCCCCCACCTTTTTTAACCTTAGAGAATCCCCAGATCTTCCCTGTGTTTGGATCCTCCTTCCTTACTTCCTTACCCCATCTACTTAACACACTCTCTCTGCTGACATCAACTCTCCAGGCCATACACACACACACACACACACACACACCCATCTTGTGTGAATTTTCTCTCCTTTAACTGATGCCACATAACTGCCTTGAGTGAAGCAGGATATTGCTGATGGTCCAAAGACTAGGTAAAAGGGTCTTGTGTGCCGGCTTCCTCCTAGCTGGGAATGTAGAACTGAACAGGCGGGAAACAGCAGGGATGTTGTTTGCCTTTGTGTTCTAGTGCAGGAACCGGAAGGAGATGTTGTTTTTGAAATGCAGTCAACAACCCAAAAGGAGCTAGGCATATAAGGAAATTCCAGAGACAAAACCAAATCAGACAAAAATTGAGAGACAGCAAAAAGATTATTTCAAACAAATGGGGAAGGGCAAATTCTGAAGCTTAGAATGATAAACTAGGAAGGTGTACACAGGTAGATGGGTGATAAAATAGATAATATGGTACCAGGGGTTGTGTGAGGAACATCTATTTCTCCTACCCCCTTAGCCTATAAGCAGAATTTCTCAGTGATTGGTCGTTCAACATCATCAAGAAACTGTATATGTCTTTTTTCTTTTTTTAATTTTAATTTTTTATTTAAATTCTAGTTAGTTGACATATATGGTAAAATTGGTTTCAGGTATAGAACTTAGATATAATACCCAGTGCTCATCACAACAAGTGCCCTCGTTAATACCCATCACCCATTTAACTCGCCTCCCTCAACACTGAGTTTGTTCTCTATAGGTAAGAGTCTTTCATGGTTTGCTTCCCTCCCTTTCCCCCCCTTCTCCTATGTTCATCTGTTTTGTTTCTTAAATTTCACATATGGTAAATACAAAATCATACGGTATTTGTCTTTCTCTGACTGACTTATTTAAGTTAGCATAATACACTCTTGATATATCTAAACAGGTTTTTTGGGTGCCTGGGTGGCTCAGTCTGTTAATCTTCTGCCTTTGGCTTAAGTCATGATCCCAGTGTCTTGGGATTGAATCCTCCATTGGACTCCCCACTCAGCAGAGAACCTGCTTCTCCCTCTCCTTCTCCCTCTCTGTTCCCCGAGCTTATGGACTCTGTCAAATAAGTAAAAAATTTTTTAAAAAAAGTATTAAACAGGTTTTTTTAAAGCATGAAGTTAAGAACTTAACCAGATCTTAGAAATTCTATGGCCTAAGAGCCAGATAGGTCTTGAGAAAATTTCAGAGACAACTGTGTGTTTTCTGGGTTCATCCATTTCTGTAAGCATGCCTGGCAGAGTTTTGTCAGAGAATTTCAAGAGATCAGTATCATGATATACCTAGACAAACTAAACAAATGGTTACTATCCGTGGAGAAAAAAATCAATTGCCCTTTGCCAGTTAAAGATGTACTGTGTAATTATATTATGCTAAGTACTAAGGAGTATCTAAATAATCATGGGACTTTGCTTCTCCTCTCATAAAGACTTTATTCCAATTAAAAAGGTAAGGGTCATGTAAACATAATGCTAACCATCAGTGAGGGTTATATGATATGCTACAAGAGAAGGATTCTAGGGAGTGAAAGCTTAACTTATACAGGGGTAATCAGGGAAGACTTGTGATAAAGGAAGGAAATAATAAACTGTGTTAGGCACGTGTTCATAGACCAGCATTTAAAAAAATCTGCCTTTCTTAAGAATTGTTATTTAGAAAAGGGTTTTGGTTATATCTATAGTTTCTTCTCCTAAAGTCTCATTATCATGCAGTTCCTCACTTTTTCCCATCTCCCATGCTGTAAAGCAACAGCAGTAACAACAAAACTTTATCAGGTGTGTAGTTCTTCCGGCTACTCTCCTTCTTTCTCTCCTTTTCAGTTTCCATATTTTGGGTCTCTAGTGACATCACAGCAGAGACCTAGCCTCACATTCAAGAAAGCTTTAAATTTATATTTTTAGAGTTATCACCAAGAGCCTGCTGTTGTTTGCATGGGTTGGCCTTGAACTATTAGTTTAATTAATATAAACATTTAATTCATAATCTACTTCTTGAACTCTGTTTTTATAATTCTTCATTTTATAATATAATGGGAATTACAGAAGTTAAAAGTAGCTCTAGTTTTGTCTAGAATGCGGAATTCTGGAAAGAACATCAATTCTTCCCTAACTATAAGACAAACACAAATAAAATACAAAATCATAACTCTTCTTGGACTCAGATTGACAACCAAATAGACTGAATTCAAAGGAGGGACAGGTTAAGGAGAGTCACACATACTGGTTCAACTATGGCAGAACACGGGAGAAAGAGACACCAGTCATCTTGCACAACAGTAAAAAGAAATCAGTTCTGTTAAATTGCTAAAAGCCAGGTGTAGGCTACTGTGACAACATAGAAGTGACACAATGGGAATTTGCACTCATTTGTAGTCCCTTTACACAGACTTTCAGCGGGAACTCCCTAGAAAGATTGCAGGAATCAGGGTTGCAGACCAGAGAGAACTGCTCTCTTGTGCAGGAAGTGATCAGCAACCACTGCAGAGAAGAAAAAAAACTCACCCCTTACTCAGATCCTTCTCTCATATGGAACAAAAATCTTAAGCCACTGGGGAAGGGACAGTAAACCTTGTCATTTTCAGAGCACAGGCAAGACCCATTGCTGCTAGGAGAAGAGTAGAAGAAGAAAAGCTTCTTATCTTTTGGGAGAGACAGAAAAGAATCCTGTATTCAGTTTCTTAACATTTAGAACATTGGAAGCCTTCCGCCATTGGAAGAGAGATCAGAAATTTTCTCTTGTACAAGATTAGCTGCAGATACAAGACTGATTTTGGTTGCCATGAGAAGGAGAATGAGAAAGTAGTTGGGATTGAAAATCCCCAACATGAAGACCTAAGCACATGAAGGCTACCTAACATTGAGTCTATGCTAACACAACAGAGAGTACACCTGCCCGTTACCACCATCCTAGCAAGCATTTAAGTACAAGCAACAGTTTACCACCAGAGAAGACAAGAATATACAAAGAAATGATCTCTGTGCTACAGACATATGGGAACAACTAAAAGCTAAAATCCAAAGATGGTCCGGATGTTGGAGCTAGCAGGTAGGATCTTTAAAATAACTATGATCAATATAAATTGATCAAATATGATCAATAAGAAAGAAGGAATTATACATACATAGATTGTTAATTTCAACAATGAGGTTAAAATTCCTCTAAGTGTCAAATATAACTGGATAAACTGCTTAAAAAATAGTGTCAGAAATGAAGAATGTTGTAAAACAACTTCAACTAAGGAAAGAATCAGTGAACTTGAAGATAAGTAAATAGACGTTATCCAAACTGAACATGAAGAGAAAAAAAGTGAAAATTAAAAAAAATAAAAGACAGTATATCCAAGAGCTCTGGGACATCAAACAGTTTAACATACCAATAATTGAAGTACCAGCAAGAGAGGAAATGAAACAAACAAAATATTCAAAGAGAAAGTAGCTTAGAATTCTCTAAAAATAGTGGTGATGAAACACATCAAATCCCAAACTAAAGAATCTCAGAGAACCCTAAGAAGAAATACACACACACACACACACACACACACACACACACACACTCTTGAATACTTCATATGAAACTACAGAAAACCAAAGATAAAGTCTAGTAGCCAAAGAAAAAAGATATATTACATACAGAGGAGCAAAGATAGGAATTTTAGCAGACATCAGGCACTGTGTCTAATGTGACGTCTTTAAAATACTTTTTAAAAAGTCAACCCAGAGATTTTATGTCCCATCAAAATGTCTTTAAAAAATGAAGGCAAAATAGAGATTGTATTTAGACAAACAAAATCTGAGAGAATGCATTCCAGCAGCCTGTGATACTCTATTATGTGAAGTCTTTCAAGCAGAAAGAATACAATACCAGAGAGAAAGCCAGATCTATACAAGGAAATGAATTATCTTGAGAAATGGCATTAAAAAAGTAGACTCAAGCAAGGTAAGTATAAAAGACACTGGAAGACTGACTCTTTTCTCTCTAAGGCCAAAATAATGCAAAGCTGTCTGCTATCAACCATTTCAACCATATTGTATCGCTGGTGCTGGCCAGTACAGTATGATAAAACAAAGAAAAAACCCAGTTATACCAACTGGAAAAAATAACTAAAATGTTCTCTGTTAATAGATGATGTGATTATTTAAGTAGAAAATCTCAAATAATTTTCCAAAAAGCAGCTAGAACTAATGAGTTTAATATGGATTCAGGATACAAAGCAAATATACAAAATAACCATTTCTGTATACTGGTATTGAATATGAATTTGAAATAGAACCATTTTTTAAAGTATCATTTACAATAGCACAAAAGTCATGAAATACTAGGTATTAATGTAACACAATAGTTACAAGATTAGCATGTTGAATACTATGAAACACAGGTGCAAGAAGTCATAGAAGCCCAAATAAATGAGATATATACATGAGATATGTTCATTGATTGAAAAACTCAATGCCATTAAGATATCTAATCTCCAAGATTTGATCTATGTATGAAATGTAGTAAAAATCAAAACAGCGGGAGGATTTTCTTGTGGTACAAATTGACAATGAGATTCTAAAATTTTTATGGAAAGCCAAAAGAAATAGAATACCCAAAACAAACTTGGAAAAGAATAAATTTGAAGAACCAATACTACCTGACTTCAAGATCTACTATAAAGGTACAGCAATCAAGACATTATGCTATTGGCAAAGGATAGACATAGGCAAATGGGAACACAAGAGAGTCTAAGAATAGAGCCACACATATATGATTAATTTATTTTGGACAAATATAAAAGCAAATAAGTGGAGAAAAGGTAGTTTAAAAATAGGTGTGTATTTGAGTCTCTCTGCTTGACCTGACATGGAGGACATTGGGAGATGGAGAGAAGGAAGTTGAGGGAAATTGGAAGGGGAGGCGAACCATAAGAGACTATGGACTCTGAAAAACAACCTGAGGGTTTTGAAGGGGCGGGGGTGGGAGGTTGAGGGAACCAGGTGGAGCACTGGGTGTTGTGCAAAAACAATGAATACTGTTATGCTGGAAAAAAAAAATTAATTAATATTGAAAAAAAAAAGGTGTGTATTTTAGGAAGGCCATCAAGTCATTACATATATATGTATGTGTAATATATGTAGTGTATACATATATTATACATATATTCCTATAAAATATAAAGTGAGGGGGAAGCAGGCTCCCTGCTGAGCAGAGAGCCCGATGTGAGGCTCAATCCCAGGACCCTGGGATCATGACCAGAGCCGAAGGCAGACGCTTAACCGACTGAGCCACTCAGGCGCCCCTGTGGAATTGATTCTTAATGCCTTCTCTTTCATTTCTGACTGTATTTATTTGAGTCTTCTCTCTTTTTTCCCTTGGCTAGTCTAGCTAAGAGTTTGTCTATTTTAATTTCAAAAAACCAACTCTTAGTTTCATCAATTTTTTCTATTGTTTTTATTCTCCATTTTATGTATTTCTACTCTAATCTTTATAATTTCCTTCCCTCTGTTGACTTGAGGCTTAGTGTGTTTTCTAGTTTCTTGAAGTGTAAAGTTAGGTTGTTTATTTGAAATCATATAACTTTTTGACATAGATGTTGTCACTATAAATTACCCTCTTAATCTTACTTTTGCTGGTCCCATAAGTTCTCGAATATTATATTTTCATTTTTGTTTATTATAAAGAGTACAACTCAGGGATGGCAAATGGATGTGTGGTCCAGCAAGGTATGTCAGATGGTGGGGTGTGGAGCTTCCATCCCCCCTTGCACTTTGATGTGTACACCAATCTGAAAGTTCTCAACACCCCACAGTTTGGGGATTTTTATGGAAGCTTTATCACATAGATAGGATTGGTTGCTAACAACATCCAGCCCCTCTCCTCTTCCTGAAGGATGTGGGGTAAGCATGAAATTTACAAGTTACTAATATTGGCTTTGTCTTGCTGGTGATCAGCTCTACTCTGGAGGCTATCCAGGAGCCCACCAAAGTTGCCTCTAACAAAAGACCCTCTTATCACCCAGGAAAATTCCTGGGTAAAGCTCTGGGTAAGATGCTACTATCAACAGCTTCACTCAGGAAATTACAAGTTTTAGGAGTCCTATGTGGAAACAGGGGTTAGAGAGCAAATATATATTTCTTATTATGTCACACATAGCAACCAGTTTTTATGCATATTATCACAAAAATAGTGTAATCTCCTAAAATTTTCTTCATATCCCTTTATAAATCAAAATTAAAAAAATAAATTATTTGACTTCTGAGTGTAATGTTTTCTTTCTTTTGTGGAGCACTAGGGATGTGTGATGGATATATGATATATATCAACTACCATGCATTCCCTTTTTCCTTACTCCATCCTAAAAGAGTGTTAATTTTCTTAATATAACCTCCTTTTTCTAGCATCTAGTTATCATAGGGAAGCTGATTCCACTCTCAATTCCGAAGTGTAATCCTATTCCTTCTCCTACCTGCCACTAATTCCTTTAGGAAAGGATGTAGGAGATTTACTGGTGGTTTCTAGAAGAGTTCTTATTTGTTCTTAAGGAAGACCTAAGGAAAGGATATGAATGAGGAAACAGGTAGATAGGGGGCCATTTACAGCCATTCCATAACTATGAGAATAGCTCTGGGATGAAGTTAGTTGAACCTTCACCCAGCAGAGTGGAGAGCTGGTAGATACCTAAATTCCTCACCTTGTTGAGCCTTGAGGTCAAACAACCATGACATTGTCTTTTCTTGGACGTCCTCTTGAATGAGCCAGTAACCACCATTTAAGCAAGTTTCATTTAGATTTTATACTCCTTGATGCCACATGATCTCAACTTATACATGACCTCAATCCTGTCTCCTTAGCAAGGACACAGCTAGACCCGGTGATTATTCTGTCAGTGTTTGCCGACAGAATAAATTTGTGAGCTACCTTGCAAATGTTCACTCACTACCTTGGGTCATGGCCGGATTTCTACCTCAGGTCAGCAGTAGGAAGGCAGTTTCTGCTCAGTTTTAGGTGGCTGATACTCATCGGTTGCAGCACTGCTGGAGTGGGGTCTTACCTACCAGGCAGATACTTCGGACCAGTGGAAAAAGGCAAAGTTCCAATTCCAGCCAGGGTTTTCCTCTCAGGCGGGCACTTTAATGGCACTTGTGGGATGCATTATACCAAGTATACTTATCTGTCTTACCTTTGCCTCATTTTCTCTGCAAGTTGTCATTTCTGAAGGCATGTAGAAAGAACGAATATAAGGATGGAAGAGGGAAATCGTACTCTGCCTGCCTCTAAAAAGCAGCTGAGTTTTGCCTGTTTTTCTAATTTTTCTCATTAATACAGACTGTGTCTTCAGACTCTCCCTTCCGGGATGGGGTTTATGAGATAACTTCAGTTATCACTTCCGCTGCTCCTTTTGTTTTGTCTTATATTTATGTATTACATTGGCTTTGTTTAATTCTTCTCCTTTGATTTTATAGTTAGGCACTTTCTTCAGTTCAGATAGTAAGTTATCTTTTAATTTTATTTTTTAGTTATTTTATTAGCCCTCAACTTTGTCATGTCTTCATATGTATTTTAGTGGGACATGGACAGGAACTTCTAAATAGATGTTAGACAAATGAGTCCCTGCTAAAAAGCCATTACTACTATTGTTGATGGCTGTCACCGTTGTTTGTACTTATCAAACTTATTTCTTGTGACCACAATATAGCTACACATATGACAGGTATAGAGTAAGCATAAAGAAAACTTTGAGTAACAAAATAACATAATTGTTAATTAGATGGTCTTTGGACACTGCCAGATCAGAATATAAATTCTGGCTCTGTCCTTTGCTAATTCCGTGATCTTGGGCAGATTTATAAGCTCAGTTTCAATTTGTTCAGCTTCATAATACTTATCTCACTGTGAAGTTGTAAGAAACAAACTGTAGGAGTGCCTGGGTGGTTCAGTCAGTTAAGAGTCTGCCTCTTGATTTCCGCTCAGGTCATGATCTCTGAGTGAGATCGAGCCCCATGTCAGGCTCTGCACTGGGCATGGAGCCTGCCAAGATTCTCTCTCTCCCCCTCTTCTGCCCCTCCCCCTCTTAAAAAAAAAAAGGAAGGAAGAAACTAAAACAGTGTTTATTTCTTGTAAGTAAATAATATTTAAATATTTAGCACAATGATTTGAACACAGTACAGCAGGCAGTGCTAATCGTGTATTTAATGTTCTGCATATTTTAATTAAATAGCTTAGAATATATATTTATAAAACAGACATACTTCCAACATAAATCCATGTTTCAAACAATTCTTTTGTTACTTAATCTTTAATATAATGAGATTTTAACTTTTTAAAAACCAAACAACAAATTTAAAACATTTAGAGAAATATATAACCCTACAGTTGTGTGGTACTTTATATTTTCCAAAGTATTTGCATATTACTTGCCTATTCAATTCTCACAACAGCATGTAGAGGCAAGCTTCACTTCCCCTTTGCTACTGACAAAGCTAAGACTCAGAAGAACTAAATGATCTCCAGTAGGAGCACACATTCCATGGAAGCATTAACTAGAACATTTGGCTCCCAAACACCTCCTTCCTCTTCTATATTTATTAAATAGCCTAGTCATTAATATTTGGAAAACAGTTAAGAAATTATGTCAGTTTGTACAAATAGCTACATTATGCCAATTTTTTTTTTTAAATCTTAAGAATGTACTAAGGGTGAAATGGAAAAATGATTAGAGGAAAAATACAAAAATGTGGGAGGAAATGCCCTGGTGCATATTTAATATGTTCTGTTTATCTTATGAGGGACATAATGAGACTTAATCAGTTAATAGGCGGCAGCGTATGGTATGATCCACGGTACGTTGAAACTTCAAGTTCTGACTACATAGTAATTTTAAAGAAATATTTTGGTGAAGTAGTTCCAGACTTTTAACAAGAAACCTCTATCAACTTATTTTTTTTGTTGTTGTTCTGAAAGCCACTGTCAAGGTTAGGGATGGTTTAAGATGTCGACTCAATAAGTAAAAATAAAAAAATAAAATGTCACCTCAAAACCAGGTTCCCCAAATCAATACGTATTAATGGGTAGATATAATCTGTATCTGTATAAGAGTTTTCTTTCCTCAAACAGAGTTTCATGAGCTTTTTTGGGATAAAATATCCCTTTGAAATCTTGTTGAAATTTTAGACCATGCCTGAGGACCATTATCAGAATTACCTGGGATGCCTGTAAAAATGCAAATAATCTGGGCCTAATTCAGGTTTATAGAATCAGAATTTCTAGAGATGGATCTTAGGAATGCACACTTTGGAACACATACCTCCACTAAGCATTTCTAATACTATTAGAGAGTCACTCCGATAAAATCTCTACCCAGAGAAAGCACAAAATACAGTAACAACAAATCATAATATTTTCAAGGGATCAGTAGACCTGTAATGTCCATTCGTGGATGATTTAGACATCTATGAATGTCAGGTCCAAAACGCTTATATAAAAGCTCGAGCTGTCTTCTGATGCATTAAACTGCTTCTCTGTAGGAGGAGGCTGGTTGCAAATTTGCTTGAATTTTGGAAACTTAGGACAATATTGCCCACCCTTCATCAAGCACACACAGAGGGCAACTCACAGCATATAGTCTTGTATCCAATGATAAGTACACTGGAAAGTAAAGCTAGAAAGAGGCATTCACACTTACAAACCTTATAATATAGGGAGAGAGAAGCACATCACAAACATTAAACAGTAAATCGCAGTACGATGTAATCTATGCTGAGTTCCAGATCGACAAACCTCAGATGTTTGAGGACAGCGCATGCCTGACAGGAGGGCATGCCGAGGGGTAAGGGCCCACCAAGCTGAACCCTGAAAGAAAGTTGGGTTTTTGAATAACTCAAGAGCGGGAGAGAGCTTTGGAAGTACTTTAATTTTTACTCTCCTAAAAATGTTTTAATACAGACTCTTTCTGTAGTGAATAGTGGGGAAAGTAATGGGGGGGGGGCATGGAAAGGGAATAAATAGAAGCCAGATTGTCGGGAGCCTTGAACGTCAGGCCTTCCCAGGTCAGCAATTTACTTGGCCTTTGACATTATTTTTGTGGCTGTGCAGGGCAAAAATATTACTAAATTTGTGAGAAATGACAGTCTGCCCTCCTAAAGAATGTAAAGCCAATTCTTACGGTGGCAGAGAGAAAGCAAACATTAAGGGACTAGCAACACATCCAACCCAATACAAAGCAGGTTTTTGTAATTCCCTGTAACTGCAGTGTTTAATCATTCACTTTTGACAAGGAGAGGGAAAAAGGACCAAGCAAGAGCAGAGCCCTTTCTGATGATTTACTGATCAAAGCCAATTAGGATAGCTCTGGTTGAACTGGATTGAGTTTCTCTGAAATTACTTTTCAAAGTAAAGACAACAAGAGTGAGCCTGTGCTATGCTGTATTTTCTACTTGTTAGTCCGTAAAAAAAAAAAAAAGAAAAAGAAAGAAAGAGAAAGAAAAAAGAAAAATAACCCCAAAAAACTAAAAATCACTTACCTATATCCACTGAGCTTCAAAGTGTGACTTTTGAAGTGCAAAATCAAGTAAAACGTAGAACTGAAATGCAAAGCTTTGTGGCAGCTATTTTGTCTTTCGTTTGAAGATCTCAGAATACTTTTCACACAATAGACTGAATCAAATCTTCCTCTGGGCTCCGAATTTTTTTTTTATCTAAGCTACTGTATGGTTTTGAACAAATGTCAGGTCTAGAGAGAGCGTGTGCGTGTGCGCGCGCGCGTGTGTGTGGGTCTCGAATCATAACTTTAAAACAGTGTAATAACAAAATAGAACATAGGAATGGACACTGAAAAAACAATGCTTTGTGTATGTTGCACACATACACAATCTTCATAAACAAACTAAATCACCAGCCATACAACATTTTTCTGATATCATTCATCTTGGGCATGGCCCACGTAAGAGCTTTTGCATAACACATTTTTATAATTTTCTTGGGACACTCTGTTTTCTTTTCCTCATTTTGCTTTAAAATACTTCAGAGCTAGGTTGCCACTTTTCTTGCATTTCTGAATAAAAAAAAATATTGCATGCAATTTTTATTTAATTGATGATTTCCTTTATTAACTCCTGTCATCGTCCTAGGCCTTAAGATAGGTAACAATTTCCTCCTATTTTCAGTGTCTCCAAACTGCTGTTTAATATTATTTTAGGGTAGTTCACTATATTGTTTTCCTTGGAGGCAGCACATTGGAGAGGAAGAAAACCAAAGGCTCATCTCAGAGGCCCTGGGGCATCACTCACAACTTGACTCAGTTTCGTATTCTGTGAAATGAAGGTGGCAACATAGTCCTCCTTATTTATTGAAGTGCTTAAATGAAGTCCTTAGCACAGTGCCTGGCACAGATTTGGGTCTCAGTGAGTCTTAGTTCCATCCACCTACATTCATGGTCCAACTCTCAACTCTCATTTCCTGTTGCTGAAAATTCCCCCGGTAGCCCTCCCCACCCCATCCCTTTCTTTTGCTGATTCTGTTTCACTGCAAGCTCTGATACTGGTAATCAAGCTTATTTTAGTTGTGTCTAAAATAACAAATGATGAATGAGGGCCTGAGGAAGTAGTGAATAAACTTTGCAATCTCTATTTTTAAACAGAGAAGATTTTAAGATAAATCCTAAATTTATCTTGATTCTTGATTATGTTCTGGATTCTTGAGGTCACTTAGAGCGACCGCTGGAAAAATGAAATTTAACCATAATCAACACAGAGAACCTTTAGGGATGTCATGAAACCTAACTGTACTCTTCAGCAATTAAAAATAGAGGTAGGGAGGGTCACCTGGGCGGCTCAGTCCGTTAAGCTTCTGTCTTGGGCTCAGGTTATGATGCTGGAGTCCCGCTTGGGCTCCCTGCTCAGCAGGGAGTCGACTTCTCCCTCTGCCTGCTGCTTCCCCTGCTTGCGCTCTCTGTTTCTCTGACAAATGAACAAATAAAATCTTTATTTAAAAAATGGAGGTAGGGAATTATGGCAGGACAAGAGGTGTTCCAGAAGCACCGAAGTGACCTGGAACTACATGCTTTGAGCAGTCGTCTCATTTAACTTATAGCAGTCCTATAAAAGCAATAAAGTATTGCTTTCCCCTTTTTATAGATTTTTAAAACTGTGACAAAGTTATGAAGATGGTAGAGCTTACTATATTCAGCATATTTTCCACCTAGAAATTCCCTACTTATACTATCTACTTAGAAATGACGCATGTAGCATACTCTTTACTTAGAAATGAGGATTGACTCTCAAGACTGGAAGACAGAGGCAATTGAACTCCACACCCCACCCTTTCCTAAATTTCATCTAAAACATCCTTTCCGATTTTGCACATCTTCAATGTCGGGAAACCCCCTGTCTCCTAGGACAGCTGATTCAGTGCTTGATCAGCATCAACTACTAGAAGGTTCTGCAAAGTGAGCATAAATGTACCATTCTATGGTGTCTTACCATTGATGCCCATTTTCCCCAGTGGAAAAAAAATAAAACATAAAATGTCATGGGATGGGCTTTCAGCTCCATGAAGGGCCTGGTATTTGCTTTCTTCCAGGTTACACATCTTTGTCTTCTTCAAGAATTTCTCTAATGACATGATTTCAAGTAAACTTACTATTCTATTAGATTTCCTTATTGGAGTGTGCCTATCGTCCTCTTGAAGGACTCAAAACTTAATAGGAATATTTTGAGATCAAAACCAGACTTACAGAGGGATTAGCATTTCCTTGATCCTAGAAACTGTCATTCACGGTGACAGCCTCAGAGCCATATAAAATTTTGGAAGCTATATCACCATGGCCCCATACTTCCAAGATAAATTGGGATAATATATATGAAAGTCAACCATAAACTACATTTCATAATATCAATGCTGATTATCATTGGTTATTATTAAATTTATTATCAATTGAAACTGCTCCACCTTCAACTGATAAATTGTCTTCTCCACCGAATTTTGTGGTTGTTTGATGTCAAGTGAAAAGAGTTAAGCCATCTCAGTTTACAGAAAACTGTCTTGTTTAGTTCACATGAGAATCTTGGCTTACTTGTTTTATTTCTATTCTACTGATTTCCTTTATCCCCCATTCATATTTTTCTCCTCTCCTTTTGGAAATCTCAGTAATATATTAGCTATATATACTTCAGTCTGCACGTATTCATATAAATTCTTGTTTTGTTAATATGTGTGTATTGTGTTAAAGTTCCCATTTTCTTTCCTCCTTTTTTTTTTCATTTGGCATCATGTTATTTAGCTCTATCCATGGTGCTGGGTTCTGGGTATCTGTTTCCAACTGTAGTGTACATTTCCAGGGTGTACATCCTGCCATTTTTTCTAATTCATGCCCTCATGCCTTACCCAGTTTTTATGCACTCTAAGTTTGTTTAAAATTTAATAAAATTTCAGGAAAAAATGTACAAATTTACATTTTTTTTCTTTGATAGAGTTCCTTTTAGAGTGCATTATTTAAGCCTATAAAGACCTTTCTTGATCCTGGTAATTGTAAAATCTTTGGTTAGGATGTTTGGGGTCACAATGAAATCTGACTTAACAAGGATCCCATTCTCAGTATCTTGCATGTTTTTTAGATTTGTCCCTCTAGGGCTGTAACATGGCTAATGCAGTTTCAAACACATCTGGGCAAGCTAAAGGTGCATATCTTTTTTAAAACTATCTTATTTATTTGTTTGACAGACAGAGATCACAAGTAGGCAGAGAGGCAGGCAGAGAGAGAGAGAGGAGGAAACAAGCTCCCCGCTGAGCAGAGAACCCGATGCGGGGCTCGATACCAGGACCCTGAGATCATGACCTGAGCTGAAGGCAGAGGCTTTAACCCACTGAGCCACCCAGGTGCCCCCAGGAGCATATCTTTTTTATATTAGGAATGACTTCCCCTAGCAGAACTCTTCTCAGGTCCTACTGACCAGGATTGAATCACTTGCCTATGACCCAGCTTGTAGAGGAGGAGCTGAAAATCTGTATTTGTCACTTGCATCCTTTTGGTGGGAAGCATGTTCTACCCATAAGGAAAGTGGGGAGGTTGTGTTAGAGAAAAAACTGCTGGGTAGGTAATCATTATTTTTGTTTTGAGTATTCATGATCTTTAACAAGTTCATGTTGCCTACAAATTTGGTAAGCATGCTTTTTATATTTTTATCCAAGTAATTGGTATTGACATTGCCTCCCTCCCAAAGCAAAAAACAACAAAAAAAAAAACTTGTTGAAATGATTTTAAATGACTACTATGCTCCAAGCATTTACAATTCTTATTTTGTATACACAAAAATAACAGTTTAATGCACTTTACTGTGTCCACTTCATAGATGAAGAAACTTCAACTTAAAGAAATTAGCTATTTGCCCAAGGTCTCATAGCCTCATAAGTATTAAAGCTGGGATTTAAAACATATTTTCGTTTGCTCTTTAGTCAATGTTTATTCTACTTCACTCTGGATCCCTGAGGACTACTAGAAACTCTTTCCAAGATGATCCATTAATAAGAACTCTGAATATGTTGCCTTCCCTCCCCACCCCACCTTTACCAGCTAGCCCCAGTGGATTAACTTCTTCCTTCAGTCTCCAGGGTCCCTGTCTGCCCAACATTCCCTACGACTGTATACTTGACTAAACTCTATACCCCATGAAGCAGGACTATGACAAGTTTCACTCATCATCATATCTCTAGCTCCAGCATCTGTTAGAAGGATGAATGAGTAATAAATGAATGAAAAAATACAGTATTATAATGTCTTTTGCTTTACATCTTTTCTGCCTGATCGCCTGGTTTCCTTCATAACTTCTCTGACATCAGTTCCATGGCAGATTTTGAAGGTCAGATACTAGTCCATGATAAAGCCCTAACAACGGCCTCAGATATAGTTACCACCCCTCTCAGGTCTTACTTTCATCTTTACTAAGGCTTCCAAGAGATAAGGTTTCAGCCTGAAGAAATTGCTCTCTAATGCTTAGAATTTCAGGCACTGTGGTAGTCTGTGGGACTCAGTGAACTTCTAGTCTATACTGTCCAGGCAAATCCTCTGTAGGTCTTCAAGTCCCCCTCTCAGAAAATGCAAAAAAAAAAAAAAAAGAAAGAAAGTCAACCACCCATTTTCTTTAAGTATGTCCCAAACACCTTACCTATTCAGAGTATCCTGCTTTATAAAAATTATTAAGAAATCAAAATCAATAAATAAAATAAAATACAATTATATTTAAGAGTAATAGAAAATAGTTATTCTTTCATAGAAAAGGGAGTTTAAGTCTGGGAGCACCACACAATTAACTCTTGGCACAATCTTAGAGAAGTCCAATAAAGTCTAATGAAGTCTAATGAAGATTAGACCCAGGAAAGTCTCCTGCTGTTTTCTTAATTTCTCGTTTTCATTCCTTGCATAGATATTCAGTAGATTTGAAATTGCCCAGAATTTCTTAACTACTCATTCAAAAGCAAAACAGAAAAAAATTAAAACCAAAAAGCCTACTAGCATTCCCATTGTTGTGAAGAAAAATGAAACCAAGCTCTAATTTTCTGTATTAAAAGTTACCAGATAATACCAATCTTATTTGACTCCCCAAAACTCGTTTTTCTAGGATAATAGTGTCCATGTTTAGTGTAGGATCATAGTAACATTCACTAGTCTGACTTGAAAAGGGGAGGTACCGTGTGTTAAGTAGAAAGAGTACCTAAAAATAAAACAAGTCTGCTTGGTAAGCAGCACAAATGAGTCTTACGCTAAGCCCCACTGACCCAGTCTGGGAGGGGAACGAGGCAAGACTAAGTCCATACACTTCACCTGAGAGAAAGAGGGCGATGTTGAAAAACAAGCCCCCACTTTTGGAAATGGTATGAAATCATCAGGAACTGACTTTGTCAACCCAGTAGGTGTTTGGATGGATCTCTCTTTCTACAGAAAAATGTTTGGATCCAAGGCACAAGGTTTTCACATTTTAATGGCAATGCTCATAGGTAACTCTTTTTTTGTTATTTATATAAGCTAACTGATACCACTGTTAGAGTTTTTAAGATGTTTATTTAACAACTTATGTTAATGATATGATAAATATTACTATCAAGTGAAGATTTGAACTTTTGAGTGAAATAAATTCACTCAAAGCAATGAGTAAAGGAAATACTTGTGCACTGAACTCTTGGTCTTTATATTCCATTTTTTCTTGGATTTCTATTTATCAAAATAAAAAATATCCAATCAATTAAAATAGAGAAAGATGAAACTCATTTGTATGCAATTTTTTGTAGAAATAATTTTTTATTAGATATTTTATTAACTATGACTTTCAGCAAAGTGAGAATGGAACTAAAAGTCGTTTTAATAGTCAATGATAATTTGTATTAAACAAAGTCTATCTCTTTTTGATCCATTAATATTATATATTATAATATTATATATTATATATTCTGATATATAATATAATATTATATATTCTGATGAAAATATGGGATATATCAGATAGTAAGAATTTTCCCTATTATGATTATTTTTGAAATAGTCTTATAATAGAACCAGATACTTTAGAAAAATAAAATAAAGTGACAGTTTTTAGTTAATTAAATAAACTGGTTCATATAAAAAAAAACAACAGTAAGCTTTAAGCAATCCACTTCATACTCTAAGTACATGGACATAAATAACCAATTCATTGTCAGCTACATCCCCATTAAGAAGACTGAATGACAGGGGTAATCCCTAATCCCTTTATCTAGATTGACAGCAGATCTTATTCTCTGCCAGCCAGCAGAATAGCCAATAAAAGACGTTACAATCTTGTTTCCCACTTTTAGCTTGCTGGGTTCATCAATTAATTATGTCTGACCTTATTTTACATTGGAGATGTTAACAGAACTGGTTTTAAATAGGGCAAAAATACAAATAACTGTGCATTGTTCTACTTTTAATATCTAATTCTGTTTATATGCTTTAGACTTAATACAGGCTTTCTCTTCTCTTCTTAATTTTTTTTTTAATTTTTGTCCATGATGGTAAAATCTAAAACTAGCTTCTCTGCTTGTACTTAAAGGAAAAACATAATCAAGTTATTGGTAGTATTTTGTGAAAGATCAAATGTATAAACTTTAAGAATCATAAGAAAAAATATAATAAGCAACAGAGAAGAAAGGATTACCATTTGCCCCTACTTGCTGACCAAGGATGAATGAAAGAGTAATACCAGAAATTTAAAGGACTTAAGTGTCTTTTTTTTTTTTAATTTTATTTATTTATTTGACAAAGAGAGAGAGAGAGAGAGATCACAAGTAGGGGTTGGGGTGGGGAACAGGCTTCCTGCTGAGCAGAGAGCCCAATGCCAGTCTCCATCCCAGGACCCTGAGATCATGACCTGAGCTGAAGGGAGATGCTTAACCCACTGAGCCACCCAGGTGCCCCAGGACTTAAATGTCTTGTAGCAGACCCTAATAGTCTTAGGTGTGACAAATTTTAGCAGCTGTCTCTGTGTCTAATTGTGTCTGGTTTCTTCTCATTTTATTGTGACAAGTCCCTGTGTCACTGATCTTTTTGAGAAACCATGTTGTTTCTCCATTCAACAATTACCCATTTTTCTCCCCGGCATTCAGAAAGTAAATAAACAAACACATGAATAAATAAAGCAAAACAATAAAAACTGTATATCCCCAGGCCTTCTCCAAGTTGGTTGTATTTAATCTTTCTGACTTGATTTTTCCTACGTAAATCCTCTATGCCAACAAGACTGATAAATTCACCATCATTTCTAAGTGTCTTATGCTTTTCCATTGATCTGTTTTTGTTTCGTCAGTTATTTCCGCATACTTTTTTGACAAATGGATCCATACTTGAAAACCTGTACTAAATCCTATCTCCTTCCAGCCTTCCTCACCCAGGCCAGGCTGAAGAGTTATCTCTGTCTAGAGACAAATCTGCAAATCTTCTCTGAAGTCTCCTGAGTTTGAACCTCACATATTAACCACACATTCATTGGGAACCTGCTCTTTACATTGTATTTTCAGAAATATGTGCTATGTTATTCTAATGTAATTATAATATAATATTATCAGGGTAAGCATACTGAGGCCAGGTCTGTCTCTTCTACTTTGCAATCCTCTGTGAGGGTAGGGCACAGAGAAGATATTTTGTAAATTTGAAAAACCGATACACTGAAGTTTCAACTAAGAGGTCAGGATAGGGTTAACATGAGGTACCAAAGCAAAAACAAACAAACAAACAAACAAACAAAAAACAACAACAAAACTGCAATGCAGAATGCCAAAATACTAGGCTTTAGGCTTCGAAATGTTTATGCATTTTAAGTATATATGAAAGTCTTAAAAGGCAATTTGAAGCAATCAGTCTGTAGTGAAAGTTTTTGGGAGAATTTTGCTGCTGTGCTTTGAGTTGTACCCCACCGCACAGTTTTAGGGTTTGGTAGCTAGATGCTGACCCCTAGCAGAATAAGTTGCTTTAAGCAGAATCCAGTCTCACCTAAATTTGAGGAAGGGCTGGGTGGCATAGCCAACTTAGACCCGATTCTCTAGCTACCGGAGGAATCTACAATCTAACCTAAGGCAACAGGAAAGAGAGAGAGTGAGAAAGGCTGCTGAGTCGTGCAGGGAAGTCACCGTGCCCCTCTCCAACCACAGGTCAAAGTCACATGAGTCCCCAGGCCCTCATGGGGAACTCATGGTAGGAATATCAATCAGTAGTCAGTGTGAAGGAGATCCTGCCCAACAAGCTTCTGTCAGAGGGCGAGGGAGGCCCAACAGAGAGAGTTGGTGAAGACAAGAACTTCAGTAAACCAAGAGTGAAGGGGCTGGGGAGGTGCAGGGTAAGAGCAACTGGTCAAAGGAGAAGCAATGTCTGCCTCACGGGGGTCTCTGGGGATTCAGATGAAGGAACAGAGCAGGAAAGGAAAAGTTTTCCCTGAATTAAATGTATGTAAAGTCACAGTGGGAGGAAAAATAAAGTACTTAGCTTTGATTATGACCCATGAGGTTTTTTTATATTCCTCCTAATGAATGATTACTGATCAGTTTTTTTGTCTCAAAATCCTGTGAAAATCAAATTTAAGTAAAATATCTTCCAAGACAGGGGCACCTGGGTGGCTCAGTTGGTTAAGCAGTTGACTCTTGATTTCGGTTCAGGTCATGATCTCAGGGTCCTGGGATAGAGCCCCACCATATCAGGGTTCCATGCCTAGTGGGAAGTCTGCTCCAGGATTCTCTCTCTCCTTCTGCGTCTGCCCCTCCCCCATCCACTTGCATGCTCTCACTTTTTCTCTTTCTCAAGTAAATACATAAATCTTAAAAATCTTCCAATACAAACGTTTGAATTTTTCATAAATTCAATTCAATTAAATTTGTATTAGAACACTCCTTTAGAATATAGCCTGTAATTCCTGTGTCAGTTTCCTTTACTTATAAGGATGATTACATAACAATTAAATCAGTTCGGGGCGCCTGAGAGGCTCAGTGGGTTAAGCCTCTGTCTTTGGCTCAGGTCATGATCTTGGGGTCCTGGGATGGAGCCCCGCATCAGGCTCTCTGCTCAGTAGCTTCCTGCTCTCTCTCTCTGCCGGCCTCTCTGCCTACTTGTGATCTGTCTGTCAAATAAATAAATAAAATCTTTAAAAAAAAAAAGCAAAACAGGGGCACCTGGGTGGCTCAGTGGGGTTAAAGCCTCTGCCTTTGGCTCAGGTCATGATCCCAGGACCCTGGGATCGAGCCCTACATCGGGCTCTCTGCACAGCAGGGAGCCTGCTTCCTCCCCTCTCTCAGCTTGCCTCTCTGCCTACGTGTGATCTCTGTCTGTCAAATAAATAAATAAAATCTTTATT
This sequence comes from Meles meles, assembly GCF_922984935.1. Lineage (NCBI taxonomy): Eukaryota > Metazoa > Chordata > Mammalia > Carnivora > Mustelidae > Meles > Meles meles. The sequence goes on along the minus strand of NC_060082.1, from coordinate 32,851,568 downwards.
TTAAAAAAAAGGCAAAAAAAATAAATCAGTTCAATTTGGTTTTACTTTTCCTGCTCATCAAGCTTTTCATAAAGCATATATGCTCAGCCCTCTAGAGGTGCTGTGGAAGGTTCTAAGAGAATAAATGTTCACTCTTCTCACAGAGCTTGAAATACTTTTGGATCAGCAAGCTTGTGTGAAAAGCAATCCAAGTAGTGTAAACACATAACACAGTCTTATGAAGAGTCTAGATGGCATACATAGTGGCAGAGGGCAAAGATTAACAACGGATACGTTTATCTGAAAATCTGCATAAGAAGAGCACTTCAGGTTTTAGATTGGATCAGATTAAATGCATTATAAATATTTTAATCATCTCACAAAGGTCTTCATTAATCAATTCAAAAATTACCAAGTGTCAAATGTGGGCAAGACACTATGCTATGGTTTAGACATATTTTGGCGAATAAAACAGACACTTTCTCTTCCCTCATGAAGAGTACAATATAATGAGATTCTAGCCTAATGTGCTTATTATGTAAAGTTATTCAATTTGTGGGTCACTGCATATGCGCATATGCCCACACCTTCCAAACAGTCTCTCTCAATGACTGTAGTACTGTTTGAATTTGGTCATTAGAGGGTATTTCCTTTGGTTATTACTTCTTAATAACAGGCACCACTGATTGAGAATTTATTATATATCAAGCAATGTTGCGATCATCTTATGATCGTGTTAGATGATCATCATGTAGATGTGGAATTAATTCTAACTTTTAAAAGCCCTGTGATGTAAGGACTATTATTAACCCCATTTTGTAGATGAGAAAACAGGACACAAAAAAGTGAATGTAACCTACTCACAGCCTTGCTAGAATTCAGATCCAACCCTATCAGTATAAGAATCTGTGATTAAATTTTTGTAATTTAAACTTTCTACTTAACATTTCTTTTAATGTTTTGTGCACTTTTAATACATATGGGTAGGCAGGAAATTAAATGGGAAAGTAAGAACACGTATTAGTAAATAAGTGAGAATGCACTAAGTTATCAATTAAAGAACAGATGATGTTAGATTGGGTTTTAAAAACCTAGAAACCAGATTGTGGGAGCGCTTTGGAGTTTAGACTTCAGTCTTTCTAAGCCTCAGTATCTTCTGTAAAAGAAAGCTAAGAAAACCCACACTGGAAACCTCAGAAGAATGTGGTAGCCACAGACACATTATGTAGATGAAGGTGTCGGGGAAACCAGACAGTGCTTTACACATGTCAACCATTGTTAATCTCTATGTTTGAACTTCACTGGAAAAGCAATAACCATCACTCTTGAAAGGTGTTCGAGTTCTTCTTCTTACTTTCATTACATGAATTCTAATGATTCTCTAATTAGAGACTTAGAATCAGGAAAAAGAGGAAAGGAAAGTGAAATTAAAACTATAAGAGCATGTTATGGGATATATTTCATGGTTTATGGAATTATGGAAAGGAGTACACAGGAGTAAACAGGGCCTTTCTTCATCTTAGAAGCTGTCCATGGTGAGGGTTGTCTAGACTATCTGTATATCTGGAAAACTTTAGTTTTAGGGATTATGGGAAGATAAAAACAAGAGGTAAAATCACCAATTTCAAGTAGAAAAGAGTAAAATCAGCAGCCTGGGACAGGATAAACAGTATCGGAGAATGGAATCCCCACATAAATAATTTGTTACCCAGCATTGCTTTTTCTCTGTTATCATTTTTATGATATGAGTGCCATGTACATGTCTGACAATAGTATTTTGAGTCAACCCCGACATTCGGTAAATAGCCCGTTTCTGGAGGAAGAATTGAGGGTCTTCCACGATTGCACTTGTCTGCACGACACACACAGAATGACATCATCAATTTTAACTTCCTTGAAAACTATTCCCATTTTATTCCATTCCAGTCCTAAAACTGAGCTAGCTCTCCACTTCCACACATCATACATGGAAATCATGTGACACTTGTATTTTTGATCTCAACATATGCAATTTCAACCGATTCTTTATTATTTAACAGGGATCCACTGCGAAGAAGACTTGGATGAATGCTCTTCAAACCCTTGCCAAAACGGTGGTACTTGTGAGAACTTAGCTGGTCATTATACTTGCCACTGCCCATTTGATAACCACTCGGGAACATTTTATGGAGGAAGGAACTGCTCTGATATTCTCCTGGGCTGTGCCCATCACCGGTGTCTGAATAATGGAATATGCGTCCCTCACTTCCAAGATGGCCAGCATGGGTTCAGCTGCCTGTGTCCCTCTGGCTACACTGGGTCATCATGTGAACTTGTCACCACGCTTTCTTTTGAGGGCAACGGCTTCTTGTGGATCACAAGTGGCCCAGTTACAGGCGAGGGCTTGGCTTGTCACATAGCCCTCAGGTTCCAGACTGTTCAGCCAATGGCCCTCCTACTTTTCCGAGGCAACAGGGACACGTTTATAATGTTGGAGTTGCTAAGTGGCTACATTCACTTATCAATCCAAGTCAATAATCAGTCAAAGGTGCTCCTCTACATTTCCCACAACACCAGCGACGGAGAATGGCATTCCGTAGAGATGATGTTTGCAGAGGCTGTGACCCTTACTTTACTTGACAACTCTTGTAAGGAGAAATGCATCACAAAAGCTCCTTCTCCATTTGAAAGTGACCAATCAATATGTGCTTTTCAAAACTCCTTTTTGGGTGGTTTACCCAGAGAAACGGCCAGTGGTGGGATTGCTCTGCTTAACCCGTCCACACCTTCATTTGTAGGCTGTCTCCAAGACGTTACAATTGATTCGAATCACATTACTCCAGAGGCCATTTCATCTGGCTCATCTTTAAATGTCAAGGCAGGCTGCGTGAGAAGGGATTGGTGTGAAAGACAGCCTTGTCAAAACAGAGGACGCTGCGTCAACTTGTGGCTGAATTACCAGTGTGATTGCTACAGGCCCTACAAAGGCCCAGACTGCCTGAGAGGTGAGAGGGGGCTGGGCACCGAGGAGGGCGTGCCTCAGAACAGCGTGGTGACAAGAACAACCACTGGGCCATTCCTGTTACAAAACATGACGACCCCCTCAGCACTTCTGCTTCTGGTTGCCAACTAACGAGAAAAAAGTGAAGGCTAGTCATGTGCATTAATTAATTTTGAGTGGATTCATTAGACACCAAGGTGTCATTCATGCAGAGAAGTAAAAAAAAATAAAAAGTAAAAAATAAATTAAGCCCATAGCTCCAACTAAATGAGTTTTCATCTTGATATGTTTACAAAGTATTATTACAACTTGTGGTGTGTCAGAAATGTACTATAAATCATATTTGAAAGAGAGATAATCTTTTGGAAAAAAGGACCATTAGACATGAAACTAGTCAATGCCAAGTATTGGCACAATGTCTTGTGTATAGTTGACTCTTAGGAAATAGTTACTTCCTTGCTGTCCGTTCTATGCAATTCCCACTTGCTCCAAAACCATGCTCAAATTTAGCACTTTTATAAACCACTGATTCTATTCAGAGGTATATTTTCCAGGGCTGCTTTGGAGAAAACGGATATTCTACCTAGGTGTCCTAAGGAAAGGAAGGGAGGAAGGAAGGAAGGGAGCGGGGAAGGATGGAAGGAAGGAAGAAAATGTGGATCGTAACAACAGTGAAATTTTATAGATACCATAAACTAATTGATCTGATTTTTCTAGCAAATCACAGCTTGAAATGTATTTTAAAATCTTTAACTTCCAACATTGTTCCAAAGACTGCTGTTGATAGTGATCAATACATAAGTTTCTTTTTATTATTATCATCATGCCTTGAAAATGTCTAAGAGGTAATTGCAACCGACTGCTTTGAAGTTCAGCTGTAATTTACCCTATGATTTTAGAGCAACTTGAAGTCGGACAACATCTGGTAAATAGTCTTCTCTGCTTTATATGAACTAAAATTAAATCCAGTCTTAGCCTCTACCCTATTCCATGTATGAATGGCTAAGAGTTATTAGAAACTATCCATGGGTCTCCCGCTAACCACAATATTCATTACAAATCACGGACCTGTTTGACAATGAGGTATGGCATCTACTAGCTCTAGGTAATATTTTAAATAGAATGGCAAGTTGTTTCGTGATTTTTTTAAAGGAGAAAAGGGGAAATTATGCTGAGGCAATGTTCACTTTCTGAAGAAAAATTTAATTGACCCAAAGGCAATATTTTTACTACATATACAAAATAACAAACAGATGCTGACTTGTTTTGACTGGCTTCCAAATGCAGCGACCCGTAAGGTTAATACTGACCATGGTAATGCTAACTGTCCTGTAAATAGTTTCAAGGGATGCCAGTCCAGCGGGTTCTGGTTTTCTTTATTTTTTCCAACTTGGAAAATTATGATGTTTTTAAACAAAGTTCCTGAATTTGTTACGTGCCTTACCTCCCCCAATTGCTTTCTCCCCCTACCTCCCCCCCCCCCCCCCCCACTATTTGAAACTGTTTAGCCCTCGTGGAAATACTTGGCTTCAAATGTGACCTATATAGGGAGGGAGTTCTGTAAAATCTTCTCTTTCCAAAAATTCTCAGTACAAGTTTAAGAAAGATTGTATTTTTCATATGGCCTCAGTCGTAAAACTAAAATATTCTGTATTGGTGTTATTTATTGTGTTTGCTGGGGAGTTTATTCTCATTACAAAGATGCTTACGGGCTGTAGTGAGAACGCGGAGGCTTTCTATCATTGCCCATGTACTCCCAATAGAAAGAAGAGGTACTAACGGTTACCAAGGCAAACTTCATTCAGTTAATGATCTTGGCTCAGTATTTCCCAACCCATAGAAATGAACAAACAGGATCAAAGGAGGATTTAGTTGGCTGACTAAACATGAATAACATGGAAATTTCCAATATTTTTGCATCGATCTTTCAGAAATAATCCAATGTCTCAATAAGGGGAGTTTTGGAAAGTGTTTCTCAAAGCCTAGTTCCCAGAGCTGTCTCAACATATCTTCTTGTGTTGGCTGTGTATGAGACCGTGGAGCTGCCAAGATGCCATTCAGAATGAAAACCTCTTGCCTTCTAGAGAATACCTTTGATTTGTAGAAGCAATTTACATATGATTTATCTTCAGTCATAATCTAGTCATACATCTATCGTGTCTGCCGAGGGTAGTGACCAAAATTCTGCTTACATACTTTTGGGAACGAAGAGCTCATTTATTCTCTTTCCAGAAACTGCCCCAAGGCTGCATCTTATACCGAAATAAAATATGATTGCTTGTAGCTTTCCTTCATTGGCAGCATTGTGACGCTTGAAATCATACTAATATAAGTCTTCCACTTCTTCTTCTTGGGAGCACTTCCATATTTGAAGCATCTCGTACCATCCAAGACATCACTTCTATCATGCTAAACATATCCAGTTTCTTCTAACGTTTTCCATACGACAGAGCTTTCACACACTTCATCACTGCTTGCTTGTTGCTTGCTTTGGAATCAATTTGCTTATCTGGTTCCTAGATATGCCCGATGATGCAGAGTGACACAGGACTACAACCTCTCTTTCTAGGTAACGTTCTTCTGTTTTCAGCCTAATATTACATTGACATTTTGGCAACCACATTCTACGCTTGGCTCACTTTGAATCATTCTTACTTACGGTGCCACAAAATCCTGTTTCTTCCACCCTCAGTGAGGTATATTTGGAAGCAAGAGGCTTTTATTTACTCTAGTAAATTTGACCTTGCTGTATTGTACCAGTCAGAACTTGAAGCTGTTTTTCATCTGCATTTGCCATCACTCTTCATGCCATATCAGCAACACAGTTTAGAATCACTCCTCCCGTGTTCACAGACAAGTCATACATGGCTTCAGGCGTTTCCAAAAATCATATAGTAAATCACATTCTCTGATTACTTGCTTGTGATTTTGGAAGAAGAATGGGATTGCTGGAGACATAAGCGTCTAAGAAAAAAAATAAACAAACAAAAGACCCCCCCCCCAAACAGCTCTGTGGTCTGTCTTTTCATTTGGATCCACAAAGTGATCTGCAGGCATTCTAGGATGACCAGCAGGGTCCCCGTCACCCATGAGGTTGAATGATTTTGTGCATATTCTCAAACCTTAGGAGTTTGAAGAGCCACATTTTCCTATTAAACATTTTATCTCATATGAAAGTACTGCAGTGTATTCAGAGACGTTAACCTCTTCAAATGGGTTATTTTATTTAATAGTACACTTTGATAGCTACCTGTAGTTGCCCAGAGCAGGTGGTCTCCAAATGCAGATTCAAAATGCAGTATTCCTATAAAAATCAAGTCAGAGTTATGCATATGTAACCTTTTATGCAGGAGGTCTTCAAACACAAATAGTTGCCTAAGCAGGTTTTAACTGTAGTTCAGCTCCACTAAAATATGTCTTACCTTTTGCCCAAACTTCAGCTGGATCATGGCGATATTGAAACCCAATGAAATATGGTAAAATATGTCTTGTTTCTGGTTAGCAATGGGATGTAAAAACTTGAAGGTAGCCATCTCTTCAAGACCTTTCTCATCACATTCATCAGTGATTTCTAGATGCAAAGTGCAATGGTCAATTTTCATTTACTGCCCCTCTCTTGACATGATACCTGTTGCTGCAACAGTAAACACAGTTAACCACTCCCTCTTCCTGACAACTCTTTCTTCCCTAGGTGTGTGGGACATCACTGTCCCTTGGTTCTCCTCTTATCTTACTGGCTGCTCTTTTGTCATCTTCTTTACCTCCAAATCCAAATGTCTGGTGCTTAAGGACTCAGTTCTTGGACCCGTTCTTTCCCCTGCATGTACTCACTCTCTTGGTGATCTCATCCAGTCTTGTGGCTTTAAATAGCAATAATTACACTGACAAATCCAAAATTATTCTAGCTAGAAGGAGACATCCCCAGAATGTCTCCTCTGTTCCTCTATAGCTAACTGTTTACTAGACATTTCCACCTAGATACCTAAAAGGGCACCTCAAATTTAATATGGACTCCCACTTTCCCCCCAGATCTGTGCCTCTTGTTTTCTTTTCAGTATTTGCAAATGGAAATTCAATGCTTCTTGCTGTTTAGGAAACAAAACAAACAAACAAACAAACAAACAAAAAAACCCACCTTGGCATTGAACTGCTAAACTTGCCCTAGAAAATCATGTAGGTTCTACCTTCAAAATATTTCCAAAATCTATTTCTCATTACCTTCTCCATTACCATTGATCCAAGCCATCATTCCTTCTCCCTTGAATTTCTGCAACAGTATCTCTACATTCTTTTAGTTCTTGTTCAAATGTTATCAAAGAGATATCCGAGAGTACTTCTCTCATTATTGTACTAAAAAATTGCAACTCTAGTTCTATCCCCAGCACTCATTCCCTTTCCCTACCTGGTTTATTGTGTACCTAAAGACTTAACACCTCCTGACATACTATATAGTTTGTTCCTTTAACTCTGTCTGGTCTGTGTCTACCAACTAGAATGTAAGCCTTAAGATGACGGGAAATTTAGGGGTACATGAGTGGCTCAGTCAGTTAAGCATCCAACTCTTGATTTTAGTTCACGATCTTGGGATTGTGAGAGTAAGCCCCACATCAGGCTCCACACCTAGTGTGGAGTGTGTCAGTAAGATTCTCTCCTCTCCCTCTTCCTCTGCCCAACATCCCCCACCTCAAAAAAAAAAAAAAAAAAAAAGGAACTTTAGTTCCTACAATGTCATCAATATTTTGGAGAGTAAGGGTTCATTTGTATACATCTCAAGAGTTTTCTTGAGTTGATATACATGGATAGTTTCACCATATTAGTGCATGACTAACTTCTTTAAAGAAATGCTGGGTGAGTTCAGTGCCCAGCTTTGCCGCCCTCCTACTACTTGTCTGTCTCCCATGCCTCTCCCAACCAGGACCACAGAAGGAAGATTTCTCTGTCTTTGTTCAACTCCCTTGCCTTTTATTTTATTTGGAGTATCATGCCCAAAGGGGATTTGCAAATCTAATTCTTGATCCCTGTCCTTTATTAAGAATGATTAGATTTAATGACATTTGTTTCCCCGTGTCCTCAAATAGCAACGATGGTGGATGCCTGAACAGTGCTTTGAGATGTTACAGGAAAAGATCTTATTCCTCAGATTTCTTCCAGTAAGTTGGAGGACAGAAAATCTGTTATTCCAGGGGCGCCTGGGTGGCTCAGTGGGTTAAAGCCTCTGCCTTCTGCTCAGGTCATGATCCCAGGGTCCTGGGATTGGAGCCCTGCATCAGGCTCTCTGCTCAGCAGGGAGCTTGCTTCCCTTCCTCTCTCTCTCTGGCTGCCTCTCTGCCTACCTGTGATCTCTGTCTGTCAAATAAATAAATAAAATCTTTAAAAAAAGAAAAAAAAAAGAAAATCTGTTATTCCGTCATTAAACCCCAGCATTTTAGGGCAGTGAAGGAGAGGTAAATCTTAACTTTATCAGCACAGAGATCTTTTCTTTTTACATTTTGTGAGCAGTGGGCCTCAACTATAAACCATAAACCAAAATGTAGTTATTTTTAGAAAACTCAGGAAACCAAGTAAATTTCAGTAAACTCAGAAGTTTTGAGAATCGAGGCCAAATTGTCGTTCTATTGAATAAGTCTGTACTAGTCTTTAAAAAATACGTATAGGGGTATGTTTGTGTGTGTGTGTTTTCATTTTCTGGCCCTTCTTACTTGAGTCTCAAAATGTTTCTTCTTTGTTTCTCCTCCTCTATTTTGTCACTGAAGAGTATGTGGCAGGCAGATTTGGCCAGGATGACTCCACTGGGTATGCTGCGTTTACTCTTGACAAGAGTTATGGAGAGAACCTCACCATCTCTATGTTTGTGCGAACACATCAACCATCAGGCTTACTCCTAGCTTTGGAAAACAGGACTTACCAATACATCCGCGTTTGGCTAGAGCATGGCAGACTAGCAATGCTGCATCCAGATTCTTCCAAGTTAGTAGTAAAGTTTGTTCTTAGTGATGGAAATGTCCACTTGATATCTTTGAAAATCAAGCCAAATAAAATGGAACTATATCAGTCTTCACAAAACCTAGGATTTATTTTTGCCCCTACATGGAAAATCCAAAAAGGAGATGTCATCTACATTGGTGGCTTGCCTGACGGACGAGAGACCGAAGCTAATGGTGGCTTCTTTAAAGGCTGTATCCAAGATATAAGACTAAACAACCAGAATCTGGAATTCTTCCCCAGTTCAACAAACAATGCATCCCGCAACCCAGTTCTTATCAATGTGACCCAAGGCTGTCCTGGAGACAACACGTGCAAGGTAGGATTTTCACACCAACTATGTCTATATTGGATGTTCACCTGTTGTTTCATTAAATAATTTATTATAACCATTCTTTGTATGTGAAGATAATGTTACTGATCCACCAGCCAGAGTAACACTTCATCAATATTTTTCCAGCAAGACTGGGGGATTTATATGGAGCCATTAAAAAAAATGGCTTTGACCTTAGTGGCATCATGGTCTATTTAACCAAGATATATCCAGCCACAGGCTTCTACTGCCCCAACAACAAATTGCTCAAGAATAATAGTATTTTATTTTATTTATTTATTTTTTTAAATATTTTATTTATTTGACAGAGAGAAATCACAACTAGGCAGAGAGGCAGGAAGAGAGAGAAGAGGAAGCAGGCTCCCTGCGGGACAGAGAGCCTGATGTGGGGCTTGATCCCAGGACCCTAGGATCATGACCTGAGCCGAAAGCAGAGGCTTTAACCCACTGAGCCACCCAGGTGCCCCAAGAATAATAGTATTTTAATTACCAAACTCTTAATGCCATCCCAGAGATCTAACTGAATTAACTCATTTTGGAAGAGTTCATCATATCATGTATTTTAAATGCCCAGCTATCACTGTTTTGACTATAAAGTCAACAACAACAAGAAACCCTGAATGGTAACTTTCTTCTGGTAGTTGGACTTGAAATTCTCCAAAATATATTTTCTCTGAGCCTATGTTTTACTTTACGGATTTTGTATGCTCTTCCAAAAGCTATTTAAATATGTGAATCTGTCAGCTCTGCATGACCTTTCAAAGGAAACACATTTATATCTTTTGAACATTTATTGAGCTCTGACTACCGCCATGCCCTGGGCTTGCTTCTAAATGTACAAAAATGAATCCTTTTCATATGACTAGAGGAGTACTGCCAATGTGCCAGGCACTGCTTTACATAGATGAATCCATTTAATTCTGCTGAAGGACTGCTGTGTACAACCAGCATTGTTATTACCCATTTATGTCAACGACAGATAAGGAAACTGAAGTTTAGAAAGGTTATGTAACTCAACTAAATCACATCTTAACAGTGGGACTGAGATCAATACCATCTCAGCTCTCAGAAATTCCCTTTTAAATACTTTCATTTTGGATATTTTGTGAGAAATCTTTTAAGAGCTCAGATAACAATAGTATGTTTCTGAGTGAGAGGCCGGCACCTGAAGAGGTCACTGTCTTTGGATCCAGAGGATCTAGGTACCAAGCTTCACCGTTGGCCTATTTCTTAGGATCTTGGGTAACAGGAGGGCCCTCTGCTTCCTCATTAGTAAAAACAGGGATAATAATCTCTACCTCAAGAGGTAATTGGTGTGATTGAAAGTGCCTTGTAACTTAGAAATTCCAGAGGGTGTTATAATACCTTTTAAAATTCTCCTTGTATTGTAGAGAATGGTCTTTATCTATTTTCTCTTTCTCATTTCATCTTTCTTTTTGTTTCTTTCTCTCCCCATTTCTCTTTTAGAAAAGAGTTGGCAATGGTAGCAGTAAGTTTTTTTCCATTTGTCAACCAACGGATAAAAAAAGTTCCAAGTGTAAATATGTAGAAAATAAGCATTTAAAAAGAACAGATATGGGGACATGCTTCTACTGTTTCCGTGGTTAGTTGCCAGTGCTTTTTACAGCTTTGCTTTCTTTTCTGCTCAGTCCAACCCCTGTCACAACGGAGGTGTGTGCTATTCCCTGTGGGATGATTTCTCATGTTCCTGCCCTGCGAACACAGCTGGGAAAGCGTGTGAGCACGTCCGGTGGTGTGAACTCAGCCCATGTCCTCCCAGAGCCCAGTGCCGGGCGGTGCCTCGAGGATTTGAATGTAGGTGGAGTTTAAAGTTGTCACCCATCCAATTAAGTTGGGTATTTCAGTTCCCTGAAGCAACCCAAGAAAATTCAGACAAAACCTGCTTTCTGAAGGAACCTGTGGCTTTTTCCCCTGACTTGAGAAGTACCATAAACCTAACATCATCATCATCATCATCTAATAATAATAATAATAATAATATCCAGATTAGCTTCATGCCTCATCCTGCCCCCTGGGTTTCCATGAGGGTGGAGGGGAGATGGGGAGTGGAGGTCAGAGCAACACCAGACCTAGATCTTTGATTATTTAAAGCTAATTTCTGGAGAAATTAACCAAGTAATATTTGGCTTTCCTTCTCTCATTGTTGGGAATACAGAGTCACATGCTAGTGTGAACTCACGGCCTAATGGAGCCTCAGGCAGTTCACACGGTCTCTATAATCTAAAACGTTCGCTGTAAATGGGGATAAAACATATAATTTATAGGTAGATAAAAAGATTTTGTGTGTATGTGATGATTTTATAACCATAAGTATAAAAAGGCAAACACATTGGGCTTTCTGATGTTTTCTGAGTATTTTCCTCAATCTGAAATGTTTCTTTGCCCATCTTCAGTACTAAAAACCAATGTTAGCGAATTTGAATACTATTTCACAATTTTGACATGTCTACATTCTACCTACAATATTATTTACATTTTCTCTTCTCTCCTACTTCAAATAATGCAATAACGTAATATTAGTTTTATTGTTAATCTTTCGATAGACATCCTTAAGTTCTAAAGTTCTTAGTCCCAGTTATGTTCTATAAAAGCATTTACATTGTTTGGAATATTTTCACAGGGCTAAAAAAAAAAAAGAGGATTTATAGAAACAGTGGCAGACCGAGAACCATACCCTTGGTGTGTATTGGTCTTTAGTCTATGCATAAAGCAGGTTAGGATTTGGACATATCGCATCTGAAAGAACTGAAATGAATCTTCAACGCTACTGCATTCCCAGTACAGAAAGAGTGGAAAGTTGGCCTCTGATTTCCCAAAAAGTCTCAATAACATTTTTTTTAAGTACGACTTATCTTAATGAAGGAAGAAAATGTAAACCAATACGAGGGGTGAATTTTTACTAACTGACAGGTATGAACCCTAGAACAGACTTTTGCTACTTTGTGTAATTTTAATTTTATGTGATCTTATGACCCATTGTATTTTCTTTCAAGTAAGATATATGGAGAAGATTAGGTCTAATAGAATAAAATACTCTTGAGAATATAGCTCATGCATCACCCTGAGTTTGCCTTTAGGGCATCCTATCAGAAAACCGAGGCTTAAAAATTTACAACCCACCTTATATATAGGTGTGTTTATTATGATAAAGCTCCCCAAAGAAAAGGTGAAATACAAATACTGTTATGTATATTGTGATTTTCCCCAGATGAGAAGTGAGTTCAGTATAGTAGTAAAATGAACCTATTTAACATCATAGACCGTATTCTTCCTTTCGAAGTTGGAGAGAGCTATAGAGATTTGTTATTTTAACAGTTATTTTAAAGCATGGAATAAGACACTTGCTGTTCCTTTCTTTCCTAATCCCAACCCCAAACTTAAATGACACTCTTGAATTTTCTCCTGCAGTGGTTTCTAACATGATCTCAATTTCCCGAATTGAGGACACAGGAATTATTTTTATAGATTTTTTTTATTTAATAATATTTACCTACGATATGACTGGCAATGTTCTGGGGGAGGAATACTGAAAAGGCCTGATTTGGGAAAAAGTTTGATGTCTTCAAAGAATGACAGGAATTTTTTGTGGTGTAGCATGTGAATAAGGAAGAGGATGGGGGCGCCTGGGTGGCTCAGTGGGTTAAAGCCTCTGCCTTTCGCTCAGGTCATGATCCCAGGGTCCTGGGATCGAGCCCCACATCGGGCTCTCTGCTCAGCAGGGAGCCTGCTTCCTCCTCTCTCTCTCTGCCTGCCTCTCTGCCTACTTGAGATCTCTGTCTGTCAAATGTATAAATAAAATCTTAAAAAAAAAATAAGGAAGAGGATGATAGCAAATGGAATTGAATAGTTAACCAAGGGTCAGATCACCCAGACTTTTGCAGGCCATGTTTAGGATTTAGGATTTCTTTCTAGATGCATTGGTAACCAGGGGATGTCTTGAGCTAAGGAGTGGTTATATTGATCTGCAGAGAGACAGAAGCAAGGACACTGAGAAATAATTAGAATAGTCTATATGAAAAGAGTTGTTTGAGTGTAGTCCCCCACAGCTGAGGCAAAGACAGCATTTTAAGGGTGATTTTTACTGAAAAGTGCCAGAAAATGAGAATAGAGAATTCACCAATACATTCACTAACACAGAGGTCATTGTGACTCGAGAAGCTTGGCTTCGGTGAAGTGATTGGCTTAAAAGGCTGAGTGGTGTGTATAAAAAAGAAAATGAGAGATGAGAAACTGGAGAAAATGAGAATGTAAAACTATTTAGAGGAGTTGTGGCAGGAAAGGGAATAGAGAATTAAGGAAGCAATGGGAGAAGGGGAGGTGAATCGTGCTTTTGGGTCTTGCATGTGTTTTGATTGTCTGATGTTGGAGCAGTTTCAGTATATTTGTATGCTGGTGGGAAACAACCAGAAGAGAGGGCAAATGATGATGCACAGAATTGCTTGATGGGGAAAGCCCCACACATCTGGTGTCACAGGTCCTGTGAATACAGAAGTCGTGAGGAAAGGAGACCCACCCAGGAGGTGGAGAACTGGATTTTCTCTACTCAAGTGAACAGTCATGGGTTTTTCCAATACCCTTATCAAGGTCCATGTCTAGTCATGCACTGAATCCCATTCATTTTCATCTTTTTTTGACATTGTTTCTACATGTAACCTTTTCTTCAATGGGAAAGAAAGGTATGGTCTGGGTTTTGGTAGCAGACCATCCAAGTTTGGTATTCTGGTCTTACTCTTTATTAGCCACATGACTGTGAAAAAAATTACTTAACTTCAGGGAGTCTCAATTTCTTCTTTTACAAAGTAGGGATGACAATAGTAATAATAATAATAATAATAATAATGTGCTCCAGAATTCTGTATTAGAAATAATACAGAAAGAACTAGCACAGTGCCTAATCCATATCAGACAATTGATACATAATGATACTAGCTTGATCATTTATAGTAATAAAGGTAATGAAGCCAACATTACAGATTTAATAAGGTTGCTCATTGGTGTTGCCTTCTCTCTTTAGGTATTGGAAATGCTGTTTTTAATGCACAAAGCAGTGAAATATTATTCAGGAGCAATGGGAATATTACCAGAGAACTCACCAATATCACATTTGGTTTCAGAACAAGGGATGACAATGTGATCATATTGCGGGCGGAGAAGGAGCCTGAATTTCTTAATATAAGCATTCAAGATTCCAGATTATTGTTTCAGTTGCAAAGTGGCAACAGTTTTTATATGCTGAGTCTGACAAGTTCGCAGTCCGTGAATGATGGCATATGGCACCAAGTGACTCTTTCCATGATGGACCCACTGGCCCAGGCCTCCAGGTGGCAAATGGAAGTGGACAACCAAGCATCCCTTGTGACCAGTGCAGTTGCCACCGGGAGCCTCAACTTTCTGAAAGATAATACAGACATTTATGTCAGTGACCGAGCTGTTGACAAAACGCAGGGCCTGAAAGGGTGTCTAGGTACAATAGAAATCAGTGGCATTTATCTCTCTTACTTTGAAAATGTTCCTGGTTTCACTCATAAGCCCCAGGAAGAGCAGTTTCTCAAAATCTCTACAAATGCAGTGGCTACTGGCTGTTTGCCGTTGAACGCCTGCAACTCCAGCCCCTGTTTGCATGGAGGAAATTGCGAAGACATCTATAGCTCTTATCACTGCTCGTGTCCCTTGGGATGGTCAGGGACACGCTGTGAACTCGACATTGATGAGTGCTTTTCAAACCCCTGTATCCATGGCAACTGCTCCGACAGAGTTGCAGCCTATCACTGCAGGTGTGAGTCTGGATACACCGGTGTGAACTGTGAAATGGATATAGACAATTGTCAGAGTCACCAGTGTGCAAACGGGGCCACCTGCATCAGCAACCCCAATGGTTATTCTTGCCGGTGTTTTGGAAATTTCACGGGAAAATTTTGCAGGTGAGCATAACGTTCAGGTAAAGCTCCATTTTCCTTGTCAAACTGGAAAGCGTTCTGAGCTTTCATCTGTCGGCTGTGCCGAACAGGAGTGACATGGGTCCCTTCCATCACAGTTTGGTCACATAGACGGGATCTCAAGTGGTGGGATGTTCCACAAGGAAGAATGGTAGTGTTTTGCCCAGATTTGAAGCAAAATGTTTTCTCCGACATCTTTGTTAGAATATGTTTCACGAACTGTAGTCCCAGAGTTTGACAGCTTTAAGGCCTCAAGAAACAAATATTTTTTGCAATAAAATGCAAAAGCTTGTTTTTTTCTTTTCTTTCTTTCTTCCTTCTTCTTTTTTTAAGATTCCTTTATTTATTTTTAGAGAGAGACAGAGAGCAAATGGGGAAAGAGGGAGAGAATCTCAAGCAGACTCCCCGCTGAGTGCAGAGCCCAGGTGGGGCTGGATCTCACCACCCTGAGATCATGACCTGAGCCAGAATCCAGAGTCAGATGCTTAATTGACTGAGCCACCAGGTGCCTCCCAAAAGCTTGGTTTTCTTATTGTTTGAGGAAGCATGACTTCTACCCCTAAAACAATGCCCTCCACTATTTCAGGCAGGTAAATCTTGTAAAATCTTGAAAAGTCTATGCTAAATTACAATTTTGAGAAAGCGAAATTATGACTCATATAAATGAACATGTTTTGAGGTTTTCATTTAAGTCATTAATTAATGAGGAAATAAGTATGATATTAAAACCAGGTCAAAAGACAACATAATTATTTATATATGTGCGTATATATAATAATTGTATATATTTTTATTACCCACATAAACATAAATATATGTACATAGAGATGAGGAAATGAAGTTGCTAATAAATGCAAAACCATTTAATCTTTTAAAAGCATTACAATTAATATTTGAAAGTATATTTTTTACCATGTGACATATCACTACGGGCAAACTCATTTCCATTTCAGTGATCATGATCCATTCATATTAATGTCATTTTTCCACAACTTACAGAGTTGTAAAATAGCTTAGTGAAGAAAATCTAAGGCATACACCCTACAAAATCAACCAGTCCTAGAGAGTCCTTTATATAACATGCAACATTCCGTCGAAAGACTACTCAGGAATATCTTTTGCCCATTTCGACATATTTCACAATTTTTTCTAAAACTACTAAAGCAGTGTTTTAATTCTAGTAATGACCTCCATCTCGTGTTACATAAACAGAAATAAAAAACAGTATTTTCCTGCTCAGTCGCATAGCTTCAGTGTTTCCACGTAGAATTCATTATTTTATAACTTAGATTGCTTTTAAATTCACTGAACAATCGAGTCATTATGGGGAGGTGAGAGGATTATTAATAACAAGTAATGCATTCCCAGACTTTGGCAGGAACACCTGGAGTGGGTTGACAGCCTGTAGACTTAACACTAACTCAGAGCTGGTACCCTGATGGGATGAGTCTCCCAGCAGACAGAACAGGTAGCCATATCTGTTAGAAGATGTGTTCTGCTGTTCATTTATTGCTGTTCAGAACCTGTGAAGGCAGGGCACCGCATCAGGTGTCAGTGTTGACATTTTAGTTGTACGTCACTTTCCATGAGTTAAAACGGACTCATTGGCCAACAGGCAAAGTGCCTGTTTTAAAAGCAAAAGACATTCAGCATCAAAATTAATAGTATTGCCATGGACACTTGGGTAAGTAAAGTCAACATATATGCCCCAGGAACTAGTTCTCCCGTAGTTTTTCCTGCCCAACTCATCAAAATCAAGTCTCAAAAATTAAAGTTCTCAAAAGTACCTTCTAATGAGATGCAAAAGTTGTTTATTAAACGGAAGATGTATACAAAGCTTCACATTTGCATTGCTAATTGACCTCTTTCAAAGCTGGCTGACATTTTTGGTTCTTTTGAAAAGTCCTTATGATATTTTCTTTTTAAAGTCGAATTGATTAGCTCTTGTGGGAAGAGACACACTTACCGTCCTATAGGCTAGTTTCTCCATATTAGCGGCAGCGTGCACAACAGGACAAAATTAAATTCATCTTATATTTCCTGAACATGAATTATGTACCGGATACCATGCACAGTGGGTCATGAACAGCACTCCTAAAATCACTTCTGGTCAGTCCCTTCACACTCCTGGATTTTTCCTTTGCTTTCAAGTTCTGCTCAGCTTCTAACAATTTGTTCTGCCTTTATAAGGATTCCTTATTACAGCTTTGCTGTAACACAAAAGAGCCACCCTCTTGAATTTCCCATACAGTTGCCCCCGAGCGCTACATACAATCGTCCTGGACAGCATTTGGCTTGCATTCTGCTCAGCTATGAATCATTAGGTAGGGAACAGCAAGTGTTGGCGGGGTAACAGGAGTTCGGCTCTGAGAGCCTACAGAGAAATCACATTAGTGCTCGGGTACCAGAGTGCTGTCCTTGCTTTCCTGGCCTTTATAGAGATGCAATTTTCCATGGCCTGTGTTGATTTATTAGCCAGACAGCAGCAAACCAAGCTATAGCGAGTTTCTTCCCAGTCCTAAATTTATTGCCACTCCACGGCATGGATCTTATCTCATCAATGAAAACTGTAGGAATGGAAGATATATACCTGCTTGTTACAGCGCCCTCCAGCAGGAGCTGTTTACGGAAAGTGATTGTGTCTAATGCAGCACAATTAAGCATCTGTAGCTCAGCCAGCCTGAGTACTTAATTAGTTTGGCATCGACTACATATACGAACTTTTCCAAAAAGTTTTCTTGAATGAAATGAACAAGATGAACAGCTGTTCTTTTATCTCCCTAGACACACCAGATTACCCTCGACAGTCTGTGGGAATGAGAAGACAAATCTCACTTGCTACAATGCCGGCAACTGCTCCGAGTTCCAGGGTGCGTTCACATGTCTGTGCCCACCAGGTTTTACTGGGGAATGGTGAGTCCCCTTAGAACTTAATAGAAGAAAATTCTGGGTTGAAAAACAGTGGGATTATACAAGGTTGATGTCTTCTCTCATTTTTCATCTCAGTTCCCATAGGAAAACCCAGGCTGAAATATAGGTTCGACCAGAGTCAGATAATAAAAAAGAAGAAAAATCACTGTTTAGGTCAAAGCAAAGAACACTTCATTAGCCAAGACTTCAAATAAGAAAATACGTTTTTTTGAAAAAATGTAAAATGTGCTATTTTTCTTTCTGATAAGGACTTCTGGTTTCATGTTTCTTTCCTGCTGACTCTAATAAGCGATGCAAATATAGTTGTTGTTGAAGTAAAATAAAATATACCTAGAAGATTGCCTCATAGAATGATCTAGAACCCCAAAAGTATATACACCTTAGCTGTATGAGCCCATCTTTCCCAGAGAAACCCTTCAATAGTTCTTCACCTAATATGGGAATGATGATATGGAGTTGGCCAGTGGCTTCAGACGATGGCTAAAAATGCAGCCAAATTTGGAGATACATTTGCCGGGCCAAAGGTGAGGTTAAAAATTAAAAAAAAAAAAAAAGGAATATACTACACAACTTTTCTCAGCTTCTCAAAAGGATCAGTGTCCTCAAAATGATTCTATACCAGGGCTCTCTCTATGCTCTTACATATCTCTATATGAGGAGATAATAAATAGTTCACCATTTGTTGAGCACTAAGTCATGCATCTTCTAAATATCATCTCTAATTGTTATTCCTTTCACTTAGCATTTGCATAATCTGAGGCTGAGGAATTAAGTTAGAGGTCAGCTGCCAATCCAGGTGTGTGCTGCAGGGAGATCCAGCTGCCCTCAGGGCCTGGGCTGGTCATTTGGATGTTCTGACAGAAATGAATAAATCTTTGCTTGCAACAATTCAAAAAAATGGGAAAAGTGCTCCTTCATCTCATTTGCCGTCCGGCACAAGATAGAGATCTCTAATCAAACTTCCCTCATTGAACAAATTAGATAAATGAAAATACAAGGCATTTGACAGAGTTCGATTGAATGAATTTTTCTCAAAAGGGAAGTTAATAAAATTATGGGTATAATTTGTGATCCGTGACAACTGCAGTCTGGAGTCATTGGAATTTTCACTTCTCCAGCTGGCTCTTTCGGCACAAGATACAGGTATATGGCCATTTTTACAAAATAGCTGACCATCTCGGATATACCTGCCTTTTACCCAGTCAGCATTCAGTGACCAATCTAGCTCTTGCCTTCGCAGCCTGCTTTCAGTGGCAGGCTCCAAGCAGCCCCCGCAGACCTGCCGTACGTGTGCACAGAAGGACGGAGTCCTTGAGCATATTCTATTTTCTAGTGAGCCCCTTCTACCATGCCACGTACTGTTAACCCAGACCATTCAGCTGGCCTCCAATTCCACATCCCTCTGAAACAGTGCAAATATTTCCTTGTCCTAAATATTTCCTTGACCAGCTCATTCCCTATATTTAAGTGCTGGTTATTTCCTGACTCCGTGTCACAGGTGAATGCTTCATGTCACACTCACGTTCCGTGGCACAAGGCACAGACGCATCCCAAGCCTTGGATTATTTTTCTGCTCCTCACACATTATCCCTATTTACAACAAACATTTCTTTTTCCTCCAACATTTGTTTAAAAGACGAGTCTTGAATTTAAATGCAAATAACTTCTTTGAAATGTGGTAAGAAAAGGAAGCTCCAAGTTTTCCTTCCTCTCCGGTGACCCTCCTCTGGCTCGACTTCTCTGTTCCAAATAGATTTCTAAAAGAGTGACCACATGTTTAATAGATGCTGTACTTTCAAAGTCCTTAAGCATGGTCAGTTAATTCACTGCGTGTTCATGGATTTATTTATTTCGATTGTTGATCTATTAATTAATCTCTAATGAAAGCTCCGGTAATGTTTATAATGAATGTGTATGTGTGGTACTCTGTGCACCTCAAAAGAGATATAGGGGCGCCTGGGTGGCTCAGTGGGTTAAGGCCTCTGCCTTCAGCTCAGGTCAGGATCTTAGGGTCCTGGGATCGAGCCCCGCATCAGGCTCTCTGCTCAGCGGGGAGCCTGCTCCCCGCACGTCTCCCCACCATCTGCCTCTCTGCCTACTTGTGATACTGTCAAATAAATAAATAAAATAAAATAAAAAAGAGAGAAGTAGATAAGAAATGGAGAAAGAAGAGCCTGAGAAGACTGGAAAACACTAGAGAGTCTCCCAAGGCCTAGGGGCATGGGACTTCCTTAAGGTCAAAGATATTGAAAAGCTGTGTTCCTGCAAATTGCCTCCTCTTCTGTCTGGCTAGACCCCCGACTTTATAGTGTCATCCTGGCAGGTTGCAAATGATGGATGGTGTGAACACTCCGGCCCACCCAGGACAAAGAGTGCTTGGCAGCCTCTCCCAAGTTGTCAGGTTTTGCTCAGATCTAATCGGAGAGGCCTCCTTCCAGTCCAGAAGCCTGAGCCAAAAAAGGAAAACAAAAATGTCTCAGCTATGCTTGGTATCCAGCGGGATAAGGAGCTGTTCTCCTGGGAAGAAATCTTTTTTTCCTTTATACTTCGGGTTGGCCCTCCCCATCCACCCTGCTATCCCCCTTCATTTTGAGCCTAGTGATTCGTCGATGACCCAGGCAAGCAGGTTTTACCTTTTGGGGGGCGAGGAATGAAAAGTGGTTTACATTACACTTGGACACCCTAAGTTGCTCTTTTGGGATTCTTGAAGCTAGCATTGTATATGAATTTCCCAAAGCAAAAGAGATACTTTAGCTACTGCTCTATCCAAAGGCCTAACTAGAGTGTTTGGCATATGGTAAGTGCTAAATACACAAGTACTAAACGACTGAATGAAAGTGACTGGTGAGTTTACCGAAGAACAGGTTGCTGGCCGAAGGTCAGGGGAAAGATGACAGTGTCCCAGGGAAGAGGAAAATTTCAGTCTACCTTAGTATTGATATCACTTGTTGGGGAAAATTTAGCTTTTGAAAGTCATTCTACCTGAATATTTTAAAAATATTTTAAAATTTTTCTTTTTTTTTTTTTTTAAAGATTTTATTTATTTATTTGGCAGACAGAGATCACAAGTAGGCAGAGAGGCAGGCAGAGAGAGAGAGAGGAAGGGAAGCAGGCTCCCCGCTGAGCAGAGATTCCCCATGCGGGGCTCAATCCCAGGACCCCGAGACCATGACCTGAGCCGAAGGCAGAGGCTCTAACCCACTGAGCCACCCAGGTGCCCCTTCTTTTTTTTTTTTAAGACTTTATTTATTTGACAGACAGACACCACAAGTAGGCAAAGAGGCAGGCAGAGAGAGAGGAGGAAGCAGGCTCCCTGCTGAGCGGAGAGCCTGATGTGGGGCTTGATCCCAGGACCCTGAGATCATGACCTGAACTGAAGGCAGAAGCTTTAAGCCACTGAGCCACCCAGGCGCTCCAGGAAGTGAAATTTTCTAATTACCTACTTTTGCTTTTTGTTGAAAAATAGGATTCCAAAAAGAAAAAAAAGAAAAAGAAGATTCCAAAGGAAAGTAACCCCAAATCTTCAAGAATAAGCTGTTCTTTCCTTCTATTTTTGATGGGTTTTCCTTCCCCCAAAGCCCGAGGGCATGGATGTAGTAGAATCCTGACACAGGGGCACAGGGCTGCTCTGTAGACTCCAGGTTGGCAAAATACAGCCTCACGGTTCCCGTGTGTCCCCAGTAAACTGAAACGATGGCGGCAAAGATGGTAAATGCCCTTTGGGGACAAAACAGCCTTTCCTCAGGTTTTTTTCTTGCTTTCTCAAAACTCGCACCTGTTTTTTCATTCTAATTACCTGGGCGTGTGTACAGATTATTTCCCTTAAAAACGACATTTGGGACAGGAATTTTAAGGACTATGTCCCCACATCATGACGTGTACGCAAGTTGCATGGGAGTTGGTAAATCAGACCGTACTGTTCCAGATAGATAAGGCAACCTTTTTCCTTTCCCCATTTCACAGCCAATTTATTCAACAGAGACCAAGGCTGCTGCTGTTTCTGCTTCTGTTCAAGGTGCGAAAAGGACGTGGATGAGTGCGCCTCCGACCCGTGCCTCAATGGAGGTCTCTGCCAGGACCTGGTCAACAAATTCCGGTGCCTCTGTGACGTGGCCTTCGCGGGCGAGCGCTGCGAGGCGGATGTAAGCGGGATCTCCTTTTATGTGTCTCTCTTACTGTGGCAGAATCTCTTTCAGCTTCTTTCTTACCTCATTCTGCACATGAACGACGAGGCAGTTGTCGAGTGGGGTGAACAGGAAGATGATTAACACTCATGGAAACATTCCTAAACTTAACAGCCATTGAAGCTCCAGAAATGTCTTGACACATTTGAGACTCTAAAAAAGAAAAAGAAACACTACCTTGAAAATTAAAATAAATTCAAGGACTGTTTGAAGCATACCATGAGTGTCATATGAGAATATTAAGTATTTACATATTTCAGAGATATAGGTAAAAAATATTGTTCTTAACATAACCAGAAACTTCTCATTGCGTCTACTTGTACAAGTACATTGTTTTTCTTCGTGCTTCCATATTTGAGTGACGACTACAGTAAGAACTGATTCTCTCCCACACTCCATTTCTGTGTATACTTCTGTAGTATAAGTTGCACCGTGCACCCTGATCCTAAGGCATTTATCTTCTTTCATTCCCATCTATAATTCATGACAGGACAGTTTGAAAATGACTAATTAAACTGTTTTGCATCCGTCTATGTTTTTATACATAGCTATTCAAATGAAGTGTTGCCAACTCTCTGGGAAGTTAAAAATGTATATAAAGAGAAAGCAGAGAATTACACAAGATCCCTAAAAATGGAGAAAGAAAATTTTCTGATCTCATTGGTATCAAAACTCAAATTATGCCTCACCAGTGTACTTCCTGTTTCCACAAAACCTCTCCTCCAGTAGCGTGACAGGGAGACCCTACTTCCATTTCTTTTTCCTGTAATAGTTTCTACTCAAATAGAGTACTTTTTGGTTAATTGTTTATAAATTTTCACCTTGCTGACATTTCTGTCAAATAGACTGATTTGAATTGCTTTTTGAAGCATATTTAATAAAAATAAGTACCGTTGTATATCCACACACCAAAAAGCATATATTATAAACCTTGATTTCTTGGAAGCATATTTTTCTAAAATTTTCAAGTATCATCTTTAATTATCTTTCAGAAAAAAAAAACAGGGAATCATAATAGCTTTCATTATCAAAATATATTTGACATTGTATTTCTTTAAAAATATATACCTGAAATGATGGCTCTACAAAGTAAATTAATAAGCTATGCAAAAAAATTATAGCTATTTCTTAGCTTTAATTGACTAAATATAATAATAATAATTGAAAGAACTTTATTTGAGAATATTTTTAATTCCTTCCACTGGCCTGTTAGAATTTCTGCTAAATATCTCTGTGTGGGTATATCCTTCCAAAGAAGACATTGTGCTCATTTAAATGGAAAAGTGGTTTGATCCTATGAATTAATTTAGAAAACAGCTACAATAACAATGACCTGACAAATACAGTTTTGTAAATGTGTCTATGTCTTTCGGAGCTGCCCTGGTTTGACAACACGAGGTTGATTTATCCTTTGGGTGATATCCAATAGTCGTTTGGCCCCGATTGTGTAAAGAAAGTTATTTTTCTGTGGAAATGACCAAGGAAGACCTAAATATACCAATCAAAACAAAAGGACAAAATGGTATACCATGAAAACAAAGGAAATGGATTCAATTCTATCTTTCAATAGTCCTAGAAGATTTTATGCAGCAAATTCATACCCTCTAGGACACTGGCAGTCATTTCAAATGGGAAGCAACTGATTCTGAAGTCTTCCCTTTATCCTCCTTCTTTCCCAGCACGCACCTTCCTGCTGTCTCAGATGGATCCCTTCCAAACATAGACTTTGCGACAAGAGATTGGGGAAAACCCCTTCCATGTTTGCATTCCCAGATATTTGAAGCAAGCATAAAATAGATTATGGCCACGTACATATGGCTTCACATTGACTCCGTTTTTGGACATATCTGTACTTACCTACTTCCGTGTAATTTTTACCTTTCAGATATATGTGTGCCATTCACAGACGCTTTCTCTCTGAAATTCTTTTGTCCCTGTGTGACTGTCACTGTCAACCACTTTTCTGTTTTCCAAATGTCTTGTCATGAGACGCCTGACTTAAAAAAAAATACTTTCCCATCTCTATTTTTCTCTATTTTTAATTGCATTGTGTATGATTCTGCCTTTTACGTATTTACATAGAAAAATAAAACTTGTGTCTCTGTATCTCTACTTCTCATCCTCTGACAACTGTCTTCATTTGACTTGACTGTTTCTTGCGTGGTTAAGATGTCCACAAGCCAGACACACGCCCATGCATATGCACGTGCGTGCACGCGCGCACACACACACACACACACACACACACCTCATAATGAACACCCGAGCATCAGTGCTCATCTTCCTGAATTGAGGTCTGCTTCCCCAGATGTGTCCCTGTAAAGTAAATACTGGTGGGCATCACCGGTGGGTACAGGGTCCCGTGTACTTTACCTCCTTGGCAAGTATACCTCTGGCTGGCGTTCTAGAACTGATTATATCCCTAATTGTTCTCACTATTGGTTTACAGTGTCTCTGCCCATAGTACGCATAGTTCAACCTGCTCCATAGAGAAGCCATCTCACCTAAATGACAGAAATTCACACAAACTCTTGTAGAACAAGTCTCTGAAACAAAACTTGTATTTAGTTGAATAACAGATCATTTCTTTTTGCTTATTTTTAAGATGTAATATATGAGCTCAATGAGGCCATGTCTTTGTGTGTGTGTACATGAAAAATGGTTTTTATTACTCTCCTTTTTAGGGAGCAGGGAAGTAGAGACAATGGAACGTTTGCAGAAATTAGTGTTCGTCCAGCATGAGGAAACAATTAAATTCCAGTAGCACTATTGAGAACCTATCCTGTGCCAGAGACTGTGATGAGCTGTTTTTAAATATACTTTTTTTCAGTATAAGAGCAACCAAAGTCTCTCACCTCCCCAAATCTTGACTAAATTGTGCTTAAAGATCCTTTTACCGTTTCTGAAATTATTCAGCTTAATTTTGTAAAATTAAAGTGCAGTTTCTTCTGGAAATGGTGATACATAAAATTTGCGTTTAGTGATTAAGGTAGGAAACCAATGAAAAGAAATCTATGTTGTCCAACTGCCAAAATTATTACTAATATGGACTATCTCCCTTCTTTCTTCTTTTAATTTATGCAACAATAGCTTAATGACTCCCTACCATGTGCTATGGTCTGGATTAGGTGATGAGAATACAACTACAAATTAGGCACAATGCTTGCTGACAACAAGTTGAAGGGCTGGTAGGGATGTGGGTAACCAAACAGTGAAGGACAGTTCCTGGGTCGGTGTTAGGATAAAACCAAGTACCAGCTATAAAGCAGCACTTAGGAGGAGCATTTTGCTCAGACTTCAAGGTGCCTGTGGAAGGTCTCAAAGCCAAAGCTGGGACTCAAAGGTAAACAGGGGTCAGGCTGTGACAGGAGGGATGGAATAACAGAGACTGCTTCTGGCAGAAGGGGCTGCAGAGCCCCTGCACAGTGACTGGAGCACAGTGACACGGTGACTGTGGGAACACAGTAAGACTGAGGCCACAGAAGGACCAGAAATGAATCCTTGTAAGTCAGATCAATGACCTTGGCTTTCTTCTAAGTAATGCGGTTCAATCAGAAAAGTAACAAGATCACACTTGCACTTGAGAAACATCAATTGGACTTCTATGCAGAGAATGGATTAAAAGAAATGCAAGACTAGACCCCCAAAGACACATTTACGGGGCTATCGCAGTAATACAGATAAAAGGAAATGAGCTTGGAGCTACCTTATATGGTCCAAGGGGATTCGAGGAGGGGTAGCTGAACAAAGGTTGAAGCTGTACGACCTACAGGACGATTGTTTGGAGAAGACGTATTTCTGAGCAGATACTCCAGTTAAATTTGGTGAATGTTTTAAAGTATTTGTAGATTTAGGGGCGCCTGGGTGGCTCAGTGGGTTAAAGCCTCTGCCTTTCGCTCAGGTCATGATCCCAGGGTCCTGGGATCGAGCCCCGCATCGGGCTCTCTGCTTGGCGGGGAGCCTGCTTCCTCCTCCTCTCTCTCGCTCTGCCTGCCTCTCTCCCTACTTGTGATCTCTGTCTGTCAAATAAATAAATAAAATCTTTAAAAAAAAAAAGTATTTGTAGATTTAATAAATGAATAAATATAAGGTCACTGGGATATCCAAATACTGCTACTAATTAGTGTGAATAATCCAATCTGGAATTCAAGAGAGATAGCTGAGCTGGGTGTGTAAATTTGGGTGTCATGTTATACATCTATTGATACTTTGTATTCCAGTCTCCATATCTATTATCCATTTGTATTATTTCTTATTATCTTTTCCAGTTTTATTGAGATATAAATGACATAGAGCATGTGTAAGTTTAAAGTATGCAACTGGTTGATTTGATTCACTTACATATTGCAAAATGGCTGCCATCATAGCCTTCGCTAAAATGCCTCCATCTCATTACCTAATTACCATTTCTTTTTTTGTGGTGAGAACATCTACCATCTATTTTCTTAGCAACTTTTAAGGGTGCAGTACAGTAGTATTGTGAACTGTTAGTCACCATGCTGAATATTTGAATAGAACTTACTCATCTTGTAACTGAAAGCTGGTGTCCTTCGACCAGCATCTCTCCTTTCCCTCACCCCTCTGCTCCCGGCTATCATCATGCTACTCTGTTTCTGTGTTTTGTGCAATGTTTTTAGGTTTTCTATATGAGTGGAATCATACAGTATGGTCTATTTATTTTCTGTCTGAATTATTTCACTTAGCATTATGCCCTTAAGATCCAAATGGCAGCATTTCATTCCTTCTCACGTGGAGTAATATTCTTTTGCATATACTTACCAGATCTTCTTTAGCCAATTACCTGTTATTAAATATGTAGGTTGTTTTCATACCTTGGCTGTTGAGAATAATGCTGCAGTTAACATGGGAGTACAGATAGCTCTTTGAGACAATGGTTTCATTTCTTTTGTATATATACCCAGAAGTGGAACGGCTGAATTATTCAGTAGTTCTATTTATAACTTCTTTTTTTTTTAGTATATATTTTTTTATTAGTATTTAAATTTATTTATTTTTTCAGCATAACAGTATTCCTTGTTTTTGCACAACACCCAGTGCTCCATGCAATACGTGCCCTCCCTATTACCCGCCACCTGTTCCCCCAACAACCCACCCCCGACCCTTCAAAACCCTCTGGTTGTTTTTCAGAGTCCATAGTCTCTTATGGTTCGCCTCCCCTTCCAATTTTCTTTTTTTTATAAACATATAATGTATTTTTATCCCCAGGGGTACAGGTCTGTGAATCGCCAGCTTCACACACTTCACAGCACTCACGATAGCACATACCCTCCCCAATGTCCATAACCCCCTCCCCCCCCATGTATAACTTCTTAAGGAATCTCCATACTATTTTCCATAGTGCCTGCACCAATTTACATTCCTACCGACTGTGCATTAGGGTTACCTTTTCTCTATATCCTCGCTAACACTTATGTCTTTTTGATGATAGCCATTCTGACAGGTGTGAGGTGAAATTTCATTGTGATTTGGATTTATATTTCCATGATGATTGATGATGCTGAATGCCCTTTCATGTGGCTGTTGGCCATTGATATGTCTTCTATGGAAAAATGTCCATTCAGTTTCTCTGCCCATTTTTTAATCAGATTGGGGCTTTTGGGCTATTGAGTTATATGAGTTCTTCATACAATTTAAATATTAACCCCTTAACAGATATAAGATTTGCATGTATTTTCTTGCATTCCATAGGTTGCCTTTTCATTTCATTGATGGTTTCCTCGGCTCAAAAGCTTTCTAGTTTGACATAATCCCACTTGTGTACTTTTGCTTTTATGGCCTTTGCTTTTGGTATCAAATCCAAAAAAAAAATCATTGCCAAGACCAGTATCAAGAAACTTACACCATATGTTTTTGTCTAGGAATTTTACAGTGTCACGTCTTACATTCAAGTTTTGAATCCATTTTGAGTCGATTTTTGTATATGGTATAAGAAAGGAATTCGTTTTATTCTTTGGTGTATGGCTATTCAGTTTTCTTAACAGCATTTATTGAAAAGATAATCCTTATTTTTGGCTCTTTTGTCATAAATTAATTGGCCATATATGGGTGGATTTATTTCTGGACTTTCGATTCTGTTCCATTTGTCTATGTGTCTGTTCTTATGCCAAACCTATACTGCTTGAAATCAGGAAGTATGCTGCCCCCAGCTTTGTTCTCCCTTCTCAAGATTGCTTTGGCTATTCAGGGTCTTTTGTGGTTCTATATACGTTTTAGGATTGTTTGTTCTACTTCTATAAAAAATGTCATTGGAATTTTGATAGGAATTGGATTGAACCTGTCCATTGCTCTGGGTATGGACGTTTGAACAATATAAATTCTTCCAGTTCATGAGCACAGAATATCTTTCCATTATTTGTGTCTTCTTCAATTTCTTTTATCCCCATCTTATAGTGTTTAGTGTACAAATCTTTTACCACCCTGGTTAAACTTATTCCTGAGTATTTTATTCTTTTTGTTGTTATTGTAAATTGGATTATTTATTTCTCTTTCAGATAGTTTGTTGTTGGCATGTAGAAACACTATTTCTTTTTGTATGTTGTAACAACCCTTAGAAGGAAACATAAGGAAAAAACTTTATGACCCCAGTCTTGGCAATGATTTCATGGGTATGGCACCAAAAGCACAGAGAGCAAAAGTGAGAATAGACAAATAGAACTACCTCAAATTTCAAAACTTCTGCATAGCAAAGAAACAATCAATCAAATGATTTTTATCCTTCACTCTGCTAGTGTGTATTACATTGTTTAGTTTTTATATGTTGAACTGTCCTTGCATCCCAGAGATAAGTCTCACTTGACCATGATATATAATTCTCTCAATATACTATTGAACTTGCTTTCTTAGTATTTTGTTGAGATTTTTGCATCTATGTTCATCAAGGCTATTGGCCTGTGGTTCTCTTTTCTTGTGGTATCGTTTGGCTTTTGTATCAGGAAAATGCTGACCTTTTAAAATGAGTCTGGATATTTTTCTCTCTTCATCATATTTTTTTTGAAGTGTTTGAAAAAGATTGGAGTTAATTCTTCTTTAAATGCTTGGTAGAATTTACCAGTGAGGCCATTTGGTGCCGGGCTTTTCTTGGTTGGGAGGTTGAGTGATCACATTTCTATCACCAAAATAACTATTGTGAAAAGATAGAAAAGGAAGAGATGATACTTTTGAAATTGTGAATAATGGCATGCACTAGCACTGTTTTTAATTTGAGAGGCTCTCATATTTGTAAGTCCAGTCTTCCCCCCTTATAATATCTCTGAGAGGCATTATTATCTTTATTTTAAAGATAAATGAATAGAGATTTTAAAAGGTTACCTGAATTTCCCCAGGCCAAGTATCCAGGAAGCATCAAAGTTAGGGTTTATCCACATCATTTACTTCCAAGTCTAATGCTAAAGAGAGGTTTGAGGTCTGTCAGTTAGGACCCAGGAAAGGGATCTTGGAGTAATTATCAGGAGTTTCCCTGTGATTGTCATCCAGACTGGTCAAGAAATATGTTCGGAATGGTTTGGAATCCATCAGGAATGGTATGGAAAACAAAATGAGAACTCCTTTTCAATGCAACCCTTAATTGTTGGTGCCTCTGGCTCGTTTTTGCAACATCTCTCAAAGGAACTCACACTAAT
The DNA here is from genome assembly GCF_922984935.1 of Meles meles. Lineage (NCBI taxonomy): Eukaryota > Metazoa > Chordata > Mammalia > Carnivora > Mustelidae > Meles > Meles meles. The sequence continues at coordinate 32,821,581 of NC_060082.1, read as the reverse complement.
AGAAATGACGGCGAGGGTAACTAGAATAACCAAAGAATGGGGATTTGAGGAGTAAGCAGACATGTCTGACTGTTAATGTGACTCTTTATCCTGGCTACATGAAGAGCCTAAACATACATGCATATTAATGGATGACCTGACGGAGGGAACCTGTTCAGAAAAGGACTAGGATGGGAGGCATTCTTTGAGACCCAGTAAGTCTAACAAGTGATAGGAAATTCTCCTCCACACTAAAAAATTTATAGAACTCATTAAACTAAGAGAATAAAGCAGAAAGTAAAAATAAACTCAGCAGGGATTTGGAGTCATTTGTGAATGACAGAGTCACAGATGGTTTCTGAGAGGGTTAGAGCTATGCTTGATCATAAAGGCTGATGTCAAGGATGATGCCAACTGGCCTGCATCTCGGGCTTCTGTGGAGAACAGAGCACTGGCCAGTGGCACATGAGGCTTCCTCTCTATGGCAGTCTCTTCATGCTCTCAGTTTGGCCTTCAGGAACAAGATACCCAGAATGACATTCTCTACAAATTATTATTTTAAAAAACACTGTCACTTTTCACTGAGTTTCTACTAATTAGCATTCAGGAAGGAGTAAATATAGCACTAACATAAGAAACGGTTCTGAAATGTTATTTTGATGTATTTCAATCACTGGAATCAGGTCTGATTCAGTGCACTAATCTGTTTTCCTTTCATCTTTTCACACATTATTAAGACTTCTGCTTCACCAAGTATAATTAATGCTCTTCATTTCTTAATGTGGGGTCATCACCACCAGCTTCACAGAAATCATGTAATGTAGACTTTCACCTTCAGAACACATTTCTCTATGTGTCCAAAATAGAACAGAAACAGACTATGGGGAGTGGGCCCCTGGATTGCAGGCATGACTGAGTTGGTTGGTGTTAAGCCACAGACAACTGTGAGAAATAGCCAGGTTGAATTTTGCCACTGAATTGACTAGCTAACCAACCCAAGCAGCTTTTTAGGTACCTGTCAAATTAATCTCATCATCTTTTAAATCTCCCTAATGGGATCATTGCATTGCTACAATAGTGGACTTTGTGGAAACTGGTTTTTAAAATATTTATTTATCCATTTGTCCACCATTGATCAAGAGTCTGCTATAAGCAAAGCTCTGAGCCCGAGAATGGTGGGCAACTAAAATACGCACAAAGGATGTATTCCAGCTCTCCAAGAGCTTGGGCAGGAGAACTGAGTGACTTCCTTGTACAGCTACACCCATACCGTTTTTCAATTTTGTACATCATGAAGGTATTTGAAATGTGCCCATAGTGACATATGTTGGTTATGACCAGGGTGACCATGTTATTTATTGTTCGACTAGAGTATTTTAAGAATGAAAGCAAGAACTATTAATAATCATGCTGGGACAACAGCCTACACTGATATTGTTCTGTGAAAACTGAAATATATCCTAGGTATTGCCCTAGGGGGAATGCCTTGTTTCACTGCATACACTTCCATTCTCTTCCAAATGTGGCTGAAGTCTATCATAGATCATTTCAGAAATGAGATGTACATGATACAAACCAATTAGTTGGCCGAGTAACTCAAAGCAAACAATGAGGTCAATTGCATCTTGCTAGTTACCATTTTCTTGAATGATCACCCTTATTTTATACTCAAGAACTTTGACGTTGGTTCCATCTTTTCAGAACACAGTTGTGATCAACCAAACTGAAAATTGCTGGTATGCAATCAGATATCATGCTGCTGTCTGGTTTGATGTGACGTGAATTTAATTTTTCCTAAATTTTAACTTTCACAAACAGAGAGTGTAGATTCTTATGTAACATGGCTTTTCTTCTTGAATGACTTATATTCCCTTTAGGAAATGAGGCTTCGGCTCATTGAATCCATAGCTGATCTTTTTTGTGAGAACAAATGGAATGACATGTCGAAAAGTAGGTACACTCGAGGGAATTTGCCATGTGAGCATGTTTAAATATCAAGATAACTGACTTGGAATTAGTAATTATTTTAATATTCTACTATAATATAGTATACTATATACTATAATATAGTAGATATTATAGTAGATAAAATATAAAATATTAATATTTTAATATTCTACTTAAAGCTTTCATGACTCATGATACATATTTATGGTTGTATGCATATTATTTTCCTATCTTTTGTAAAAACAAAAAATTCTTTATTTCTTTTTTTTTTAATTTTATTTATTTATTTGACACACAGAGAGAGATCACAAGTAGGCAGAGAGGCAGGCAGAGAGAGAGAGGAGGAAGCAGGCTTCCTGCTGAGCAGAGAGCCCGATGAGGGGCTCGATCCCAGGACCCTGAGATCATGACCTGAGCCGAAGGCAGTGGCTTAACCCACTGAGCCACCCAGGCGCCCCCAAAAATTCTTTATTTCTTAAAGGGCATAAAAATCATGGCTATTATCTTTTACTCACAATTCAAATTTCTGAGTCACAGAGTGTTGTATATAAACTGCAGAAATCTATTGGAAACTAACTGTATACAGAAAGGAAACAGCATGTTAATACAGCTCATCCCAAACAAATGGGCATTTGCAGTGAAATGTATTTAATCACTTGGAAAGCGTATTCATGATTCTCATTGTCTACCTGGGTTTAATTCAGTTTCACATGTGACTCTGAGTATATATTACTTCCACCCATTTCTCCTACCATTTTTTTTTCCTTCAGCTAAGACAGCAGAAGAGATGATTTATTGTACACGTGTTACATTCAGCCACAAATGAACACAGAGTTGTCCCAAAAAGTCACAGGTCCAGGGCAAAGGGCCAAAACAGTCGGTTTTGGTATGAACAAGGCGGATCTCTCAAAGGTGGTATCTGCGATCAGATGGCAGATCCACTGAATCAAGCTCTAGAGAGTAGGCATGCGGCCCAACAATTGGTACCAGCGTCCCTGGCCTCTGGCTTTCCTTATTTCTGCTCCTGTGGCTCTGCTGGTGCACAAGCTAGCGGTTTACTTGGACTCTGCCTCATCTTTCTTCTTTTACGCTTCAGCCTGCGCATTTGCTTCTTCCTCCATTTGGCTCTCATGGCACAGAGGTTTCCAAGAAGATGGCGCTACTGCCGAGAGACTCTCCTACCATTTTTTTGATAATCCTGTGCAGATAGCAAGACTCTGCTGTAAAGGAAAACTGAGATAACAGTGTATTTGTCATTCAGAGTGGTAAAGTACATAGTAATGCCTGATAAATGACTGAAATCACTCAAGTTGATAACCTAAAACTCAGGGGGAAAATTACATTTTTAAAGTAAAAGTTCCTTTAAAAGATTTTATTTATTTATTTATTTATTTGTCAGAGAGAGAGAGAGACAGACAGACAGCTCAAGCGGTGGGGAGCAGCAGGCAAAGGGAGAAGCAGGCTCCCCACTGAGCAGGAAGCTGGATGTGGGACTCCATCCCAGAACCCTGGGATCATGACCTGAACTGAAGGGAGACATTTAACCGTCTGAGACTCCCAGGGGCCCCTCCCTTTGAATTTTTTAATAGCCAGCATCAAGTTATGTATATAATAGTACTCAATAAATATTCACTAACTTACTGATATAATGAGTAAGTGTTTTTGAAGTAAGTTCAAAGTGGCATCTTCTAGCTTAGAGAATCGTGTGTGTGTATGTATTCAACTTACCTCACAGTTATTGAAATTAATGAAAGTGATAGTACATATTAGGTACAGAAAGTTGGCCCATTTTCCCTACCAATTTTGCAAAACGCAAAAGGCAAGTCTCAGTCATTGGTGACCACTTCGGGAATGAGATTGTCTTAAGGATAAGTGAGTCACACCCTCCATGAAGGGAACATTTCCATCCAAAACCCAATGCACAGGAACCCTATTATTTATGCTGAAGTGGAATTTGGTATAACCCGGCTTTTTCCTGAGCCAATTCCAGAGGAAGCTGAGATGCCTAAAGACATGGGCTCACACCTCTAACATAACCCTGTGGACACCCAAAAACACTCTCAGAGCGGTCCTCGTGGATATATTTAATGTGACTTTCTCTTTGCTTTTAGAAAAGCATTCCATTTTATCAGATGGACAGAACCCCTCAAAATCTCAGTGACGGGGAGAGGAGCGTAACTTCTCCTCAAAGATAAAAATGTTTGAATTATTCAAATCCATGTCCTCTTAACTCCTCTACAGAAAGAGCCAACCACTGTTGCAACTTTGAAAAAAGACATTTGAAAGGATATGTTGCTTATTTCTTTTTGAACCTTAAATCCTCATTTCATTCCTCTTTTCCTGGTCAAAAGATATGTTCTCAAACCTTAACTTGAAACCTTCCTTGCTCCTCTCCCTTACCCTGTCAGCCCTGGGAGTGGTGTCACGTTTTCCCACCGTCCCAAAGGCACCTCTATCCTCTGTCATAACATTTCCTATTTGTGGAGCACTTATTCCGAGACAGGCCCTGTGCTAAGATCATTACACACATTATCTTATTTGTCATTCACAAAAGTCGCAAGACTTGGGTAATGGCATTTCCCCATTCTGCTGATGAGAACCTGAAATCAGGGAGAGGTTAGGTCCCTTTCCCAAGGATATCCAGCTCAGAAGTGGCAGTAAAGCGTCCACAAGGCGGGGTATGTTTACCTCTAACCAATGAGCAATACTGCAATACTATATCTGTCTCCTTGTCCTCCATCCTGTGAGCCACAGGAAGGTAGAAAGAATGTCTTATTTACCTTTGCTACTTCAGTGCCTGGCCATGGTGCCCGATAGAGCAGGTGCCTGGGTATATCATGAAGGAGGAAGTGACTGGGGAGGTGCGCACAGAGGAGGAAATGAGGGTGTTTCCAGAGGTGGGGAGAAAGGAAGTTTCACACAGCATACAAGATCCAGGCCTTAAAGAATGAGCAGGAATTTTCCTAGCAAAACAAAAAGCATACTCCCCCCCTTACCTCCCCCCAAAGTGTTTCTGTTTTGTTTTGTTTGATTGTTTGTTACCAAAGTGTTAATTACATTGTTTTGTTTGTTTGTTTGTTTGTTGTTTTTTGGTTTTTCACTGAAGAAATTAAGTTACAAATAAAGTTGTGTGCTTGTTAGCAAAGAGAGCTCTGAATGCCCAGTCTTTTTTTCCGGTAAAAAAGCCACGTAAGGTGTATAATTATCTGCTGCTTTGATTACTAGTTCTTCTTTCTATAACTGCATTTTGATATGTGTGAGGGTTTGTGAAAGGAAAACCTGGGAAGCTACCATCAGAGCCACAGACTTCCCCAGGAATCACCTAGCAGGGCTGAGAGATGGGAGAGAAGGAGGAAATTTGTGGGCCCTGGGCCCCGAAAGATAATAAACATCACACGGATTGTCAAAGAGGCCCGAAGCCAGGAGAGGGGAAAATATGCTTAGAAAAAGTAGGTAGTGCCAGGAGAAAAAGGAGGATCCAGGAAAGAGCCAGAGGAGCATAGGGACATAGACGGAATCTTCTCGATTTGCCCCAAGAGCATCATCAGGGAGACCAGAACTTACCATTGTTTTTTTTACAAAACCGTTGGTCAGAAAAGCCTTCTAAAGACGTTTCCAAATGTTCTCCCTTTTCCGAATTCAGCAGAGCCTGGAAAATTTGTGCTGTCCCCTCCTACCTCCCCCTTGCCAGCTCGTCCTCCCTCCAAGCCCCCTGCCTTAACTGCTCCTGCCAGGGCAGGTGGACGTTCTGGGCCTCGTGGCAGGAAATGCAGAGTTCCGTCCACTCGTCTTCTGTCTTCTCATCAGTCCCATCGTGGCACAGAGAGCTGCTGGTGCTGGGCTTTCCCCCTACCCCCGGGAACTGAGAGAATGAGAGTAGCTTCCCAAAGTTGACCATTCTGCCCACACATTTGCTTCGACGACGTGTCTGACAATGGGTAAGATGTAGGGAGAGCAGGGAACGAGGGAAAGAGAATATATAATCCCGAATGTCATAACTTCAAGAAAACTACAATCTAGTTTCAGAGGGGAAAAAATAAGACATGTTGAAAAGAAATAAGCCTTAATTTTGTTCCTGAGTGAAAAGCCCAGGATGAATTCCCCTAATTTTGGCCACTATGAGCTGTTACAGGAAGGGAAGTTTTCATAGAGCATATAGGCATTAAGCTAGGCCATGAAATCGGAGAAAGATCATTTGGAGGACAGAAAATGGGAGAGCATTCAAGGGAGAATAAAGGTCATAAGTAAAAATGTGATAGTGGGAGAAAGTTTGGGTGATATGAACTCGGGAGAGTGGAGAGGCCTGCCTGGAATGTAAAGCTGGAAAGTAATGGGATATAAAATTGGATGGATGAAGGGTAGGGCTGGATTATAGATTAAATCACCCAAGCTTCTATTAAAACCCACAGAAGGAAGAGTTGCTCCATAATTCGGGGATTTAGGCCTATGCCATATTTTCCTCTGAGCTATTTCCTGGCAGAATCACAGAGGAGCTGTCACTCACTTTCTCAATAGAAGGGGCTTACACCAAAAATGGGAGCAGCTTTCTTTAATGATGGTTTTATTTAATTAATGAAAGCCCCCCAATTGACATTCTTAGACTTATTCCTTCCTATTGGAAACCAAATCAATATAAACTATTCCTTGTTCCAGAAAAATTCTTTTTCTGTATAATGCTGTACAGACAGGGAGTTTTCGTTGAGCAGGTTTTGTGGGATGGTGGGGGCTGTTGGGTTTTTTAAACCAGTCTCTAAAAGGCAGATATTCTTTTTTTTTTTTTTTTTAAGATTTTATTTGTTTATTTGAGAGAGAGAGAGAGAGAGAACATGAGCAGGGGGAATGAAGTGGCAGAGGGAGAAGGAGAGGCAGGCTTCCCACTAAACAGGGAGCCCAGGACCCCGGGATCATGACCTGAGCAGAAGGCAGACGCTTAACTGACTGAGCCCTCTACATGCCCCAAGGCAGATATTCTTTAAACCAATTTTTTAATTTCTGTTAATTAAAAGTTTTCTGTGGGCTTGGTTTTATTACAATGTCTTGCCTTAGGCACCTTTAAAAAAAACTTCATTTGGATCTTTCTAAAGTTCTTATTCATTAACTGAGGGTTTTCAGTTCTGTGCTGTTTTGGTCTGAGGAGGTTCAAGTATAATCAGATTAAGTCTCCCTTCAGTGAAAACTGAGCACATTCCCAAGATCAGCACCACTAAGAAAGAGTCTTTGGGGGCAGCACACAGATGCTGTTATTTCTCATCATGCTGAAGTGTATAAAATCAAGAAATATATTTATTCACTTAAAACAATGCCTCATTGGGCAGATCAATATAAAATGCACCCTATACCTAGCGGTAGGTGGTTTGAACATTTTTGTGATTAGTGCAATCCATTTTCAAAGCTAAGGAAGCCAGGAGATTCTGAAAGTGAGCCATGAACTGTCCGCAGGGAGCGAACAGCTCAGTGCACGAGAAACCCCACCGTTCAGGCCTCAGGGGCCCGGGATTTTCACGGAGCCTCTTCTGCCAGCAGCTGGGACTTCTCCGAGAGTGGCTTGTCCCCATGACCAAAAGCAGCCAGTGTGCAACGCCTCCTGTAACCCTCACCACCAACAGTAGTGTCATTTCCGGTCTGCAGGTGCAAAAACTGAGGCCTGAGCAAGTTAGTGAATCATTAACTAAACAAGAGTCAAGCACTTCGTTGAAACTCAAATCCTGGTCCTTTTCTCTCAGATACAGTCTTGGGTTTTGTTTCCTCATTTGTAAAGTGCAACACTTGGAGACTGTTTTTAAGGAGACCGTCCTACCTGGAACTTTTAGAAATGTTAACATTCCTCAATTGTAAATGAGTGTTTAAAATAGGTACCGTTACAAATGACTTATAAAAACACAAGTTTTTCATGAAACCCGCTATACCCAGGAAGCTCTGTGGAATTTTTGGAAGAACAGTTCATGGGGAGCAAATGAGGAATGTAAATGGGAAAGAGATTGCAGATCCGCTCTGTGCCCCAAATGGGATCCAGAATCTATTTATTTTTGCCATTAAGTCCTGTGGATGCTAAAGATATTAACAGCTGGCAGTATGTAAATTATCCCAATTTGCTGCTTCTTGCGGTGAAAGGTTGTGTGTATTTGGGCTGATAGAACTCCACTGCTGCCTAATTGCCATTATAAATGCTCTTGAATTATAGAAACCAATATAAGCACCTCGATTTAAATATTTATTTGCCGAACCTTAAGTAGTAGCATTGAGCTTCACATTCACCCCTTGGGGTGAGCTGAAGAGGTACAGATTCTATATAATTGTGTATAATTTGTCTTCTGCCCTGAGACAGAATCCTGCCATGACTGGGGAATATGGGCCCCTGCTCCTCTGAGGAAGAAGATGCACGCCCTGGAGAGAGCCATTCTGGGACAGAAAGAGCCTGGGATGTATTGTGTGAAGGGGATGGGCATGTACCTAAGGGCAAAACATCCAAGTGGCTCCGTGTTAGAATAAAAGACTGTAAGAGAAGAGTAGGTTTTGTCTTGCATATGGACTTACAGAGCACTGTTAACCAGAATGGGATAAAGCAAGGACACCGTCTTTGGTTCAATTCCTTTTTAAGGATTTGTTCACGGATTTATTCATTCCAGTGAACCTGAATTGCGATCAGCATCACAAGCTCCTATGACATCCTTAGTTCAAAGTGAGGTCCAGATTGGGTGCATGGATTTCTCGAACTTTCCTCTCTAGTTGGCAAGTGTCCCAATTATCACCTGGCTCCCTCGGGAGCCACCCATCAATTATGGTGAGGCATCTGTTTTTGCATTTGTTTAAATTATGCCATGTCAGTTACCAATTCGGTTCAAAAAATTTTGAGCTCCTACGATATGTCATGAACTCTGAAATTGACGGAGGAGGAAAAGATGGCATATTCTGTTTGAATACAGCTTTGCAAATACAGAACAGTAGGGAATCTTGAAATCCTACATTTAGGCAGAAGTGTAGTATGCCCTGAATTGTAGGGATCCATGCAGAGATTATGTCAATTAGCATTTTTGCTACGTAGAATAAAAGTATGTTCTTATAATAAATGTAGTTAGACTTTAGAGCATTTTATACATATGTGGTGTTGTCTTTCTTCATATTCTAGTGGTGGTGCAGGATAACCTTCTTGCATCAGACTTTTTATATAGGTGGCCATGTGCCATTGCAATGAGACAGCTTAAGTGCATTTCAGGGACTCTTGTATCACATCCTCACCAACTGGCATTTATTGAGTTCAGGTACTATAAATAATACTTACATACTTTAGAGAGAGTGAATATGTGGGCATGTTTTCACATAAATAATGTTGAGGCTATTTTTTTCTAACTATAAGAAAATAGGAGCTCCTATATAATGATTTTGAAACTTAGTGTCTCAAAAGGAGTATAAAAACAGCTCTGCCATTCCCCATGCTCATGGAAACCTTTAATCCTTAGGCAATGGGTGAAATGGGAAAGGCTTCCGTAGTTTGCTACTGAACGTTCCCCGGTGTCCTAAACACATTATGGCCTCTTTCATTCCAGCCAGAGGCAGAGGTACCAGTGTGTTTTGGGAACCAGGTCTAAATGCCAGGGCAACCGAAAGGATTAGCTGCTTTTACTTGGAAATTAGCAAATGGATGTCCAATTTTTAATTATGCACAAATTTCAAACTTTCTATCAAAGTCAAATTGTGCTGATGTTAGTCAAACCTAATCTAGGCATTGATTCAAGAACCTGCTGATTGAGTAAAAACCACACGGAAACTTGTTAACAAGAAGTACAATTATCTACATCTCAGCAAATAATGCCAGGGTGTCATGTAATATGCTGAGCTCAGGCAGCCCAGAGCCAACGAAGATCTCTTTCTTTTCTTCACCGTTAATGTTTACAGTTGGAAGCAACACATGGCTGCAATGGAAATGTTGCACCTAAAAAGGGAGTTGTTGGCTTGATACCTCTTTTCCTGACACTGTGAAGCCCTGAAACAGCTACCTTCTTAATCATCGCCTGATAACATTGTGTAGAACCAGAGGGGAGCACATGGCTGTTTCATACAAGCAACAACCCTGGGAGAGTTTCTGCCTTGTTTAGTTATTTTACTTCTTGATAGACATGCTGGGGTGTTAAAAGCATAAGACTGAAAGTTGTGAATTATGGGTCCTTTTCTTTGTTCTCCTGCTGGTTTTTTCAGGGTCTATGTAGGCACTGTTTATAGATGTGGCTGGCCTCCCAGATGCCTCCTGTGTGCTAGGCACCCTCCGAGGGCTCCCAAAGCCCGTCCCATCCATCAGCAGGCTTTACTGAAGCGAATTCTTACATGCAGAATCCTAAAAGGAAAAACTAAACAAACATGGATAAGCAGGGAAGCATGGCTCGTTAGGTAAGCATTGTACATAGTAAGAGACCTGAAAGAGAAAAGAACCATTATTATTATTCTACTCTCTGTGTGTAAATATGTCAACTAAAGGGAACAGAGTTGAAATCTAGGGTAGATCTAAGGTCACCGCCATATCGTGCACTACCTGGGATGCGTCTGTGCATTCCTGAACAGGCTCAGACAATTTGGATGCTAGGGCTGCTGCTTCAAAGTCGTGTGACGTTGGACAAATTGCTTAAATCATCTTTTAAATAAGGGCAATCATCTCTGCATCATTAGATTGTTGTGAAGGTTAAGATGAGATGCATGTAAAATGCCACGAACTTATTAAATGCCCCGATTTTCGTTACCTTTCCTTTTTCCCTGTGAATCAACTTCTAGTTCCAGAGTAATTTACAGGTAACCCCACTGTAGAAAACGAGCTAGATACCGAGAAGATTGACTGCCCAGGTGGAATGCACAAATAATCAAAACCTGGGTGTCATCTCCCTGGTAGAATTACGTATCTAGTCTACATTCCCGAGACTAGGAAAAGAGCCCTGAAAAATCATAGCAAACAAATGTCAGCAAAAGATACAATGAAACCATTTGACGGAGGTCCGACTTCTGTGACCCACTTAAGAATAAAGATGCCTTTAAATGTGGAGGTGGTTTGTCCTCAGGCCTCCCACACGAAGGGGAGTGCTTGGCTGAGTGGAGCTATGTTGTGACTCCTTTTCTCTTCCCAAACTTGTAGCTGCTCCTTGTGTTGTTAAATCTCAGCAGATGGCTTCCTTTTACACCCGGTGCTGTCAGTGGAATGTAAATGCGTCTCCTCACAACACTGAAAATACTGAGGCTGTGTGTTTAATCTGTGCTTTGCAAGCAGAATGACCCTGAAAAGAACATGAGTACTGAACGTGTTTGGAGGATTGGCACCCATCCTTGTAAACAGAATTGGGGAGGGTTTTTCAAGCCTAGTGACTAATCACAGTTTTCTTCCTGAGGCTCTTAACACAGTCTTCTCTCCCTGAGGACAAGGAATCTAAATGGTGATTGAATAGAAAAGTTACAGACCTAAGGGAAATGTTTTTTTAAGGATGGGGGGAGGTGTGCTATTCTGGCGTGTGGGAAAGAGAGGAAAGAGATACACGGCATCACAACACTGAAGAAACTTCATTTATGGGTTGAATTCTCAGTTCCAAGTCTCTTGGGGGAGTTTAGAACACAAAATTTCCTTTTGATTCAGATTATTTAAGTTAATAAGAGGAATATTCTTCTGGCAGTCACTTCAGAATTCAGAAAAAAATATATATCATTCCAGTGTCCGTATGACACAGGATGTGAAAATATGTAGTGATCAACAAAGATTATCCTGAAAAAAATTCCCCTTACATTTTGAGAATATTAATAATAAATTTTATAGAAGTAAAATATAATCAAATACTGAACCTGGATTATGTCATTTCTTTTTAAACTGGTCTACGAGCTGGGTAGGAAATAGAAAATCTGACCTTCCATTTTACTAAAATACTAAAAATTATCACTAAAAATTAGTCCATGGCAGAAGAAGAGGAGTCTTCACGTGATTTCTCCTTTGAGCCTTTTGTAGGAAAAGAACAGAATACTTGGCCTGTCCAGGTCCTGTCTTTTCCCGGCAAGGAACTCCTAAACTATTATTTCAGAAGATAATGCAGACATTTTTAATATTACAATTAATGTATATTCTTAGACTTGGAGATGCAAAGGTATAAAATAATCATTTTGGCTATATTGTCTGATCTAATTTTATAATAAGCTACTAAATTCTGTGCTGAATTTTTACCTAGAGTTAGGGCAATTTTAGTTTGGCTATATTTTTAAACTAATAGGAAAATGCTGTTAGACTTTATTTTGTCCCGCCTAAAAGATTACATTCCTCATCGCTAATATAAACATATCCTTTTCCCCCAGTTGTGTTCTTGGGCATTTAGGTGGACTGTTAACAAAGTCAAACATAATATTTTCCTGTATGTGTATGTGTGTGTGTTTTAATCTTGCCAATTTAAAAACCTACAGACTTTACCAAATGGCTTATTTGGAATTTGAAAGCCTGACTTCTGAAAGAATTCTTTATTTCCAAAACTAAATACTATTTTAATACAAATCTTCACAATGTGAAGGTTCCTATCTTTGCTGGCTGTAAGATACCTTGGTGTTTTAAACTGCTTACAAACTCATAAATTTTCGTAATGTTCACTTGGGATCTGCCCAATTTCAGTTTCAGAGTATCCGTCTCTATTTAGACATACCGCGCCTCCAGCTCTTTTGGACAGAGAAGGCTGTGTAGTGAAAGGACCCCCATTAAAGCAAGCTATGTGTCTTTCATCTTGCAGTAGGCAGACTTTGAAATGGAAAGTCCAATAATTTGTACTTTCCAATAATTTGTAATTTGTAAACAGACAATGACACCCGAAATGGCTACTTCTGAGATTCTTTAAGAGAAGATGCAGGGTAGAGACATTCATCAATGAAATGCTGGAAGAAAGGGGTTTTATTTCTATGTTTGCTTTTTAAAATAAGAAGAGAGTAAATGGCACACTAGATGATAGAAACAAGGACTTCAATGACAAGCTGTCCGAGTTAAAGTAATATATTTTACGTGGGTGACTTGACGCCACACTTTATCACCTACACGAGGGGAAGCCAATTTGAGTCTGGCCAATAAAATACAACCTCCAGAGCCAGGCCGGGGGCCCAGCTGACTGTGGTGGAGCTGGTGGTTTGGCATCCCCTTTGGCTGGGACACAGCCGGAGTTGGCCCTGCTGCCCATCTGGGGGATGTTGGATGTTTCGGTTCTGTTTGACTCATAAACACTTCTGCAGGTATGTCAGGAGGGATGGGACCGGTGGCCCTTCACGCTCCGGTAATTCAACGCAGGTCTGAAGCATAAGTGGGACTGGTTATTCCAAAGCTGGATTTACTGCGGTCTCACAACTGTTGAAAATTGAACTCCATGTGCTGCAAAGCAGGGGTGACGGGGGCATCTCATTATAGGAGGCAATTTTTTTCCAGAGGCTGGAATCTCTGCTGAATTACTGAGGGACTTACTCGAATGTAGACTTGGACCAAATAATTTTCTGATAAGTTGGCCATAAATCCTCAGTAAAATAAGCTTGGTGTTCTCAGCATATCTATTGGCTTTTTGATCATTTTTATGGCTTTCCTTTTGCTGGTCAAATTATCCTTATATGCTCCTAAAGCTCTCTGACATGGATTAAGTCAACACAAACCAATAGACCTTCATTACCTTGGCAACTGGTTTTGATTTGGGGGCAATAAATACACTGACAGAGACTAGATTACCATTGCCAGAAGGATATGTGATAAGCCATAAGGATGTCAAGGATCCGGCACGCTTTTTCCTGCGTAATGTGAGAAGGAATTAATAGCAGCTTTTGGACCAACCGAAGAAAGTTGGAAAGAAGAAAGAAATCTGATAGAGAAAAGAGCCAAAGTGCAGCTTTTAGGTCAAGAATGAGGAGGCCAGAGGATCATGGGAAGGTTCACGAACACCCGCTGTGTGCCTGGCACTGTGCTAGGCGCTGGCAGACAGGGTTAGGGACAGATCAATGAGGAAACTAACATATGATGTAATCCATGAATATCTTAGTGTCTAGTCGGGGAGATAAGACCATCAGTGGGAACAAGATTTACAGGGTAATGAACGTTTAGAAAAGCGAGAAATCAGCAAGATCTGGAACAGCAGAGGAAGGGAGAGTGGAAGAAGCAAGATCTACAAATTGGGGGTTTGGAGGAATTATTTGAATTATAAACATTACTTTAAAGATATTGTTCCAAGTTTTTTTTTCAGGGGGTGGGGGGAGAAATTGAAACCCAAGAAAATCAGAAAAAAATAGTATAATGAACACATGTATACGCTTCCTCCAGCATTGACAATTTTTTCAAATATTTTGCTACCTTTGTTTACCTCTATGTGTATATTCACATTTTTTTTGCTGCCTATTTAGAAAGTAGGTTGCAGACATTTTAACATTTTATCACTATTTCAGCAAGTATCTCCAAAGAAAAAGACTCCCTTCTACAGCCACAATTCTAGTATTCCATTCAAGAAATGCGTCATCGCCCATGGCCAGATTTCTCCATTTATCCCAATAAAGTCCTTTACAGGTTTTGCTTTCAGTTCAGGATACAATCAATTGCATTTAGTTGCTGGTTATCATGTCTTTTTAGTATCTTTTAATCTCAAAGTCCCTCTGCCTTTTAACTCATTTGCTAAATATTCTCTTGTTTTTGACATCATGTATAAAAATCAATTGACATGGGATACCTGAGTGGCTCAGTGGGTTAAGCTGCTGCCTTCGGCTCAGGTCATGATCCTAGGGTCCTGGGATCGAGTGCCGCATCGGGCTCCTTGTTCAGTGGGGAGCCTGCTTCTCTCTCTGCCTCTGCCTGCCACTCTGCCTGCTTGTGCTCTCTCTCTCTGACAAATTAAAAAAAAAAAGATCAATTGACATATGTATCAGTCTCCTTCTAAAACCATGCATGATGGCAGAGATAGGGTATCAAGAAATTGAAACCCTTTTCTCCCCCACCGCACGTTGGCAGAAGGTCTCTTGGCATACAAATAGCAAGAGGAGTAAACATCTGAAGCGGATACATCTGTAACAAGGGGTGCAGGTTATATGGAAGAACCTATAGAGAATAGACATGAAATTGCTCCTGTGAGCCCCTGCTTTGCTGAGGGGGAGGGAACAAAGCTTCCTGGAATGGTGTGGAGATGCCTTCCATGCCCAGACTGGGTAAACACTTTGCTAAAATTGTGCTGCCACTCCTCACTCTATTTCTTCTCCGTTTGTAGCTCTGTGTACACACTCAGCCCTCCCTAAAACTTCTCGGGCAACAGGACATGTCCCAGCACCCCAGCCACGCTTCTTGTTCTTCCTACCGCTGGATCCTGCCTCCACCCTCTGCCTTCAAGACCTTTCTTTACCTCATTCTCCCACTGACTTCCTTTGAGGAACTTAAAGGGGTCATGAAGTCCATCTTCCTAACCCTTTTCTCTTCTTTGCACTCACTTGGAACATCACCCCTCTCTCACAGAACTGTGGCTGTTTATACAGCCACTGCAACCCCCAGGCATAGCACTAAACAGTGAGGAATTTTTGTTTTCTTGGTTTTTAAAAAAATTTTTTTCATTTATTTATTTGATAGAGAGAGAGATCACAAGTAGGCAGAGAGGCAGGCAGAGAGAGGACGAAGCAGGCTCCCTGCTGAGCAGAGAGCCCGATGTGGGGCTCGATCTCAGGACCCTGAGATCATGACCTGAGCCGAAGGCAGAGGCTTTAACACACTGAGCCACCCAGGCGCCCCAACAGTGAGTTTTTAAAAGACAGTGACTGGGCACCTGGGTGGCTCAGATGGTCAAGCCTCTGCTTTCGGCTCAGGTCATGATCCCAGGGTCCTGGGATCGAGTCCTGCATCGGGCTCCCTGCTCAGTGGGGAGCCTGCTTCTCCCTCTCTCTCTCTGCTGCTCCCTCTGCTTGTGCTCTCTCTCTCTTTCTGTCAAATAAATAAAATCTTTAAAAAAAATAAAATAAAATAGAAGACAGTGACTATGGCTTTAAATTCCATGTGCCCAGGACCTAATATGCTGCCTGAAACACTGAAGGCCTTCAGTAAAAATCTATTGGGTGAGCGAATGAATTTCACTACCAATCAGCTTTCTGGGCTGTTATTTTTTTTTAAAGATTTTATTTATTTATTTGAGCAAGAGTGAGAGGGAAAGCATGAGCAGGGGTGAAGGGTAGAGGGAGAGGGAGAAGCAGACTCCACGCTGAGCAGGGAGCTCGAGGCAGGACTCAATCCCAGGACCCTGGGATCATGACCATAGCCAAAGGCAGACACTTAACCAACTGACCTACCCACACACCCTTTCTGGGTTATTATATAGAAGTCTTCTTATGACTGAAAATAATTTAATAGTGCATTAAACAGCAATGAGCATTACAAGTGTGGGAGTCAATAACAATCGATCAGCCCCTTTGTGCAAAATGCTGTACCTTGTCATATTGAAAAGTTCCAGAGGAAATAGATACTCATTCCTTACCATCCTAAGGGGAGGGGCAGCATTTGGCCAAACCCACAGTGAGCTACTAGAGCACGTTCAAGTGCACACTACGTGCTGTGTAAACCTGGGTACAGCTCGCCACACGCATATGGTGAGCCCTGGGCATTGCTGTGTAAGAGACTCTGGGAGACAAGACACATGGGCTTCCCCGGGGAGGCTTTGCAGAGTGCAGAGAAAGTTCTAGTGGTGTTTTAAAAAGAGACAAAGTAGGATTGGATAAATGGCTTATTTCAGCATAGAGAGGTGGCATTGACAAGAGCAGATGACTCCTATCTGAGCAAGGGCAGGTAAAGAGAGTGGCTGTGCAGGAACGCAGGGTGCTGGTCGGGCTGTACGTGATGGGTGTCGTTCACAAGGAAATGGGGGACCCGAATAAAGGACTTTGTGTTAAAACATAGCAATTTAGGTTTGGGTTGGTTAAGTTTGTTAAAGTCAGCTCCCACGGCTTTCCACGCCAAGTAAGCAAGTGATTTACTTTCTTAATTTTTTTTCAAGATTTTATTTATTTATTGGACAGACAGAGATCACAAATAGGCAGAGAGGCAGGCAGAGAGAGAGGAGGAAGCAGGCTCCCTGCCGAGCAGAGAGCCCAATTTGAGGCTTGACCCCAGGACCCTGAGATCATGACCCGAGCAGAAGGCAGAGGCTTAACCCACTGAGCCACCCAGGCGCCCTGCAAGTGATTTATTTATGTATTATTTATTTACTACTGATTTTTCATAGGGCTGGCTGGGTGGTGTCGATTCTAGGGGGAGACACAGTGGTTAGAGGATAGTTTAATCACCCAGGTAAAAGAAAAATCCATGTATTAACCCGGCTGTGACAGGGAAGGCAGAAGAGAGAAATGGCAGAGCGGTGGGGAGCTCGGGTCCCAGCAGGTCGGGGTGCGGAGGGATGAAGAGGGAAAGCACATCAGGCCTGACAGCATCTTCCCTGCGGCGGGAGTCTGAGAACTCTTCTTCAGTTCCTTGGTCAGACGCATGCGGGGCTTTGCATTTGGTAAGAGCCACAAGTGGGAGAGTCCTGTGTGGATGAAGTCTGGAGCTCGTGGCATGCCGCTGGACACTCCCTTCTGTCACAGGGCAGTCGCTGTAGTGTCTCTGTGGGAACGACTTTGTTCTAGGCACTAAGGGAGACAGACAGGAAGAAGGGAGACAAGCACGTGCACCTCGACGGCGCTTCTGTTGTGGTGGGGGAGACATGCACGAACCCCAGAGATGTCATAGGGTGTTGTGCGTTGGGGAGAAATAAAACTGATCGCAAATAGAGAATAATCGGGAAGGCCTCCCTGAGAAAGTGAGAGAAAATGATCGTCCCTCCCTGGTTGGGTTGTTAAGAGAATTAAAATAGTTTCTGTGTGCACAACATCTGGTAAACCCCTGACCCTGGGCGGGCAGAAACCGTAGCTATTATCTTGGAACAATAAATTTCCCAAACAAAACAAAACAAAAAAACATAATAAACTCTTGACTGTGGGCTGCTGGGATTTAGTTCTTGTGTGAGACAGAGAGAGGAAGTGTTATTCATAAGGCCCGTTTTCCTAGGAAAACAATTCTATCCCTTACGCTACCCGCTTAAGGAGAGAAAAATACAAAGGCAGTATCTCCAAACTTTTAGCTTCCTCTGTGCTCCTGCCTAAAGTCTGGCCTTAAGCAAGAAGGAGGTTGGAGACATCAGGGCAAGAATTACAGACCCAGGGCCTCAACCGTCAGGGACAGAGGCAGTTTCGCTCACCTCTGTATTTCTAGCTAGCCTTCCATTCGTACAGAGTACGTGACTGACAATTATTTGTTGAACACAGCTTTAAGCGTGTCCTTTTGTGGTCAACATCACAGGGCATTTCACATCTCAGAATAATCAAACTCTATCTTGAAAGGTCCACAGGAGGACACACGCTGTGCTTGGGCTCATGCATAAAAGAGGCTGATGGTTTGAATTGAGCTAGAACATCCCACACGGAGCCTTCGGATAGTTCCTATTTCCTAGTTCCTCTTTCTCGTCTATCTCCCATGGATCCACACCAGATTTCCACAGTAGCTATTCCACACTTTTCAACAGCCCAGATATGGAAATCCCTTGGGGAGAGTCCTGGGACAGCACCTTCCAGTTCTGTGATTGGCCGAACTCTCATCTCAGCCCTGCTTTTCTGTCCCCAGAGCATTGTGACAACTCCCAGCCAGTACAGTCCAAAGGGAGTGTGATTACTTGGTGAGAATTAGTGGGAAAGACTTCATGTAGGCATCCTTTTTCCAGGGAGGGACTTCAAACGCTAAGTGCGGTCTTACGCAGTCCTGGGAGGGGGCTGGAGCTCACTGCAGTCTCCTCCGCAGGAATCCCCAGGGAGAGCATGGGTGTTTCCAGGAGAAGCAGAGCAGGGGATGAGGAGGCGGGAGCGGTACTAAGGAGAAAATTCTACCCCACATTGCATGTCCCCTGTTGCGTGTCTACCGCTCCGGGGGAAACGTGCAGTAACCCTGTGATGTCTATCCTTCCTCTACCTTACTAACCCTTTTATTCAGGGAGAGGCGTGTCTGGCTGAATCACCCCCTCACTGTGCCAGGACACTTCCTAAGTCTTCTCTTTTGGCTTTCTGGGACTCTCTTTTGCCCCCTTATAACTGTAAAGTGGACAGTGTATTTGTGGTTGGAAATTGGCTGCTGCAGCAAGTTTAATTTTAAAAGCAGAGTTCTGGCATGTTTTCAATATTACTATGGAAATGGCTGTTTCTAGCAATTCACTGATAAGCTCCAGTTCAAGGACATAAGTCTGTGTGGGAGGTTTTTAACATCCACCAAACTGAAGACCTACTTACTGCAACAGTAATTCACAAGAACTGCTCTCCTCGGTCTTAAGTATGGAATATTCTTCTCTCTCTCTCTCTCTCTTTTTGTTTTGTTTTGTTAACTTGTGGGATTTTGCTTTGGGTACATAGATAGGAGTTACATATTATAACCAGCTTTTTAAAAACACATCTTTAATTTTCACTATTAATCACTAATTCTCATAGTAGGACATAATGGCCTTACTTAGCTACTCACGTAACACAAAACAGCACAAACTAGTTTCAGAAACTCCTACTGAAGCTGGAACATAACCAGTGTTCAAAGGACACGTTCAAACATTTTAACTTCTCATCTTGAACTGTCTCTAAGTATTTTTACATAACATGTATAAGCGAATTCTAGGAAGGACTGTAAGTAGTTCACTGCACAGTAGTGTTTTCCAGGAGCCAATTTTAAGCCACAAACATCACCACTGTTTAACCACAAACATACTTTTCCCTGGTGTTACAAAACCCAGGCGCCAGAGAAAGAAGTTCTAACAGGTGGTAACTGTAACATCTGTCCTTGACTGTCCTGGCCTTAAGGCAAAGCTTCAGTGTTTTCACTTGGAAATGTGAGGTCAAGTTTCCCAAGAAACTCTAGAATGTTTTCTCTTTTTCCCAGGCTCCTTCCAATGTGTGCATTGTTTTCACATCCTTCTGAGTGCTGTCACCGGCCCTAAATATTGTGACAGGCAGATCTTGATGCTGAGGACAGAAGTGGTCTCAGTTTTTATTCTTTCCAGATAGGCCAGCTCATTCTGTGTTTTCAAAATTAGGTGAACTGTTCTGCAATCAATTAATGAGGGGCCAGAGGACCCTGATGGGCCAGACTCCCCATCAGCATGGCCCTGGTGATGATGCACTGACCCTCGTTATCCCCAAACTTGGCCCACAGATGGTCTGTGGCTGGGAGGAGGACCAGGGACACCAGCCAGGGAGGGGGCACTATGGGTAATGATAAACGAGAGCTAGGGACAAGGGTTAAGTCCATGCCTCATGAGCCGCTGTCTAAATGCCTGAATGCTACAATACTCAGAACAATTCTAAACCTGCTGATTCCTAGCCCCACTTTACAGGCGGGGAAACTTAGCCTATATGTAAACTACACCAGTGGCAAAACTGCATTTAAACCTATTTCTGTTTGTTTAGCAGGTGCATCCTGTTTCTAGTCTCCATTTAGAAGGAACACAGTATTTAATTTCCATTAAAGAATTCAAAAAAGCTGGGCGGGGTGCGGCGCCTGGGTGTTGTGGCTGGTAAAATGTCTGATTCTTGGTTTTGGCTCAGGTCTTGATCTCGGGGTTGTGGGATCAAGCCCCACATTGGGGTCTGCACTCAGCTCGGAGTCTGCTTGAGATTCTCTTTCCCTCCTTCTGCCTCTCCAGCTCATGCGCTCTCTCTAAAATAAATAATTTTTTTTTTAAGTATGGTTCTAGCATATTCCAGCATACTCTCAAGTGAAAAGAATCACTATAAGGCTTACCAGTCTCTCCTCAGCATTCCAGAGTATACCCTTGCCTTGGGTCATACGTCAGCTACAACCAGAGAGTCAGTGTTTCAGAATGAATCCTCTTCAGCAAAACAAAAAAACAAACAAACAAACAAAAAAACCACATCTATTTATTTTATTCTGCAAACACAATTCAAAGTAATTACTGTTTCAAATAATCACATGTAGAATATACATTTTTAAAAATATTTAAACATAATAACCGAATACAGATTGTAGCATGTCATTAAAAAATCATCTTACAGGAAAGGTGCAATTAATTTGGGGCTGTCTTTTCAGAAGAAGGTTCCTCAGACGTGCAGTGCGAGTGAGGGCACAAGCCAGCCGGGCCGGTGTGGCTCTACGTCCGTGCTGGTTTTCAGGCCAGTCCCGCGCTTGGAGGCCTTCATCAGTCCCCAGCAGTTTCAATTATCAAAAGATCCATTCCGGGGCTGTGTATTTTAAGCACAGCTGAAGAATAGCAGAGCAAAAAAGGCCTTTCAGCCATGGGAATTCAAAAGCAAAGGGCCCTCAAGAGGCGATTTCAAAACCCTCCTCATTCAGCTTTATTCCAAAGCTTAATGACATGCTCTATAGGATAGAGTCGGGCAGACTGTCTCATCAAAACCTTTATCTGGAGCTCGGAATCGCAATATCGGGTTTGTAGGTTGGCTCCCTTGGTGAGGGAGTACTGGTTTATCTCTGACAAGTAAATAGAATCGGGGAGGGTGAGAAATGGCATAGAAATGGCCGCTTGCATTTTTATGAGTTGAGAACTTACCATAGGCCAGGTTTTGTGTTATTTTGCACTCAATTTTATTGCTTTGTTCCCAACCTTTGACATCAACAGCAATCTCCAGTTTTATAGATGATGCAAGTAAGTCTCCAGGAGGCAAAGCGGCCAGCTAGCGTTCACACTGGTGAGTGGCAGAGCTGGGTCTCAAACCCAGGACTCGGGCTCTGTAAGCTGGAGCCTTAACCTCGTGTCCCACGTCCCACGGCAGGGAGTGACAGACGCAGCTGCCTCTCATGCCTTGAGTTGGTGCTTTCATTCTTACCACATTTCTGAGAACAGTGAAGCTCCTGGAGACAAGGGTCTTTGATTGCCTCGCGGGTCAAGAGGAATGTAAGCGGATCGGCTGTCTGGTTTGGCCAGAGCTGTGGTTCTCATGAGGCCTCAGCCTACGCCCAGGAGTCCCTCTCCCTGTCCTGCAAGGTCGGGGGTGGGAGTCTCCTCTGCTGCTTTAGCTTCCCCAGTGCAATCGGACTTGGGAGGAAGGAGAAAGGTCCAGAGGAGGTCAGAAAGCAGAAGCAAACAAGTTTGTCTCTTCTCTGCTTGGATGTAGATGCTTACAACCCAGTGGGGCAGGGGAACCGTCAGTTCCTCCTGAAGATGACAGAATTCACAGGACAGATTTAGAAGAAGCCAGCATGTAGGAACAAGGGTGTACATTATCTGAAGGTCCCTAGATAATACCAAGGGTTTTTGCTGGTCGGAATCCATCTGTCCTTCTCAGACTTTTGACCTTTCAAGGCCAAGTCTATGGCTCTATTCAATTTTCCCAGCCCACAGCTATCTTTGCAGATATGGGATGTCATGACTCACAGAAGGACACAGTACGGCAGGAGAAATCCCCCTGCAGCGGAGGAAACCATTTGCTCAAAAACCACAGACTCCTGTGATTCTAAATTCTCTATCTACTTTACTCCTAAGCTCCTATAACTGAGGGATGAAAAGTGGTTACAGTCCAGTTTTGTACAGCAATGTGATAGGTGAAGAGGGAAGAGGAATTATGTCTGTCTGCTAGCACGGCATAGCTGAATGCTTCCTGAAACTAGCTGTTCCCAAACTGAACTCTTTGTCTTCCTGCACAGACCTGTTCTCTCCTCCTACACCTCCTATCCCAGCCGAGCCTATCCCCAGCCACGCAGTCATCTAATGCGGAAGTATCAGTCATCTTGTCTCTCCTCTGCTGTTCCCCAGCCTCACACAGTCTGAGAGGGAGCAACTCCACCTCAGAAATCTCCCTCAACCATGTTTTTCTTTCAATTCTCATTCCATTGGTAAATAGAGACCTAGGTCATTGCTTGTCATGACTAATAAAATAAACTCCTGTTTTCTCCACCTCCAGTTTCTTCCCCACCTTCACTGTCACCATCTGTCACCCAATAACCAGAGCCAAATTAATAAAACACAGATCAGATCGATGACGCTACTGCTTACATTCCTTCAATGTCCCCCTCCATACCCTGCCTCTGACTATAGGACAAAATCCAAATATCAGTGTGGTATTTAAACTTCTTGTAAGATCAATCTACTTTATAGTTCTATCTCTTACCAACTTTTAAAATCCTTTCTCAATTCAAACACGTACATTCTTGGGCAATATTTTTGGTCATGTTGGATTTCTTACTGTTGACGCAAACTCCAAAGAATTTTATGTTTCCTTGCCCTTTTTATTTCAAGTTGTTCTATCCAAATAGAATTTCCTGCTTGAAATATTTGAATGTTCTCTCATCCTTCAATGAACAATCACATGCTTCATTCCAATATGACCTCACCTACACCCCAATAGAGTTCATTTATGACACTATCATAATCTATATTTATAATGTATTATGATATGTGCATATGTGTGTGTGTGTGTGTGTGTGTGTGTGTGTGTGTGTCCCCTTCCTCTTCTCTCATCACCAGAATCTGAGCTCCAGACTCCAAACTTTGTGTAGGTTTGGTGTAGGGTTGGGGTTTTTTGGCTTTTTTTCTTTTTCTCAGATTTTATTTAAATTCTAGTTAGTTAATACACATTGCAATATTGGCTTCAGGGTAGAATTCAATGGTTCATCACTTTACATACTTTGATTTATCTTTGCATTTTGCATTTTTATTTCCTAGCTCAATGAAGTATTCAAGGCAGATGGTCAATAAATATTGTTGAATGAATGAACAAACTAATGAAACTCATCTGAGCAGAACTGGTAGTGAGGACACCCCGAACAACACTATGAAGAGATACAATATTATTTTAATTGTGTGATACTTTGAACCAAGGCACATTGAACAACAACAACAAAAAGACTAGGAGAGTGAAGATATTTAAAATTCCCTAGGATGCTCAAATAAACAAAGTTTCCATATATATTAGTAGCTTGGTTTCATAATGTGGGGATGGGTCAGAGAGAAAGTTAAATGAAGAGGTGAACTGGTTTAATCCCACGTTTACTGTAACAGAACAATTTCTTTAAAAATCAATTTAAAAATTCACATAATGACTGCTTCCTGTCTTTCCTGTTGCTCTGCAACCAAATCATGAACGCATGTTACTCACTGCTCGAAAGTGCTCGGCAAACCCGGTAGAGGGAACATTAAAGAAACCATTGTGTATGAGCAACACCCTTGAGATCCCGGGATCCAGCTCCTCCTGACAGGGCTTTACCCACAGTTTTCTGTTTCTAGATGTTTGGGTCGACATCAAACTCCTGTGTTTTTACAACAGGTCAATTGTCACATCAAATCCAAATCAAAGCGATGACTGTGGAAAGGGCCTGCGGGACTAGCTCGCTGCAATTCCTCCTCTGTCTCGGGATCTTTCCCACGAGACACGGCTAATTTAATTTGCTGCTTCTCCCCACTCTGCCCCCCACCCCACCCCATCAAAAGGCGGTAAGGCAGCTACTCCTTCAGTCCAAAACCAGAGCTTCTGACAAGGGAGGGAAGATACTGTGGATGATGTGTCTGTATAGATGCAGAACTATTTTACAAATATACGTGCGGGGAAGTCTTTTGCCCTTGATGTCATAGGAATGATCCCAGTCACAGAGATGAAGACACAGAGTGAACTGAGTGAATGTTTCACGCCACACTTTCTGACTCTAGACCTTGGCTGTTACATCTCTAGTCATTTTCATGTGAACGTGGGAATAAGAAAAGCTGACTTCCCTTTCACACCTTGGTCTTTTTACGGTACTGAGTGGCATCGGAGTTCTGGATGGTTTTCATTCCGAGGTAGTTCTAATGTCCTGAACATTTACCTTTTCTCCATAACTCACCATTATTCGCTCCTTCCAGTTGGCAGGTGACTTGATCACGGACATCTTCACCGCCATTGGCTCGGTGACGTCAGCCTTGTTGTTGATCCTCCTTCTTGCCGTGGTTGCTTCTGTGATTGCCTCCAACAAGAGGGCGACTCAGGGAACCTACAGCCCCAACCATCAGGAAAAAGAAGGCTCTCGAGTGGAAATGTGGAGCATGATGCCACCCTCTGCTGTGGAGAGGCTGATTTAGGAGCCTCCTGTCTCCCTGAGAGAGAGATCCACACACTGTGAACGTGATGACCGTACCTGAGTGTCTGTCCGACATATCTGGGCTCATCAGTTTACAGCTGGCCTTTCACGGGAACCATGGGGAAGATTCCTTTGGCCACCTTAAAGACTTTCTGGTTCAATCTGACGTCATCATTTTATTATATTAGCTGATCAATCTCAGAACAATGTTTCTGTGCCAGTAATTTCAGCCTCATAATTAGCAAAAATATCCCCCAGGGGATAGTGTCTTCTGGGAAAGGCACAAGTGCCTATCACTTAGCTTTTTACCCTGGCACCTGGGGACGGCTTTCTTAGTTTGCCCACTAACTGGCAACTGCATTGTTTTTAACACAAAAACTACAAGACGCATCTCTCACTCTTCTTATCATGCGGTGAAAGGTTGTAGTTGTATACCTATGATGAGATGCACATTTTTGCCCTTTAATCATGGACTCAAGAAAGCCATGGGAATGATTTATGTTTAAAAAGTGACCCAATGTCAACTAATAAAAATGGAAATGTAGTTATTGTCCCAAGTATTTTTTTGTATTTTGTGATATTACGTGTGACAAAAGTAGTCTCTATTTGTGTTGAACCTTCTTATGAATTATATCTTTTAACTACATCACATTGCTTTTTTCTTTCTTTTTCTTTTCTTTCTTTTCTTTTCTTTTTTTTTTTTTAAGATTTATTTCTTTGAGAGAGGGAGAGTGCATTTAAGCCAGAGAGTGGGAGCCAGGAAGCAGAGGGAGAGGGAGAAGCAGGCTCCACTCTAAGCAGGGAGCCTGATGTGGGGCTCGATCCCAGGACCCCAGGATCATGACCTGAGCCGAAGGCAGATGCTTAACCAACTGAACCACCCAGGTGCCTCTAAAATCAATGCTTTCTATAAGGTGTTGCTTATGATCAACATACCTCCCTAGACAGAAAAAAAAATGGAAGGAAAACACAGATTCCCAAATCTAAAAGACCAGGCTCTTTCCTTCCAGCTGTTCTTTGATAAGTCAGAGTTGATGTCAGTGACATTGCCTAAGGGTATGAAAGAAGCCTGAAGTGTGGTGTATGCGCTTTAAGGGGTACATGTGTAAGACCGTCTGTGGGGTACAGAGAGAAAATACCAAGCCCTTTATTTATAAAATAAATATTTTTATTTTTTAATTTTAATTTTATTTTTTATTACTATTTTATTTTATTTATAAAATAAAAATATATTTATACTTTTCCCCAAAGATTTGGTTAGAATTTTATATGTGTTTTGAAATTAAAACATTAAAGTAGCATATAAATAAAAGTTATTTTAAGATTTTATTTATTTGAGATAGAGAGTAAGAGCAAGAGCTAGGAGACAGAGGGAGGAGTAGGCTTGCACTGAGTGGGGAGCCCTATGTGGGGCTTGATCTCAGGACCCTGGGATCATGACCTGAACCAAAGGCAGACGCTTAACCAACTGAGCCACCCAGGTGCCTATAAATAAAAGTATATATATATATATATATATATATACACACTATATATATATACACACACATATATACATATTTTTTAATTTAATGACATGAATTTTAAAATCTGCTCTAGAGCAGTCCATCTTCCTCAACTACCGAAGGACGTCATTGCATAAACTGTCCCTCTCCCTTCCACGTCATCCGTTTTGGGTTCCATGCTGGATCGTTCTGATAGCAGCAAACATGCTATCGTAGTTCCCATGATGTAAAATTCTCTCCTGTAGCCCATTTCAGTTACCATCTCTTTCTTCCCCATCCCTTTCAGCAAAACACCCCAAAGATTTTTTACATTTTCTGCCTCTTCTTCCTTTCCCCTCCTTCTCTCTTGAACTCAAACTCGGTTCTCTGCATCCCGCTCCATGAAATAGCTCACATCAGGGTGACTGATGACCTCCATGTTCCCAAACACAGTGGTCAGTCTTATATCTTCAGCTAAGTGGGCTCGCAGCAGTCTTTGAAACAATTGTCACTCCTGTCTTCAAACACTTTCCACCCAGTGAGACGCCATTTCATCTTGATCTTCCCCATACTTCCCTGTCCAATTCTCTCCATTGTTCCCCTCATCTCCTTGACCTCTGCTCTATTTTTTCCATACTGATTATCACAACTTGTCAAATCATATCCATTTTTGCTCTCTAATTCCCCTGCCTAGAATTTAAGTTACATGAAGACAAGAACTTCTTTTCTTTCATTGCAATATACCCCACCTAGAACAGGCCAAAAACACAATAAAATTTCCTGCATAAATGAACAAATAATGGTTGAATGTTGTGCAAATTTGTAGCTGCCACTGGCCAGTCCAAGATTTGTGTGAGCTGTCATTGGATGCTGCAACGACATCTAAAGTATCATAACTTTATAGTGTAACGTTTTTATCTCCTGCGTTTACTCTGTTTCTAATATGGCTTAACTGTTAGTTCAAGAAGATGGATGTCCCAGGGCGCCTGGGTGGCTCAGTCAGTTAAGTGTCTTAGGCTTAGGTCATGATCCGAGGGTCCTGAGATCACCCTGTGTCAGGAACCCTGCTTAACGGGGAGACTGCTTCTCCCTTTGCCCCTCCCCCTATTCTGTTCTCTCTTGCTATCTCTCTCTCAAGTAAGTAAAATCTTAAAAAAAAAAAAAAAAAATGGATGGATGTGTCTCGGTGTCCACATGTGGAGTATGCCATTAGACATTGTCTTTACTCTTGGATCTCATTAGAGTCATGGCTTTTTTTTTTTTTTAAGATTTTATTTATTTGAGAGAGAGAGAGATGTGTATGCACGTGTGGGTGTGATGGGAGTGGGACCAGGGGCTGAGGGAAAGGGAGAAACAGACAAACAAACTCCTTGCTGGGCTCGAAGCCCAACATGGGATTTGATCCCAGGCACCTGAGATCATGACAAGAACTGAAGTCAGATACTTTAACCAACTGAACCACTCAGATGCCCCAAGTCAAAACTTCTTAATAGAGGTTTACATGGAAAAGACAAAAAGAGCTCTTGCTAGAGGAAAAAAATAAGTAGTTGAGTTAAAAAAACAAAAAACAAAACAAAAATAAAAAATAAATAAAAAAACAAAAACAAAAAAACAAAAAACAAACACACTAATAGAAATCAGAGTAGAAGCTGGTCCTATTGGGATTAGCACAGGTAAGATGAAAAAGATTACTATCCATGGTGATACCCTACAGTTTAACAGAGTTGTCTAATTATCTGGCTAGTCACCCTGTTACAGTGCCCAGCTTTAGGATTTGGGTGGAAAAACATGTTCAAATAGATGCACACATGAATGCATGCAGGCATGAGTGAATGCCTGGTGCCATGTGCGTGCTCCAAATACTTAATGAGGTCATGTACAGGCTGGTCCTGCAAACCAAAGCTCTACATCTTTGAACAAGCCAAATGGACAATGTCTTATGCAGGAATGCTTCCAAATTTGCCCCATGGAGTATGTACTCTGAGCTATCTTTAACAAGATAAAGCTCACCTTAAGTACAAAAATCTAGTATCTGCATTCCAGGGTTGGTCTAACTTTCACTTTATACAAATTTTTGCATTTTGTGTTAGCTTGGTTTCCAAGATGGCAGGAGCCATTTCCTCCGTGCTCCTTTGCATTGTGACGTTCCCAGCCCCCGCCCCCCCACCCCAGTCTAGAGGTGGAGTCCAGGGTGGCCTGGGATCTGTTTGACCAAGAGAATGTCACAGAAATGAAGCTGGGTGCCGGAGGCTTGGGAAGTTTTTTCTCCTCTCTTGGATGGAATGAAAATACCACGTGGAGAGAGAAGCCCAGCTGTGACAGTCATCCCCCCCCACCCCGCCCCGCGCTGAGCCCCCTTCCCACCACCATGCCTGCTAGTCTCACGGGGGTCACTTTTGTGGCACCGGTGAGACCAGCAATGGAAAAACCCAATCAATCCACAAAGAGAAATAATAAATCATTGTTTGAAACCACAAAGGTTTAGGGCGGTTTATTATGCGACAATCGATTTGAGACAATTATTCGCACTAAGGAGGCAAACATGGGAATATGGCAATACACAGCACTTCTCTGATTCTAAATTTCTTTTGTCTCTTGGGAATGAGTGGACCATGCAGGATCCACCTGCATAATCATAATAACTAGTACATTATTAATAAAAGATGACCAATGGATGATCTCTCTGCGAGTGGACAATAAGGTGCGGACCCATTAAATCCAAACACAGCTCTGGGTGGCGCTGAGGGTCGTGGTTCTTCCAGGGGGCTGTTGGCAGGCTTGGGGGCAGGGCTGCAAAGTGGACACAGACGTCCTCCTTCCTGCCCCAGGTGAACCCTGGCTGAGGCAGCTGATGGAAAAAACGCATCTGGTGTGTGTTTACAAGGAGTGACAGGAAGGCTCCTGCTGGTGGCCTCTCAAGAGACTCTTGTAGTCACAGTGAGTGCAGAGAGAAGCAGGAAATGACAGATGACTATAACTTGAATCAGGTCGAATCTGCCTGGATTTTTACTTCCTTAAATTACCCACCGCTTTACCGGTCCTCCCGGGCCAGGGTAGTGGCGATTGTGTGGTGACCAACTAGTATTAGCAGTAGTAACTGCAGAGTAATTGGAGAGGTAGAACCGGCAGGCACCATTCTAATGATAATTTTGATTATTATAATGATAATGAGGGACCCTACGGGGAGCGCAGCTAAGGGCCTGGGTGTATTTACCTTGCTGCACGACAGGCAATAGGTCTCTTTTAAAACTTAGAAAAACTCTGGAAAAGGAACTTTTATCCTCATTTTAAGAGCCTCTGAAGAAAAAGAAACACACACAGGTTTAAATTTCGGATCTGTCCCATCCAGGTGAGGTGAACTTCGCCTGACAAGTGGGACTCCTGCTTCTGTCTCCTGGGCATTTCACACTTAGTAGCGTCAAACGCTCAGTGCCGCGTAGGCACACGAAGTCTAGCGGTCCTGGTTATTATTCAGGTAACCGCGCGAAGTCTGCAGGACGAGTGGCACGCTCCGTTTCTCCCACCTTCTACTCTGTCTCCTAAACAAACCACGCAGGTAACCAACCCATCTTCTCACTCTCCGTTACATCCATCCTCTGATGTATTTGTAAAATAAGCAGGCTTCGTGCAGAGAAAGATGATTTTTCCGTCGCTCTGTGATGGCTCTCCCACGCGAACGAAGGAATCACTTCATCTATAAGACGGACATGAGTTGCGCATACTACTTGTATGTTCTCAATGAAATGTCAGAAAAATAAATCAGAAGGTCTCCGGTCTCTCAGCCTCCCAAAACAACTGACGATAAAAGTAATTTTTTTTAAGTTTTGCTTTACAGAGATGACTTTAAAAAAAATTTTTTTTTTAAATTTTATTTGCCCAGGCTTTTAGGAAACACTCCTCGCACCTCTTTTGTTAAGGAATCCGAATCATCTACAGTCATCCAGAGCAAGAAAGATTGACCCCTGTATTTTGATGTAAATCATCCTTTTAAAGATTAGCAACCCAAATTCACCTGGTTTTATGCTCTGCAGGGGTATGATTCAAACCAAGAAACTTTCTTTAATTCTGGAGTGAATATGACCTTTCACATTTCAATCTGCTTCCAACAAAAGTGCAACTTTATTGCTGTGCATTGCACTGAATAGTGATGACAAAAACACGTGTTTCCAATTTAAGGCCATTCTTCTGTGAGTTGGTACCCAGGCTTCACTTCACATGGTTCCAGAACCCTGGGAACAACATCCATCAAACATATCTGGCAGTCCTGGCCTAAGGACAGCCGCTTGAAGAACCAGTCCCAGAGTCTGCTAATATGTTGAGTGACAAGGTGACATCGTCCCCTTGGAAACTGCTCCCAAGTCCACATCTTCCAGCTCTAAGTGGAGAACTTCTGGGAGGTGCTCAGGGTTTCCAGCTTGCGGCTTTAAAATCAGAGCTCATTCAGGGCTGGCATGAAGCAAACCCTGAGCAGAAACAAGTATATGTATTGTTAAAAGGCCCCAAAATATAGGTGCTTCAGAAACCTGTTGCCACTCAGCCCTTCCTGTCATGGGTATAGATGCGTCAATTCCTACGTTAATTCACTCAGTAACGTGCTCACCATCTGAAAGCCTTTTACTGCCACAAGGTAATGTCCAGATTAGCTCCCCCATAACAGGGGTAATTCAGAATACTTATTTTGCCCGGTCAGACCTGATTTTCTAAGAAAGAAAGAAAGAGAGAGGGACGGAGGGAGGGAGAGAAAGAAAGGAAGAGAAGGGGAGGGAAGGAGAGGCAGGGAGAGAAAGAAAGGAAGAGAGGAGAGAAAGTGAAAGAGGAAGGGAGGGAGGATGGAGGCAGGAAGGGAGGGAGGGAGGGAAGGAAGGAAGAAAATTGCTCTCCATTTGAATAATTTGGGACCGTTTAATTTTGCAAAAAGGTAAACTAAACAGTACCACCAAGAGTAGGTGTAATTCGAAAACATTTTTTCATATAGAAAAATTCAGTTAAGTCTTATTCTTATGGTCTCTGTTATGGAGATCCTAAAATTATCTGAGGTCCAGAATATAAACGTCCCCACAGGAACCCAGGCTCAAATTTCCCAAGAGTCTTTGTTATTTTTCCAATGCACTGATATTTCATTTCCCTGTAGGCAGAGAGAAGCCAGGAGGTCCTCTTAACTGGTGATCAGAATAATACGTGGATTCCAATCCAACATCCCTCCATGGCCAAGTCATAGTTTAGTTCAAATATTGATTCTGTGTAACAGTACTTCAGTGTCTCAAACCAAAGAGGAGGAAGAACAATCTACTAGTTATGGATGATCCATGGGAAACAGCTAGTGGCCAGAATCATTCCAGTTTGCTGTTTTATTTAACATTTGGTAGAATACTCTTGCTTTGGTAGAATGAGAGGCCTTGTCAAAGGCGGAAAAAGAATGAAGGAAACAGTGTTCATAATTAGGAAGTAAAATACAATATTGATAGACCACCCTAAATTATTTGAAACGAACTACAAATTAAGTCCAGAAACTCTCTCTTGAAAAAAAAACTGGCCGAACACACCCATGTGATAAAATTACATTTGTTTAGATTTAATGGAGTTCAGTAACTTACATGAGCGTTGTTTTGATCTATCGAAAGCATTTTAGTAAACCTCCTATCAGCCTGGGCCAGCAGTGGCTGCGCGAAGAAGTCTTGTTCCCTTAACCCCATTCAACGTTAACCTGGCAGGGTGACAGAGCTCCTGAGGCATGTGGTGCTTTCCAGAACTTTTTAGTCTCCTCAAGTTCATTAGGAGGAGTTGTCACACGCACTTTCTTCAGAGTCCCCTGTTCCACACCGTCCTTCCCAGGCACTAAGTCCCTTGAAGGGTTTGAACAAATCTCTCCACCTGCTCCTAAGTGTGGCGGGATCTCAGGACACAAAGAAAGGAGCCTTGCAACCCCAGGATGCTGCAAGGCAGATACGCACACATCACTCTGATCGGTGCCCTGGATCGATATGTGGATGTTGAAAATCTGTCTACTGAGAACCAGTCATGTTAGTGTAAACAGCCATAGGCAGATTTAGCTGTTTTTCTCCCATCAGTGCTGTGTCCCAGTGAACTTTCTTGTAATAGAGCATCACCACCCTTTGTGACCTACGAAAGGAAATGTGATCTCACTTTCCTTGTTCAGTACAATTTACTTTCCGGCGCAGAGGGCTCTGTTCGGCTTTAAAGTCCACCCCTTAATCATCTGCCACCTCTTCCACCTGTTAAGAAAAGGAAGTAACGGAGCCAGCTGGCGACTCCTGGGTATCTCTCTACATCCCGCATCTCTCCCCTTCTAGGTGTCGGATCCCTGAAGTTAATTAAATACAGGGGTCTGATCTCTCTGAAGTGTCTCCTGCCCCTGTCTCAACTTCCCAACTTGTTCTTTTGCAGATGGACAGTTTCACGGATGCCCAGATCTCTAAGGCTCTCGGCACTTCCCAGCCCAGAGGGTTTTCCAAATGCATGTACTTTGAATTATTCAAACATATCTAGAACATAATCTCATTTTAAGACCAGTACATATAGTAATACTTCCGTCACATTCACTCTAAATAGAATTATTCAGTTTACTCATTTAATGAGAAAAAAAAATCAACAATGTCTTGCATTTGGTGCTAAGTACAACATAATTAATTGAGATCAAACATTATCTGAAATCTTACCTGGGAGGAGAAACGTTGGTGGTAGAAAAGATTCCACAGAACACACGGAAATTTCTGCAAGGAGTCAATTATTCCAAAGGGAGATAGTCTTACCATCCTGGGCAAAAAAACCCAGGGGTGCTCCAAAAGAAATGGTCCTGTGTGGAGGGAGGTAGTAATGGATGGAAAAGGGGGAAGAGAGAAGCCAACTATATAAACATGGTCTGGTGACATTTAAATGTGATAGGATGAGAAAGGTTAAAAAAAAAAAAAGGTTTAGCTGGCAAGCAAGGGCACCCAAGACAAATCACAAAAAAAGATGCAGTTAATTATGCTGAAATTTCCACAGTGCTGAGTGTGTCATTCAAAGTGGCCATGATACCAACATGAGATCATGACCTGCTTTCCCACGAGCCAAAGGTCAAAGCTGATGAGGAGTCTATCAAATAATTTAAATACAGGTAAGTTTTAAATGACCTCTAAATTCTTCCCAGCTATGCTAACATTTTCAAAATCATTAAACGAATATGTACAGAGAAATCACTGGAACAAACCCAGTGTCCACTGCTTGGGCATATTATTTAGTTTAAACCTTAAAATATGTAATGGTCTCTACTTTTAACACCGTTAACCCAGACTAACCCACAGCCTGTAATCAAAGAGTGTTAGCGGAGCAATTTGAAAATCCTCCTAAAATCTTGAAATCAAGATGTCCACAGACTTTTAGTTCAACTTACAATTGCAAGTGAAACATGAATATTAAGACTCTGCAATAATCCCCCCACATAGCATTCCTTGACGATGATACAGAACGTTACTTTGCTATCATGTGTCTGATCCGCCATGTTGTAAATATAATTTTGATGAGAAAGAACTGCTTTAATTTTTCTAGCAGGAAATTTTTACAAGACTAATTTCAAGTGTCTCTCAATTGTTATTTCTTTAGAAATTCAAGTGATTTTCTAACAGTTTGTCAAAAAGCCTGTCCCTTCTATAAGGAGTCTATAATATAAAACAGAGCATTTCCTCCTACCATCTGTCTTACAAATCGGGATTTTTGCCTAATGGGCTGTATCCAATTCGGACACTTATCAAATCTCTGAAAGCTTAGCTCTTACTTCAAAAATAAGTTTAAATTTGGGGAAAAACTGAATAAACACTAAATGAATACCATTAGTGTATTTTGATACCCCAAAGTGAGACCTCAAATTAAAAATTGGAGTTATAAAAAGGAATGTGTCCATTCTCAATACATGCTTTAAAATGAAAACTTTGCTTAAATGGTGTTAGTACAAAACACCATCTGAGGGTTTTGGAGGCGAGGGGGTAGGGGGATGGGTGATCCTGGTGGTGGGTATTATGGAGAGCACGTATTGCATGGAGCACTGGGTGTGGTGCATAAACAACGAATTTTGGAACACTGAAAAGAAATAAAATTTTTAAAAATTGAAAAAAAAAAACCCAAAAACCAAAACACCACCAACGTGAAACGGTCTCCATATTTCAAGTAAGTTTCATTCTAAAGTAACAAAACAACACTGAAGAGTAAGAAATTTGCCTCCAATGCCCGTTCTTGGCCAGAAGAAAAATTTAAAAATCATAGATGACATTTGTGAAGATTTTGAGAGGAGGTTCAGATGCCCTGAATAGCTTCCTCGATCCCACAAACATTCTCTTACTCACTGCGCAGAATCAAAGTGGGGCTCCCCAACCTGCTCTCCAAACACAGCACATAAAACCGAAAGGGAAAAGATACCACAGAGAACACATATATATACAGCAAAGTTAAGTTGAGATTGAATTAGTTAAGCTGGAAACTATGGCAGGATCAAAAGATAAAGAGAAAAGGAGAATCTGTACATTAGCCCAATCTCACCAAAGAATATCAGGAAATTCTGTACTCAACATTAAAACCTTGCATGGTCCATTTTGTCAAAAACAAAACAAAACAAAGCAGGCTTGTCTAATATAGGAGAGAGGTGATAGGAAAGAAGATCATATAGAGAATGCACGTTAGGCATGCCGTTTCGTTTCTGTCCTGCTTTTTTTCTGTCCTGTTTTTTTCCCTCATACAGCATGGAGGCAAAAGCCAGACTGTCAGGCTGGATAACTGTCAGGTTCACTTCCCAGCTTGGTCATTTGTTGGTATGGGACGTAAAGGATATTACCCATTTCTTTTGTTCCTCAGTTTCTTCATGTCTACAAAGGACTAATTATAGTACCTACTCCAAAAATTCTTTTTTTTAAGGTTTATTTATTTATTTATTTCGAGAGAGAGAGTGCCCCCATGGCAGAGTGAAGGGGCAGAGGGAGAGGGAGAGAGAATTTTAGGTAGACTCCATGCTGAGCACGGAGCCCAGTGCAGGGATGATCCCACGACCCTGAGATCACGAGCTGAGCAGAAACCAAGAGTTGGTCACCAACTGACTGTGCCACGCAGGTGCCCCAGTCCAGAAACTCCTAAGAGCATGGTCCAGGCATCCCTCTCCCCTTTTTAAAGCCATACACATAGTTCTAATAAAATGCTATGTTGAGAGCCACTGGATTACGTAAATATAAGATTTGTATAGCTTTATAATATGGTTTTATACTTCAAAATGCCATCAATTCAAACATATAGACAAAAGTTTCTCAGTAATAATTCATTCTAAGAATAGATACTTCTATTTTAAATAAAGGGATCTAAAGCTTCAGGGAAATTAAGTAACAGACCCAAATCAGTAGCAGCACTTGGAGGAAGGTTTTAAATCACCTGGAAACTTTCACAGTACACTATTTTATTTTTATGCTACACATACTGAATTTCACATACGTACAAAGTTTTTTGTGTCCTGTAACTCATTCTGTTACTTCTAGGCAAGAAAGTTCTCAGACTCACTATATAATAATATTCCAAAGAGGATATTTTCTCTCACTTATACATAAGGAAAATCCAATTGTTTTTTGTTTCTGCATCTATAAAATTAAGATATGACCATCTGTCTCATACACAGACACCTACAAGCATTGAGACTAATCTCTGTAAGGGTGGTAGGCAAAATGTTAAAAATCGAAATCAATATACACCTGAAACTAATTTGACATTGTATGTCTACTATATGTTGATTTTTTTAAAAAAATTATTTTTTTAAGTCAATAAAAGTTAGCTAAACCCGAGGCTTACAAGAATAATGTCTCTTTTCTTGCTGTCAGACCTTTGCTTCTTCTGTAGAAGCAAGAAAACTTCAGTGTATCACTCTCTGAAATTCTGTACTCCGAGGGAAACTTTGTGCTCACTTCAAAAAGAATTTGAATTTGCCCCCGGTGGAACTGTCATGGCTCTTGGGTGAGAGGTTCACCCTTCTAGTCTCTGGAGCAGTATTCATATACTTTACTGCATTTCATCTCTGTCCTTGACTTTTATGTATTTATTTTTTAAAAGATTTTATTTGTTTATTTGACAGAGATCACAAGTAGGCAGAGAGGCAGGCAGAGAGAATGGAGGAAGCAGACTCCCTGCTGAGCGGGGCTCAATCTCAGGACCTTGAGATCATAACCTGAGTGGAAGGCAGAGGCCCAACCTACTGAGCCACCTGGGTTGCCCCGTCCTTGACTTTTAAGTCAAAGTCAATAAATACAGTTGTTGAACTTGGACAGCCCTGCTGTGGTCTATCTAGTGACATTCTACTTACCTATTCCATGAATTTATTTATTTATTTATTATTTTAAATTTTTTTTTAAAAGATTTCATTTACTTATTTGACAAAGAGAGATCACAAGTAGGCAGAGAGGCAGACAGAGAGAGAGGGGGAAGCAGGCTCCCTGCTGAGCAGAGAGCCCGATGCCGGGCTCCATCTCAGGACCCTGGGACCATGACCTGAGCCGAAGGCAGAGGCTTTAACCCACTGAGTCACCCAGGCGCCCCATATTCCATGATTTTAGAGCCTAATAAGATTAGCTGACAATACAGGAAAGAATGGACACCTCTCAGACTTGGCAGAAAGAGTCAGGCTGGGATTACAGGCCGTGGCAGTTACAAAGTTCAGAGAGGAAAACACCCGGGTCCTACAGCACCCCACCTGGAACACCGAGGGGGATAACTGGCTAATTAGCAAAGAAGAGTCACTACCACGCAAAAGTTTCATTATGACCAATTTTATTTCATAACTGCATTGTTGGGCACTTTATGGTAGTATGGAGTTCATCCAAGATTTATGTTTGCATATTTTTCAAAAAATTCCTCAAACAATACTTCGATGCACAATGTCCTCCCAATAGTAGTCAGCTTTCGAGATGATTTATACTGTAGCCTCAAGGATGCGAGAACAGTGAAACAAATCTCAATGCTGGGTAGGTTTTTTAACAGGTATCTGTCACCATGTCTGGCAAAAAGCTCAAGACTTTCAGTCCTCTTAAACGGTTACTCATTTAAAGCAAAAGAAATAAGCTTTGGGAAAATTCTGTTTTAAACTCTCACGTACCTTTTTATATAAAAAAAGACTTAATGCACATTAAGTTGCAGATTTCATGCAGTTCATACTTGTTTGCTGTTCTAGGCATTGCTGTAAGCGCTACATCAGAACAGATTGAAGCAATCTTGTTTCTGGTATAGGATCACTGAACGGTTTTCAAAATGACCACACGGAAGTTGCACTGCCCAAGGGATGGTGACGGGATACTTGGGGTACATTTACTAACAGGCACGGAGTTCCAGTTCTGTCCTGTCCTAAACATCACAGAAGCAACCAGAGGGCGGATTCGTTAAGGTACCTCATTAAGGCTCTCATCTGGGAAGTGAAATAACACGGAGACGAAAAGATACCGAGAGGTTTCTCACATCAAAGAGGTAATCATTTGTGACTATGTGACCTTTTTTTAAGATAAAAGACTGTGTATTTTAAATTACTTAACTGAAGTACATTTTGAAGAAAACAGAGCTTTCTGGATATAAAGCTTCAGCAGACACTGCTGCTCAGTACCTTGTTTAATTTTTTGGTATGTTTGCATATCGCATCGAGAGCTACAGATTGTCCACAGTGCTTTTCTGCCTCATTCAAGTACAATAAAAGTAGAAATCTATAGAAGCTCTAAGGTTAAACAAACTGTACATTATAAAAAATTAACTTAATTTATAGACAGTCAAGAAGTATTGGCAATGCCCTTTATAAATCTTACCAAAGATTCATCACAAAGGATATTACAATCTATGTACGTGGTCATCACCATACAAACGCCATTTAGATTTATGTGGTACAGAACTGAATGTTTGTTAAATGTACACATGTAGAATCAGCATTTTGGACTATATACATTTCTTTTAAAGTAATAGTATTGTCAATACTAACCGAAGGTTCGGGATTTTCTTATTGCATATTTACTGTTGCTGAGGCAGTTAGTTATGATACAATAATGCAATATCCATAATTATTTTAAATAAACAAAAACATTTCTCCTGCCAACAATATAAAGAATTTTCCAAGATCACACAGAACGTTGCTACATACAGCTTTACACAAATACTGAAAAACATGACCTTAAGGCATCTGCTAGAAAAGCAGATGTGCATATTTATAGGAACTAAATTATGCAGGAAAAGTATTGCACAAAATCCTATTATTTTCAAAATTAAATAGGCTTCTTTCTAAATACACATGATTCGCTATATCTTGACCAAATAAAAATGTTAATAACCAGTTTGCTCAAAACAATTCTGCCTCTTAAGTAAGCTTTAAGAAACAGACACAGAGTATCAGGCTCGACACAGGGAAGATGGGAGTCCTCACCCAGAATCTGTGAAAGCTATTTCCTTAGATGAAGAAGCTTTGGGGAATTAGATTTGGGTATTCATTCCACTTTCTGAAATTTGTGTTCTGACTTACAAATATCTACCCAGAATCGGGGTCTTTTATGCTAAACAAAATGGTATTTGCACTAGAAAGTTTATTGAAGAAAATAATTTTTTCCTGAAAATCCAGATTTTCTAAATGAGAAGGAAGATCTACTGCTGATTATGAGAATATTCACAGTTTTCTCTTCTTGATCAGGACTCTTCACGTTATTTAAGAAACAACTAATTCATGAACATTCCTGAATCCTCTTATAAGGATATTAGTACAGAATCCAAACAACAGCACTGTTACAGACACTTTTAATTGAAGAGGTGGGGACGGGGGTGGGAGGGGTTGGGAGTTGGGGGGGGGGGGCTGTTTCTAGAGAATGCTATTACCAAGATAAAGACAGTAAAAACTAGTTTCCGTCAACATGCACCCACACCCTCAGTTAATCCTAAAGTAAGCGAAGTGGCCCAAGTATTGTGAAGGAGCGTCGTTCCATTCTGGAGCCCTGGGCTGCCTGGTCAAAAGATTGAGCAGAGTGGGGACAGAGAATCAAAGAAACAAGGACACTTAGTTTCTAAGAGCTTCAAAGTCTGTCCTTTAAAAGTAGGTATCTTCAATAGCAGCATTACTATACTTTCTTAAAATAATAAGGAAAGTTAATGAAATTAGAAGTGGTACCGTGGTTCTACACTTAGAGCATGTTTTAGATTCAGCAGCTTTAAAGGACTTTTTCTTATTTTGGTGTTAGAATCTTGGGCTAATAACTTCTAAGCAAAATATATTATTATTATTAACAGAGATTTGTCACTTCTTTTCCTTTTAATTGGTCCCTTCAGAGCAGGGACTAAGTTATTATTTTATTGCCTTATAGCCCCAGTTACTGTACCTTGCATATGACCAGTACAAAGAGTCGATAAATATTTCCCAAGTGTGATGAGTTATTAGTAGAAAAATCATCCTGCTATGTTTCGGTGCCTTCCTAAAATATGCTAAAGTAGGTAACCATCAAGATTTGCCATTTAAAAACACACTGACCTAACAAAACAATAGCTCCTAAATTCACACATGACTCTTCTATCCCTCCCCCCAGAATATCCCGGATGCAGTATTTAAGGACAAAAAGGGTAAAACCTAGACTGGGATTCAGGGAGAATCATTTAGAAGCCACATAAAAGACTATGCATGAAAGCCAAAGACTTATCCATTTATACAGCTCTGGAAGAACAGGTAAAGCTTCTTTGAAAAACAAATCCAGACAGCAGAGGGGTTTACAAATATTTCATTTCGTTATAATAGAATATACGAACATAGGAGAAAATAAAATAATACTTTGTTTCAGAATTCACCTTAATTTCACTTCATTCTCCCTATATCCACCATAATACTGGGAAGCCTAGCTTAAGAGCAGATTGAACACTCAAAATATTAATGATTTGAAATACTACTACTTTTGGAGTAGTAGTCTCTTGGATAGTAGCCTTCTGGGTTTTTTCCAAGAATAACATGTAGAGCTTTTGTTTTTCAACAGAATATAAAAGCTGATTTTGCATGGTAAAATAAGGCACAGATCCAGTTCAAAATACCTTGATGCAAATGCACTTGTGAGTGGCTAAATTTCCTCACAGTAACAGTCTTGTAGTCAAACATCTCATGAGGTGACCAGATGATAGAAGAACGTCCATTTCCGAGGCCAGGATGTTTATTAAGCCAATTTTACCTATGCTACACTCACAATTATCTCATTCTTCAGATTATGAATTCTGAAGGAAAACATGCTTCATTCCAATAGTCATATTAAAAGACTTCTTTTTTAAAAAAATTACGAAGAAATATTTGCCA
The DNA here is from genome assembly GCF_922984935.1 of Meles meles. Lineage (NCBI taxonomy): Eukaryota > Metazoa > Chordata > Mammalia > Carnivora > Mustelidae > Meles > Meles meles. The sequence continues at coordinate 32,780,777 of NC_060082.1, read as the reverse complement.
AGCAGATTAACAACCAGGGTGACCTTTTTTCCTTCTCATTTAAAACAGCTCTTCTGATAAATCTACTTTTATTATATGCTTCGGCAAAGTGAAATGGAATTTTGTAATGAGTATATAAAGGCAAAGTTTGACAAGAACCATGAGTCTTACTTTTGTGTTAATAAAATAAGGATTAAACACTTTTTTCCTTAGTATATACTGACTCCTTCCTTATAAGGAAGTCCCTTTACAAACATGAATGAATAACTGTGCCCAATAAAACATATCTGTTTAGGTTTTGGAATGTAGCTTAGAAAAGAAAAAAACTTGGTCATTTTCTTTAAATTACTTAAAGACTGACCCGGATAAACACTTTTAAGCAATGTTTTTAACAAATCTCCTTCTGGGGTCTTTTAACTGAAAACTGAATTCTTCCAGTAAATATTTTAGGGTACGGTCCTGATGGGGTTCTCAAATGGTTTCTCAAACACCTTTTCTAAAATGACAACTAGGGATGTACAGAATATACAGTGAATATACAAATACCAAATGAACCATAACACCACTGTTTTTTCCTGACTGTTTCCCCATCAATCTATTCCTATCCTGAAGCAGTCAATGCATGATGCCTTCTGACATGAATTTCAATGTTCAGCAGTGAATCTTCTCCTATGCAGAAGAATTCCAAATAATTTATGTAGATACTCCACTCTAAGGGAATGGAAGCAAAAAGCCCTACTCCTTAGGTGTGGGCTATACACAGTGATCTCCTTCCAAAGACTACGGCACACAAAGGGAGGAAAAGAGTATAGTGGAAAAACCTGACAAATACCACCTCAGCTCGGTTATCAAAGTCAACATCAACACTCACATATCGTGCTGACATTATGTACCGTGGTTATGGTATAATGAAAATGACACTTTACTTCTATAATCTTCCTCCTACAAACCCACAATCACAGTATAATTGTGAGAAAAAGAGCAGACACATTCTAATAGAGGGACATTCTATAATATATTCGACCAGCAGATCAGTCCTCTTTAAACCTATCAAGGTCATCAGAAACAAGGAAAGTCTGAGAAAATATCACAGCCAAGAGGAATCGAAAGACACATGACAATCAGATGTAATGTGGTATCTTGAATTAGATTCTAGGATAGAAAAAAGACATCAGGGAAAAACTAAGGAAATCTGAATACAGCATGGACTATCAATACTGGTGCATGAATTGTGGCAAATGTACCATACCAATGCGAAATATTAATCACAGGGGAAATTGTATGAAGGACATAATGGGAACTCTCTGCACTGTCTTCCTAATGTTTCCATAGATCTAAAACTTTTAAGATATTAAGTTAATTATTTTAAAAAAGTAAATTTGAGATGATAAACATTTTGAATTACTACTTAAGAAAAAAAAAAAAAGACAGGAACATTTCTTTATCAGGACAGTTCGTGTTGCATTTGGCTTTCTGGGGCTGGGTTCCTAGACAGCAAAGGCATACAGAGAGACTGAAAAAATTTTAAAGTGTCTCATTTGTAAACAGAAGTCATTAATTTCACATTGTAATTCAGCACTTCATATATTTCACTGAGTGAAAGGTCAATATGTACCTTTATACATTTTGGAAAACATGGCTGCAGTGTCTATAAGAGAGCTTTTCAACTTTGAAAAATGAATTTTGTCCTTGATGCAACGAATAGAAAAAGGCATTATTGCTCTGCAGAACACTTATAACTTATCCTTCAAAATTTACAGGTAATTCCATAAATTATTAAAGTATGCTAAGTATAGGCTTAGGATTAAGGCAGTTAGTAGGTCAACAGTTTCAGCAGTTTCAGGCTAGTTTTGATAAGTTTTGATATCCTGATCAGTTCATGCTCGACCAGATTAGTAGAGTAGCTACTTGCTATGTGCAAGGGTTATATATCCATATTAGTTTAAATAAGATGAATGGCATTAAGCACCAAATACTGGGAAATCATATGTTTGACATATACTTCCATGATCCATACACACTAGTACCTGATTTAAGAGCACAGTAGGAGAATCAGCGTTACATTTAAAAATCAATCGATAATATATACTCACGAGATGAATGAGTGGGGAAAATGTATGCTCCAAATGAAAAATAATGTTCAGACAGTACTAAGAATTGTCATCCTGACAAATAATTGTTTACTACAGAGATTACAAGGAATCCTAAAACGTCTCCATAGAAGCATGGATGCAAGCGAGTGACTCCTAATCATGATTTAAGCTTGGTTTCCACTTGCGTTTTCTTCTGAAATGTTTAAGTCTTGCTGGAAGGCAGATGTCATGTGACATAAGGACACTACTTCATGAAGCAGTCCAGTATCTCCTGAAGTCTCTTTGGCTTCTTTCCCTTCTTTCTCCCAAGGAACAAAAGTAGATGAATGTCGCCCAAGGCTGGGTGTAAGCAGATCGTCTGAAATCTGGCTTAGTGTTTCTTTCTTTTCTGGTTTAGCTTTTTCGTTTTCAGAAACTTCAGGCGAAGCTATTTGGAGAGTCAATCCTGAAGTAGAAGCTGCCTTTTCCATGACCGCAGGCCCCCTCACATTGTCAGCACTGAGGTATTTTTCATTGTTTTCCTCTTTCAGGATAAACAGAGAATCTGTCAAGCCGCTAGAGGAAACCCGCTTCCGGGGAGAGGGAGGAAGGTGTTTGCCGTCGAGGGCGCTATCGTCTTGTCCGAGATGCCACTCGGTTTGATCACCAGAACCACTGCAAAGCAGGGCCAGGTTATTCTCACTAGGTGCATTGGATGTATTCTGAAAGGAGAAATAACACATTCAGAAACATTTTAATGAGATTATAATGTTACATTAGCATTTTTTTTCCATTTTGAAATAAAATATTAATATCTTCCAAGGCTGGCAACTTGGAAGTTCCCCGCAGAGGAAATACAGCATTGACAGTTAATTCTGAACACCTGCAAATGGCTCTATTAACAAGAAAATATATAAACATAGACATTTTTTTATTTGTCAATTATACTTCAACAAAGCTGAAAAAGCAAATGAAAAGAACTTGCCAACTGCCATCCCCCCAAAACCCCTAAATAGACCAACTACCTCAACGCCAGGTTCTGGAATTACTTACAGTCACCACAGGGTGGCCATTACTCATATTTTCATCTCTAGTGTTTTTAAAACATTCATATCAGTTTGTTTAAAATACTCTTCATTTTTGAAGCAATATAATGAAAAAGTACTTGAATTGAGACATCTCTTAAACATTTTTTGATGATCCAGGAAATACAGAAAAAAACTGGGAACACTTCACATTTAAATAATTCCCCAGAAAAGACAACTCTAAAACTAGACTGTAAGAGAATATTACGGCTTGAAAAAGTTATTTTCAATGAATGTCAATAGCCACCAGAATCGGATACATAAATGAGAAAATACTGGAATTCTGAAACTAAAAATACATCTTAATGATTAAAATTTCATATTTTTGAAGATCTGACTACTCACCTGTTCGTTAGAGGTTAAATGCTTTGATCAACTAAGATTATAACATGAGGCAATTCACACCCAGGGGTAAGAATGTTTTCATTTAATTTTATAGATTGAAAAAAATCAACTAACCGTAGGTTTATAATCAATATCATCCATTGATCTGAAGAAATCCAAGCTCTTAGCTGCTGCTAGCTTTCCCTGGTCTGAGCTGTGTGTGCTCAATGTATCTAAGATTTCTCCTAGGAGGTCCATTTCGCCTGAGTAAGGAGTCTTTACTCTTGCTTCAACGGAGTCATCGCTTTCATAAAAATAAGCAGACGCTTCTTCTCCATCTTCAGAGGACAACCTGAAGGAAAATGAAGCACGCGCTAGCCATCCCGCAGCCACCCAGTTACATTCAATGAGTGAGACAGTCTTGAAACCAAAGTGCTTTTCAGTGGAACCACAACAAAATGGCGAATTGGTTCAAGGGCAAATTCTTTACAGTGATGTGTGTAAACCAGTTCAAACAGGGGAACTTTTGAGAACGTGCACTATGAAAATACAAACAAATAGCTATTGGACCTTAATCAGTCTGGAAGCAGAAGCAGTGCTTTTCACACAGTCTAATTATGTGGGATTTGGGACATTAGCCTTAGAATAGTAGATGGAACATTTGGAAACTTTGCTATAGCCTGAGTTCACTTTCAGTATTTGTATATGGTTTTCCCTTTATTTATCCACTTGTTTTAGAGAAGAATGCATATTCCTTAATGTAGACAAAAATATACTTAATGGAGAAAAAAGACTGTGCATTTTGTCACCCCCATATAAGTTTAAATTATTTTTAAAAAAAACCCTAAATGTCTATTATTTCCCTTATTTATAGTGAAATTAATTTTTAATACTTTGTATTAAAATTTCCTCTTCTGATATCACCACAGATTTAAACCCTCCCCTTCCCCAACTTGGTTTAATGGACTTTTCTTACTGTTTCTGCCATTTAACCTGCTCCTATTCACTAGCAGGGTAGGAGCCTAACTTAGGTGGGCTTCTATTTCCCCTTTAACACTATTGCAGATATTTCTGTAGCCTTACCACTTTCCAAGAACAAGATATTTCAGGTCTATCTCTCTTTCCCACCTCAAGATTCATTCCCCATGAGGCTCCCAGGAGCACTGGTTCCTTTTGCTGAAGAACATTGCAACGGAGCAAAATCTAATCTCTAGGAGTACACATCCTTTGAATTACCTTCTGAAATCCTAAAACTTCTGCCTTTCAGCCACAATATTTAGTAGGACACTAAAATCCATCATGACTTACTTGCTCGCTCTCTCCTCATAGTCGTCATCATACAGAGCGCCATCAAGGCTCTTAAGGGGTCTTTTTAGGCGTGCCTAGAGAGAATTGACCATAAATTGGTATTAGTAGTTAAAATAAGTCTTTTTCATGAATTTTAAAGGAATAATTTGATCTAACAAGGAATATTTTTAAAAGAAATATGAATTCAGGATTTTTTAATATTAACCAATCTCTTGACAAGCTGTGCATTAAGAAGCGGAGGGAATCAGACAACTAATGTCAACACTTACAGCTCAACCCAACAGACAAAAACCAAATCACTGGATTAAACACACACACACACACACACACACACACACACACACACACTGCTCTAGTCTGCCAGTCCCTGGTTTAAAAATACTTGACTTATAATCAATCATATCCCCATGCACTTATTCCCTACTTTTAATAATCATAAATATTTGCCAATCTGTTTCTTTTATCTGTCTCCCTAATTATTTTAAGGCAGTACTTCTCAATACTTAATGTACATATAACTTGGAGATCATGGTAAAAATGTAGCTCTGACTCTACTGGGTTCTAAGGATGAGGCCAGAGTTTCTGTATTTCTAACAGGTTCTTAGGTGAAGTTAGTGCTGCCGGATCTGAAGGTCCCACACTGAACAGCAAGGTTTTGAACCGAATGCTAGGCAGCCTATCATTTCACCTGTAAACACTTCAGTATATACCTTTAATAGATATCATTATTATACCATACAAATTAACACTTATTCTTTAACATCCTCTATTCTCAGACCATTCTCATATGCCCTTATGACCCCCAAAATATTTTAGTCTATGTGGACCAGAATCTCAATATGGTTAACACCATTTGGTTGACATGTCTGTCAGGTCTCCTGCAGAGCCTGTCAGTTCTGCCTCCCCATCCTTTTGCTATTTGTGTCCTTGAACATGTGATTTTTTCCCTCCTCCTATAAACTGGCCGTCACATCTGGAAGCTTGTTTAGACTCAGTTTCTGGTTTTTTGTTTTTCTCTGTTTTTGGCAAGATTATGCTACATGTGTTGAGATGTGTTTTTACACTGCACACGCAGCATTAAGATGTCTCACTTTTGGTGGTTCTAAGATCCATTAATGGCTTCAGGATTCAGGTTAGCTGATACCATCCATTATGAATTTTCTTTCACTTGATGGTTTTAGCACCCAACCATAATCCTTGGGTAAATTAATTATGCAGAAGGGGCTTCAAAAATTATGCTTTTCAAAAGCATTCCTTCTATCTTTATTTGTTGGCTTTCTACCACGAGTTTTGTTCTATTAACTATTTGGCTATTCTGAAATACAAGGTGTACAGTAAAGGTAGGATAAATCCTTGATGCTTTCCTTTTGTTCAATAATTTCCAGAATAATGAGCTTATGCCTACCAATCTCTGAAGGTGAGCTGTGAAGGTTTTTAAAAAGTCATCATCATCTGTATATATCTGATGTGGCTCAGCCTATCACAGTTGTTGCTCTTGATTTTTAAAAAAAGATTTATTTATTGGAGAGACAGAGAGAGCATGCGAGTACACGGTGGGGAGAGGGAAAGAATCTCCAGCAGACTCTGCGCTGAGCGACCTGGGCGTCCTTCTTGATGTCCGATCAGTCTAGACTTTTGAATGACATCATAATTATGTTTTTAAAACATAATCATTAATGCTTCTTAACTTTTAGAGTTACATCTTGACTATTTGCAGGCTAAACTATGTGTGATGTGCTACTTTACTTAAAAAAAAAGCCAGGGGTGGGTAGGATCATGGGAAGGGCTGGTACTGAAATAAGACTGACCATATGCTGATAACTGCTGAAGCTGTACTTTTGAAAGGTATCCAGGAATTTTTTTTTTTTTTTTTTTTTTTAAAGATTTGAAAGTGAGAGGGAGCAAATGGGAGGCACAGATGGAGAGAGAGAGAAGCAGACTCCACACGGAGCATGGAGCCCGATGTGGGGGCTTGATCTCAGAACCATGAGATCATGAACTGTGCCAAAACTAAGAATCTCATCTCAACCAACCGTGCCATCCAGATGTCCCATGGTACGTAGGAGTTTTTCTAAGCTTTTTACTTTAACATGTTTGGATTATGTTAAGTGTTCTATCCACAATAAAATAATTCTTTAAGTTTTTTTTTTTTTAATCGTCCCATCTTAGGTCAGTGTTAGCCCATTAAAACTGTTTCCTGTGTCCTTTAAACATGATCTCAGAAGCTCTTTAGTAAGCTTCTTCATTTTGGCCTAACATCATGTGTCATTTCAACTAATGCATTTTCTGCATCAGACATGGAATCAGCCACTTCCTATAGGAGTTTGGTTCTTTCTTTTAAGTAGGCAATAACATTTAAAGGCCAGAGTCTGGGTGCCATGGGTGCCCATGGCTGCAAACCATGTTTCTGAATGGCCGGCAGCAAAGCTGAATTTGGAGACTTGAACCACTGCATCATCAGAGGACTAACTTTCTGTCTTCTGATTCCGATCTCCACATCTAGATAGCTGTTTTCTTCTATTGCAGCTATAAAGAGTAAGCAAATGTCTGGAATCTACGGTACTTGATCCTTACTCCTCCACGTCCTCTATGCCCATGCTGGGAGTGGTAGGAAGGGAAAGAATGAGTAGAGAGAAATACACTTTTGTAACCCCTGGTGGAATGTGTGGAGAGTGTCTCCAGGAGTTTGGTGATTAGCTATGTATTTGGGTGTAAAATGTAATATCATTTTAAGACAAGTTTAAGGTATGTGAGTTAAAAAGAAATTTGAGGAATGGCCTAGGCACACACTGCCACTTACAATACAATATTATTTCTGAAGGGAAAATACATTTCATCCATCCCCTCCAAAACTCACAAAATACAGTACAATTCTTTGTTTCTAAAAACATGTCATTACTATTACACTGACATCTGTATATGCTTAACATTATGCCAGCTAGGGGTCATGCATTCCATTTTTGCAAAAACAAAACAAAACAAATCGGAACTAAAACCAAATAAAACTACAAGGGAGCTGAGACTTCCTGCTGTTATTTAAAAAATAATTTTTGACTATTAAAAATTAATACAAGATATTAAATACATAGCTTGACATTTATGTTTGTAAATACTCCGGAAAGAACTCTCATACACACAGTGGGACTACGGCCTAGGAATACAGAGTAGCGTTAGGCTGAGTCTTTGCCAGTAAGGAACTCAGAGTCTAATGAACCCCAAGATCAATCTGGAGGTATACCACGAGGCTCCATAATTTGCCCAAGGCCATACACCTTATCAAGAACAGGAACCAGAGCCAATGTCTTTCTCTGCTGTGTTGCTGGTCCCTTGTTCATTTTTTTTTTCACAATTTACTTTTATATTCTACATCTGCCTGCATATACTAAAGATTCTCAGTTGTTTTATTCTGTATTGTTGTTAACCACAACTTTTTTTTTTTTTATGAAGCTACTCACATAAGCTTCACAAGTGTGTTTGAATTTGGTTTTTTATTTCCTAGCTAGGCAAGGGTCCTATCGATTTCTAAATAGAGATGTAGTTAAATGCTATATCTGGTAATGAACTTTCACAATAGAATTAAAATCAGAAGTACAACGGATCAGTATAATATTCTACTTTCTGTGAGTGTTAAGATTTGTACTCTCTAAACTCTTAGTACCTGCATGTACAAGTTGTTTTGTTATCTGAAATAAGCTCCTAATTAGTAGTGACTGGATCTATATCAGGCAGTAGGAAATACAGTCTCCATATATGAAGTGACAAGGTCCAAACACATAATCAGTGTGTCAAGTGCTTGAGGACATCAAGTTACATAATTGGTTAAGATCGCACAGGAAAAACAAAGGGAGAAAAAAGTTACAACTTGATTAACATTCAAGACAGAGAAAAATGACAGCTTGTGTTACAAGAGCATCATCAGTTTCTGAGCTTTTATGAACCCAGATTATCCCTCCATTACTGTTTCTGGTGGGCTGGGACTCAGGCACCATACTTTCAGAGGAAATAAAGGATTGTTTCCACTATGCCCAGAACACACAACACAAGGCAAAAAGACCTGGTCACAGTTTTGTAAAGAGAAGTCTTTTAAGGATAATTGGTAGCAAATAAGCTTAGAGCACAGAAAATATGTTTTGTATTCCTCAGGGTAGCCAGTAACAGTACATCTTTACCTGGGTTCACAAATCACAGATACATCGTTACTGAAAACCTGCACACTAAACTAAACAGAAACTGAAACATAAACAACTAAGAAAGAGAAAAGTAATCCCAATACACAGAATAAAAATAAAATACGTAGACTTTTTTTTTTTTAATAATACAACTGACCTTTGGGAAGAAGTATAGATCTTTATTTTATTTATTTTTTAACTGTAACAGTAATGAACAGGTGCAAATGCCAGTGGAATGAGTTTTGTATATTATATGTATTCAGAGAAAAAATTTCGATTTAAGATCTGGACAGAAATCTCACAGGAAGAATCATGGAACAGGAAAGTTTGCAAGGGGAGAGAAATGCTTTCATCATAAATGATTATGTCCCACTTCTTGAAGTAAACTCCAAGACAGTCAAAATGGCCTATAGCTAGGAACAGATGCTTTTGTTTTTTTAAAGAATGATTATGAAGTGATTGAGAGATAAAGCTATAAACAGTCAACATGGTAAAAAAAAAATTTGGAGAAAAGGAAAGAAATAAGTGGATTCCTAAGGGGGGAAAAAAACCTTAAAAACATTTTTTCAAAGAGCTACTGAAGGATGTGACATCCTGCACACACGTGGAAGCTTGGTGCACACTGGGGCAAGTTGGTCACTGCCTGGGTGTCTGCTGTTGCCATTATTTAGGCTCTTCCCTTTCCTGCATTTTGAAATCTGTGTAGCTTTTTTCATAACCTTTTAAAAAATATTTATTTATTTATTTGAGAGAGAGAGAGCGAGCGAGTGCAGGGCGTAGAGGGAGAGAGAGAGAATCTCAAGCAAACCCTGTGCTGAGCCGGGAGCCTGATATGGGACTAGATCTCACCACCCTGAGATCATGACCTGAGCTGAAATCAAGAGTTGGACGTTTAAATGACTGTGCTACCCAGGTGCCCCATAACTTTTTACAAAAAGGGTGAAGAGACTTTTTCTTTCCTGGTCAGAATACCAATAATAGCCTGGTTTTTAAAATTTATTGCCACAAGAGACAGAACTGTAATGTTGTTTTTGCTGCCTCCAATCTTTAGGACGTGTTAATGGAGTGGGGTGACATTTTCTGGGTGTCCGCAAAGTTAGCCACCAGACTCTTGAATCATAAAATTCAAGCTTTTCAGGTTCTGATATTTTAAAACATGATTCGTGTTGTAGGAAATGGAGGTACTACAGTTAATAATGAAGTCACACAAAAACAAAACAGTCACATTGTATACATTTTAGCACTTGGTATCACACTGATTTTCATAATCTCAGGCAAAAATCCCTTGGTCTGTTATTTGTTTGACACCAGTGATCAAATCTAACTTAGAGATTAATAAATTCACTTAAGTAACATTTTATTTAGATAAATAATACTCTTATAAAAATGTACACATAGAGTTTCTGCCAATGAAATGCAACCATTTCAACCATTAAAATAGCTTACCATACACATGGATTAAAAAAAATACAACTAAAATTAAGAGGATATCTCTCCATCCTTCAGCACCCCACAATTTAATTTTTAAAACCGAAATATACATTTGCCAGAATATGCCTCAATGTTCTTTTTTAAAAAAACCTTGTATCTGGTAATTTTACTCCCTTGGTTGATTAAAAGCATTCATTTCCTTCAAGGTAAAAGTCAAACTTCTTGGCATTAAGGAGAGACTCCCATCCAACATGGTCACGACCGATCTTTTTGGTTTTTCTTTTTGTTCCTCTCCCCGTGTCCACCTGGCCACCACCCACTACTTTGCCAGCAAATGACTTGTCCGTTCCCATACAGAATTCATCGTTAAGCCACTGCACATAAGGTACCCTCTGTCAGAATTTACCTTCACTTTCTTCTTTACTGGAAAAAAAATCCCACTCATTCTTCAATACATAACTCAAATATAACTCTGTAAATACCTGTTCTTTGTGTAGCCACGCATTTGGCAAACATCTGGCCAATGGATTAATAACGCTGTATTATTTGTTTATGTGTCTGCCTGCACCATTGTACCTTGAGCTTTCTGTAAGTGAGAGCCACGTCTCACGCTTCTTTGAGACTTCTGGGCTCTTTTGTATGACTTCTCAGCATGGAAAACAGTGGTATGGATATAATAGGTGTTTACTGGTTGTTTGTAGAATAAAGAGATACCAAAGAGTCAGAGAAAAATGTTATGTAGCTGCTGTTTTTTTTTTTAGGAAGTGCAGAGTAGCAGCTTTTAGTTGGTTTTCAAGAAATAGTTGTTGAAGGAAACAAACAACAACAAAAAAAGGATAAATAACTTTCTTTGTTTTGCTCTTCATTTATCAGGTCTTGCAAGTCTAGGCCCTTGGCCCCTTGCTCACTTCATTTACTTTGTTCTAACCCACAAGGCATTGCTATGGCCTTCTTTCAATCTCTCTTTTTTTTTTTTTTCATTTTATTTATTTTTTCAGCGTAACAGTATTCATTCTTTTTGCACAACACCCAGTGCTCCATGCAAAACGTGCCTTCCCCATTACCCACCACCTGTTCCCCCAACCTCCCACCCCTGACCCTTCAAAACCCTCAGGTTGCCCCAACCTCCCACCCGTGACCCTTCAAAACCCTCAATCTCTTTTATTTGCCCTGACTTGTTCTACCACAGGACCTTTGCACAGGTTGATTTCTCTCCCTGAAAAGTTCTTCAGTTCCATTTATTCCCTGTCCCTATGCCTACTATCTGTCTGCACATATCTATTCTCATTGGAAAATCTAAGTCTCTATTATCCTGCTCTGTAGAATGCTACAGCTTCTAAAATGCTGATTGAGAGATCTTTTAAAAGGCAAACTTAACAATACTACATTCCTCTTTAAATCAATTCAATGGTCCCATACAATTTTGAGGATAAATCTCATGCTCCTTACCTTTGCCCAGAGGGATCAGGCTGAGTTAGTCTCTTTTTTTTTTTTTTTTTTTTTTTTTTAAAGATTTATTTATTTGACAGAGAGAAATCACAAGAGAGGCAGGCAGAGAGAGAGGAAGGGAAGCAGGCTCTCCGCTGAGCAGAGAGCCCAATGTGGGACTCGATCCCAGGACCCCGAGATCATGACCTGAGCTGAAGGCAGCGGCTTAACCCACTGAGCCACCCAGGCGCCCCTGAAGGTGCCTCTTTGAAGGTTCCATTTGCTATACAGATGTCTGCTCCCACACTACCATGCCCTCTTCCTTGCTTGTATGCTTCCCAGTGTCTTCTGCCCCTGACCTACACGTGTTGATGTGTCTACAAGATCTTCCCTTTCCATGGTGCTTCCCCTCTTTTTCTAATTATCCCCCATGCCTTGGCTCATGAGTTCCACCTTCAGGAAATATTTCCTCATTCATCAATCAATTCACATGCCACCTAGAGTACCTGTACACATGTTTCTCATGGAACTTGTCCAACCCACTGTACCATGGTCATGGTTAAGTTCTCTTTCTCCCACTGTTCAGGGGCTTCTTGATGGCAGGTATCTTACTAATTTACCTCTCATACCCTCACCAAGCATGTGTGTGGTACATATTAGTGTCAGAAAAACTGTAAAAGACTTTGAAAGGAACAAAACATTATGGAGTGTCCTATCAGTGGAATTCTGGATGTTGTTTAGAAGCCTTTGTGGGGTTGATTCTACAGTACTCTGTATCCTTTATTGTCTTTACCTTGTCAAGATACAACTGGACACAAATTATGCAACCAAGTAGAAGTCAGGATAAGCCGCTATTATGAAACAAAGGTTGGCTATACTTATGGGGCCAATGACCACAATGCCTTCCCCCAAAAACCTGCCTGGTGCCTGTATGACAGAGTCCAGCTTTACAAGTGCCTTGCCGAGCAAGTCAGGAAACAACAAATCTGGAGCACTTCAAGAAATTCACCCTAATTTATAGGCATTTCAGATAGGACTTATGGTGGAAAGATTTCTTGGATTTGGTTTCCTAGCCTCAAGATAGGAAATAACAGACTTTTACAAGCCCAAACTGAGATTTCTTATGAAAACTTCCAGAAAGGGGTGCCTGAGTGACTCGGTTAGGTAAGTGTCTGACTCATGATGTTGGCTCACGTCATGACCTCATGGGTCATGGGATGGAAACCTGTGTCAGGCTTCACACTCAGCAGGGAGTCTCCTTGGGATTCCCTCTTTCCCTTTCCCTCTGCCCCTCCCTCCACTCACTCTCTCCATCTCTTTCTCTCTCTAGAATACTTTAAAATAGAGAAAGAAAGAAAGAGAGAGAGAGAGAGAGAAGGGAAGGGAAGGGAAGAGAAGGGAAGGGGAAAAGAAAAGAAAACTTCCAGTAAGAAATAAATTCTCTGGCCTTAAAGCTAGTCAGTACTGCATAGCTCTAGATTTATAAAGCAAAGTCAAGGAGACTTAAATAGTGAATTATCATTCTTATTGCTTCAATATAAATAATAGGACAAACCTAATGAGAACATCCTTTCTTTTTTGATCAAAAATATTCTTCAGGCTTGTTATTATAGGGAAAACTATAAAAGATTTTGAAATGGGCAAAAACTACCTGTGTCTTTTTGAAGGAATTTTTGTTGTTGTGTAGCATTCCTTCCCAGGATTATCTGATACTAATGTGGTCTGTACCATTCATAGTCTCTGACTATTTGTAACCCTACAGGAACAGAAGTCAACCTATGGAGGACTGGTGGCAATGGAACAGCTTCATGTCCATAGAGATATAAGTTTGTCCAGTGAAGATGCAATTATTATGGTATAGATATTGATAAGTTGGGTATTCATTACCATATACACTTCAGTATTCCTGACTAAGTGTCTGTCCTTCAAATTATCTGTAGTATCAGCTTTTAACATCTTACTAATTCCCTCAATAGGTAATGAACAAAATAAGAGTTATATAAAATTGTTCTTTAAAGCAGGCATTTAATGTTTCCTGAATAACTGAATACCTCCATACATAGTAGGTAGTTTCTGTTGAGTATTTAAAATAATTAAAAAACTGATAAATTATATAAAACAAAGTACTATTGTAATTGACTGACATAAGCATTTTCAGTGTTCATGAGGTAGAGAAAACCATTATATTCATTTGTTCATTCCACAAAGATTACAGAAATGCTTTCTATGTGCTAGGCATTGGGTTTTATGCTAGGGTACAATGATGAATGAGAATAAGGCTCCCTGTCCTCATGTAGATTAAATTCTAATAAGTTAAACACAACTAAATTGAATAGTCATAAATTAAACATTACATACGGCTGTGATAATTTGTACTAAGGTATGATTTCTTTGAGGAATTTGACCTAGTTGGGGAAATCAAGGGAAGTCTTTCCATGAAAGATGCTTGAATTGAGCCCTAAAAGGTCAGCAGGTATTAAGTAGATGAAGATAAGAGAACAAGATGTGCAAAGGCCCTGTGGTGGGACAAGCACAGCATGTGTAATGGAACGAAAGGCTGCTATGAGAGCACTGTGGGTTAAAACCTGTGCTGGTGCACAGGGCTCTTTAAGGGTGCATTAATTTTGCAATTACCTTTTTGATCACTAGATGGCAGATATATACTAAGAAGGCAAAAGACTGGATAAATTGAAATTTATGGAGGGTTTTAAGGAAATGGGGGAGAGATCAGAAGATCTAGCAATAAAAAGTGGGAGATAAAAAATTGGTTGGGGTGGGGGGATGCACCCCAACCTTGCAGGCTCCAATAATGGAGAATAACAGAAAGTCAATTATTGTTTTATTGTCTTTCAACAAATTTTGGAGAACCTACTGAAAGCTGCTATTGTGCATTCCTTAAAATAAGGTAGTAACCATATCTCAAGGGGTGCCTAGGTGGCTCAGTGGGTTAAGCCTCTGCCTTCGGCTCGGGTCATGATCCCAGGGTCCTGGGATTGAGCCCTGCGTCGGGCTCTCTGTTCAGTGGGGAGCCTGCTCCCTGCCCCCCGCCCGCCTGCCTCTCTGCCTACTTGTGCTCTCTATGTCAAAAAAAAAAAAAAAAAAAAACTTAAAGAAAAAATTCTTAGCATTTCTTCATTCCACAAAGATCCATGAAACACTGGTTATGCATGCTACTGTCTTCCATACTGTGAGGCCCAGAAAAGAAAAAGATATCCCTCCTCTCAAGATTTTCAACAAATATGTGATATAAATACCAATTATTGAATATAATAAAGTAGCTGTAAATATAAACTTATCCTTCATTG
This sequence comes from Meles meles, assembly GCF_922984935.1. Classification (NCBI taxonomy): domain Eukaryota; kingdom Metazoa; phylum Chordata; class Mammalia; order Carnivora; family Mustelidae; genus Meles; species Meles meles. The sequence goes on along the minus strand of NC_060082.1, from coordinate 32,765,676 downwards.
TAGAAATACAATTGAACACAAACTTTTTGATCGGAGACGAAAACTTACTTAAATGACCATTAATACGTCATGATTAATGTCAAGTTGTAATATTTCTGATAAGTAGGCTCAGTCAACAGATTAACAATATTAACAATATAGAGCTATAATTACATACTATAAACAATGGAAAATTCTGGGATCAAATAAAGAGGTTTAGAAGCTTCTGAACTGTACAGAGCTGGTGAGGGTATAATATTCACCATGGTCACTTTACTATTTCACAATTTCACTCACAGGCTGTACAAATTAGTAAATAAGTTTGCATCTGCAACTTTTGTGGGAGCCAGTGCTACATGAGAAAAGGGTATACATCTTTTGGATGCAAAAAGACATCATAAGAAACAAAATAAGTAGAGTTTTGGAGAATTTTACATCATTCTGATATGAATGGAGCACTGGCTGTAATATGTCTGCAATCAGACTCCTAGGTGCTAAAACAAATGATTGTAAAATAAAATTTTGCTCATGTGGAAATGGAAAATACACATCAAGTATACATAAAAATTCACAAAATTTTGGAAGGAAACTTGTATAGCAAGGGTTAATTAAGAATGTGAAAAAACACTACATTAAAACAAAAGGTAGGGTTTCAGCATGGAATTTATCAAAGGAGATATTTTACTAGCAAAGCTCAATCTGTAGCTAGACATTGAATAGAATAAAGAAAATAGACTGGTAAAAATGAGAAGGTAAAGCATTTCATATGAAGGAAAAACCAAAAGCAAATGTATAAAGAGTGAGAGAGGCAGAAGGCCCAACTCATAAAACCTTCAAACTTAATGTTTAAAGAGACTTCAAGAAATAAATTTGGTTCAGCTTACAATAAGCAAGATCAATGCTTCCTTTTCTTTTCTTTTTCACCCCAATCATTTCTGGAAAGCACATCTGACAGTTGGATGGTGAGAACCATTCCCCTGACGCACAAGGCCCCTGGTAATCATGCAGTTATCATTTTTGTCACTAGATGGCAGACAGATACTAATAAGGCAAAATACTGGGTAAGTTTAAATTCATGGGGGTGGCTAGGGGGTAGGGGAAAAATAAGGGATATAGGCAGATGAATGGGAAAACACAATTTTTTAGACTACATAAAATTAAGATGCTTTTAATATATGATTTTTTTTTAAATTGGTATTCTCTGTGCTACTGCCCCCATTTTAGAGTTCAAGTAACTGAGGTCTAGAAATGTGACCTTGCTTACCCAAAAGCCAGAGCAAACCCCTGGACTTAAGACAAAAAAAGCCCCCCAAAACAAAAACAAAAATAAAAATCATATTTGGATGAAACAATGTGAAAATAAATGAAAGAAACTCGACCATACATAATTATACTAGCTATACCTTAAGAATGCATGGCATTTTACTGAATAGAGTTTTAAAACACATGTTGTAATTTTTTACAGGTATAACTAAAGGACACGGTTAAGTGACTAATCCATGATTGATTTGATTCAGTCTGTTAGATGTTTTACATACTATACAGTTTTTTAAAAAAGATTTTATTTATTTGAGAGACAGAGAGTGAGCAAGTGAGGGAGCGAGTACAAGCTGGAGTAGGGGCAGAGGGAGAGGGAGAAGCAGGCTTCCCTCTGACCAGGGAGCCAGATGTGGGGCTGAGCCAAAGGCAGATGCTTAACAACTGAGCCACCCTGGCACCCCCCTATACTATTTTTCATTAAATACCTAATTCACCACAACTTTTGGTCAACATTTTCCCCATTTTTTTTTTTCTTCACAAAATAGGGAACCAAAAGCCTATAAAAGTAAAGCGTCTTGGGCAAGATATTAGACAGCTAGTGACAGAGCTAAGACTCTAATCTAGGTGTTCTGACTCCCTGAACAGAACTTCGTTCATTATATTAGATAAGAAGGTTCTGAGAGACTCAGAAGAAATAACTGTCTGAGAATTAATCTGAGAAAGACTTTCTTAAAATGGCAAGTTTTAATCTCTTTTTTTTTAATAAATATTTTATTTATTTATTTGACAGACAGAGAGGGAACACAAGCAGGGAGAGTAGGAGAGGGAGAAGCTAGCTTCCCACCGAGCAGGGAGCCCAATACAGGGCTCAATCCCAGGACCCTGGGATCATGACCTGAGCTGAAGGCAGACACTTAAAGACTGAGCCATCCAGGTGCCCTTAACCTCATTTTTAAAGCAGATGGTAGTTACAGAATGACCAGGAGTGCTAATATTCCAGGGAGGTGAAATGGCAGGGTGCAGTCAGAAGATTAACATACTTTTCCAAAGATATTGAAGACATATTCCTGTCAGAGCAAAAAAGTAAACTGGAAGGATTAACAAGATATGTGTTTGGTGAAGTGTAACGAATTCAGTCAATGAGAGCTATTATTATTAAGCTGAGGAAATAAGATTTCATAGAAGCATTAAAATTATACTTCTGAGCAGCTGCATGCTATGTGAGACTAGTTCAGGAGGGATGACTGAAGTGGTCCAGACACATCCAAGAACCCTTTGCCAGTTCTCCTAGATCACAGTGATCTTGTCTTTTTGATCTGCTTTATTCACTTTATTCTCTACCACTCAGCTGTCACCTGATATATGCTCTCCTACAAAGGTTGTATTTCATTTTAAGTACATTCCTGTCTTACCAATCCTTGAGATCAAGAATCATATCTTTTAATTCATTTTGCTTCTAATTCCACCTCCATTTAGAATGTCAAGAGCAGCAAAAGAATGCCAACTCCCATCCTAACAATGAGAAAAAGCTGGGTTATCTAAAATAAAACACAACAAAACCCCAAAGTCATAATTCTTCTTGAACCTATCAGAGAGCTGAGTTGTCAGGCAATCAGGTAAACTGAATTCCAAAGGGTTACAAGTCCCTCCAAGGAGAGATGAGAGACAAGGCCTATTTGATTCAGGCAAAGCACAAGGAAAGAAGTAGATGGCATATAAGCAGGGGCGAAGAAATCTTTTAAGACTTAATAGTCTTAAAGACCAAGTAGGGGCTGGAGGAGAGAGGCAAGATGGCGGAGGAGTAGGGAACCTCGTTGCTGCTGCTGGTCCCCTGAATTGAGCTGGATATCTACCAAACCATCCTGAACACCCACAAAATCAGTGTGAGATGTAAGAATATCTATCTGGATCTCTACATGCAGGAAAAACTCCACTGGGGGTGAGTGGCGGCTTCCGACACTCCAGATTTTCCTCGGATTCATCTTGCCTGAGTCGTGGTTGATATTTCGGACTCTGTACATTCCCTCAACCATCCCTCAAGAGAATGACTAGGAGGAGGAACTCCCAGTGAAAGAAAGAAATAGAGACAATGACCTCTGCCACAGACTTAATGAATATGGATCTAAGGAAGATGTCAGAAAAAGACTTAAGAATAATATTTATAAAGTTGTTATTTAGGCTTGGGAAAAGTATCAGTGACAGTATAGAATCTCTAAGAGCAGAATGTAGAGCTACTGTCGCCAAAATTAAAATTGCTGTGAAGAAGATGTCGTCTAAACTGGATACTCTGAATGCCATGGTAAATGAGAAAGAACGAATTTGTGATCTAGAAGATAAGCTGATAGAAAGGAAGGAAGTCAAGAATGATAGAGATAAACAACTACAAGCTCATGAGATCAGAAGCAGAGAGATCGATGACACCATGAAACATTCCAAAGTCAGAATTATTGGGATCCCTGAGGGGGTGGAGATAAAGAGAGGATGAAGATGTATACTTGAGCAAACCATAGCTGAAAACTTACCTAATCTGGGGAAGTAAAGAAGGATCCATGTCCAAGAGGCAGAGAGGACCCCTCCCAAGATCAATAAAAACAGACCAACACCCAGGTATATAATAGTAAAACTTGCTAATCTTAGAGCCAAGGCAGCTATCCTGAGAGCAGCTAGGGGGAAGAGATGTCTTACCTATGGAGGGAGGAACATGAGAATAACATTAGACCTGTCCACAGAGACCTGGCAAGACATAATCAGGGTACTAAATGAGATGAACATGCAACCAAGAATACTTTATTAAGCAAGGCTGTCATTCAGAACAGATGGAGAAACAAAGAGCTTCCAGGACAGGCAGAAAGTGAAAGGATATGTGATAACCAAGCCAGCCGGGGTTGGGGGGGCAGGGGTTGTCCATAAAAGAAAAAAGACCTCAAGAGTAATATAGACCAGAAAGCAACAGAGATAATATACAGAAACGGGGACTTCACAGGCAATATGATGGCACTAAATTCATATCTTTCAATAGTTACTCTCAATGTGTACAGCCTGAAAAATGAAATGGCACAGGGTTTCAGATTGGATAAAAAGACAGGACCCATCCATATGCTGCCTTCAAGAGACTCATTCTGAACCTAAAGATACCTCCAGATTCAAAGTAAGGGGATGGAGAACCATTTGTCATGCAAATGAACCTCAAAAGGTAGCAATTCTCATATCAGACAAACTGGATTTTTATTTTTATTTATTTATTTATTTATTTATTTATTTTTTTAAAGATTTTATTTATTTATTTGACAGAGAGAGAGAGATCACAAGCAGGCAGAGAGGCAGGCAGAGAGAGAGGAGGAAGCAGGCTCCCCGCGGAGCAGAGAGCCCAATGCGGGGCTCGATCCCAGGACCCCGAGACCACGACCTGAGCCGAAGGCAGCAGCGCAATCCACTGAGCCACCCAGGTGCCCCACAAACTGGATTTTTAAACCAAAGACCGTAGTAAGAGATGTAAAGGAACACTATTATCATACTTAAAGGGTCTATACCACAGAAAAATCTAATAATTTTAGGTAGTGTGCCCCCAACATGAGCACAGCCAACTACATAAAACAACTGTTAACCAAAATAAAGAATCATATTGATAATAATACGTTAATAATAGGAGACCTCTCAGCAATGGACAGGTCATCTAAGCAGAAGATTAACAAAGAAACAAGTTTTGAATGACAGATTGGACCAGATGGACTTTGTAGATGCATACAGAACATTCCACTCTAAAACAACATAATACTCATTCTTGAATGCACATGGAACTTCCTCCAGAATAGATAACATACTTGGTCACAAATCAGGTCTCAACCAATACCAAAAGATTGAGATTATTCCCTGCATGCTATCAGACAACAGTGCCTTGAAACAGGAACTCAATCGCAAGAAAAAATTTGGAAGGAATTGAAATATGTGGAAGTTAAAGAACATCCTACTAAAGAATGACTGGGTCAACCAGGAAATTAAGGAAGAACTTAAACAAGTCATGGAAAATAATGAGAATGAAAACACATTGATCCAGAACATATTGGTAATGCAAAGGATGTCCTTTCAATAATGTGGCAGGATACAAATCAAAACCACAGTGAGATATCACCTTACACCAGTTAAAATGGCAAAAATTAACAAGACAGGAAACAACAAGTGTTAGCGAGGATGTGGAAAAAGGGGAGCCCTCTTACCCTGTTGGTGGGAATGCAAGCTAGTACAGCCACTCTGGAAAATAGGATGGAGGTTTCTCAAGACATTAAAAAGAGAGCTACCCTATGATGCAGCAATTGCACTACTAGTTATTTACCCCAAAGATACAGGTGTAATGAGAAGAAGGGGCACATGCACTCCAGTGTTCACAGCAGCAATGTCCACAATAGCCAAACTGTGGAAGGAGCTGAGAGGCCCTTCAAAAGATGAATGGATAAAAAAAGATGTGATTCATATATACTATGGAATATTACTCAGCCATCAGAAAGAATGAATACCTACCATTTGCACTGACATGGATGGAACTGGAGGGGATTATGCTAAGTCAAATAAGTCAAGCAGAGAAACAATTATGTGGTTTCACTCATATATGGACTGTAAGGAATAGCACAGAGAACCATAGGGGAAGGGATGGAAAACTGAAGGGGGAGAAATTGGAGAAGGAGATGAACCATGAGAGACTATGGACTCTGGGAAACAAACTGAAGGTTTCAGAGGGGGGTGGGGGGGGTAGGGGGATGGGGTCACCGGGTGATGGGCACTAAGGAAGGCATATTTTGTGATGAACACTGGATGTTATACACAATTAGTAAATCACTGAACACTACATCAAAAACTAATGATGTACTATACAGTGGCTAACTGAACAAAATAAAAAAAAAAAAGTGAAAAAAAAAAAAAAGACCAAGTATGGGCTAAGATGTTGGTCTGGAATAGTTGGCAATCTCAAAGGCAAGAGGAGCTGGCACTAGCAAGCCCTTCTCTACAGATAAAACCCTATAATTTTATTTGCTCAATCAGGCAACCCTACTACCTAGTGCTACGGAGAAAGACTAAGGGCAAGACAGGAAACTGAAACAAGCTCCCCGTGGTGGTATAGGCATGCAGGAAGTGATAGGTTGCTACAGGGAGCAGGGATAAAGCCCTACTTACTTTAGAAAAACATTAATTTATATACAACAAAAGCCATAAACTGATGGCAGATAGTCAGCAAACTCAATCCCAAAACTTTTGGGGGAAGTATAAGAGCAAAAACTCCTTTAGGGAAGAGGAGGAAACCCTCTTAGACACAGGACTCTATACTGACTACAAGCAGAAATCTATCACCAGCGGAGAGGGACAGGTAGCCTCCAAATTGCCCAAGATCAGTTACAGGTATGAGAAAGTTTATCTGCCATGGAAAGAAGTGGAGGGATATAGAGAAAGCCCAAAATCTGAGGCACAGGGGCACATGGCTTGTCGAGAATGAAGCTGGACCACAGCGTAGAAAATCCAAAAGCCTAGGACCAAGTAACCAGCAAAAGAAGTTAATTGCTGGATGAGAGGCAAAAATATTGAGAGAGACCCCCTATGTGGTTCTGATATAGGTAAGGGTGAGGGAGAAACACTAAGAAAAACCTTCTAGAACCTCTACTAGAAGTAGTTCATTCTAAACACAAGTTAATAGCAGCCCACTGCAGGTAATGATATCAACAACAAAATCCAAACCAGTTCAACTTGTGATGTATTCAATCTCTGTACTAACAGCATTTAGAAAACTCTTGATCTTTCTGGATATAAGTACTATTTAACTTATTCTCTACCGCCTTTTCACACATGAGGTCCAGTACTCAAGAACTACCACACATGAAGAGTAAGGGAAAAAAACGATGGACAACATGTATAACCAGATGAGATAACAACAGAAAGATGAAATCCATTAAAAAAAAAAAAAAGAGGCAAATTGAAAAAAACATAAGGGATGAATTCTTTTGATCGGGTTATCAGTAGACTGAAGAAAGTATCAATGAACATTAAAACAGATGAACAGAAATTATCCAGACTGGCATTTGTATACACTAACAGTGAACTACCTAAATAAAATAAAATAAAATAAAATAAAATAAAATAAAATAAAATAAAATAATTCCATGTACTATATAGCATCAAAGACAATAAAAATACTAAATTTAACCAAGGAAGTGAAATATCTGTACAACAAAAACTGAGCCTGGGTGGCTCAGTCGTTAAGCATTTGCCTTCGGCTCCAGTCGTGATCTCAAGGTCCTGGGATTGAGCCCCACATCAGGCTCCCTGCTCAGCAGGAAGCCTGCTTCTCCCTTTCCCAATCCCCCTGCTTGTGTTCCCTCTCTCACTGTGCCTCTCTTTCTGTTAAATAAATAAATAAAATCTTTAAAAAAAAAAAAAGAGAGATATTGATGAAAGAAATTGAAGATGACACAAAGAATGGAAAGATACCCCATGTTCATGGATTGGAAGAGTTAATATTGTTAAAATGTCCATACTAAACAAAGATTTATAGATTCAATACAATTCCCATCAAAATTCTAATGGCATTCTTCGCAGAATTGAGAAAAGCAATCCTAAAAATTTGTATGGAACTACAAAGAACCCCGAATAGCCAAACTGATCTTGAGAAAGAAGAACAAAGATGAAGCATCATAATTTCTGATTCCAAACTATATTACAAAGCTATAGTAATCCAAAGAGTATGGTACTGGTTTAAAAACAGACGTAAAGACCAATGAAACAGAATCAAGAGTCCAGAAATAAACCCATCCATATATGGTCAACTATTTTTGAGAAAGGTGCCAAGAACACCAAATGGTGAAAGGATAGTCTCTCAATAAATAGTGCTGGGAAAACTGGATATTCACATGCAAAAGAATAAAGCTGCATGAATTGTACCACTCACAAAAATTAACTCAATATATACTAAGGACTTGAATGTAAGGCCTGAAACCATAAAACTCCTAGAGGAAAAACCTCCCTGACATTAGTCTTGGTAATGATTTTTTGGATATGACATCAAAAGCACAAGCAGGAAAAAGAAATAGCAAATGGTACTACATCAAACTAAAAATCTTCTGCATAGCAAAAGAAATAATGAACAAAAGGAAAATTTCTTCCATTCTCAAGGAATGGAAGAAAATATTTGCAAATCATATAAAGGGATTAATATACAAAATATATAAGGAACTCCGACAACTCATACAATAGCCAAAACACCCCACAAATAATCCACTTAAAAATGGGCAGAGAACTTGATTAGACGTTTTCCAAAGAAGACATACAAATAGCCATCAGTAGATGAAAACATGCTCAATATCACTAAACATCAGGGAAATACAAATAAAAACCACAATGAAATATCAACTCACACCTGTTAGAATGGCTATTATGAAAAAGATAATAGATAATAAACATTGGCAAGGATGTGGAAAAAAGGGAAGTGTTGTGCACTGTTGGTGAGAATGTAAATTGTGCAATCGCTATGGAAAACAGTATGACGATTCCCCCCAAAAAATTGAATATAGAATGACCATAGGTTTAGCAGTTCCACTTTTGGTTATTTTTCAGGAGGAAATGAAATCACTGTCTCATGCAGGTATCTGTACCCCATGTTCACTGCAGCATTATTCACAGTAGTAAAGATATGGAAACAACCTAAATGTTTATTGATGGATAAGCAGATAAAGAAAATATAGTATGTATACAATAGGATATTATTCAGTCAGAGTAACAAAGAAAATTGCTACTTGTGATATTGGTAAACTTTGAGAAGATTAAACAAAGTGAAGTAGGTCAGAGAAAGACAAATACTCTCTAATCTCACCTGTGTAACCTGAAAAAACCAAGCTCATAGAAACAGAAAGTGGATTGATAGTTGCCAAGGGCTGGGAGTGGAGGAAATGAGATGTTGGTCAAAAGGTACAAACTGCCAAGTTTTGAGATGAGTAATTTCTGGAAATCTAATGAACAGCATGGTGACTACAGTTAACAACACTGTATTGTATACTTGAAAGTTGCTAGAGAGTAGGTCTTAAACATTTTCACCATGAAAACAAAGAAATGGTAATCTTGTGAGGTGAAAAATGTGTTAAGAAATCTTTTTGTGGTAAACATTTCATAATATATACATGTACCAAATCTAAAAGAATTATCCAAACTGAAACACAAAAAGAAAAGAGAACAGGAAAAACAACAACAGCAGCAAGAGCAGCAACAACTGCACGAAAAAACAGAATAAAGCAACCAAGCCCCAAGGAATGGGTCCAATTCTTTCTGTTCCTAACACACAGTAAGTGTTCATTAAATTTTTGTGAAGGTTGCTGTTGTAGTGGATGGAACAGAAACAATATCACCTAATACTTATTAAACTTCTGGTGAGTGTTGGAAAAACAAATTCTCTCACTATACGAACCCCAATCTCCACAATAACTACAGGAATGAACACACTATCATCATTTTATAGGTCCGAAAGCTGAGAGGATTAGTGAGGGTAGGCAAGTTGCTCAAGATCAAAAACCATGCAAGTGGCAGAGCTGGTATTCAGGTCCAGGTTTGTTATACTCCAAAGCCCAAGATCTTTTACACTTCCACGCGGGGTCTTAGTGCCTAGTGATGAATGTGATGTAAAGAATAAAGAATGTGATGAAAAGGAAGAGTAAATACAAAGGTCAATGAAGGGAAGTCTTTCTGAATTTGTAAAAGATGGTCCTTAATAAGGTAAAATGAGGTAAATGATCTTGAAAGCAGTCCTTGCACATAGTACTGTTTACAGGAGGTACATGACCTTGAAAATTTGTAAACTAGCACATAGCAGATACTCAGTAGTTTTTGTTGAGGTGAATTAGATAGTTTCTCCATCATGATGTTGTCCATTAATTACATTAATGGATGCTTATTTTAATTAATATTAAGTTGGGGACTCTTGTAGAATTAGACTAAAGAAATCTCCATCTTAGATTTTAGAGACAGAGTATTTGAAATCGGAACTGACCACTTTACAGAGTCCTTTTATTGATATTAGGAAGTTTCCTTGAGGAAGTTTTGACTTCTTTTACTTTGGAAAATAAGTCATCCTAGAAACACAAATCATTTCTCCACTGTTAGAGATTATATACAACATACCCAAGGGCAACATTGTACTAGTTATCTAAAAGACCTTCTCTCATTGACATGTGTTAATAAATGGAAAGAAGACCATGTATTCACAATATTCATTTCTTATCTGTGTTTATAAGCAATATGACTGTGAATTGTTAATACTTTAAAGCCAGTTTTTCAAGACAGTTCATATGCTAAATAATTATGTTAACTATAAATATTTAAAATACATTGTTTAATTATTTTTTGTTCTTTAATATTTAAAAATGCAAAATTTAACAAAGCTCTTGCAGTAACTTTTCACTACTGAGAAATTATTGATCAGTATAAATATAAGAATATGTATTAGACTTAAAATTATTCACAAAGCAAAACAGATAAGTATATAAATTTTTTATAAATGGCAAACTATCTGTAATTTCACTTTTGCTGACAGGGTTTCAATATTTTAACATTTAAAAAGGTTTCTTCATGCACAACAAGTCCACTGTATTTTCAATAAAACAGAATTTGATTCTTTTTACCAAGTGATGTGAAGATGATTTTTCTAGCTGGAATAAACAATTAAAAACTCAGCAGTGACCAACAAGACAACATTATTTCCAGCCACCCAATAAACTATGTTTGTAAAAAGCACATAACTAAAGATTAAAATATTTAATTTATAATTTTAGCTGATTTTATTTTTCAGATTATCATATCAACATATCATGAGCATAAATGTGTATATGTGTGGAAGGAGTCTTAATATGGTTCCTGTGTTGAATGTAGCATAATCTTAACAGAAATTGCAATTACTCCATATGTATTTTGGCTTCAAAAGCATTATCTTACAACTATCAGGCATTAGTAAACTCAAAGAGGGAACAGACTTCTGTGAAATGACCAGTATTAAACTCAAACCTTAGAAAAACCATAAAGAACTTCCAGAAAAGGCTGCCACACAGTAGTCCTATTTTGTAATTGGCATGAGGGCACAGGCTAACTTGTTAAGATATTTATGCATTATTCTAATATTTTTATGTTCTGTATCAGGAAACAAAACAATGTGTAGTAGGTACAAATCCAGTTCAAATTATAATAAGATTCTATTATACTCTTGTATTTATAATCTACTGACATTCCTGGAAATTTTTCTCTCTTGAGGGACATTAATAGGCAGCAGCCGTAACCCCTACAAAGAAAAGACTGGCCTCCTCTTTCATCAACACTAACATTGATCTCTACCCAACCTTAAAAGCAGTTCTATATACAAAATAGGAAGAACATCATCATTTTTTTTTTTAATCCCAGGATGCCTGGCAGAACACAAGAATTTGTCGATTAAAAATTGGGTACTTTTGGAATAGAGAGTTATTGTTAATTTCACCAAAAGCCCTTAAAATAATTTAAAAAAAAAAACAGGGGGAAACTCTAAGTAGAATAGAAAGTAACAAGGAAAAATATTAGCAATGTGATTATTGATGTAAAGTCTAGAATGTCAATACTCATCATATTTACTAAAAGGAAAACCCAGTAACTGTTTTTGTTTCAAGACTTTGTAATAAATGACATAGTCAGTTGTGGCAATAAATTTGAAGAGTAAAATATAACACTGGAAAGGTATATTTCAACCTAAAATGATGTCATAATATATACTGAACATGGTCACATGTCTTTTTAGTATACCTGGTATTGTTCGCAGAACTAAACATTTTAAAAAATGAAGTCCCAGCCAGTTACTGAAAAGAGCTGGTTTTGAATTTTTTCTTTGAAAAAATAATGTTCTTGAATAATTTTATGAGAATATAAATGTTTCAATGTGTATTTTATTGCATTTCTAGAAAAGATTATTCTGTATGGCAAATTTTATAATTTCTTTTGGTTTGTAACCTCATTTCAAATGAAACAAAGTAATATACAATGCCACTAGAGGGCATTCTTGTAATCCATAACTGAATGGGGGGAGGTGGGCGGCAAGGTACAGATTTTAACCATAATGAAATTTGACATGTTGGAAATTAATATTATTTCAACAGAAAGCAACGGAGGAAAAAATATTTTGTTTAAAATTATTTTTATTAACATATATTATTTGTCCCAGGGGTACAGGTCTGTGAATCATCAATTTCTTTAAAATTAGTGACATTAATATAAATTAAATATATGCTATGTCAAAGAGTGATTTTGGGACAGAGACATCTAAAATGGTGTTTTCATTTAAGCAATATTTTGTGGGTATATTTTAATAGAGACATATTTTATTTCAAAGTATTTTTATCAATTAAAACTTTCTAATAGATTTTATCATTTTAATTCAACAGTTTAGCTTTGTCATCATAATAGTGTTCTCAATATTGAGCCAAATTACAAAAAGTGCTAAAGAAATGGGATTTTTTTCTTTTTTTTGCTTATCATAATTTGGTTAAACTTATTATTTTGTAAAACTTACATTAAGCATTCTTTCCAGTTATCTGGGCCCTCCTCCTTCATACACCCATTTCTTCCCCGTCTCTCCAGATCACTATTATCTTTCTCATTGTGATTTGCTATCATTTTTTCCTTGGTTATAGAAAGCAAGTGGTGTCTTCCCTCTGCAAATAATGATTATGCCATTTCTTTCTTGACTAATAAAGCAAAGCTACTAAATAAACTGTGTATTTCTAAAGATCCCAACAATTGTGCCATTTTTAAAAATCTATTGTGTCACCTGAGTAAAAAATGCTATCTTTAATTACATTCATTTTATTCCCAGAGTCCACCGAATTCCAGTGAAGAAAAGAGGGTCATAAACACAATACCATAAACCACATCCCACTAGGTATGAATATCCCATTATTTATTATGCTTAGGAACTAAATAATTTAGAGAATCTAAGTTTTTATCTTATAAATTTCATAGCAACTTAACTTGTGACATTTTAAAATATGAAATTTATATCTGTAAAATGTAAACCTCTTGATTATTCATATTTTTAAAAACATGCTTATGTACTAGGATGTCTTTTAAGTCCCCATTCAACAAAAATGTGGCTTTGAAATGCCTTACTTGCAAGTCTCTCGATGCCAGAAATGTATATATAAATACTTCTAAGTCATTCTTTAAAGATGAAATTATATTACTTGTCAATTATAAAATGAGCTCATGGCTGTTGTGCTATATTCCATAAATCTACTAGGATGATTGATAAGCCATTAAATACATAAGGATTCAAAATGACAGTATAGTTTAACAGTGTATAATGGGTAAAAAGGAAAATCACAGAGATTACATTTTATGGTGTAAATATCTTCCTTATTTATGCATTCAAAAAGTAACTCTTCATACCTTAAACTATTAGTCTGTATGTGAATATGGTACTGTATGGTGACTAACATAACATAATAAAAAATAATCATTAAAAAATAACAGTAGAATCAACAACCACTAATTTCATAGTACCTGGTCTTATTAGTAGACATTATGACTATTACACATATTTCTATTTGTAAACACTGTATTTGGGTTAAAGACTTGACTATGTTCCAAGTGTAAGTATTTATCAACAGGCACACTATATCATATTGCAAATGAGGAAATAATCTTCCATTCATATTTTCTCATGCTGCTTTTATACAATTAATTGGAAAGGTTGGAAATAAATCTGAGTGCATTGCTATTTGTCTCAGACATGAAATAGTTAAGAGTGATATGTGTGCCAAGGTTTTAATAGGGCTTAACAACAAAAAGCTTCAATCCTCTACTTTCACTAGATTTTGTTGCCGTGGTTTTGCTTGCTTAGGGCCATCCATCTGTTAATGTTGACTTGTAATATAGCTAAGCTCCTGCTTGCAGTTCACTAGTCCAGTTTATGTGTGTGTGTGTATGTGTGTGTACATGTGTGTGTCCTATATAGATACGCAGATGCATACACATTACAACTGCTAGAATAAGTTAAGAAAGGCTAATATTATTAAAAATGGAGTAGCATCTTAGATTCATATAAATTTTGCAGATTTACAGGGATTTCTCATTCTTAGAAAACTTCCATGAATTTTTACAAATAAATATTCTTAAAACATAATTTTCAGGGACAGACTTAGTATAAACGTTGTTCACGAAGACTACAGTCAGTATTCTAAAATAAAATTGATGAAAGAACTTAAGTGTGTAGTCAAGATTAAAACTGTTCTGCACCATGACCAGTGGCAGTATTCTCACTGGACCCAACTGGCCCTGTTTTCAATAAAACCAGAGGAGGATCCTTTCCCTGGAGTCCTGTTAGGCTGGGGCTGCTGTTGGAACTGTCATCTTCACACAAAAGGGAAAAGGGTTGGGTTTTACAAATGTGAAGCCTAATTGGGAGATCTTCATGGCTGTACCCTTGACATTTATTTAAGCCTCATCAACAAAACGGGAAATAACCATACTAATTAGCAGACCAGCACACAAATTACTATTTGTTGGGGTGTAGATGTAGATTCACTATCTATTCCAAACACAAGCTAAGTAATGGAATACAGGCTTAAAACAACATACATTTTAATTTTTGTTCTTTTATACAGTACCCAGACTATGAAACTTGATTTTTTTCACTTACTAAAATACATTCTTGAAATTTAAGCAACCATAATCTCATTTTCATCTTTTGAAAAACAGGTGAAAATAAAGTGTTTCATTTATCCAAGTCTAGCTTGAAACTGGAAATGTAAAGTTCTTTACATAGCTGAGATCAACTTCTCAAATGGATAAAGAATTGGGATAAGTAAAGCCCACATTCTTTATTTTGATACCTCTACTAACAATAAAATGACATATCTGAGGTCTTTTAAACTTAGAAATTAAGACATTTCTCAGGAAAATAAGCTATATATTTCTTCTCAAATCATAAACTGGGATGTAAAGTTATCCGTACTTAGAATGAAGACAGACACTAATTTAGGGGACCAGAGGACTGTTAGTGGCTCTGGACAGTTACTACTAAGAGAGAAGAAAGTCAGGGCCATTGTGGTAAGAGACCTGAAGTTCAAGATATGTGTATATGCATTAATGGGTAGCTGCCAATTTTTAAGTGCCTATTATGTGGCAGGTGTTTTATACATATTATCCATAATGCCTATAGCATCCTATCAAAATGACATGTATTGTCATTACCATTTTATAAATGTAGAAAGTACAGCTTAGGGACACTGTGTTTTGATCAATGCTAACTGCTAGTATTCTTTTCAAAGTCAAGTCTCTCTGGCTCTCAACACCATAACTTTGTCTTCAACAGCCCTTCCTCCACAAACACTCCACCCAACACAAAGGCGTGACAGCAGTGGTTAGCTACTTAACTTCCAGAATCAGTCTGTCTGCTTTTCAATCCCTACTCTGATACTCATTACTGTAGAACTATGGTCACATTTCTTCATCCCTCTGCTGTTACTAAATCTGAAAAACAGGGATGATCATTCCCAGTGTGCTTGGATTGCTGGGAGTTTTAAATTAATCATATAATATACACAAACACACAGACAGCCTTGCTGTCTCATCCTCATGTTTTCCAAGTTCACTCTAGTGTACTTCAATGTTATTCCACTCTGTAAAAATTGTAGTTTGGAAACAATAGTAAGACCTCAAAATAATCTGTATCACCAAATCCTAGAGGTCCTATGGAATCTCACTTTTAGGTGACTGAATTTACCACATGGCAAGACTTTTAAGAGAGTGTGGCTGATTCCAGCGTCCTGGAATCGAGCCCCACATCATCATCGGGCTCCCTGCTCCCCGGGAAGCCTGCTTCTCCCTCTCCTACTTCCCCTCTCTCACTGTCTCTCTCTGTCAAATAAATAAATAAAATCTTAAAGAGAGAGAGAGAGAGAGAGAGACAGAGAGTGAGAGTGTATGGCTATTTGAATAATCAAATGTGAGATGGTCCTTCAGTGAGAGGCTGGTTCTAACATGAGACAGTGATGTTACTCTTCTAATTCGGTGAGACCGACTGACAGAAGAAAAGAGTGACTTCTAAGTTTACTTCTACTTGTAGCCTTTATTTTTTTAATAGTTTCTTAGGAAAAAAACTGTCTTTGTATTAATAAACCTGAGTATTTCAAGTGATAGACACTACACAGAAGAGAGAAAGAAGGAAAATCAGATTTCTGTCCCTAAAACAGTGTTCCTTGCCTCTCTTGGCTACTTCCACTGGATGGGAGCTGTTGGGACACTGCCTTCACCTGTGGGATCCACAATGTCTAGCCCTATTTCCTGGAATAGTTGCATGCCTCCTGAACAATTTTATTTTAATCCTTGTACATCATGAATCATGGTAGGTGTGTTTGCCTTTTCATTTTGGCCACTAAGCAAGGGAATGGGCCTTAGCTGCTGTTGTTGCTGCTTTTTTTTTAAAGATTCTATTTATTCATTTGACAGAGAGAGACACAGCAACAGAGGAGTGGGAGGGGGAGAAGCAGACTTCCCGCCGAGCAGGGAGCCTGCCTGGTGCGGGGCTCCAGCCCAGGACCCTGGGATTATGACCTGAGCTGAAGGCAGATGCTCAACCAACTGAGCCACCCAGGCGCCACAGGCCTTAGCTTCTTACTGCACTTTCTCTCTGACTTGAATCTTATCTAAATTAAATACATTTCAATCTTTTGTTCTATGACTCCTGGTAAAATGTCCAATTATTTTTGGAAATAAGTAGAATATAAACAAGTTAATAAACATAATGTCTCTGACATATTTATTGATACCCAGATTATGCCTCAAACCATATCTGTTTCTCGAAATGCTTACATATGTAATTGGAAATCTTAATGGGCTCAGATCCTAATATTATTGTGCTTAGAGAGACAATAGTAAGACTATTTATTGATCTGGAGATAATCATAGAACAGTATCTTCATGGTTCTAGCATGAGCTTCTGTTTCTTGTATTATACAATGGATCATATTTCTAGCAAATCATTGAGACTGGATTACCTCCAAAAAGTGAACCAAGGAAGCTTCTGTGGTATCAGACTACAAAGAAAAGGCAGTAGACTATGCCCGGTCCCTACTGATTTCCTTGCCCCAAATGCAAACAATGTATTTGAAGCTTATTTTCCATGTAGTCTGTTTGTGTAAATGGCTCAATTCTCATGTGGGAACTGAGGCAACAATGACCCATTAGGGTTGGCTGACCTGAAACTTGCCAAGCTTCAGGTTTATGGTACAAAGAGCAGCCCCTAAGTATTTAAAAATACAGATTTTTTTTTCTTTTTACAAAGGCGACTTTTTGTCAAATGATTACAAGGCAATTGGAGGTAGCAAAAAATCTTCTGAGATTTTTGTCACTGTCCTTAAAACCCTCCTCTGAGAACTGCTTTCCTTGTTCACCTCTACTACTTGCCAGTGTTCTTGGTACATGGTATTCTCCTTGCTTCCCTGGCTAGAGTTGACTGACCCAAGGATTAAAGCTTGATCCGAGTGGGCTGATGACACTCTTCCACAAGAGAGTGGATCTAGGAATTGCGGTCCATTTCTAGCAGCTGGCTGAGCTGAGGGCCTGCAAGCACAGTGTCAGGCACATGGAGGAGTTGAGAAAACCTCTCTATGGAGGGCACAGTGAATAGTTAAGCAGAGAGAAGAACAAGCCGGATGAGAGAGAGAGACACAGAGAGAAGATGGGTTGGGACACGGGGAGGGCTGGGGGTAAGAGGTGAGGGGGAGGGCTGATATTCTTCCCTGAGTGCTTTTGCTTTCTTCCATTTTCTGGTTCCAGTCCTACCATAGGGCTACATACATTCCTACGCCTAACCTCAGCAGAGAAAAACAGCAGATTGTGATAAATACTGCTGGGTTACAAATGATTGGAAATATTGATCCTTAACAAATTGACCTGTTAAAACACACACACAGGTATATACACCCATTTCTATAATGGAACACATGTATACAAAGAAATACATATATGGGGATGACACATTACCTAAAACTCAGATATTTATCACTTGAAAGATTGATATTCAGAAATTACCAGCACCTGTATAATAAATCTAAATATGCTGCTTAACAAATTCCTATGAACAAAGTAGGAAAATTATAATTCTTAAAAGAATAAGCACTTTTTCTCTTAATTCTTGTTACAGTCATCATTTGTCATGTCCGCCTGAAAACCACAAAATGCTAACTGATGAATACAGATAGTTGAATTAATGATATTATAATAAGTGATGGCCATGAAAATTCAGGATAAGTATGCAATAAATATAACCTATTATCCTGTAAGGTTGTCTGTAACTTAATGCAATTTTCTCTATCAGAAATTGTCCAACAGAAAACAAAAACAGAAATCTGTAATATAACTTATAACTAAATTATCATAGAAATACACTGCTGTGTTAAAGAAAGGAAGATTTAAAAATTTAAATGAGGAGCTAAAAATAGTATTCCTAACTTAAAACCGACATTTGGGACAAGGGTTTCTCTAATTCATGTTTTCTTTCTACCCTAAACCATCCGATAAGTAACAAAGATCTCACTCTTTTTTCACATAAAAAATCAGTGCACCATTGTAAATAAAACATAACTGCTCCAATATTAAGGCAATAAACATTTTGCAAAAGTTTTTAAGATGTTGAAGCTTGAGGACTAAAAGGAATTGAAAATGCTAGTGATGGAAAAAACATAGAGAAATTGATTGTAAATCCATCATTAGTTTACAAATTAATACATGTTTTCCAGTTAACGTTAGCCAGAGAAGGTTTCTATACTTGTGGAATTATTTACTGAAGGGCTTACTGTAGGTCATACAATCAGCATTATTACCAATATGCTGCAATTAACCAATACTAATGTATGGAAAATATAAATTTATAAATGGATAGATCATAGAGAAGGCACTTAGTATGGAATAAAAATGGTCCCACGAAGGCAGAGATGTGTTTTGCTTCTCCTGGAACATTTAGAGTCATGACTGGTACATAGTAGATGCCATTTTCTTTATAAAGAAATGAATGAGTTTTCTTTATAAAGGCGAGGGTTTTAGTACAGCTTCACTGGCCTCTCCCTATCCCTCATGACACAGAGAAGCACTTTAAGGCCATCCCTACTCCTGCAGTGTGTGCAGATCCAGGAAAGCTAAGTGAGTATTAGGGATGCATTCACATCCCACTTTCCCACTAACTCCTTATAAGTCTTAGGTGAGGTGACTGTTCTGGCTCTCACCTCCCTCATCTGTAAACATCAGTGACTGCAATAAATGAAGTATAATCCAGTTGACAATTCTTTTTAAAAGCTAGTTTTCTAAGGCCACTTAAAATATGATTTGGTGTATACAAATCTGGATCATATAAACCTTCAAAAACATATTTATAAAGCAAAACCGAGGTACATATAGCTATAATTCTGAACACTTTCCCCCTTTAGGACAGTATTTTACATAACATCAACATATAAGCAGAAACTTTAAATATTTATAGCAAATAAAATATCTAACTGTAGAAAAAAAACAGACATATTACTTTATATTCTAATTTCTATAGAGGATTTTAACAGTCAAATTCCCATGTATGAATTTCATTTTATTTTTGTAGTAGAAATCTAGGATTTCCCCCTCATCATCAAGCTATTCACATCCTATAGCAATCACATGCTTAACTGCTTCTCTCCCCTTCCTGGACTGTGAACTCTATGACGACATAATAAAGTATGTAGAGACTGGTTTCTGGAATGACCGATTCCTAATCCTCTTGCAGCCTGCTCAGATACTACCTACTCAACCTCCTTGACTGGAAACACAAACTTTCTTACCATAATGATGAAAAACAACAACAACAAAAGAATGGGTCCAAAACTGTTCTTTAAAAACTAACTAGAATTACATAATTTTAGAATTTGGAGCCATAAGAGTAAATAAACTCACCTGGGCAAGCTTACGCTTTTCTGTATTTCCTCCCTTTTCATTGTGTGATGTGTAAACTGGTGTATACTGTACAGAACCAGAACAGGTCCCATAATCTTCTTCATTTTCCTACACAGGAGGAAATATACAAGTGATTATTTTAAAATGCTTCTTGTATTACTTTTAGACAAACTATCTCATATAGATGTAAAGAGCAAAATAACACTTCAGATACAATTTTTAAAAATCGGGGCACCTGGGTAGCTCAGTGGGTAAAGCCTCTGCCTTCGGCTCAGATCATGATCTCAGGGTCCTGGGATCAAGCCCTGCATTGGATTCTCTGCGCAGCAGGGAGCCTGCTTCCCCATCTCTCTCTCTCTTTTTCCCTGCCTCTCTGCCTGCTTGTGATCCCTCTTTGTCATATAAATAAATAAAATCTTAAAAAAAAAAATCTATTTAGGAAGAAAATGCATTTTTCTATATTATGAGTTAATAATTTCCAAAATAGTCTCTATTTTGAAAAATTTGTATAAAATTTTTATAAAGATTGTTTACTCTCCATCATAAAAATGGAAGTTTTAAGTAATATTTTTTCTTCAAAGATAGAAATTCAAAACAACTGACAAAAATCTGCAAAGATATAATATGTACTCAAATCAAAAACACATACACATACACATAAATATTCATATATATGCAATATTCATAGATTCAAATACACATCTTCAAACACAATCTTTTATAAATTAAGAACATGCTTCAAATTAAAGCAGCAACTACTGGAAAGATCCTATAAAACCAAATGATGGCATTCCTGGCTTAATTCTGCACCCAAGATCATCTTTTTAAAGAAATTCTCAGCTTGAAGCAAGAATTTCAATTGTGATATCAAGGCAATCAACTTTATGAAAACATACATCCTGTTAAAGCATCTTTGAAGATCTCCGTTGTTCTGTGATAAAATATGCAAACAATAAAGAGATTATTCAGTGACTGCATATAGAATGGCAGATAGTTGCCAGAGGGCTTGTTATGAAAAATACATTGCTGAACAAAGGGCTAAGCATATTTCAAACGTCATTAAAAACATAAATCTCATGTGATTTGTAAAGTATAAGCTTCAAACTAATGCAAGAATCAAGGAAGAATGAAAAGAAGGATATGACATACCTTGTGTTTTAGCTTACTCTTCACTTCCTTTATCCCCTGCTTTGCATGATTTTTTGCCTAGAAAAAGGTAACACAAGAGTCTGGCTCAGCATGGTTCTATTACTACTTAAAGAGTAAGCAGATGAGATCTCATTTCATGAAATCTGCTAACTTCATATTATTTAGAAAAAGAACAAATTATAATCTAAAACTTTATTTTCAGGAAGACCATCCCACTACTATATCTAAATTAGTGAAAACATGATTAATCTCTATTTGCATACTACTATCATACAAAGGCTAACATACAGCCTGCTTTACCTCCTAAATTATAGAAAATACAGGAGTCAACCAGATGACTACTGCCCAGTCCTAATTTGAAATTGTGATTAACTGGGGGTGAAAAGCAGAATCCACGTCATCCCAGCAGCAGGCGATTGGGGCAAATATTTGGGTTTTAAGAAACTCAGGCAGCTTTGCAAAACGTTATTAAAATGTTTTTACAGGCAGACACAGGTTTTTATTAGCAGAAGTATCTTAATGTTATAGCTATTTTACGCCCAGTTTTTCTGGTACAAATTAAAAGTCACTTAACAAAAGATGTTATCCTCCTGTTCCACAGGGAATCTGACTGCAGTGTTTGAGCTTCTCAGGTCCTGATATAATTCCTGTGGGATATAACTTAACTAAAGACCAATAACTGGGGACCTCCCTTAAGCCTTGGCCTTTTTTCCACTGGAGATTCCCACTCAGAGTGGCCAGA
Organism: Meles meles; assembly: GCF_922984935.1. Classification (NCBI taxonomy): domain Eukaryota; kingdom Metazoa; phylum Chordata; class Mammalia; order Carnivora; family Mustelidae; genus Meles; species Meles meles. The sequence continues at coordinate 32,743,583 of NC_060082.1, read as the reverse complement.
GTGGAAAAGAAAGGAAATTCACATTTATCTTGTGTTTCCTTGGTATGTGACCATGTGCTGGGTACCTAGCATGTATTAGCTCATTTAATCATCACAAGTCTGTGAAGTTGGTGCTATTATTACTGTATTTACAAATAAGGAAAGTGACTCAGAGGGCATCGGTCTGCATAGCCTAGATTCAAATCTGGGTCTATATCATTTCTAAGTCCAACTTCCCACCATCACAAAAGGGAAGGAAGAACTAAGGTTTTAAAAAGTATCTATTGAATATAAGTCTTACGAGAGAAAAGGCATCATGAGTCTCCTTCTACAGACATGGAAACTAAGGTCATAGGGACTTAAGACTTTCCAATTCCAATGTTCTTGTTCCTTCTATCAAACCATCGTACCTTCCCAAGTTACTTCTAGGAAGAGTGAATACATATCTTCCCAAGTTCATTTAGGGAAAGTGTCTCATTTCTTTCCTGTTAATATCTGTAGTACCAAATACAGTATTTGGTATATAGTAACTGCTCAAATTATGTCTTGAACTCAAATAAACAACTATTTCTTCACTGCAAATGAGGCAAAATTAAAACATATTATACACAGTAAAAAAGGGTCCTGTATTAACTCCTACATTCCCATTAGGTAAAAATTAATAATTACCAAGAAAATATTCCTGTTTCCATCCCCCAGAACTTGTATCCATCTTTGCTCTTATTCTGTCTATATTCTAATTTATCTAAATGTCCCCTAGTCTTTGAAAATTCACTTGATTCACACTAATCTTTTCAGATGTTCCTTGGTGTATGCAGTTGAATCTTATGTCAGTCATGATTCTGTAATTCATGCACTGATTCATTTTTTTTTAAAGATTTTATTTATTTATTTGACAGAGAGAGATCACAAGTAGGCAGAGAGGCAGGCAGAGAGAGTGAGAAGGAAGTAGGTTCCCTGCTGAGCAGAGAGCCTGATGCGGGACTCGATCCCAGGACCCTGAGACCATGACCTGAGCCGAAGGCAGTGGCCTAAACCACTGAGCCACCCAGGCGCTCCTGCACTGATTTATTTAAATGGCTGTTGCCCTACCTCCTCCAACAGAGCTTCTTCAGACTGTCTGGAAGATGGGGTACAGACGTTCTCTCTATTCTTTTCAATACCAAGTTGAAACTAAGCAATAAACAAGTATTCTCTACAGAGAAGTAACCAGCAAATGGCTTTAGTTAAGAATTTATAAAAGGCAAAATCCTAACAAAAAAATTGACTCAGAAAATCTTTTAGCCAAATCAATCATGGATTCACTTTACCATTATTTTTAGATTTATAAGAAAAGTATACATGTTAGTTCCAGTTTTCTTTCTGGTTTCTATAAGGATACAAAAATATAAGCATAAAAAAGCATAGAGAAAATGTTCCAAGCAAAGAAGAATGATTTAACAACAGGACAAAATCATTATTTCCTTCAATCAATACATATTTGGTTCCTCTGTACTATGTCCAAAACACAGAGTGAAGGGACCGTGATACAAACGTAAAACTAGCAGGGGCAGCACCTCTGTCACTCACACTATGTGCCACACGCAGGGCTCTAACTCAAATAACCAGTACAACGCCTAGTACGCGAGAGGTACTCAAATAACTTACTGAATGAATGAAAGAGTTTAAAACATGGTTCCCAGTTTTTAAAAACTTACCATCTACGGAAAATCAAGCAAATAAATCCTGTTAAACCCATTTAGGAGAGAGAGACATCAGAAGTTTTGTTCATAGTAATTTGTGATCAAAGGAGGAAGTTCAAGAGTTCATAGTTGGAGCAGCCTCGAAAAGATGAGTTTTAGGTACAACTACAAATGTCACAAACTGACTTTACTTGTCCCAAACCTCTTGACTTCTTGATTCATGTGCAACATGATCACAGGATAAATGATGAAAGCAATTAAGAACATTCTGAAGACCTTAATTGGCTTGAAATTAATTTAGGGAATTATCTTCCAGAGAGCAGAATTTTGACTTGTTAACATTTACTGTTCTGCAGAAAATAAAACACTCTACTGATGAAAAAGATAAAAATATGAATAATGAATAAGTTTTGAACATGTTTATTTCTGGGTTTTTGTTGAAAATAGAGAAAAATTAAGGAGAAAAACATATTTAGCAAAGTAATACAAAACATTTTCTCTTAGACTGAAGAAAAAATTTCCAAGTGCTTGTTCAAGGAATAAAATAAGAGGCACTTGACTGAGAAACCTTCTTTTTTATAATCTTAAATGAATGTGAGAAACAAGGCTAGTCTGATGTTTCACAGGACATATGTTATTTCATCATAAAAAAATAAAATCTCGTGGTATATATACACAATGGAATACTATGCAGCCATCAAAAGAAATGAAATCTTGCCATTTGTGACGACGTGGATGGAACTAGAGGGTATCATGCTTAGTGAAATAAGTCAATCGGAGAAAGACAACTATCATATGATCTCCCTGATATGAGGACGTGGAGATGCAACATGGGGGGTTGGGAGGTAGGAGAAAAATAATGAAACAAGATGGGATTGGGAGGGAGACAAACAATAAGTGACTCTTAATCTCACAAAACAAACTGAGGGTTGCTGGGGGGAGGGGGTATTGGGAGAGGGGGAGTGGGGTTATGGACATTGGGGAGGGTATGTGCTATGGTGAGTGTGTAAACCTGGCGATTCACAGACCTGTACCCCTGAGGATAAAAATACATTATATGTTTATAAAAAAATAAAAAATAAATAAAAAATTAAAAAAAAAATCTCTCCAAAAACTGTATGTAAATCAAACCACCGGTATTATAGTAAGATAGTGATACACTCAGAGAGGTTTTCCAGAAAAACTATGAAACAACCAAACAAAATGCACAGGCTGCTGTTTCCAGGCAAAATGGATTCAAAATGGATTCTTCTTCCTACAATGAGGCTTCAAACAGCTCAGAATTGTGGCACCATATTTTTGAATCCACTCTGTAGATTAGCTTCCCTAGTAATCTTTGAAATGGATTTTTTTACATATATGTCATAATTGTAAGTCAAAATGAGAATATAAGTTCTAAGCTTATTAAAATATATTATCCCATTATTAATTCAATCACACCACTTCCTTTACTGAGAAAGCATTTGAAGATTAAACTCTTATAAAATCAGAACTATTGCCCTCAGGTGCCTGGGTGGCTCAGTTGGTTGAGTCTTGGACTCTTGATTTCTGCTTAGGTCATGGTCTTGGGGTCCTGAGATTGAGACCAGCATTGGGCTCATGTTCAGTGTGGAGTCTGCTCGAGATTCTCTCTCCCTCTTTCTCTGACCCTCCCCCTGCCTGCACGTGCTCTCTCTCTCTCTCTCTCAAATAAATAAATGAATAAAATCTTTACAGAAAACCTACTGCCCTGAATACTTTTAGAAATAAAAAATACATATGACCTCCTACATTTAAAAATTATTTTACTGAATACCAGCCCACTAGCTGTTGCCAACCAGTTTAATACTAGAGATAAAGATGCACACAGGCAAAAGAAGTGCTGAAACAGAAATATGAGGACCCAGAAGGTATGCGAACCCTTATAGTGTGGGGTTGGACATTTTATAGGGAAACAGCTAATGCTTAAACTAAGTCTTATAGAATGAATTAGTGTTTATTGGGTGGAAAAAATCCAAGAAATAAATGTGTCAGTTAGTAGAAATGGATTGTGTAAGAATAGAGGCAGAACAGAACACCTTGCATTCATGAAATGAGGAGTAGCTCAGTATCTCTAGAAATATGGCAGGTTCTAGGGGCTGGGGTGAATTGAAAGAACAGAAGAGGGATCAGGTCTTGAAGGTCTTAGCTATTATATTAAGGAGATTTTTATTTTATTAATTATTTCTGTTACTGCTATTGATATGGCAATTTTTGTTTTACTTCAGCCATGGAGAATCACTGAAGAATTTTAATTATAGAGAGTCAAGCATCTTTGAGGGAAGAGAACATGCAATATTTTCCTATTTTTTCTACTTTAGCCTCAAGTATATAATTGGAATTTAAAATATGTTGTTAAATGAAATAATCAAATCTTTAAAAATGGCACTTCGTTACGGACTGCTTCAATCTAAGTGCACAATTTAACTGACAGCTTTGAAATAAACAAGAACTGGTTTTAGATTATATAAAGGGAGTATCCTTTCTATCCAACAGTTTTAATAATTGAATTCACTTTGGTCAATATTAACTCTAAATTTTTTTAAAGCTTTTTTAAATTCATTTTTAAAAGATTTTTTTAATTTATTTGATAGACAGAGATCACAAGTAGGCAGAGAGTAAGGAAGACAGGAAGGGAAGCAGGCTCCCCGCTGAGCAGAGAGCCCGATGCTATGCAGGGTTCGATTCCAGGACCCTGAGATCATGACCTGAGCCGAAGGCAGAGGCTTTAACCCACTGAGCCACGCAGGCACCCCTAAAGCTTTTTTTAAAAGAAAAAAATAAGAAGTATTCTAGATGTACATGTCTGTCAGCTAAGAAAATGTATATTTTTATTAATAGAATTTTTAAGTATCAAAAGAAAACTTACAAATTTATATGCTGTCCGTACAGCAGGAGTTGCTTTGGTCATTGCTGTGTTAAAGAGTGCACCTCCTTTCTGTAAAGAAAAAGAAGAAACATACTTCAAAAAATTTTAAATCAGACTGTCCTGAAAACAAAGTATTATTAGTAGTATGGAAAAAGAACTTTTCTCACAAATTAAAGACCTACAGAAATTATGTCACATTAAGTGTTTTCAAACTTTCATATACTATAGTAATTTCAGACAAAATGTAAACATTCTACTCTGTTCTTTTAGTTGATGTAATACATGATTTAAAAATCATTTCATCTTTGCAGTTTAGGCAGACTTAAGAAATATGACCAGTAATAGGTATATATTTAAAACTTAATAAAAAAAAAGAACTAAACTCAACTGTTTATCAATTGTTTTAGGTTGAACAATAAAGTCTAAATGTGTGGAGGCAAGTTTTACATTTAAAAAAGATCATATTAACAACAAGCACGTTACCAGAAATGATAAAACTCCCCTCAAATGATACTTCTCCTAATTCCTTTGTTAGGATAGAATATTAGCTGACAATAACAACTTGTTTTTCAAAACACACCATTTATCTCTGGACAAAAGCTTTTCATTTTAAAATTATGAATATCAATAAATTATAATAGCATAAAATAAAAATATTTAAAATGTGAAAAAATACAAACCTATCAAATATTGCCAATAAATGGTATAAGTATAAACAGTATCATTTTACTGAACACTTTTCCATATACATTTGAGTGAAAGAGGAAGAAACAGTGAAGGGTTATCATTACCTTGACTGTATGCACCCATTGTTGATATGACCTTGGGTTCCCTGGAAAATATAAAAATAAGATGTCAGGAATATTTGATCTAAAATAAATCATAAACTAAAATTCATCAAGAACTAATATTTCCAGATGTTAGTAGGCAAATTTTATTTATCTGCAATGTTGTGAAAAAAGCAATGGTGGGGGCGCCTGGGTGGCTCAGTGGTTTAAGCCTCTGCCTTTCGCTCAGGTCATGATCCCAGGGTCCTGGGATCGGAGCCCCGCATCGGGCTCTCTGCTCAGTGGGGAGCCTGTTTCTCCCTCTCTCTCTGCCTGCCTCTCTGCCTACTTGTGACCCCTCTCTCTGTCAAATAAATAAATAAAATTTAAAAAAAAAAGCAATGGTACTGTAAAACTATTAAATTGCTCTCTTAGGAACACAGTGACTAGAATGTTTTAGAACAGACATTTTTTTCTTTCCTCATGTATGAAGGTAATATGTTATTCTATTTTCTTTCATTTTAAGGAGGGATAAAATATACCCTCTTTTTTGAAATCCAAGATTCCTATGTCTTTTATACTAATTTTTCAATGTTTTATATCTATGTTGTCTTATAAAAGTGTGCCTCTTTTATGCAACTTGCAACTGTTCATTTAAAAATAATATTGCGGGGCGCCTGGGTGGCTCAGTGGGTTAAAGCCTCTGCCTTCAGCTCGGGTCATGATCTCAGGGTCCTGGGATAGAGCCCCGCATCCGGCTCTCCGCTCAGCGGGGAGCCTGCTTCCTCCTCTCTCTGCCTGTTTCTCTGCCTACTTGTGATCTCTGTCTGTCAAATAAATGAATAAAAATCTTAAAAAAAATAATAATAATATTGCCAGTGCACAGGAAAAGAAAAAACTAGATGGGAATTTAAAAATGCAAAGAAACTTGAAGACAAAAGAGATTATTCTACGGTTTTTAACTATTAACATTAATGGATCACAAATTCCACTGTAATGCAATACAGTCAAGTTCTGAAGATATTCTCTAGTTGTAAACCCAAGTTTGAAAGATACTACCCAAGGAAATATGAAACCAATGAAGGTTTTAGTCTACAGAGCATCATGGTTATTAGAAAGTTCAAATGCTGACAAAGTTCTTTTTTTTTTTTTTTGAAGTTTTTATTCAAATTCCAGTTAGTTAACATACAGTGTAATATTAGTTTCAGGTGTACAATACAGTGACTCAACACTTCCATACAACACCAGGTGCTCATCACAAGTGCACTCCTTAAAACCAGTTCTAATAAAACTAGTAATCACATATTTGGTTCCAAATATGGTAATTTAATCAATAAAATGACATTAAAGTGCAAAAAAAGAGAACACAATAATCTCAAGTAATGTTTTATACCAACTGACTTAGATTTCATCTACCTTCTTGGTTTAAATGCTTAAAAAACAAAGTCCTGATGGCTACTCCAAGTACAAGTAATCCCTAAAACAGATTACGGTCTCTTCTTTTTTTCAATTGTGGTATAGTTGACATATAACATTAAGTTAGTTTCAGATATAAAGCATGATTCGATATTTGCATATATTGCAAAGTGATCACCACATAAGCCTAGTTAAGATCTTCACCATATATGTTCTCTACTTGCATATACTTGTGTTCTTTAAAAAAAAATTCATTACCTTGCTGTTATAAAATAGAAGCAGAATGATCCCAGCCCAAGAATTTATTTCCAGCTGTTCTCTTTGCATTCCTAACCAACATCAGGTAAAATGTGTCCAGCTCTGATCTTACTCCTGCAATTAAAATCTTCCTCTAACTCACAGAAAAAAATCAAGAAATAACCCCCATTGTAAAAAAACATCCCTTACTACTCAGCACTGAACTTCACTTTTTTGGAAGAAAATACATGAGCAAAAATAATTTTTTCTAATCTTATGAAATGATTATAGCAAAATGTGTCTACTTAAAATAACCTATGTAAATAAAATCTGCACTGTTAAAAAACCATGAGTTTCAGGTGGTATTTGTCCTAAACAATTTTTAAATTATATTTCCTTTATAAAATGACAAAAAATTCAAGTTATTCTATCAATTAATTTCCAAGGAGAGCTTATTAACAAAAAAATAAACAGTATGTCTTTTTCCAGTTTGTTCATATACTTTTATCTCTCTACTAAATGTTCTCAACGGTTCATATACTTATTAACTTCTCTATTAAAAATGATTGGATAGAAATCACACATTTAAGACTTGGTTGTTATTTATAGTATTCTGGAAAGTGCTTTACTTTCATTCTTTCCCCAAAATAAATGAAAGAAAATAGAAAGAGAAACACTAACTTCTATATGATAACTATTTAGCATTCTGGAACACTTGTCAATCCAGAAAATAATTTTTTAAGCCCCTAAACTACAAAGAAAATGAGTATCATAAAACTTCAGAGCAGTTATAGGAGGATCAGTGTCTTATTTAGAGTTGTGAGGAATAAAAATAGCTCTCATATTCAACTCTCCACAGGTCACAAAATGTTTTTATACCTACATTCCCTTATTTGAGTTGTGTTTTTGTATTCCAAGATAGGCAAAGCAGGTAGTATCTTAGGCAGCACAGTTCAATGAGAAGGAAGTAGACTTTGGAGTCCAGTAGTCTGAGGGTTCAAGTCCACTGTATCCTTGTAAACTATGGGGTTTGGGACGAGGTCTTTAACCTGGCTGCTACAATGTTACGTAGTACAGTATCTAGCACATCACAGACACACCAAAAATGTAAGTTATTATTGTCAGTAACTTGCCAAATGAAGAAAGTGAAGGTTCTGAGGTGGCACATTATTTGCCCAAGGTCACAAAGATAGCAACTGAGAAAGAATAAGAATCTAGGTATTTGAATTCTTGGTTCTGTAGTCCTTCAACTCTGAAATTCTACCTCTTAAGACTGTTAAATAAAATATGATAAAACAGAGATTTCCTCTGTATCGTTTCACACTAATTACATTAGAAATGAAAAGGGGCTGTTCAAAGCAGATACCTTGAGAAGAAACAGTTCACAGAATCACCAATAATAATCCAGAATTATATGCACAGGGGAAAACAGAAGTCCTTACATAAACTGCTTGAGATGATGGGGAAACATGTGGTATGATATAGGTAGAGACCTGTTAAATTTTTTTTAAAGATATTTGTTTCTCTAAATTTAGTGCTTTTCAGATTGAAGGCTTCTATTCCCACAAAATTTATGAGACAAACGCATTATTTTAAAAAATGTTGTTTAAAGGTTGTTTTTCTTCTTAAATATGAATCTGAATGCCAAAAAAAAAAAAAATCCGAGTCCTTCCTAAAGTCACTGGATTATGGAAATAACAAGCATTAATTGAGGAATTTCTTAGCATTGTTCTCATTAAACATATGAGTGGTTTTCTCACACTCAAGGACAGAATATCTTTGTCTCCCACTTGTCCAAAGACTTCTTCCTTAAATATATATTTGTTTAAATTCCAGCAATTTGTAGTTATTTCTCAAAAAATATATAAGTTCACCTAAACTGTTCAGTGAAGCCAGAAAAATGCCAGTAAAGTGGACGACTACCTACTACCTCTTCCAATCCCCTTGGTGCCTCAGTCAGTACAGGAAAGAGAGAGAAATAAATAAAAGACTGATCAGATTATATCAGGAAACTAATGAGGAAACAAATGCTAATGAAGAATAACTATACGCTTCTTTATAAAATCAATCTGAAAATGTTTCTCCTTCTGAAAGTTTAGATAACTGGAGGTGGATTTAAAAAACTAGCCTGATTTTAAATGAAAAAAATATATAACCCTCCTCCCACCACATTCTTAACTACTCAATATTCCTTGGCTGCTTGTTCATAGACCAATATTTTTATTTATCTAATTGTACCCTTTGTCCTACTTACGTCCACTTCTATTACCTTTTAGCCTTTATAGATATTCTTCCCTTTACACACTTCCTGATATTACTTCTCTGTTAAGGCTGAATATTCTACAAAGGTCTCATGAAAAAATCAGGAGTAACAGAGATTCCTTTAACAGTCCTGAGCACAGGGATTCACAGGACAGAAAACAGTTTTTGGAAATCTGTATGCATTCACAGTCTTTAGCTGTAGTTCTAGATTCAGTGTGAATCTAGATTTTCTATGTATGACTGTCCTGCTTTGTATATTCTTATCAGAGCCACAATAATTATGAAGTTCCACCGTGCTCATATTCATTTTATCATCACCGTGCATACTGGCAATAAACAGGATACATAAACTGTTACTGCAGTGGCACAGAAAGGGGAGAAATTAGATGCTTCTTTGAAATTTCCTAATTATTTTTGCTTAGCTTTAGTGAATGCTGATTTTTCTTATGGTGATCCTTCTTGGGGCTTAGTAAAAAAATCATCAACAGATAATCACAAGACAGGAATTTTACTTTTATCCACTCGGAGTGGAGAAGGCTTGGGCAGTGCTCTTGTTTACTGAATGTCTTCTAATTAAGAAGATTTCTTATCATAAGAAAGCAATATATTATAGTTATTAAAGCAAGAGCTTTGAACGCAGGCAGACACATGCCGAGTTGAGACTCTAGCACTACTAGCTGTGCGACCTTGAGCAAATTGTTGAGATAAGTGCCCTTATAAAAATGGGGATGGGTAATCAAAATACCTCAGGGGCTCTGAGGATTAAATGAGATAAAATTTGTAGGCTCCTATAATAGATTCTGTCACATATTAATATTCAGTAAGAAAAATTATAATTATTCTTACTGTAACTATGAGAGAAATGAGTTATAATAGTTTACTTCTTTGAAAAATAGTTTCATATCATGATACAGACATCTTTCTTATAAATATAGTCTAAATGACAAATGTATAATGTTCTTTTATATATGTCATTTATTAGAACATTACTAATTTTTATTATATTCATATTTTTATTTCAAATCCTAATAAACTGTACTTTATATTTTTCTAAGAATAATCTCTATATATCTCTAAAATAATAACCTAAAATCCAATGATTAAAAAATAACACTTGATAGCCAGACATAATTTGTAATACACTTTCTTGCTGTACTTACTGAAATTAATACTTGTTGAACTATGCTTTCCCTTTCATTCACTATTGCTCCCGCCACCACCAAATTAAGATAAGCATTCAAAACTTTTTGCATTTTAAGAAAGAACAACGAAGTGGTTGGCATGAAGTTGTACTGCAAATGTAGCAGTCTCTAAGTCAGATGCCAACTGGTGATCAATATTCCATTCTTTTTAAATCATGAGACCTTTAAATGAAAGATTTTAGCAACCCCTCTCCCACCAGGAAAGCCACCCACCTATCCTCTATTCTAGAACAGAGGTATCTGGACCAATGGTTAAGACTACAGAATTCAACTCTACGAAACGATCACAGTTCTACCCCATTACTGTCACAAGTGTCATCTTCAATTCCATATACGATACTAGCCCCACGGGTCATAAAAATAATGAGACAGCAGTTATATAAATACTGAATGGATGCCTCAAGCAATTTGTCCATGAGCTGACAATATTTTGCTTGTCTGAGTTGAAAAGTAAAAAAGCCTTATTTTAACACAAAAGTTCCATTGATGCTAAATTTTTACCCATGAGCTGAGGAAAGCAAGGAGCTTGGCTTATTTGCTGAGTCAAGTAAACTAAGTTTTCCCCAAAGCTAAATGCTTTCAGTGAAATGCTATACTTATGTCAGATGAAGGTCCATAAATGCTTGGTTCATCTCTACCTCTTTTAATGAACAAATTTTCTCAATGGTTTTTGTATTTTGATGGTGCAAAAATACATCTTATTTAAGAATAAAATTAAATTTGGGGAAAATTGTAGATGCATACTTATTACTATTTGTCTTTTCATGTTTTATTTCTCTTTTCTAGCAACTATTTATTCAAACACACACTAAAGACATCTCTTCCCTAAATTAAACCTACAGATAAAAAATTATTATTATACATGGTAAAATGAACATACCAGAGATTTTTGTTTGTTTAGTTCACCCTGTACCTGGAACAGTGCCTACTATATATGTAAACACTTAGCACAACATCAGCTGAATGAATGAATGTGACATTTCAAGGACTCAAGCAAAATTCTCTGCCAGAGTCAGGACTATATACTGAAGCAATCATGTACAAGTACCAGTTCATAAGTCATTAACTGTCTAGGTAATCATAATGTTGTTTGAATACTTACATATGAAACACTGTATTTGTTTAATTATATTAAAGTGCATTATATTAAATAAAAATGAGATATCACCTAGCTTATGTTTCACACATACAAAATAATACGACGCCTTCCATTTTTTTAGTGAGCACTTTTTACAGTGACAAGTGTAAGCACATGGGATGGTAAACTGAAAAGTCTTTTCCTCATGCTGCAATGTTCTGCAAAGCAAAAAAAACAAAAGGCAAAGACTACTATAACAATACACTTACTTAAAATGTAAAAGCACTGTGGTATTCAAATCTTTTTTTTTTAGATTATATTATAATCAAATATTTCAACTATAATCTTAGTTCTTTAAATCTTACTTAGTAGTAGACATCACTGTGGGTTATTTTTAGCAGACAACACTAGTCAGGATGAAAGACAGGAAGATACAAGCTAAATGCATTTCTGTGAAATTTATTTCTACTAATATTAAAAGATTATTCAAGCAAACAGCTACCAATTCATGAGACCATCTTAACACCTTGAATAATAAAACAAGTTAACACCATAGCTCTTATAAGATCAAAAAAAATCTAAGACATTTTATGTTTAAGAGAAAATAGTTCCTTATGAAGTAGATTATATCAGATACAAGTGTAAAAATCAAAACAATTGTTACTCAGAAAATAGATAATCACACTAGAACGTCTTTACCTCCACAAAAGCCACCAGAAGTGATTTCCTCTTCAAATACATCAGAGAAACCCCTTCCTGCATTTAGTTTTGCCAGTCGACCATCAATAAACTGAAATTAAAAAGTGTCAAATATGTTAATTTTCACTTTCTTCATAAAATTAATTTTACTTATGGAAAAAATACTAATATCAGATACTTACATAAATATAAATTACACACATATATGTATATACACACATATACAGATACATGTCAAGAAAAGTCAAATAATTAAAATAGCTAAAATAATTAAAATAAAATTAAAATAATTAAAAAAGATACATGTCAAGAAAACTCAAATAATTAAAATAGCTATTTTAATTATTTGAGTTTAATTATTTGAGTTTTAATTATTTGAGTTTTCTCAAAATAAATAAATAAAATAATTAAATAAAATAAATAAAATAAAATAATTAAAATAAAAAAGATACATGTCAAGAAAACTCAAATAATTAAAATAGCTATTTTAATTATTTGAGTTTTCTCAAATAATTAACTAAACAGCACTTTAGTTAAATCAGAAATGTATGGTACAGACTGTGACTTCACTAACGAGAAAAATAATGTACAATTTACTGGCACTTGGCTACTTTTTATTTTGTCTATCTGTCACATCTGAAATTTGTACCTTTTGGATTATAAAAAAATGTTTTCAGGTTTCTCCATCCATAATGAAGGTGAAGTATCTTTAAGGTCCCTTGCATAAGAGACAAAGGGTAATATAAGAAAGACTTAAATGATGTTTGAAAGATAAACCTGAAGATTTGAAGATTAATATGAAATGTTCACTTTCATGATGGAATTAATCCTGGCCATAATTTTTTTACTCTGGAAAATTTAAATTTAGCCAAATTAAAATAGCTTGACTTTTAAACAATTCTCACTCTGTCATAGTTCTAAAAAAAGTTTTCTATTTAAACGAACAAAACTAATTTAGAGAAGTTCTATAGAGCAATACAGTATTCCTCAGGTAGCATTTTAAAAATTATTTAATGGCAGTAATTTACATCAGTTTTTTAAGACTCTGAGACAGAAATCTCTTACAGGCCAAAATTAAGAAAGAAACAAACGAAATCTACAGAGTCCTGTTCAAAATGTGGTTTAACTACCTGATATTATCATAGAATAATTTTGAACCGAAATGTGGTTAGAAGGATTTAAACAGATGTAGCCTAAAAGATGTATAGTACTGACTTTTTTTTTTTTAAGAGTGGAGTTGCTCTCATAAAAATTAAAACTTTTTGAGGGTAGGGACCATAGATAACCCAATTTTATATCCTCATTATGGATATAATGGAATAAAAAAGTTTCCAATAATATAAGCAAATATGAACAGGAGTTTGGAGAATGAAAGGCTTGTATCACATCGCTGCTACTTATTAGCTTTATGATCTTGGGCAACTTGCTGTCTGTGTGTCTGCTTCCCCTTCTATAAAATGGGAAAAATAATAAATATCTTATGGCGTTTTGTGAGGGTTAATTGAAACAATATGAAGTACCTAGATTGCAGGCAGAGAATAAATGTTAAATACTAAAGTCCGCCTTTTCCCACGACCACCAAGTTTTCAATATCTGTCAATTTACGGATTTCCTGAGTATAGGATCACTGTCTTTCTCGTGTACACATCTTGAATACCTGGCAAAAGCCTCACATATAGTTTGAAATGAATGTTTGCTGAAAGACTCACGTATACTGAAACAATGTGAAAGGCATGTGTACGTAATTATTCATTTCATTGTATCTTGAGATAAAAGGTAATAACAATCTTGGCATCTTCCCTACATATGATAAATGGTTAATTTGAAAATAAAGTGGTTTAAAATGCTTGCAAGATTTGACTTTCATATATTTTCAACACAGCACTATAAATCAAACTAAAGTGATCTAATTTGATGGACTAAGTATCATTTTGAAGGAAAAAGGTGAAGTAAAATGATAAATTTAAAGCAATATATTACTGACAAATGAAGCAAACTAAGACATCCTTTTAAAGGACTTAATTTGCTTTAAAAGATTAAGACTACAAGACTTTTTAAAAGGTTTTCATTTTTATGTTTACTAGAAATAATCCATCCATTTTAGTTTGAGTGGAATAGTTCAACGTCTAAAAGGAGATAAATCCCAAAACTATTTACTGATTATGCATTTTTGAGCACGAGTAACTACTTCGTGTTACTGAACTAGTGAATTGAGCCAATAAAAATTAATCACTTGGTAAAATGCCTCATGTTATCAACTGACTTCACAAACAGTTCTGTTAGTGACAATCAGACATTAATCCACATGCATACTTAATGCAAATGTTTGTTCTTAAAACAAAAGATGGATTTTGTGCACATACACACACATATTCTATATATACACACAAATATAGATACCCAGGGATAAGCTGAGAAGTGGCATTAATGGAGAAAAACATGCTTAAGGTAACAGTTTTCTAAATTTCTTTTTCTAGTTTTGATTCAGTAACCAGTAACACCGTTTTTCTTTTTTTTTTCCAAGTGGAGTTGGGTCATGGTCACTCCATTCTAGTAACTCTGGAGGATTTCATAGTAAGTAAAAAAGTCCATTTTAGCTATTTTGCATAAGAAGTAATTTTGAACTAAAAAATATTATCTGTTGGAAAAGCTATAACTAAAGTGGGCTGTAACCTTTCAGTTGATTACCCACCCACATAATTTAGTAAACACATATTTTTAGGTAATTGGAAGATGTAAGTTTTAGAAGAATTAATTTGGAATTGCAAGTAATGACAAGTAACACTTAATAACAATGAAAGTGCTATAGATATAATAGATAGATAGATAGATACAATAAAACGTTAGGGTACAAGTAAATTTTTAAAGGAATTTAAGAGTGTGAATTAAGATGATGCTTTTTATATAAATCTTAATATTTTGCTTTTCAGGGGCGCCTGGGTGGCTCAGTGGGTTAAAGCCTCTGCCTTCGGCTCAGGTCATGATCCGGGGGTTCCGGGATCGAGCCCCACATCGGGCTCTCTGCTCAGCGGGGAGTCTGCTTCCTCCTCTCTCTCTGCCTGCCTCTCTGCCTACTTGTGATCTCTCTGTCAAATAAATAAATAAAATCTTTAAAAAAAAAAATTTTGCTTTTCATTCCAAAAGTAAAAATTAAAACCTGGACCTAAACATGCTAAATAATCACACCAAAACATAAATAACATAATTGGAAATTTCAAAAAAAATCATAGACATAATTCTATAGCATGGAGTCCATAATTTTATTATAAATTATAAATAAGTCATTTAAATAAGGATATATATAATTATCAAGATCATTAATATTATTCCAATTGCAAGAATTGCATTTTGTTAATCCTTATGACACAATCTTAAAGTAGTGTGACAGGTTACAAGAGAAATGTTTTTAAGCAGTAAAGCTACTTCCTGCTACTCTTTTTGACAGTTATTGCTAAGGTTTTTCAAAATACTATCTTATTTTGATATTTTTCAAATAACTATCTTTTTTTTTTTTAAGATTTTATTTATTTATTGACAGAGAGATCACAAGTAGGCAGAGAGGCAGGCAGAGAGAGAGAGAGGAAGAAGCAGGCTCCCTGCTGAGCGGAAAGCCTGATGCAGGGCTCCATCCCAGGACTCTGAGATCATGACCTGAGCTGAAGGCAGAGGCTTAACCCACTGAGCCACCCAGGCGCTCCTAAATAATCATCTTAATAGGAAATTAAATCCATTTAAAGAAATGATCTATTGTTTTAATGGACTTCAGTATGCAATACCATTAAATAAAAAGAAATTCACCGTATCAAGTTTCAAATAAAATATATATGTTTAAAAATACAATGAAATGTAAAGAATAGGCTTAGTGTTAAGCTTCTTTCCAAAAAAATATAAAGAATATGTTCTGATCAGATTCAGAGAATAAACTTAAATATATGGCCCAGCAGATTATGCATCTTTGCTCTAAGAGACAAATTGTATGTTTCTCAGTTCCTTAATTCCTCACCAGTCAGTGCACTTCTGGCATTTAATCTAAAAATCCAAAATAAGTTATGCTATTAATCAGTGTTCTAAATGCCTTCAGTGGTGTGGACATATGTTATATAATATTTAATTGTAATCCATCCATCAAAACTCTGAGGATAAAAAAAAAAAAAAAACAACTCTGAGGATGACAATGATTAAACTAAGTCTTAAACGATTTTTAAAGATTTTGACTTTTTTAAAGAGAGCTCATAAAAAAACACTGTTCTGAGGAGAGAAAGTTAGTGGTGCAATTCTTTATCAAGCTGGGGAGGTGGGAAGATGGAGTGACGGAGTGCCGTCTTTTGTGCTAAGACAGTCTTATTACTGAAGCAAAGCAGCAGAGGCAGTGGAGCAACACAAAACACAAATCAAGGCTCCCGAACTCCTTTTTCCGCCTGGAGGAAAAATGAACATGTTTCAAAATTTACCTCCTATAAGAAATTCTTCCTGCACAAACGTAAGATAACTAATCTAATAAAGGCTTGAGAGCTAGAGAAAAAAATACATATTTAATGAGTAGAAATCTTCAGCAACTTAAAGAAAAATATGTAAATATTGTAAAAAAAGTACTTTTAAAATGTATTAATTTATAACATATCCTTAAAATTTCCTCTATATAATGCTTTGGGCTCAAAAAAAATAGTCTAATTTAAATATTCCTTCTTATAAATGCTCAGTAAACCTTGACAGGTTAGTAAAAACTACACTAAAGTGTTACAATAAATTAAGTCAACAGATATTTATAGACACCTGCTAAATGTAAGGCATTCAGTTAGTCACGATATATATAAAAACAAACTGCTGGAACAAATGGGAATGAGGCAGGTCAGTTTAGAGCTAAACCAATAGAATTAAGTATATGAAGGAACAGAAATAAACTTAACTTTATTCCATTACGAATACTAGGCAAATAAAACTGTAAGGATATTAAATTACACTGCTATACCATAGCAGGAAAACACTTTGAAGGGTATAAAAAAGCCCATTCAGTGTGATTTATTATTGGAACTAATAACCTAAAAAACATTAAAGGAACAACACTATCCTCTAGGATATATCAACAGATAGTCTTTAGATAATTTGCAACAAAATCAAGTCTGTCAAACTTCATGACCACCAGACCAAAGAATCAATTCAATCATTCAATAAATATCTAATTGGATGTTTACTATATGCCAGATACTTTCTTAGATGACTGAAATACAGAAACAAATAGAACAAATATTCCAGACTTCTCTCTTTTTTGCTTGATGAATCTAACGAAAGGTTTATTGATTTCATTTATCTATTCAAAGAACTAGGTCTTAGTTTCATTGATTTTTCTATTTTTTTAAGTCTCTATTTTCATTTATTTCCTCTCTGATCTTTATTATTTCCTTCCTTCTACTAACTTTGTTCCTTTTCTAGTTCCTTTAAACTTAAGACTGTTTATTTGAGACCTTTCTTGTTTCTTGAGATAGACCTGAATATATCCTCAGACAAGGGAAACAAAAGCAAAAATAAACAAATGAGACTATATCAAACTAAGAAGCTTTAGCACAGTGAAGGAAACCATCAACAAAATGAAAAGAATGGGAGGAGACACTTGCAAATGATGTAACAGATGAAGGGTTGATATCCAAATAACATAAAGTTCTCATATAATTCAATACTAAAAAAATTAAAAAATCCAATTTAAAAGTGGGCAGAGGACCTGAACACATTTTTTTGAAGAAGACATACAGATGGACAATAAACATATGTAAAGATGTTGAACATTACAAATCATCAGGGAAACCCAAATCAAAACAATGAGATAACACCTCAAAACTTGTCAAAATAGCTATTATCAAAAAAAGAAAAGAAATAAAAAGTATTGGCAAAGATGTGAATAAAAGGAAATCCTCATGCACTGTTGGTGGGAATGTAAATTGGTGCAGCCACTGACATTATGGAGTTTCCTCCAAAAAATTAACAACAGAACTACCTTACTATTCAGCAATTTTACTTTTGGGTAATTTATCCAAAGAAAATGAAAACACTAATTCAGAAAGATATATATACCCCTATGTTCACTGCAGCATTACTTAAAATACCCAAGATAGGAGCAACCTGTGTTCACTGATAGCTGAATGGATAAAGATGTGGTGTGTGTATACATGCACACACGCACACACACACCACATACACAATGGACTATTATTTCTCAGCCATAAAAAATACATGAAATCTGGACATTGCTACAATATAAATAGTCATAGAGAGTATTATGCTAAGTGAAATAAGTTAGACAGAGAAAGACAAGTATTGTAAGATTTCACTTATAAGTAGAATCTAAAAAACCAAAACAAATGAACAAACAAAACAAAACAGAAACAGACTCCCAGATCCAGAGAACCAACGGTGATGGCCAGAGGGAAAGGTGACGGGAGCACGGGTGAAACAGGTGAAGCGCATTAAGTACAAACTTCCAGTTATCAAATAAATAAGTCACAAGGATGTAAGGTACAGCATAGGGGATACAGTCAATAATACTGTAATAACTTTGTACGATGACAGATGGTGACTAGACTCATGGTGATAATCATTTCATAATGTATAAAAATATCAAATCTCGGTCACCTGGGTGGCTCGGTGGGTTAAGCCGCTGCCTTCGGCTCAGGTCATGATCTCAGGGTCCTGGGATCGAGTCCCGCATCGGGCTCTCTGCTCAGCAGCGAGCCTGCTTCCCTCTCTCTCTCTCTCTCTCTCTCTCTCTGCCTGCCTCTCCGTCTACTTGTGATCTCTCTGTCAAATAAATAAATAAAATCTTAAAAAAATATATCAAATCTCTATCTTGTACACCTGAAACTAGTATGTCAATTATAGTTCAATAATGACAACAAAAAAACCCTTCATGATGCTTAAACATTTGGGGGGAGAAGGGGAGTGGAAGCATGAAATTAAAAAATGTAATCAATTATGTAGTGTGTTAGAAGGTGATGAGTGTTAGAAAAGAAGAGAGAATTGCATAAGGAAGACTGGGGAGCCTGGGCAAGGAACTTCCAATTTGAAATAGTGTGGTGGGGGCAGATATCATGAAGAAGATGACAGCTGAGTCAAGCCTTGAAAGCCGTGAGGAAGTAGGCCACATAGTTTAGGGGATAAAGGATCCCAGGGAAAGGGAGCCACCCGCATAAATAACACCCGGAAAGAGGAGCAAGCATATTATCAGTAGGCCTGTGGGAAGTTCCAGGTGCAGAGAGAAAACCCAGCCAAGCATGAGGACTACTCTCACTTTAAAGTCATAATCTGCCATCTCTAATGTGCTCTGAATGATGCCAAACAATTCTTTTTTTTTTCCTAGTCCATTCACTCTCCCAGCCATATCTTCTCCCTTCTTAAACATCCAAATACTTCCCCCATTTTTTTTCTCAGTGGATGACCTTGCTTCTTAATTTCACTGAAGGGCAAAAAAAAGACCTGGAGTCATTAAAAGAAAAATTCTGCAAATTCTAAGCATCCCATTTACCCAGCCCCTTTACCTCCTCCTCCTCCTCCCATGCCTGTGCTTTCTCCCTGGTGATGCAGTAACTGTGCTCCTCACCAAGACCAAGTCCACCAACCATTTTCCCTCCTTTTTCCTGCAAATAGCTTTCTTTCTCTATTAGGTCTTCCCACCTGCCTGCACACATGTTATTTCTTCTCTTGACCCCTTTTACTTCTCTAGCTAGGTCCATTTCTGCACTGCTCTTTACAGTAAAACACAACAGAGCTGTGAGGACTTTGGTCTTCACTTCCTCTTCTCCCATGCTTCAGACAAAATCTCTGCCTCATCATTTCGGCAAGCTTCCCCTTGCTGACATCAACAGGTCTTCACGTCGCTAAATTCAGCGGTCAGTTTCAGGTCTTTATTTTAATTAACCTGTCATGAGACTTTGACAGTGTTGAGCCCCTTCCTCTTTGGTATTCTTTCCCTACCTGGTTGTGTACTTTACTATTTTGAACTCTCTCCGGCCTCACTGGTCACTCACTCTTTCTTGGCCTCCTCCACCATTGCCTCCTGTTATTTTCCAGTTCCTGGGCTTCTTGCCATTCTTCTGTACAGCCACTCCCCAATAATCTCACTTGTCCCCAGTCTAATGGCTTTAAATCCTAACCCTATGCTAATGACTCCCAAATGTCTATTTCCAATCTAATTTTCTTCTCTGCCTCATTTATCTATTTGTTAACCAATATACTAGTTGGATGTTGAATAGATGTCTCAAACTTCACATGTTCAAAACTTAATTCCTCTCACCAAAATCTTTCTTGCCCCTATTTTTCCCAATTTCAATAGAATGACAGGTACATCCTACAGTTTCTTGGATAAGAAATTATGAAAATATCTCTGAGTTTTCTTTCTCTCACACTATATACTTAATCTTTAAAAATACCCACTGACTTTATCTTCAAAATGGATCCATAAGCTGACCAGCTATTATCCTATCTTCCATGACTTCTCACCAAGATTGCAGCAATAGCCTTCCAAATCTTCCTCTCTGCTTCTATCTTTGAATACCCTATTGGAAGTTGTTCAAATGCCACATATTCCATGAAATCCACACTGACCATATTCCTTCCTAACCCCCAGGAAACCCCCTTTCCCATTCTATTTGCTTTTCTATAGTATTTAACATCTTTGAACATTCTACGTAACTTATCTATTATCTGTCCCCTTCATACTAGAAATAAAAGATTTGCAAAATCCGATTTTCTTTGCTTTTTTCTCCAATATATCCCAGTATCCAA
Organism: Meles meles; assembly: GCF_922984935.1. Classification (NCBI taxonomy): domain Eukaryota; kingdom Metazoa; phylum Chordata; class Mammalia; order Carnivora; family Mustelidae; genus Meles; species Meles meles. Next base: position 32,722,602 of record NC_060082.1, on the reverse strand, counting down.
AACACTGCCTCATACATAAGTAGACAAATTATACTGTTGAATTGACAGAATGAATAAAGAATACTCAGATGAATGTTTCCAAAGCTTCAGTGTGTATATTGTTACGTATTTCATTAATAATGTCGATTCCTGGGTTTTAATCCAGGTATCTTGAATCAGAAATTTTGAAGGTGAGACACAAGAATATCCATTTTTTTAAAAAAGATTTTATTTATTTATTTGACAGACAGAGATCACAAGTAGGCAGCAAGGCAGGCAGAAAGAGACAGGAGGAAGCAGGCTCCCCGCTGAGCAGAGAGCCCAATGCGGGGCTCAATCCCAGGACCCTGGGATCATGACCTGAGCTGAATGCAGAGGCTTTAACCCACTGAGCCACCCAGGCACCCCAAGAATAGCCATTTTTAATAGGCTTTTTAGATAAATCTGATGCAGATGGTTTAAGAGCCCACTTAGAGAAACACTGTTTAAAATACTAATTGAAGTAGGACGCCTGGGTTCCACTCACATCAGGACTCATATCAGGATTCCAGGGTCCTGGGATTGAGCCCCAGGGGCTGCCTGCTCAGCAGGGTGCCTGCTTCTTTATCTCCCTCTGCCCCTCTCCCTACACCTATACCTCTCTCTCTCAAATAAATAAAATTAAAAAAATATATACTAATTGAAGTAAGTGAGCAAAGGATGCTGAAAAATAATGTATTTCTTGTCCTGACAAGATATCTATCCTTATGCATTCCTACCTTCTGCCAGTAAGTCTCCAGATCTCCCCTGTGTCACATTTTATTTTTTCACGCTATAAAATCAGTGCTTGATATAATTACCATCTCCTAATAATTCATATATCAAATGTTTCCTAATACTCCAAAGCTGTTGAATCTTCAGTGCATGTGTTTATCTTAGCTATAGACTACATATCATGTAAAGTAACTATCATGCTTCTTTTAAAAAAAGAATAATAGGATAATGTAGAAATTCATAGGATTTTATTATTTATGTTAAAAGCCTTCTAAAATCTTCCAAAATCTCTAGCTAACATAAAAGAGGGACATATGGCTTTTGACTCACTCTTTTTATTCAACATCTTATTAAATCAAAGAAAGTAGGTCATAGCACAAAATATAGAGAATGCTCAGGATGTCACTGAATTTTCACTCTACATCTTAGGTCATTATATGACTCCAGGTTTAAGTTATACACACCAATTTAAAACAGAGTAATACTTGACTCCTACAAGTTTTAGATCATTCCTAAGTGAGCTTCATTATAATCAACTTAATAAGGTCTTCTATCAAAATTTGTCAAAATATTTTGATACCTATTCCTTATAGAGTTACTCAGCAGTTTTTACTTGATTTATTTATTTGACAACACTAAATGTCTATCATGTATTACATATTTGGATACAAAACAGTTTAAAAAATGATCCGTGTCTTTACAGAGCCTACAACTCAAGAAAGAGTCAAACAAATCAACCTGGATTATGATCCAATTCATCAATGTTTAATAAATGTTATTTTTGTTACTTCATTCAATCACTGTCTTTTACTTTCTCACTACTTGTTAATAAGCATTTATTATCATCCAAGTTTTTTTTTTTGTACAATCACCAAAAGCAAGAAATTAACATAGATACAGCACTATTGAATAATCTACAGACTATATTCAGGTTACTACTATATTCAGTTATTCTACTAATATTCTACTAATATATGACTATATTCAGTTATTCTACTAATGTCTTGTTTTATCCCAGGATCAAACCAAATCTTTTCCATTTGTGGTTCATCAGTCTTTCACCTTCCCTCTGGTGATCTAGACCCTTTTGGAGAGCACTGCTCAGTCATATGGTAGAATGCCTCTGAATGAGAGCTTTTCAGAGAGACATGAAACTATTTTTCAGAGACCTAACAACAAATCATTCAGAATGGCTATAGCAAAGGTATCTGGAGAAGTATTAGAGAGGCAGGATGAAGGATTTTGTGTGCCATGCTAGGGGTTTGAACTTCATTCTAAATATAATAGGAAAAATATAAGATTTGGTTTTCAGAAAGAGCCATCTTAGTGTAGAATGCAAAAAAAAAAAAAAAAAGAAAGAAAGAAAGAAAGAAAGAAAGAAAGAAAAAAGTAAAATGGATGATGGCTAACACGGAACTAAACCAGTTATCCAACATAAGTCACTGACATTGAAACTGAAGAGGATAAAATAGATAATCTAAGTAATATTTAGAAAGCAGAATCAGCAGAACATAGTAAACAACTGGAAACCAGAAAAGTCAGCAGTAATAACATAGGAAAAGAGGACTCCTCATTTTTTGATTTAGGCAACAGGGTAGGACTAGTTCCCAAAAGAAGGAATGCAGGGGGTTCCAGTATGTGTGTACATGTACAAATGCAGGTATGTATAAGGGTGATGTATGTGTATTGTACGTATGGTGGTGTACACAAAGATATATACTGTGCAAACACACAGACATACATTTACATTTATATGGGTCTATAATAAAGATGTATTAGGGACTTATCATGTATAGGTAATTAATGCAATGATGGTCTTACATAAGAACCACTTGTGAGATATGGGAGTTAGAGAAGTAGGGGGTCAAAGGATAAAGCCTAGAGGACTGCAACACTTAGAGGGCAGGTAGAAGGCAACTGTAACTGTAAAGGACACTAAAGGAACAGCCTAGAGAAAAAGGAAAAAAGTTAAAAACTATGTCACAGATTGAGAAGTAAGTACAAAAGAAAGGTACATTAAAGAGGATCAAAGCAAGGATTCTTTTCCTCTTCATTACATGCGTAACAAAACCTATCCTCTCAGGAGAAACCTGAACACAAAGGATGATAATAGTGGCATGAAAGAGACTCTATTAAGTAGACATTAAGATACCTTAATGTGAATGCCCTGTTGGGTTTTGTTTTTCTTTGAGAATCTGTTTAAACTTTTTATTTCAAAATAATTTTAGATTTATGGGAATGTTACAAAAATAGAATGGAGTGTTCCCATATAACCTTCTTCCAACTTTCCCTTATGATAATATCTTACATAATCACAGTACATTTATCAAAAGCAAGAAATTAACATAGTTATAGTACCATTAAATAATCTACAGACTATATTCAGGTTACACTGGTTTTTCTACTAATGTTTTTATTGCAAGATCTAATCCAGTCTTTTCCATTTGTAGTTCATCAGCCTTTCTCTGCCCTTTGTAAACTTTTCTTGCCCTTTGGAGAGCACTGCTCAGTCATACTGTAGAATGCCCCTCAATGTGGGCTTGTCTGCTGTATTATCATCATCAGATGGAGGTTATGTATTTTGGCAAGAACACCATGGAGTGACTATGCCCTCAGCAGATCTCAGCAGGGGGTACATGGTGTCACTTTATGTTGCTACTGCAGGTGATGTTAACCTTGATCACCTGGTTAAGGTCATGTCTGCTGGGTTTCTCCACCATAAAGTTACAATTTTTCTGTGTACAATAATATATTAGGGAAATACATCAATTGTTTAAAAATCTATGATAAATATGAAAACACTAATCATCACATAGCACGTAGACATTCAAATAGTAGTTACCATATAAGCGCTTATTGAATAAACAGATATTACCACCTATATTGTTTTATTATTATATGATAAATTTCTAAATTAAGTTTTTAGAATTATTATACAATGCATTTTGAAATATGTTATAAATTACGATCTGAAATGAAGTACTGATTATATCATCAGAAAGTTGTATTTATGTATTTACACATCACACACACATCATTTTCTTGCCTCATATTCCAAGACTGTAATATGTTTATCAATCTTTGATATGGTACTTCGTCAGATGCCTCTAGAAAAAGAAATATCATTCTATATTATAGCCACTGAGTTTTCCTTATGTATCATAGTCCATCTTCACAGTAATTCTGAAGGTGAGCTGAGCATGAACACCCTCCCCTATCCAAAAATGCACAGAACATATTTGATTAAATCATAAATTTTCGGATATTCCCTCAGACCAGTAGTTGTGTTGGACATAACAGTTGTCCAAAGCTTATCAAAGACTTTTTAAATGAATTTTTATTTTTTATTTTTTTTAAGATCTTATTTATTTATTTGACAGACGGAGATCACAAGTAGGCAGAGAAGCAGGTAGAGAGAGAGGAGGAAGCAGGCTCCCCGCTGAGCAGAGAGCCCGATGCGATGCTGGGCTCAATCCCAGGACCCTGGATCATGACCTGAGCTGAAGGCAAAGGCTTTAACCCACTGAGCCACCCAGGTGCCCCTTTAAATGAATTTTAATTCAAATTTCTTGTAAGTATCCTCTTAATGAACTGACATGAGAATTTTCTACTTATATCCACAAAAGTATGTTCCTTATATAATGAAAACTGGATGGAATTGGTGGCATATTTACAAAATGAAATAGTGATTCATCAGAAGTGGATTGATTGTGAGGAATTTTATATAAATAATGTTATTTATATATTGTTTATTGGATGTAGGCTTGTTATCATATTCTTTGGTCATAATGAAAAGTTTACTTTCATGAAACAGAAATTCATCTCCCTAATCTTAGAGTCCTTATATATAATTTATGGGTGTTAATCACTGTAATATGTAAATATCTTAGTATTCAAAATCACTTTCTCTAAGTAGTAATTATAAAATATTGCACAGAGAATTTTTACTAATATTTTACTTAGCACCCAGTATTAACACAATCCTATGTAAGAAACTACATCTATGGAATCAAGTCATATATGATCCCAGTATTGGAGTAGCTCATAATCTTTACAGAAAATTAATATGTGAACTAAAAAGAGAATTATTAGAAGTGCCAATATACAAATAAAGATATGGGCATTAACACTGATTTGGCATTTCCCTTTACTCTCTCTAATCCATCAGCAACAACTGGCAATTCTACCTCCCAAACATAATTGAACTGTGCTCTGTTTCACTCCATCTTTTCTACTACCCTCCTCATCCAAGCCATGATCACTTCTCTCCTGCACAACTGCAACAGACCCATAACTGGACTTTTGCTACCTCTCTCTCCTCTAATCCATTACAACATAATCTGGGCAATCTTATAAAATACAAATCAGATCCAGTCATACCCCAGCAAAAGCTTTCCAGTAGCATACTACTTCATTTAGAATAAAATATAACCCTTATGTCTTCAAAAAGTCCAGTAATATTTGTCCTTTTTCTGCTCTTCTAACCCCATCTAATACAACTTTCTTTCTTGCCCAGAGTTGATTTAATTCCAGTGCTAGGAAATGCCAAGTTCTTTCCCTCCTTTAGGGTCTTTGCAGTAGCAATTCCCTCCACTTGAAATGAGTTCTTTCCAAAACTAATTCCCTTCTCAGATTTAGCTTAAGTATCACCTAATTATCAGTAATGTCTTTTCTGATCCTCTAGTCTAAAATTACTAGACAATAACTCAATAACTCATACCCTCTGAACTTAATCATTTGCTGCTTGTTAACCCATTCCCTTCACTAGAAATAACAACTCCCATGAAGGCATGTTACATAGCTCTGGGTCTCAAGTGCTTGAAGTAGCATTATCTGACCCAAAACAAATGCTCAGTACCTAATTGTTTAGGTGAATAAACAAACAAAATGTTTTCAAGATAGTATAGGCACAGAGAAAGGAGTACAGACCTAGTGAGTGGGAGGAAAATCAGGCTTTAGACAGGTGAAGGAAAACATAACAAAGAGGTAAATTATAGTAACACAGTCTAAATGCTAAAACTCAGATATAAACAAAGCTCTAAGGGAACAGAAGATGTAAGGAGGAAGGTTGGTTTGGATAGGACTGACATTTGAGCAAGCTATGGAAGAATGACAGCAGATTAATACTGGTTTCATGGTACACAATATACAAATCCTTATGTTGTGAAAGGTATATTTGAAGGGATATTCAGTGTATTTGGATATTGCATTAGTATAAGAAACTGAGGAAGGATTTAAAGCCCAAAGAGAGACAAAGCATCTTACAATGCGTGCTACTCTGAGAAAGTGGCATGCTAGGATATAAACCCAAGTCTGTTGGATTCCAGAGCATTCCCAAGCCAATGCTATTAACAATGGGGTAGGCATGCAATTAGGGACACATGATGGTGAGACCAGGAACTCAAAGTCAAAGGATGAATACAATGTATTTAACTGAAAACTTAATTTTACTTGAAAACTTAATTTTGATGAAGGGAGGAAAAAGGTAATCTAACCAGTAAATTTTTAAAAAATATTTTAATTTTAGGGGCGCCTGGGTGGCTCAGTGAGTTAAGCCTCTGCCTTCAGCTTAGGTCGTGATCTCAGGGTCCTGGGATCGAGCCCCGCATCAGGCTCTCTGCTCAGTGGGGAACCAGCTTCCCCCTCTCTCTCTGCCTGCCTCTCTGCATACTTGCGATCTCTGTCAAGTAAATAAATAAAATCTTAAAAAACAATAAAATATTTTCATTTTATTTATTTTATTTTATTATTTTATTTTTCATTTAAAGATTTTTTTTTATCTATTTGACAGCACGATCACAAGTAGACTAGGCAGAAAGGCAGGCAGAGAGAGAGGGGTAAGAAGGATCCCCACTGAGCAGAGAGCCCGATGCAGGGCCCAATCCCAGGACCCTGAGATCATGACCAGAGCTGAAGGCAGAGGCTCAACCCATTGAGCCACCCAGATGCCCCACATTTTATTATTTTTTTGGAAGATTTTATTTATTTATTTGACAGACGGAGATCACAAGTAGGCAGAGAAGCAGGCAGAGAGAGAGGAGGAAGCAGGCTCCCTGCTGAGCAGAGAGCCTGATGAGGGGCTAGATCCCAGGACCCTGAGATCATGACCCGAGCTGAAGGCAGAGGCTTTAACCCACTGAGCCACCCAGGTGCCCCCAAATATTTTCATTTTAAAATAAAACAGCTATACTGTGGTACAGAATGCACGATATGCATCAATGTTTCTGAATATTACAAATGGCTTCATTAAATGTTGTGCTTTTCAGAGGGTTCCTACAGCCACATTTCCATTCTTTTTAAAAACATTCTCTTCCACCACTAGGGACATTTTGTTGGATGGAAAAGTTTTTCCTAGACACATTTGTATTATCTTAAGACAGGTAGGAAAGGGTTTTGGAAGAACCGTAAAAGAGGATTTTCCCATTTGAATATGTATCTATACTTGAACTCCTTACATGTTATATATACCTTGGTTGCCAGCTAAAGGAGGACCTATATTCATGGAGATCTTGTAAGTTTGTAGTTCTAGACTAGGCTCTTGGATCAACACAATGAACTCAGCTATGGTCCTTAGCCAGGAAAAGTGTATAATAAAATGAGCAGAAAAAACTTTACTTCCACTGGCCTTAATAACAAATAATATACACAAGAAAATAATTTCCTTTATTGTGTTAGCATAATATGAGATAAAGGTAAGAGTCCTAGATACAATAGCTTAAATCTTCATACAGCTGCTATATAAAGAAACAGAGTGATGTCAGGGCTGTGGATTTAAGAAGCTGTTTCTGGGAATCCTTCCAAATCCATTATCTAAAGAGGAATTTATCCAAATGGAACCTACCATCATCCATCTAAGCTATGTTTATTTCATAATATCATAGAATGTTAGAGAAAAAGGTATCTCAAACTTAGTGACCTATCAGTCTCACTCATCGTACAGAAGCAGAAACTGAGGCCCCAAGAAGTTAAGAAGTCCACTGTCAATGAAAACTGCCTATTACATGCTGATCTAGAAACAAAAAAAATGATGTTTTTATATAGTACTTAAATAATTCAAAAAACAGTAATTTAAATAATTAAGTTTAAATAATAATGATAAAGCAAACTATCAAAACATTCCCTTCCTTAGAAGGTCCATCCTTGAGTGCCCCTTTCTCCCCACAGAAAAGACCATAATCCCTTCAGCTTATCCTCTCCTTGCCTGCTTTTATAGTTTTTATCACACAAATGTTTCCCTAAATAATATACTATTTAATTTTTTTGTTGTTAAACATGACAGAGAGGAATCATCATAGTAATTCTTCAGGGATTTGTTGTTCATTTAATTCATTCATAATCAATTTTGCTGCAGCTTATTAATTTCCTTGTGTATAATGTTTTATTGTATGAATATAGCCATTTGCTCATTTTAATACTGATGAATATCTAAGATTATTGCCAGTATTTTACTTTTATGAGCAGTGTAGTAAATGATTTTTGGTGCACCACTTAGAGTGAAATTCATAAGAAATTTGCATGTTTAACTTTCAATGCTAGTTCCAAAGTGTTTTCTAAACAATTTGTGCAAATTTACACTCCCAAGAAACAGTTAAAACTTGGTCCCTTGCTCCCTGCCTTTCCCAAATTTTGAGATTTTCAGGTTTATAAAATTCAGCCAATCTGGTGAGTATGAGGTGCTATTTTTTTTTTAATTTTATGTTCTCTAATCACAAATGAGGTTGAGTACTTTGCATGCTTTTATTAGTTATTCAGGCTTCTTCATTTGCATATGATAATTCAAGTCTTTTGCACAGTTCTATTGGATGGATATGCTTCTTATAGACATGTAGGAGTTTGTTTTGTTTTGTTTTGGCTTGGTTTTAATTCTAGATTCTAAACCCGTGTGTGATTTATATGTATTACAAATACAGTGTTTTTTAATAACCAAAGTTCTTAATTCCAGTAAGGTCAAATTTATTCAAGTTATTCCATCAAGCCCTAAGAAACTTGTCTCTCTCCTGAAAGTAATAAAACTAAGTCAGTTTGGTGTTTCCTTTTTAAACCTTTTTTTTTTTTTTTAGCTAAATTATATGTGTTAGGAATTTCAATGGTAACAGGTAACATCTTTTTCAGAGGGAAATTTTCAGTGTTTCAATATTATGTATGATATTTGTTGAAAATATCTTTAATCGTGCCTTTTTTTAGTTTTTACCATGAATTTTATGAACAATTTCTACATCTGTTGAGATGATCTAATGATTTTTCTCCCATAATCAGCTAATGTAGTGAATTACATGCATAGATTTCCTAATATGCAGCTGCCATTTAATTTCTGGAATAAATGCAACCTGCTCATAAAATAGTATCCTTTTTATATATTGCTATAATTGGTTGCAAATACTTTGTTTAAATTTTTGCATCTATGTTCTTGAGTAAGGCTGGCCTATAATGTTCTTTTCTCAGGCTGTTTTAGGATCTGGAACCAAGATGATCTTAGCTGTATAAAACAAACTGAAGAGGATCTCCCTTTTTCCACTATCAAAACAGGAATTTTTTGGAATTTAAATTGGAACAATTTCATTCTTGATGTGTGGAAGAATTTGCCTATGTTACACAAATCTACATATTTACCATTTATTTTGTTCTACCTTCTTGCATCTCAGACCTTCCATCTTGGAACTGAGAAAACTTTCTTTCTCCCTCAAGTACTTTCTTAAAGTACTTTCTCAAAGATTTCTTTCTGCTATTAGTATAGTAGTCAGGGTTCAACCAAGAAGCAGAACCAGTAGGAGATTTGATAGACAGGTACACACACACACACACACACACACACACACACACACACACACACACACACGATTTACTATAAGGAATTGGTTTACATGATTAGGGGGCTAACTAAGCAAGTCTGAAATTCATAGGAGAGGTATCAGGAAGGAAAAATTATGAGCAGGCCGAATCTACAAACAGTGACCAAAGCAGTCATCCTGGACAGAATTTCTTCTCTTTCCCAGTGAAACCTAAGTTCTGAGTTTAAGGCCTTCCAACTGAGTCAGACAGGCTTACTCAGATTATCTATAGTCAAATGATTAGAAGTCTTCATTATATCTGTAAAAATACCTTCACTGAGAGAAGCATTTAAATTAATTGGGGATATTAGCCTAACCAAGTAGACACATCAATAAAGCCAACAAAAGGGGAAAACTCAGTTTTTTGGGGGGAAATGTTTTTATATTACTCTTATAATGAGGATGTGTTTTAGTTGTCAGAATATTCTGGATATTTTTTCTCAACACACTGAAGATATGACAGGATCTTCTGGATTGTTACTGTGAAGCCAGCTGTCAATCTACTGCTCCTCTGAAGGTAATCTATCTTGCTCCTCTTGTTTTTCAAATTTTCCCTTATTATTTAATGCTTTAGAGCTGACTATATGGTGTGGCTGTAGATTTCTTTTTAATTATTCAGTTTGGATATGCTAAACTTCCTAAATTTATAAAGTGGTGTATTTTGCTGGTTCTGGCATTGTCCTTTACTACATCTCCTCCATTTTCTGTCTTCTCCTTTCAGAATTGATTAGATGGCTTTAGACATTTTCAACTTTACCCTTCATGCCTATTAACCTCTCCTACATTCTTTATTTATTTCTCTGCATTATCTTCTTGCTAATTTCTTTTTCAGATATATCTTCCAGTTTTGCAAATCTCTCTTCAGTTAGATCTCATCTGCTGTTACACCCATCAATTTCCTTTCATTTCAATTACATGTTTCCTACCAGAATTATATCTGTTACATTCTTAAAATTGGTTCCAGTTCTTGAATGTTTTTATATCCTGAACATTTTTAAAGCTTATCATCTATTTCTCTGAACCTCTTAAGCATAGCTATTTTATGTTCTATATTTGATAATTCCAATAATTAAAGTCTTTTCAAGTCAATTTTTGTCCGCTATTTCTTTTAATTCTCATTCATGATTTGTTTCCTTGTGTTTTTAATAATTTCTAGCACAGAAATTTTTCTTAGGAATTATAGGTGGGAGAATTCTTTGGTGCCTGGATTCTCAAGAGAAGATGTGTGTTTGCCTCTGTCTAGGGCCTGACAGTGCTAACAATTTAGGATCACTTTAAACTTGGCTTGAGTTGTGTCAGACTAAATCTGAAATTATTAATTCAGACTTCAAATTCCTCTACAAGATGGTGTGTTTACTTCTCAGCAGCACTTTTCCCTCCCTTCCACTCAGTACCAGTGCTTCAGAGGTACAATCACTGGGAAATGAGTTAAGGGAAAGAGCAAGCTTACTTCTTGTTTACTTTTACACTAAGTCATCCCAGAATTGTGGGAGTAGGGTCTTCTAATACACTTCTCAACTTGGAAAGTAAGCACTGGGTGTTGTCTCCTGTGCCCCTACCACAAAAAAGTTTTTTAAATATTGTATTTAAAATTGTTTCAGTATGTAAGTTAGCTCTGAATCCTTCCTGCCATATTATCAGAAATAACAGTAAGAGAAAAAAAAAAAGAAAAAGAAGTAATAGTTTATTTTAACTCTTAACTTAAAATTATACATCACTCTCCTGGGTCCCTGTTCTCTCAATTTTGGTGAATAAGCATTGCTAAATAGAGAACCTGAGGTGTTCTTGACCTATAATGGATCATAAATTCATAATAATGAATAGTAATCATGTATACCTAATAATTTTTTTCATATTCTTTCAGAAATAGCAATAGTATCTTTGAGGTTTCATCTATTGATAATTTTTTACTAACTGATTCCTATTTTTGTTTTTTTTTTCCTCCTTCCCCCCAAGCTTTAGTAAAGTGTAACTGGTAATCAAAAAATTGCACATAAGTAATGTAGAAAATGTAGCAAGTTTGGACATATGTATACATTCCTGCTATAATCACCACAATCAAGGTAATAAATGTATCCAACACCTCCAAAAGTTTCCTTGCATTTCTTTGTGTTTTTGTTTGTGCTAAGAACACATGTCAACATGAGATATACCCTCTTAACCAGTTTTAAATACACAATTATATCTATAGGCACTATGTTGTATAGTGAATCTCTGGAATTTACTCATCTTTAGAAATTTGTGAAACTGTTAACAGGAAACTTTTAAATTCTTTCAGGGCTATCATTAAGTATCATTTCTTAAAGGTCATAAAATGATATCAAGCTTGAGAATATGGTCAATTGGTACATGTAAAACTATTCAAGTTGTCTATATAATGGGTTCTAATTTAATTAGCTATTTTAATATTTCACATTTAGCTTTTCTGAATGAGTTTTATTTTTAAAAAATTCTGCATAGATTTGTATTCTATTAATGTAATTGCTCTAAAATGAAGGAGACACTAAAATTTAGTAAGCTTCTACAAAGTGTTGTGCACTGTGCTCAGGTATACATGTATTAATTAATATAAATTTTAGCACGACCCTGTTAGGTGGTATTTCTATTTTAAAGAAAAAGAAACAGATATTTATGAACAAACACCTATTAAGTGATAGAGCCAAGATCTAACCCAATTCTATCTGATTTGTAAAAAATACAAAGGTTTTGTAAATATATAAATTACTTGGGGTGCCTGGGTTGCACAGTGGGTTAAGCCTCTGCCTTCGGCTCAGGCCATGATCTCAGTGTCCTGGGATCGAGCCCCACATTGGGCTCTCTGCTCAGCAGGGAGCCTGCTTCCCCCTCTCTCTCTACCTGCCTCTCTGCCTACTTGTGATCGCTCTCTCTCTCTCTCTCTCTGTTAAATAAATAAATAAATAAATAAATAAAATCTTTAAAAAATTACTGTGTCTGAACTACGTCTAACGAATGTCATTGTGAAAGGTTAAGTTGGATATTCTAACCACCCATTCAATTCTTCACCCCCATATAATCTGATCTTCACGACTCGTTTTTTTCTTTTGTTTTTGTTTTTGTTTTTTAAATATTTATTTGACAGAGAGAAATCACAACTAGGCAGAGAGGCAGGCAGAGAGAGAGGAGGAAGCAGGCTCCCCGAAGAGCAGAGAGCCCGATGTGGGGCTCGATCCCAGGACCCTGAGATCATGACCTGAGCCGAAGGCAGCGGCTTTAACCCACTGAGCCACCCAGGAGCCCCTGTTTTTGTTTTTTTTAAAGGTACTTTTCTTCTTGGGTGCCTGTGTGGCTCAGCTGATTAAGAGACTGCCTTCAGCTCAGGTCATGATCCTGGAGTCCCGGGATGGAGTCCCACATCGGCTCCCTGCTCAGCCGGGAGTCTGCTTCTCTCTCTGACTCTCTCCCCTCTCATGCTCACTCTCTCTCTCTCAAGTAAATAAATAAAATCTTAAAAAAAAAAAAAAGTACTTTTCTTTTTTTTTTTTTTTTTAGTAAGATTTTATTTATTTATTTGACAGAGAGCGAGAGCACAAGTAAGCAGAGCAGCAGGCAGGGGAGAGGGAGAAGTAGGCTCTCTATTGAGCAGGGAGCATGATTCGGGGCTCGATCCCAGGACCCTGGGATCATGACCTGAGCTAAAGGCAGTGCTTAAGCAACTGAGGCACCCAGATGCCCCACAAATCAGTTTTGATAATGGGCAGTAGTACTATCTCTCCTTGAGAGATAAAAATACAAAAAGGGTACTGTTATTTAACTCAAGAAGCATGCACTAGGAGACGAGTACAGGGCTACACTTGCTATATACTTCAGCATTTACAAAGACCATCCCATGGTCCTCATATAACCTTGGGAAACAATTCAGTATACTATTGGAGCCCTCTAGAGACAGAGCACCAAAGACAACCCATCCATCTTTAGAAATTCACAAAACATCTTGGGCCCTGAAACCTATCAAGCCTTATTCTGCTTCTTCTAGGTACTGTATAAATCTAACCCTTTCTTTGAGGTAAACCGTCACATATTAGAAGGCAGTTATAGCGCCCCCCCCCCCCAGAGTATTTTCTAATTATTTTTCAAAATTTTCTCAGAATATAGATAATAGTATTGGTTTTCTCACTATCAAATTAAATGACTTATTTAGTTTAAAGCTGATCTCAAATTACGTGGTATCTTTTCTCCAAACAGTCCAAAGGATTCTATTAGATTTTCAGCTTCTCAAGGGCATTACTGAATTTTTATTCATGTTTGTACCCTGACCCTGAGTGGTTTATGACCCACTGTAGGTCTCATTAACTGCTGAATTCACATAAGTAACTATACATTTAAATTATCATGTGGTATAAGAAAAGAAAGTGTTTAGAACTTAATTTAAATTACATAAACAGAAACTAAGATAAACCTGAATTAAGAGACTTGCTATGATCACACAATGGAATGAAAGAACTAGTCCTTATAAATATTCTGAATTCTGATGTTAAGCTACCTGCATTTCAAAATGGTATTTACATTTTCTGAGCCAAAAATAAAGATACATAGTAGGACTATGAATTTTTTTTCTGAATTTTAAACTTATAATTATGACATTTGTTTTTATAAACTGGATTACATTAGGACTGTCCTACGAGAAATATGGTTTGTTTAGCCACTACCAATCTACTAGAGCAAACTCATAGATGCCTTACATGAAACTAGCCATGTTGGTTTCATAACTGTATGGATGAATACCCTTCCTCAGACCATCAGGTCAGCACTTTCAATAATGAATTTTTTAATAACAAAGTTGCTTTTCTACCATTTTCTGGAGTGCTATGCCATCGATAACTATAGAGTTACAAAAGAAAGAAAAATTTCCTGTAATTCCAGAATAGACATTACTCAGGGTTTTGACATACTTTTGGTAAAAGTGATAAAAATGTGTTACGCATTTCTGTTACATTTCTGTAATCTGCTACAGAAGGCAATGTGGAGGTCCACTCTTACCTGCTTGAAAAGTTGGAGGTTAACTGCAGTTTCCAAGAACTGTTTCATCAGACTTGAGCGGTGCTTTACAAAACTCTCCTCACAGAACGTGATGGGCTCACCCTAGAGAGAAATGAAGATTTTTAGGGTGTCAATAGAAAGGTAGTCAGAGAGAAACAGTCTCTCTAAAAAGGCACATGGAGGGTCGCAGGGGAGTGTAAGACACAGAATCAACTTCAAGGTGCTGGAAGTCTAAAGGGAGTCAAACAGACTCTTAGATATAATAGCTGGATTTCAGCATCGGAGAAAAATATTCCTCTACTGACGAGCTTCTACTAGAGCTTCCTAATCAAGGATCGTGGGGTCTTAAAATTGCTTAGTTTCACTTCCTCAAAGTAAGAATGAATCTCCTAAAAACAAAGGTTTAATATTATTAGATTGAATTAGGAGTATTAAAAAGAGTATGCATAGCTGAAAAAAGTCAACAACTACAGTTTTATCCTAATTAGAAAACATTCCTGCTATAAAAATTGCTGCATGATTTTTGCCACTTATATATGATCATTAATTTCTTTTTAAATTAATTAAAAGTTCTTACAATAACATTCTCTTAATCACTTCACATACAATTCTGATTGGCTACTTTCTAGATTAAGTCCCACTTTGTATCTGCTTTAATCTATCCTATTTTTAGAGTAACCATAACTTTGCAAGTGTCTTCTGGTAGCTTATGCTCCATTAGCTTGCTCCTCCACCAAACTATCAAGAACTTAAATTGCGAATATAGATTCCACTCATTCCATTTATTCCCATACAGTATGTCAGAAAATTGTCACTCACTTGCTGATCTCTACCACCTGCTACTTCCCTCGGTAGCCTGAATGGTCCTCTTGCCCATTCAATACTTGTGAACATAAGGGATCCAAATGAATATGAGATAATATGATCCAAATGCAACTGAGATAGGTGACAATGACTCATTGATGATAATGAATCCTGTAGCCATCTCTATGTTGGCAGTAACAAGGAAAAAACCTCATCTTCTAACAGAACTTTGAAAAAATATTAATTATAATTTAATTTTAAAGACAATTCAATGCCTTGATTACAGGTATCTGTAAATAAAATTCTGAAAATTGGCTCCTGCATGAATAAAATGAGACTAACAATTTAACAGCAATTCACCTGTTACCACTGGCTGATGGAAGCTAATGATACTATGGATCTGCACTGTTCAAAACAGTAGCTATTAGTCATATGCAGCAATTTAAATTTAAATTTATTAAAATGAAACAAGATGGGACCGGGGAGGAAGACAAATCATAAGAGACTTAATCCCAGGAAACAAACTGAGAATTGCTGAGGGGTGGGAGGGGAGGGATAAGGTGGCTGGGTTATGGACACTGAGGAGGGTATGTGCTATGGTGAGTGCTGTGAATTGTGTAAGACTGATGATTCACAGAACTATATCCCTGAAGCACGTAATACATTATATATTAATAAAAAAAATTAAATAAAACTAAAATTTCAGTTCCTCAATACACTAGAATACACTAGCCACATCTGAAATGTTCAATTGCCACAAGTGGTCTGTGGCTAATATTAGAGATCACAAATACAGAACATTTCATTTATCACAAAAAGTGTTCTTGAACAACATTGCTACAGAAGAAAATAAATTTCAAATTACATGTACATGTCTGACATGTAGAGAAGATAACCATATTAGCCACCAGCCAATATGTCATAATAAAACTGCCATTATTATTTTGCCATTGATAATAATCTGTCTGATTATTGCCATTCTTAACTGTCATAAGATGATTTTAAGCTTTATATTTTAAAAATTAGAGTCATTTACATATATTTTATATAATCAAAAATCACCATATTTGCCACTATTATAGAATTTCCAACTTAGACTCTGTGGGGGGGGGGCGGCTACAACAAACAGGCAATCCTGTTTAAGAGAAAGGTCTACTGTTTTTGCATCCCAGGTATCAGCATCATATATAGTTACACTGGGAGCCCAAAAATGTTTCATAAGTCAATAAACAAAGTAGCAAGTGAGCTAAGATTTGCTCCATATCACTTATTTTCTTTTCCAAAAGTAAATACAAATTTTAAAGATAAGTACAATCATTGTTTTCAATGGCAGTTCTAACTATACCACAATTATTACAAAGTAATCAGTACAATTGATAATTTCAGTTTTTATTAGACAGATTTTTCTCTAACATGTGAGTTGTATTTTATTAACATCTATGATTTTTCCAAAAGTCATCATTGATAGTGGAATACTTAATACTTTCTATGTTACAATCAAGCATTTCTTTTGACTGGAAAGCGTGGAAGATAAGGGGATGGAGAATCTCTAGGTGAGGGAAATGGATGAGAGGAAAGTCTACCTATGTCTTCTTAAGAGTTGGGCTAACTTAGTTTTTAGCCAATGTGACTTATGCTGGCCAAACTCTGTCCTCATTAATCTTCTAGTAAATGCTTTCAATCTTTCAAGAGAAATAGTAAAGAGAAAGTTCAGATATGCTGTCCATCCAGTTTTGATAACACCAATCATCATAAAAGCTTTGAACTTAACCTTCAAATGATTAACACAGCCCGTTTACTTAGAGTCTCTGGTAAAAACAAAAAAGACAAACCTGACACATATTGGAATTTTCTCTCAGGAGAAAGAAAAATAAGTCTTGATTAACAATGCTCTAAATTTTTGTTTGAATACACAGGAGACTCAGTCATTGTCATGCTGGGGTGTGTATGATATCAAACAAATTATAAATGACTTCCCAGTGTAAGTTCTTTTAAATCTGAGTTAAGTTGAAAGGCACGATAAGGAACTCTGCTTAGGATCTTCTGATTTACTTATGATCTGGTTAAAAATCAAGCTTAGGATGGAATGGTTTTCAAAAATTTTCTTGCTCCAAGTAGAGTGACTGTCCAGTGTTGCCCAGTTAATTCCCAGCTGACTTAAGTATGAAAGATTTCAAGAAGCCTCTGTGGCTTCACAGAGGAAACCTGAGCTGGTTTTGAAAACTAATAGAAGCCTTCTGAAACAAAGATGGAAAAACATGGTCTTGAGAGAGGCAAGTACAGACAAAAAATGGGTAGTGTGTTTGGGATGGATATGCACTAGAGAAAGCGCCAAAGATAATAAAAGACTGGTTAAGGCCTAGTGGATAATGGTTATGAATGACAGAAAGTACCAGAGAGAAGTAAAACGTAGGTCAAGCATACTGGAAAAGGTCTAAGTTATATTCTAAAGTTATTTTCTTTTTCTTTTTTTTTTTAAACCTATGGGAGGTTTATTTTAATTTATTTATTTATTTATTTATTTATTTGAGAAAGCAATCAAGCAAGAGAGAAATTGAGAGAATGAGTGCAGGGAGGGGCAGGTGGAGAAGCAGACTCCCTGCAGAACAGCGAGCCCAACACGCATCTCATGATCATGAGCTGAGCCTGAGGCAGATGCTTAACCAGCTGAGCTGCCCAGGTGCCCTAAAGTTATTTTCTTAAAGACATCAAGAAGCTCTCACAGAATATCTACTCAATGAAGTGACTAGATTGTATGTATTAAAAGGAAAGTTAAGTGGCACCTGGGTGGCTCAGTCAGTTAAGTGTCGCCTTCGGTTCAGGTTATGATCTCGTGGGTCCTGGGAATCCCACCCTGTGTGAGGCTCCCTGTTCCCTCTCCCTCTGCCCACCCCCCCATTTGTACTCTCTCAAATAAATAAAACTTTTAAAAGGAAAGTTAATAGGCAAGAAGAAATACTGGAAATAGGCAGACCAAGTAATAGGGAAATACAAATCTGGCAAGAAAAGATGAACCAGGCAGTAGAAAGAGCAAGTGATGACTACCATTAGTCAACACTGATAGAATACTTATTACTATCACTAATAATATGTTGTTGTTATTATTGTTATATAGCTAATATCTACATAATACTTATTATGGGCCAGGTACTGTTCTAAGCAATTTACATGTATTAATTCATATAAACCTCAAACTTACTGTTGTCTTACTTTATACATGAATAAACTAAAATATGGGAAAGGGTTAAGTAACTTGCTCAAGATTACAGAGCATGTAAGTTGTAGAAGCCTGATTTAGACTCAGTCTACGCTTTCAAATTATCCCATTTCTGTGTATTCAATACTACATGAAATGTTTTATTTATTCCATATCATGTAATGTGTAAAAGTACAATTCTACTGCAACATCAATAGGACTGTTTATCAACTGATGTACAGCAGTGGTGCTCAAAGCATGGTCCAGGGACTGAGACCTTTTCACAGGGTCTGCAACATCCAAACTATTTTCATAACAGTGCTAAAACATTATTTGCCCTTTTCACTTTTAATTTCTCATGAGATCCAATGGAGCCTACACGACTGGCAATATTGCCACAGACAGAAAGCAGAATCAAATATGAGAACGCAGCCCTCTTCTTTTAAGCTACACAATTGAAGAAATATAAAACAAATATATATATAAATAATATAAATATAAAACAAAAAATATAAAATATGAGAACGCAGCCCTCTTCTTTTAAGCTACATACTTGAAAAAATATAAAACAAATATGAAACAAATATATATAAATAATATAAATATAAAACAAAAAATATAAAACAAATCCATTCTTCTATTATTTTTTGTTTAGAAATAGTTATTTCTCAAAAAATGTTTCATGTTTATCCGTAGTAGTTTTATATTAATTTTAAATAATAAGTATTTAAAATATTTCCAGTTTTGATTTCTAATACAGTAAATAGTGAAAGATAGAGCCCACATAAACAAAAGTTCTTTAAAACCCTTGATGATTTTTACAAATATAAAGACATCTAGAGGCAAAAAGTTTAAGAACCACTGATATGCAGAAACAAGACAAGCAGAAGTCAAGAGGACTTCTGGATTTCAAGCTTGAGGATCAAAAGATGGATGATACCATTTATTAAAGACCAGAAGTATAGAAACAAACCAGATTTAAGAAGAAGTTGATAAAATAAATTTTGGGATATGTCTTTGGTCAGATTCTAAGCTGAGCCCGAGACAAGGATTCTTGTTTAAGTGATTTGTTGGTGGAAAATGCTCAGGAAATAAGCATTGAGGGAAGCAAAATAGGGCAGAAGAAAAAACACAAGCAACAATGTGATTTCAGCCGGCAATCACCTCAGTTTAAACCTATGAAAAAACATCAAATGTACTGGCAGAGTTACTCCCATCTTGAAGTAAGGAGGCCAGTTTCTTACACCTTTTATCAGTCATTCATTAAGCATGGTCTTACCTGATGGGAGGAGTGTGGAGATTAGAGGTGCTGGGGAGGTCCTTCCTACTTAGCCAAGGACAGTTTTTCTCTGAAAAGGATGCCAGCCAGTACAGGGGATCTGGTCAGGACACCAGCAATGTCCATTCTGGCATGGTTAAGGCAAGGAAGATGCTTGAAGGCACATGGACAAGGGTAGAAACCCAAGTTTGGAAAACTTGTTCTTTAACATATATTTAGGAATTATCTGCACAGAACCAAGCATGAAGGTTAAACTGATCATTACTTAGGGGAAAAGACTGATGCAACTGAGAAATATACATCTGTAATCCAATTTATTTTCTAAAAGTTATATTGTTTATTGACAGAAAAAGCAAGTGAAGAAGAATATAGCTCTGTAGAAAAATAGAATAATCATGTAGAAACATTAAAATGTGGACAAGAAAAACTCTTCACGGTAGAAAACAAAAAACTGAATTCAAATAAAATAAGTTTAAAAGAAGTCTGATGTGATGGTTAAGCTACTGAATCTTTTGCTCTATGGAAGAGTGATGAGGCAACAGAAAGGAACTAAAGCTAAAATCGTTTCCATTACTGTCACACACAAAAGAGCGTGAAAGGATGTAAGAAAAATTACAATCTGTGCTAGGGTAGGAATGAAGTTCTTATTTCAGAGAAGAGAACCAGACTTTGCATAAATGAACTGCCACATTACCTGCCCATAAAGGATTACACCAATCAACAAATATATACTAAGAATGAATCAACAACCCATTGGGCATTCTATGATGAGGCTTTCTAGGTAGTTTGTTATTAATAGTAATAAAAAAAGCAAACGTTCATACTTGATTTACCATTAAAACATACAAATCAGAGCAGATTCAAATTCAAGATTATCCACAGAATAACAAATGTCACACTCAGTCCCTTGTATAATGACTAATAAATGGGAAGGAAAAAGGTATCATTAGAGCCAGTGCGCTAGAAAACTACATGTCATTTGTACCTGATGATATTCATTTATTTATTTATTTTTATAATTTTTAAATTTTTTACAAACATATAATATATTATTAGCCCCAGGGGTATAGGTCTGTGAATTGCCAGGTTTACTTCACAGCACTCACCATAGCACATACCCTCCCCAATGTCCATAACCCCCACCTGATGGCATTTAAATAAGACTCTTCAAGTAGTTGTGACAGGAGAATGAATTAGAAATGCCCTCCAGCAGCATAAATCTGGCCCTTATGGAATACATCACTTACCTCCCAAAGTCTTAGATTCCATCTTTAACATAAATAAGTAAATTCTCCCTCCTCTGAAAATCCAGAGTGTATCTTTCTTTTAGCATTTATTTTCTAAGTTGTATTAAAAGTTATTTTTATAGATCTCACCTGTGGATTTTTGAAGTCTGGGACCATATCCTTATATATCTCTGCGCTTCTTATTGTAATACTCAACATAGTATTTGTATTCTGAGTGTTCAGTAAATATCCACTGGTTAATAATTTGAATTATTTTTACAGGATAATTAAGACACAAGAAAGATATGGAGGAGATGGGGTTGTTTTTCCTACCCTACTATGCACTATATACCCTATATACCCTATATACCCTACTATTATGTTCAGTTTCAAAGTGATTATCATCAAATCAGTATTTTTGTTTCGTGTGTTTTTAAGGATGGATATCTTTCAAGTTCTATATTGTCTTCTGGAGTAGGAAACTTTGCAAGAACAAGAAAATACTTAAACATGGACTAGATCTTGCCATTTGCGATGACGTGGATGGAACTAGAGAGTATTATGCTTAGCGAAGTAAGTCAATTGGAGAAAGAGAACTATCATATGATTTCCCTGATATGAGTAAATGGAGATGCAACATCGGGGGGTTGGGGGCTAGGAAAAGAATAAATGAAACAAGATGGGATCTGGAGGGAGACAAACCATAAGAGACTCTTAACCTCGCAAAACAAACTGAGGGTTGCTGGGGGGAGGGGAGTAGGGAGATGGTGGTGGGGTTATGGACATTGGGGAGGGTATGTGCTATGGTGTGGTGTACCCCTGGGGCTAATAATACATGTTTATAAAAAAATTTAAAAAATTATTAAAAAAAAAAACAAAAAAAAAACCTGAGGGTTGTTGGGGGGAGGCAGGTATGGAGAGGGTGGTTGGGTTATGGACTTGGAGAGGGTATGTGCTATGGTGAATGCAGTGAAGTGTGTAAGCCTGATGATTCACAGACCTGTACCCCCGGGGCAAATAATACATTATATGTTAATAAAAAATTTTTTTAAAAAACACATGGATTAGATCTTAATGCTTTAAGGATATATATGACTTAGTAAGGATTCATATTGAAAAAAATTAAGGTTTCATGAAGAATGCTGCATAAAAATGTGAAATATAATAAAGTATCAACATAATACTTATTTAGTTCCCTAATACACTTGGGCTTAATATGTAATGTCAGTGTTATGTAACAAATATAAACAAGCAAAATGTCTGCATAACAATGGTATATTTAAATTTTTAAATCTCTTAAATACTCAGTTATCAGTTCTCTCAAGGGAATGGTCAAATATATTCAGGTTCTCACCAAAAATAATATTAAAATATTTTCCAGATTATATAGCATCCTTCTTCCAAGTATCCCAGTGCTATTATTATGTAAGATACCACAAGTCTTTGCTCAGGGTTTATTAACCATGAAAACAACACTTTTTCTACTGCTCAAAATTATTGAGGAAAAAAAGCCTTATATTTAAATCATAAACTTTAATCATTATTTATAGCAAAATCTTCTCTCTGTACATATTATTATATGAGTTTGTCCTAAAGTTATTAGATCTGTCTTGAATAAAAATAGCTATCAATGTTCCATTTGCCTGTGATTCAGGAAGTTAAGATAGGGAAAGAAACTGATTTTTCTAAATTAGACACAGTTGTTTCTAAAACTCTAAACTTGAACACTTAAAAAATTAATAGAGCAATGTATTAGTTTTATACATACTATGAAAAATATATATTTTTCTTTTCCACAATTTAAAGAAAAACACTCTCTATTCTCATGAAACATATTACTAGTAATATAAAAATGAAATACTTACTATTAGAGTCCCTAGTTCTATCTATCCCATAGTGGTGGTGCTGAATTTTTACATTTTTGCTAAAGCAGTTAAGCAAGATTCCTTCTCTGTTTAAAAAAAAAAAAAAGAGCAGAAAGAAAGTACCATAAAAGCAACCATATTTTATGAGACTCCAAATACACAACAAATACGTCCTTGGTTACAACAATTTCTAAAGCCAAAAGGTCTATACTCAAGCTTGGGTAATGAGATGAATGGGCGCTTAAAATGTTTTAGTAACCATAAAACCAAGAGGGGTGAGCAAACGTACATTTCAACTTGGATTTTTAAATCTCTAACAAGTTGACAGTTACAAATCTGTTAAATGGAAACTTGAAGGCAAAGATTTAGTGAATGTCCACTTAAATTATGAATACCAATCCTGTGCTTAAATTGTTTGAGTTTAATCACAAAATATAACATTATTTACTGATAATGTTTGAAAAAATATATTCCAAAAGTACAACTCTTCCAAACTGCCAAAGAGAGGCCTAGATTACTAACCAATCTTTATTTTAAAAAGAATTCACCTTTTATCCATCAGCAAGGCTCATAGTTGCCCAGAAAATCTTGAGTGATTGAAACAAATGACAGCACCCCAAGTATTCAAAGGACTAGATCTAAGTGTTATTTCTCTGCTCTTAGGATAACCAAAAATATGCCTTTGAACATATTAAGCAGTACTTTAACTCGGGCAAACATTCCGTTAGCATTAGCTGTTAGTCAAAAATTGACTTTTTTATTTTTAATAGCTTGTGACACCAATGATACACAGAGGTACAACTGATGACCCTTTACTAGGTATTTAATACAATCACTTACAAGTATTCTCATGTTTATAACAGTGTTTTTCTTTTGGGAAATCAGAGGAGGGTACTTTAGTTTTGTTAGAGAAATTTTCCTCCCCAAACTTAGTACTTCTAAAATGTCATTTTTAATAATAGCAAATATATAAAGCATTGATAATACGCCAAACACTGTTCTAAGTAACTTACATTTATGAACATATTTTATTCTCTAAATAACCCAAAAAGAATTACTACCTTTTTTAAAGAACACAAGAGGAAACTAAAGCACTATGACATTCATTTGCCCAATCTCGACTAGTGAGTAGCAGCAGGAGGATCTGAACCCAGGCAGCCTGGTTCTAGAGCTTGTGTTCTTACCACGTTTCTTCCATCCATGTAGCACAATACTTTGAACTCACATTTTTGAATTCTTAAAAAGTAACTAACTTGCTGCTGGCTAAAATCCCCCAAAATCAAAATATCCACTGTTTTATTTAAATCACTTTCTAACAACTTTGAGGACTTGTATATTTCTCTCTGTAAGTAAGAGTAGGCACCATTTATTTGTCAATAGTGTCATTCAGAATGTAAAAGTGAGGAAATCTGAGAAGAGCAACAACATATTTAGAGTTGTCATTCAGACATTCTAAGTTTATTTGTAACATAAGTTCCTCTTTGGCAACATTTAGCATAGGTATTTAGTATTTGCATTTGAAAACAGACATTCAAATCATCCTGAGGGCTTTCCCTCCCAGGCCACATTCCACTGGCTCCCCACCAACACCACTGAAGACTGAGGGAGGAGGAAGGTGCAGAATGAGCAGTGGCAATTACCTCAGGTCAACAAAACCACAAATGGAAATATGCAGCATGAATAACAAATTATTTCCCATATATATATATATCCCATATATATATATTCCCATATATCTATATATATTCCCATATATCTATCTATCTATATCTACCTATCTATATATATCTCCGTGAGATAAATATATATAGATATATCTATATATAGATATATCTATAGATCTATAGATATATCTACACATATCTACACACACACACACACACACACTGTGGGATGCCACTACCATATGCTCCTTTTGAGAAAAGTCCTAAGACTGCATCATTTGTTCAGTCTTTCCATAGGGTGTCCTGCATCTTCATTTAGAAGAAATGCTAGTTCAGGGCATTTATCTCAAGGAGAGTATGATACAGTAATGGAGGCCAGAGCGAGCAGAAATGTGCCACACTGGAACAAGAGGGGGACTGTGGAAGAAGAGATTCATGTGCGGGCCCCGCTATTTGCTAGCCCAAGAACCTCAGAGAGGTTATTTACACTCTGTGAACATCATGTTCCTCATCTTTAACATGAAAAGAGTAAACAGTCTGTCTAAAGTGTCTATTAATGCCTGATACCCAGAGGGTACATGAAGGTCAATTATTGTTTTAATAGCAACTAATTGTGAATTTCAGTAAAAATAATAAAAGAACCATAATAAAAGCCATACAAAAAAGGGAGAAGAAATGTGTTAAAGAAAGTATAATCAATTCATAGAAAAAAAAAGGGTCAGTATAAACTACAGCTTTAAGGATCAGGAAGGAACTAGATGGCCATTAAAAGCAAGAAAGATAAAAGCACTACCAGGAAGAAAGAACATTAACTGTAGTAATTTGGAATGTTTGGAAGCCTGAGACACTTGGGACATTTTGGAGCCTCAAGCAGAATTCTCTGAATTGAGGTCAATTGTGAGGGTCTTGAAGGATAGTTTATGACTAATCTACAGGTCTAATTTTGGCAATATAAGAGAAATAACATAATAAGAATAGTTTGCTTTTATATATATATATGTAATATTTATATATGTATACAAAAAATATATAAATATTTCATATATATATATAAACAATCATGAAATTTGGAAAGTAATACCCAGTTAAAAAAGTCATATTCATGGGGTGCCTGGGTTGCACAGTGGGTTAAGCCTCTGCCTTCGGCTCAGGTCATGATCTCAGTGTCCTGGGATCGAGCCCCACATTGGGCTCCCTGCTCAGCAGAGGCCTGCTTCCCCTCTCTCTCTGCTTACCTCTCTGCCCACTTGTAATTTCTCTCTCTGTCAAATAAATAAATAAAATCGTTTTTTAAAAAAAAAGTCATATTCATTTAAAGCTATTTAGTGACTTTTTTTTCCAGTTGTACTCTAATAGCTAGAGGATACCACTGAGATATTTTTATAAAAAGAGACAAAACCATGAAATAATTGTAACTTGTAAACATGGCTCTTTTTTTAATATTAATCAGAAAATATATTAAAGACATATACCTATTACATAAATGTCCAAAAGAGTTCACAAAATAAAAAGTGTACTTTTAATAATTAAAATATAGAGTAAATTGCAAAGATAATGCCTAAATGACAAAATATACTTTATACACAACAAAGAAATAATTTTCAAAAAAAACTATTTGTTTTGAAAATAGAAAGTATCAATTAAGTTTTCATTCAAGATTCAGGAGAAATATAAAAACATACAAAATAAGAATATTGTCCCTCAACTTACAGAAAGAATTAGCAGTAAAAAATAAAACACGAAACATAAAAAGGAAAAAGATATTTAAGTTATCAAAGAAGTTTATAATAAGATGTGATCAATAAACAGGAAAGATATTCTCTAATGAAATTATATATTTTCCCGCTGAAATTGGGAATCTGGCTTTGAAAAAAAAAATCAAAGTCATTGAAATCTTAAACCCCTATCTGCTCAACTGGTAATTTGAATCATTTAAGGAAATTTTCTCTTCAATTTGCTTTCCTCAAATTTGAAGTCCCTCACAAATTTAAAAAGGAAAAGAAAAATGCAGCCTGCAAAGATTAAAAATTATTTAAATGTGGAAAATTTAAGCTAAATTTCTAAATTCTTCTAAATTGCCCTCCTTTACTGTAAACTTGAAATCAACTTGTTTTAAAAAAAAATTTGACAACCAGATGATTTTACAATTTTATCAGTACAGATGATTGGTTTCCAGTCTTTTAATAAATGAAACCATATAACTGTCAATAATTTTTAAAGACACCCCCATGTGTTTCTCAATATGTATACTATGTGCAATATTATGACTTCTACAAGGTTTTAAAAAACAGACACATATTCAAAAAGATTAGCATGCAAATCAGACATATGTACTTCTCTAGAGACAGCAGTTGATCTGCCTATCCATTTAAGGACTCCTAGTAACTCAGTAACTCCTCAGAGATGTAAGAGCCATTGGGTGGGAACTACTAATTGAGAAGCCAGTTTAGAAAGGATATGACCCATTCACACATGTTTAGTGTTTCATGGTTTATGATAGGGGTCACACACCAATTGTGAAAAGTAGACAGGTAAAGTATAAGAATTCTCATTTTCCAAATGAGAAGATCAAAGTCTAGAGAGACTAAGGAAATGGGTCAAGGTTACACAGGTTAATAACAGTGGAATTCTTATTAGATAGCATGTCTTACTTCTTATTACTAACTCAATGTTTTTCATCCATTACAACATAGTCAGCTGGTCATGGAAGGGCAGTGTAATTATTTTCATTAAAATCAGACTAACATACTTAACCAATAACTCAGAGAGAGAAACAAGCATATTTTGACTTATACCTTCTTGGACTATCTAAAAACTTGACTGGCTACAATTCTACATAATAATAATTTTTAGGGTATTAAAACAAAAAAGAAATGCCAAAATAAGCTAGCATATGCTAAATAGATAGCCCACTAAGAAGAATATTATGGAATAAGAAGATGATAAATTTCCAAACATTGCAAAATTTGCAAGCTCCAATATTTTTAAATTTCTACTTTGTACAGTCACTTCTAAATGGATTAATCTATGAAACCCAATTGTCTAGATAATTTCTTAATGATCTTAAGGTCAGGTGGTTACATTAAAACTCATTAACACACCTCATTAATTAATTAATTAATTAATTAAGAGGTAAGCTAATTTAGAACAATACATAAGATGATGTGCCAAAGAATGTGGGAAATAGCAATTAAAGGCTACTAAAAGAATTAAAACCGAAAAGTCAAGGAATTGGACACAGGGCACAATGCCTTAAAGCACATTATTTTGGATTTTGAAAGACCTTTATGACTCTCTGTGTGTGATAGTAAAATGTTTCTTTTCTCTGTCTCATTCTAAAGAACCATTTAAAAAGCAAATTAAAATAGGGATGAAATAAAACGCTTACAGGTTTGTATCTCAGTGCATCTCTGTAGGATCCAAACAAAGCAGCCTGTGCCCTAAGAAAGGCCCTAGCTACTCCATCACCCGTAGCTGTAGACTGCTTCTTCAGTTTATTTTTCAGGGCCGAGACCTGCATGACAGAGAGGAACAGTTAAATTAACACCTCAGAAATTGGTACAGCGAGGTACGAACCCAATCAGCAGGCAAACCACAGGGTCTGCAGGTCAGCCAAAAACTCATCCTCCTCCCTGATAGCTTATCTTTTTAACTGCAGAGAGCACCTGCTGGTCTGTTAATTGAAACCAAAGCAGGAGCCGATAGTAACGTGCTAATGCAAATTGGTTTATGCTCTCTTTTTTTCCCAAGGCCTCTTGACATAAATAAGCTTTAATTATTTTACGGTAAACTGCCTGTGAGCCACTTTTCTGCAGATTTTTAGCAATTACAACATGTGTCTACTTGTTTTGAGAAGCCGATTGGTATCGTTCATTTCTGCCATGTAAGGTTATTTGTTATAGGTCCTCCAGGATCACTTACCATTTAATTTTATTTTTGGAAGTCTCATTTGCATATGTAATTTTCTATTCGTTCGTTGAATAGTTTTCACCATTATTAGAAAAAAAAGAGGGGGGGAGAAGTTAACGTGATTGAGAACCTACCATGAGTAGAGAATCACATGTTATACAGTGTCTCAGTTAATTTTCACAGCCTTCAAAGATTTACCATTTATGAATGAAGAAACAGGGACTTAAAGATGTGAATCAGTTTGCCCTCTCTATACAGCTACTACATGGCAAGACTGAGATTTCAACCCAGTTCTGTCCAGTTTTTTCCCCATCACAATGTGCTGGGTTTGAGCTCAATGTCATTGCTTTATGAACCAGTAATCAGATTAATGTTTTTAAATCAAAGAAATATTTATTTCTCAGGAGTTTGCATAATTTCTCAAGGCATCCGAATTTGTTATCATTTTTCATACATTTCTGTCCTTCAAGTTCAGGTTCTCTGTATTTTATAGAATGGTTACTATTTATGAACGACCCTCACTTAGATGAGTATTCTTAGGTATAATCACAATCCTGACGTATACTCTATTTTTTTTAAAGGGAAATGATGTGATACATTCCTATCATCTAATTCACCCGACCAATTCTTTTCATGCATTATAGAAAACTACACTGTCTACACTTAAAAAATATTGGTGCTCATATCATTCTTCATTGATGCTTTACATGGGAACATGAAGTCACATAACCCCCCCCTTTTTTTTTCAAGAAAACAAATGATGGGAGAAATCATGGTTGGATTGCTCCCTTAACAGAGCATATTCTAACCCTTATGAAACCACCAGATAACAAAATAAAATAATGTCATTGCTCCTTTACATATATACCCAAGGAAGGGTATTTTTAAAAATTTCTTTATGCAAGCAGGCCTGACTACTCCTGTAGATGATGATTGTAATTGAAGTGTCAACCTAATTAACAACTAAACTTTGAATAATGCTAATGAGAAATGAACACAGCATCAGAGGAAAGACCAGCTCTACAGGTGATAAACCTTCACAGTAGTGACATTTTCCAGTGTAAAGTCACAGTTACTGTGATCTGATCAAAGAAAGAGACCCCCATTGGGTCCAATTATAACCACAGTTTTGAAAAAATTATTGAGTTATGGATGTTCATAATCTATGCAGAAAGGCCTTTGCAGTATAGGTCTTCTCCCCATAGCTGTGATCTTTTCAATTTATATCCAAGCTCCATAGATTCAGATAAAAGTTTGAAGCCTAATTCATTTAGCCCACAAAGTGCATAAATCACAATTCATTTAAGAGGAAGTTTTTATTATTAAAATCTAAACTCAATAAATGCACATTTTAAGGCAACCTACATATTCAAACAATGTAGCTAAATGATGCAAAGTCAAAGTCTTATGACTTGTCTTTTATTTTAAAGTTTGTAATAATGTTATTTTTTAAGCTTCAACTGCCTTTAATGAAAAACAATGGAAGTGAATATCAATACATGTATTTAATAACTGCCCCCCCTCAAAAAAGGCTTATGATGGAAGGAATATGTCTTTCCATGTATTATAAAAAGTAAATGGTTGCATTATTTTTAATTTACTTTTGAAAATAAAAAAAATTAAAATGTCATGCCTTACTTAAATCTTAGCAAAAGAAAATTCTTCAAAGTGTACTTTTCTATAAAACATGAAATTGACAGTTCAGCTCTCCACAAAATGAGTATTCTTAGGACAATCATACTACATGCTTAGAGTGAATGCAAGCAAGTCAAGCCATGCCTTAGCCTTCTTTACCCCAAGGTTTTAGATGCTGAATTCAGTACTTCTTAAGCTACCCAGGATCTTAATCATTTTATCACAAGCCCTTCCTAGCCAAACTGTAAATATGGGGCCTTCACCTCCAAAATTCAATGTAGTTCCTGAGATCCCTCAGAAAACACTTGTTCTAGAACTCTGTGGTCCAATACAGTAGCCACTTAAAATGTGACTAATCCAAATGGGGATTTGCTTGAAGTGTAAAATATACACTGGATTTTGAAGACTTAATACCCCCCCAAAAGTAAAATATCTCATTCATAATTTTTATATTGATTTCATAACAAAACAGTATTTTGAACATTTGGTTAAACAAAATATATTAAAATTAATTTCACCCATTATTTTACTTTCAACATGGCTACCAGAAAATTTAAAATTGTATATGTGGCTCACATTTCCACTGAATAGTACTATTCTACATGAGCATACTACCCAATGTGAGATGTAAGACTAAAACACTGCCTGGTAAGAAATACAGTTACATTGTTACTTTGCTTATATCTACATTACTTCAACCTTCACAAACTGCTTGAAAATGTTTTCCTTGACGTACTGTAGGAGGGCTTTGACTGTCAGTAAGTAGATCTGAAGTTGTTCCTATTTTTCAGAGACCAAGAGGGCAGGTGAGTTAACTGTTTCTTGGATGCACAAATGAATGCTCAAAAACAGTTTGTAGGAATGAAATAGAGTTTTTAAAATCAGTTTTACACAGAAAGATATGACTCTAATATAAAGTGACTGAATCAACCTTGCTGGTTCCCTGTCCTTTAGATCACTGGAGTAAATTATCACCAGTTACCAATGCCCTTTGCAGTGCTAATTAGCTTTTAGCAGTTTTTATCTATAAAAAGGGTGATGTCTCCTCTGTGCTTTTTCAGTATTTCGTCTGGGAAATGGCATTTCTGCTTTAATTTCCAAACTTCTAAATTTAATTATGAAATAAATGTACATTTTCCCGCAAATCATCAAATTTATATTCACATGTAACCCTGAACTCAGAAGAGCCTTTGGAACTTTAGTCACCTGGCTCTTATCACACAATCCCATTATGAGACACTGAAAAAGTATTCACTGTTCTCTCTTCTTATTCTTAGGAAAGTAAGCAAGCCTCAAAGTCCTATGACTAAAGACTACTTCAAAACTGACATCTGATTTTATTATGACACTCTTTAATCTGTGAATAAATTATCTTTCTAAGTCTAATCAGGTATACTAGACTAAAAAAAAAGTTAAACAGTGAAAAGAACTTCAGAAATAAATATCATTTCATGGTTCTTATCAAATGTTTAAATTCCTTTCATACAGTGAGAATTCAGGCTTCTGAGCAGCCATCCACAGGAGGAATTATAACCTGGGGTTAGCACAGTGGGAGTTCACTGCAACCTGAATATTACCAACAATTCTCCATTTTTACCCTCTTAACACTAAAGTGACTATGAATAAAAGTAGGGAATTACATGAGTAAACATAACAAACAGGTATAAATTAAAAGAGTGCAAGCCACGTGCACACAGTCTGAGTAATGAAGTAATTATGCCAACCGGGAGTTAGGAAGGGAGAGCACATTAAAGGAGCTGAGTTTTTCAGAGAAGTGACAGATTTTTCTCTCGACTTTTAGATGTGTCTTTTCAGGAAACATAAATTAACCCTTATACCCAGAAATTTTAATTTTGCTCTTTAGGATCACAAAGATAAACATCAGGGTAAAAAGCAGAAGGTAAAAATAAATGTCCAGCAATAATATTTAGATAAACTACACAACCCTAAAACACCCCTCTGATGTTTTTAAATACCTCTTTTTTGAACTACACTGTACTAGAGAATCCACATCCATTTAGAAAAGTTAGAGCTTCAACTTATCTGCTTTAGAAAAAAGTTATAAAGATAAAAAGTTGTATTCTCCCTTGAAACCTCTTATAGTCATCACATGAAAAATCCCTACATTTCTTCAATCCTTCTAATGTCTAGGGTTTTTTAGAAACAAAATTAACACACTATCCTCTTAATGTAATTTTTTAGTGAGCTTCTACTTAAGGATTAAAACAGTAACCATTTTAAATGAAAAGCACAGGATATACCTGTGAAGGGTATCATTACCCTGGTCTCTTTTATGCTTAAATTACCTATCGAAACCTAATTAATATGGGGTCAGTTCTAACTATTTTCCTTTCAGAGGCCATTATAAAATGGAGACAATCAAACTGCTCCACCGCAAGCCCAATGTTAGGCCAGCATCTCTACTATCAATGTCACTTTCATTCATCCAGTTACTCAAAAAGGAATCTTGCAGGTCTTCCTCAACACTTGACCCTTTTTCATCTCCCATATGTAACACATCACCAAGCACTGTCAGTTAGTCCTCTGATGGAGATTCAAATCTACTCACTTTTCTCTACATCTGCCACTATCAAGTTCGAGCAAGTAGCATCTCTACCTAGACTACTGCAAATGGTCTCACCCATTTCAGTGGATCTTCCTGCTTCATTCCTTATACTGAGAAATCTTCAGGACCTAGACCCCAAGATGACATTTTTTAAGAAGTCAAAGTAGATCACACTATTCCTTTGCTAAATATCTCCAATGACTGTCCATTAAAGTCCAAATGTCCCTAACAAGAACTACAGATCTTTTTTGATGGCAGCTCAGCTGGACCACAAATAGCTAATCTGAGGATTTCGACTGATAAGAATGACATCTAAGTTTGGCTAAAATCATCTTCATTTCAGCTTACTTATGGCACTATGACTACTGGTCCGCTAACATCCACTCTCCCTCTCTTTGGTAAAAGAAATCCTAAGTTTTAACTAGTGCTTGCTCAACCTCCTCATGCTGACGCAGCTATTTTCCAACATCCCTCATGGCTTGGTATGGCCATGTGGTTAGGTTCAGATAAATGGAATGTGAGTTCCATGAGAGCAGTATATTATGTCTTCCTGTTCACTCAGCTCCTAGCATAATACAGGCATTATAATAGGTGCTTGATAAATAATCAAATGAATGACTGTTTCAATGAAAGAATAAATAAATAAATAAGCAATCTATCACACTTCTACATTAATTTCTCTAGTTCAATGGATCAGAATATCTATGATGGGGCCCAGGAACATAATTTATTGAAAAGTTCACGAAGTCATTATGGTATCAGCAAGATTTGGGAACCACTGTTGTGACAGTGCACACAGTGTTGTTCATGCATACAAAAAACTCTCTTGTATGTGGAAAAGCCAAGAACTTAAAGGACTAGAAACAAATTGGAAATTATCTTTAAAGCCCAAATCAAGGTCTTTAAATTTAAGTATATATGTATATATGTATGTATGCATTAGCAGTAAGGAGAGAGAGAAGCATCCCATTAAGATGTTACAGGGAAAAAAAAAAGACATTCGGAGAAAGGCTAAGTAATTTAGTTGGAAATGAAAACCTATTAGAAAGCCAAGGAACTTCATGAGTACTTAAAATCACTACAAGTAACAAACTATAAATCAACTGTAAAATGGCAAAAGTACAGAGATATAAAGAAGTGAACTGTTAAAGTCTGTTCACGGCAGTGGGAGGGATAGATTCTCTTACTCAGTTGGAAGTAAATAACAAAGACCTTTTAAAAGTTTGGAAGCCCAGTTAATTAAGATTTTGACTTTCAGTTTCTTTGTTTTCTTTTGCTTTTGTATTTAAAGATTAGATTTAAAAAAAGAAAAAAGTACAAAAAATAGCAAGATCTATAGTTTACTTACAAACAACAACAGAACACCCGTTATAAACAATCACATCTCTCAAAATATTTAAAAGAATAGTGAGTTTCCACAGACACCCGAAGACCTGTGCAGAAGCACAATGATGGGCATCACAACACAGTCTTCCTTTCCAGAAAGAGGAAATAAGTTCCACTCACAACCAAAAAAGCATATGTTAAACATGCATCCAGGTTTCTTCTTTTTATTACTATAAAAGATGAAAATATCCTTATAAAATGTCCTAAGAAAAAACTCTAAACAAGGACTTTAAAAGCAACTTCTATTACAAAAGATAAAAGAAATGCAATACGTTTCCCTTCAACCATCACTTACTGAATGACTACTACTTACAAAGCCCTGTGCTAAGGCTCTGTGGCAGGGACAATGTGCATCTAGGTGCCTGAATTCTGACAGCCGGAGATGGAGGAGAGAGCAGGACTGCATTTCTCCAGGGGAAAACTGAAAGCAGTATTTGTCTCCTAAAGTCTACTCTGTTGACCACCCCCCCCCAAACAAAAAAGTCCTCTAAATTACTCTAGAACTTGAATGAATTTAGTTTATCTTTCTAACCTGGCCACTCCAAAAATTTGCTGGGGAATTTATTTACTGCTAAATATGATAAGGATTCTAGCAGAGCTGTGGCAAACCTGGAACTAATATAATATTCTCTGGGGCCTTTTTTTTTTCTTTATAACATATACTATGACAATTTTACATATTAAACCTTCATGTTAGGTTAGAAGAAATATACAAAAATTAAACATATCTATTAACTCTATGCACAGTTGCAAGAGTTAAATTTGTTTACATACTCTCATTTTTTATAAAGCTGATTTAAGAAAATTCTCTGAAATAGCCAACTCTTTTCAAAACTTATTCCAAAATTAATTAACTCACTTGAATGCAGGTACCTTACATTTTTACTTAAAGTCAGTGTTTTGGGGCTTTTCTCCAAGGTCTTCAGGCTTCTAATTTAATGATTTTTGGTGATTCAGAGCAATTTGTGTCTTTGCTTTTCATTGCACAATAAAACCATTAACCTTTCCTTCATGTGATACTTTAAAGTATCACTAAAAGACAAAATATTTTAGAGGACCCCATTTTATAATAAAGTATTCTCAATATTTTAGTAATCAAATATGCTTTCTATTAAATGTAGCTATCCTATAGCATACCAGGGCTGTATAGTGAATTGCACAACCTTAAGTGTACTATGTCCATACACTCATAATAGAAAATAAAAAAATCATTTTCCAATAGTGTATTATATAAGATGAAAATAAGTTTTTAAAAGCATTAACAATCCTAATCTAAATCAAATAGATCATACCGATATTTCTTTAGCCAAGATTAGAATAGAGAGTAAGCTTCTATATTAAATTCTAAAACAGTTACTCATTACACTGTATATCATGTTTATATGAGAGAGACCATGATCTAGAGTTTGGGGCATAAGTATGACAGGATCAACCTATATGAACTAAAGCTCTAGAAATACCATTAACAGTATACTTTCTGTGTCTTCGTCTTATCTAAAATAGGAATAAGTATATTGACCTGAGACTATATTATTTTCTTACAATCTAATGAGTTAAAATAATTTAAAGACTGTTAAGTAACATAGGCCAAAATTCACTTTTCTGGTAATGGATATTTTAGTGCATGTAACTTTTTCAGATGTCAATTCTAACCTGATTTCATCTATAAGAATTAGTTTATAATTGTTCCAAGTTAATTTTCTCATGAAGAGATTTCCTAAATCTCATTATAACTCTAATTAGCTTAATTTTCTAACAAGTGAGTTATCCTATTTATTTTTGAAATAGTTAACAATTCTCCAAATTCTTTTTTAAAATATTAATGATGATAAAAATTAAAATAAGCAGTAGTACCTTAGAAATAGAACATTTTAAATTATTATGTAATTGAAAACTAAATTTGCATATATATTTGGAATGAGGAGGTCTTAATAGTACATTATCTTAGATTAAAATGAACTCACTTGAAATTTCAAATGTTGTATTTAATTCAACTGTTTCAATTTCCCCACACTTAAAAACATACCACAGTAACACTAAATTCAACTGATATTGTTACATAGCCTTAAAATTTATTTTTTATATAAGAACAACCTACATGTTTGAAGGTATCCATATTTGACATAGTCACTAAAAAATAAAATCACAGTGCATGAAGACAGAAAACTACAAAAGTACATTTTAATGGATCTACTGCTTTTAAAAGATAGTCCATGTAATAATCAATATCGTTAAAATCACTCTCAATAAAATTTTTTTTCTTTTAATGATCCAAATCTATAGTGAAATGATGAAACAGAAAAACAAGTGTTCTTGTCAGAAGACAGGAAGAGAGTTTTTTCCCTTTCCTTAAAGAAAACAAAGGATTCCTGATAGTCTTGCCCTGATTTATTTTTCCAATTTTAAATACCTTAAGAGTAGCGGAACTGCTACTGGCATGGTAGTATTTCTAACAGTCAATAAATCTAAAATATTATGTGTGAATATTGGAATGAAGCCATTAAGAAGATTACAGCATGCAACACAGCAGAGGGTCCACAGGAAAAAAGAACTAGTAATTCAGGACAACTGTGACCACTGACCTTTGAACAGCCAAGACCACTGGTCAAGCTGACACAGTAATAGAGTGCACATGCAGAGAAAGTCATCTAGCCTGTAAGTATAATTTAAATGCTTTGGTGGATGATTTTTAAAAGGACCCCTTTTAAATACCAGTTAATTTATTAAATAATCAAACAATACCAGTAGTAAAATTTTTCAGGATTCTAGTATATCTTATTAATTCAAATCACAAAAAAATTCAGTAAGATCATTTGTTAATTTTAACACAACTCATTTAAAACATTTATATTTAGAGAAAGTATGATGCGATAACTTTATCATATCTCCTACAGAACTATAAGAGACAGCTTTTGGAAAACTGATGAAAAAGCTAAATTTATTAGAGAGGGGTTAAACAAACAATCACCTAAAATATTTTTAGAAAATGATCATAACTTTAAAACCTCTCATACTTTTAGCAAGTGGTCCTAGTTCCACCCCAGGGTTGTATCCACTTATTAATGAATAATAAATTTGTCTGTAAGTCTGTAGCCTTTAATTTCGAGCATTCATATAGTTATATCTACACCACCTGGCAGTGTGCCTTATTATGATTTTTTAAAATTTCAGTTATGTATAGTTAACTTTTACTTGTAAATAAAAGAGATGGTTCCTCCTGTCATTTTACATTTTTAGGCTTCCACATTTTGTTAGTACTATTTAACTTCTTCACATCTTAAAATAAATGTCTCAATAACAAACTATCCTACTGGGAAAATAGTACTTCTCAATTAAAAAAGAATCACCCATCGAAAGAATTACTATTAAGGATTGTTTTTCTCAAAGAAATAAAATCAACCATCATTGAAACTGACTATAAAAATTTTTATGACACAAAAACGCTGAATTACTTCTCTCTTTCCTTTCTCCTCTTTTTTCCTTTTTTCTTTCTCAATAAACAACCCTTTCTCATTAGGGCATTAACAGTAGGAAATGCATTGCACATAAGGACAATATTTGTAAAAGTTGGGACTTTATTTCATAATTATTTTTCTATCCAATGAAGAATTCTTTGATGAATTTCTAAATGAAAAACTGTAATCATTTCTAGCAGCTTCTGCAAAATTTTTGTAATGAGGCAATCTAGTTATAATGAGCTAAAAAGATAATATAATTCTTTACTGGCCTGGGTTTGGATTTGTTCATATATAGCATAAATTTTACTACAGTAAGATAAAGTAGTTCAATTTAATTTGCTTCAAGGTCAGCAAATATTTTAGGTTATTTATGGGCATAAATAATCTGATTTTAACTTTAAAATCACATTTTTCCTATCATTAGCCATAAAAACAATTAAAGCCAGTATTACTGTATTTTTTGAGTTTGAAATTTTTAAATTCACTTTTTCAAACTCCCTGGTAAATGATTTCAAAGTACTTGCAATATTGCAGAAAAATATATGATGGAGGATTTTTATTTCCAAATTTTACTATCCCTGAAAAAAGTGGATTTTTTAAGGAGAGTTATTTTTAACTTAGAACTATGTTATAAAGATATTTTTAAGTAGCCATTAATATATATATATACAGAAACAGTACTAGTCTGCATTTTTGCCCTGTTCTAAGGAATACGAAGGCCAAAAAAACGCACTTTTGGTGACTAACATGAAACACAGAATACATCCTATTATAAGCTGCAGACACACACACACATACACACGCGTGCACGCGCGTGAGCGCGCGCGCACACACACACACACACACACCCCCTCTGCAAGATCAAAGACCAGAAGAGAACTGGCACTTAATTTATCAGCCTTTACAGACAAAAGACAGTTTTCGTCATTTCAAAAGGATCAGATGTCTTTTATGACAAACTGGGTTTGCAGTTTAATTTACAAATAGAATTCTAAGTAAGCAGTCTTTGCTCTGCCAAAGCAAATGACAAACAGTGTAGGTTTTCATTCTTGCGGCCCTCAGCAGGATAGAAAAGATTAAAATAAAACTGAAATAATTTAGAGAAAACAAATAAATGTTTCAGAAAGTTGAGGGAGATCAAAGCCAGAATTTTCTGACCCCAACTGTACAAGCATTTCTTATTATATTGACCAGTGCCATCAGATCATTAATTAAAAGGAAAAGCACTGGCAGGTGGCAGGGAAGCAAAAGCCGGTAATTGGCCCCCTTCTTCTCCTTGCCTTCAAAAACTCTCTCATTCTTTTGCAAGACATGCCACTAGGCAGACAGAAATGCCTACTTTGTAATATAATGATTAAGATGAGATGAAGAGACTTAGGTTTAAAGAAACTCTGCCTAATGAATGCATCTAGCTTTTTAATTATGATCCTACTTTTACAATAGGAATAGGATGTTCCATTCAACATCTCAACTGCCAAAATGTAGAAAATGTTAAATATAGAATCTACACAGATTCTTCTCACACCCATGCACATACTCAGCCCTTTTATTTCAGATAGAAAACTGGGGAAAACAACTCTTGGCAATTCAAAGGTCCAGGAGAAAACATATCTATCTATATCTACTACTATATCTATATCTTTATCTATATACACCACAAAATAGCCTTCAGACTTACCACATCACTCGGTAGGTTGTTCAAGTCATTAAATGGTGATTCTAAAGTGTTTGTGTCAACATTTAACATAACCACATCCTCCAATGATTTATTTTTCACTCTCTGTTCAAAAAACACAATCATAAATAAACATCTTAGTATATTTTCCTTCCAAAACTGTAATGAGCTTAGAAATGTAGAAAAAAATTTCTTAACGATAATTAGCTTTGGGAAAAGAAAAAAGGAAAATCCTCTATTATAAGAACATATAAATGACTTTGCCTTATGAGAAAGAAAGTTTGTTCATAATCATTTGAAAAGATTGGGTAAAAAAAATCTTTAAAATAGAATGCTTGGTCATCTAAACACATTGATTTAGTTTAGAGATGTTGAATATAATTTAACTACCAAAGAGATATTATAACAAAAACTCACAAAATAGACACAGCTACATTAAACTCTCCAAATTTACAACTTTATCAAATGAATTTTGATCCTATTGATACAGGAACTTGTGGCCACTTCTATACCTATTTTTAGCATAAATCATATTGTAGGATTAACATAAGCCAATAAGTATGACTTCTATAAGTGAACTAAGTTTTAAATAAACATTTTCTCTGTATTTCCCTATCAATTCGGTATAAGCTGATGATGAGGCCTGTAAGTCGAATAAGTAAAATGATAAAGACAGCCATAATAAGGAATTGTTAGTAAAATTTATCAAATGAATTTAATATAACAGATCAAATTTAATAGCCTATCAGATTGTTTGACTTGTCTTATTTGTTTGACATTTTAATCAAATGGCCAAATTATCTCAATATGTGGACTAAGACAGTAAATTAGAATTTCATCAAATTTTTCCTCCTTAAAGAAAGAAAACAATTTATTTTTCCTAAACTGACACGTATATTAAAATCATATAAATCTATTTGCATATTTAAATGATAGCAAATAGTATTACTTTTTGATGCAAATAAGGTGCTCATTAATGAGATCTATCTAATCAGAATTTCATAATTGCATAGGTCAACTGGCAATAAGTAAATTAATTTCAGTTAATTTCTTCAGTAAAGTATTTTTTTTAATGACATTCTAGAATAATAGCCATTTTTGAGAATTATTAAATACCTTAAATTTTAAATTGGTCAAACCAATTTTTTAAAGTTGTTCAGAAACGAAATTTCCTTGATCCATTTAGAACTTCCAATCTCTGCATTTTAGGCAGAATGTTAAGTTTGCTGGGGAAATGGTGGTCTAGAGTAGGGAATTTGTATGTGTTAAGAAAGCCATAGTGTTTGTGTAGAATATGAATTCTCAAGGGAACACATCATTTTAAAAATCCATCTTACAAAAGACATTGTAAGTACTCAAATTAAGAGTCAGGATGGCTGTTTCTTAGAAATTAAGAGAGAATCACGTACAATTGTGACACTATTCATAAAACATTTTATAAATAAACTTATCCTCTTTTCTTTGCTAATGTATACACATACATAAAATAGGCTCACATACATAAGTATTTAGTTACCTATGAGTTAACTACAGCATAAATACAAAAATAACCTATTTCAGATGCAAAAATACATTTATATTTGTGGCATACGGGTGGGAAAGGTGTGTCATAATTTTGATTTCCACCTTCAATTCTAAATTGTCCCTTTTAACAGAAACTATAAAGATAATCCAGAAACCCACTTATTAAAGGATGAAATGAGTTCCTATAAATAGTCTGGAAAAATGGTTATGTGATGCCTAAATATTTTGTGATGACACAAATGCTAAACTCTGAAAAATAAGATTAGTATCAATATGAAATATATACTTTTTTCCAAGTTGCACTTAGTCTAAAAAAGTCTGATAAAAGCTGAATATTAAAAATTCTGTTCAAGGAACCATTTGGTAAGAATGGAAAATGTACTAATTTCAATAAATCAATACAATGAGACTCACTAAAATGAGAATGATTCTACATAAGCAGTAACAAGTGAAATATAGTATGTAATTTAAAAAAATTTTTTTTAAATTTGGATTAATATCAGTATTTTATCTACATTTCCTTCCAAGTCAGGCTTTAACTATTTTCTAAACAGGAGTAAAAGGTTATACAGTATATAAAATGGTACCACTTTCTCTGTTTCATATTTTAATAGTTCATAAAATTCATCTGCTTGCTTGGATTGGGAAAGAGTAAGAAAAAAAGAGAACTTGCTTTTTTCTTCAAAAATAAGAAAATAATATCAGGACAGAGACCGAAAGTCTTATGAAGGAAAACAGTAAGGTATTAAAGTATTGAGTTTTTCTCCTACATCCCCTCTATATAATAACGCATCCGGGCAATAGGACTATGAATGTGCATCATGTGTGTTACTATGATGCACTATGTTACTCTGAGTGGCAGTAGTCCCATGTTCTTGTAAAACTGAGCCAACATTTTAGCTAGAATTTCTTCTGTATTTTAAAACACATAATACAATCCACTAACTTATTTCTCATCATTTACAGGCCTTTGAGTTCATCCCTAAAGTTTAATTTTCGGGGAGAACAAAATGTCCTTATCCTTTATTTTGAAGCAAATTTACATTTTAAAAAGAAATTTCTAGCCATCTTTCACTCATGATTACATAAAAATAATTAAAAGAAAGATTTGAAAGGATATTAGTTTCACATCTTTGAACAATTGTATCTAGAAGTCTTTGTAAAGCTGTTATGTTGAAACTGTATTGACCAAGAGAGAGAATGTGGAATATTTTGATTATTCATAAAAAAAAAAATCTGTTGTAAATGCAGCCAAGCAAAATGTAAAAAAATTACTCAGTTCAGTCTCACATATAAAATATCTAAATAGATATACCCATATTTTAATTATAATACCATTAGTATAAAATAAGAAAGCACAAAAGATTTTTTTAAAATGTGCCATTAATGACTAAATAAGAACGGAATTGCATGATGCATATTATCTTGTAATAAATTAAGGAGAAAGTTACTAAATGGTACTCAACTGGTTTAAAGACATTCTTGAAGTTCCTTTTATACCTTCTCAATCACTATTAAACCAAATAAACCAAAACAGAACTGACTACAAAGACAGTTCAATAAGTCCAGAGTATAAAAAGGTACCGAGATTTCAGGCAATCTAATCATGGCTCTAAACAGTCTCATTTAATGATGAGCCAATTTAAAACAGAATGGACCATTTCTCTAAGATAATACTGCAAGAAGTAAAAAATTCTTAAGCAATTTGCTCCCTAAAAAAAGGACTGATTTTTACTATAGATATCCCATAAATATATGGTAAGTGTGATCAAATATTTAAAACATGCATCCATTTCCATAATATTTTGGAAAAGCTGAATCATTTGTATTAAAAGTTGATATAGAACCATTATGCAAATATATATATATAACATCAACAGGTACAATAAACAACTTTAAATGTTTTTCATCTGTACAAATAAACATATTATAAAAATGATGTATTCTATTAGATACATTAAATAAGAAGAGACATGTGCACTAATATCAAATTCAAATTTGATGACTTCTTTGAAACCATACCAACCATGGTTAGATTTTATACAGTGAAAATACTGATGAACAAAATACCAGTTATATATTCTACAATCAAATAACAGACTAAATACCTACAAATTCATGTTTTATTTTATGCAAATTGATCTTTCACTGCCAGCACCCTGTCATAAAACAACAAGTTTTCTAAAAATTAATAAAGATTCATAATGTTATCCAACTCAGACTTCAAAATTAAAAACAAATTAGGTCTACTAAAGAAATTCATTAAAATGTATTATTTTTAATGATTAAACAAATAAAAAGTGTTGCCCTAGCATTCTGCAAAAGGAGAAAATGACCAAAACCAGAGCACATGTAGGATTCTCTAACTTGGGAAGGACTACTACAGGAACATGACTTCTCCAGACATGATCCTTAGGAGTTTTAAAATAATCAATGGGATCTTCCTTGATCTGCAAAGTGAGGACTGATGGTGTACACAGTGACAACAACTAATAAGAAAACCAAATCTAACTCATTTAGGTTGCTGATTAGAAATTGGGTTAATATACAATATGCACAATCAGCAAAAGAAAAAAAAAAAGAAAACTGAATAAAATTGAAATCAGCTAGCATAATGATGCTATGCAACTGACCCAAGTCTTCTGTTTGGATCCAAGTCTTCTGTTTATGCTTTTTTTAGAATCTAATCTTCTAAGAAGTCTTCTCTGGAAGTTTCACTGATTCCAAGTACAAGGTATTTAAAGTTCAAAGTTTTTCACTATAATGATGACAAGTCACAAAAATCATTTTGGAATGAAGTGATAACAGTACAAAAAAAATCAATGCATTTTAAAACCCTAACAGGACTGGAAATTTAAAAAAATTTAAAGCTATATTCTAATTTAAAATTTCATGATTAGTGTATTAAAATCACACCTTGAAAAAGCACACTGACAAACTGGATCATAATGGATTGAAAAATGAAAATATTTTCCCTTTAGGACTCATAAGTGCATAGAATCTGACCTTCAAAATAAGGTCTGAAAAAGAAGTAAGTATAAAAGATCCCAAGTACCATAAAAAAAAGTGGTTCATCAAAGACTAAGTTTTTAGTATATAATACTTACCACATGACCTTGACCAAATTTAACGTATTTTCATGGTTTTCATGCCCTCTAAGATGGTCATTCAGTATACTAATTAAAATGTAATTATTCCAAATATTACCTTTTTGAAAATGATTGTGTAAGCATACAATAATTCAACACTTGCAACTGCTTTATACTATTCAACTGATACTCTTTAAAAAAACACAACTGTTTTAACTATTATTTTTATTAATCAATTTATCACTTATGCACCTCATGTCTGAAAGATACTCACCTCTATGAGGCTGGAGTGTATTCCAATCAGGTATGGCATTGGAGCACTAAATTAAAGATATATAATGTATATATTCATAAGCTCATTACAACTGAAACAACTATATATGTAATTCAG
Source organism: Meles meles (assembly GCF_922984935.1). NCBI lineage: Eukaryota > Metazoa > Chordata > Mammalia > Carnivora > Mustelidae > Meles > Meles meles. The sequence continues at coordinate 32,678,377 of NC_060082.1, read as the reverse complement.
AAAGTTTAAAAAAATAATTAAAGGTACAGTTCTAATATAGCCCATTATAGGTGTTTAAAATTATTCAATACATAAAAATCAAATTCAATTGGAGAGGCCATGAATATATTCAAATTAAGGTTTATTTGCATAAAAATCACAAAATCATTTATAATTAAATAAAGAGTGGTAATGCCTAAAAAAACTTTTAATTTATAAAGAATATTAGAGTCTAGGTCATAGTCTGAGTTAAATCTTCCACATATTTCATATCAAATATATCCTAATTATCAAATTTATTCACATTTCTTTTATATGCCTTTTTAAAATTCGATTGGATTCTTATTTTTGTCATTTTCTTACTATATCATCATTGTTTCACACCTAAAATGGCAACAAAATTTTTTGATTTAGTCCATCACCCAGTATTTATTGAGACTGACTATAAGCCAGGCACTGTTTCGGAACTAGAAGGACAAAGATAAACAAGTTCTTCCTCTACTATTATCATTCTCTTTCTGTGCTTTCTGCTCATGTACGTTGTCCTTTATTTAAATGTCATACAGTATGGTGACTGACATAACATAATAAGTAAGTAAATACATAAATAAATGTCACGCATTCCTATTTATCCCATTTTCACTTCTAGTAATAAAATAATTTTAACAAATCACAATATTCAAGTATGTGTAAGAATAATACTGAAATAATTACTTCAACAAATAATACCTGAAGCACAGCAGATGCTAGAACCTGGGCTATAGGCTAGGTATAATAATAAATGATACAAACAGAATATATTCCCTTGTGGATCTTACACTCCAGCAGAGGATACAGATATTAAATAATTTTTGTAACATAAAATCAGGCTTACAAGTAAGTTCAGAAATATTTCTCATAAAATACAAGAAGGGAATTATCCAACTTGACATTTTGAAATCAAAATATTATTTAACAAGAAAACGTGAGAATGGACAGATGTCTATAAATGTGATAGAAGATATGCAAATAAATAGCTATCTAAAAATAAAAAAAATTTTGACATTTCTTGTATAGATATCTCTGTGTTATAGTTAATGAAACATTTTCTATGTTAATGAAAACAGATAATCTTTTTCAAAGAATTTGCTTAATTTTTGAAATATCATTTTCACTATTAGAGTTGAGCTGTCCAAACTCCTGCATATCCACTTTGCTACTGAGAACCGGTCACAGATAAAGCTAACGGTGCTCAACAGTTTCCAAAGTAACCTAAAAGAGCTTCAAATTTATTTAAAGATGCCTTAACCACTAACATATACCCCAAATTCACCAAAAATAAGGATGGTTAAAGTTTCTGTTTAACTTCTCATTATCCTGTTCATTATTTCCTATTGTATTAGATACCATCTAATTCCCTTTTGTAGCTTTGTTCCTTCCTATCTTTTTTTTTTTTAATACAATAGACCATCTGGAATTGATCTGATATTCTGGATCATTTGACTGAAAGTTAAGAACTATTTATAGGCCTTGATATCCTTAAAACCTAACAGATTTTCTGCCTTCAAAAGGAAACAGGAGGAATAAATGTGGACTGTTCCACTTCTGCTTAAATAAAGGAAGGCTGATTACTTCCGTAGTTCAAGTTCTCATCTCTGGAATTCCTTCTGGGACTCCACAGAAGACATAAAATATATGTCACTAACTATTCTGGGCTCTGACGACTGGGTTCAGAACATTTTCACAAAACAGGGTAGCAAATCCCAAGATCTTAAATATGTCAAGCTGTCCACATCCAAAATAGCATAAAATTATTCAAGTTACTCTGCAAACTTCCAGTTCACCCCAGGTTTATCCTACCTACAAAATTTACAAGGAAAAGTCCACAGTATCTCAAATTTTGAAGCACATTTTAATACAATGAGTGTTCATTAAAAATACGTAAGCTTTTTAAAGTTAACAATTATTATGTCCATTTTACAGATGTTGGACGAACACTGAATGGATCAGATTTCAAAAATTCAGAGCCAAAAGTAGTAGCTAACCTACTGAAGTCCTACGAAATACAGATAAAAACTTTTTTTTTTTTTTTAGATTTTATTTATTTATTTGACAGGCAGCGATCACAGGTAGGCAGAGAGACAGGCAGACAGGAAGGGAAGCAGGCTCCCCGCTGAGCAGAGAGCCCGATGCGGGGCTCGATCCCAAGACCCTGGGATCATGACCTGAGCCGAAGGCAGAGGCTTTAACCCACTGAGCCACCCAGGCGCCCCCAGATAAAAACTTTTAAAACTTCATGAGAGCTAGTGATTTCTTGAAATACAAAAAAAAAATTGTTTAGCAGTTGTTAAACTAGAATAAAAATTCAATAAAGGGCTCATATGTAGAACTTAGTAATGAAGTAACTTGTAACTGTTTCTGTGAGATTACTGGATATCTACGTGTTTTTATCTCACTAATTACTAACAAAACCAAAAACATATAGAGATGTTAGAACTGTAAACATTATTAATCTAGAGCTCAAATTCTTAAAATAATCATGTTTTGCATATAGATTTTATAAAATACATTTTATAGACAGATTTTGTATTTTATGGAATACAGACTTTACCGGTTATTTCTTTCTCATGAAGATTGGATTGTGCACCTCCTAATACTAAATCAGCCACTCTCATGAAAAGTAATTTTGCAACCCTAGCTGAAATATCCTAATTAGATTAGGGTGTTAATAAGTCAGGAAGAGATCTTTGGCAACACAGATGTTTTATCATCCACGTGCAAAACTGTCCTAGATCTTTCTGTCAATGAAGTTATTCACAAAGATAGGATACAGAAGACTATTATGACTACTACTTCTTTTGGGTAGCAATTAATCTCTACTCAAAAATAATCACCATGTAATACCTTTTTTTTTTTCTTTCTAGGTTTTCTTACAGAAACCACCCGTGGGTACACAGTAACAGCAGTATATTAACTTAGGTAGTCTAAACAGCACAATTTTCCATTTATGCTTTAAAAAACAATTCTCTAAAAAGCCAAATCCGTTCCTTTCATGGAAAGAAGAGTCAGATAGGTAGATGACATAAAAAAGTGACTCTTGAACAAATAAAGATGATTATAATTTTACTGGTACTAAAGTGATACTACCTCCTAGGTGCTTAGGTACTCAGAAAGGTTGAGTCTATGTGGCAGTATCATGGACTTGCCACATTATAGTTCTCTCTCCCTATCTGTCTCTCACTCTTTTTCTCTCTCTCGTAGTAAAAACACTTCATATGAGCTCTGCCTTCTTAAGAAATGTTAATCATAGGCACAATATTGTGCAGCAGACCTCTGGAACTTAACCATCTTGTATAACTGAAATCTTAGACCTGTTAAATAGAAATTCCCATTCTTCCTTTATACTAGTAGATTAAAAGAAGATGTAGATGGTGTCATTTCCTCCCAGTCACCTTCACTATCCTACTAAGCAGTGTGGGCCACTTCTTCCTAGGTGTCCCCATCCAAGTTGCTTTTACATGCCTCTGGTATAAACCTTATAGTACTGAAGTATTACTCTGTGTTCCTCTAGTGCGTGCATGTGTGTGTGCGCTCCATGCACATATGTGTGAATTTCTTCCTCTCTGTAGATACTGAAAGGGCAGAAACTAAGTTTCATTCAGTACCTTACATATACTCACTGCTTGGCAAATAGGCGTTCACCAAATATTTGATGTACAAATAAATGGATAAATGAATGAGTCAACAAATTAGCTAGCCCTTCATTAGTGGACCCAGATGCTATATTCATACATGGTCACAAGATGGCATTATGGCTCTCCACAGTCTATGTCACACCAGTGATACCAGGTACGCAAATAAAAATACTTTCAGAAGACAGGATTATTTTAGGATTTGGAAAGTTCCAATCACCTTGAAGAGTTGGCAAATATACATCTAACCCATCAAACCTTCCTGTTCTATGTCTATATAAAGACATATAAAAATTTCTTTATTAAAAAACCATGAGATTGAAGGGACAATCTCTAATATTTTTCTCTCTTTTGCATAGAGATGAGTATGATTCTAAGATCATTTGCCAGGATGCAATGGGAAGAAAATGGTTTTCTTCCATTAGAAATATTTTAGTCCATAAAATTTTCTGACAGAAGAGAGCCAGAGTCTTAGCTATTTCTTTAAAATAAAGAAAAAGAAAAAAATTACATTATATTGCTCAGTTCCTAGGATAGAAGCTGAGCCTATCATTGTGACCTGAACCTAGTTCAGAAGTTTCAGATAACTCCTTGTTTTATTATCACTGCTGTACTCTCCAGAACACGGAACTGTCTGGCATAGAGGCTGGTAGAACTTGTCCTAAAGGCTATTTCAAGGTTAGAAACTAGTAAGAAAATTCGAGGGACTGAAATATGAAACAAGCTTCCTTCCTTATAGTGAAGCAGCAGAAGGACTTGATGGCAGGGTTAGAAAGTATCAGGAAGACATCTCTGGAAAGAATTAGTACAGAACTACCTACATCACAAAATAGTTTCTAAATAACAGTATTTTAGAAAGTCTTAAATGCCCACAGAAGATAATTATGCAAGGAAGAGAACATTTAACCTTACAGTCCAGAAGAAGATCTCAAAGCTGCTGTGTCAGAGTCTAACCCTTGTCCAGCCTCACTGTGAGTATACGCACTCTTCCAGAGGAAGAGAACAGAAAAGTTCTATGGGTATAGCTGAATTCAAATCGGGTGAGATCATTGGGAGTCATTTCTAATGCCAGGAAGCTTTTCAAAATTACTCCCAACATTTTCAACATTGCTTTTCATAGTGGCTTAGGGCTGAGACTTTGCTTTAAACCAGAAAATCAGGGAATCCCTGAATTAGAGGCAATCCCTTTGCTGGTATTTGATATGGTGTGCTGAGGGAAGAGGGGTCTAGGAAAGTGTGTCCTGAGGTAAAGGTAATGAAAGCGTGCCCTGACAGAGACAATATGGTTTCTGACACACTTGGCAGACAAATCCTGACACCCGGGATATGGAGTTCTCTAACTGATATTATAACTTCCATATGCTTTTGCTAACCACCAAATACAAGACTGTATTTGCTTCTCTTTACACATTTAATTATCTAAATGACTATGGAAGTACCACACAAAATCTAAAGAACTTTATGTTTGCCAAGTATACATTTTTGCTAGCTTTGAAAAGAATTACCCTGCCTTCATAAAAGCACCTTTTGATATTTGCTACCGATCTCTAAAACAAGTCTCAGGGCTTGCATTTGTCTACATACACACCAAGCTTACCTAATCTACAAATAAGCATATTTTTTCAAATCATAAAGGCTGAATTTAAAGGAGTTTGGCCAAGGTCATCTTACCAGCAGTAGTCCAGCAGGTGCGGAGGAAGCACTGGGATGTATATGTGCTGCCAGAACATGGGGTACAGCAGAGCGGCTGATCCATGGAGACAGGCAGTTAACTAAAATTTGCAAGAGGATAACAACAATAAGTAGCTGCTGACCCTCCAAACAAAAAGACAGGCTCAGGTTTTCAAAGATTAACAACAATCACAAAACTATTTATTTAGTAACCTAAATCACATTATCTTTACCAATTCTGCCAGGGGGTAAAAAAATCTTATGTTCAAAAGCCCCTTGAAAAATATACAAATAGCAAAAGTGGCTTCTTGGGCATCTTATGGGGACAATTATAACTATCTGAAAATATAGTGTTTAGGGTCAAAACTGAGAACATAAATAAAAGTAAAACTGAAAAAATCAGTTGAGCATCTTAGAAGAAATTGTAGGAAATTACAATTTGTGCAGCACAGTTTGCGCATCACTCAGATTAATATACCACGATTAAATATGGAAAGGAAGAGAGGCTGAAAGCTCCTGAGGGATATCATTAGGGCAAATTGCCAAAGAATGAAACATGAGCCAGTCAGGAGAGTCTGGAAGCTGCAATAATACCAGGGGACTTGAATGTTCGACAGTTGGAGCTTCAGTAATGTGTGAACTGCGGGTTATGGTATCAAGAGACTCTGTTCACTGACACATAGAATGTCACTATTGACCAGCAAACTGCCCAAGCTTGACAGCTGTACTACAGGAAGCCAAGTATATCATAATTTCATATTTAAACTGTTCATTTCAGATTAACATTTTGTTTCCTAGCTTTATATCACAACAGCTGCAAATACATTGATGCTATTTTAAAGGTAATTGCCATTTTAATAGTTTTGTTTTGGCAAGCAGTTAATTAAATATTTTTTAATGCTTAACAAAGGGGTATCACTTTTTTTCCCTCTCCCTCCTACTGACCCTCATCAGAATTCTTTCCATGGGACTTTTTTTACATCTTAAATTATATTTCTGTAAGTGTTCATCATTTTTTAATGTTTAAAGCAATAATTAAGTCAGCATTCTTCATTTTAAGTCAGCATTACAAGCTTACTAATTAAATCATTTTATCCACTTGAACATTGGAATTTAAAAATAAAACTATCTGAATATGAACCACAGACTTTCTGTAAGCCATTATTCCTGTTATACAGAGAACTGAAACTTACATATAGTAATCAAATTAACTTAAAAAGATAAATGTACAAAAAGCAATTCAATCTTAATAGAAACATTTGTCTATATTTAAGTGCAAAATAGTTCAGCTAAAAAATTTTTTAAAATTAAAGCAATCTAATTTGAACGAGAAACATAAGAATTTGGATTAAAATATACTCATCTTTATCATATATATTTTTTCCAGTTAGATTTTTATTAATTTTATAAGGCAAACAATGTATTTTGTTTCTATTTAGTATGCTATCATTAAAGGATTTTAGTACTTTGAACATACAAGCTTTAATATTTTATCTACAGTATTCCTTCAATTTTAAAAATTCCTTAATTGGAGCATACAATATACCACTAGGAGGCATTCAAATACCTTCACTTAACAATTACAGACCTTGGATTTATTTGTCTTATTTGAACCCCTCATAGAGGGAGATGAAATAGGGTTGATCTAACAGGGTCAAATTCTCTGAGAGCTCTTAGGTACTCCCTGCTTGTAAATTTGGCATCTTTAAAGCTGTATTAACATTTTCTATCCCTTCAATGTAACTCAATGGCTAAAAGCATTTATACAGCTTTCAGAGGAGGCTACTTCACTCAATTTCTCCATTTGCACACAGATGGCTTTTAAAACAACTCATTTAAAACCTTAAAAAAAGGGAAAGTGTTCCTTTTACATTATTAAGAAAATAACAGTGTAACAAGAATAATACTGCCTTCTTAAAATAAGGAATTATAATAAGGGTAACTTATTTTATTGGATACACCCAGAGTCCAAAGCACTCTGTTAATTGCTTTGTAGACACCTTTCCTATGCCCTTAATGGTCATCCTTAAGTGAAGTTATGAATTGTTTGCCAAGAAGGCACAATAACATCTAATGAATCTGACTGGCTTCACAGAGGGCGATTGCTCTACGTGATGATAGACAGTTACGAAACACCTGCAACTGCCAGCATGTGGCAAAAGATCATCTCTACTAATCAAGGTCTGCCAGGAAAGAAGGAAGTTCTACAGGATTTGGCCTGTAGAAAGAAAAAAAGTTCTACAATTTTTTGGGTTTAGGGGATAGGTGACAGGTAAAAGGAGAGGTAAAAATACTACCCCTCCCTAACCACGATTTCTGGCCAAAGCAACTAGAATGAATTATTTAACATAATACAGCACAAAAGTTTCAGGTTCAGATGGAACTACAAGGAATTTGCTTTTGCAAATACTGATTCTGTTAACTGTGAGATATTCACGTGGAGATTTCCAAAGCAGGCAGAAGCAGACCAAAGATCCCCCCTATTCCCCTAGCAGCATGTAATAGCTATATGATTGAAAACCAGAGAGAACACTATTATAGCATCTCCTTTCTGGAGGAGTTAGTAAAGTAGTAGGTGAAAAAACACAACTAAGAAAAAATAAATTCAGTAGGAAATCAAACACGGTTATATATAAGCTATATAAAACAATAAGAGCGAAGTACACAAAATTAGGGCTTTGCCACTTAAGAAGCTGTGTGACATCTGGCATATGTACAAGTAAAATCAGATCTGCTTCCTAATCTTTAAGTATACGCTAGACGATCTGTAAGTACTATCTCTGAGATACAGTATTCTTCAGTCTTAGATCAACTCAATTCTAACATTTTACATTGTTAATGTTGTTAACGAATTTTTTTTCCAGATAGGTGGTTAACAGAACTAGACTACAAATCAGGCCACCTTCAAAATACATCTAAAGATCATCTCTAAAACCTTTAAAGCACATGAAGTAACTGAGCAATTGGAAATATCATAAGTTACTTGCTCCATCAAACAAAAATTTTAAGTGCCTGCCTCTGTGTTATCATAAATCTCTACCAGGCCACAGGGACCCAGTACTGAACAGAACAAAGTCTCTGTTACATTTTAGTGGGGAAAGCAAACAATAAACAAGTATATATTATGTGGGTTAGAGGTAAGTTCTAATAGGAAACCTAGAGTAGGCTAAGTGGGTAGGAAGTGACAGAGGAGCAGTTTTAGACAGGAGAATTAGGGACAAACTCTGATGCCGTGACATCTGAACTGAGACCTGAATGCTAGAAGAGAGCCAGCTGTACGGCTTTGAGGAGAAGAGCATTCCAGGTAGATGAGGTGGGAACATGCTAGTCATCTTCACAGAGGAGTAGGGAGGTCTGCATGATTAGATTGGAGTAAGCGGGAGAACAGTGGGAGAACAGTGGGAGGTGAGGTCAGCGAAACGTGGTCGGAACTGGAGAGCCCTCTGGGATATGGCAGAGACTCTTAAGTATTACTCTTCAAGAAATTTCTCCACACCTCTGAAGGGAGCTGTCACAACAAATTATTTATCTAGAACATTCTAACACTTATGCAGATTAAGGAAAATAAACTATGTATTTTAGAAGTCTCATTTGCAGACTAAAGTACTTAAAAAGAAATGAGATCAATATATAAGCCAAGTAAGAAGAATCATTTTAATTATAAGTTTATTATGATCTATTGATTCTTTAAGCACAGAGGGAAATGACAATCATGCTTTTTTGGACTAGAATTACCCAAGACTCTACATCTGGTTCGTGATAGGACTAGAACTCTATATTCTTTGCTAATATTCTGTCAGCGGTTTCTTTAATACCACAGCTGTTCTTCATGAAAGCAAAGAGGGTGGGAGAAGAAGTTTCAGTATTTGAGTCAGAACATATCCTGGTCACTATCCTCTGGAAACTACTGAAATAATAGAGGAATGATATATAATAAGGCTATAATTTTCAGAGAAAAGCAAATTTACCAAATAAAGATTTAAAAAAAAAACCCTTATCATCTTTGTTAAATGACAAATGAATATTTAAATGCACATATGATTTCACAAAGCATAGTCAATATATTGACTTGGTATGGTCCCACAGTACTGACTAATGCACAATAAAATCACTGGGAACATTTCTCTCCCATGCACTACAATTATAAAACGAGTATATATGGAAACGATGTGAAGAGGAAAGAACTGATGAGACCTATAAAATCAGGGGGAGAAACTTGAGAAGAAAGGTGGACAACAGTGAACTTCATCATCAAATAAAGGCACTTGGAACTTCCAGCCCCAGGCCACCAGGGTCTAACAGAGATATTGTCAATAATAATAATAATAATAAGTGTGTATGTAATGCTTACTATGTGCTAGGCACTATCTTGAGTACTTGATGTACACAGATTTCATCCTCACAACAACATTATGAAATAGCTTCTATCATGATTATTTCCTTTTTACGGATCAGGACACTGCAACAAAGTTAAGCCAATGGCCTAAGATCACACACCTAGTATGTGGCAAAGCCAGGATACCAACCCAAGCAAACTCCTGAGTACAATGACCATTATTTTAAACTGCCTTTAAAAAATTTTTTTTTATTTTTTATTAACATATAATGTATTATTAGCCCCAGGGGCACAGGTCTGTGATTCGCCAGGTTTACACACTTCACAGCACTCACCATAGCATATACCCTCCCCAATGTCAACTGCCTTTTTTTTTTTTTTCGACAGAGATCACAAGTAGGCAGAGAGGCAGGCAGAGAGAGAGAGAGGAGGAAGCAGCCTCCCAACCTAGCAGAGAGCCCGATGTGGGACTCATTCCCAGGACCCTGGGATCATGACCTGAGATGAAGGCAGAGGCTTTAACCCACTGAGCCACCCAGGCGCCCCCAAACTGCCTTTTAAAAAAAAAAAAAAAGATATTATTTATTTATTTGTCAGAGAGAGAGCAAGAGAGAGAACACAAGCAGGGGGAGCAGCAGGCCGAAGGAGAAGCAGGCTCCTTGCTGAGCAAGGACGAACCTGGGATCATGACCTGAGCTGAAGGCAGACGCTTAACGGACTGAGCCACCCAGGCATCCCTAAACTGCTTTTTGATACACAAGCATTCAAAATTCCCATCACTGGGGTGCCTGGGTGGCTCAGTGTGTTAAGCCTCTGCCTTCAGCTCAGGTCATGATCTCAGGGTCCTGGGATTGAGCCCCGCATCGGGCTCTCTGCTCAGCAGGGAGCCTGCTCCCCCCCCCCCCGCCCCGCCTCTCTGCCTACTTGTGATCTCTCTCTGTCAAATAAATAAACAAAAATCTTTAATTAAAAAAAAAAAACAAACACCAAAATTCCCATCATTATGGGGCTCCAAATAACATCTACTGGCTGAAAATATTCTACCTTAGTTATATGGTGGAGAATGAGTCTTTACACTCAACAAACAAGAACACCTGATCTTTATAAGAAATAGCTGAGATCTGTGACAGAGATCCAATTTCTAAAACTTTCCTCAGGCATCATAGTGGGCAACTTCAGCAGAAAACCAATGGAACAGATTCTCTCAGATGTTGAAAAGATAATTGATAAAAATTCTACCAGTTATCATCTCAGTTTGGATCTGCAGGAATATTTAGTTGGAAGCCAAACTAAAGTTCTTTCCCTTTGTGATATAAAATCACATTCATTCCATTTTCTTAAATTCAAACTATATTTATTAGAGGAAATAAGCCACTAATAAAACTAGGCAATGTTTTAAGCAATTAAATAGACATGTATTTGGGGGGAAGGGGAAATAGCATTACCAGATTCCCAAAGAGACCACAGGTAAACAACCCATCTAGTGTGATGACAATGAAAACAGCACAATTCAAACTCACCACACTTTACAAGTAAAGCTCTCATATGGACGCAAAATCATTCCCATATCTCGCAGACTGTGCCTCATTCTTATGGATAAGTTCTATTCACTTCAACTAAAGTTCTATATGAATTATTGAGGGGCAGATTTATGTCCCCTAAGAATATATTTATGCACAAAAACCAAGAAATAGAGATTAGAGACTCCATTTGATTTTTAACTGAATCAATATTTAATTCAGAAATTTATGCACTATAAATAACTAAAGGTATACAGAATAAATTGCTGCAGATGGGAATGTGATAAATTCCTCATGGAATGAAAAAAAATTAGTGGAAAGCATAAAGAAACCATCTGTTTAAACATGTTTAATTTACACTCCCATTTAAAAGTTTAGACCAAAAGAAGTAGCAGTAGGGTATCTGACAACTACAAAGTTATCCCAACTATAAAATGTTCTTACTGGAGGAGCACCTGGGTGGCTCAGTTGGTTAAGCATCTGAGTCTTGATTTCCACTTAGGTCACAATCTTAGAGTCCTGGGATCAACCCCCAACACAGACAGACAGACAGACACACACACATACACACACAAATACACACGCACTGTCCAGACTCTGTGCTCAGCAGGAAGTCCACCTGAGGATTCTCTCTTCTTATCCCTCTGCCCCACCCCACTCATATTTTCTCCTTCTCTCTCTCTCTCAAATAAATAAATAAAATAAATAAATAAATCTGTAAAAAATATATTCTTACCCAACCAAAATTCTAAAATTTAAATCAAGTGACAGTTGTAAGAAAATATTTGGAAAAAAAACCAGCAATTTTATATAATGAAAAAAGCCAGTATTTGCACATTTTTAATGTTTATACTAAAATATTATTTTATATTTCATTCTTTCTTCATCCCATTGGGATGGTAAATTCTGCCACTTACTTGCTAAAAAATCAACCTAATCTCTTTCCGTCATACACAAGTCCTTTGAAGAGTTTTAATCGTCTCACAGTTGATCACTAGTTCATTAGCTCTTCCTAGCCAAACAACTTTAAATTTTTCTGCTCACTTACTTCTTTTATGTATTTATTCTTTTAATGATTTTACAGATGGGGAAACTGAGGGAAAGTTAAACAAATTTCCCAAGATCACACAACTAGTAATTGGGACACCAAACATATGCTAGTTATTATTATTGGTTCTGGGGATATAGTAATGAAAAAAGACAAAAATTTCTGCCCTTAGGGAGTCTGCCTTCTAGTTACCCTCTATAAAGTACTATTACAGTCATACCAACTCTCCTCGACTCTTTGGTTCTCTGTAGCGGTCACATTACGCATATATGCCATAGGCTTAAAACAAATTTCTTCCCCTACACAACCTTTCTCTATTACTAAATTTTTTGCTTTCTACTTCTCACTCTCAAAGTTGATTCAATACCAGTTTTTGTTTTTCCTAAAAAAGGCCCGTCTACCTTTCCACCAAAGTTTACCAGTCTAATCTACATTGCTCAAATGTACCCATCTATCTTCTCTCCTCAAAAACTCATAGATACTGAATTCTAAAGGATTATGAGTTAAGCAGTTCATGTGAATTACATAAAGACTACATAATTTAGGCAGTTATTTAAGAAATAAACAGTACAATTAAAGAATGACTGCATTTAATAGGTAGAAAGGATCTTTCTTGCTCAATTCTTTCATTTTTTAAACAAGAAACTGCAGGAAAAAAGTTAAATGGCTTATATGAAGTCTAATTTATTTGTTAAGTAGTCAGGACTGAAACACAAATCTCTAATTTAGAAGATATTACTAATATAATTGCTCTGCTACCATATCTTGGGGTAGAGTAATACTGTAAACAACCAATAAAGAAATCCAATTGGCTGATGCTCTTTTTAACTATTAGGCATTTCTGAAAATAGTAATTTAAAATATTCCTTACCAGGAACAAAATAAAACTGGTTGCAAACTATTAGCAATTAGAAAAAAGACAATCACAATTGCAAAGCAATCACAAAGGAAGTTCTAAATCTTTATAAATGGAATTAAATAGCTCTTAATTTGTGAGGCATATATAATTAAATAAGAATGAATAATTACACACATATATTAAATATTCTAATATTAAAATTGTATATAATATTCTCATATGTACTTAACATACATATACATGTATTTTTAGCATGCACATCAAATATAGTTAAATATATACATCTATATATGAACATTTATATAAGCATCTACAGTCATGTGAATATTTATATGCACACACACCCATATTAAGTTGCAATTTACTGGTAATTAAATGATATCAAGCCCACTACCATTAGACAGCAACTAAACAAATACCTCATGAAGACTGGTCCTTTGTGTGTCATTCTATACTTCTCCCTCTTCCTTACCTACTTTCAAACAGACTCTATATCCAACAGAAGTTTCCTCAGAAATGTTTCTAAAAACCAACTTCATCTTCCTCTTATGGTCTCTATTCTACTGTAGAAGCGAGTCACTCCTTGCTTTTATTACTGCACAGCCTTTTAACTGGACTCCTATTAGAAGGAATTCCCCTACCCCATTTTTTTCTTTTATAATGCCACCAGTGTTATCTTCCCCAAAACAAAACTGGTCATTTTATGTACCTCATTTGCCTCCCCACAATCTGTTGGATAAAATCCAAGCCCCTCACGTTAGCAAACATGTTTCTACACGATCTGGCTATTACTTATCTCTCCAGCTACATTACATAGCACAACTTTTCTCTCTTTTCACAGACACATACAGAGATATGTTAAACAAGTATATATTTCCTACACAAGACATCAACTCCGTTCAAGAAACAATGTCATCCTGAAGTCAACTTTTTAATCTACTACTCTCCCTCTTACATTTTCCATATTAGAGTTCTTATCACATTGACTGGCCTTGATTCACTAACATAATATGATTGAAGTTTTAATTTATATTTATGATTCTAATTAATAACTTTGAAATTCCCAATACATAATACCTGGTAAATAATAATAACAATGCACAAATGAATAAATCAATACTGTTATACTTGGTCTTTGGAAAAATTTACCAATGTTAAATATTTCCTTCAAATTAAAGGTCTTCCTTTTCTACTCTTTGTATAATACAGTAGGAAATCAAATAAAATAGCTGATTCATGGAAGCTGTGCCCTTCACATATTGCCCATTAGCTCCAAATTCACTCTTTGATACCCATCTGTGATAATGGTCTTTTTCTTGGCATTTTCCTCTTTTACCAGATAGCCTAATGTTAGTAGAAGACAAAGAAGAACTTAGTCAGTACAGGACACTGGAGATACACTGCAGGAGGAAGGGATTTTTGCTTCCTGGTTCCAGTGTGTTCTCAGGAAGGCTCCTACAGGGTTAGGCTTCTGCAGTACACAGTGGCCAGTAACACACAGCAGTAATACCTGGTAGCTTGTTCAGGTGATTTTGTGGCAGAATCCTTCTAGGGAGATAAACCCCCAGGGCAGTCAACAAGCTACCTGGTGGCAGGTTAATTATACCAGAACTCTTCCATCAAGGAGGAGGCATAAGTCCATCCTCTTTGGAATAAATAATCTGGATAAGGTCTTCTCTGACTATAATGCTTCTGCTAGGAACCACAATCACTAGATGCATAGAATAACATATCCATCAGCATGGCCTTCTTTATAGCATTGGACCTCATCAAGGTATTCATTTAATAGCAAAGTAAGTAAAGCTATGGGTTCATGACCATTAAACTAACTAGTCTTACCCATATTTACAACCCAGAAGGAACTGGCCTAACTGAAAAGTGGAATGGCTTACTGAAGACTCAGTCATGGTACCAGCTGGTATTATTATACCCCTAAAGGGTAGGATTCTATTTTACATGATGCAGGATATGCTTTAAGTCAGAAAGCACTTTATGGTGTTGTTTCTCCTATAGCCAGAATACGTGGGACCAGGAATCAATGGGCGGAAGGGGGAGTGGCCATTTCATTATTACACTTAATAACCTACTTGCATAAATTCTATTTCCAGTCTCAGTAGTTTAGAACTCTTCTGGTTTAGAGATCTTACCTCCCAACAGAGAAATGTTTCCAAGTGAATTGGAAGAGGATATTGACACCTGGCCATTACAGGCCCCAATGTCACTGAACTAACGGGCTAAAAATTGGGGTTGATCTACTGGCTGATTGATCTCAATAACCAAAGAGAAACTGGTTTGCTTCTACACAAAAGAAGCAAAAAGGACTATATCTGGAACTGGGAGGTTCTCTGGGGTACCTCTTTCTATGCCTAATAATAAAGGTTAATGGAAAACTACAGCAATCATTTAAAAAAAAAAAACAGAGCTACTGAGGATTCAGATCTTTTATAAATGAAAGTTCATGTCATTATACCAGGTAAACTCAACTAGCTGAGGTTCTGGCTGAGGGTGAGGAAAATATGGAATGGGTAATGAAACAAGTAAGCCATAAATACCAGTATTGTCTCATGATTAGTTATACAAACAGAGGTCACAGTAGCTTTGCATATTGTTTATTTGCCTTTCATATGCATGTGTTCATTTTTAACTGCTAACCATTTTTTCCCTCTATTTCTCATTTTTATTTTCTACATGTGTTGTTAGTGATTAACAGAAATTTAAATGTATTGCAATTAAATTTGAAGAGATGATGATAATAACTCTTGGGAGTGCTTTTCCTCATTTTGGGAAATGTCTACATTTGCAAAAAGGAAAACTATATCTTAATAGCTACGAACATAGATTTGTCCTGTTGTTGTATAGAAGTACAGATGTATTTAGATGTGCATAAACGGAAGTTGAATATCCAAAGGGGTGGACTATACCAGTTATCAATTTATTGCCTAATTCACCCTTCACTGTCTGGTCTTTGAAAACAGATCTGTGCCCTTTAGATATTTATTCTTTTTAACAGCTGGCATCATGTTAAGGTTTGTCAGGAAAGGACACTGAAGAGACATTTCAGGAAGCAAGGCCTTTGGTTCCTGGTTCCAGTATACTTACCCAGCAGGCTCCTGTCAACCCTGTGGCTTGTCAAGGGCCTGCTTTCTTCCAGGCCCAGGTCCTGTAGCACAGGTGGCTACCGGGCCCCTGTTTAACAGGCAACAACGACAGTGCCAGAAGGTTCTCCCAGCACTCCCCACCATGGGCAGTTCTACCGCAGGAGTGCCTCTGGCTCTTGCAGGGCTTGCAGCCTTTCCAGAACTTGGCTCCTATGATGTGGGAAGCACCTGCATGTGGATATGGCAGTGTACAGCTGTCAGCTGCACCAAACAGCCAGCAGCTTTCCTTGGCATGCCCCTCTCCCCACCTTGTTTCTTCAGGGAAGTGAGACAGTGCCTCCAGTGAGACAGCTCTGATAAACAGGGAAGCTGTTTCCCCTCAGGTGGGCTCACAGCAGTGTGTTGCCAATGAGGTATCTCTCTGTGAACAGATTCCTCAGTACCCCTAAAGTGGCTTTCCAGCAAGTTTGAAAGAATGACGCCTGTCACCCAAGGGGCAGATTTCCAAAAATTCTGCCAGTGTAGCACCATAACAACTTCTCTGGTTCCACCCTCTCAAAAGGGTCTCAATCTTGGGCCCGGGTGGGGCTCCTTCCTTGGGTATTCTACCTCGGAGCTAAGAGTACTGGCTGCTTTACATCTGCTGTACCTGTGTTCTCTAGTGTTCTCTTCACTGTATGCTCGCTCATCTCTTGGTACTCCAGGCTCTTGCCTCAGCTTTACATTCTTTGTTAAACTTTTCTTGATAAAATTACTGTGTACTTTCTCTCACTTTATTGGACTCAGACTGCTACAGATGCCATGACCTCATTACCTTCCTTGTAGAACACTGTCTGACATGAATTAGGTACTCCATAAATAAGAAATAGTTTATTGAATGAAGAAATAAACATCTTCATATGGAGAAAGCAGTATGTTTTCTACCTAGGACTATATGAAGGCCAAAAGATACCAAACCATGTTCCTATACAGGCTGAACAGGAGTCAGTATAGCAATAGAAACTAATAAAGCTGAAAAGAGCTCAAGATGTATTAAGTTTTTCCCTAAAGAATTACCATTTAGACAAAGACTTTCTAAAAAATTAAAAGATTCTAGTAGAAAATGGCTAAACACAAATCTTCTTTTAAAAGACAAAGCCTACATGGAGATTAGCCTCTAACTTACAAACTTCAGAATCTATGAAATCTTTATTATTATTATTACTATTATTTAAAGAGCCAAGTTGTCATAGAAACAATCGGACACATTTTTATTTGTCAAAAAGAAATTTCTAGGGGCGCCTGAGTGGCTGAGAGGGTTAAAGCCTCTGCCTTCGGCTCAGGTCATGATCTCAGGGTCCTGGGATGGAGCCCCACATCAGGCTCTCTGCTCAGCAGGGATCCTGCTTCCTCCTCTCTCTCTGCCTGCCTCTCTGCCTACTTGTGATCTCTGTCTGTCAAATAAATAAATAAAATCTTTAAAAAAAAAAAAGAAAAAAGAAATTTCTACCCTGGCATTTTCAGTATCAGATGGACACTTCATATTTCATAATATAATTAATACAAATTTTATTTTAAACCTTTTTTTCTGTTATCCACAATTTAAAAGATTAAATTCATTTAAAAATACACTCACATATATATACACACACAACAGACACAAACCATGATTCTAACCTTTAAAGAGATAAATATCTAATACTAGAGTTCAACAAATTCACTTATAATTCTAATGAGAGAAGTATGTGGTAAGTACTACAGTAGTTCTGGGATGAAAGGTAAACAGAAGTTACAGACAGAAACTAGAACTTTAAAGAGCAAACCAGATTCTGGGAAATATTCAGAGGGATGAAGATGGGAACATTCTAAACACATTAGAGGAAGACCCAAAAAAGTGCAGCTTCAGGCACTGACTCAAAAAATTATTGCTAGAAACCTACTAGGTATATCAGCACTATCCTAAGAGGTAGGTTTACTGTAGTGAATGAATCAAATAAGGTTCCTTCCCTGAGTTTATAGTAACTGATGATTAAGTTAAAGAACAACTAGGTCATAGAATGCACTACGTAATTCTTAGCTATAACTACTCCTTTCATCGTCCCCATCCTTTTATGTAAGTGGAAAAAATGCTAACATGTTCAAAACAGATGATCTGAAAATAGTATTTGTGAGAAGTGACAACTGCCTGAACTAAGGCAATGGGCAATGGAATGAAAAACAGGGGTCAAAGAAAGGACCGGGGAGGTATGTGAGGGAAAAAGATGAGATGGAAGGGTCAATCCCAAAATCAGTCCCACTGCAGGATAAGGGAATATAATCTAGGACATTTCATCAGAATAGAAAAACTTGCCTAACTGCAAAATGCCAAACACAATACATAAACACACACACACACACACACACACACACACACACACACACAAATATATACTGTGCATAAACATAAAGATAGAAGGTACATTTAAAAATAAACCAATTGCTCTCAATAGTTTTACTAAGGAAACAGAAACTATATATATATATATATATATATATATATATATATATATATATATATATAACTTTTCCTATATTTAAGATTGAGAATCATGAACAGCACAAAATTCAGTCATTTCAGATAGAAAATACTACAGTAAACTAAAATCTTGAGATTGTTGTAGTTGTAGGAACAAAACTTGGAGAACATAGTGATTGACAATATGCCCCTTAGATAAGATTATAATTGTTATATTAAAAACAGATATTTAAATTAAAATCCAATTGTTTACTTTTAGGGGACGAGTAAACTAAACCATAAAGCAGAAATACATGATTGTTTCTGTGAGGAACAGAATGCCTATTACCACAGGAGTTGGAAGATAGGTTTCCTGCTTAGAGGTTTCCTCTGACTGACCTGCATACGTATCTTCCAACATGGTGCCACTGGACAACCACAACAGTACCATTTCCACACTCCAGTCACATTCATTTAGCACCGAATGAAAATACAATGTTCAGAAGAATGGTATACATGTCAAATAATACACTGGTAAATAGAATTCTAATCTGTAGTTTCAGCTGACATAACTGGTTGCTATGGGCTTTGGGAAGAATTAAAAAATCTAAAAATTGTTCCTAGAATCTCTCTCCAAAAGGTCTTCATAACAATTTTTAACTGCACCATTCTGCTGCAGCTTTAAAAACACAGGGGCACAAGCACACTTCAATAGTCTTAAGTAGGAAGTAGACCTGGGTAATCTTTGTTCTCTCACCAAATGTTCAATTCTTAATCTCCAAGAAGATTCTCTGTGCTTCAGGTTTCAGAATAAATGCTGATACAGGTGGCACCATTAAAAGACAAATCAAGAATATGTAAAATGTAGATGGAGAGGTTAAAATCCTCTGGATTCCCCTTCAGTCTAAACCTATAAAATCTACATTTTAATAGCCGATTTTCCAGAGACCACAAGATTTCTTTTTGCATATGCCCTTGATGGAATTAATGAGAGAAGGAGAGAAAAGCATATGCTTAAATGCCTGGGGGCAACTATAACAAAGGAAGAAATTACAGTTTATTAGCACAATTCCAGCACTCAGAGCATATTGCTTGTTCTAATTATTCCAGAAAGAACATGCACTCTACAGTCCAATCTCTGTTACTAATGTGCTTATAGACTTTAAGAGGGTGATATTTACCAGCTAAATATTGGTCAAAATAGTAGCTAACATTTAGACATCTGCTTTAAAGAGAAGCATCTCTTCCACCTGCTTCTACAGGCCACAAAGATACACTCTAGTTAACATATTACTGACAGGATGATGAGAAAGCTCCTGTCAGACGCTGGCCAGCCGGGTGTTTGAGACAAAATGCACAGCCCCAGCTGACTAGTTAAAGAAAGTCTGGTGAGGTACAATTATAGAGGCATATGACAAGACTTCATGCCTGACTGATTTGAGAACCAATGACATGACTTTAAACAGCAATCTTCTCTACCTCTGGTCACAAAACAGCAATAAGTCAACTGATATACTCTTGTAATATCATGATTTACTCCTTTGCTTTGAATACATGAGACTTTGGTATGATGTTCTGCTAGTCTACCAGAGATGCACTTGGGGCTTAAACATCTAGGGCCTGCCTACAGCATGTATAAAATCAGTGTTCTTGTTCAGGGTTACAGGAAAGCTTCTGTGTGAACTCGATAGTGTATATATCAATAGAATAAACACTAATTTGTTTATGTCCCAATTCATCAAACTTAAATATAAAACAATGTAATAATGGGTCCTAACAAAACACCACACTTTAGGGAGTGGGATGGGATAAAAACGTGATGGGCATTAAGGAGGGTACCTGTGATAAGCGGTATATGTAACTGATGAATCACTAAATTCTACACCTGAGACTAATATTACACCATATGTTAACTAACTGGAATGTACATAAAGACTTAAAAACAAACAAAACAAATAAAAAATACCACACTTTAAAAAAGAGGGAATTCATGAAAAATTTAAAAACATATCATTATTCTTGATAGTTTTGCTAACATATCTCAAAATTATTTTTTTATTTTAAAGTTTACCTCTCTAAATTACAAATTCTAATTTTAACTACAAACAGTCCCTAAGGAAAGGGACCTTTAAGCAATCTGATTCTCTATCATTGTATCATCACTAAAACACCCAGCAAGCTATACGGTTGACGACTATGATTCTAACAAAATACGGTGTCAAAGAGTAAACCCATACAAACAGAATTCTTAAAATCATAATAAAATTATAAATGTAAAGACACCTTAAGTTATATATGTTCTTCTAATTGTTAAAATTTGGGCTATAAATTCAAAATATGAAAAATGAGTAAAATTTCTTGTATTATTATTAAATACAGTATAGTCTTCATGGTATATAAAATAAGAATGTAAAATGCTTAAAAGCAAGTCAATTCATTAACACTTAACTATTCCTTCCTTGGTTGTTTCAGAAATTTCACTAAATTCTTCCTAAAAAATAGCTAATTTCTAATTTATGTTATAGTACTAGTGTTTGACCTTAAATGCTACTATGCATGGAATTTACGGAAGATATATACATACACATGAATTTTTCAAGATAGATTCAAGTAAAACAGCTTCCCCCACATACTAAGGGTAAGGAGATCCTGAAAGCAAGCCTGAATTATGTTCCTTTTATCAGTCCTACCGTCCCCAGGAATGAACCAAAACAAAGATTGTAACGTATAAGTGACATCACCATCAAGTTTCTATGAATTTTCAAACGATTGGCAGAAGTTTACCTCAAACATAAAAACAACTCCCTGAATAATTCTAAGCCTTTATTAAAATAATTTTATTATTTAACTCAAATAAAATTAAAGGGTAGTAGGCATGTTAATTTTTACTCTAAAGTGCAGATCTAGTCTTTTACAAAATTATAGCTAATAATCACTGAATCATTGAATGTTATGCAGATACAATTCTAAGCACAATATATATATGTGCATTACACATGTGTATACATATACATATGTGTTTATATAACTATA
Organism: Meles meles; assembly: GCF_922984935.1. Taxonomy (NCBI): domain Eukaryota; kingdom Metazoa; phylum Chordata; class Mammalia; order Carnivora; family Mustelidae; genus Meles; species Meles meles. Next base: position 32,656,689 of record NC_060082.1, on the reverse strand, counting down.
GAGACAGAGATAGATCTCCTCAATCTTTATAGCCCTATGAGATTAAGATTGTATTACTCCCATCCTCCCAGTTTACATGGGAAGAAACTGAGTCAGAGAGAGGTTACTGAGCTATTAAGAGGTATTTATAAATTGCAATAAAGAGAACACCAGTTTTTTACAATAGACATATGCTCAGATTTATTTCAAATGTTTTTGTAAATAGGGAAGCTTGTACATTCATTCGCATAGCTCACTCCTGTACTTTATTCAGGTCTCTGCTCAGTACTACCCCATTCAAGCAGTTTCCCATGACCACTCTACATAAACTGAACCCTGCACCTCACACCTTTCATCCTGCACACACACTCGCTTTATCACTTACCCCTTGGCACTCACCACCAGAAGATGTAACAGCTACTTTTATTCATTCATTTCTTTGTTTCATTAGTCCAATATAAACTAGAGTGTTTGAGCTTTGCTTTGCCTACTGCTGGATCCTTAGTGCCTAGAAAGTGCCTAGCATATAGTAGGTCTCATGACAAGATTTAGTTCCTAGGCCTCTGAGACAGTTTGTACAATCTTTTTAATCTTCAGGACAATAACCGTATAGAAATTATTATTTATAATCTTGAAAAAATCATGTTTAAAAAATAAGGCGGAAGAAAATGGGGAGAAGAATGGTTTTACTTCAATGGCAAATTAAAAACAGCAGAAAACGGGTGCCTGGGTGGCTCAGTTGTTGGGCGTCTGCCTTCGGCTCAGGTTATGATCCCAGGGTTCTGGGATCAAGCCCTGAATAGGGCTCCTTGCTCAACGGGAGGCCTGCTTCTCCCCTACTATTCCCCTGCTTGTGTTCCCTCTCTTACTGTCTCTCTCTCTCTGTCAAATAAATAAAAATCTTTAAAAAAAAAAAAAAAGCAGAAAAGCAAATATATAAAAAGTACCAAATGACTCAGATTAAATTTCTCAATATCATTTTAAGAAAACGCAAATTACCTGTGTCACTGCTTTGTGCTTATTCTATGGCTATACTACATCGTATGTTTAAATGCATATAATGTGTTTTTCATACTTAATATATTTTCAATATTTTTGGGAAAATCGGCATATCAATATTATCATTAAAAATCTCAAAAGTGTATTTTTTCAAATGTAGAGTAATGGAAATAACCCCAAATTAGAATCAGGACACCTAGTTTCACACTACCTGTACCTAACTAGCTGTTTGGCCCTGGGGTGGTCATTTAACCTGTTGAAAAAGACACTGCTCATTGTGTTTTTTGTTGTGTTTTTTTTTTTTTTACGATTTTATTTATCTATTTGACACAGAGAGAGAGCACAAGTAGGGGGAGCAGCAGACAGAAGAAGAGAGAAAAGCAGACTCCTCGCCAAGCAGGGAGCCTGATGCAGGGCTTGATCCCAGCACCCTGGGATCATGACCTGAGCTGAAGGCAGACGTTTGACTGAGCCACCCAGGCACCCCCCACTTCTCATTGATAAAGACTTAAATAGATATCCCAGAGAACTCCTGAAACTGCTGCTAACGTACTAAACTTCATACAATATGTTTACATTTCTACTAGGGGAGAACAAAACAAAAAAATATTACCTTATTCTTATCAATTAACCAAATTTGCAGGGAAGGAAATTTATGCAACATTACATGTTTTAATAAATATCTGATACATTACTAAAAATTAAGTTTAAATTTATATTAAAAATTTTTAAGTCAAAATATTAAAATTTAAATGTTTACAGTAGAAAAAAGGTTAGGAAACCTAGCAAAATACTCTTGAATATTTTTCTATGACCCAAGAAAACTCCTATTCTCATTGCCTTTACCACAGTAATGAAGACCTTCCAAAAGAACATTTCAGCAAGTAGCATAAAACCTGTGATTAAAAAAAAAAGAATGCTACTTTGACTTTTAAGTTATTATCAGCCTGAAGAGCTCCTCCAAATCAGAACTATTATAGAAGCTACTCCCAAACCACTACTTGGCAACAAAGATGAATCTACCTATTACCAGGTTAGGATAGCAGCTATTATCATGGCCCCTTGATTTCTTTCAAGTAGCTCCAATGGAAAAAGCCACAAGTGAATAATAAAGATCTCATAATAGCTCTTAAGAATTCTTTATATGGTAGAAGGCACTAAAATGAACTCTGGAGAGTTAAAAAGAAAAAAAAAAAACACAACTCTCATCTCCTGATAAGAAAAAATAATTAACCTGACTTAATGCATCTGAGAAGGCTTTCTATAAATCAGACTTTTGTACTTCAAGAGCCAGATTAAAACCATATATCAAAAAAGTATGTAGATATTGTCTCATAAGTACACATAGAATATTTCTAAGTCTGCGGAGGTTCGTGGGTCTTTTTGTGAAATGCTCAATATGTTCTGCTTAAAAGGAGAAGTGTGAAGTACTTACAGTGCTTAATTTGCTAGAGGTAATAATGATGCGTCTCTCATGTAACATGCTGGCATACAGCTGCAGCATGTTATTCACATCCACGGCAACAAAATATTCTGTAAGATTTCTCTGTACAAGTGAAAAGTCATTGTGTAAGTTAGAGCTCATGGTGATTACGAAGGAAAATATTTTATACATTTACCAACAAGTCTTAAAGTTCAAAGGATGTTATTATTAAAGATGGTATTCATTAAAATAATTAAATTTAATATTATTCTGCTGCCACATGAAGCACATAACATTCTATTATTATTTGAAACATAATCCTACCCCAGGAAAATGTTTCTCAGAGGGTAATCAGAGGATCACACATTTTCCACTCTCCCCTCCCCCCAAGTGCTTATAAAAGAAGCTGATTTCCGGGCCCCAACTGTACACTTGCTGAATTGTAACCTTCAGAGTATGGCTCCAAGTATCTTTTTTTTTTTTTTTAAATAATTCCTGATAATTCTTATATACACTGAACTTTGAGAAATGCTATTCCAGAATCTTTTTATGTTTGCCAGTCACTCAGAACGCAACATCACTGTCTGATAGTATGTACTATGTACAAGGCACCCAAAGGATGAGATGGATTCATAAAGCAGATCTTTGTTCCTTTATTAAGGAAACTCCTTGTTTATATCCCATGTCAGACTATTCTATGCTCCTATAACCAAATACATTTTGGTGTTAGCTTAGCTAATTTCCTTGATTTAAGACTTTATTTTCCCCACATAAGATCAAAATTGGGATAAGCTACATTAACTTTGACTTTTAGAAGTTCTCCTTCTTACTTATTTTTAACTTTCTATACTCAAACTTAAGCATGCTGGAGGGTTATAAAGTAATGAAGAGACTGAATAAGATATGATAATAAAATGAAACTGTAGTATCGAGTAGACTATGACCTAAGAGGTGAAAACTTCGTTGGGCAAGAAAACAAGAAATCCAATAAATAGTTTCTTTGATTTCCAGAAGGCAGAAACTTTACCAGGACAAACTTGTAATGGCAGGGTATATAACAGAATCTGTAGTATCAGTGAGTGGTGCTGAATTTAGTGGGGAGAAATTCATTTATTGTTTTCTATATCTGAGGTCTACCCCACTTTCCAATTCAGCTCTTCATATGGATTACTTTTATGGCATTTAACCTTGGTATTTTTCCTATAGTCTCAAAGAAAAATAATTTCTAGATGGATAAGTATTTCTCAACACAGAATACTGTGTGGATAATCTATATCAGGTCTACATTAAACAGTTTCATCTAGTCTTTTCATAGGAGTTATCTGGACTCGCCTGTACTAAAAACACCACAGTCTTGGTTTGATATGGGAAAATTTACAATTATCTCTCCAGACTTCATGCATTCATCACCCATGTACTTTTGGAAACCAAACACTTAGTAGGTTTGAAAACATTTTAGGAAGAACAGTAAAGTTCTGAAAGAAATAACTATTTCTGGAAATTTATTTTTTCCTATTGATGTTTCTTTCACTTTTTATTGAATTATTTCTATTGATCCATTGTATCTTTCCAAGAGAAGTTGAAAAAAATTATTTAAGAGAAAATTTCCTTTTCACACAGCAACCAAAACCCTATTTGTCACTTCTACTTTCCATGTAAATTTTTCTACAGAATATTAATTTATAAAAACTATTAAAACACTGAGACTATTTCTAATATGGCTACAATTAGGACTTTAAATAAAATGCAAACTTTAGTAATATTTATAATTTCTTGTAGTACCCCTCAAGCCCTACAAAATATATATCATGTAAATCAAAATCAAGAAATCAAGTACGGGGGCACCTGGATGACTCAGTTAAGTGTCTGCCTCCAGCTCAGGTCATGATCCCAGCATCCCAGGATCAAGTCCCATTATTGGGCTCCTTGCTCACTGGGAAGCGTGCTTCTCCCCTGCCTGCCATTCCGCCGGCTTGTGCTTGCTCTCTCCCTCTCTCTCTGTGTCAAATAAATAAATAAAATCTTAAAAAAAAAAAAAAAGAAATCAAGTAGAGGACATTAAGATTTTCATGGAGTTATACAAGTAATCTAAAATGCTACAGTCACTTCACTAAAGTAACTATGTGTATAAAAATATTTCCCATTGCCAGTATTTATCCCCTACTAAGTAGAGTCATCTGAGATATTTCCTCTACCTCATCCAGGGGAGCTCAGGACCTAATATATATATGTGTGTGTGTGTGTGTGTGAGAGAGAGAGAGAGAGAGCGTGTGCGTGTGTGTGTGTGTGTGTATAATCCTACTGAACTATCTCAAATGGTAGAAACAGTTTTTCTCATAAAATTTTCCTTACCTACAGCCAGATATTAAGAGGGGAGTAAAGTAGCAGACACATCAAGAAGAAAAAGAGATAACGACACTATTCCTATTTCTTATTTCTAACAAAACAGGTAATTACAATGTATTCTATTTCTCTATACAGAAATCTTTAGGCATTGAGACAAAAGTAAATATAATTCATAATATGAGTAGCATTAAAAAATACAGAAAACAGAAAACTTACACTCTCAGGAATTGTTGGGAGTCCAGTTACATCTGGGGCAATGAAGTAGGAATGCTAATAAATAGAAATAAATCACGTAAGAAAAGCAGAATTAAAATTTGGTAGCAATACATATAATTTGAAAAATAAGAAAAGATACATCAACTAAATTAATAAATGCCAAGGATTAACATTCAGGATTTGCTGAATTTGAGAGATTCTTAAATAAAATGACAGGTTTATATGATATTGAACAATAACCTCAGACAAAGAGTTAAGTGTTGGTTAAAAACATTCAACTTTAAAACTGAAAATAAGAATCATGGAAAAAGTTTAAGACAAAAAGTACATTACTGAAAGATAGATAGATAGATACAGATATATAATACACATATATACATATAAACACATTAAGGGAGACTGGAAAATAATGAGGTTTGCCATAGATTCCAGAGTGTCTGTGGTAAGTCACAATAAAATCTTCTGGTACAGATCAGCTACTATATTATTTAGAAAGCAGCAATAAGACATAATTTTTAAATATTTAAAACCTTTTAAAAATGTAATGATCTCAAAATATGACCCTCATACGCCCACTAAACAGTAATTACCTTCTATAATATTCAAAGCAATACAACACTTCATAGATCTATATATATAAAAAGCATATTGTGTATGTCTTCTTGTTTCCCATTCATGTTCCCAAATTTTACCACCCAGAATCAGTAAAACTAAATCACCAGAATTGTTTTATTTTCTGTTCATATTAATCTCCAAAATTATTTTCCTATCTTAACCACATAAGGACATATTTAATACTGTCTTATAGTTAAAAACCAGAAAAGAAACATTCTAGCCAATACTGGGCACAGTTAACCAGTCAGAACAGGCTAGTTAGCACAGTCATAATGTATAATTTTCCAGAGTAGAAGAACAATATGAGATAAATCACGAGGTCTCCTGAGACCTTGTGACAAAAAATGTGACAGAAATCTCATGCTGTGAATGCACGTTAACATTACTACTACTGACAATGGAGAATATGCATAGATTTGGTCTCTATTAACTGCTTTATTTGGAGGGGTTTTTAATAGTACTGTATTTCATAAAACTATGCTCTAAAAGATAGTATAAACAGAAAATATACTCCAAACGATTAATTTTCTTAAAAGAGTCAAATTAACCATTTCCCAAAGGACTGGAGTGAATCTTAAAAACACAGTGAAAGAAGTAATTATTTTCTCAATTTAACAGTGATTTTTAGAAGCCAATGACCTTTTAACTCACCGGTACTAGGAAGGGCTGATCTTTCAGAACTTGCTCACTGGCAATAAATATCTCTTGGTTCTTATAATATATGAGAGAAAAAATGAATATTTTACTTTCATGGGGGAAGTTTACACAATTTGCTGTGTATCTGAGACAAATTCATGTAGTCACATTATCCACAGAATCCAACTGTAATTATAAATGCTATTTTAAATGCTGTTTTGCTAATTTTATGCTAGAAAAATCTCAAAGAAAGTATTTTCATTCTCAACAGAGTAGAAAATGCTGTGGATATTTAATGAATTTGAAATGTACTTTCAAAACAAGTGTTTACATTAAATATTAACTTTTTATACAATCTCTGTGATATTCTTATAGTTTCGATGTCAAGCCTTGAAAAATTCATGTGTTGGAGCATTCACAAAATATGGTATTGTAAGAAAGTATAGTAGTTTCCCAAGGCTTCGCACATTTTTCTATCAGAAATTGTGCAAACAAAATTTTCTTTCCACTTTGTGGAAGAACAATAATTCCCAGGATGATCAATCGTTACTGGGCATCATAAAACTAAAACTTCAACAAGTAGCTGAGGACAATGTTTCTGGATCCCAACTCTTACAGTCTGGAACAGCATAGCACTAGGCACAGCACTTTAGTAAGTTCTAGCTGAAATCAAATGAAATTACTAAATGGACTTTACATGAATTTAAGACAGTATTTTATCAACCAGCTGAATCTGCCAATCCTTTAGATACTGTATTGAGAAAAGATGTACAAGATTTGAAAGCTACCACAGATACTGACTCAAAAGCTTACAAAAAGGCTTAAATTATAGAAATGACTGTCATACATAGAATAGAACACAGTCACTCAAATTCCCTAAACAAGATTATTTCAGCTACGGTACAAAATATCTTATCCAAATGAAATAAAATTTCAATTCACTAAAAACTAACGTTAGGATAGCTTTTCAATTTTTTTTTAAAAATTTATTTGACAGAGAGAAATCACAACTAGGCAGAGAGGCAGGCAGAGAGAGGAGGAAGCAGGCTCCCTGCAGAGCAGAGAGCCCGATGTGGGGCTTGATCCCAGGACCCTGGGATCATGACCTGAGCTGAAGACAGAGGCTTTAACCCACTGAGCCACCCAGGCGCCCCAGGATAGCTTTTCATAGTTTATCTAGATATATCATTTCACACAATTCCCCAAACAAGTTTCTCAAAAATGGACTCACTCAATTTCTCATATGAAGAAAAATAATCATCAAAAGATATTAACTTTTTTGCTAACATCACACATTTAGTGACCATGACTTAAACCAGTATCTTCTATTCTTAGATATTAAGAGATCTAATAGTTTTTGATATATGATTCTTACTAATAAAGGTAAAGTATTTCAATATCCAGTATTTTTGAAATGTATTTTTAGAAGATATTTATTTACTCCAGAACAAATGACACTCCAATTTAAAACCAGCACACTTTTTTTAAAAGATTTTATTTACTTATTTATTTACATAAAATGTATTGTTTGTTTCAGGGGTACAGGTCTATGAATCACCAGTCTTACAGAATTCATAGCACTCAAACTCCATTAACGATCTAGGATAGCTAACCTCTATTATCTTAGTACCTATATTTCCTTTACCCTATAACAAAGTGTTAGAATCATTTTATAAATACAACTTCTTCAAAGAATGACACTTATTTTTGATAATCTAGACATTTTCTTTGATTTTGATGTTTTTCCTTGACCTTTCTATTTCATTCCACTAACCATTAACCTTGCATTCTTTTGGGTTTAGTGACCTACAAATCTGAGTTTCTCCTTAACTGTTCCTTCTTCTAATTCTTTCACTTGACCTCCTTTCTTCTTTTATAGTGTATTTTGGCAATTAGACATCAGCCTCTGCTTTATTCTCTCCATACTCTGTCCTTTAAATAGCTCAAGAATTCTTACAACTATTTCTGCAGATGACTGCTATATCTGGGTTAAAAATTTCAGGTTATCCTTAGATTTCCAGTGTGCAATCTCCAAATGACTATTAAATATTTCCACTTTGGCAGTGTTCAAAAAGAGGGTGCAGACATAAAGGTACAGAGATCCTAGGGGAAAAAGAACAATTTACGCTGTTAACGACACAGGAAAGTTTCACAAAGTTGGGAAGTGAGCTAGTTCTAGACTAAAGATGGATAGTCTACAAAGAGGCTTTAGTAAAAAGGAAGGTGTACAAGTGAGAAAACACGATGTTCATTCAAGAAGATGAACAGAACAATGTGACCAGAGTAGAAAATCAACTTAGAAAAAAAAATGAGACAGAAAAATGAAAAGGTAGACTGAGGCTAAGTAGTGTGTGGTCATGAAAGCCTGGTGGAAAGTCTGGACAAATTCTACAGAAAATGGGGAGCTTTTAGGTTTCAGAAAGAAACTTTATATAGTTAAAGGAAGTTTAATCTGACAGAGTTTTGTAGAAAGAATTAGAAAGAGAGACTCTAAAGTAAGAACTATTTAAAGTGCTAAGCATCTAAACCAGGGTACTGACAGTAAAAATAGAACAGAACAATGTCAGAGAATACTATTATTAAGCAAAATTACAGGAAAAATTTAAGCAAAAGAAAGTTAATACCAAAGAATATAATGAAAATAATAATCTCTTTATTGTGCAAAAAAGCAAAAGACCTGTGAATATGATTACGTACACTTCAATTTACTTTTTCTTTCAATTTCTCTTGTATCATTATATATTTTTTCTTCCTTATAAGTGGCACAATTTACCATTACATTGGAAGAATTAAAATGAATATAAATAAATTTTAACATTTGATTATGGTATGTTAACTATTAATGAAAACATCCACATGTGTGATCATTAACTTTGAACCTTTACAAAATATTCCAAAATACTAATGTGCACATTTAAAGCCTTGGCAGTAAGTAATCTACACCACCACGGGCTTACTGTTTGACAAACTTCAATCATATTTTCAGTGTTTGGTGTTTATACGGGAAGATGGATCACAGGGTAGGGAAAGAAGAAACTTTTCGCCCACAATTTTTATCATATAGTTAGTTATATGCTAAACTTTCAATTCTTATTTATGTACTGTTTTCATTTTAGGAGGGGTATTGTGCATGTGTGTGTGTATGTGTGTGTGTCTCCTTATTAAGGATAAAGTTTACCACCTGAAAATCAATATTCCTCACAAAATATTCTCACAGATTTTGTTACTGCTACTGTAACTTTTAAAAATCTGTGATTTACGATCTATAAAAATATACATCTAAAATATGATAGTTGAAGCATGGCAAAAAGTCCCACTATCATCCTACAGTAATGTTACTAGCACTGACATTTCCCTGGTGGCAGAGTTTGCTGAAGGTGCATGTGTTCTTAAATGACAAAGTGCTACGACAAAAAAATCAATTAATAACCGAATACTTACCACACTCAAACTGACAGGAGTGTTTGCCTTTGGTACTGGGTGGCTATAGAGTGATTTGAGAGTTTCATTCAAATCATTTTCCTAGAGTAAAATGAAAAAGTACATTTTATAAATGAATTATATACTAAGTGATATAATTAAAACTACTTGATAAATCATGCACTGTGCCTTTTCAGATTAAACAAGTTTTACACACAACTGCTTTCCTCAAGAATGTTTCAAATAACAGAAACTGAAATATTTAAATTTAATAAACATGAAAAAGATAATCAAATATCTTTATCCAAAAAGCATAACAGCAGTATTTCTATTGAGTACAAATCTGTGTTTGGCAAACTTCATTATTACAAAATATGCTGATGCTATCTATAGAGGAAATCATTTAAATCATTAAATTCAAGAAATCATTTAAATCATTAAATTCAAGAACAATGGGATTGAATAAAAACAATACAACTTTTTTTTTTTTTTAAAGATTTTATTTATTTATTTGACAGCCAGAGATCACAAGTAGGCAGAGAGGCAGGCAGAGAGAGAGAGGAAGGGAAGCAGACTCCCCGCTGAGCGGAGAGCCCGATACGGGGCTCGATCCCAGGACCCTGAGATCATGACCTGAGCCGAAGGCAGCAGCCTAACCCACTGAGCCACCCAGGCGCCCCACAATACAACTTTTTATCAGATCACTGAATGCTTCCATTTTCCATTTTAATTTTAAAATCTTAAACTTAATTTTAGATACAATTTAGTATGATCATTGTACTAAAATACAACATACAGCTTATTCTACATAGTTCTTTTCTAAAGAGCTACCAGTCACTACTTGACTCAAAATAAATGGGATTAAATAGAAGATATAACACATCTACTTCCCTGAATATGTATAATAATAATGTACCTTGATATGCACGCTCGCTTTTTCCAAATTATGCATATAAACCCAATAATAAATATATAAAGGTAGCTTTTTATACACATGATTTTTATTCTTAAAATATTTAGGTGTGGACAATATACCAGAGAAAATGACAATTGCTCAATAAAGTATAGCTTCAACATAAAACTGTTCAAGTATAAAATGACCTTCTAATGTATACTTCACAGAATTATGTATGTCAAGTGTAGAGGGGGAAATATTTACACACACACATACAAAAACACCTGAACTTCTGACAAACAGCAAACCTTGCTATTATGATATAATAATAAAATGTGGTTGCCAAATTAGGAGATTGTTCACCAGAAGCATAAAAGGAGTATCTTAATTCAATAATAATACATTTAAATTCTATTTAATAAGAAGTATCTGGAATAGTATTTGTGCTGAACACGGGTTTTGTCTTGTTTTTTAAAGATATTTACACTTTGAATCTTAAAAGATGAGTGTTCTATCAGTAATTATTGAGTGAGTGACATAATCTTGAAAGATAATTCTATAGGAATTCTGGAAAACCTGAATGATTCCAGATAATTGGATAGTACATTATGTGTAAGAAAGAAGCAGTTTAGCCAGGAAGGAATATCAGAAACCAGATCATGGAACTTCTTATATGTCAGGCTGCAGACAAGTTTAGATTTTATTCTAAGAGAAAAAAGGAAGCTATAAGAAGACTGTAAGCAATGGAATGATATAATCAGGTTTCAGAAAGAACATTCTTAAAAATCAAAATATAGTGGTACTTATAGCTATGAGTATGTATGAAATGGCCATAAATGTATAGAAAGAAGAGAAAACTAAGAACATAAAATAAGAACATCAAAGTTTTAGGTATAGATAGGCAAAAAAGATCAAAGAAAGACTTATTATATAGTTAGAAACAAAGGAAAAAAAATGTCAGGCCAATCCAGAAAAATACAATCTCGAGAGTGATAAAGTATCAATTGAGATTATTTTTTTAAAGATTTTATTTATTTGTTTATTTATTTATTTATTTTAGAGAGAGAGAGAACAAGGTACAAACAGGGGGAGGAGCAAAGAGGAGAGGGAGGAGGAGAAAGAATTTCAAGCACACTCCTCACTGAGCATGGAGTCTAACATGGGGCTCAATCTCATGACCTGGAGATCATGACCTGAGCTTAAACCATAAGTTGACACTTAACCAACTAAGCCACCCAGGTGCACCTCAAATGAGAATTTAAAAAGATAACAAAAGGATGGAAAATATACCCTGAATTTAAAATTAGAAAACAATAACAGGCAATCATTACAAAAATTTTTTTAAAAACTTTTATTTGAATTAAATTACATCAAGTAGCGCAGCTCATAACTTAGTAAATTAGTTCTTGTAAAAACATCAAACAATGATTAAGGGGGAAAATTTACAAATAGCATCCTAGAAAAGTTGATTAATTCAAAAGCACACTTCAGCATTTTCATTTTTAAGAAAAAAAAGATAACAACCTAAATTAATGGCTAAAACTAAAATTCTGAGAAGAAAACATATGGGAAAAGCATCATGACATTGAATTTGTAATTTTTTGACATGACGCTGAAAGCATAAGCTACAAAAGAAAAATACATCATTGGACTTCATGTAAATTAAAAAAACTTTTGTGAATCAAAGGACACAATTAGCAAAGTAAAAAGGCAACCTATGGAATGGAAGAAAATATCTACAAATCATATATCTAATAAGGAATTAAATCTGAATATATAAAGAACTCCTACTACCCAACAACAAAATATGCTTAAAAATGGGCAAAGAATTTGAACAGATATTTTTCCAGAGAAGAAAACTAAATGACCAATAAGCACATGAAAATACTCTACATCAAGAATTAAAGAAATGCAAATAAAAACCACAATGATATACCACTTCACACCCATTAGAATGGCTATTATAAACACAAAACAAGGAGGCATTCCAAGAGGGCAGCGTAAGTCCTGAATTCATCTCCTCCTATGGATACAGCAAATCTACAGCTACATATGAAATCATTCCCCCAGAAAAATATCTGAAAACTAGCTGAAGAGCTCCTGCACAACAAAGAATAAAATAACCACACTGAGAAATGTAGAAGAGGCAGAGATATGGTCTCATCTAAAACTCCATCCACTGTGTGGTGACCCACAGTGAGGAAGGATCTCAAGCAGCTTCTCCCTTATAAGCAAGGGGCTTGCAACATATATAAAGCACCTCAACCCTTCAGACCTGCAGCAGAGCAATGAGCTCCCCAAATGTCTGGCTTTGAAAACTAACAGGGCTTACATCCAGGAGAACAAAGAGTTGTAGGGAATAGAGCTCCTACTTTTTTTTTTTTTTAATATTTTATTTATTTGACAGAGAGAAATTACAACTAGGCAGAGAGGCAGGCAGAGAGAGAGGAGGAAGCAGGCTCCCCGCAGAGCAGAGAGCCTGATGCGGGGCTCGATCCCAGGACCTTGGGATCATGACCTGAGCTGAAGGCAGAGGCCTTAACCCACTGAGCCACCCAGGTGCCCTTAGAGCTCCTGCTCTTGAAGAACTTGTGCACAGACTCACTTGCCACAGGACCAAGCACAAAAGTAGCAGTATGGAGAGCACCTGGACCTACATGAAGGAGATTCATTTGCCAATCTTAAAGCATCTGCCAGAGGAGGAGGAGCTTATTCAAACTCTCTCCAGGATAGCGGTGCTGGTAGGTGTCAATTTTGCTTTCTCCCTCCACCTCTCTAGTGCTGGTGGACACATCCTGGCCCTCTGGCATCCCTGCAGCCCCACCACAGCCAGCAGAATTTACAGCCTACACAGGGAATACCCCTTGAACACCTGCTCGGGGGTCAGGGAGAAGAATTGTGTTTCTGGGCCCCACAGGTCTGAAATAATAGAAGAGAAAGTTCTTGGGAGGCTACCACCCTCAGGGCTCTATAAACACAGAAGGAAACACAGTCTTCCTATTTACTTATCCTGGAACTTCTACTGAGAGGAACACTTTAGGATTACCACACACATAAAGGCTATCAACGTATTCTCAGTGAACACAGACCAGGTGATACCATCTTTGCACTCTCCCTTGACCTTGCTGCAGCTCACCGATACCTCCCTAAAAGAATTCATAACTTGTATGAAGCCACACTTTTTGCCACTGTCACCAAGGGTATGTTTCCAGATTGATGGGTCTGAAGACCAGCAGACTTTCTGATTGCTGTCCCATGAAATATTTACATAACTTTAAAGCTGCTGCCTGAGGATCTAGCTTCCAGCCAGCCGAAACTAGAGGCTGAGAGATCCCTCTGGAACATTCAGAGGATATGGACTATCTCAACAACTATGAGTTACCAATAATGAATCAGGGTGCTTAGACAATCATAAAGGTTCAAGAGACAACCATGAGCTAGGGCAGGGTTGTATGCTAATGTTCATCAATACAAGGTCAGTCCTTCAAGAACAATGCATAGAATAGAAACCAACCGAAATGAGGAAACAGAAATATATCCCAAATGAAAGAACAAGATAAAGCTCTAGGAAAAAAACCCTACAAGAAGTGGAGATGAATAATTTACCTGATAAAGAGCTCAAAGCAATGGTCATAAAGATGCTCACTGAAATTGGGAGAAGACCAGATGAACACAGCAAAAACTTCAAAAAGATAAAAAAAAAAAAATATAAGAAAGTACCAAATAGAAGTCACAGAAAAAGAACTAAACTGAAAAATACACTACAGGGGTTCAACAGCAGACTAGAATCAGTGATCCGGAAGACATGGCAGAGGAACTCACCCAAACAAATGAGCAAAAAGAAAAAATAATTTTAAAAAGTAAAGATAGCTTAAAGGACCTGTGGATATTATCAAGCAGAATAGCATCCATATTATAGGGGACAGAAAAATTATTTGAAACTTATTTGAAAAAATAATACCTGAAAACATCCTTAACAGGGGGTAAAAAACAGATATCCAGACCCAGGAAGCCCAGAGACTTTTTTTTTTTTTTTTAAGATTTTATTTATTTATTTGACAGACAGAGATCACAAGTAGGAGAGAGGCAGGCAGAGAGAGAGGAGGGGAAGCAGGCTCCCTGCTGAGCAGAGAGCCCAATGTGGAGCTCAATCCCAGGACCCTGGGATCATGACCTGAGCCGAAGGCAGAGGCTTAACCCACTGAGCCACCCAGGCGCCCCATGAAGCCCAGAGACTTCTTAACAAGATGAACCTAAAGCGATGCATACTAAGAAACATAATTAAAATATCAAAATATAGAGAGTCTGAAAAGCAGCAAGAGAAAAACAACTTGTTACAAAGGAACACCCATAATGCTATCAGCAGATTTCTCAGCAGAAACTTTGTAGGCCAGAAGAAAATGGCATGACACATTCAAAGTGCTGAGGGAAAACAAACTTCCAACCAAGAATACTTTACCTGACAAGATTATCACTCAAATTTGAAGTAGAGAGAAAGAGCTTTCCAGACAAACAAAAGCTAAAGAAATACAACACCACTAACCTGGCCCTATAAGAAATGTTAAAGAGATTTCGCTAAGCTGAAAAGAAAGGGTAATAATTATTAAGAAAACATACGAAAGTAAAAATCTCATTAGTAAATACATTGTAAAGGTAGTAGATTAAACACTTATAAAGCTAGTATGAAGGTTAAAAGGCAACAGTAGTGAAAATAACTAAAACCACAATAATTAGTTAAGGAATATAGAAAATAAAGAGATTTAAAATTGACATCAAAAGCATTAAACATGGGGACACCAGGGTGGCTCAGTTGATTAAGTGTCTGACTCCTGATTTTGTCTCAGGTCATAATCTCAGGGTCATGAGATCAAGCCCTCCATCAGGCTCCATATGCACTGAGTGTGAAGCCTGCTTACAATTCTCTCCCTCTCTGCCCTTCCCCACACGTATTTTCTATCACTAAAAAAAAATAAAAATTAAAAATAAAACATGTTTTTATGGGAAGGTGGGTAAAAATTTAGTTTTAAAATGCAATCAAGGGACGCCTGGGTGGCTCAATTGGTTGAGCGGCTGCCTTCGGCTCGGGTCACGATATCAGCGTCTTGGGATCAAGTCCCATATCAGGCTCCTTGCTCAGCAGGGAGTCTGCTTCTCCCTCTGCCTCTGCCTGCCTCTCTGCCTGCTTGTGATCTCTCTCTCTGACAAATAAATAAATAAAATCTTTAAAAAAAAAAAAAAGAAAAAGAAAAAAATTTAAAATGCAATCAAATTTAAGTTGCTATCAGCTTAAAATACACTGTTATGTGTAAGCCTCATCATAACCACAAAGCCAAACCCTACAGTAGATTCACAAAAGAAAATGAAAAAGGAATCAAAGTATACAGCAGTATAAATCCATTAAACCAACAAGTAAGAAAGCAAGAGAAGACCAAAACAGAGAACTACAAAATAGCCAGACAACAGTTAAACAAAATGGTGATAATTACATAAGTATACATAATTACTTTAAATGTAAATGAACTAAATTCTCCAATCAAGAAATACAAAGTGGCTAAATAATTAAAAACAAAAACAAAAACAGCGGTGCCTGGGTGGCTCAGTCTGCCTTCAGCCCAGGTCATGATCCCATGGTCCCAGGAATGAGCCCCATTTCAGGCTCCCTGCTCAGCGGGGAGCCTGCTTCTTCCTCTCCCTCTGCCCCTCCTCCTGCCTGTGTTCCCGCTCTGTTGTGTCTGTTTCTGTCAAATAAATAAATAAAATGTTCAAAAAAAAAAAAAAACAAAATTAAAAAAAAAACAAACTATGCCCATCTATATGCTGCTTATAAGAGACTCACATCATATATAAGTACACACACAGAATGGAAGTGAAGGAATGGAAAAAGATACTTCATGAAAAAGGAAACCAAAAGAAAGTGTGGTAGCTATACTTATATCAGACAAAATAGGCTTTGAAACAAAGAATGTAATAAAAAAAACAAAGATGGGCATTACGTAATGACAAAGGGGTCAGTCCAGCAAGAAGATACAACATTTGTGAAGGAGAAACTGACAGTAATACAATAATAGCAGGAGACATTAATACATTGGTTGCATCAAAGAATGGATCATCCAAACAGGAAATCAATAAGGGAACACTGGCCTTAAGACACACATTAGACCAGATGAGCTATATATACAACAAACATTCCATCCCCAAACAGGAGAATACACATTCTTTCCAAGTGTACATGAAACAATCTCCTGGATATTTCATATGTTAGACTACAAAACAAGTCTCAATATATTCAAGAAAATGGAAATCACATCAAACATCTTTTCCAACAAAAATTGTACAAAACTAGATGTGAATTACAAGAAAACTGGAAAAATCACAAACATATGGAGATTAGACAACATACTTCTGAACGACCAATGGCTCAATGAAATTAAAAAAAAATTAAAAAAATACCTTGAAACAAATGAAAATATAACACACCAAAATCTATAGGATGTAGCAAAATAGCTCTAAAGTTTATAGTGATATAAACCTACCACATGAAACATGAAAAATATCAAGTAGAGTAACTTGGCACCTAAAAAAATGTAAAAAAAAAAAAAAAATGAAGCCCCAATTTTGTAGAAGGGAGGAAATAATAAACGTCAGAGCACATATAAGTGAAATAGGGGCTCAAAAGGCAATAGAAAAGATCAGTGAAACTAAGAGTTGGTTCTTTAAAAACAGAAACAAACTTGACAAACCTTTAGCTGGATTTACAAGGAAAAAAGAGAGACTTCTCAAATAAATAAAATCAAAAATAAAAGAAGATACAACTCACACCAAAGGAACATACAAATGATCATAAGAGATTACTACATAATGTAATGTCAACAAATTCAACAACTTAGAAGAAATGGATAAATTCCTAAAAATTTACAATCTTCCAAGACTGAATCATGAAGAAATAGAAAAACTAAATAGAGTGATTACTCATAAGGAGACTGAATGAGTAATCAAAAAACTCCCAAAAATAAAAGTCCAAGATCAGATGGTTTCTCACGTGAATTCTACCAAGTATTCAAAGAGGATTTAATATCAATCCTCCTTGAACTCTTCAAATAACTGAAAAGGAGGGAATGTTCCCAAACTCATTTTATGAGGTCAACATTACGCTGATACCAACACCAAGCAAAAATAACACAAAAAAGAAAATTACAAGCCAACCTCTCTGATAAAGATGCAAAAATCCTCAATAAAATATAAGCAAATCAAATTTAACAGTACACTAAGAGGACAATCAACCATAAGCAAGTGGGATTTATTCTAGGGATGCAAGGATGGTTTAATATCTGCAAATCAATTAATGTGATATACCACATTGACAAAATGAAACATAAAAATCATATGATCATCTCAATAGATTCAGAAAAACTATTTGATAAAATTCAACATTCATTTATGACCAAAACTCTCAACAAAGTGGGTATAGACAGAATGTACCTCAATATAATGAAGGCAATATATGACAAGTGCACAGTTAATATCATACTCAACAGTAAAAAGCTGAAAGCCTTTCTTTTAAGATCAGGACTAAGACAAGTATGCCCACTCTCACCATTTTTATTCAAAATCATACTTTAAGTCCTAGCCAGAATAAGTAGGTAGGATGAAGAAATAAGAGACATCCATGTTGGAAAGGACAAAGTAAAACTGTCACTATTTGTAGATGACATGATTTCCTATATATAGAGAGAAAACCCTAAAGATGCCACAAAAAAACAAAAACAAAAACCTGTTAGAACAGATAAAAATCATCAAGTGCAGGATACCAAATCAATATACAAAAATCTGTTGTGTTTCTATACTAACAGTGAATGATCAGAAAGAGAAATAAAGAAAACAATCCCATTTATAATTGCATCAAAAGAATAAAATACCTTGAAAAAAATTTAGCCCAGAAAGTATAAGACCTATATATTAAAAACCAGAAGACACTGATGAAAGAAATTGAAGATGACACTATAAATGTAAAGATAATCTGGTCTTATGAATTAAAAGACCACGTTAAAACATCCATTTTACCTATAGATTCAAAATAATCCATATCAATGTTCTAATGTCATTTTTTCACAGAATTAGGACAAATAATTCTAAAATTTGTATGGAACACAAACGATCCCATATAGCCAAAGGAATCTTGAGAAAGAACAGCAAAGCTAAAGGCATCATGCTCCTGATTTCAAACTATATTACCAAGATATAGTAACCAAAACAGTATGCTACTGGCACAGAAACAGACACAAAAATCAGTGGGATGGGACAAAGAGACCACACATACACGGTCAATTAATTTATGAGAAAGGAGGCAAGAATATGGATAAAGGACATTCTCTTTAATAAATGGTGCTGGGAAAACTGGACAGTCATACGCAAAAGAACGAAACTAGATCACTATTTTATACCACACAAAAATTAACTCAAAATTGGTTAAAGACTTGAATGTAAGAGCAGAAACTATAAAACTCCTAAAAGAAAATATGTGCAGGTCTTGGAGACAATTTTGGGGTCTGACTTCAGAGTCAATGGCTACAAAAGCAAAAAAAAAAAAAAAAAGAAAGGTAGAAAAAAGAAAGGAAATGAGACTACATCAAACTAAAAAGCAAAGTGATAGAAACCATCAACAAAATTAAAAGGTAATATATTGAATAAAAAATATTTACAAATCATGTATCCAATAAGGGTTTAATATACAAAATACATTAAATATACAAAATACATAAAGAACTCATACAACTCAATAATAAAAAAATAAACAATGATTTAAAAAATGAGCTGAAGGTCTGAATAGACATCTTTCCAAAGAACACAAACAGACTGCCAATAGACACATGAAAAGATGCTCAACATCACTACTCTTTAGGGAAATGCAAATCAAAAGCACAATGAGTTATCACCTCACACCTGTCATAATGGTTATTGCAAAAAGAACAAGAAATAACGAGCATAGGCAAGGATGTGGAAAAGGATGTGTGTCCTTGCGCACTATTGCTAGAAATGTAAACTGGTGCAGCTACTATAGAAAACAGTGTGGAAGTTCTTAAAAATTTAAAACTAGAACTGCCATGTGATCCAGCAACTCCATCCCTGGGCATATGTGTGAAGAACATAAGAACACTAATTTGAAAAGATACATGCACCTCTATGTCCATTGTGCCATAATTTACAACAGCCAAGATATGGAAATGAGCCAAGTATCCATCAGTGGATGAATGGATAAAGAGGTACACACACAAACACACACACACAGTGGAATACTACTCAGCCATAAAAAGAACAAAATCTCTCCATTTGTGACAATATAAATGGACCCTGAGGGCACTTATGCTAAGTGAAATAAGTCAGAGCAAGACAAACACCATATGATTTGACTTACGTATGGAATTTAAAAAACAAAACAAAACAAAGACAAAACAAAATAAAACTCACAGATACAGAGAACAGATTAGATTGATGGTTGCTGGAGGGGAAGAGGTTGGGGGATGGTGGAATGGGTGAAGTGATCAAGAGGTACGTACTTCCACTTACAACATAAATAAGTCAAGGGCATATAATGTACAGCATGGTGACTATAGTCAATATTGTATTGCAAATTTGAAAGATCCTAAGAAAGTAAATCTTAAAAGTTCCCATCACACACACACACACACACACACACACAAATCTGTAACTTTGTATAGTTGGTAATGATAGATGCTAACTAGAGTTACTATAATAATATTTCACCATGTACACAAATGTCAAATCATTGTGCTGTATACCTGAAATTAATATACTGTATGTAAATAATAATTCAACAAAACAAAAACAAAAGAGAAAATAGCAGGTGTTGGGGAGGATGTAGGGAAATTAGAACCTTGTACGTTGCTGCTGGGAAAGTAAAATGGTGACACCATGTGAAAAATATTATGGCAGTCCTTCAAAAAAATTAAACACAGAATTACCATATTACTCAGCAATTCAAATATAATATAGCAACTCAAACAGATACTTGTATACCCATGTTTCTAACAGCACTGTCCACAACAGCCAAAAGGTAGAAGCAGCCCAGCTGTTCATCTATAGATGAACAAATCAACAAAATGTGGTCTGTACATATAATGAAGTTTTACTCAGCCTTAAAAAAGAAAAGAATTCTGGCACTTGCGACAGCATGGATGAACCCCCAAAACCTGCTAAGGGAAATAAGTTAGTCACAGAAGAACAAGTATTATATGATTCTACTTACATGAGGTACACATTCAAATTCATGCAGGCAGATAATAAAACGATTGTTGCCAGAGACTCAGGGGAGGAAAAAGGAAAGTTGTACTATGGGGCACAGAGTTTCAGTTTGGGAAAGTAGAAAAGTTCTAGAGATGCTACTGCTGATGGTGGTGCAGAACAATGCGAATGTGCTTAATGACACAGAACTGTACACTTGAAGATACTTAAAATGGCAAACTTTATGTTGTATTTTACAACATGAGAAAAAATTGGGGAAAAAACATAGCTTACCAGTTCCTTAGCCAAGTAATCTGCCAGAGTATTGAGAAGCTTGTAATATACTTCAAACCATGGCAGGTAACTGTAAAAAAACAAAAAACAAAAACAAACAAAAAAACCAAAAGCCTTTAAAAATGTATATGGATATATTATTTAGAATCAAGAAAAGAGATGAAAACATTAAATTTTTATTATTTCAAACAGCTTAATCCTAGATGACAGAAAAGAACTATACCAATGTTTTCCTTACTATTATATTAAAATTTTACATATTATCTATTACTAGTTTTCATAACATAATAATGATCCAAAGTTCTATTATGAAAGTTATGCATTACACACTTCTATTTTTTCTGCAGTAAAATTATTTAATCCTATATTATGGTATGCATGGTACGAGTGTACTAAAAGCACTCATAGAATAAAAGTTAACCACTGTAATAAAATATAATACAAAATAAAAACTAATCTTAAGAAGCTTTCAAAATACACAATCATTTACTAATGATTACTGAAGTGAATATATAATACAATAGGAATATGTGCCTAATTAATCAATTATTTTGAAACTGATGCTCAAGTAGGATGATAAATTTCAAAGTAAACATCAATATACACAACAGAAAGCCCATTTTAAAAATTGTAAATATATATATATAACTGAAAATTCATTCTGATTCACTTTACTAGATGCAAATATAACTAATTCTTATGAAAGCAAAATACTGTCTAAAATTCAATTAAACCCCCAAAATCTGTACTCCTTATTAACAAATTAAGATATTAGTATATTTAAAATCTATCCAAAGGTTTAATTGTTTATTAAAATGTATTCTTTTTGGGTGCCTGGGTGGCTCAATGGGTTAAGCCTCCACCTTCAGCTCAGGTCATGATCTCAAGGTCCTGGGATCAAGTTCCGCATCGGGCTCTCTGCTCAGCAGGGAACCTGCTTCTCCCCTTCTCTCTCTCTGCCTGCCTCTCTGCCTCTTGTGATCCCTCTCTGTCAAATAAATAAAATCTTTTAAAAAAGTATTCTTTTTTTTCAAAGAATTATTATAACAGATTACTTTCTAAGAGAAAACTGTGTGATGCTTTTACTACGTAACTGTATTCTGACAAGAGTACATGTATATAACTGATTTACAATTTAAAAATCAATGTATAGAGCTGAGAAAAACAACATTCTATCTGTACTTTTCACATAATGTCTGATTAATTAATGGCTATGAAAGATGCTTTTTGATTCAAGAGTAACCTAAAGTCACAAAAGAAGTACATTTGGGGGCAAGTGGGTGGCTCAGTGGGTTAAGCCTCTGCCTTTGGCTCAGGTCATGATCTCAGGGTCCTGGGATCAAACCCTGCATCAGGATCTCTGCTCAGTGGAGAGCCTGCTTCCCCCTCTCATTCTGCCTGCCTCTCTGCCTACTTGTGATCTCTCTCTTTCTCTGTGTCAAATAAATAAATAAAATCTTTAAAAAAAAAGTACAGTAGGGTAAAGTGCAGTATCTTTTTTTGGCAGAATTGTTATAGAGTTTTTTAATAATTATAAATACTAAGTGATGATATAAAAGATACCTATGATATTTTAAAATATCTACCAACTTCTGGTTAAATCTAGCATATTGAAGACATGCATTTATCTCTGTGCCCTTTGGAAATGGCACTAAAATGACAGTAAATGAATAAAAAGGGTATAAATTAATGAGGACAAGAGAAATGGAGAAAAAAGCAATAAAGAGCAACACAGGTGAATGGTTTCATAATGATGAAAAGGAAACAATGATAACTAACTCAGCAAAAGACAGAACACCAAAACCTAAGTGCCAATAGAAGGGAAAATGACCAGTAGCCAGTATATTTGCAGCTCTCCTCTCCCCCGCCCCCAAAGAATCCTAAAACACTGATCTGGGAATCTCTCAAAGGAAAAAAACAGACAAACAAAAAGACCCCTCAGATGTCCTATTTTCTTGGAATGAAATCCACCATTGCACTTAAAGAGTTTCTAATTCAAGTTAATGCCTCTATCTAAAATACATATGAAGAGTCCAACCACCAGATATTTGGGGAAATATGTATATGAATACAAACAAAAAAGGAACTCCAAGTAAACACAGACTATAAAAGCAACAGATGAGAACTCTACAAAGTTATCATAAAAATTCTTAGGAGGTGAATAAAGAAGGGGATGCTACTAAACGAAATGAAATCTGAAAAAGAAGAGGTGAAAAAATTTTAGACAAGAAAGAACTTTTAGACATTCAAAATATAAAACTTGAAAAAATTAAAATTGGGGCACCTCTGAGGCTCAGTGGGTTAAGCCTCTGCCTTTGGCTCAGGTCATGGTCTTAGGGTCCTGGGATGGAGCCCCACATCGGCCTCTCTGCTCAGCAGGGAGCCTGCTTCCCCCTCTGCCTGCCTCTCTGCCTACTTGTGATCTCTCTCTGAGTCAAATAAATAAATAAAATCTTTTTAAAAAAAGAAAAAATTAAAATTGATAGATTAGGAACTAAATCAAGAATACCTCCCAGCAACTAGAATAAAGGGATAAACCAATGGATAACAGAAGAATAAATTTTAAAATATCAGGGCATCGATCTCAGCAATTATGCAGCTGACTAACAGTAGTAGTTCCAAAAAAGAAAGAAAAGTGGGAAAACAGGAATGAAAATTTCTTCTTTAAAGTTGTGGGAAAAATTCCTAGAACTTCAGCTATGAGTGTCCACATTGAGAGTGCCACTGGGTGAACTGTAAAATAAATGAATATCACAGTGAAATTCCAGAATAGGGGACAGAAAAGCACCTAATAATTTCCAAAGAGACAAAACAGGTAACATACAAAGGAATTAAGTTAAAAATGCCACTGAACCTCTCACCAGCAATCCCAAACAGTGAGAAGATTATGCCTTCAAAATGCAGAGATTAAATCCTTTTGCAACCTATAATCTCGGCCCCGAGAAACAACCACTCAGGTGTGGGGCTAGGTCAATGACATCTTCAGTCATGCTAGGACTCAAAAATCTACCACTTCTGTACTGTTTTGGGGAAACTACAAAAGTATGGCTTTGACAAAATGAGAGAGTGAAACAAGAAGGAGGAACACTAAGATATAGGAGACAAATCTAATCCTATGAAAGAACAATTAAATCTAAGAATAAACTGTACAAAGGCCTAAAGAGCAACCAGACTATACCCTTTGGGAAACCTAAAAATCAGATCAGTATTGGTATTCTCAACTTTCATATTTAAAAATGCAACAACTCTTTAACTCTAGTGCTTAGACAGCTATTCTGCTATACCTCTCACAAAAAAAGAAAAAGATTATTAACACTATTTTTAAATTTTCAACTCAATACCACACAAATTACCGCATCTTATTGTCTATGCTCATTATAACTCAATGAAATGATCTTCATGGAGAATGTCCTTCTACTAAGACACAACACAGTTCCTTGGACGGAGTGCCACTTTTTCATTTGCAAGCATTTCATATTCATATTTCAACTTTTAATGACCTGAAGAAAGTGTTACTTCAGGAATACTTCAGTATGTCATGTAGTTCAGATCTCTGTGCTCACATAAAATGAGATCTAATCTATTCATCTAATCTATTCAAGGAGCATGATGGTCTGTTTCTGTCTTACTCTCAGGAATTTCTAGATAACGCAAAATTTATTGATTTTAGATGACTGCATGTCTGTTAATCCTTACATTGTCATTTCCATCTTACTCAAATAATGTGAAGCCTTTTTAACCTTAAACCTTCTTTCTTTGACCACTATAAATTATAATAAATTATCTCATAAGTTATTACAAAGTGAGGATCATCTTCTACACAAAATACCTTAACACTTTTTGCCTTGCATGCTTTTCTTAAGTTTTTATTTTAATTCCAGTTAGTTAACATACAGTGTTATATTAGCTTCGGGTGCATAATAAAGTCAAGAGTTCTATACATCACCTGGTGCTCCTCACAAAGACATTCCTTAATCCCCATTACAATTTAATCCAATCCCCAACAATCCTTCCCTCTGGTAACATCAGATTGCTCTCTGTAATAAAGAGTCTGGGTTTTTTTTGCTTTGTCTTTCCTTCTCTCCCTCTTTCTCTCTCATTTTTTACCCCTTTACTCTTTGTTTTCTTATTTCCACATATAAGTGAAATCATATGACATTTGTCTCTGGCTTATCTCACTTAGCATTATACTCTCTAGCTCCATCCATGTTGTTGTAAATGACAAGAGTTCACTCTTTTTATGGCTGAATTATGTGTGTGTGTATATATACACATACAGATATACAATTATATGTGTATATATATATGTATAAACATATACACACACACACATACCCCACATCTTTATCCATTCATCTATTGATGGATGCACACTTACGCTGCTTCCATATCCTGGCTATTGTAAATAATACCACTATAAACCTAGAGGTGTGTATATCCCTTTGAATTAGTGTTCTTGTATTCTTTGGATAAATACCCAGTAGTGCAACTGCTGGATCATAGAATAGTTCTATTTTTAACTTTTTGAGGACTCTCCATACTGTTTTCCACAGTGCTATACATCAGTTTGCATTCCCACTAACAGCACAAATACTCTTCAGTGTTCTGGTTTTCTCATCTTTACATTATTACTTTTTATTAGTTACCTTCCCCTCTCAATTTTCTTTTAAATTGTGAAGATTAACTGAAACAATTTTTCATAAAAGCTAACTTATAAAATTACAACCTATCTGTAAGATTATTTAACTGTTTTTGAAAATAAAATTGAATTAAATAATTAATTAATATTTGGGTTACTTCTCAAAATTTAATAGTGTGAGGTATTTTGCTACCTATATAATTACTGCTCTTTTTTATAATCTCCAAGAATACCAACTCTGGCCCAATTTCATCCTGGTACCAGGCTATGTTTGCTCTTGATACAAGATATGCTAGATTTTGTTCTCACATTCATTCTCTTAGTCATCAAATTCAACACTCAACTCTACTATGTTTATAGCACTGCTACACACTGTAATATTTTATAACTATCTCTAATATTATTTCATCTATAAATCAGACTAACATTATTTTTTAAAAAACTATGGCAACAAAGTTTATACTTGGCATATTTCTCATGGTCATCTCTAAGGCTCCATGATGCTCTGCTATTTCTATTTGGGCAATATGACTCACTAGTCAGTCTGTACTCTAGGGAGTACAGAGCAGAATCCAAGAATGAGACTCTGTATGTTAAAATAATTAGAAGAACAGGGAATAAAACTTCTTAAGCACTAACTATATGTATGAAAACATGCTAGGTAGTTTGCATGTGTTATCTCATTTAATTATTAAAATAATGCCACAATGTATAATTGGAAAAACTGAAGTAAAACAACTTATCCAGGGTCACAAAGCTACCAAATGGCAAGTCTGGGATTAGAACTCTGATCAATCTGACTGAGCAATATTTGCTCCGGGGTCCACTGTAGATAGCCCATCACCCAATGCAGGCATGTAGTTCTATAACATTCAGTCTTTAAATAAACATGTGCAATGACCACAAGTTTTCAGGCAGCTAAATAAACTATGACAAAATATGTTCTGGTTTAACCTTAAATCAGTCTACTTATAATTTCTATCCACTGAAGCAAATTCTATCTTCCAAAAGTTTATCTAACTAATGTTCAGAGCATTATCATTTTGCCTTTTAAATTATATTTTGTTCATATGGGCAACTCTTCCAGCAGATGAAGATCTGTTTAGTTCTTTCATCTAATATATTGGTAATTCCTTCCAACTGCAGGTTTTAATACTGTTTCTATGTTCATCACTGTGGATAAAAATTTTAAAAAGGACATGGCCTACAATACGGTATAAGATCCCTCCCAAAATAATGTGCCTATTTACCAACAATCTAAGTATGATACTTTCACCACTAAGAGGACTCATAACTTCATTATCTATTGTCTAGCCAGTATTTTTCACTCTATATAATTTGTTCATGAGAGAAAATGGAACAGACTCAAATTTCTACAGCATTGCCTCATACACCAGTGTCATAGAGAGCTGAGTTTAGTTCATACAACATGTGCTTTGTGGACATGGACTGATTCTTGGTGATAACAGCTCCTTTTTTATTATTATTATTATTTATTTATTTGACAGAGAGAGAGATCACAAGTAGGCAGAGAGGCAGGCAGAGAGAGAGAGAGAGAGGGAAGCAGGCCCCCCGCTGAGCAGAGAGCCCGACGTGGGACTCGATCCCAGGACCCTGAGATCATGACCTGAGCCAAAGGCAGCGGCTTAACCCACTGAGCCACCCAGGTGCCCCATAACAGCTCCTTCCTAAGACTATGTATCATCCACATTTTTTTAATAAAAATATCACATATCAAAATGGAGCAATTCTGTAACATAGTTGTGTTCCTAGAAATGTCAGGGGAGCTGGGACATTTTCTGCTGCTAATCAACAACAGCACCTAGAGTACAGGGTACAAATTGGCTACCGGCAGACTAACAATCTCTAGCCCATGAACATATATTTTTTTTTTGGTCAACACCCCCTGGTTTAATTGAATAAGTTGCCAACTTCTAAATCTGAGATAATTCACTTAAAAATCTGGATGTCTTGCTCCTCTTAAAAGTCAAAAGAACTGGCAATACTGGTCACACATGTTTCACTCTGTAACAAGTACCCAGAGCTGAGTAATGGCTTCTGTCTTTAGATATGGCATGTCCTACTTGGATCACCACATTAATACCAATTTCTAATTATCAGACATTTAACCTATACATCTCATTTGAATCCCTTCCTAGTCCCTTTAAGTAACTGAATTCCAATCCTTGATATGGAGCAACTACACAACAGGAAGTCTGGCTCATTCTTTTATATGACAAAGAAAATGGTTTGGAGTACACAAAGTCATCAATAACTCAAATATTTTAACAAGATTCCATTGTAAACTTTAAAGACAAAATGTGTAGCAAAATAACATATATATTATAAATGCTATAGATTTATAAAATATAAATTATATAAGCTTACATCTCTGGGTAAGAAATGTTATTCTCATGTTTTTATTTTTGTGGCTTTTTAGATAATTTTCAAACAATATTTGTTCAAAGCTATTTCTAACATATAAGCCCTTAAACTGATTAAGTATCAAGAAGTTAAAATATTTTTTCACTAAACTTTATAGACCAAAAGACAGTCAAAATTTGTTTTCTTACAACCAACCGCAAAAATTCTAGAAAGGTAAAAAAATGAACTCAACATACCATAATGACTTAATTTATTTTACTTGAATCTTATAAAACTGAAAGTGTCATTTCTTTAACAAAGAATAACTGTGACTCTTATAGTCTTGCAAAATATATAAATGTAAAACATTAAGACCATCTGTTTTTTAAAAAGGCAAGATATTCTTCAAAGTTTAGTTGTAAGACTATTTTCTTAATTTTTTGTAAAGACATAGGGCAAAACACAGAGTACATATAAAGTCATGAATCCATTTTGTGGCAGTAAGAAGACTTCCCCCACACTTGTGCTTCCACTATAGAGCTGATAAAACTTTTACATTTGAAAGTCAAAGGTTAAATAAAGGAAAGGAAATGTTTTTTGTCAAATAGTCAGGTAACCACTAACAGTCTAAGTGATCAGCAGGAACCTTAACTTATAGTAATCAAATAAAACTAAGGAAACTGCCTTTCCGTAGAAAAACGTCTAATGTCTAGAGGCTGTTTTTCTGTCTGGAAAATTGACACAAAATGTGTAAAATTGAAACATTCTGCTTCTAAGGGATTTGCCCAAAGGAAGAGTGTGAAAGCTTCAAGTTTGGTATGAGTTAAAGGGGGGGAGGAGCGGGAGGAGACTACAAAGGCCCTAAACATCAATCTGTCTTCCTTATTAGGGTATTTCATTTTGAACCCCTGGCAACAATTTTATAGTTCTAAAATTATGTTAATCAAATTAGGGTTAAAAAGTTATTTCTTGCATTTTTGTTAGTCTGTGAAAGCAATTCTAAATACAAACAATGGCAAGATTTAAATTAGTAATATCTCAGAATATTTTTGAACCCTTGTTAAACTATATCCTTGCTAAGGATAAACATGTCATGGAAAGAGCTAAAGCATACAACCATATCTGAAAATTCAAAATTAAACATCAACTTTTTCTACCTGATTTTACCTTATATTAAAAATTTTAACCATCCTTAAATGTATCTCATTTTCATTATGACTATCTTTAAGGAGCTGAAATATTTTAAACTGTTCAGTATCAACAAAACTCAAAAGAATTTATATTTTTCATTTGAAACTTAGATCATTAAAATACAAACACTAGAAGGTAATATAAATAAAAAGTTTTTTGTTAAGATACATTCGATCACATTAAAACAAATTAAAGTCTTTAGCAGCATATTATAAAGACAACAAGAGAAATATCAATTTCTTTTTTTTATAAAGATTTTTATTTATTTATTTGACAGACAGAGATCACAAGTAGGCAGAGAGGCAGGCAGAAAGAGAGAGAGAGGAGGAAGCAGGCTCCCTGCTTGAGCAGAGAGCCCAATGAGGGGCTCGATCCCAGGACCCTGAGATCATGACCCGAGCCGAAGGCAGAGGGTTTAACCCACAGAGCCACCCAGGTTCCCCGAAATATCAATTTCTATCTAAGAATATCAAATCATTTAATGAGAATGACCCCTAAATAATCAATCAAGTATTATCTCACAGTAGAAAACCTAAGAATATTGTAAGTCTCAACATCAATGCACTAATTTTGCACAAGAGACAGCTTCATGGACAAACTATCAAGATTTTTCATATTCAAAAGTCATAATATATTCCACCTGAAGATATAAGTAACTAATTTTAAAAACTAAAACCAAAAAGGAAATCATCTTTGTGCTAAATCTCCACTTTCAAGGAAAGAGAAAAATGAAATGACCAACTGTCCAACTGAGCATGTGCAGAAACTCTCAGCACTTAGATGGGATACTAGGAAAGCCATAGCCCTTTTTCCAATTTATAAACTGCTTTACATGCATTCATTTATTTAGAAATTGTGACTAAAGACTTCAGTTAATTATTTAGTTTGCTATCCAATAGAAAGATTTGTAAATGTATCTAAACAATTCTTACAGAAATGACAAGAGTGAAACACCAAAAAGTAAATAACAATTACATGTTAAAAATACAAGTCCTTTATTTTCTTTTTTAAACTTCTCTAGATCATCTAGATTTTCCTGAATAAAATATATTACTTTTGTTATCAGAAAAACATGGTTAAAGACATATATTTGTGTCTTGCTTATGCAAGTATTTTGTCAATTTTCTGAAATTTTACCGCTAAAAAAGGCTAAACTCAAGACACCTTAGAATTAACACTGAATTCTAAGACCAGGATATTTACACAAAACTGAATGCAAATATTACTCCAAAGCTTTGGGCAGCCACCAGTTAATACTCAGACTACCAATATAGGTGATTCTCTCATACAACCCTGCAAGCAGCACAGCCCTTAATTAAAACACACACACACACACACACACACACACCCCTCTAGCCTTCAAACGAAGTGGATTGCCCTAACCAATTCTATGAATTAGTTCAGTAGGTAATTCTTCTACCTTTCTTCCCTACTCACCTCAGAAGATTACTAGTTAAATTCTACATCTTGGTTTTATATTGAAATGAAACAAATTTTCTTCTATACATCTTAAGGAGACAATGAAATTAAATGGGCATTGTTGAAGAGAAACAAATAATAAGAAATAAATTATAGATGTAGTAGCATTTCTCCTACCAACTCACAAAGCATTTCCACTATGTTAAATATTTTGTGTTGAAATTACAGAAAAACACTAATCTCAGGATCCAAGATGGTAACAGGAAAGTCATTTCACAAGCAATACTTTTCTCTCTTCCCAAGGTCATTCTTTCACACACTATGTATGACTCCAAATTTCAAGGGCACCGGATGAAATGACCCTTCCCATTCTTAATTCTGCTATACCACAATGATCAACTGACTGCTTCGGAAGTGCCTATAATAAAATACACTAGTAAAATAATCTCTTATGCTGCAAACAGACTACATATTTTATCTGACAAAAGGTGATCTGGTTAAATTCCCATGGAGTTTTAATATGCTATTTATCGAACATCTGAGACTTTTAGAACAGGGAAAAAATTGATTAAAATGACTCATTCATTGCAAAAAAAAAATGGATAAATGCTGAAGTATACAAAGTAAAAAAAAAAAATTGGAGATCTATCCTTCTAGTCTTTTTTATAAGTATATACACTCATATATTAACCATAAATCTTTCTTATTGTTAGCTACTTGTAAAACAGATACATTTACATACATATATGAATTGTTCTTTACAATATAAGAACATACCATAAATGTTACTTTGACACATTTCATCACTTCACAATATACCATAAACATTTCTCTGAGTTAGAGTCTGATGAGTATATAATTTTCCCCAACAGATAAATAATATTCCATTCTGTTTGTCATCCTTTTATTAATTTATTTATTTTTTCAACAAATACCTATTAAGAATTCATTATGTGCCAGGCACTATTGTAGGCACTGGGAAAATAATCCATCAGTTAAAAAAAAAAAAAAAAGAACATTCTGGCAGGGGTAGGGGGAGCTGCCAGGGGAGACTGGGGAATGTACCATAATACACATAATCAATTTCTATTGAAGGACATTTATATCCCATTATTCTGCTATTATAAACCATACCATAATAAATAACTGTGTTCACACTTTATTGCTCACTACTGGGAATATTCCTGATATTTAAAATTCTAGAACTATAAATAACTGAGCCAAGGAGTATAAGATTTTATAAATCTGATAGATATTATTAAATTTCTCTTCTAAAGGTTATGTCATTTTATAGTCCCCCACATAGCATATGACATGTCTGTTTCCCCACAGGCTTATTTTTTAAAATTTCATTTCTTACAATCTTAATGTATTTATTTTCTTCACCTTTAGTAAGGCTGAGCATCATTCACAGGTATATATGCTATTTAAATTCCCTCTGTGAATGTATTACTCAGATGTTTTTTCTTATTCTTCCACTGGGTTCTGTCACATTAACTTGTAGCTACTTATTATGTATTATAGCTATTAACTCGCTGTTACCATGGTTGTAAATAAATTCCTACCAGTTAATTATTAGTATTTTTAATTTCCTTACTATATTGGTCATCAAACAAAATGTTTCATCATAATACAGGCAAAGATGTCAATCTTTTTGGCCTCAAGATTCAATGGTAGCATATAAAGGCACTTATAACTACAGTAATTTTTATTTTTACTTATTTATTTTTTAGTGGGGGGAGGGGCATAGGGAGAGAGAGAGAATCCCAAGCAGGCTCCATGTCTAGTGTGGAGCCTGACTCCGGGCTCAATCTCACAACCCTGAGATCATGACCAGAGCTGAAATCAAGAGTCAAGTGCTCAACTGACTGAACGACCCAGGCACCCCTACAGTAATTTTTAAAAACCAACAATACATTTGAAGTTTCTTTCAACAATTGTAAAATTAAATCTAAAGTGGGGGAGACCTGGTCTAGTTCACAGACAAACCAGGACCCAAAACACCATTATTCACCTTAATGATAGCACTTAAGACATTTGTTAAAATTATTTTCACAGAAACACATTCATTACAGCTTAAAAATAGGTATTTTCCTATCTATAACAGCTTTCTTAGTAAGTTGCTGAATTCCACTACATTTTCTCTTTCACTATTAAAATTAAATAGTTCTCTGATTTTACTGGCTATTCCCTAAATTGGCTATTCTCAATACAGTACACTGCTTTTCAGGACAAAGATTATGTTATCCCTTTAAAATCACGAGATGGCAATCTTTTAAAAATTTCCTAATAAAAATTAAGCTGGAGAAGAGAATTTTCTCAATTTAAGACTCTTTGTTTTTTTCATAAAGCTTTGTTACCTATTTCTTATCTATCAGAAAGCACTGTCACATGACAAAAACAAATATAAAAGGAACTTTTTTAAAAAAAGATAAAATAACCAATAATGCATACTGTGAAAAGTTTTCCTTATTGGCATATATGATTTTACTTTTTTTATTACATTTATGTAACATAACTTTATTTTCTGGAGGTAAAACCATTCCTAATTCAAAGAGTACTATGACACTCTGGTGTTTTTCCACATACACAAGTTTGATAACAATAACTTGATTACTGTAACTGTTTTAGAATCTGTTTCCTACAAATTAATGATCACTGCTTTGGAGAAATGAACACTATACCAGTCTTTCAGGAATTTAACAAATAGCTACAGTTCATTCTTTATGTAAATATTTTTAATTAATGCAGGCTTTCCTAAATTTAAACAGAAATCTCTAATAATATTTATTCTCTAAGCATATTTATAGGGATTATTCTGAACATTTAATGACTATTTGCTGATTTTTTAAAGATTTTATTTGTTTATTTATTTAAACATTTAGTGACTATTTAGTCACTGAACATTTAGTGACTATTTGCTGATTTTTTAAAGATTTTATTTGTTTATTTATTTGAGAGACAGAGCACGCATGGCAGGGGCAGAGGGAGAGGGACAGGGAGAGAGGATATCAAGCAGACTCCGCGCTGAGTGCAGAACCCAACATGGGGCTCCATCTAACAACCTGTGAGATCAAAACCCGAGCTGAAACTAAGAGTTGGACACTTAGCTGACTAAGCCACCCAGGCACCCCACTATTTGCTAATTATTAACAGGTTCAGTGTACTAAAAATATTTTAAAAGTTCAAAAGAAAGACAAAGGTTCATCCTCTTTAATTATGACTACCAGGAACTCATTTTGGAGGCAGTAAAGTAAAATTGTAAAGTGCAGGTTCAAATATTACAGAAAACTGATGTCTATACTTCTTTTCAACTGGGTCAGCAAAAACAATAAGAGAAAAAGAAAGATAAAGAATTTGCATGTATGTGTGTGTGCACTCAGAGGGAGACGAAGGAGAGAGAGAAGCAGGTTAACAATTGTGAATCTAGGTGATGTATACACAAGAGTTTACTGTAGTAAACTTGAAACTTTTCTGTAAACTTGACTTTTTCAATGAAAAGATTTAAAAATTCATAGAGAAAAATCAGAAAGCACCTACAGCTTTGGTCTTTCTATTAGGACAAACCTGTCTTGGGCAGAGCAGATAAAGTTCTACTCCCCTTTAAGGCATAGCTTTTGAACCTTCAGCGTTCAACACAATGATAAATGGAGCTCTCCTTACCCATTTTCCACATGCCACTCCCACTTTCACTGCACAATCAACTGGCTTCAAATTATAAAAATCAACCTATAGTTTGAAGTATAATATTCTTCCAGATCAAACATAAGTTTTAAATACAATTATTATCCAAATGAAAGAGCTGTTGCCTAAAGAAAGAATGGAGGAACTTACACATTCTATTACTTATAAAGTAGTTAAGCATTTACTTTTAAATAAAGATTGAAGAAAATTCTCCAACTCCAACAAATGTTCTGGGTAAATTTATAACCTAAACCTCAAAGAATGATATGAATATAGCTAAACAGCAAATGAACATCAATTTTATACCAAAGTCTTCTTTATAACATTTTAATTATTAAATTAAATGTTACTTCTTTTCCTACAAACATTTCTACAGAAGCTAGCTTGACCAATATCCATATTATAATCATGCTATAGGATACTATTTTTATGGAATATATCTGGATTTCTGATTCATCAAGACATAACAAAGGGAAGCTAATTTTTAGAATCCTTCCTTGTAAACAGTCAGCATCTCAAATCCTAGGTCTACAAAAAGGAGACACACTCTTCACTACCTACAGGGTCAAGGCAAATGATTGAAGTGGGTCAGGTAGGACTTGTGGCAAAGCAGTAAACTCATGACACAACTAAACACTCACTGCTTAGTTCCAGCATATTGTTTCTACTGGAAAGTGAAAGACCAGAGCCAGGAAATACTCCCATTTACCAAAAGAAATTAGAAACTTGAATTTTACACAAAATTTTTCACAAAAATTGATAAAGTTAGAAACATCTTTGGAAAATTTTTAAAACACCATATGGGGAAATAAAACATCTCTATTCATCATTTTTGTCCAGAATTACCAGGTTACAACCTTTGCCTTAAAGCAGTATTTCACTTCTGGGTCAGTAATAGAAAAGAGCATGCATTAGTTCAATGGATTTTTTTTGCAACTTGTTTAGTAGGTACAATATATATTATTTAAACTCACATCTTAATATCTAATTTTTCAAAAATAAACCCACAAAAACCAATCTTAAAAGAGCCAATTCTTTCAAGAAAAATTGTACTGTTACTGGTATATCTTTAAATTTAATTGATGTTCCATATAGATAATAAAGTTATTTTTCAATTTACTTGGATCTAGAGAAAACAAATAAGAAAAAAATATTATATGCACATTTTTAAGCATCCTAAGCATAACAAAGTATAAAAGAAAGGCACAATTAATGTATTATTCCTTTCAATTTTTTTTTTACTACAAATACTCACCTAAGGATGCACAAGCAAATTTTGCCTCCTGATGTGAGTCTGCAGAATCCAAATCTCTGTTTACTTTCAATGTCTGTCAGTACAAAGGTAAAATGCTGTCCGACTTGATTTTGAGATACTCTAAAATACAGCAATATTATATCAAACTTTAATGTTTTTTGTGTGTGTGAAAATTTTCTTAAAGGAAAACAAAGCAAGAATATATATTACATGCATCATTGGTCTGACCTTCTCAATCAGTTGGTTCTCAAACCTAGAACTATGTTATAAAACTCAAATGACCGTGAAATGTTTAAACTAAATCACGAGTCAAATGTCACATTAAGTTGCAGCCCCTTACAGGCTGAGGAATCATAAGGTATTTCATTGTTAAGTTTGTACATGCCTAAAGTACTTCTAAAATATTTCATAAATCTGAAAATACCATTACTGAGATTGTGGCAGTGAGAAGCAAGACATGATGACTGACCCTGCTCAACTCCAGCCTCTCTTGTTGTACTATTTTAAGACTGCTTAGACAGCAAACCAGGTTGCTTTAGTACCAATGGCAGCCATGACCACCTCTGTTTAATTGTTTCTTTGTTGACATTCTCACCCAGTAAAGTACCATAAAAATTACTATTGGCATTTTTGAGCATTCTTGTCTAGAGCTACCTATATACTGAGAACAATTTCCAAGCACAAAGAAAGAACAGTTTCCACAGAAAAGCTTACTATAAGGAATTTTAGCCAATTGTTGACCTAAGTATCATGTTATCCTACTATGCATAACACTGCAGCCTAACGTGCAATATAAACCATCACACCAAATCTTCATCACCATTTAAAATATATAAATACTTCTTGTTACTTGCTGTTAGACAACCGTAATTGAACAGCCACTTCCTGGTCCCAAGATAAAATACCCATGACACCTTAAGTTTGGTTCTGAAATAGCCACAGGTTTTAGGTAAAAAGAAGTAGGTTACTTTACTACCAGTGTGCCAATACTACAAATTGTTTTCAGTTGTCAGGAAATACAGCATTTCAAATGCCGACCATTTCACACATACACATTTAAGTGGACAACAGTTCTGAAAATTTTTTACAAACTTCAAAAAGAACCTCTAGTACCTGATCTGCCCCCTAGTGCCCAGTGTTCATAACATACCCTCGAAAGCTTTTCTTGCTGTATTTTATCTTTGCTAGTTACTTGTAAATTGCAACTTTAACATGCACAAACTGATTCTCCAGAAAGGAGGTCAAACAAGGGGTATCATTCATCAGCAATACTTATAGTATCAATTAGCCTCATTCAGAAAGCATTATCTTTAACTCTGTAAAATATCAGATTTTTATTAATCTTTAGCAAAATATTTTCCAAAAATCAATTTTCTTTTAAAACCCCTCATACCATACTCTTAAAAAAACTGGTAATAGGGTGTGAGAATTGCATGAAAAACAATAAATGATCTATTTTTATGCTCAAAGATCTATATATTCTGTGAAATTCCAACTACACACAGGTAATACTCTATTCATTCAGTATTTGTTCAGTAAAATACAAACATAATGAGATTTTCAAAACTGCTGGGAGGATTTCCCTGCAGCCTTCCATAATATTGCACTATTTCTATACAGCTATTCTTGGGAGACAACTAGCCATGAGTTTTACAATATCACACAGATGGTCTTTTCAATTAGGGTGAAGTGAGATAGAAACCAGGATATATACATCTAATTTTAAAAGACACAATTCTAAGGCTCTGATTAAAGACATAGTAATATTTTTTTTTCTGCAGGTGCTTACAATATGTACCTGAAGAGCAAAAGGAAAAAATGAAACCTTAAAACTTCTAACGGGCCATAGCAGAGAAAACAAAAGATATAATAATGCAAAAAAGGCTTCTTCCTTTCAAATATTATTTAATTTTGAAACTCTAGTCCTTTTTTTGTTGTTAAAAGCAGTGAAGAGAACATACATTTCTTTTATTAAAAAACACATCAAACAATTTTAAAGTGCTCACTAAAATGAGCTGATGTTACTTTGAATGACAGCTTATACTGTACCTTTCAATGTCAAAGGGGAAACAGAACTTGGGTACACTCTGTAGTACTTCCTGCAAATGCAAATTAAAAAAAGCTTTAGAATATTTTAAAAGATGCACTCAAAACTTTTCTTCAGACCTTTTCTAGAGGGAAAAAAAGTTTTGTTTTGTTTTTTTTTCCTTAAGAAAACCAGCACAGGTTCCTAGACTAAAATAATTGATTATTAAAAAGGAATTAAGTTGGTGCTTTGGCAGATTGCACTGACAATGCCACGGAAGCCCCAGGAGGGAAAGGCCTGGCCTGAAGGGTATTAACACCCTTCACATCCCCGCTGGGATTCCCTTCAACAAGGCCATATGGATTTTACAAGAAGCACCGCACCATATGGGTAAGCTACGTCTGCTGCTACTTGTACCACAGACTAGCCACAGGGACTTCTGACAGATCCTGGCTCAAAAATATAAATGTTGTTTCAATTAAAATGCAGGCAGAGAAAAGGGAATGAAGTTGGCAGCAGCGTGAATTACTGAGAGGTATAACAACCCTACATGTCCCATAGTAAAACGGTTAAAAAAAAAAAAAAAACACTTTCTATAGCTAAAGAAACACATTTATATGTTTCAACTCTTGGTAAATTCAATGACAGTAACATTAAGTTTACCTCAAATAACATTCTTTAAAAAAGAAATGTGCATCTAAAACTAAGCCTTTAAATTTAAAACAACACAGCTTCTGCGCACTTTCATTTATGAATTGCCTAACATGAAAATCAGTGTTTTAATTAAGCATAGAAAATAACCTGCGGTGATTTTATGCAGTCATTATAAAATAATTTTATAAGCTTTTAGAAATCATACACATTATAATCATAACAAAATATGAATAACTGTCAGATACTTGACAAAAAATAGAAAAAGATTTATTTTGTTATACATGAAAAACAATTAAAAATTAACTCTGATTATAAAGTTAAGCTCAGAATTGAAGATAACATCATATAAGTTCAAAGTCAGGTGATTTTACAAGACAAAGAGATTTATGAGAATGTTTCCTATTATAAAGAAAAAAGAACAAATATCTTAATATAGTAGTCACTCCCAACAAAAATACTATCTTCTTTACCAACAAAATTTACATCCAGAGAAATCATTTAATACCTGCATATTTAATCTCTCTACAGAAACTAGTACTGAGTGTTTGAAAGTAGAATTTTTCACATTCTTTTAAAATGTAGACTGCAAAAAGGTATTAATTGATAATAAAACATTA
Organism: Meles meles; assembly: GCF_922984935.1. Classification (NCBI taxonomy): domain Eukaryota; kingdom Metazoa; phylum Chordata; class Mammalia; order Carnivora; family Mustelidae; genus Meles; species Meles meles. The sequence continues at coordinate 32,617,778 of NC_060082.1, read as the reverse complement.
TAAAATTCCAATGCCAATACCTAAGAGAGCTTTGAGAGCCTTAAGACATTGAAACAGAAAGAAAAGCAGCATGTAAAAAAGCAATCCTTCTATCTTAGGGCAAGGTACACTGCTCATTTAAAAATATAAGCATTTTTAGAAAAGGCTGTTTTACTATTGAAAAAATTCTGTTAAATGTTATTAAAAGAGCCATTAAACTTGAAAGAATTTAAATTACTGAAACGGAAAACAGTTTATTACAAATAAGAACATTTCATTTGTCCATTGCTAATCTGTATCTTGTGCTACAAAAAGTGAAGCCATTTACCATATTTACTACACATATGAACACTATTTCAATATCCCTCCCGTGCAAAGTTGTTCATATAATTTTTGTAACAACAGATACATATTCAAAACTCACTGTCTACTTCTAAATATACCCAAATTGGTAATATATTTCACATCAATTTTAAGACTCAGATTAAGAAGAATGTTTCCCATAGTTGCTCAATCTTTCACACCCTCCCCCTCCCTTCTTCCACAAGCAACACACATGCACACACTTCTGCAAAACAGCCTCAGCTCGCTTCCCAACTGGCAGAAGCATCCCTCAGGGGACAAGTCTTTAAACCTCCGCACTCTTTAAAATTCAACCAGCCAGCAGGTCTATAGACTAGTGTATAAACAGTATAGACAAAAAAATCCTCTCTCAGCTTATGTCAGTGACAAAGCAGCTCAGCAGTTGACTGTTTCTCCCCTGACAGTATAAGCTGGGTTTACACAGATCAATAGCTGAAAGTCCTACCTAGCTCTCAGGGCTCGGGTTTTCTTCCTTAATTACAGGTGCTATTCAAACTGAAGTTAAAAAAGAAAAGAGAGAGAGAGAGGTTGAAGGGAGGAATAAGATACATGCAAAAAAGGTTTTGTTTTTTTTTTATTCTTTTAACAATAATGTTAATTGAAAACTGTACTTTTATATGTATTGGAAGTGTTCCGAAAGGCTGATGTTTCCATCATAAAGTGTTTCTGATACCACACACACATGCACACTAGATGGGGATCCATAGGTTATGTGAAAGGTTTAAGATAAAACTCTTCAAAAGTTATGTTTTTATTTTCTTCAGACTTTTGTTTCTAGGAAATACCTAATTTCCTCAGCCAAGAGAAATTATTTGAATTTTCCAAATCATCTTAATTCTCTAAAATATTTTATTTTTATACAAAACAACACTCTAAAACATCAAATATTAAAAATAGTAATAACAAAAGGAATGAAATAGAATATACAATTATGAATAGCAAAATACAAAGGGCATAACACATATATATATGCATTTACCCTAAAAACAACACATCTACCAGCATAGAAATGACTAGAAATAAGGACTGATTAAAATTTATAAACTGGGTTTTTCTTTTTGGCACTATATCCCAGATCCGTATTAATAAGCATTATGGTCAAATTGATCTCATAAGAGAGAAGAGAGCAAACTGCTAGTGTTAGAGGGGTTTATTAACTCCTTATCCCATGAGGCTATTGTTCGGCATTACAAATTGACCAAATAAGAAGGAAAAAAACATTTAAGAAACTACTTTTTGAAAAAAACTAAAATATGCAGCGTTTACCTCCTAATTGAAGTTCATTAATTACAAAGATCTTAGAATTTCTCAAAGAAAAGTCTAAAATGAAATGAGATATGTTATTGTTGACACCAGTAATTGTTTTTCCTCTTTCTCAACTACTTCTTCCCCTATGCTATATTGAAACACTAATGTTCTCTAGGGTTCCATATACTGCTCTCTTCCATGCTGATAAATGCATCTGCCTACGCATTTTGTTTACATCCACAGTTTCAACTACAACTACCAATCTCTAAGTCTTATAGTCTAGATATTTCTGACTCCAGGATTATATATCTAACTACTCTCTAGTATCAATTTCTAAATGTTCCCTATACACCTCAAATTCAAAATTCAAATTCAGAAAAAACTGAAACAATTGTTTTAGTTGTAGTCCTTATCACCTAGAACAGCAGCACCATCTACCCAGTTACCCAAACCAAAACATGATAGCTGTCTAGACCCCTCCCTTTTCTTAACTTCCATATATAATCAGTCACTCATCAAGCCCTCTTAATTCAATTCCATAACTATCTCACTCCAGAAGTTCTCAATGGGAGGGCAGGAAGAATTGGAAGGACGATAAGAAGCCCTTGGGAGGGCTTTTCAAATCACTTTTGATCACCTACGCTATAGACCCATAAGGGTCTTGACTCTTAGTTCCAATACCACCCATAATTAAGGAATAAGACAAACTGTAACTAAGAAATATACTAACTGTTAAATTAAAGAATAAGACTAGTATTAAGGGTGCTTAATATGTAAGGAATAGTTACTCTCTCGCTGCAAAAAGTGACAAGATTTGTTCAGGGATTGTTTAATTCAACATCCTCTTTAAGGACTCCAGAAACTCCCGTCCTTCTTTCTGCTTTGCCATCCTGCATTTGTTGGATTTGTCCTCAGCTACCTATACTCATGGTCACAGAAAAAAGCTGCCAGAGTTCAGCACACCAAGACACAGCAGCATCCAGTGAAAGAAGCAGATCTTTCTGTTATCTCTTTTTAACAGTGAGGAAATCTTTCCCAGAAGTGCCTCCCCACCAAGAGCTAACTTTCCCAATATATGTAATTAGCCCGAAGGTCAGAGCCACTCCTAATCGTTGGCAAGGGAAATGGTTATCTGTGCTTAGCCTTCGACTAGTTAGAGGAAAAGTCAAAATTCAAACCTATTCGTTTTCTGCTAACCATGATGCACGTAATTTTATATAAAGAAGCTGAAGTACCATACTTTCTTAAGATTCCTCAAAATAATTTTAATCGGATAATTAAATTTATACCAAAGTTCTCAAGAAAAATATAATATTACATAAGAACAGTTTTCAAATATCCATCATTTTATTCATTTCAGTAACAAGGGGGCCATTTGTCAATTCTAATCTGATTTTTCACAAAGGGCATCGATTTCTAAAAAGGTGATTACTTCACTTTGAATATTATCTCCCCAAATATGTGAAAAATAATTAATACTATGAACTCCAAGAAACATGTACTAAGCTGCTTAGTCACAAGCAAGCTGCACAGTACAGAACTGAGATTCCCACACTGTGTACTGAGATCTTTTGGGCAGCTCAGCAAACTCACATGGGCACTGCAAGATGGTTTAAATTTTCAAGGGAAATACAGCTATACTGATAGGGTGATTAAATCAGATGGCATTTTATTAAAAGAATTACATTAATATGGTAAGCTATACATCTAGCCTCTATAGACATCATCTTCTCATTTTTTTTTAAAGAAGTATTTTTTTTAAACTAAGAGAATTGATTTTAAACTTAAAACTAAAGAATAACTATCAGAATAACTGAGCCCACTGTGTCATTTTTCTTTTGGTATTTATTTTTATGTACTATTTCAATTAGAAATAAACTTATTTTTTGTCATTCCTCCTTAAATTAGGGAAAGCATTGTAAGTCTGTGATTTCTTTTTTTTATTTTTTTAAAATATTTTATTTATTTATTTGACAGAGAGAGAGGTCACAAGTAGGCAGAGAGGCAGGCAGAGAGAAGGAGAAACAGGCTCCCCACTGAGCAGAGAGCCTCATGCGGGGCTCGATCCCAGGACCCTGAGATCATGACCCGAGCCGAAGGCAGAGGCTTAAACCACTGAGCCACCCAGGCGCCCCAAGTCTGTGATTTCTGACACTAAAACTATTTAATAATTTTTTTTAAAGATTTTATTTATTTATTTGACAGAGAGAGATCACAAGTAGGCAGAGAGGCAGGCAGAGAGAGAGAGGAGGAAGCAGGCTCCCCGCGGAGCAGAGAGCCGGATGCAGGGCTCGATCCCAGGACCCTGAGATCATGACCTGAGCCGAAGGCAGCGGCTTAATCCACTGAGCCACCCAGGCGCCCCGACACTAAAACTATTTAGACTTTGAACCCTAATCAAATTATTTTTCACTTTTAAAAATTAAAAATGAATTTTTATTGTTGGAAGATTTAAATAACTGCCAAAAAGCAAATATATTCTGCCATAAAAAGAACTGTGCTGTTGAAACATAAATTTTAAGGATTTGGGTTCTCTGTGTATCAGTCTTAGAAGGATGAGGAGACCTCTGTGGTCTGCAGTTACTTTAGTTTAACCTACTGCCAATGACAAAGCCTAGATTTGAGCAGGGCGGAGTGACATTATAAGAAATATGTATATTCACAATTATATAGGTGGTTTGCTTAGCCAATAAGATATATTTCCCTCATTAATTCAAAAGAAACATTTAAAAGCCATGAAAGAAAATTATATATTTATATGCAAATGAGTTTCCAAAGTTTCTTTTTCAAAAATTCTACTAAATACTGCCTTCAAATTTTTACCCCTAGGTTAACTTTAAGTTCTAACTGAGAATCGGAATAACAATTAATCAACTCTATCAAGGAAAAGCCATTTAGGAACACTCCCTTTGTTTTCTAATAACCATATAACCCTCCCACTGTTTTCAGATTAATACCTCCTTGCTTTATTCACCCTATTTTAACTAATAACATTTTCTAGATCAAAGGAAATACATAATAAGATAGAATACGGCCTATAAAATTTTGCATTTAGAAATACTAAGGTATTTAAAATTGAATGTCAATCATTTAAATCAAGATAAGTAGAATGAAGATAAGTAGGAAAATACTTCAATTTTTAGGGAAAAAAAACAAGTTTCACCTCAGTGAACCAAGAGGTTACCATGACTTCACCCTGCAACTAGATGTTGTGTAGAATGAAGGAAATATGATTCCTGATTTTCAGAACAAGGGAGACTTAACATTAGATCCACTACAAAATAGATGCATGCATATACACACACACATACACACACACGCACACACACAGGCGCACACACCTACATAAGCACACACATATTAGATGGAAAATCACAGTGGTCAAGTTCACAATGCTCTGGAGTCAACAGTTAATATAAAAATTCTGGCTCTGTGAGGTATTGGCTATGTGCTCCATTATCTCACCCAGAAAAATGAGCAAAAACTATTATCTATCTTGTAAAACTGAGGATTTTATGTAGGGATTTATATGAGGATTACAGGAGGAATCCACACAAATGATTAGACAATGTTAGGCATAAAAATCTCCTAACAGGGGCACCTGGGTGGCTCAGTGGGTTAAAGCCTCTGCCTTCAGCTCAGGTCATGGTCCCAGAGTCCTGGGATCGAGCCCCGCATCGGGCTCTCTGCTTGACAGGGAGCCTGCTTCTCCTCTCTCCCTGCCTGCCTCTCTGCCACTCGTGATCTTTGTCTGTCAAATAAATAAATAAAATCTTAAAAAAAAAAAAAAAATCTCCTAACAACCGTTGGCTCTTTTATTATTTAGTTACTTGTTTTAAATTCTCAAACATCATATGCAATTCCAATGAACATATTTATTTACATAATAAATATTTACTGAATAACTCAAACATTAAAGGTCCTATGTTCAATGACCTATGCCAAAACATTAGCATCCTGAGACATAAACTGATGAAAAATATCATACTGAATAATTTATCTGCCTTCTTTGAAAATTTTTAATATATTTAATATAGTTGTATATGGATATAGATATACATGTAGATATAGATTTGAACATATTCTACTAGTTCTATTTAACCAAACACAATAAAAGCAGACTCTTTTAACTCTGCAAAGTTATACCATATGCATATCTCATGATCCAATACGTGTAGGAACTTACTTTGAGCTGTCATATTAGATACTTGTTTTTGAATTAAAACGATCTTCTAAGAATTGTGCCAACAGACATTTTTCATTTAAGGAGGATTTATTAATAAAATTCCTTTTTCATGTATTTATTTATCAAAACACATAATAAAGATTAATTACCAATTCTAGGTAAGGTACTGACCAACTTGAGGAACAAAACTATCTCCTGCTTTCTTCTACAACCTCAAACTAAGCCTTCCTTAACTCTCCTGGCAAAGATATTGTTAAAGTTACCTTAGAAAACATATCCTCTCTTTCTCTCACTGCCCTGTAAGTGTTACATTTCTTTGTTCTTTGTAATCTTGATTTTATATTTTTCCTCAGTCAAAGGTTGTCAAACTCTTGATTCATATTTTTTCTGTTATTCTTCATATCTGGGCCATGCACAGATAATCCTTCTGTCACGATATGCATGACATATTCTCCACTCACTGTGTAGGGTACACATTAGAGAACTTATTTTTGTGTTACAAATGACAAATAGAGATATGATATGTTCCAGAGCAGTAAATTATAATTATCCTTTCTTTCTGGTCCTGCATTGAACATAGTTCAGAAGTATGCCTGAACTGCTAATCTTCCCCAGATAGTGAATCTTGTGTTACACCAGACGGGAATCTTGTTGTTTGTCTGATGCTTTTAAGAATGGAGTCTTTTAAAGCATGAATCAGGGACTGTACACTTTAAAGTGTTTGAAAAATATACCGTTAGATGAGTATTATATTCCAGGAGCAAGGGTATATTTATTATTTCTCTATGCCTTGAAAGCCCTTGGAATCTGTAAAATCATCTAGCAAAATGCAAATTATAGTATATCTTAAAAGTCTGGAAAAATTTTAATTGTCTATTTAACTATTTGGAGGCTTTGTTTGGAAGAATTAACTTATAAGTACACAATTATAAAATACAACCTGTTATATGAAGCCTATTTATTTAAAGGGTATAAGGTCTACAGTACTTAAATATTGATAAACTCAATGTGAATTTATTTATATCAATTATCAATATATTTATGTGTATTTATTTACCAAACATTTAATGTGTGAACACTATAATACAGTAAGAGCATTGTCAGGAAACCTAGAAGAACCAGGAAACCTAGAAGACGTAAGATACGTAAGCCAAATTTAGGAAGAGTGCTTCTGGAAGAGTGCAGTAAAAGTCCCAATGGAAGAAATCCCATCTAAGTAGAGAAATGAAGGGAAAATGAGAAATTGACCAGGTTGTCGAATGGGAAGAGAGAGAAAGAGAAGATGTAAGAATGGTCTTCCCTCATAGGAAAGAAAATATTCAAAAGTCTGGAAATGAGAAAGAACAAGTACAAAGTCTGGAAGAATGATAAGGGAATGCAGCTTGAAAAATAAGCAAGGAACTGAATACATAAGGTCTTCAAGCTACCTAATAAGTTTGGACTTGACGCAAAGAGTAGGGAAACCATTCCACCTGGTTTGCCCACAGCACTTCACATACGAAAATGATCAATAGGGGCGCCTGGGTGGCTCAGTGGATTAAGCCGCTGCCTTCGGCTCAGGTCATGATCTCAGGGTCCTGGGATTGAGCCCCACATCGGGCTCTCTGCTCCGCGGGGAGCCTGCTTCCTCCTCTCTCTCTCTGCCTGCCTCTCTGCCTACTTGTGATCTCTCTCTGTCAAATAAATAAATAAAATCTTTAAAAAAAAAAAAGAAAAGAAAATGATCAATAGCATCCCTTTTTACTCTCAAAGGTATTCAAGTTATAATTTATTATAATAGAAATCAGAACAGTGGTAACTTGGGGCTGTGAGGTGGGTTAGGGGACACAATGAGTAACCAAAAAGCAGCAAGAAGGAGCTTCCTAGAGTGGTTATAAAGTCTGTATCTTTAAAGGAACGTGGGTAACACAGGTGTATGCATCTGTCAAAACTCATTTCGTTGTACACTTGAGACCTGCATTGTACCATATATAAATTTTCATTCAAAAAAAAAAAAAAAACCTAATAAATAAGTCTCTCAGTTTGTACAATAAATCATGGTTCACCCTACCTAAAAGGAATACGGAAGTTTTGAAGGGTTTAAAACAAAGAAGGGACCCAACTGGCCTTGAATTTTAGAGCTATCACTGTGGGTGGTTATACTAGCCAGAACAAATTTTAAAAGGACAAGATTGAAGACGGGAAGTCTTCTGCAATAATCAAGGGGACTGGTGGTAGCCTGAAGTAAAACTGGAATGCAGAGAAGGGAACAAAATTAAGTTTGCTGTATGTATATACACTGAACTTAATTTTAATATATTTTAATATAGAATAAAATACATATTTTATAATTTTAGTTTATATTTTATACTTATATATCATTTATGTTTTATATATAATTTTATACATATTTCAGAACTGTCACAGAACTGACAAAATTCAAACTCCAATCTATACTATAAAAAATATATGAAGCCTTTATTTAATGTAAGAAATAAAGTTCTGAAGTCTCATGCTATCACTCTGCTTCATTGTCAAATCATGAAATAAGTTCATCATTCCATCTTCAAATACACTAGGGTGCCATACTCAGATACACCACACACACACACACACACGGCAGTTGTCTTGTACTCTTACCCTTTACAAAAGGACCAAATTAAGGAAAATACTCAGTGGTCAGGAATAAGGCTTAAAGATCACCTACCATGCACTCCTCCTAAGCACCAGCATCTCCAAAAGGAATCTCAGAATGTAATCAAAACACGGAACCAATGCTACATCCACATTCTCCTCCTAAATATTCTTCTACTGCCGGCTTAGAGACCTGTAAACTGCCTTCTCTTCAGTGGTACCTTAAGATCTGGTCTCTGATAACCCTCGATCCCAAAATAATCGATGCAGATTCATACTCTTCCAGCACACCAGATCAACTGTCATTATTCCATATATACCAGCTGATAATAAATATTGGTGAAGCAAGAGACAATAATGTAGACAGGACCTATGAAAAATATCTAGGACAAACTTCCCTCTCTCACATCCCATTACCCCTTTTTTCTCAAATCATGCCGGTGTAGGAATGACAATCAAGAAGACTTTCAACATTCCTGAAACTGAGTCTTCCTAGAATATTGTCTTTTTTCAACCCAGACCCTGCCATCTGTTTCTCATTCTTTCCACTTATCTTAAAGAGGGAAGCACACTTTACCATCGCTGTCCAAAGCTAAACCTTCCACTTAGTTGTGATTCAGCCTCAGCTGAACCACCATTAGAGCCTGTACATTAGTATCATAGTTCATATGGTATTGCATTATGATTATAATAACTTTTAATTTTATAATAATAAAATATACAATATATTTTAATATATATACTATACATATATGGGGGTAAAGATGGAGACATCAGGATGTAGCTGGATAAACTGGTGCTCTAGAGAGAGAACCAAGCTTAGATAAAGACAAAGAAAGGGAATGGCACTGATGAAAACAGCTATGACTTTTATTCTCCAACATTATGAACGATCAGTGTTATTCTTCATATTTTTATACTCCCCTCAATAAATACTCTATTATAATATCCCCAGATTATAAAATCAGTAAATTTTCTCATACAATGATAAAAACATATCTTTGCTCTCCTAATGATTTGTTTCAAGATATAGGTTATAGAGTGTTTAACCACTTCCAATATTATAATGAACATATGTCATTCATCAGTAACCAGAGATCAATGAAGTTAATAGCAAACAAACAAGAAAGTCTTATTGGTTACAATTGGCATGATAAATGGAAACAAATGAATGTCTAAAATCTTTGGGGGTTTAGTCAACTTTGTAGTTCCTCTCATGCCTAACCAGTGCCTGGTACATTACTAATGCTCTGAAAAAAATTTGTTGAACTCATGTAAGATTACTGTTTTAGCATCAGCAGAATAAATTTGCTTTGGTAGACAGTTCAAGGAAATGTGATTTAAAAGTGTGCATGTTCTCTTATTTCATCACTTTCCTAAATCAATCAATCAATCAGTCAATCAATCATTGCTGGGGTGCATGGGTAGCTGACTTGGATAAATGTCTTGACTCTCAGCTCAATTCTTGATCTCAGCTTAGGTCTTGATCTCAGGGTTGCAAGTTCAAGCCCCATGAATAATAGTAATAACAATAATTACTATTATTATAATTATAATAATAGCCTACTCAATGTCAGGTTCTGACCTAAGCACTTTAAATCTATTACCTCATTTAATCCTCACAACAACTTCTGTTTTGTTTCCTTTTATATGTGGAAAAAAAACAAAAAGAAGAAGTCAAAGAGACTAAGTATCTTGACCAAAGTCCCACAGCTAGCAAACATTAGAGTCAGGACTTAAACTCATAGGCTAAAGCTTCTAACCATTACCCTCCACCCTATGTATCTTTTTTTCACTTTGTTTTCATGAAGGTTCCAACACATAATCAGCAGATGCCTAAATTTGATGCCCACTTGGTCTCTACATGGTGGATATTTCCCATGTTTATGAAGAGTTAAAATTATACAATTAATAATTTAAAACTAAAGTTCAATCTGGTATATGAAAAATATAAAAGGGGCCAAGACATGAAGGAATCATGAGAAGAAACATGAGATAGTATGTAATTACAAATGTGAGTCTTACCTTCCCTAAGTTGTTCTAGTCCCTGAAATTAACTTTCAAGGCAAAAAAAAAAAAAAAAAAAAAAAAAAAAAAATGCTGCTTATGTCTATGCTTGTTTATTTATTACTACTGAGAATATTGGATTTACAATAAACTAACACCTAACTCCTTTCAAATAACAGGCTTATAAATAAGGGCTTAAGTTGATTCTCACAGAGGAATAAAATATCAAGTAACTAAGTTTCAAGCACAATATTTAAAATCTGAAACAAAATCATGTATCACATATCAGAACAAGGACCATACCAGAAGAAGTAAACAATACTAGAGTAACAAAAGCAGGATGAGGTTAAACAAGGGAGGGGGTTAGGGTTGAAAGAGTATTTATTTATCTTGGGCTCAAGAATGAAGATTTATAGATAGGTCAAATCTGTCTGTATATGGTGGTCAGATGGACAAGGAAAACTGAAGGTCAGATAGTGAACACCCTGGGTTCACTTATACATTTAGCAATTCTATTCAATGAAATCTGCTAGACATTTTTATTCCTTTCAATATAAAGCAAGAACTAAAGTACTTAGTAATTAATATAAAGTGCTATTCAGATACAGCCATCTAAAAATCAAGATGCCTGGAGCTCTGACGTTTTAACAGATATTTTTTAGGTTATCTTAAATTACCCAAGATTTTTCTTTTATAAAAAACGTACATGCCCATAATTTTTACTATGCCAGACTACAATTAAAATTGAAGTCATAGTGGGTTTTTCTGAATGAATATTTCTTGAAATTCTAAATAGAAATACTGTGAACTATTATTTTGCAAACTTATTCTACCACACCCATTATAGAACATGCATCTCTTGGAATAAGAATTTAGTTCACACTCTCTGCTGATGTAATCCTTGGCCTCTTGCTGAGATTATAAGGTGCCAATTTTGGTTTTAGTTCTTGTAATGCAGAAAACTCTTTCTATGAGAAATTGAACTGTGAACACTGGTTCTTTTCACACACAGAAAGCCACCAAACAGGCCTCACCAAATAGCAATGAGTTTTGATCACTCCTAGTCTAGTCCACTTTGGCATAAACGACCTTAAAGAGAAAACACAATTTCCTGAATCTCTTGTAAATGGTTTTGTTCAATAAACCAGAAACTACATGTTGTCATTTGATAAACTTTCTCAATTAAGAAGTAATAATTCTCTTGAATGAATTATCTCATACCTTCTACATATTCCTTACAATATGTTACTGTATTGGAATATATGGAGACCAAGAATAATTATAAAAACAGGAGTGGTTTATTTGTAAAAGACTACTAAAATAAACTCTGCAAAGTTAGTTTCAACCTTTGGTCAGCTAAAAAGTAGATCTAAAATTGGGGTGCCTGGGTGGCTCAGTGGATTAAAGTCTCTGCCTTCGGCTCAGGTCATGATCTCAGGGTCCTGGGATTGAGCCCCGCATCGAGCCCTGCATCAAGCCCCACATCAGGCTCTCCGCTCAGCGGGGAGCCTGCTTCCTCCTCCTATCTCTGCCTGCCTCTCTGCTTACTTGTGATCTCTGTCTGTCAAATAAATAAATAAATCTTTAAAAAAAAAAAAAGTAGATCTAAAATAGTTCTCTTTCACTGAAAATTCAGCAAGTCTCTGTCACTTCTCAGAGTTGATTCTTCTCAGCGTGGTGCTACCAGTGATCTCCAATTTCTTCATCTAATAGCCTTTCTTCCAGTCTTTATCTTATTTGACTTTTCTATAACGTATCATGTTTCTTTTATTCATATAATGTACATTTATTCAGTATCTACCATGCATGAGACACTTGGGATTAGATGAAAGTAATCCTCCCTGTGATCTGAGGAAGCTCAGTTTTTCCCTAATCACACCTGCTTAGAAGTATCTTCCTGGAGTTGTCTGTGTCCACTTTATCTAGCTCTCCTCCCATCTCTGTCATTTCCTTTCCAGCTGCTTCACAACTCCTTCTCCACAAGCCTTCTCCATTTGGTGGTCCCAGTTCTTTCTGACTTTAGCCTTCACTTCTCGATGTGAAATCCAATCTCATTGCTAAACACAGTGGGTGAAAATCTGGGCACTCCAGCAAAAAATGAGAGGTTCAGAACCCAGGTCAGCTACTTAATAGCTATGTGAAAACATGTCATCATCCTCTCCTAAACTCCAGTCAGAAGTTTTCTATTACTTAGAAGACATCCCTACCATAATACCTGGCATATCCAAAATTGAAAACATCATTCCTCCTTCAAAATATGTTCTTCTCCCTAATGCCTTATTTCTATACTGTCATGTTAACTTTTTCCCAATTTAACTTTTTCCAAACTTTAGAATCGGGCAACAATTTTTCTTTCTCTACACACAAGCACATCAGAAACTAGTTAAAACTACATGGACCTCTTGTCTGCATTCACCAAGATGACCACTAGACTGCCTCATTGTCTTTTCTTGTCAAATAGGCTAAGGGTAAAGATATGTGTTACCACTTAATACTAGCTTACCCAGATAAACAGCAATGTTATCCCTTGTCTAGAAGAAATACATATGCATAAACTGGTAACTATGTATCTGAATAATAATTTATAGAATAAGCAGTAATTAATATTTTAACATAATATTTACCATCACAATTAGTTAAAATACTTAATTTTTAACAACCATCAAGTTAATTTTTGAAATTAAATCTATTTAAAGACAAATCTTTAATCAAGTGTTATGTGCTACTTGAAGCATTTCTATGAAATATCATACCTAACATTACCTCTTTAAGATTTAAAAAGTCTAACATATGCAAAGTCAATTAAAATGCACATAATTTATCTTACCCAAAGTGAAAATATATCTAATAAATAGTACTATTCATCTGGCCTCTTTTAGCTCTCCCTTAACATACAAATGCATTCCTTTTCCCCAAAACATAGCAGCTGGGAATGAAAGGAAAGATTTCAAATGATCATTTTCACATCATATTCCATCATCTTTTCATCAGTTTTTCCTAGCTTTTCTTTGAGCCCATTCTTTTACAAGAGGTCTCTTTTTAGATCAATCCATATTTCCATAATCCACACTGCTGTTTCCTCCTCTTCTCCCCAGGGTGGACTAACCCCCAAATCCAGAACTATGGCTTACAACTGTCATTAAGCCTTACAACAATAACAAGATAACAAAAGAACGGGTGGGGATGAGGCTAGCTCATACCATATGTTGATCAAGTTCAATACTTTCAGCTAATAGAGAATATTTTTCAAGCTTCAACATTTTAATAGTAAAATGTTTTTTACATCTACTTATTCTCCCCAGTTGTATTTTAGGCTTAAATTTTAAACATTAGTAAACAACCTGGCATTATTACTTTAAAAGAGCTTATCTATTAATAATGTACTGAAATGGGGTTGGAAAATAGAAGTAACCAAACAAAAATGTAAGCTGGCAACTTATGGTTAGTTACTGATTCTTGTAACCTACAAGCCTCACTCAACTTATACCAATTCCAAAAAAAGAAATTTCCCTCGAAGGTAATTTTTTAAAGCAGTATGCAGTTATAACAAGCAAGATTATTTGAAAATAACATATCCCATGTGAATTAATATTGACTTTATGTCAATTTTGAAGAATTTTAATTTTTCCATCAAGTAACATCTGAAAATATGTTACTTTTGTTTCCATCTTTTGTTTCATAGTTAACTAATCTTAAGTTCTTTTTTAACTAAAAATAAACAAAATTTGAAATGTAACAGTTTGAACTGGCAGACTTTCATGCTTCTATCTTATATATAAATACTTCTTTCTTCTCCTGACTTCCAAAGAACTACTTCTGATTCATCAGCCTATGTTAGATCACTTTGAACAAGCTATCTCAACTGTTTTCTCTCAAAGATTCAAAACCTCGTATAGAAGTAATTCCAAATTTATTTCGTCAAATGTTTACTGCACGATAAAAAGTAATTTGTTGTGAAACCACATTTATCTTTTTCAATCTGGATCATCTATCATTATTTAATTTCCGTAGATTGCTGAGTAACACCTGATGTGTCAGAACTGCTCTGAATCATTTGCACAGTTAGAATATAAAAATTTCACGGCCATCAAAAATAAACATAAAAACCTTATCTCTAAGAGTTCATTAAATAAAACTTGTTCACCTTTAAGCCAAAAAATACAGTCATTTCTTCAGGGGCTCAAATTTTATTACTTAAAATGTATACAGAAATACTCTTCAATAGGAGCTTGCTAGATTGCATAATTCTGTTTCCCAATAAATAGTTCAGCTATAAAGCAAAATTTCTAAAAGACCAAGATGGTTTTCCAAATTAGTTTCCCAGTTTGCAATAAAATTTTTAAACTTTCATGGTCGAAAATGTAAGATAAACATGCAGGTAAAATAAGAATGTGATCTCATTTCGTCTTGAGCTTTCTAACACTACATCTACAAAAGAAACAATCTTGTCTATATAAAGAAAGGTGGGAAGAGAAAAAGACCTAATTATGATGATTTTCTTAGATTTAATTTTAAGTACTTCCCCACATGCTTGTCACTTATTTATAAGGTTTTATTCTGATTCTTCTTCTTTAGACACAAGAATGCACAAGACAGCTAATGCTGTATCTACATCACAAATTAATAAGAAGTAATTGATATTTTAGGCTTATTTAGATAATTACTGATAAAATACTGACATATGAAACAAAGTATGCAGGCATGATATAATTCTCTTATATCAACCATCATATCTCTTTATAAAATTTGATTTAATTAAAAAATAAGAAATCAATTTGCCTTAGAAATATGTGTTTATATATAAAATACATGCTTATGGGGGAGTGAAATAAAAACTAGCCATCACACATCAAAAATTTGGGCAAGACATTTCATCCTTTCCATTTAGAAAAACACAGAATACAATTAGATTATTTTGTGTGTTCCTGATATAATCAACTGATAGTTAAAAATGATATAATCAACTCCAAATGAGCAAAAAAATCTAATTTTTAATATATCTGCAATAATTTAAACATTTATTTTGAATATATTAAGATTTAATAGATTATTACCAAATAATTTACATCTTCTTTATAACTGATGCAAGAAACAAAGTTACAAAATGTCCAGCTACCAGTCTACTGCAATTGCAAATCATAAGACTTTATATATTATTCTGACCAAATCCTTTTAAAATCATTAAAAGAAGAAATACAATTGACGCCTTGAACAATGCAGAGGTTTGACTCCCCCAAAACTTAACTACTAATAACCTACTATTTACTAGAAGGCTTACTGATAACATAAACAGTCAATTAACACATACTCTGTATGTCATATATATCATATACTGCATTTCTACAATAATACAAGCTAGAGAAAAGATTATTATTAAAAAATATAAGAAAGAGGAAATACATTTATAATACTGTACTGTATTTACTGGAAAATATCTGCATGTACGTGGACCTGTGCAGTTCAAACCCATGTTGTTCAAGGGTTACCTGTGTTTTCTGAAATGATGGATGTGTAAAAAGACTTTTTTTTAAATATAGAACAAGCATTCCTACACCATGCAGACCAACCATTACACATTATTTAACATGAAAAGAAAGCTATAGACAGTGTCGAGTATGTTTGTTTTGGAATCTGCCAACTAGCTGGCTACTTGCAGTTATAAAAGACCTATGAAGATATAGCTGAAGGTTAAGATTTGAAATCTTCTTCTGTTACTGTATATAATACATAGTTTCTTACTATTATCCACTCTTAGAACTGTAATCCAAAGTGTTTCCAGATAATTCCTCCAAAGATTTGCTTAGTGGAATTTTTATTATTGTTGTAATTTAAAATTACTATAAAAATATACGCTTTTCTCAAAGCATTTCTAAATGCATTTGTCTCACCTCGCATACTAGTTTGTCAATATATGCTGAATTTTAATTTTTTTTAATTGTTTTATTCTCCTATAGAAATGTAAGAAAGAGAAGAGGAACACACAAGTCAGGTACTCATGAATATAGTCAGGAACTACTAAACCTGCATGTTGCCTAACCTGTCTGCTACACCACATCTTGTCGTTCATATTTTGATGAATCCCTATTACACAACACCAGTCTGAAATCTTTCTTTTTTTTTTACTTAAAGATTTTATTTATTTATTTATTTAACAGACAGAGATCACAAGTAAGCAGAGAGGCAGGCACAGAGAGAGGAGGAAGCAGGCTCCCTGCTGAGCAGAGAGCCCAATGTGGAGCTCCATCCCAGGCCCCTGAGATCATGACCTGAGCTGAAGGCAGAGGCTTTAACCCACTGAGCCACCCAGGCACCCCATCTGAAATCTTTCTAAATGTAATACTCCATTGCACTCTTAAATACATTTATAGATTATCCTGTTCCTGTTTTTCTAGATTATCCTAGATTATCCTGTTCCTGTTTTTCTAAGAAGGTTAAGATAACCTATCATGAGTTTATTCAATTTCCCTTGGCTTCTCACTCATTCATCTAATCATTCGAAAATCATTTATTCAGATCTTATTATGTACCAGCCACTGTACTAGATATGGGAATTGAAAAATGAGAAAGTTCTGCCCCTTGAAACTTAAACACACACACACAGACACACACACACACGCACACACACAAACACACGGAGTAGAGGAGACTGAAATATCAAAAAGGAAATATAACTGTAGAATACAGAAATATACCCAAAAGGCTATGGAAGTATAGATAGGTTGCACTGGAGGTCAGGGAAGCCTTCAAAGACTAATTAATTTTCAAGCTAAGATTGACAATGGATGACAATGAAAGAAGAAAAAGAAAAACAGTAAGAACAGAAATGTCACACACAAAAATAAGAAATGGGGCCTGGGAAAAGCCAGGGCATGGTGTCAAGGAAATCTGATCATGTCCTCTCATTTGCTGAATGCCTACCCAAGTGCTTCATGTAGACCTTAATCTCTACAGTGAATCCGATGAATTAACTATCATGTCATTCACTACAGAGGATACTTGGTTCGTGGGAACAAAGCACAGAACGAACAAAATTCAAACTCCAATCTATACTATAAAAAATATATGAAGCCTTTATTTAATGTAAGAAATAAAGTTCTGAAGTCTCATGCTATCACTCTGCTTCATTGTCAAATCATGAAATAAGTTCATCATTCCATCTTCAAATACACTAGGGTGCCATACTCAGATACAGCACACACACACACACACACACACACACACACACACACACACGGCAGTTGTCTTGTACTCTTACCCTTTACAAAAGGACCAAATTAAGGAAAATACTCAGTGGTCAGGAATAAGGCTTAAAGATCACCTACCATGCACTCCTCCTAAGCACCAGCATCTCCAAAAGGAATCTCAGAATGTAATCAAAACACGGAACCAATGCTACATCCACATTCTCCTCCTAAATATTCTTCTACTGCCGGCTTAGAGACCTGTAAACTGCCTTCTCTTCAGTGGTACCTTAAGATCTGGTCTCTGATAACCCTCGATCCCAAAATAATCGATGCAGATTCATACTCTTCCAGCACACCAGATCAACTGTCATTATTCCATATATACCAGCTGATAATAAATATTGGTGAAGCAAGAGACAATAATGTAGACAGGACCTATGAAAAATATCTAGGACAAACTTCCCTCTCTCACATCCCATTACCCCTTTTTTCTCAAATCATGCCGGTGTAGGAATGACAATCAAGAAGACTTTCAACATTCCTGAAACTGAGTCTTCCTAGAATATTGTCTTTTTTCAACCCAGACCCTGCCATCTGTTTCTCATTCTTTCCACTTATCTTAAAGAGGGAAGCACACTTTACCATCGCTGTCCAAAGCTAAACCTTCCACTTAGTTGTGATTCAGTCTCAGCTGAACCACCATTAGAGCCTGTACATTAGTATCATAGTTCATATGGTATTGCATTATGATTAAGTTAATTTTGTCTCCCCTACTGGAATATGAGGTCATTCTGAGCTGAGAACTTCTTATATTTATCTTTATTCACCTAGTATTAGAAAAAATAATGCATAAGTATATTCAGGTAACATCTGTCATCTTGCTATATTCTTGCTATATTAGCGATCAATTTCTAGCTTCTACCTTCAGTCTTTCTAAAACTTTTAAAGTGGCTCCTTTTTTGTTTTTAAAGATTTTATTTATTTATTTATTTGACAGAGAGAGAGAGAGAGACAGCCATAGAGGGAACACAAGCAGGGGGAGTGGGAGAGGGACAAGCAGGCTTCCTGCTGAGTAGGGAGCCCAACGCGGGGCTCGATCCCAGGACCCCAGGACCATGACCTGAGTCAAAGGCAGATCCTCAAGGACTGAGTCATCCAGGTGCGCCTAATGTGGCTTCTTGCTATTCTATATAAACATGGCTTTTCCTCCTCAAGCCTTTTAATTCTAGAAGGTACCAGAAGTATACTACATATTGCCACCACCAAGAAAATTAGTCAAACTTCCTAATTCTTCTTCCTCGCTAACTGCTAAACTCTTAAGCTTGTTTAAATATGTGACGTCTTCCTTCCCAGAATTCCCACACTGTATTTTTAGTAACTTTCATGGCATTTACTATACCTGGACTTCTGTTGGAATTGTATGCAGAAATATTGTAAAAACATGAAACAACCATTTACTCCTACATCCCCCATTTATAGAGGAGAAAACTGAAATTAAGAGAGAAAAAAATGTTTTCTTTAACTCATACACACAAGTTAATCTTCTATCAAGAAAACAGAATGGGGGTGCCTGGGTGGCTCAGTAGGTTAAAGCCCCTGCCTTTGGCTCAGGTCATGATCCCAGGGTCCTGAGATTGAGCCCCACAGTGGGCTCTCTGCTCAGCAGGGAGCCTGCTTCCTCTTCTCTCTCTCTCTCTCTCTCTGCCTGCCTCTCTGCCTATTTGAGATCTCTGTCTGTCAAATAAATAAATAAAACCTTAAAAAAAAAAAAAAAGAAAACAGAATGATAGTTCATTCACTTTTGATTCCCAGCCCAATCTTCCTTTGACTAATAAGCTTCCTAGCAGGTAAGGAGGATACAGCTTTTGTTTACAACCTTACATTGCCAGACCAGCCAGTATCTTGCAAAAAAAAAAAAAAGAAGAAGAAGAAGAAGAAGTATTATATAAATAATTTCAAGACAGTTTTAGTTAATGCTAAGTGCCTAGGTTAAGTTCATTTATTCAGTATTTGGCAAAATTTTTCACCTAAGAAAAACAACCAGAAACGTAACTAAAAAGGTTAAAAGGCCTCCCAAATTAAGCATTACTTGTAACAATCTATTTTTCAGCTTCCTACATATCTGTATAATCTGATCACGATATATAGCATACCTAAAAACACCACCAGATTTTTGGTATTTGTGAAATCTATCGTGTCTATAATTCAGAGGCCTTTCCTCTTATTGAATCACTGTGAACTATTTCCCTAACTCTGAAGAGTACCAGTAGATTATAAAGCCTCATAAATTAAAGAAACTCCTGCACAGATGTTTACAGCAGTTTTATCCATCACTGCCAAAACTTGGAAGCAACCAAGACGTCCTTCAGCAGGTAAACAGACAAACTGAGGTATATACACACAAGGGAAAATTATTCAGCACTTGAAAGAAATGAGCTATCAAGCCATGAAAAGACATGGAGGAACTTTATATACATATTACTAAATGAAAGAAGCCAATCTGAAAGGCCACATATTTTATGATTCCAATTGTATGACATTCTGGCAATGCAAAACCATGGAGACAGCAAAAAGATGAGTGGTTGCTAGGGGTGGGAATGGCAGGGAGAGATGAATACTCAGAGCAGAGAGAATTCTTAGGGTAGTCACAATATCTGTAGGATATTATAATGATGAATATATGTCATTATACATTTGCCCAAACCCATGGAATGTGCAACACCAAGAGTGAACCCGAAGGTAACTACAGACTTTGGGACATTTATATGTCAATGTATGCTCACCCTTGGCAAAAAGAATGCACTATTCTGGTGAGTGAGGCTGAAAATGGGGGAGGCTGTGCATGTAGGGTAGCAGGGGGCATATGGGATATCTCTGCACCCCCTCTCAATTTTGTCATGAACCATAAACTTCTCTAAAAAGTCTTTAAAAAATTTTTAATAAAGAAGCTCTGTTCTGAATGGTTTATAGAGAGGTATGTACATAAAGTGAATATCCCTAAAACTCCTATAAAATAAGGAAACTGAATTTCTAAAATTTCAAATGAGCTAGACCTCAAAAAAAATTCTTAGGGAATTCCAATTTGCGTAATTAAGGTAGATGAGCATATTCATCTAAGTTTATCATTGTGGTTTAATAAATATAGCTGTGTTCTCTGATTTATCAATGTTAAATAAAATACAAGGATAGACTGGTTCTACTTGGGCTTGTTTTTCCAAACTTATGCAGGTGTACTGAACAAACAGGCTAAGATGGTATGTTTAAGGTTATAAAAAAATGTTTAATTTCTATTTAATTGAATCATTATTCTGGTAAACTTACTTCAATAATAATTATATTTTGTTATATATCTGCTTAAACATAATTATATTTTGTTACATATGTGCTTAAACAGAATTTCTGAAATCTTAAAATATTAAACTGATATTAAATTGAGTTAATTAATGTATAATTATTGGGTACCCAGGTAATTTCTAAGATTACTAAAATATTGATGACTAAGCATAATTAAAAAGTCCATGTGCTTCTTATTTTTGTATGCTATAAAATGGTTATGTCTTTGGGTCATTTTAACAAAGTGCTCATTTTCTCCACTTCACAAAAGTGTTCATGGTATGTAGATGGTTTCAGAAAGTTGTATTACCGGTATTCATGAGTTCTGGTGGTCTTCTAAAATACTTGTGCATGCCAGAAAGTTCTCAGTTATCCACCCCTCAGAGTTTCTCTTTCTTTGAAACAGAAGTTAGTAACTTAGATTAAAAGTTGTAATTGAACCTATACCCCTGGGGATAAAAATACATTATATGTTTATAAAAAAATAAGAAATAAATAAAAAAAAATTAAAATCTAAAATAAAAAAGCTGTAATTGACTGGTTAATACTACAATAGGAACAACAGCACTGGATAAATATAATGGTGTATATACTTTTATTTTCAAAGAATAGTTTTGTCCTAAAAACAGCAATTCTTGGACTTTTTTTAAAAAATCTTTGTGTTCCTGGAAGTTATTAAGGATGCTGAAGAGCTACTGTTTATATAATCATGTATTATTGAATACTGAAACTTATTGCATTAGAAATTAAAACTGATAAATTCTTGTTAAAGATTGTATTTACTTATTTGACAGAGAGATAGAGAGAAAGCACAAGTAGGCAGAGCAGCAGACAGAGAAAGAGGAAGAACCAGGGTCTCCATTGAGCAAGTAGCCCAATGCAGGGCCCGATCCCACCACCCTGGGATCATGACCTGAGCCAAAGGCAGCTGCTTAACCTACTGAGCCACCCAGGTGCCCCAAAACTGATAAATTTTTAACAGATACATGAATACATTTGAGAACAGCAATCATGGATGCACTACATGTTAAGACAACATAAACATGGTGATGACAATGATGAAATTAGTGTGGCCTTGCACATCTCTGAAATATGTCAAAAAATGTCAGTTTTGCTTTTAAATATGAGAGGGCATAATGAAACAAAACTTGCAATAATGTAACTTTTGTCTGTCTTTTTTGATAACACCTGACTCTGAAAAGAAGCTATGAAAATTGTTAAAATTCACTCAGCTTTGATGGGTTTGTTTCCTTGGATTATTGATTAATGCCTTTGTCTACAATGTAAAAAGTTATTCTTAACCTCTGTGTGTTTCTGAAATAACTGAAATTCTGTGTGTTAACAGAATAATTTCTGCACTTAATACTGAGTTCACTATGTTATGTCTTTTATTATTTAAGGGGAGAAAATGTTTTTTAAAAAGTTCATTTATGAAAGAACTATTCAATAGTGTTCCTGAACATATTTATTTTAAATATTTCATTGTCACCTTGATTAAACATATAACCATATAACCAAATGTTAATCTTACTCAAACATTCAGATCTTCTAAAAACTTTAAATTTTGCCTTCCCAAGCTCAGACTCTGAATATAGAAAAAGTCAAAAACTTCCATGATATGTTTTTATAACTAAAATTATCTTGGAGATTTCCTAGCAGTTCCTTGAAAAACACAGAGATATTTTTCTCTTACCTTATAAAATCAGATGCTAGAAATCATTTGGTTTGTTTGATATGTTATTATTATAAAAGCTATACACAAAAAGCTGGAAAATGAGAAGAGATGCTCAGCCCGCCTTAGGGTAAACTTGTGTATGTGTAAATTTTATGAATATGAATATGAGTATTTCAGAAATCATATGCCATATAGGAAGTCCCTAGAAATACCCCAATGCCCTTGCTGTCCACATTATGTTTTATTCTCCAGAAAGACAACGATCAAATCTCTTATGAAATAGTTGTTAGGTTTCTTATATTTATTAGAGTCCTGGGCAGTACTTTGCCCAATGATATTAGACAACAATAATATAATATTGCCAGTTATAATTTGTCATTATTTAAAATGTTTACTTGGTCATAACCTTTACCTCTTTATTTTAAATCCCTGGCATTTTATAGGACAGTGGTTCTCAACTGGGTATGCACATCAGACTTACCCATAAAGTTCTACAAAAATGTATTTGTCTAGGCCCTACTCCAGACATCCTCAATCTCTTTACTTGATATTCTTGGTATATTCTTGCTATATTATGTCTTAGGATTATTGTATGCCGTATCTGAAGATTTTCCTCAAATTTTCTCAAATTTTATTCGCCCACTTTTATAAATCAGATATAACTTCAAATCCTTTGAAAACAGTGTTGGGAGCGTGGGTGGCTCAACTGGTCAAACACTGGCCCTCAGCTCGGGTCATGATCTCAGAGTCCTGGAACAAGTCCCGCTATCGAGCTCCCTGCTCATTGGGGAACCTGCTTCTCCCTCTCCCTCTGCCACTCCTCCTGCTTGTGCTCTCTCTCTCCCTGTCAAATAAATAAACTCTTTAAAAAATAAAAGAAGAAGAAGAAGAAGAAAGAAAGAAAGAAAATAGTCGTACTCCTTGCTTTTTTGAGACATTTTCTCTAACACCTTTTTGAGCAGCTTCATTATTTTCTTCATACAACAGAAACAATCAAATTTTCTTTTTCATATTTTATTTTTATTATGAACCCTCACCAGACCTTTCACATTTGCTTTTGCGTTTTGTTTTGTTTTTTCTTTTTTCGTTTTGTTTTGGTTTGGTTAGGTTTGGCTTTTTAGCAAACTATAACTGACGGACAATGTTGTATTTGTTTCAGGTATTCAACATAGTGAATTGACAATTCAATACATTATGTAATGCTCACCATAAGCAGTGCAATTATCATCTGTCACCATACTTTAATACAATATTATTGCCCATTTCCTTTATCTGTACTTTTCATCCCTATGATTATTTATCTTGTAACTGGAAGGCTGTACCTCTTAATCTCCTTCACCTATTTTGCTCATCCTCTCCAGACCTTTCACATTTGAAAATTATCGGTAATAAATTAACCAGAACCATTAAGCCTCTATCATCTACAGTAGTTTAGTTTTATTTCTGATGACTGCCTGAAGGCTCTGCTATAACCTACAGGTCAGAGTTTGTGTTTTCAACAAAGCCAGTCAGTCTCAGAGCCTTGCATAAAGGTTGTAGCAGATATTTCAAAATTACTGACACTTCAAAGAATAGAGGACTGGGGACATCTTCTGAAGTGACATCACTTAGATAACTTTCAGTCCATTCCAGTGGACTAAGGCCAAACTTCCAAGACTCATTTTAGTCAAGAAGCAGAAAGCTTCATGAGAGGGTTAAGGTAAAATCCAGCAAAACAATAATGAATTGCATTGTATTAAATAATAATGAGAGAAATTTCACTGCTTAAAATATTACTGATGCTGTTTTAATGATCTATTTTTTGGACGTATAAGGAAGCCCTCCCTCCTCTTCCTACACTGTCTGTGACCTACAACAATTTAGTAAACTCTGCTTATATAAACTGAAATTTTTTAAATCACATCTTACTCCTACTGATTCCCTCCATCCCTGAATTCAGAAACTCAGTTACTAAGTCCCTTCATTTTTTCATACCAATACTGTTTTTTGAACAAATTCGATAAATCTGTCTTTCATTTTACCAACATATAACTGGAATATTGATTGCACAACCATCGTCTTAAAGTGTCATTTTTTAGAAAGATGCTTGTTTATCAGCCATGCCAAGGCACTTTTAAGGAACAAAGGTTAGCTATACTTATGGAGCCTACAAAGTCATCCCAGATAAAGTGGCCTATGCCTGGCTCCCAGGGTCTAAACTTAAACGTGTTAAAGAGGGTCCCTTCCTCACAGAACAGGAATCTTAGCAAATTTTATGAATCTTGAGAAGAGTTAACCAAAGTTATAGGCAGTATACATAAAATCTGGGAAAGACATTTGCGTGGACCTAGTGTCCTAGCCTTGGGGTAATAAATAAGAGAAGTTTGAAAAATCTAATCTGAAATTCCTTACGAAAACTTTCTCAGAAAAAAACTTAGTTTTGTAGACATAGCAATTGTTCTACACTACATGGTTCTAGGTGTGTAAAGTAAATTCATGGAGGCTTGTAGAGTAAGTTAACTCCCTTGCGGCACCCAGGTAAATACTCAGGCCAAACCTTTAGGGACATGATTTATTTTGTTTTCTAGAATAATCTTTCTTTAAAATTATTATACTTGTCAAAGGAATAAGAAGACTATAGGAAAAAATTGTAAAAGATTGAACTGAACCAAAAGATTACTGGTTGTTTTCATTGGGAAATAAGCCATTCCCTAATACACTCTTCCAGGGGCTCTGAGACTTTCATTGTCTTGAAGCTATTTTACAACTCTGTAAATGGTAGCAATGCAAATAATATTTGTCCACAGACATATCTCATAGAGGGACAACTGACTGCCCTCCTCCCTCACCCCTCCCCATGTGGACAAAGCCACTTCTGTGTCCATTTGTAAATTTATTACAGCATCCCCGATTTATCTATACAATTCTGCTACTTTGAGCTCTCCTTTGAATAAGATGCAACATTTTACTCACACCCTCATCAACTAATGAGTTTTTAAAAACTTCAAAATTAAATGTTACATTTGCATTAAAGTCATGATTATTCTTCTTTTAAAAATTATTCTTTAATACTAGTCTCAGAGACATTTAGTCTAGTAGGATAAATAGAAAATAAGGAAAATGACAGATCTAATAAGTGGCATAATTTGGGAAGCACAAAATGCCCAGGGAACCCCAGGAGGTGCATTCATTCTAGACCTATGACATCAAGAAAAGGCTTCTTGGAGGAAATGACCTCTAAGCCAAGACTAGAAAGACAGGCAAAAGGGAGCAAGAAGATTAGCATTTCAGACAGAAAGACTCACATGTTCAAAGACAGAAGATAAGTAAATGGTACAGAAGAGAAAATAATGTTCACTACAAAATATAGACCATTTCTTAACTGGAGAATGGAAAGGGACACAGAGAAAGAGGAGGTTAAAGATGTAAACAAAAGACTTGAAACAAGGAGCCTGATCACTTTGAGAAGTTGAGCCTTGTCTTAAAGCCATCAATGGAGAGCAGTGAGTTTAAATGAGTCTTCAGGACTAGAAGTTCCAGTCAGTGTCTGGCTTGGAATAATGGCTCATTACTTATTAATTGTGTGACTTTTGCCATGTAAATTAAGTACTTTGTAGTTCTGTTTCTTTATCTGTAAAATGCGAACTCTAGTAGTCCCTTCACTTCCTAGAGGCATTATTAGGATTCAATGAGCTAATACAGGCAAAGTACCTGGAAAGTACCTAGCATATCAAGGAACTAATGACAGTAGTGATAGGAGTAGCAGTATTTGTGTTTTAGAGAGATCATTCCATTGTCTTTTAGATCATTTTAGCTACACTGTGGAGGATAAATTAAATAGGCAGAAAAACAGAAGAGTTAGGAAAATACCAATTAAGGAAAGGATCCTAGAACTAAAGAGAAGTGGAGAGACTGACAAGACATAAAAGAGGCACAAGAATTAGGATTTGAGGACAGATTGGGAATAGCAGTTGCTTGAGGAACAGAGAAGTAAAAAATAAATGCTCAAGAAGCTTATGTGGGAACATTCACTGAAATAAGACACCCAAGAACAACTACTCCAGGTTACTCAGGTAACATGGCAGGCACACTAATACAAAAATGAGTCTGGATCGCAAAAAGAGGAATGCTTCAAAATATCACAGCAGATAAAACATTTCATTTGCGTTATGGACAGAGTACATCAGAGAAATGGGAAAAGGGTATCTGAGACAAACGGATGGCCCAGAAGCATGAAAAGACTGCAGTTTGTGTGAAAATAGGAAAAGTACTCAAGACTGAAGGTAAATAGGATGTATGACCTGGGGTAAGGTCTTCATAATCTTCTTTCCTATCCAAATGACCTCTTGGCCATTACTAGAAGATCATGGCTCCACGGTCCTGTGACTTCTGCTGATAGCCATCCTGATAAAAAGAAATCTTAAACATGGTTTAAGATCTTCATGAAAAAAAACTAATTAAAATGTAACAGTTTTGCCAGTTAAACAGCAGATATCCACTAGAGTCATCAACTGATGACACAGAAATTTCAGAAAAGTCAGAAAGCACACATTAGAGAAGAATTTTTACATATTACTACCCCTTATGCCATTAAATTATAAATCTTCCTAAAGTTCTATAAAGTAGTAAAATTCTCAAACTTGTTATTCACCTATAAAAATGATATTCTACATAAGGCAATTTTATCTATGCCTCATAATAAATTGGTAAACATTCACGGCCTTGCAATATTTTAACAAAACTATTGGTTCCCTCTTACGGAGTGTTTTTCACATGCCAGGCATGGTGCTGAGTGCTTTACAGACTTGACCTCATTTAATTCTCACTGTATTCTGTCAGATCAGTAAAATCAGTCCCATTTTGCAAATGAGTAACTAAGAGAGATTAAGTCCCTATCTAAAACAACACTTCACACAATCTATAAATACAGAACCAGTATTCAAACACACATCTGTTTGATTCCAACATTTATAAGATTTTATTTCTGACCCCTCTCTAAAAGTGTACTTTTCTCACAAAGATTGACTCCTCTCACTCAAGAAACACAGAGAAACCATGGCCCAAAGTGGGCATGCTATATGCAAGCAGCAAAGCTATAGAAACATGAACTATGAAAATGGCAAGCAGAGAGTTGGGGGTGGGATCAAGCGTTCTGAAAAACAGCCTCAAGTCATTAAGTATAAATGTGAACAACAGAGAACTAACGGCAAGGGAGAGATCATCTTGATAGCAGCAAAAAAACAAAATTACTCCTTTTATACAGAGGCTGTGAACCTCTCACAACTGTGTGAAGGGATACTGTGAGGATCAGTGGCATGGATGGGAAGACTTGGTCTGCATTAATCTTCTCAGCCAGAGACAGCCCTCAATGTATTTGCAAAACATAAACCTGACATCAGCTCAGTGTGTTTAGCAATCCTCAAATTCGCTCCCAGCTTTGTATTTCCTCAGGCTGTAACACTTCTCCATTCTTCTCCAATCCCCAAAGTCCCATCCACCACCTATACAAAGATAATTCAACATTTCTTGTTGTGACAAAAATCAAATTCATCCTCTTGTCACTGTTCCTCTCTACCCTATGCCCCACAGAGCACCTCTGCATGCAACCTCTTTCCTCCTTCCCCCTTACACTCATCTTCGTTTTCACTCCTAATGTAACCAACCCTTTCAGATCCTTCTGATGCCCTGAGCTGAACTACTGCAATAGCCATATAATTTCCATGTTTCCAGTTTCTCCCACAACAAATCTGTATGGAAATCTCTTCCCGACTACTAACACACATATTTTGCTAGACCACACTCTCCTCAAGTTCATCTGAAGGACCAACTCTTTAGCAAGGCCTTTAATGTAACCAAAACCCGGCTCCATTTACATTTACAGTTTCATTTCCTATTTCCTTATACAAAATTCTCCACTGTACCCCCGAAAAAATCGAATTACAGCTCCTGAAATGTGACTTTGAACTGTCCCACTGGTTCTTCCAACTAAAGAAGGAAGACATACTCGAGGAACCTGTAATAAATCAACGATTATGATGAATCAAGAACTCCATGTAGTAGAACAAAGGGTAATGAATTGATTTCTTTGGATTAAATAACACAATGATTTCAAATTATAAAGATAATGAGGGGGAAAGAACCGCTATGATAAACTATTTTTATAAGAGCTAAAATAAAATAACTGAGTAGGATCTGGGTAAGCAATCCAAGCAGAAAGAAAATCGCTTCATTGCTAATAGCACATGGTTTTGAGTTAGACAAACTTGCCTTCAAATTTTAGCTCTGCCTCTGATAAGCAGCCTGATCTCAGGCAAGTTTCTTAACCCTCACTTTGGGGGAAGATACTATATCCTAGCAGTACTGGGCGGGTCTGAAGACAAATGAATTATGCACATAAAGCACATAGTACACTGCCCAGTGCATGGTAAGGGCTAAATAAAGAGCTTTTTAATAATTATTATTACTGAAGCAAGTCTCAGATCCAGTGAAAAGGTAGTTTAGCAAGAATCAGTGTACAACTGTACATGGTTAAAAAAAAAAAAGATGAGAAATACACACAGAGTACTTGAATCACCTGTAGTACTCAGAATATTCACCTAAAAGCATATAGGAAAACCATTCTTCAAGGCCCTTGGCTAGATTCCCATATAAAGTTTGGTTTCTCCAGATATAATATGAAGTGTTTAAACCAAATGGTATCTAATGGTCCTTTCAGTCCTGTCAAAAAAGTGTATAAGAATTGCCATGAACTGGAATTCTGAATATTCATCACCATTACCCAGTTAACTGCTTTTGCATTTTACTAGGTATGTAAAAGCTTATTAATGTTCCAGTAGTGTCACGAATTTTGGGAAACAAAACAACATTTCAGCCCCAACTAAAAAATTTCTATCACCAGTTTATCAGTCACAAAGAGGGACAGTGATAGTTGGTCTCACTGAAAAATTTATTGTAGCTGAACTCAAGTGCATGATCGCCCTTACGTGAAACCCAAAGTGAGGAGTCTTAGATTTCTTAGGAATTCTCAGGGGCAGTTTAAGAGACAGAAAATTAAAAAAAAAAAAAAAGAAAGAAAGAAAGAAAGAAAGAAAACATAACCTGGACAGGAGGTTTGTTCTTGGGTCAGTGGACAAGAAAGAATCGAGAATACCAGAAGAAGAATAGTATTTCAAAATGCTAAAATGAGTCAGTAAGGCTCTAACCTAACTACACATTACTTGAAAACAAACCCAATTATGCATCATATAGCCAAACCCTGTCTTCATTGGGGACTTCTTTTGCATACTTAAGATATTTATAAATCTATTCTTTCTCTAAAGAGCTAAAAACAAATTAAGAGTGCATACCTCTCTTTTTATGTGAGAAATAGTCCAGGATTGCATCAAATTCAGTTAATATTTAACATGCCCATTTGTTGATTTTTTTTCAGTGTAACTTCCCAGTCTTAATATAGATTTTTCACACATAGAAAGTTATCCTTCTACATATCAAAATCACTTGTCTGTATAGTTATCTGTGAATGAATTGCTTTAAACGAATATTTTTCTGTATACTTATTTCTGAATGAGCTGCTTTAAACAAATACTTTTGTCAGCTTTCAAGTTATAAATTATGAGAATTTTAAGAATCATATCTGTGAACTTAACTAATGGTTAAGCTTATCCTAGTACATTTTTAAATTTTAACAGTGACAAGACTGTTTTATAGCATTGTTATGCAGGCCAAAAAAAAAAGAGTATGTTCATCAGATTTCCATAAAAACTGAAATCTGTGTTTTAACCATATATTACATAATTCATTTCAAAATGATAAATCTATAATATAAAATTTTAAAGATGTTTCTATTTACATATATCATGTCAAAATAATTCATAATTTTGGTCATATTAAATACTTAAGGGACTATTCAAGACTATAATTTAAAATACAAATGGAATAAACTCATCCTGAAGTCTCATTTTCTTTTAAGAAAGTAAAGCTATAGGTATGAATTACATAAAAATAAGAAAATATAAATTCAACATATATGTAAATGATCCAGACATCATTGTAAAAGGAGAGAACTAATCACTTATTTACAGCAGTTACTACTTCAAGTAGACAGAAATAGTAAGAGGGTGTTCAACAAAGTATGGTATTGTCAAGTGTTTTTGATGGAAAAAATATTTAAATGTTTCCAAATATATTCCATGGGTAGACTAAAAGAGTGCAAAAATATGTTGAAACTGTAAACATTCAGTTCTTATTAGTTTTGATAAAAGGGCTTTCTCATCATCCATCTATTTCGAAACTTTAAAAGATTTTCCATATATATTCTGCACACATGATGATCTTTTTCCTCACAACTGGTCAAGAGAAAACACTTAGCAATTCATGTATAGTAGTAGTTGCTGAAGTAACAGTAGTAATAATCATAGTACTCTAGTTATAAATGATTTTGAAAAATGATGTGGTTCCAACCTGGTCGCCAAAGTCCTCTGGGAATTTCCACAATACCACCGGATCTGTAAATAATTGACACACAGCATTAAACAGAGGCAAAAGAGCACATTTACACCAACATTCTTGTTAAAACATTGTTAGAGCTACTTTTTAAATGATTTTTAAATTTCTCTTTAAACATTTACAGTTGAAGAGGTTAAAAATAAAGCATTTTGATTTTTTAAGCATTTTAATGATCTTTGGAAACAGGAAAAATAAAATTAATAACTTAGATTATTAAAACTCATTATTTCTTTTCACAACTCATTTTATTTATATACTTTATATTTTAAGATTCTGAAATACGAATTAACTTGACATATTGGTTTTAATTTGAAAAGAAAAATATAAATGTGGGAAACATGCAATTAAATGTATTATAGTTTTTTTTTGTGTTTTTTTTTTTTTCCTCATTTTATTTATTTTTTCAGCGTAACAGTATTCATTCTTTTTGCACAACACCCAGTGCTCCATGCAAAACGTGCCCTCTCCATTACCCACCACCTGTTCCCCCAACCTCCCACCCCTGACCCTTCAAAACCCTCAGGTTGCCCCAACCTCCCACCCCTGACCCTTCAAAACCCTCAGGTTGTTTTTCAGAGTCCATAGTCTCTTATGGTTCGCTTCCCCTCCCCAATGTCCAACCACTCTGGAAAACAGCATGGAGGTTCCTCAAAATGTTGAAAATAGAACTACCCTATGACCCAGCAATTGCACTACTGGGTATTTACCCTAAAGATACAAACATAGTGATCCGAAGGGGCACGTGTACCCGAATGTTTATAGCAGCAATGTCTACAATAGCCAGACTATGGAAAGAACCTAGATGTCCATCAACAGATGAATGGATCAAGAAGATGTGGTATATATACACAATGGAATACTATGCAGCCATCAAAAGAAATGAAATCTTGCCATTTGCGACGATGTGGATGGAACTAGAGCGTATCATGCTTAGTGAAATAAGTCAATCGGAGAAAGACAACTATCATATGATCTCCCTGATATGAGGACATGGAGAAGCAACATGGGGGGGTAGGAGATAGGAGAAGAATCAATGAAACAAGATGGGATTGGGAGGGAGACAAACCATAAATGACTCTTAATCTCACAAAACAAACTGGGGGTTGCTGCGGGGAGGTGGGATTGGGGGAGGGGGAGCGGGCTAAATGTATTATAGTTCTTAAAGATTAGACCAAAATATATCATTTTAAATTTCCATTTAAAATCCTAAATATTTATGAACACTGTAATGATGCTTGCTTTATATCAAAATTCACTTTTGAAATCCCATATTTGCAACTCTATGAAGCCTTTTACAAAATAATAGATATAAGGCAGTAGTTATAAGGTATCAAGCTTACTTAAAATACAAGTGATATTTGCAGGGCATTTGAAAGAAATTTTTCTAATATATCTGGTTATTCATATACAAAAACCAATGTTGTTTTATAAATATTCTCACTGGTTTTTCATTTTCATCAATTCTCACAAAATTTCTTTTCTACTTAGTATATTAAGAATAAGTCTTTTTCATTAGCACTAACAAATGTTTTGGTAGTACATTCATTTTTTAATCGTGTCAAAAACATCTGAACATCTGCACTTGTGCTTTAAAAAAGGATATTACTCCTGAAAAAGCCTTTACAAGCTCAAGATAGTAAAAGTAACAAGTACCACAGATACAACAGGATTTGAATTCCACTCCAAGTAAAAAGGGTAGACCATTTATGTTCACAATAAGTTCTACTCCATTATTTCCACTATTCTGTATTGCTTTTATAAAAACAGTCCAAGATGCATAATTTCAAGTTTTTAATTCCAAAACTCAATAATTACCTCGCAACATTTTTAGCATGAGCTATCTCCTCTTGCTGTATTACTTAAGTTCAAAGGAATTTTTTCAATTATTTTAAATTTAAAAGAAAAAAAGCATACTTTATATAATTAACCTTTTTTAGTAAGGAATAGAAGATTTCTATATAAGTCAATACAAATTAGAAATCATTTAAAACATCTTATTTAAAAACTATGCGTTACAAATTCACAAAGATAATATTAAATGATTATATCTTCATGTAAAACAAACTGTAAAATTCTAAAATGAATGACATGCATTATAGGTCACCAAAAATTACTCGAGACATGGAAGATTATTTTGGAAAATATATATGTATGAGTGAAGAACGTGTGTTATGTTGGAAAATATGTATGTGTTAGTCAGTTTTACCCCAATGATGGTGTTAAGATTTGAATTGCATAAAACAAAAGTTAAATGATGGAACCTTCATGAAATAGTGTTATTATTTCAATAAAGTTAATACACTAATGGCCATATAACCAAATCAATTATACAGAAATGTAGAATAGCTCTCGCCTATACATAATGGAGTTAAAGAGTTTCGACGTGAATATTTAAAACATCCCTTTTGAACAACCTCAATTTTACAGCTGTAATTTAAGAAAATGTTTGTGACAAATTTCTTACACTTATGTTTTTTTTTCCCTTTTTATTAATTTTTTCAGCGTAACAGTATTCATTCTTTTTGCACAACACCCAGTGCTCCATGCAAAACGTGCCCTCCCCATCACCCACCACCTGTTCCCCCAACCTCCCACCCCTGACCCTTCAAAACCCTCAGGTTGTTTTTCAGAGTCCATAGTCTCTTATGGTTCGCCTCCCCTCCCCAATGTCCATAGCCCGCTCCCCCTCTCCCAATCCCACCTCCCCCCAGCAACCCCCAGTTTGTTTTGTGAGATTAAGAGTCATTTATGGTTTGTCTCCCTCCCAATCCCATCTTGTTTCATTTATTCTTCTCCTATCCCCCTACCCCCCCCATGTTGCTTCTCCATGTCCTCATATCAGGGAGATCATATGATAGTTGTCTTTCTCCGATTGACTTATTTCACTAAGCATGATACGCTCTAGTTCCATCCACGTTGTCGCAAATGGCAAGATTTCATTTCTTTTGATGGCTGCATAGTATTCCATTGTGTATATATACCACATCTTCTTTATCCATTCATCTGTTGATGGACATCTAGGTTCTTTCCATAGTCTGGCTATTGTAGACATTGCTGCTATAAACATTCGGGTACACGTGCCCCTTCAGATCACTATGTTTGTATCTTTAGGGTAAATACCCAGTAGTGCAATTGCTGGGTCATAGGGTAGTTCTATTTTCAACATTTTGAGGAACCTCCATGCTGTTTTCCAGAGTGGTTGGACCAGCTTGCATTCCCACCAACAGTGGAGGAGGGTTCCCCTTTCTCCACATCCTCTCCAGCATCTGTCATTTCCTGACTTGTTAATTTTAGCCATTCTGACTGGTGTGAGGTGATATCTCATTGTGGTTTTGATTTGTATTTCCCTGATGCCGAGTGACGTGGAGCACTTTTTCATGTGTCTGTTGGCCATCTGGATGTCTTCTTTGCAGAAATGTCTGTTCATGTCCTCTGCCCATTTCTTGATTGGATTGTTTGTTCTTTGGGTGTTGAGTTTGCTAAGTTCCTTATAGATTTTGGATACTAGCCCACCAGAATGTGTACCTTGTACAAACAATGGTTTGCCCCTTTTGTTCACAGCATTCTCCCAAGTACGTTTTGCTAACTCACTTTTCTCATCCTCTATTATATTGGGTTTTTTTTCTGTATTGCCTATTCTTTTTTTTTTTTTAATATTTTATTTATTTGACAGAGAGAAATCACAACTAGGCAGAGAGGCAAGCAGAGAGAGAGGAGGAAGCAGGCTTCCTGCAGAGCAGAGAGCCCGATGCGGGGCTCGATCCCAGGACCCTGGGATCATGACCTGAGCCGAAGGCAGAGGCTTTAACCCACTGAGCCACCCAGGCGCCCCTGTATTGCCTATTCTTTCACAGAAAGAAGTAACAGGTGAATTCGTGAAAACAGCATCTACTGGTTTAATTATTTAGTGGAAAATATCCTATTTCTTTTCATTAAATGAAATTTCCACTTCAGCACTCAAAAATTTATTGTAATGTGAATCCATATTTTGAAATGTATTAACTTAGTTACTGCCTGTATTGTTAGATTTACACCATATCTTGACACATCGCTGTAGAAACTTCTCACAAGTACTGCAAAGAAAGAAAAAAAAATGGCTCTGAAAAAGAAATAACCTAATTCTCAAATGTATGCACAAAGGCTGAATCTTCTATTCCCTGAGGATTACTTTCTAGATATCAGATCTGATCAGGCAATGTTAGGTCAATTTTCTGCTTATTTTATGGATGAAAGGATGAGAACTGCTGGCAGAAATCACTGCTGCTGGCGAGGTCCCATGTACATTGTCCTTCTTTTCTTACCATTCAAGGGAGACTCTATATCTTAATTTTATAGCAACTTTTGCCACCAACAATCTAGAAACCAAATAAATATGATTGGAAGAATACATAACTTGATTTGCACTTAAATGTAGTTAGTCTCTTATTTTAATAACAGGTGTTACAGTATAGAAAGGAAAATATAAAATTTTTATTAAATCAGTAAATTTGGAATAAGAATATTTAAAATTGTATTTGTGCATCATCATCACAAGTATTCCAAATTCATGACTTTTTTTTTAATGTGAAGTGAGATAAATTCCACATTTTTTTTTTTCCCTTTGCAATTAGGTCTTTCATATTTTTCAGCTCTTCACAGAAAACAATAATTAAAACAACTTAAAATACTAGTGTGATTCAACTTTATTAAACTTTATTAAAAAATGGAAGGCAGGGGCGCCTGGGGTGGCTCAGTGGGTTAAAGCCTCTACCTTCAGCTCAGGTCATGATCTCGGGTCCTGGGATTGAGCCCTGCATTGGGCTCTCTGCTCAGCAGGGAGCCTGCTTCCTCCTCTCTCTCTGCCTACTTGTGATCTCTGTCAAATAAATAAATAAAAATCTTTAAAAAAAATGGAAGGCAAACTTTTTAATTTGCGTAAATGAATACCATTTACTGAATTCTGGGGAATTCATAGATGAATCTTTAAAATTACATATTTGTAAAATCACAGTTCAGAGACTATATACTCTTGAAAGGTAGACTATATATTAGTAAGTAATATGATGGATTATAGCTTTCAGTGTTTGATTTACCCACCTTGCAGAATCAGAATTTTATGAACGAGAAAACCAAGGCCAGAACAAGGAGTTTGTCTTGGTTATGCTAAGGCTAGTCATTGTGAGAGCCCAGAAATTTCTTCATTGAGATGTAAATAGCACCTATTTTATTTTATTTTATTTAGATTTCATTTGTTTATTTGAGAGAGAGCAAGGGAGCATGCACAAGTTGGGGGAGGAGCAGCAGCAGAGGGCTAAACATACTTCCTACTGAGCACAGAGAGGGGCTCAATTCCAGGACCCCAAGATTACAACCTGAGTCAGACACTTAACCGACTGAACCACCCAGGCACCCCAAAAGCAGCTACTTTAAATAATTGCCAGAATCAATACCTTTCTCTGTCCCATTTAAGTTCAATTTATTCCATTCAAAATTCTATACAGCACTAAAGAAATAGGATGAGTCCCTGAACTCCAAAGTCCTATAACACACATGGGGAAAGAGCTCTCTACTTTTATGCAAACTATTGTTTTGAACAAGGTATCCTGTAGAAATACTTGGGCTCAACTTACAAAATCACTGGCCTAATAACTTCAAAAAATGTTCTGAATGAAGGAATGGTGACGTCTCTTTAATGTAAATGAGCATAACTCGTTAAGGAAAATATGTAATTTTATTCTTCCGCCTATGGAGATATAAGGATGAAATAAACAAAATAAGGTCTCTACAATTTATAGAAAAGAAAGTATCCAAAACATATAATGCAATAAAATTTAATGACTGTTACACTAAATGGACAGGATACTACACTACAACATATGGAAATCTAATTTAAAGTCACTGAACTACTTAGGAAGGAAAGTACATGCAAACTAACATGTCAGACACGCAAAGGATTGATCTGAGTTCTAACATGGGCAAGGGAGAACATTCCAGACTGGAAAAATAATGATGTCTTAGAAATTAATAGAAAGCACAATGCAATCTAGAAACTGAAAAAACTGGAGGAAAAAAAAAGGTAATATATCCCAAATGTAGAGTACAAAGGAGAGAATCTCAAGGGATAAAGCTGGAGAGGTAAGGGGACAGACTAGAGTTTAAAATGTATCCTGGGTATCCTTGAAAGCAATTAAAGCAGATGATGACACAAACCAAATGAGAAAAAAAACTGGAAATGTATAAAGAATACAGCTAGAGTGTATGTTGTTATGAAAGTCAAGGGAAAGGGGTACATCTAAAAAAATTCTCAAATGTGGCAAAATACTAAGCAAAGTGATTACTAAAAAATGGCAACTAGACGTAAAGCATAAAGCCACAATAAAATGAGATTCTGTGAAATGATGGGAAGCAGAAGGCAGCCCTGGGATCATGCAGTGAGAATGAACGAGAAAGGGCAGGCTGAGTGTATGGAGAGAACTTCTTAACAAACACTGTACAAGGAAGAAGAAAATAAAGGTAGGAGGAGAGAAAGATGAAGCTAGATAGATTTGTTTTCTTTTAGTATGATGCAGACTTGAGTAAGTTTAAATGATAACAGGAATTAATGAGCCAGCAGAGAGCCCAAGAGAAAACAGATGATATCTGAGAAGGCGGGAAGAATGGCATCCTGATCAAAATAATGAGATGACCTTGGAAGGAAGCTGGAGAATGGTTTCCACTGTTACAAGAGAAAGAGAAAATCTGAATCCAAGGAGATTTTAGAATTGGTGGTGCAAAGGCAAAAGTTTTGTGTAAAAATTGCTAATTATTTTCTGTGAAGTAGGAGAAAAGCTCTCTGCTTAAGAGAGAAGTTGCTGGTGGCTGATGGAAGAAGTGTGACTGTTTCAGGCACTGTAAAGTACCAGATTTGGTAAGTATCCAACCTAGTGTTTAATGGCAACAATGTGCTACTTCCCCAGCATCATCCAACAGTTTAGGTAAAAGAGATAATTGGAAGATTCAGTCAGGGTTGAGGTTTTTGTCAGTCATGCGGGATGGAAAGAAAATTTAAACAGAAGATTTGTTATAGATAGGAATTGCTGATTTAAAACTAATAAAAAGGGAAGTGAGGTGGTTTTTTTTCCCTGTAAAATCCATTACCACTAAATGTTATACCAAATCATGCTAATGCATTTTAAAACAGTATATTTTCAGGAGAAAATCTACTGCATATATCTTAAGACTTAGGACTGACAAATATGGTAAAATCCATACATGCAGCATTTATAATTATGAAATTAGGTGGCTGAAGTTCTGGTCTTAAACTAATGAATAAAAATGCTTTCTGTCTCTGATCAGAGTCAGGTACTGAAAAAGGTAAAATCAATTTCCATTCTCTCCTCCTTATTGCCCACTCCTTCCCTCCCAAGTTTACTATGCAAATATCATTTTCTACATATGGTATTATGTGAAAAATATTAAAAAGCATGCATGGAGTTAGGTAACTATATTTAAAATTATTTTTTCCAGCTTTATTGATAATTGACATACAACAATGTATAATTTAAGGTGTGTAACTTGATTCAATATGTGAAAAGTTCATAAAAAGGTTAGTTAAGACAACACAAATCGTTGTATAATTACTAATTTTTTGTTTTTGTTGTGGTTATGGTAAGAACATTAAAGCACTACTCTCATAGAAACTTTCAAGACGACGATATGGTATTGTTAGCAATAGTCACTATGCTGTACATTAGATCCCTGGAACCTACTCATGTTGTAACTGAAAGTTTGTACCCTTTGACCAACATCTCTCCCTCAGCTCCTGGCAACCACCATTCTACCTTCTTTCTCTGAGTTTCATGTTTTTAGACTTCACATATGAATGAGATCATACAGTATTTGTCTTTCTCTAA
Organism: Meles meles; assembly: GCF_922984935.1. Classification (NCBI taxonomy): domain Eukaryota; kingdom Metazoa; phylum Chordata; class Mammalia; order Carnivora; family Mustelidae; genus Meles; species Meles meles. The sequence goes on along the minus strand of NC_060082.1, from coordinate 32,578,835 downwards.
CTTATTTCACTGAGCATATATATTCTCAAGACCACTCTTGAGTGGGTGGCTTAGTGGGTTAAAGCCTCTGCCTTCGGCTCAGGTCATGATCCCAGGGTCCTGGGATCGAGCCCCGCATTGGGCTCTCTGCTCTGGGGGGGGGCCTGCTTTCTCCTCTCACTGCCTGCCTCTCTGCCTGCTTGTGATCTCTGAATGTCAAATAAATAAATAAATAAAATCTTAAAAAAAAAAAAAAGACCACTCCATATTTTTGTAAATGGCAAGATATTCTTCTTTTTATTTAGGGCTGAATAATATTACATTGTATATATTATGTATATTATATATAATATTTCATTATACACACACCTCACATTTTCTTTAACCATTCATCCATTGATAGACATTTAGATTGCTTCATATCTTGACTACTGTGAATAATACTGCAATGAATATGGGAGTGCAGATCTCTCTTCAAGATAATGATTTCATCTTCTTCTGATATATACCCAGAAGTAGGATTGCTAGATCATATGGTAATGATACTTGTAATTTTTTGAGAAACTTCCATACTGTTTTCCACGGTGGCTATATTAATTTGCATTCCCACCAATAGTGAGCCAAAGTTCCCTTTTCTCCACATCCTTGCCAGCATTTGTTCTTTTTTTTAACACATATAAGATGTCAATATGGTTTTGATCTGCATTTCCATAACAGTGATGTTGAGCACATTTTCACATATTTGTTAATTGTATTTCTTCTTCAGAAAAATGTCTATCAAAGTCCTCTATCTTTTATTTTTACTTTTTAAAAGATTTTTATTTATTCATTTGAGAGAGAGCACAAGAGAAAGCATGAGTGGGGCAGGGGGCAGAGGGAGAAGGAGAAGCAAACTTCCAGCTGAGCAGGGAGCCAGATGCAGGACTGGATCCTAGGACCCCAATATCATGACCTAAGCCAAAGGCAGACACTTAACTAACTGAGCCAACCCAAGGGACTCCCCTGCCTATTTTTAAATGAATTATTTATTTGATTTTTTTGTTATTGTATGAGTTCTATGAATCCATATATATTTTGTATTTTAACCCCTTACCAGATATATAAAATATATAAGCCAAATACTGCACAATCTCACTCATATGTAGAATCTAAAAACATGTATATGGTTTGCAAATATTTTCTCCTGTTCTGCCTTTTCATTTACTTTCATTTACTTCTCATTTACTCGATTGTTTCTTTTTCTGTGCAGAAGCTTTTTAGTTTGATGTAGTCCCACTTGTTGTTTTCTCTTTTGTTGCCTGTGCATCTGGTGTCATACCATGTCACTGATAAGACTGATGTCAAAGAACTCATCATCTATACTTTCTTACAAGAGTTTTATGAGTTCAGATATTTAAGTTCTAATCCATTTCAAGTAAGTTTTTGTGATTGGTGTAAAACAGGGATCCAATTTCGTTCATTTGAATACCGATATCCAGTGTTCCCAACACCATTTATTTAAGAGACTGTCCTTTCCACATTGATTATTCTTGGCTCCCTTGTGAAATATTTGTTGATCATACATGTATGGGTTTATTTCTGGGCTTGGATTCTGTTCCACTGGTCCACATGTCTGGTTTTTTTTTGCCAATACTGCAATACTATACTGTTTTGATTACTACACAGTTTGTAATACAATTTGAAATTTGCAAATGTGGTGCCTCCAGTTTTGTTCTTTCACATTTTTTTGGCTATTGGGGTCTTTTTTGGGGGGGGTATTTTGTGGTTCCATATAAGTTACAGGATTGTTCTTCTGTTTAAAAAAAGTCCACTGAATTTTGACAAATATTATACTGAATCTATAAATGGCTTTCTGTAATATGAACAAAATGTTAACAATAGTAATTCTTCCAATCCATGATCATGAGATATCTTTCCATTTATTCTGTCTTCTTTAATTTCTTTCATTGGTGTCTTACAGGTTTTTTTTAAAGATTTATTTATTTTAGAGAGAAGAAGAGAGAGAGTGCATGAGCAGGAGGGGCAAAGGGAAAGGGAAAGAGAGTAGACTCTCCCCTGATTTCTTGGTAAATCCATGGAGCCCAATGCAGGGTTCAATCTCATGACCTGAGGTCATGACCTGAGCTGAAATCAAGAGTAGGGCACTTAAGTGACTGAATGATCCAGGCACCACAATGCTTCATAGTTTTCAATGTACACATCTTTCATTTCCTTGATTAAATTCGTTCCTAAGTATTTTATTGTATTTGATGCTATTATAAATGGGATTGTGTTATTTCTTTTTCAGCTAATCATTTATGTATACGAATGCATTGATTTTTGTATATTGATTTTGTATCCTGAAATGTTATTGAATTTATTTATTCTAAAAAATTTTTAGTGGAGACTTTACAATTTTCTATATCAAGATCATGTCATCAGTAAACAATTTTGCTTCTTTCTTTCCTATTTGGATACCTTTTATTTCTTTTTCTTGCCTAACTGCCCTGGCTAGGACTTCCAGTACTATTAAATAAGAGTGGTGATAATAATTTCTGATGATTGTTTCTATTTCCTTGGTGTTAGTTGTGATCTCTCCCTTTTCATTCATAATTTTATTAATTTGGGCTTTCTCTCTTTTCTTTTGGTTTAGTGTGGCCAATGGTTCATCGATCTTATTGATTCTTTCAAAAAACCTGCTAGTTTCATTGATACATTCTACTGTATCTCTCGTTTCTACCTCATTGATCTCTGCTCTAATCTTGATTATTCCCCTTCTTGCGTGTGGAGTTGGTTTGATTTGTTGTTGATTCTCCAGTTCTTTAAGGTGTAGAGACAGCTGGTGTATTCTGGATTTTTCAATTTTTTTGAGGGAGGCTTGGATGGCTATGTATTTCCCCCTTAGAACCGCCTTTGCTGTATCCCATAGGTTTTGGACCAAAGTGTCTTCATTCTCATTGGTTTCCATGAATTGTTTAAGTTCATCTTTGATCTCCTGGTTGATCCAAGCATTCTTAAGCAAGGTGGTCTTTAGCTTCCAGGTGTTTGAGTTCCTTCTGAACTTTTCCTTGTGATTGAGTTCCAGTTTCAAAGCATTGTGATCTGAGAATATGCAGGGAACAATGTCAGTCTTTTGGTATCGGTTGAGTCCTGCTTTGTGACCCAGTATGTGGTCTATTCTGGAGAAGGTTCCATGTGCACTTGAGAAGAATGAGTATGTTGTTTTAGGGTGGAATGTTCTGTATATGTCTATGCGGTTCATCTGGTCCAATGTTTCATTCAATGCTCTTATTTCTTTATTAATTTTCTGCTTCGATGATCTGTCTATTTCTGAGAGAGGCGTATTAAGATCTCCTACTATCAATGTATTCATATCAATATGACTCTTTATCTTGACTAATAGTTTTCTTATGTAATTGGGTGTTCCCATATTGGGGGCATAGATATTTATAATTGTTAGATCATCTTGGTGGATAGTTCCTTTAAGAATTATGTAGTGTCCTTCTGTATCTCTGACTACAGTCTTTAGTTTAAAATCTAATTTATCTGATATGAGAATCGCTACCCTGGCCTTCTTTTGAGGCCCATTGACAAGAAAGATGCTTCTCCATCCCTTCACTTTCAGTCTGGGTGTATCCTTAGGTTCAAAATGGGTCTCTTGTAGACAACATATGGATGGGTCCTGTCGTTTTATCCAATCTGCAACCCTGTGTCATTTTATGGGCGCATTCAGGCCATTGACATTGAGAGTGATTATTGAGAGATAGGTTTTTATTGACATCGTGTTACCTTTGAAGTCTTTCTGTCTGTAGATTGTTTCTATATTTCTGTTCAATGATATTCTTAGGATTTTTTCTCTTTTATAGGACCTCCCTTAATATTTCCTGCAGTGTCGGCTTGGTGGTTGCATAGTCTTTTAAGCCTTGCCGGTCTTGGAAACTCTTTCTCTCCATCCATTTTAAAAGTCAGTCTTGCAGGGCACCTGGGTGGCTCAGTGGGTTAAAGCCTCTGCCTTTCACTCAGGTCATGATCCCAGGGTCCTGGGATCGAGCCCCGCATCGGGCTCTCTGCTTGGCGGGGAGCCTGCTTCCTCCTCTCTCTCTCTCTGCCTGCCTCTCTCGCTACTTGTGATCTCTATCTGTCAAATAAATAAATAAAATCTTAAAAAAAAAAAAGTCAGTCTTGCTGAATAGAGTATTCTTGGCTGCATGTTCTTCTCATTTAGTACTCTGAATACATTTTACCAGCCCTTCCTGGCTTGCCAGGTCTCTGTGGACAGGTCTGACGTTATTCTAATGGGCTTTCCTCTGTATGTAAGGAGCTTCTTTGTCCTAGCTGCTTTTAAGAGGGTCTGTCTTGAAACATAATTCCTCATTTTAACTATAAGGTGTCGTGGGGACTTTCGAGAATCTAAAATCTTGGGAGGAAATCTCTCTGCCTCCAGTACATGAACGTTGTTTCCATTCATGAGATTGGGAAAATTTTCATAGACAACTTCTTCCACTATATCTTCTAGACTTCTTTCTTTTTCCTCCCCTTCAAGGATTCCAATAATTCTGATGTTGGAACGTTTCATGGCATCATTTATTTAAACTCGAAATGGATAAAAGACCTCAACATGAGACAGGAATCCATCAGAATCCTAGAGGAGAACATAGGCAGTAACCTCTTCGATATCAGCCACAGCAACTTCTTTCAAGATATGTCTCCAAAGGCAAAGGAAACAAAAGCGAAAATGAACTTTTGGGACTTCATCAAGATCAAAAGCTTCTGCACAGCAAAGGAAACAGTCAACAAAACAAAGAGGCAACCCACGGAATGGGAGAAGATATTTGCAAATGACAGTACAGACAAAAGGTTGATATCCAGGATCTATAAAGAACTCCTCAAACTCAACACACACAAAACAGATAATCATATCAAAAAATGGGCAGAAGATATGAACAGACACTTCTCCAATGAAGACATACAAATGGCTATCAGACACATGAAAAAATGTTCATCATCACTAGCCATCAGGGAGATTCAAATTAAAACTACATTGAGATACCACCTGACACCAGTTAGAATGGCCAAAATTAGCAAGACAGGAAACAACATGTGTTGGAGAGGATGTGGAGAAAGGGGAACCCTCTTACACTGTTGGTGGGAATGCAAGTTGGTGCAGCCACTTTGGAGAACAGTGTGGAGATTCCTCAAGAAATTAATAGAGCTTCCCTATGACCCTGCAATTGCACTGCTGGGTATTTACCCCAAAGATACAGATGTAGTGAAAAGAAGAGCCATCTGTACCCCAATGTTTATTGCAGCAATGGGCACAGTCGCCAAACTGTAGAAAGAACCAAGATGTCCTTCAATGGATGAATGGATAAGGAAGATGTCGTACATATACACAATGGAGTATTATGCCTCTATCAGAAAGGATGAATACCCAACTTTTGTAGCAACATGGATGGGACTGGAAGAGATTATGCTGAGCGAAATAAGTCAAGCAGAGAGAGTCAAGTATCATATGGTCTCACTTATTTGTGGAGCATAACAAAGAACACGGTAGACATGGGGAGATGGAGAGGAGAGGGAGTTGAGGGAAACTGGAAGGGGAGGTGAACCATGAGAGACTACGGAGTCTGAAAGACAACCAGAGGGTTTTGAAGGGGTGGGGGTGGGAGGTTGAGGAACCAGGTGGTGGGTAATAGGGAGGGCACGTACTGCATGGAGCACTGGGTGTGGTGCAAAAACAATGAACACTGTTACGCTGAAAATAAACAAATAAAAAATAAATAAATAAATAAAGAGTGATGAGAGTGGGCTTCCTTGTCTTGTTCCTGATCTCAGAAGAAAATCTTTTACTTTTCACCAGTATGATGTTAGTTGTAAGACTGTCACATGTGTACTTTATTATGTTGAGGTGTATTCTAGATTCTATTTCTATATTGTATTCTATATCTAACTTGTTGAGAATTTTAATCATTGAAGGATATCAAATTTTATCAAATGCTTTTTCTCATCTATTGAGATGATATGATTTTTATCTTGCATCCGATTAATGTAATGTATCACACTTATGGATTTTCACACCTTGAACCATATTTGAATCCCAGAATAAATCTCACTTGGTCACGGGTTTTGTTTTGTTTTGTTTTTAATTTCAATATCTAACTGGTTTAAGTGATTCATGAATCAGGCAGCATCCCATCTAGCAAGTAGAGGAGAGCTCCCTCATATATGATCCTTTTAATGTACCACTGAATTTGGTTTGTTAGCATTTTGTTTAAAATTTTTGTACCTATATTCATCAGGAGTATTGACCTATAGGTTTTTTTTTAGTAGCCTTTTCTGGCTTTTATTTGTAGCTTTTTCTGGCTTTATCAGGGTAACACTGGCTTTATAAAACGAGTTTGATAATGTTCCCCCCTTTTCAATTTTTTGGAAGAACTGGCATTAACTCTTCTGAAATGTTTAGTAAATTCACCCACAAAGTTATCTGGTCTTAAGTTTTTCTTTGTTGAGGCTTTTTTATGACTGATTAAATCTCCTTCCTTATTATTGGTCTGTTCAGATTTTTCTGTTTCTTCCTGATTCAGACATGGTAGGTTGTGTACTTGAATGGTTGTATAATTACTGAAATATAGTGTTCATGATAGTCTTTTATGATCCTTTGTAGTTCTATGGTATCAGTTGTAATGTCTCCTTTCGTATTTATAATTTATTTATTTAAGTCCTTTCTTTTTTTCTTGGTAAATCAAAATAAAGGTTTGTGAATTTATCTTTTAGAAAAATGGCTTTTCGTTTTGCTGATCTTTTCTATTGTTTTTCTATTCTCCATTTCATATATTTCTGCTCTTTATCGCCTTTCTTCTGCTAATTTTGGCCTTCCTTTGTTCTTTTTCTAGTTCTTGAAGTATTAAAGCTTAGTTTGAGATATTTACTTTTCCCTAATGTAGGCATTTATTGCTTTAAACTTCCTCTTTGCACTGCTCTTAGTACATCCCATGACTTTTGGTATACTCTTTCCATTTTTGTTTGTTTCGGTGTATTTTTTTATTTGCCTTTTGATTTAATTTTTGACCCATTAGTTGTACAGTATGTTAATAATTTCGACATATTTTTAAATTTTCCAGTTTTCCTCTTGTTATTAATTTCTAGTTTGATACAACTGTGGATGCAAAAAATACTTGGCATAATTCAATCCTTTTGAATTTACTGAGACTTATTTTGTGAATGAATATATAGTCTATCCTAGAGACTTCCCCATGTGCTTGAGAAGAATGTGTATACTGCTACTGTTGGATGGAACATCCTGTATATTATCTGCTAAGACAGTTTGGTCTAAAATATGGTTCACGTCCAATGTTCCTTTATTGATTTTCTACCTGGATGATTTACTCATTGTTGAAAGCAGGGTATTAAAGTTCTCTATTATCACAGTGCTATCTATTACTCCCTTCAGATCTGTTAGTATTTCTCTGATATCTTTACATGTTCTGATGTAAGATGTATGTGTTTGTGTGTGTGTGTGTGTGTGTGTTTACAATTGTACAGTCTTCACAAACTGGCCCCTTTATCATCATATAATGACCTTCTTTCTCTCCTGTTACAGTTTTTGACTTAGTCTATTTTGTCTGATACAAATACAGCTACCCTAGCATACTTTTTTCATCACTTCACTTTGAGCTGCAGTTAGTCTCTTATAGACAGCATATAGTTGGGTCTTGTTTTCTTATCTTTTCAGTCACTGTATGCCTACGAACAACTTAGTCCATTTACATTTAAAGAAATTATTTATACATAAGGATACATTATTCTCATCTTACTAATTATTTTCTGACTGTTTTGTAGTTCCTTTCTTCCTTTCTTGCTATCTTTCGTTGTGATTTTCCATAGTTGTATATTCCCTTCTCTTTATCTTGTATCTACTATAGATTTTTGTTTTGTGGTTACTGAGGCTTAACTGAAAAATTTTAACAATCATATACAAAAACTCTACCATTTTATTCACCTGACAAACACATTTTATGTTTCTGATGTCACACTTTACATCTTTTTTATACTATGCATCCATTAACAAATTATTGTAGCTATAGCTGTTTATAATACTTTTGTCCCTCAATCCTGATACTAGAGTAGACTGAATAACATACCACCTATTAGAGTATTAGAGCATTCGAAAGTCAGCGACATACTTGCCTTTACAGTGTATCATTTCCTTTCATATGTTTTCAAAGTCCATATTCTTTCATTTCAGCTTGAATAAGTCCTTTCAACCTTTCTTGTAAGGTAGGCATAGTGGTGATGAACTACCTCAGGTTTTATTTGTTTGGAAAAGTATCTCAATCTTCATTTTTGAAGGACGACTTTGCTGAATATGGTATTGTTGGTTGGCAGTCTTTCTTTTTTCATTCTGAACATACCGTTCCAGTCTCTCCTGGCCTGTAAAGTCTCTGTTGAGAAATCTGCTGATAGCCTTCATGAGAGAAATATTTTTCTCTTGCTGCTTTTAAAATTCTTTCCTTGTCTTTATGAACAGTTGTATTATAATATGTCTTGGAGAAGACCCTTTGATTGAAATTTGGGGGTTATTTACTAACTTCATAAGCTGGATGTCCACATCTAATCTCGGGTTGGAAAAGTTGTTAGTTGGTATTTCTTTAAATACATTTTCTACCCTGTTCTCCCTCTCTTCTCCTTCTGGGACTCCAGTTGTACAGAAACTGTTTGTCTTAATTGTGTCTTATAAGACCTATAGGCTTTCATCCTTCTTTTTCATTTTTTTTTCTTTTTGCTGCTCTGAGTAGTTAATTTCATATTATCTATCTTTGAGCTCATAGATTCTTTCATATGCTTGGTTAGCCTGCAGCTGAAGCTCTCTATTGAATTCCTCAGTTAGGTCACTGCATTCCTCAGCTCCAAAATTTGTTTGGTTCTTTTCATATTTTCTATATTTGTTGCACTTCATATTTGTTGTGTTTTGTTAGTATATTTAAATTGTTTAATCTATATTCTCTTATAGTGTTTAAGCAGCATCAGAACAATTATTTTGAATTCTTTATCAGGTAATTCCTAGATTTCCATTTCTTTGGGGCTAGTTACTGGAGATTCACTGTACTCCTTTGATGGAGTCATATTTACTGATTCTTCATGATCCCTGTAGCCTTGTTATCAGTGCCTATGCGTTAGAAGAAGCAGTCATTTTTTCAAGATGTTATAGACTGACTTCTTTAAGGGAAGATTTTCACCTACAGGTTGGGGCATGCTGGAGTGTGCTGTGACTCAAGATCTAGCGGTATTGGACACCAAGTTTAAGATGTGTAATGACATCAGGTCTGGGATATACGATGACTCATTCAGCTGAGGCCAGTGGCATTCACAGCATCTCCAACCGCAATGTCCTTCACAAGTACTGCAGGGCATCCATCCACTGAGAGTGCAAGGGCTGTGAGGGTCCTCAACAGTGCCTCCAGGTCCAGTGGCCAGAAGCCAGAATAAGCAGCAGCAGTAGCCAGTGCCAGTAAAGTGCTCTCAGCACTATGGGTGGTTCCTCATACGTTTCACCATGACTGCATGGCATTGGAGGCTAGTGATGGGGATCCAGCCAGAGACATACAAGTGCACAGCTGGAGGGGCTACCTCCAGTTGAGGATAATGGTGCAGGCCAGTGATATAACTCAAGCTCACAAGCATCTGTGGGGACCCTGGCTGTTAACATGCTTTCCCATAGCCACACAGTTGTTCCCCAGGCACACACAGAGCACTGGAGGCTGATAATAGGTGTCAGACTGGTACCATGGAAGCACACATCTGGAAGAGCTAACTCTGAGTACTTACATAGTTGTGGGAGTCAGCCATGGGGACATCTAGGATGATGTCTTGCATCATATTGTTGTAGAAGTCTGGGCTGCTGCCAGCGTGATTTCTATGGTCACAACAGGGGAAGAGAGGAGTAGGAGGAAGCAGAAAGGAACTTAGGCAGCTGGTATCAGTAAGCCCAAATATTTGAGATGAAAACCAATAAATTTCATAGAGCAGGTAAACCAGGAACCACAGTTGCTCCCACTGTGTAACTGATACTGGTAGCATGCTTTTTCTTCTTGGCTCCTAGCCATCTCTATATATCTCAGCTTTGCTAGTCTGTGAGTGGGGTGAAATTGAAGCAGGACCTTAATGCGGTGCCCCAAAAGTGGGGAAACTCATTCCACTATCCCTTCTCTGCAAGGAAAACTCTTACTAGATGGAGAGTTCCTTCTTGGCACTAAGCAGTGTCAGCTTGGGAATGAAATGATGCAGGCATAATAAAGGTGTTCTTTCCTCACTTTTTTTTGTTACAGTGTGTTGTTAAACTTTCTTAAGTGGACTCCAGGGCTCTCCCAGAACTACTTTTGTTTGTGAATAGTGGCCTAATTGTTAATCTTTGTTGGAGGATGGAGGCTGGGGTCCCTGATGCCACACCCCTAAAGTTTTAATTTTCACTACCTCTACCAAAATAGTTTGCAAACTCATTAATTACTGTAATTTTATATCTAATCTGACCATAATAAAAGTATTTTAAAAAGCAACTCATTCCCTTAATTAGAGCCACACATGACCTCAGTGAAACCAGAGATCCAGAAAACCGATATCCTGCCATTTATCCTTGTCATGCACTCCAGCAAAACACAGATTTATAGCACTAGTGGAAAGATGTCACTTCCAACATGATATCTTTTTTGTTTTTTTTAAAGATTTTATACATTTATTTGACAAAGAGAGACACAGTGAAAGAGGGAACACAAGCGGAGGGGTAGAGGCAGAGGGAGAAGCAGGCTTTCTGCTGAGCAGGGAGCCTGATGCAGGACTTGATCCCAGGACTCTGGAATCATGACCTGAGCTGAAGGCAGATGCTTAACAAGACTGAGCCACTCAGGTGCCCCCCAACATGATATCTAATCATCTCTCCTGACCCACCCAAAAAAAAACCAAAAAACAAAAACCCAAACCCTGTAATCATAGGTTATGCAACATTACAAATTTTAAGACCACTAGCAATAGTAAAAGTAAAAACAAATTCATTGCTGAAAAATGTCAAATACAGGGCGCCTGGATGGCTCAGTGGGTTAAAGCCTCTGCCTTTGGCTCAGGTCATGATGCCAGGGTTCTGGGATCCAGCCCTGCATCGGGCTCTCTGCTCAGCGGGTAGCCTGCTTCCCCCTCTCTCTCTCTGCCTACTTGTGATCTCTGTCTGTCAAATAAATAAAATCTTTTTTAAAAATGTCAAATACAGCTACATTTAATCTTACTAAAACATACATTGTAAGGTATTTTTACAAATTATTTTAAAGTTAACATATAGATGATAATATAGAATTTTAGCAATTTCTTAAAGGTCTACTTCAGTAGTTCTCAAACTTTAGCATGCAACACAAGTGTGTACAGAGTTTGTTAAGACATAGATCTCTGGGTCCCACTTTCAGAACTTCTAAATCAATAGGTCAAAGGTGTGTCTGAGAAAATGCATTTCTAGCAAGTTCCCAAGTGATGCTGATGCTACTCTCTAAGGACTACACCTTGAGAACTAATAGCACAGACCATGCCGCTCTCACAACAATTAGCATTATGTATCATATGCTGAAGAATTTAATATTTGTTGGCTGGAAATAGTCTTTAAAGTATGGCAATGAATAATTCAGAATTTTCCTTTATATATATGTATTTTGTTTGGCAACAGGTATATCTTCAGAGGGCTAGGAAGAAACATCAACCATGACAGTTATAGCAGAAGGTAATTTTTGCAAGAGAAGTGTTACTAAATTTTTTAAAACCATTTTGTTTAAAAAATCATTTCTGTGCTGATAATTATTAATGCTATAATTCTGCTTTTATAGAATGAAAATTTTATTTCAAAATTAAGTATTTTATGACATTGGAACTATATGATTTAAGGAACAATGACAGGGAACTATATCTATATCTCTATCTATAGATATATGATACATAAGATACATAGTCTATTATTCCCTTTATCCTTTATTCCCTCTATCCCATGTATATACCATGCCATGTACATAAAGACTGGTAGTCCATATCTAAATAAGATATATGTCTTTTTGTACTCTACTACCTAAGATATCTGTGAGAAAATAGTTTCCGTTGTGTTCTCTTTTATTTTTTTAGGATTTTGTTTATTTATTTGACAGACAGAGATCACAAGTAGGAAGAGAGGCAGGCAGAGAGAGAGGGGGAAGCAGGCCCCCCACTGAGCAGAGAGCCCGATGTGGGACTCAATCCCAGGACCCTGGGATCATGACCTGAGCCAAAGGCAGAGGCTTCAACCCACTGAGCCACCCAGGCACCCCTTGTTGTGCTTTCTTACAATGCTTTCTTTCACAGAATTTAAGCGATTCGTTCCAATTTGAATAATAGAAAGTATGAATGCCAGTATCTATGAATGTAAAAACTAATTTAAAGCCTCTGTTTTGTTTTTTCCCCCCCTTTTAGAGTTTTCAAAGAAAGGTTCATGGTTTGTGAATAGAATCACAGAGTTTTCTGAAGGGGAGAGGCCCTAAAGATTCTTTTTACCACTCCATAGTCAGGAAGTTATATTGTATCCCATGTCTGAAGTTAGTAACTATTGAAACCAAGACTAGAATCCAGATATCCTTGTTTCTAGTATGACATCCTTTCTAAAATATGCTGGTGCATATGAAAGCACACTATAAATAAGACAAATTTTTTTTCTACTTTGTTGATTTTTAATTTTATTGCTCATTGAGTTTAAGGCATATTCACAAGTTTAGAAAATTTCCTTACTACCCGTAGGAAGACATTATCAGCAAACTAAATATTTAAGTTTTTTGTAAAATAATGGCCTAAATCCTACTGATTTCCCCTGAACAATACTTGGAAATTTCTGTGTGAAGAAACTTAGGAAAGGACATTAATTATTAATAGATCCAAATCAATACCCTCTCATTCTAGAACTAAAATCATTCTTCACTTAATCATTTGAGTTTCATTTACATATACAAAAACCTTAAGGAAATGAAATTCTTATTTGAAGATGTTTTATTTTATAACTGGTTACAAAAATAGCACAGATTACGCTTCCTATTTGTGGCCTTACACAATGTACATATTTAAATTAAAAGTACCTGATTTTGGAAATTTGTCAATATGTTCACCCCCTTAAAAATGTATAAGCTGTAGTGCAAAAAAAAATAATAATCTAATGATCCCACTGTGTTTATCTTCATTCTATAGAATAATCTGGATAATCAAACAATTCCTACTGCAAAATTATTTTGGTGCTTTTGAAACTCAAACCATTGAAGCAATTTAATTGATAATTCCAGTCTTTCCAAATGTTTCTTCCCAGAATGACCTAAAATTAGCATCACAACTGAAAACAATGAAGCTCTAATTACTCATCTATAAGCAAATTCTAGCTGAGGTAATGAAAATGGAGCTTCAATAACCTTAAGAAAATATAATCCATAGCAGATTACATATATCATTTTGCTACTTCCATTCCTTTTAAATAAGACCTATTATAATAAAATGAAAACCCTCATCAATCACCTGATAGAGTAATTCCAAACTTAACCAAACAGGGCTAATGGGTGAGAATTGAATTGAAAACACCTTGACAAAGAAAGCAATTTCTTTTCTTCGCACTCCTCTGAAGCTGTGGGTGATCATGGTAATCGAACCATCAACAGTGAGGAGCCATCTGTCCCAAGGGCCCTCCGTGAGAGTTAAAAAAAAAAAATCAACAACAAAAAGGGAAAGAAATGCTGTACCACAGATGTTCAATCTTGATTAATCTATGACAAGGAACTTACAACTGAGAATCAATGTTTTGACGTTTTTCAGATACCAATCATTTAAAGCCAACACAAAAGTTTTTATAAGAACACAGGGTGGGGGGTAGTTAATACGTTGCTTATAGAAAGATAATCTTTCATACAAAATCCAAATACCTTTTAGACAGCTGAGATGTTCATCATATCACAAAGTAATAGCTTTCATTATGATTCCCTTAAAGAGGAGGGCAGACAAGAGACTTTATTTTGCTAGCTCTCAGACTACCATTTGAGACTTCATTTTTTATATATTCTTTCTACAAGATATAATTAAATAAAAAGAAGACATGTTTATATTTACAATACTCATATTTAACTCTTTGAACTAAAATTGGTTTTCAGGAAATATAGCATTAACTTGAAACATCAGTAAAATTAACTGATCCTAAGAAGTTTCACTATATATTTATAACATTTATTTTTTTTTTAAGATTTTTTATTTATTTACTTGACAGAGAGAGAGGTCACAAGTAGGCAGAGAGGCAGACAGAGAGGAGGAAGCAGGCTCCCCGCGGGGCAGAGAGCCCGATGCGGGGCTCGATCCCAGGACCCTGAGATCATGACCTGAGCCGAAGGCAGCGGCTTAATCCACTGAGCCACCCAGGCGCCCCTATATTTATAACATTTAAAATAATTCACGTATTATAGCAAAAAAAAAAAAATTATAAGCAAAAGAGCAAACCAGGTCAAAGCTTTTCTTGTTTGATATATAGTCTTAAGTATAGCAGATTCCTGGCACTCTTGGATATAATAGACACATTTTCAATCCTTTGGAAAAAAGCCAAATAGTTTGAATAAAATATACTAGCTATAAAAATTATTCAAGTTTACTAAAATGAAAACCTGGGTGAGCTATATTAAGAATAACTATTAAAAACATTTAAAAACTAATTTTAAAATGAAAAATAAAATTACAAGACAAAATATCAAAGAACCACATAGATCAGGCCATCTAGTTTTTCAAAATACTTTCAAGTTAGGATCAAATTAAATAGAGAACAAATGTAATTTAAGACTCAAATTCACTATGGGACTTACTATAAATGCAATAATTCCTTATCATAATTATGATACCAGAGAGATCCTTAGGCAAGCAGATCTGCCCTCTAGAAGGAGAAATAGGGAACCCAAGTCATGCCAAAAATGAGTTTGCAATTCAGTACTATAGAAAATCTATAAACCATCAGAAACAAACAATGGAACTATATCACCTCTCCCTCAAAGGCTTAGGATATTAAAATTATCTGAAACAGCAATTATAATAAGGATGTTTAAAATGGTTAAAGAATAAAATAAAGATCAAAACATGAGCAAACAATGAGAGATCTTTTTTTAAAAAAAGGCAAATTTTGAAAATGACTAGAACTTTAAGAAATAAAAAATATACAATCTATTAAAGTAAAAGCTTAATAGATGGAATAAACAGTTTAAATACAGCTAAAGACAGAAACAGTGAATGTCATCAGACATAAAAGTTATTAAACAGAATGAGGCAGAGAGAATGCCCCCAAATGAGAAATATAAGAGAGGTTCAGAAAATTGAAGACCAGAATGATAAGTCTATTTAGAGTTCTAAAAAATCAGACCCAAGAAACTGAAGTGTAAAAAACATGGGAAGGATGGAGATAGTATGAAGAAATAATGACTAAATTTTCCAAAAGCAGTAAAAGACATAAATCTTCAGAATTAAAAATTACAACAAACCTAAACAAGATCTCAAGAAAGACACATCTAGAGGCATTATAATGAAGTTACAGAACAAAAAAATGACATAGATATCTTTAAATGCATCCCAGAAAAAAAGAGAAAACTCCAAATCTATCTACCTACCTACCTATCTAAAGTTATACTGACAGCAGACTTCTCCTCAGCAGCAATGGTATCCACAAGACAGTGGAATAATGTATTTGAAACTTCTGAAAAAGTGTATTTGTCTTCAAAGAACTGTATACACAGAAAGATATTTTTAGAAATACAAAATGATTTATCAAAAATAAACCTTTGCTAAAGGAACACCTAAAGATTGTAGTATTGAGAAGAAAGGGTAATTCTCAAAACAAATGTGTAATGCAAGAAATAATGTTTCATGTACCTAGACATATCTATACATACAACAATATTTACTCAGCACTGTTTGCAACTACCGAATTCCTGGGAATAACCTATATGCCCATTAGCATGGAAATGGTTATATCATAATTATTCTATGAAATACTATACAGTCCCAAAAAAGACTAAAGCCCTGGGGGGAAAAAAATGTTATTTGATCGTGTGGAAAAAAAAATCTCTGAAACAAAGTGTTAAGTAAAAACAAGTAGGCAAGATGAGGTCAAAAGATAGAGGGAGCAGGCAGAAAATGAAGGACTTTAGGTCATAAAAAGGAACTTGGCTCTTACTCTAAGAAAGAGAACCACATGAGAATTTGACCAAAGAAGTAAAATGCTCTGATGTATTGTATCAAGATCACCTGGCTGCTGTGTTAAGTATAAAGTAAAAGAAAACAAAATAATGAAACTAGTTATAAGGCTACTGCAATAACAAAGTACATATAAAATGAACCTCCAGGTAAAAGAATTTAGATTTTACATAATATTGGGATTGGGATCCAGACATATTGGACAATTTGAAAATATAAGGGAAGGAAGCAGATAAAATAAAACTTATACCATGATCTACCCTCCTGGCAATAGGGCCTAAGAGCCAAAGGGAAAGTCTTCCAATAGGTTATAGTAGACATTTTATGAAACTGACCTGACCCTGTAATCCTGGTGTCATGTGGGTATTCTGGGGAAGAAATAACAGTGTTTTAATAAAAACTAAATGAGCCCTAGTTCTGCAGAACTTCTTTAATACAGAAGACGAGAAGCTCCCTCTTTACCCACTTTGCAGAACTTTGAACCACAATGTGACTAACCAAGTAACATTTAAAGTGCAAAGAGCTATGACTGGCTACATTGTCATGAATGACAGTGCTGAAGCCAAAAGCAGCAATAATGAAATAAGCAGCCTAGGCTGAGACAGTCAGCACCAATCAGTGTCACACGCATCATTCTAGGTGTAGCACTAAAATAAGGTCTAGAGAAATTAGTCATCAGTGATGCAATCACCACAGTGAGACATCAAGAGCAAAGGCAAGAAGTATAACATGTAAGGTAGGTAAGAAATTCCTCGGTACCTATGAGATACCTCTGGGGGATTGACAGAAATATTAAAAAAGAAAGAATACTTCAAAATGGAACAGAAACCTAGAAGGTACTCTAGTAAGGGTTATTAAGCAGTCAACATTAGAGTCTGAATATCAGTGTGATGTCATCTATACCCTCAAGCTAGAGAAGCCTAAGGATCTAAGGACTTCTGAGTAACACCTCCAAAATATCCACAGTAAAAATTAACAAACTTGTTCACGAAAAAGCATAATGATAAGCAAAATGGGCATAATCCAGATACTGCATTTCAGTTCTCAATTACAAGAGGAAAAACTTTTAGGTCTGTATTTCTATATGTGAAAGAACGTCTTCCCTGGTAGTATCCAGACTTTCCTTAATAATGGGTACATACCAACCTTGGAGGTCAATATTGATAAACGTAACACTGATATTGGCAACAGGAGACCTTTCCTGGAAGGGGCAGAAAGCTATTATGTGAACTTGCTTGCAAATAATTAAGTCCTAGAGTAATTTTCACTCACTTTTTAAAAAACATACAATTCAAAAAACTTTGCTACGTATTTTAAATAGCAACCAGTGATCTAGTTTGGTCATCAACTGGATTGGATTCTAAGTAGACTACATGAGCAAGTGATTTCACAAGGATCATTTGTCAGGTGAGATAACAGATAAATGTGTACAGAAGATACAGTTATTTATGACAGATGAAAAATACATGTTGTAGATCATAGGCTAGAGTGGTCTCCAAAGGCCTTGTCTCCTCTCCCCAAATGTCAGGCCCCTTTATATTCCACTAAAACAGGTGTATCTATTTATATTCATACAAAGGAACTACTCCAAGTCTCCCAGTTCCCCTCCTAAAGGGTCTAGTAACCTAATGGTTCAAAGTTCTTCCCAATATCCAACTAAATCTCCCATAAGACAATTTCAATCTTTTCTTTCTTGTTGAAAAGTTAGGGGGGAAGTGGACCATCCCCACATATAAGTTTTTAAAAAATTTCAAAACCTTTACTGAAACCCTGTTTCCCATTCATCACAAATTATTTCCTCTATATAAACAGAATGGTTTTCAATCCTTTCTGTTCTGTAGAATTACCTAAGGAATATCAACTCGCCCCTCAAAAAAAAATGACACCTTTGGCCACATTCCAGACCATCCTAGATGTCTGCAAGTTTTTAAAACTCCTCGGGTGATTCTAATGTGCAGCAAGGGCTGAGAATCACTGCCCCAATCTTTCTGTAAAGAAATTTCCTGCCCAAGCCTTTTAAAAATCTTCAGACTTTCTCAAGTTTCAAGTATTGTTTCAGTGTAGCAAAATTCTGCACATCATATCCAATTACATCCTATGTATCCATGAGAATTTCCCACCAAACTGCAATACAAATTTTCTACTCATTCTGGATCTCCTATCTTTTATATACATAAAGATTCCCCAATCCAAGCATTACCTCATGCCCTAACATACACTATACCCTTTTCTTGAAATTCTATGTTCTCTTTTCCTTATCTTTCCAAATTCTACACGTTAGTCTGAACCCAGGCTACCAAAACATGGCCTTCCCAAAACATGGCAACCAAACAGATTGTCCCTCTTCTATGCAACATATTTCAGTTTGAACCAGTTATTCTGAAATATACTGCTTTAGAGACACCTGGGTGGCTCAGTTCGTTGAGCAACTGCCTTCGGCTCAGGTCATATTCCCAGAGGCCCGGGATCGAGTTCCGCATCGGTCTCCCAGCTCCACGGGAAGTCTGCTTCTCCCTCTGACCTTCTCTTCTCTCATGCTCTCTCTCACTGTCTCTCTCTCTCAAATAAATAAAATCTTAAAAAAAAAAGAAATATCTGAAATATACCACTTTACACTACTGCTTTATCTATTTTATTTGTGTCTCCTCATTTAAATAATGTTCCTGAAGGCAAAAATCATGTTTTATATTCTTCATGTGTACTACACAAAAGTAGCTTTTTCAGCTTTTAGTTGAATTTTCATTCGCTCCACTCAATGAACATATATAATGCACATAAAATTATTGCCTATCTTACCAATTTCTTCAGGGTAAATTTTGTGAATTTGCTTATTTTCATTTGCTTATTTTAAGGAGGGCCAGTCCATAATTTAAGTCTGATTAATTCTTACTGAAAGGTAATACAATGAATCAAATATCTCTGCCAAACAATGTTTCAGTGCAGCATAAAGTAAAAAAAAATTAAAATTTTCTTCAAAATCTGAGATAAAGTCCAAGTATATTTATGCATTCATTATACATATATATTTCCTCTTTAAGGAAAGAAAAGGGAAAAGTGGTATTTCAAGATTAAATGCCTACAGGAGATAGACAGGTGATACAAATGAGTGGAGTGAGCCTATAGGAAACAACAGGAAATGGAGAGACGCATAGTAAAAGACAGACACCATGCTCCTTCCCAAGAAGGTAGCTATTATTTAGTTAGCTCCAGCCCTGTTGAGTAATGGACAGAATGCCCAAGAATGGACAGATACTATTGACTTTTCAAGAAAAGCCAGAATTTTCATGAAGAAAAATTACCTAATTATTATATTGGGAAAAATAATTGAACATTTCATAAAAACTGTATGAGGCAAATGTGAGTCAGGTGGCTATAGTTTCTAACCTCTGCCTTATTATGTAAGGTACAAATTAGAAAAGGAAAAAGTTCTCTGTGATTGATCAGATGCTTAAAGTAAACAACTTTTTGGAAGTTTTGTTCTCTGTTCTGATGGCTTTTAGAATCAAGATGGTTCTTGTTTTTAGCTAAGGTCATTTAAGTGTGTCACACTAAATGAAACAACCCCTTCTAATTTTGTTGAATCTAAGATAACATTTTAAAATAAATTAAAATAGATAGTATTAACAAATCAGTTGCTGAACTTAAGAACCACACTCCTTTTTTTAAGCAAGTCAGATACAGGTTGTTTAATCATAATTGGCACATATATACATTATAGAAATTTTAGTATTTTTGAGATGTCTGAATTTTGTAGCATACTAGCAAAAGAAAACTGTCTCAAAACAGAATAGAGAGCTACAACATATGACAACTCCATAATGTGACATAAAGGTAACAAATCTCAACAGATATGAGCCACAGCAGAGTTCTTAAGAACAGCAAATACTACTTTATCCTGGTAACTTCTTGAGAGTATTCATGTCACAACTTGGAAGAAATAATAACAAAACCAGACAGTCAAGGGATTAAAACAGATTAATAAAGGAATCAGAAAGAGAAATATGTCACTGGGAAGAATAAACAGAATTACACATTTAGAACAATAAGAAACTAGATGAGGAAGAAAAGACAAAATGGGAGAAAAAAATTTGAGATGCAGATAAAAAATACCTTTATATTTATTAGTGCATTAACACCAGGTTTTCCTCTGAGAAACTAACTGATTTCTGCTTAGATTATTCTACAAGAAGTACTAGGGAAGTAAAATAATAAAAGAGTTGGGGACTGCTGCTGAATATTAAAACTTCAGGCTGTATGTAATTATATCTTCTGTGAATTTTTAAAGAAGTACATCATAGTAGTTAAGAGGCGAGGTTTAAGCTCTGGAGTTAGACTGCACGTTGATGTGCCACACACTGCCACTCACTAGCTATGCATGACCTTTTTCAAAACACTTAATGTACTGTGCCTCAGTTGTCTCCTTGGTAAAGCAGCGACAGTAATAGTATCCACCTTGTGGGATGCTGTTAGAAAGAGTGGAGACTATATGCATGTACTCATACATACATACATACACAGCTAACAACAGTGCCTAACACAGAGGAAGTCTTAGACTGATATTAAATATCATTAGTACTCCTAGTTGTATGGCAAGAGGGAAAACAAGAGATATGGATGCACAAATGTGTCCATGGAGAATGAAGATAGTGGATTAACCCAAATCACACATTACTATTATTATCTATTTCTATCTTTTCACATAAATCTACCTCTCCTCATCCAAGACATCTCGAAGTCTGGTTACTTGTCTTATAACACCACCCCTTCCCTACTTTTGTCTTAACGGATAATTCCTACCAAGTGTTTATATTTATGGGCTGTGTATGATTTGAAGACTTACAGGCCTGCACTACAGTTCACCACCCATTCCTAACCTATCCATTTTCTATGTTTCACCACCTTCCTCTTTCCCTCAACTTACTCTCAACTTCTACTTCTTATCCTTCTCTCTTTCTTGGCTCATCATCACTGTCTAGCCAGAAGACATTCTCCCCTTGCCCTCTATCTCTCTTTTTCTCAATCTCTCTCTCCCTTTTCTCCTTTTCTGTCAGGGGGAAAGTGGAACAAGGTAAATATAGGAAGACATGTCTATTGTTACCAAAGAAAATCCAAAAAGAAGAAATACTAAGTTAGCTCAAAGATGATACCATCACAGACTCAGCTTTAGATTATATCTCACATAACAGAATATAAGTAACTGTTTACCCACATTTCCACATGATTACTTTCAAGAGTAAGTTACCTACATTAGTATAGCCAAGCAATGAGCCCAAATGCTTAACACCTTAATATTATCAAAGACCAATACCAGAGAAGAGAAGGGGAAACAAATAGCCAGATTGGCTGATCAAAGAGGGCAGATGACTCAATGATTAATTAACAACTTAACTCCCATCATTTTTTTACACTAGAATTGCAACCAGCTCCTCCCTGGAGCTGTATAATAAGACTGATGACCCAAAGACCTGTGTAGTAACACAATAGGAACCAAAATGCCCCAGCTCAAATGGAAGGGAGTCTTCTTATTATGCGCCAGAGAAGTGCGCTACACTTCTCTATGTCTGTAAAAATACATGTTCATATTAAGTAAGGAAATTGAGGGAAAACAAGAAAAAAGAAAGATGAACAGGCTTTTATCCTCACATAAAAAGAAAATAAATATTCTGAACATGGCAGAAGTCTGTAATGGAGGTTCTTAGTTGAGGGAGAAAAAGCAAAAGAAAAACATTACACTTGTGATTCCTGCATTTATATTGTAGTCTGCATGATTTCAAACGTCAAATAAAGTTAAACACAATTAAGTTAAGCAAATAAAGAATATTAAGTCAAAAGTCATAGTTGGAAATAAGCATGTATTACTAGAACTCATCCATCTCTAACAGATATCTGCTTAACCTGTTTTTACAAACACTTCATACAGACCTCGATGAATGTTTCTCCTCTTTTTCTTCTACCTTACTCCCCTCCCAATACTTTCTCCTCCTTACTGGCTTTTTATTTTATGGTCAGAGGTTAAACTGCTAACCCTTCACCTTCCAGGAAAGTTTTTTTTCCTCTCTCATAAAAGGTTTTTCACCGTGTGCAGCAGTTGGATTAGCCCCTCTCCTCGAGAACAAAAGCTATGTCTTTGTCTTCGTGGTCTGGGCACAGAGCCCCTACATCAGAGGAAGCTGCTCTACTCCACATGCACAATAACAATATTGTGAGGCCCCACGAAAGCCTGGCCTCTCAGTGTCTAGACTCTCATCCAACCAGCTAGCTGAAGAGAAAATCCTGTCAGGCACTCAGCTGAAAATTCACTAAGGCATCCTGTTGAGAACCTGATGAAGATGTTATTTGACCATACGGTAAAACTTTCCATTGTTTAACATAAAGATAAGAGAAAAACTTTTGGAACTCAACGCTTTAACAATCTTGGTCACGAATTCACACATGGGTCAGTAGATGTATTTACTAACATACAACCCCTTCCTCTATACACTCTCTTAAAATACACAGACTTATTTATGACATTCTAATCTCTTGCATTTAAAAATCTGCCTAATAAAGGATACATTCAAAAAATTGCAACAGATTTTTTAATTTCTTATTTTATTATTTTTACATTCACTAGTTCTCATCAGAAATTTTACTACTGTATCAGTGAAGGAACTGGCTAAAAGAAAGCCTGTATTTTCACATATCATGATATTTATCTATTTTACAAGTTTTTAAATGTTGAACAAAGGAAAAATAATAAACCACAAAGCAGGTACTTGATTAAAATTTAGAAATGGAAGTATAATGGTACATGAACCAAACCACACTTATAAAAATCATTTGTAATTTTTTTAAACCTGTAAATATTAAATACATAAGACAAATTTATATTTGACCATATCATAATAATAAAAGAATTCTCTCAAGCATGTGAAATTATGGGTGAGTTCATGAATATTTACAATGGCTGGGGAGAAGACTGCAGTTTTTAAAATATACATAATCTTATAATTCATATCTATGACAGCAACCAATATTGAAAATTATTAAGACTACATTATATATGATTAAAACTGTTAAGTTCATACTGAAATCTGAAAGTGAATGCACAAAAATAGATGTTTTTATGTTTTGGTATGAAAAAAGAATAATCTTTTTACTTTTTTCAAAATTGTTCATAACACACTATACTGATAATTTAAAAATAGAACAAACTGCAGAATAAAAATGGGTAGCAACTGATGAGAGGTATACTACCACTGTATAAAAAATTAAGGAATAAATAATTTCTGTTAAATAGCCTATAGAGCAATATAAAATGATTATCCAAATTTTAGAAGAAATACAAATGTGCTTTTGTAGAAACCTATAAAGATGATTATTAGCCTGAAAACTTCAAGAGATCATGACCAACAAGTTTAACAAAAGAAATATATCTATTCTTGGGACATATTCTATGCTCAATGTAAAATGGGTATTTAGACCTTTATTAACTTATAAAAGTATTATTGGAAAATATAGGTTGTAATAACTATAAAGGAACCCTCTCTCTACAGTTCATCAGCTACAAATTAGTACTTTTATTGAATTTGAATAGTGAAAATTTTGATTTACAGGGAACCAAAGATATTATCTAATCTAACCCACTCATTTTGAGACTCAAGAAGATTAAATGATTTGCCCAATTCTTTTATTTTAAACTGAAGTGATAAATTCTATATTTTGTTATAGAAATTAGCCCTGAGATGATTGATGGCAAATTTGTTACTGTAACCTTTCTCTACAGATGCCCACACTCCATGCCCACTGTTTTGGGCCTCAAAACATTAGCCTCAACACTCTACTGATTTCAAATATTTTTCTGTTTTCCCAGTTTTTGTTGTACCACTCATTCTGAAAACAGCCCCCTCTTTTTTATAATCATATACAGTATATACCCAAGGCTCTATTCCTGTGAATGTCTCTTTGAGACTTACTTCATCAACGAGATTTCTCAATAGAAGCATTCATGCACAACATCAGAAGTCTGTGACCACATCTCTTGATAACCATTCAAGACTATTTACACATTTGAAGGCCTATTGTCAGTCTGAATCATCCTTAGTCTTTTTTATTATATGATAATATTAGCTACTCTTAGCCTTTCCCACTGCCAACCACATCCCAACTGTTTTGACAGAGGCCTCTAAGAGACACTGCCCTTCTCCTGCAACCAGGTACCAGGCAGCATATCAATGTAACTGCAACTACTCCCATAGAGTAGTGGGATTCAGACTCCATCAATTGTCTGTGTTCAAGTAGCTGGATCCATGCACCACCATAGTCATATTCCTTAAGACAATTACTTCAAACTTTCAAATACGTAACAACAACCTGGGAAACTTTTTCAAAAATGGAGATTTCACTTCTACCTCCCGTTTCCCATAAAAATAATCTAAAGTATGCCCAGGAACCTGATTTCTCAATCAACGAAACAGTAGCTCCAAAAAGCATACTAACAAACATGGAAAAGCAGCTCTCTTCTCAAAAATTTGTGGACTTCCATATAGCAACATTCCACCTAGGAGGCATGATCAAACTCTGAAGGCCTCTCAAAATATGGAGATCTTTGCATTATTGTTAAATGTGTTTGCCTCTACAATCACATTATAGGAGATTCTACTTACTCATTATAATAAGAGTGCAGCCATATTCCTTATTAGTTTTTAGCCCTTTCCTTAGGTAGACAGCAAAATCATTCACAGAGGTAATAAGAATCTAATTTACTAAAGGTTGTAAAGCTTCAAGATTCCAATTATGTGAAAATTGGTAAATTTCAAAATAAGTATTTAGAACTCAGCTTTTAAAAGTTTGGAGTGGGGGAATGTGTTGGGCGGGGTGGGGGGCTAGGTGGCTCAATCGGCTGGGCAGCCAACTCTTGATTTCGGCTCAGGTTATGATCCCAGAGTCATGGGATTGAGCCCTGAGTCAGGCTCCACACTCAGCAGGAGGTCTGCTAGAGATTTTCTCTCTCTCTCTCTCTCTCTCTCTCCCTCTCCTTCTACCCTTCAACACTGCCCCCCACTCTCTCTCTCAAATAAATAAATCTTGTTTTTTTTAAAAGGTCTGTCTTCCTTCTTGTGTTCAGTTATGTATCTCTGTTCAGTCTAGGTAGAGCTGAGTTTTGCAATCACCTAGTCTTTGAAGAAATAAAGCATTACTTAGCTCTAATGGCATAATTCCCAGTATTCTGCTGAAATAGCATTAGAAGGAAAGAAATGAAATATGGTTACTGACTTGAAGAGTACCTAACCCAGCTCATTCTCCTCCAGCAGCATATGATTACTTCCTTATAATTTATCTTCTCCACTTACATTCCCTTTCAATAACTTTTACACTAATTTCTTTGATGCCTGTTTATTACATTTTCTCTTTTCTCTGATACATGATGAACTAGCAAGCATGAGTACCCACTGTTATATAACAGGAAAAAAGAGTATCTAATATAATTACAATTGGAGGGGATTTCATTACAAATCATTTTGAAACAATGCTAAATTTTTTTAAATGCTGAGTTTAAATGCTATTTTTCTCATTTGGGCTTATAAACATTTGCCTTTCAAAACCAAAAATAACAACATTAAATCTACAAAGGCAGTGACAGCCCAGGTCACAACAATTCCCATACCCAGGGTGGGGACCCAGTAGCCACATCCATAGTTGGTTAAGCTGACCCCAGGCCAGAACTGAATAAGCCAAACACATGACCTAATCTGGACCAGGCTCTCTTTTACAGAATTTGGACTGTGAAGCTAAGAAACACACAAAATGGGAAATGCTAGTACAACGTCACTTTTTGGCAGAAAGATGACAGAAGATCTTCAGAACTATTGTGGTAACTCTATTCCCAAAAATTATCTGTCCTATTTACGTAAGTTACTATGTTATGTAAGTTACTATGTTAAAGCAGCACTTTTAAAATCTATAAAGAGGATATCTGCTTCTATCCAAGAGAAAGTAACAAGGACTGGATTTACTTCCATCTTTAACAAATAAAAATCTGGAAGAAAATACGAAACAATTCTCAGACATCAGTCAGGGCAGGACAATGATCCGGACAGAGAGAAAACAAATAAGGTAAGCCTTACAACTGTTGCCAGCTCACTGTCTGGAGACTTCCCAGCATGTTGCAGAAGAAGAGAAAACCCAGGCAGGAGTCAGTGGTCTCCTGAGATTAGGAGATGGATTTTGGAGGCTGAGAGGCCAATGCAGCTAAGGTGCACAGAAAGAGTACTGGAGAAGAGAAAGCTGCACAGAAATAAGAGCTCTGAACATCTGTAGCAGCCACCCACCCCCAACTCCCCCATCCTGCCAAAGTCTTCAGTGGAGTCCTCATCAGTGGACACATACGAGGAAATGACCCAAAGCTGGGGAAAGGAAATGCACCCATGATATTTAGAGGAGAGACAATACTCTGGGTCATAAAGCAAATCTCAATAGTTTTTCAAGGATTCAAATCATACATTGTCTATTCTCTGGAAGTATATTATTAAAATATAATGGAAATTTCATTAGAAAATCCCTTAAGTATCTGGAACTGAAGTAATACTTTTTTAAATAACCCATGGGTCAAAGAAGAAATCAAAAGGCAAGCTAGGTATCTTGAACTAAATAAAAATGAAAAATGATAAATTGAACTTTATCAAAATGAAGAATGCATCTCTGTAAAAGAAACTATTAAATTAAATTAAGGGAAAAACAAGACACGACTTGGAGAAAAAACTTGGAAATCCAACAAAGAAGTTGTATCCTCTGTGCGTGTGTTTGTCTGTGCATTATATAAAAACTCCATGGACAAATGATTTGAATAGAATTTACACCAAAGAAGATATACAGATGGACAGGAAGCATATGAATTCATTCTTTTTTTTAAGATCTTATTTTTAAGTAACCTCTACACAAATGTGGGGCTCAAACTCACAACCCCGAGATCAGGAATCACATGCCCTACCAACTAAGCCAGCCAGGGGCCCCCGCATGAATTCATTCTAATAGAACATAACCAAGTTATGTTCAACCTGCTTCCACAAATCTCTGAGAAATCAGACCTTTATCTGAAAATGAGAATGTAAAATGTGTTAGAATATTGCTAATAATTCTATTCAATTACCCTAAGGAATTTATATTATCAAATTTTATTTTATATAAGCAACTCAAAGAATATTAATATATACATATATATGTACACATGTAACTACAGGTACACACACACATCCCAATATGGCAATATCATAAATCAAATCCAACTTTATAACTAGAAGAGCATATAAAGGAACTATGTATGTTCTCATATATCCATGATTAACTATCATATATATAGATAGATAGATAGATTAACCATCATACATATGTGAGAACATACACAGTTCTTTCATCAGAGTCTATGATATTTTTTCCAAAGACCCTGATTTCCATTGGGGAACTATGTGGTACCAAGGAAGTTACATTACTCCCAACTCCAGGAGTGGAGTCCAATCCAATAGAACATAACTGAGTCTACAAATACTTCTACCAATTTCTAGGAAATCAGACCTTTACTTCTAAATTATAATGTATAATGTGCTATGATACTGTTAAATAGATCCATTCAATTGAACTTGTGTTTGATTCAGGTTTGGGCACATAACTTAATCATGAATGCCAGAGAGAAAAGTGTGGACGTTTCATTAGGTTGGTCAACATGGGTCTCACTAAGAATGAGCAAAAAGTTGAAAAGAGTAATTAGTTGTGCAGGTATCTTAGGGAAGAGCATTAGAGGCAGAGCGAACATTAGAGGCAGTGCACAGGCTTAAAAGAGTATTTCTGAGGTGTTCCTAGTACAGAAAGGAGGCCAATCTGGCTATAGTTGAGGGAGGAAGAGGAAAGAATGGTAGAGGTTATAAACATAAAAAGAGGGGATTTGAACAAGATTATGTAGGACCATCGTAAATCCCTGGAAAGTTTTTCATTTTTATTTGAATGATCTGAAAAGTCAGAGGGATGGAAAAAAGAGAACAATTAGCAGGACAATACATAGAACATAGACAGACAAGAACTAGAAAACTGGTTCTTGAAAAGCTGAGGTTTGGAAATTTAGGTTGTGAACAAATTTCTATTACTATATAACTATATCCAATGTGTCATGCTATATATTGTGCAAACTCCCAAAAGATAAAATCCTTGTCTTTGGTGAGTTGATAACCTAGATGAAGAACCAAAACACAAATACACTTAAAATGATAGAATGCTTTAACTTCAATGGGTTTTGGGATGGTTAGTCTATACCTTTTGTTTAACCAAAGGAATTTAAGCCAAGAAAGGGGAAATGATTTATGTAAGGTTGTATAACCAGTATTGGTTCAAGTAGAACTAAAAATAAGTTCTCTTAGATTCCAAGTCAAGCAACGCAACATTACGAAGGATGAGATGAAGCAAAGACTACATTTATAAAGCTCGTTTGCCAAATAGGTAAGCATTTTTCACATCCACTTGATGTTACAATTTCCAAAGAAACCAGCTACTCAGCCTGCCTCAAAGATCTGCCCTACAATTCTAAGGGAAGGAGTGAAAGGCAAAGCTGATACCTATGTTGATAAGTAAATCCAATGGATCAAAAGATAAAGAGCTTTCTGTATTCTGATTTTTAAAAAAAGCATTCACAGCTTTTCATATAAAGACTGTATTTTCTCTCTAACAAGGAGACTTTGTTTTCTGGAATTTCTCAAGGCTACAAAGAAAAAGAATAAGGCAAGTAAATCATTATCCTATGTGTTGATAGAGCTAGCCTCTTCTCAAATCAAGTACAAACATCACTGGCTGGTGGAAAATAAATTTCTAGGAAATCAGACCTTTCCCACTAAAAAAAGCCCTCCCACTAAAGTAGTAGTATTTCTGAAATACTCTGAGATACAGTAACCAATACAACTCAAGAATATATTCCACTCAACATTTCCAACTCAATCCAACTAAGAACATACTATCCAAATAAGCATATAAGGTAATTACAATGGTGCTGTCCTTATTGATACATATTAATAATGTAAATAATCATTAAAGCAGTTTTCTACCATTAACATGATTTAAAGTAGATTCTAATGTCAGAATACTAATATCTACAGTACAAGTCTAATATGAGAATGTGTCTATACAATCCTTGACAAGTTTTTACACAATCGTTTAAACCCAGTTTATCAAAATGATTATTTAAAATAAATAATTATGGACTGAAATAACACACAAGAAAAATATTTTTTATGCCTTTACTGAAGAGTTGACTGTTAACAAAAACCTTTCAGCATAGTTTCAAATACTTAGCAATCACACAGAGAAAGTTAACAACTTCACCACTTACACAATCTCATCAGATTAAGAATTTAAATTTTCAGGGGCACCTGGGTGGCTCAGTGGGTTAAAGCCTCTGCCTTCAGCTCAGGTCATGATCCCAGGATCCTGGGATCGAGCCCCACATCAGGCTCTCTGCTTGGCAGGGAGCCTGCTTCCCTTCCTCTCTCTCTGCCTGCCTCTCTGCCTACTTGTGATCTCTTTCTGTCAAGTAAATAAAATCTTTAAAAAAAAAAAAAAAAGAATTTAAATTTTCAGTTTCATGATCCCATGTAGAAATCAAAGGACCTCAAATGGACATAAACTGCACACACTCAAAAAAAAATAAATAAATAAATCTAACTTGAGACCCACATACATGGTAAGCAGAAAGAGCACTAAGCTTTATTCAGAGACCCAGTTTTCAGTCTCAGGTCTGCCACTTCACAGCTTTGGACCTTAAGTATGAACACTTCAATGAGCCTTCATTTCCTCATCAGTAAAATGGGAAGAGCTATTGAACCTAACACAGAGAGTTGCTGAGAAATTTAAAAGTAACTTAAAAGTGATGTGTGTAAACTTCCTTTATGACCCATGAATTACTATATAAATTTAAATTATATAGAGATATATTAAATATAATACAATGGCACTATGTTGAGTCTCAGTAAAAAGCAGTCCAAACATAGCAGTCTAATTTTTACTAATTTCCCTAGTGATTACTTTTTCTTTCAAAGAACTCAACAATAGTTAATAAAAAGTTTTATGTTACCAACTTTAGGCATATGCTTACACAGAAGTACATAACTATAAACCAATCTGTCATATAACATCCTCATTCTCATCATTATGATGACAACATAAAGGGACAGCATTTTTACGCTTCAGTATAAACTTTGTACTTCGGTCTCATATTTCTACTGTCTGTTCTGTGAAACATGACATATTTATTGAGTACCTACTCATATAATAGTCTAAAGAATAAAAAACAGTAGAAAAAAATAAGATCTATGACTTTAATAGTCTGGATACCATAATATCATACACACATAAATATTTCAATTAAAGTGATACCAAGACTTCCACTTTGGGCCATGAGGTACAAACTAGCCAGCCCTCCATAAACAATGTAAAATAAAACTGTAAAAAAAAATTTTTGAAACAAATGGTTTTAGATGTTGAACAATAGGCAAAGCAGGATTGTGGTCCCTAAGTAAAGGAAAACACACAAATGAACACTGCATGAACTTCTCCCTGTCTTTCTGTCTGGAGGCACTTTCAAGACTATAGCACCTAAGTGAAGAATATGTTTTTCTGAGCAGAGAAAGAAGAGAATAAAGTTGAAGGATGCAGCAAAATTGGGGGCTAAGATACCAAATGCAAGGAGCTACAGAAATATACATAAGGGTCACATTAAGCCTTTAGCCAAACACTAGTTTGCACATGCCCAAAGTGACACTCTACAAAACCTGGCAGGAAATAGCTAAATGGAGATTCTGGAGGTCACATAATACTGAGAGATATAGCATACAGATAAAATGACACTGAACACCCAGGGAATTCAACTGAGACTACCACAGAAAGGTTACACTGTTGGGAGATAATTCTAGGGGTCCTTCAACCTTCTTCACTTCTTGAGAGCAGAGACATGGAATAGGTTTTGTTCCAGACCATTTTTTCTAGGATGTTTGATTAATAAGACATATAATCACTAAAATAGTTTTAAACTATTAATATGATACTAATGTGATTAAAGCAAACAGCCTCAGAAGACAGAAGCTGTCTCCAACCAGAGCAAAGAGCACATTAACTTATAGCCTAGGAACATAGAGGATCTCCCTCCAGGAGCAAAGGAAAGGCATGCTACTGCACAATGTACACTATGTGAGTCCTCTAAGCTCATAGTTTCTCTCCTATAATACGAACAACTGCATTAACTGGCATCCATGTAAGCCCAACCACACCACCTTCATATAACTTAGGGGCAAGGAAAACTGCGGCAAATATACTGATGCTCCTGTTGCTGCATGCACCACATGTGATATCTGACAGCATCTGTGAAAGTGACAAGATAACTCCTACTTAAATCGGGTAAAATCTCAGACCCTGTATGTTCTAAACCTATACCTTGGAAGTTAAAATATTCTAGACTCACCTAAACAAACATTAAAAACAAACCTTGAGGGGCGCCTGGGTGGCTCAGTGGGTTAAAGCCTCTGCCTTCGGCTCAGGTCATGATCCCAGGGTCCTGGGATCGAGCCCCACATTGGGCTCTCTGCTCAGCAGGGAGTCTGCCTCCTCCTCTCTCTCTCTCTGCCTGCCTCTCTGCCTACTTGTCTGTCAAATAAATAAAATCTTTAAAAAAAAAAACTTGAAAGGATCAAGCTGATCTATCCTAAAAAAAAAAAAAAATTGCTTGCCCATGAAAACAAAAGCCATTTAATAAAAGAAAATAACAAATTTTAAACTGCCAATAATACGATCTCCACAATATTTACTATATAATCAAAAGCTATCCCACATGCACAGATGCAGTAAAATGCAGCTCATAACTAGGTGGGGAGAGGATAGTATGTAGAAACAAACTCCAAAATAAACCAGATATTAAAAGGTAACAATTTTAAAAAGGTTATATAGGAGGGATATGACCCTCTAAAGATATTTATGTCCTAATCCCTAGAACCCATCAATATGTTAGGTAACGTCGCAAAGGTGAAATAAGGGTGCTAATCAGCTAACCTTATGATTATCCAGGTGATTCCAGTGCAATCACAAGGATTCTTAGATGTGAAAGAAGGAAGCCTAAGCATCAGTGCTGGAGTGATAAATGGGAGAAGCTGATCACTGCCACTTTTGAAGATGAAAGGGGGTCACAAACCAAGGAATGCAGGCAGCCTCTAGAAGCTGAAAAAAGCAAGAAAATATTATCTGCTAGAGCCACTAGAAAGAAACTCAGCCTTGCTGACACTGTGATTTTAGCTCCATGAGACCCATATCAGACTTCCAGAACTCTAAGATAATAAATTTGTGATGTTTCAAGCCACAATGTTTGTGTTAATTTGACAAAGCACCAACAAAAAACAAATATGTTATTAAAAATAGGTCTGGGGGGCGCCTGGGTGGCTCAGTGGTTTAAGCCTCTGCCTTCGGCTCAGGTCATGATCTCAGGGTCCTGGGATTGAGCCCCGCATCGGGCTCTCTGCTCAGTGGGGAGCCTGTTTCTCCCTCTCTCTCTGCCTGCCTCTCTGCCTACTTGTGATCTCTCTCTCTGTCAAATAAATAAATAAAATATTTTTTAAAAAATAGGTCTAGGACTTAAAGGAAGACAGAATGAGTAAACATTGAAGAATCTCAGTGGAAAAATAGAAACGAAAAAAAGAACCAAATGGATAATCTAGAACTGAAAAACATATTTTTTTTTAATATTTTATTTATTTGACAGAGAGAAATCGCAACTAGGCAGAGAGGTAGGCAGAGAGAGAGGAGGAAGCAGGCTCCCCGCGGAGCAGAGAGCCTGATGTGGGGCTCGAGCCCTGATCCTGAGATCATGACCCGAGCCGAAGGCAGAGGCTTTAACCCACTGAGCCACCCAGGCACCTTGAAAAACATATTATTTAAAACAAAATATTCACTGTATAGGCTTAACAACAGATTGGATAGTACAGAATAAAAGATTCTGAATACAGAATTAAAATTATACAAAGTGAAGCAGAAAGAGAAAATACTGAGAAATATAAAACAGAGTTTCTGTGATTAGTGAAACAATCTAACATACATGAATTGTAATCCTAAGGGGAAAAGAGTGGAGGGGAGGATAATCAGAAAAAGTTTGATAAACATAATGGTTGGGCACCTTGGTGGCTCAGTCAGTTAAGCGTCTGCCTTCGGCTCAGGTCATGATCCCAGGGTCCTGGGATGGAGACATGAGTCAGGATCCCTGCTCAGGGGGGGAGCCTATTTCTCCCTTTCCCTCTGGAGCTCCCTTGCTTGTACTCTCTCTTGCTATGTCTCTCTCTCTCTGTCAAATAAATTAATAAAATCTTAAAAAAAAAAGGTCAACAACTTTCTGAATCTGAAATACACACACACACACACACACACACACACACACACACACACATATATCCTTGGAGCTCAACAAAGTCCTAGGCAAAATAAATGTAAAGAAAACTAAATCTAGGCACATAATAATCAAATTTCTGAAAACCAAAATAAAAACAAAAAATATTAAAAGCCAGAAAGAAAAAAGATATATTACCATATAGAGAGAAAATCACTAAAAATTTCTGCTGAGATTGCATCAAAAGCTTTGCAAGCTAGAAGACAATGGAACAAAATCTTTAAAATGCTCAAAGAAAAAAACCTATCAAAATAGAAGTCTATTTCCAAAAAAATTGTCCTTCAAACTAATGATATTTTCAGATAAAGAGAAGCTCAGAAATATTTTCACTAGCAGACCTGACCTACAGTGAATATTAAGTTTTTCAGGCTAAAAGAAAATAATACGAGATACAAGTTCAAATCTATGTAAAGGACGAGTGTCAGAGATAATAAAAATATAAGTAAATATGAAAGGCTATTTTTTATATCTTCTAATTTCTTTAAAAATTGTTTAAATGATGGGATGCCTGGGTGGCTCAGTCAGTTAAGCGTCTGCCTTTGGCTCAGGTCATGATCCCGGGATCCTCGGATCAAGTCCCACATCGGACCTGCTTTTCCTTCTGCCATTGCTTCCCCTGCTCATGCTCTCTCTCTCTCCCCCCCTCTCTGAAAAATAAATAAATATCTTCAAAAAACTATTTAAACAACAATAATAACAATTTACTGTGGGAATTATAACCTATGTAGAAATAAAATGTATGACAGCAATAGCACAAAGGATAGGAGGGAATAAATACAATTTACCGTTGGAAGGTTCTTACAGTGGAATGCTTTTCATTTATGGTAGATTGATAATTTAATGATGCCTAATGTAGTGCCACTAAATGTTAGAGCCACTAAAAACAAAGCCAATAGAAGAGAGGTATAAGATGCTTCAAAAACTTAATATAGAAAAATGTAGGAAGAAAGAGAAAAAGAAAACAAAAAAATGTTTAAATCCTTACAGTACAACTGGAAAACAGACAGCAAGATGACAGATTTAAACCTAATAAATAATTACTCTGAATGTAAAAGAACCAAACATTCTAATTAAAGACAACAACTGTCAGGACAGAAAAGGAAAACCCAAATATATACATATTAAATATAGATAGTTTAAGAAAAAAAGAATGGAAAAAGAATTTCATGCAAACACGAATCATGGGAAAGGCAGAGAAGTTCTGTCCCTTACACAAAGTAAACTTAGAAAGCATTATCAGAGACAAAGAAAGAAATTCTATATGGTAGAAGGGTTGGCTCACAAAGATGATAAAATAAAAAATGTGTATGCATCTCATAACAGAGCTTCAAAATACATAAAGCTAAAATGAGCTGAACTAGAGGAGAAAATCAACAAATCCATTATTACAGTTGAAGATGTTAATACTCCTCTCTCCCAGAAACTGGAAGAAATAGACCCCAAAAATCAGTAAAGATAATGAAAGATGTGAAAAACTATAGATAACTTCATCTAAGAGGCATTTATACAATAGATCCAACAAGTGCAGAATATAAACTCTGTTCAAGCACTGAATATTCACCAAATATAGACCATATCATGGGCTATTTAAAAAAACCTTTTCTTTTCTTTTTTTTTTTTTTAAGATTTTATTTATATATTTGACAGAGAGAGAGCACATAAGTGGTGGGAGTGGCAGGCAGAGAGGGAGAAGCGGGCTTCCCGCTGACCAGAGAGCCCCACCCTGTGGGGCTCAATCCCAGGACCCTGCTCAGCAGGGAGTCTGCTTCTTCCTTTCCCTTTGCTCCTCCCCCTGCTCATGCACACGTGCATGCTCTCTCTCTCTCAAATAAATAAAATCTTTTTTAAAAAATCAGCACAGTCTGCATTCTAGGAGGTAGATGCAGACTGCTCAGTCAGCATCTAGGTTTAGGCAGCAGCTGTGTGATTGCATTAGGGACTGGAAGCAAGACTGGAAAGGGAAGTCATCTGGGTGGCATCTGTTGCATCTAAGACATATTACAACCACAAATAATACTAGTAGTAGAGCAAGAAATCCCCTGCTCACCTTTCATGTTCAAGCACTGTTTGAAAAGCAGCACTGAACAGTTACTCAACACACCTGGCCATTATTGAGGGTACATAATATGCAGGCATTGTGATAGGTCCTTTTACTGGTATCTAATTTGGCTTCACTACAAACCTGAGAGAATGATAGGACCTTTTTTTCCTTATACAAGACACTCCAGCCTAAGTTACAGAATTCAGTCTAGAAGTTAAAATTTCTGACTCCCAAGCTCAAGGGCCACTGGCTACAACACAGATGCCTTGATGTATATGAGGCACACAGAATTGGACAGAAATGAACAAGGCTGTTTCAGAGTTGTTAGTCAAAGATGGAGTGGGATTTTTTTTTTAAAGATTTTATTTATTTATTTGACAGATAGAGATCACAAGTAGGGAGAGAGGCAGGAATAGAGAGAGAGAGAGGAGGAAGCAGGCTCCCTGCCAAGCAGAGAGCCCAATGCGGGGCTCGATCCCAGGACCCTAGGATCATGACCTGAGCGAAAGGCAGAGGCTTTAACCCACTGAGCCACCCAGGCGCCCCTGGAGTGGGATTTTATTTGAAAGTCATTAAAACTGCTACACAGAGGCACCTGGGTGGCTCAGGGGCACCAGGCAAATGACTCTGACTCAGCTCAGGTCATGACTTCGTGGGTCATGGGATGGAACCCCATGTTGGGCTCCGCACACAGCAGGGAGTCTGCTTGATTTTCTGTCCCTCACCCCCACTTAGATGCTCAATCTCTCTCTAAAATAAATAATAAATAAATCTTTTTTAAAAACAGAGAGAGAGAGAGAAAACTGCTATACAGAAGCAATGGCAAAATGAAGTTTGAAGTCCCTTCCTAAATAAATGTAGCTGGGAGGAGCTCTGGCTGGATCAGATGGTTGAGCATCTGCCTTCGCCTCAGGTCATGATCTCCAGGTCCTGGGATCGAGTTCCGAGTAGGGCTCCTGGCTCAACGCGGAGTCTGCTTCTCCCTCTGCCTCTCCTCCTGCTCCTGCTATCTCTGTATCCCTCTGTCTCAAATGAATAAATAAAATCTTCCCCAAAAAATCACTGTAGCTGGGGTTTACAAAAGCAATAGTCATTAAAGGTGCTGCTTTAAAAAAAAATCAATAACAATATATTAGAAAGAATCCCAAATATTTAGAAATTAAGTACCACATCTCTAAATAAACTGTGGATCAAGAAAGACATCAGAAAAAATTAGAAAATATTTTCAACTACATAATATGAAAACATGTCCAAGTTTGTGAGACACAGCTAAAACATTACTTAAAGGTAAATTTATATATTTATGATTATATCAGGAAAAAAAGAAAGGTTTAAAATTCAATGCTCTAAAATTAAGCACAATTTCCACATTAAGAAGCTATAAGAAATTAAATCCAAAACAAGCAGAAGGAAAAAACAACAGAGAGAGGATATCAATGAAACAGAAAATGAACAAAAATAGGGAAATCAAAAAAATCCTAAGTTGGTTCTCTGAAAATATCAATGAAACTGGTAAACCCCTAGCTAGAATGATCAAGAAAAACAAGAGAGAGGGGCGCCTGGGTAGCTCAGTGGGTTAAAGCCAGGGTCCTGGGATCAGGCCCCACATCGGGCTCTCTGCTCGGTGGGGAGCCTGCTTTCCCCTCTTTCCTCTCTCTGCGTACTTGTGATCGTCTATCAAATAAATAAAATCTTAAAAAAAAAAAAAGAAAGAAAAACAAGAGAGAATATATAAATTACCAACACTGAATGAAAACAGGGGATTACTACCACAGATCTTACAGAAATTAAAAAGATGATTAAAAAAATACCACGAACAACTTTGTGCAAATATATTTTACAATTAGATGAAACAGGATAATTCTTTAGAGATTAAAAATTACCAAAAACTAATGCCCCAAAAAAAAAAAAAAAACCCCTCATGGCCATTTATCTGTTAGAGAAACTGAATTCATAATTAAAATTTTCCTACTTAAAAAAATTCCAGGCCCAAGTGGCTTCACTGATAAATTCTTATCAAACATTCAAGAAAATAATCAGTATAATTCAGTTAACTTGATTTTCCCTGTATCCTAGCAAGAATATAATTGTAACAAAGCTGACCTGTATCGGAAATATGTAAATGCTAACTCCTGATTTCTTCCTTGGGTTCAGATCTTTGGCAAAAATACCCAAAACAGAAGCTATTTATAAAAGCCTACTTTGACTAGAAAAAAAATTTTAAACTCCTGAAATGAAAAATATCATAAACAGAATTAAAAGATAAATGTTATATTTGAAAATATCAATATTTAATAAATAATTCGTTGGTATGGATAAAAGTCTTTACTTATCAAACAGTACACAAGACAAAAACAGGAAACGCCTCAAAGAAATAATAAGATCAACATGAAATAATGGCCAATTTTCCTAACCAACCATAAATATAAATTTAAGCATGATGGGCAAAAACATTTTCAAAATCCCTGGCAAAAGCAAAATTGTTGAAACTATAAAAAGATCAGTTCCAGAGGTTGGGCCAAGGAAAGAAGGGATGACTAGGCAAAGCATAAAGGAATTGGGGGGTTTTGAATGTATTCTGTAAAATACCATAATGGTAGATACATGTCATTATACATTAATCAAAACTCATAGATTTTACAACACTGAAAGTGAACTGTAATGTAAATTATGGATGTTGGGTGACAGTGATAGGTCAATGTAGGTTCATCAATTCTAACAAATGTACCACCACTTTGGTAGGGATGTTGACAGTGGGGGAAGCTGTAAGGTAGGAAGTAGGGGAGATACGGGAACTCTGTACTTTACACTCAGTTTTGCTATGAACCTAAAACTACTTTTGAAAATAGTCTCTTTTTATTTCCAAAAAATACATATAAGACTTCAAAGACTAAGTTGAAAAAATATGAATTATCTTATTAATTCTATTAATAAAATTGTGACTGAGCTATTAGTTCTGTATACCTGTAATGATGATGTTTTGGATGTGTTGAGTTGAATAAAATAGATCATTAATATTTTTAAGAAGAGAATACCTAGTACTGTTGAGAACTGCAGTACACAAATGCTCACCTGCATATCAAAAGTCCAACAATGACATGCTAAGAATTTGTTCAGAGTAATAGAAGTGGAATGAGAGGTACGCATAGTAGGCCCATATGGTAGAATTCTAGGTAGCTAGAAAATCCAATGAAGTAGACTTTATACACAAGATGTTCATGACAAATTGTCAGTTGGTAAAGGTCAGATTAGAGGACATTATGGACAGATGAGCCAGTTTAGTAATATGTACATGATATTAATGCATATCTAATATGCATATCTAATATGCATATCTAATACTAATACACAGAGAAATGTGTAATGGGTTGTTCAACACAATCATGATATTCTCTGGGTAATCAGATTTAAAGATTTTTAGTCTCTTCACAGTATTTGCTTCTTTTACTTGAATTTTTTACAAGAGGCCTGGATCTCTTTTCCTAAAACATAAAAGCATTTACACTCACAAATATACATAGACACACACATTGACAGTACTTGGCTAATCTAACTTGACTTCCAATTTATTCTGGCAGGGATAAAGTCCATCATACCTAAAGAGCTAATTCACTTGATTCTGTAATTTGGGACAAGTTCCTCAACTGATTCTACTTATCTGATATCAAATCAAGCTGTACTGAAAAGTGCATTTTAGAGTTAAAGTCTTGTTTCAGGTCTGACATTTATCTGAACCTGCTCAGTTCACTTTCCTGCACTTCAGTTTCTTCAAATATACAATGATGATACTGGTATCCAACCAGTGATAAGACTGATAGGAGGATCAAACAAATAATTCATGTAGAAAATACTAAAATACTTTCCAAATAATGAATATTAGCAGTTGTAGTATATTGCAGAATAAAAAATATATGTAATTGTACAGGATATCAAAACAATGAAAAAAGAAAAAAAAGTTTTAAAAATGGCAAGAAAAATAGTAAAAGGGAAATATGTACATATATGTACTGAAGAAAGAAAATGAGCTTAAAGTAATAAGAATTTCCATTTTTAAAAAAGTAACCATTGACTAGACTGCTTCAAAGAAGAAATAATAAGTAAAAAAATAAGTATAAAAAGTAATAATAACTTAGCCAAATACAGAATAAAAACACTGAACATAGTTTACCACATGCTGATTACCTCATGTATTTGAAATATAAGTTCCCTTATATCTTTTTTTTTTAAGATTTTATTTATTTATTTGACAGAGACAGAGACAAGGAGAGAGAGACCACAAGCAGGGGGAGTGGGAGAGGGAGAAGCAGGCTCCCCACTGAGCAGGGAGCCCAACTCAGGGCTCTATCCTAGGACCCTGGGATCATGACCTGAGCCAAAGGCCGATGCTTAATGACTGAGCCACCCAGGCACCCCATTCCCTTATATCTTTTACATTCTTAATGAATAAGATGAATATAATACTTGGCCCCTGTCATCAAAGGAACTTACAGCTACTCTATAAAATATAAATAAACATCATCATTCATTAGCATACATTCATTTAAATGCCTGCTAAACGCAGAGCACTAAGCTAGGCATATGGAATTCAGAAGTATATGTGATATTGCTTCTTGCTTTTTGAAAAACTGACCATTTATTTGAAGAAGGAACTGGAGTACCAACACAAACATAAACTCTATTATAAGAAATGGGACACATGTGGCAAAGGGTAGAAGAATGGAGTTACAGCCCAGGACTAAGATGCTGGTTCTCACACCCGCATCTAAGCTGCAGTAGCAACAAGAACAACTTGACACTACACAGAAATGGACCTGATTTCTTCTGTTCTGGGCATGACTGGGCCAGGGAACTGGAATCACTTACAGGCATTACTTCACTGGCAATAATATATAAAACATTAAATAAGTTGTCATTCAGTACACCACCTGGTCAGTGCTGGGTTCCTACTGAAACGCTGCCAAAATTGATGGGAAGAGCAAGCCATCAGGAAATAAAGGCTGTCTCTATCAGCTTGACACTGAGTTCACCCAAGCATTAATTTATTTAAAAAAAAAAAAAAAAGCTGAAGGGGTAATTTTTTAAGGACCTAGAGAGCTTCCCCAAAACTTGTAAGTAAATAGATAAATATTAAAAATAAACAGACCAAAAAAACTTAGTAAAACCAAAGAGCAAAGTAAAACTTTGGTTTTACTTACTGCACTCTCAAGCATTTACTCTTCTACTGAGAGTAGCAGTTACAGATGGGGCTTTGAAAGAGTCTAAAATCTAACAAATTTAATAAATCTTATATATGTTTCTCTCATACCAGGTTATAAATTCCTTAGTGACTGGTCTGCATTCCTGCAAGCATCAAGAATGACTTTTTAGCTCTCTCCCGGCCATTTTGGCGGCTGCTCTTGGTAGGGGCCATCCCACACCTAAGGCAGGAAGATGGTGGTCGCAAAGAAGACGAAAAAGTCGCTGGAGTCAATCAACTCCAGGCTCTAGCTCCTTATGAAAAGTGGAAAATACGTGCTGGGGTACAAGCAGACTCTGAAAATGATCAGACACGGCAAAGCGAAGCTGGTCATCCTCACCAACAACTGCCCGGCCTTGAGGAAATCTGAAATAGAATACTATGCCATGTTGGCCAAAACTGGTGTCCATCACTACAGTGGCAATAATATTGAATTGGGCACAGCATGTGGGAAATATTACAGAGTATGCACACTGGCTATCATTGATCCAGGTGATCTGATATCATTAGAAGCATGCCAGAACAGACTGGTGAAAAGTAAATCACGCAGAATTTTTCTTTAATAAAACTGGCCACAGCTTGTTTAAAAAAAAAAAAAAAAAAGAATGACTTTTTATACATCTGGATAGATAAGTGGATGGATGGGCGAATAAACCATGAAACAACAAATAGATGCATGTCACAGAGATTAAAATTTTAACTGAATACTTTGAATGTTTGTGAAACTAGCTGGCTATTAAAGATGAGCTTGGGGACGGTAATGACACAGCACATGAAGGTGACTGGAAGGGAGAAAGAAGCAGTGACTACTATAACATGGTCTCCACAGCAGGAAGGAGGAGGAAATACCATACTGAGAAATAACAGAAAGGCCAGGAGGAAGAGCTAACAAAAGAAAAATGAATTAATGGAGGAAACAGACAAAGACAAAACAAGGAGAGACATTAAAAGAAAATAAAGAAATCAATATTGAGAAATCTGAACAGAACCAGTAGTCCAGTGCCTCTTCAGGGCAAAAGATAAGCTTTTTAAAAAATCTTACGTTAGGGATTTAACAATGGTTCTCTCAATAAAAATAACATGTGCTCACAAATGCAAAAGAGAACCGGCATTATTAAAAAAACACAGTATAGTACAAACAACCTTACCAACTAAACTTCCAAAACATATGGGAAAAGAAAGAGAAACATTAACAGTTATATTAGTCATTCAGGTAAAAAAATAAATAATTGTACACATTTGAAAATGAAAGAAAAAGTTTGATGACAAATTTTCTTTACTTGTTCCAGACAGAGGTCAAGGAAAAGTTTATATACATATAAACTGATTTCAATTTCTTATAAAATTTGTATAGCATTTTACAATTTGTCATTTTTCCACATATACTTTCTCACATGACAATGTGAAATGGTTATGTTTATTAAATCCAAATTATACATGAGGAAAGAGAGACATTAAAAAAGATAAGCAATTTGCCCAAAGTCACATACATTAGAGAGTACAAATGGATTTGAAACCCAGATTTTGGGGTGCCTGGGTGGCTCTGTGGGTTAAGCCTCTGCCTTCAGCTCAGGTCTTGGTCTCAGGGTCCTAGGATCAAGCCCCA
This sequence comes from Meles meles, assembly GCF_922984935.1. Classification (NCBI taxonomy): domain Eukaryota; kingdom Metazoa; phylum Chordata; class Mammalia; order Carnivora; family Mustelidae; genus Meles; species Meles meles. The sequence goes on along the minus strand of NC_060082.1, from coordinate 32,536,306 downwards.
CATAGGGCTCTCTGCTCAGCAGGGAGCCTGTTTTCCCCTCTCTCTCTGCCTGCCTCTCTGCCTACTTGTGCTCTCTCGTTGTGTGTAAAATAAATAAATGAAATCTTAAAAAAAAAAACCCAAATTTTCCAAAATATTTTTAAAAGATTTTATTTATTTATTTGACAGAGAGAGGCACATCGAGAGAGAGGGAACACAAGCAGGGGGAGAAGCAGGCCTCCCACATAGCAAGCAGCCTGATGCGCGGCTCCATCCCAGGACCCCAGGATCATGACCTGAGCTGAAGGCAGCTGCTTAACAACTGAGCCACCCAGGCACCCTAGATTTTCCAAATTTTATAGTAAACAAACTATTAATGAAAGAATATTTTCAAACTATAATTTTATACCAAGGTGAAAAGAAATTATACAAGAGATAGGCAAGGGAAATTTTCTACTTCTCAAAGCAAGCTTAACTATAGTCACTTTATGAAATTGAAGGCATTGGGTGCCTGGGGTGCTCTGTCGGTTAAGCACCTGCCTTCCACTCAGGTCATGATCACAGGGTCCCACATCAGTCTCCTTGCTCAGTGGGAAGCCTGCTTCTCCCTCCGCCTGTCGCTCCCCCTGCTAGTACTCTCTCTGACAAATAAATAAATAAAATCTTTTTTTAAAAAATCACATAAGATTTGTTTGAGCACGAGTGATGTGGAGCAGTAAAATAACGTCTAAAATGGTCTTCTGAGTCCAGGTCATGGATGACCTAGAATACCTGACTGAAATGTAGACCTTATTCTGGATATTAGGGTATCTCAAACATAAGAATCCGCAGACCCCAGTTTAAGAAAAACTGCAGTTAATGATAAAGATTGATAGCCCCTTGGCCAGGCAAAGACTGCCACCTATATTGTTCACATGATCAGAATAGTCAGCCCCACTCTAGCAATAGTGTGGGGCTCCATTAAGATTCTATAAAATATTATGAATATATGCTAAAAAACCAAAAACCTTGTTTTCATCAATGGTATCAGACTACTTATTCAATAAAAGTTCCAGGAGTGATCCCAAACATAGAGTCTAACATGATTGAGAAGAATATTTTGCTTAGTCAATTGTGATGCACAGAATTAACATAACCACTATTTTGTGGCTTTAGTCTGCAACACCAGAAGCTATTTACTCTTGGGTGTTTTTCCATCAATTAAAATATGCTACCATTAGACATTTAGCTTTGATTATTATTTAGGAAAAAAATGGTATGAATATCTAGACTTTCAGTAAATGTAAATTACTAATACTAAATTTTATTCATTTTCCTTTTTAAAAAAATCATTAAGATAGGTGAAAAAATATTATAAAAGTTTATAATATTTATCAGAATCCATAATTAGAATGATTATTAAAAGAATTTCCTAGGCCTTAGTCTAAAATAGAAAGAAATATTTAAATAAATGCAATACATCGCCCATAATCCACTATCATTATAGTCATTAAATCTTTAAAATTTATCCTCCTAGCTTTGGAGTCAAAAGCCCTCACTGACAGGCACTGTATCATTTACAGATTATATGTATGTACACACACACTACATACATTCCAAAAGCATCCCATAATTTCTTCTTGCAAGTTATGAAAGAGAGGTACTTACAATTTGCTTAAATTATAATAACCATTATTTAAAAGCATATGCATATATTTTATTCTCTCCAGTGATCATCACAGCTTTATGGTAGAACAGGAAATGTTGCTAATATACTCATTTTAAAGACAAACTGAAGCTCAGAGAGGTTGCAAGTCTTAATACAAAGCTAGACCTCCTACCAAATTCTTCTAATTTCAGCCTAACATTACAGTTCTGTCTTCCTAGTTGGCATCAAACAGCAGTGAACAAAAACAGTGAATGAAACAACAGATTCTTTTCTCACTAAAGAAACCATGAAGAGAATATCCCAGTCTGGGTCCCTCTAATGGTTAAGAAGAGTGAGAATATAATAATTCACGAGGCTTAGGAGGCCCGAGGCCAGCTACCTCCTTACCATTGCATGAAGTCCATTTGTCCAGATGTCCATACAAATACTGACATTTTCTGTGCGTGATGTGACGTGAATAAAGTTGAGGAACCCTGCTACTGAGAACTCAGGAATATACAGAATGGTCTCAAATAAATTTTTTTTTAATGTAAACTTCATAAACTTTACGAAATTATCTTTTAAAAAGATTTGTATCAATGATACAACAGAATCCTGCTTCAAGGTTAACTGATTTTAGCATATGTGTAGTGGTTCTCCACTCCTATCAATTACTTCTCACACAAAAGATAACACTCATATTCACAATCCACTCTTATACACATAATCCAGATTCTGTAAAAATCTAAGTAAAATTTTAAGTAATTAACATTGGAGTAATTTTCAATCATCAGTTATTTATCCAATCAGTGGCTTATTCTGTTCTTAGCATTGATAAAATAGCCCATGGTTTGCATATAATTTCTAGTGCTAACTACAGCTACACTACTCCTTTAGCACTCATTCAAGGAAGTTATATAGGAATACAGATAAGTAAGAGTGATGTCACTACTGGGATGGCTTTGCATTTGTTATAGCATCTAATCATTCACACACTGCAATACTTATTATCAGTTTACACAGAACTCATAACCAGTTCCAACATACTTCACAACTGGTTACATTTCTATTGAGAATCCTACATTGTAAAACATTATCCTTAATCTCATCTCACCAAACACCCTGTCAGAAATGTGAACCCTTAGTTTATTTCCATTTTAGTTGCCTTCTAGCTTGTCAATGTTAACTCTTAGAAGTTTGAAATTTTACACAGGTATGGAATTCCCACTTCCAGCTGCAGTCTTGTCCATGTAAAAAATTTGGAAGAAAGCAGTGCAATGAAAAGTCACATTGCAACTTCCAAATCACGCTTAATCCCTCTAGATGATACCAAGCCTTTAAGTGAGTACCATCAGATTTAGTGCCACAAATTTTTATTCTCTGCTAAACATCCCTTTTAAAGTGAAACTAATTCATTAGCCTAAAATACATTACCATCTTCCATCTTCCTTATTTCTGGCACATCTGCAATATTAAATGGGGGACTTGGAAGTTACTATAAGACCTTTCTTTAGCATCTCTTTCTTCCAGATTGATCATATACATCAAAACAGAAGGAAAATTCATCACTAACACTTAATTTCTGTTGATCATACCTTTTTTTAAATACCACCAGCCCTATAGAAACCAAATAGAAGTTTATATCTATGTAGTATTGCACAGTACAGTTTACAAAGAACTTTTCATGTCATTTTGTATTTGACTTTCATAACAATTCTTGAGCTATGCATTGCAAATTTTTTGTGACTGTGAAAAGAAAAATAGAAGTTAAATGACTCAACCAAGTTATATAACTAATAAGTAGTAAAGACAGGACCAAAAGCCATGTTTCAACTCTTGGTCCAATAACTTTCCACTCCACCCTGATGTTTATAAGACACTGTTTTAGCCATAAAAGGATTCCAGATTTTTTTTTTTTTATGTGAAAGAGAGAGAAAGAGAGAGCACAAGCACAGGGAGCAGTAGGCAGAGGGAGAAGCAGGATCCCCACTGAGCATGGAGCCTGATGTGGGGCTTGATCCCAGGACCCTGGGGTCAGAACCTGAGCTGAAGGCAGACGCTTAACCGACTGAGCCCCCCAGGTGCCAAGGATTCTAGACTTTAGGCTTGTAGAAAATCGTATCAGCAAACCCATTTATTTCTGTTCACCTTGAAAAAGAGATTTAACTCTCATATTCAATTAAATTCATATTCAATTAAAGAGATTCATATTCATATTCAATTAAAGAGTGCATTAGTCTGTTTTGAGAGTTCCCACAACTACCTTGCATAATACAGGCATACCTTATTTTATTGTGCTTTGTAACAGTGCTTCCAGATAACTGTGTTTTTTAAATTGAAGGGCTGTGGGAACCCTGCATTAGGCAAGTCTATTGGTGCCATTTTTCCAGCAGCATTTGCTCACTTTTTATCTTTGTGTTACATTTTGGAAATTCTCACAGTATCTCAAACTTGTCATTACTGTTACATCTGTTATGACAATCTGTGATCAGTGATCTTTGATTATTACTAGAGCCACTGTTTTGAGGCACCATAAATCACACCCTTATAAGCCAGCAAACTCAATTGGTAAATGTCTGAGTGTGTTCTGACTGCTCCACCAACCAGCCATTTCCCCATTTCTCTCCTAATACTTAGGCCTCCCAATTCCCTAAAACACAATATTGAAATCAGGTCAGTTAGTAAGCCCACAGTGGCCTCTAGGTGTTTAAATGAAAGGGAGAGTCACATGTCTCTCACTTTAAATCAATAACAGAAATGATTAAGGTTAGTGAGGAAGGCAAGTCGAAGGCCAAGAGAAGCTGAAAGCTAGCCCTCTTGAGCCAAACAGCAAGTTGTGAATGCAAAGGACAAGTTAGGAAATTAAAAATGCTACTCCAGTGAACACACAAATGATAAAGTAAAACAGCCTTATTGCTGATACAGAGAAAGTTTTTGATCACATCAACCATAACATTGCCTTAAGCGAATGTCTAATCCAGAGCAAGGTCCTAACTTGCTTCAATTCTATGAAGGCTGAGAGGTGAGGAAGCTGTAGAAGAAAAATTTGAAGAGGCTGGTTCATGAGATTTAAGAAATAGTCTCCATAACATAAAGGTACAAGGTGAGGCAGCAAGTACTGATGCAGAAGCTGTAGCACGTTATCCAGAAGACCTAGCTGACAAAATTAATGAAGGTGGCTACACTAGACACCAGATTTTCGATGCAGACAAAACCACTCTCTACTGGAAGAAGATGCTGTATAAGGCTTTCATGGCTAGAGAGGAGAAACCAAAGCCTGCCTTCAAAACTTCAAAGGACAGACTGACTCTCTTGTTCGGGATTGATGTAACTGGTGACGGAATTGAAGCCAGTGCTCATCTACCATTCTGAAAATCCCAGGGCCCTTAAGAATGGTGCCAAGCCTATGCTATCTGTGCTGCATCAATGAAACAATAAAGCCTGGGTGACAGCACATCTGTTTACAACATGGTTTGCTGAATAGTTTAAGCCACTGTTGAGACCTACTGCTCAGAAAGAGATTTCTTTCAAAATATTAGGGCTCATTGACAATGCATGTGGTCACTAAAAGCCCTGAAAAAGATCTAAAAGATTAGTGTTGTTTTCATGTCCACTAACACAATATCCATTCTGCAGCCCATAGATCAAAAAGTATTTTGTTTTACTTTCAAGTCTTATTACTTAAGAAATACATTTCATAAGGTTTATAGATGCTATACATAGTGATTCCTCTGATCTGCAGAAAGTAAGGTGAAGACCTTCTGGAAAGAGTTCACTATTCTAGTTGCCATTAAGGACATTGACAACTCATGTAAAGAAGTCAAAACATCAACATTCACAGGAGATTGGAAGAAGGTGATTCCAACCCTCATGGATGACGTTGAGGGGTTCAAGATCTCAGGGAATAAGTAACTGCAGATGTGGTAGAAAGGGCAAGAGAACTAGAACTAGAAACAGAGCCTGAAGATACGACTGAATTGCTTCAATCTCATGATAAAACTTGAATGGATGAGGAGTTGCTTCTTATGGGTGAAAGTGGTGTTGAGATGGAATCTACTCCTGGTGAAGATGCTGTGAAGACCGAAGACTGCTGAATGACAACAAAGGATTTAGGATGTCGGGACATTAGGATATCAGACAACAGCGGATATTATATAAGCGTAGTTGACAAAATAGTAGCAGAATTTGAGAGGATTCACTCCAATTCTGAAAGAAGTCCTATAGGTAAAGTGCAATCAAACAGCATCACACACAGAGAAATCCTTCATGAAAGGAAAAGTCAATCACTATAGCAAACATCTCTTGTTTTAAGAAACTGCTGACAGCCACCACCCAGATCAGCCAGCAGCCGTTAACATCTAGGCAAAATCCTCCACCAGCAAAAAGATTAGGACTCCTGAAAGCTCAAATGATGCTTAGTGTTTTTTAGCAATATTTTTTAAATTAAGGCATATACATTGTTTTTAGACATAATGCTATTGCACACCTAACAAAATACAGTCTAGGGTAAATATAACTTTTATATCCCCTGGGAAACCAAAAATTTCACTTGATTTACTTTATTGTGACATTTACTTTATTATGGTAGTGTGAACAGAACCCACAATATCTACAAAGTATGCCTGTATTCACCCTCCTCTTCTAGCTTTCCTTGCCTTATTAGAAAAAGCATTCAAAAGGCACTCTATATAAGAGCAGAACTTCTTCCAAAAAACATTTCATTAAATACTTTAAACAATACTTTTTTTTAAGAGCCAAAGAAATTAATACAAAGTAATAAGAAAAGCAAAGTACAATGAAAAGTAAAAGCTAAAGAATAAACTAAAACAGTTAAAAATATAAAAACATTAAATATCTAATGAAAGAAAAGTAAACACCAAATATAAAAAAAGCAAAAGTGAAACAGGGCAAAAATACAATTTCCAAAATTTAACACCTCCATGCAGATGGTATGAGGTGGTACAAATAGATAGCAGACCTTCATCGGGTCAATTTGCTGATTACAGATACCAGAAGTATAAAATAGTCTTTAGTCTTTCCCTTAGTTGCAGAAGATTCAACACTCTGTCCTTCTGGGTTAAAAATATCTGTGTGGGAGGAAGATACCTCTTAAAGAGCACTGAGCTCTAGCTTTGTCGACTTTTCCAACGCATAAATTAAGCAAAAGCCACCCATCCTCTACACTCTCTTCAACCTTAGCTTTTAAATGCAGAGTTTTTACTTAGAATAAGTACTATCAAGTCCCTTATTAACAACATATAAATAATTTTTGTGATTTGACCAGATTAAATTCAGCTATATCTAAAAAGGTAAGATTCTAGTCATATTTAACAGCATGTTCTAAAAAATATATACATTGTATTTATTAAATCTGTTATACATACATATTAAACATAATAGAAATCATATACTTTCTAAGAATTAAAATACCATAAAAATATAAACCATAAACCATGTTAAATATAATTCAGTCTTAATTTTCAATACTTGGACTACCATTTTGAATATCTCACAAATAAGAAAGTAGTAGTATACGATACAAGGCGTAAAGTACAAATTTTGATATGAGGGCCATTTCTCTTTTTTCCATATCCATCTATTTAAAAAAAAATGATCATTGCCAACCTGAATAATACCTGAGAGAAATGAGTCAAAAAAATTGCCAAAAGATCTTATAGATTCCCAGCCAAGTAAGCCATAAGTAAATGGCTTTCATAATGGCTTTATAAAGAATTTTGGACAGCTACATTAGCCTTAAAAGCCAAATTTAGGACAATGACATAATATATTTATATTACATATTACCTGATAATATATAATATATACATATACATACTCATTTATATCTTCAACTATTAAGCCAAAAATGAAGTAAATATTTACAACTAAAACTCTGAATTCCAACTAGTATTCAGTTTTAATATTTCCACTTTTTAGAGTAAACATTGTCATTGACAAACACAACAGTAACCATTAAGAACCTGGAAACTAGTATTTTAGTACATAAAAATTCTTGGCTTACTATTTCTTCAATAACATGTCTAAATCCATACACAACAAATACAAGCAGCATATAATCTTGATGAAATTGTGTTACCCTTATTGTTAATAATTATCCTGCATATATTCATTACCAAAATCACACATTTTATAGCAAAACTACAACTTCAAAATTTAGTTCTCACATTCTCTGTAGAAATAAGCACAAAAATAAAAAGAGCACATTATTCTCTCAAAACCAAAAAACCAACCTCATTAATTGCTTATAAGTATTAAAACACTATTTTAGTTTATATAAAAGATAAACAGTGACCAAGACCTTGAAAAAAATTCCCCAAATATTAAACAACTTCCTCTTCCAAGAAAAAAACAAAAACAAAAAAAAAACCCACCGACTTCTCTTCCAAATATCATACCCAAAATACACTGGAATCTCAAAAAAAGAAAGGGAGGGGCATTTAAGAATCCTTTCTGAACCACTTACTTATGAAATAAATGCACGTTTACTTCAAAGCAACTGTACCTTAAATGCATAGAACCTAAGGACATACAGTGCTCTAGCATATTAAAACACACCTGGACTTACTGGGGTTTCATTTCAACCAAAGTTTTCTATACAAATTCATAAATTATTTCAAATAATCTTTTGTCAAAATTAAAAAGAAGGCAAATTTTACAATCACCCAGGTGACAACATTTTAAAGCTTAAATTTAATTTTAAATTTTAAATTTAATTAAAGCTTAATTTTAATTAATGATACATTTGAATACTACAAACATCCTTATGCTTGGTGCCATTTCTGCTACCAAACTAAGACAAATTTCTTTTGAAATGACTAATTTCTGGACACTTACACATTTGCAGAAGACCATCAGATGTACTAAACTGATAGCTCTAGACTTTATTTTCAGATTCAAATGATAAATAAGAAGGAACTGAAAGAGGAAAAGGCTCTATCTGATCTTTACCAGTTCTGCCTACCAAGCTACAGAGCTTGTGGTTTATCAACACAGTTCTATTAAAAAAAAAAAAAAAAAGAAGAAGTTTTAAAAACAGCATTTATTGCTTGTGGTATAAAAATCTACAGCCTTTCAAAGTTCTTTACGTTTAAGTTTTTTTTAAGATTTAAGAAATCTAAAACAGGTATTAAAAATACAGCACAAACTTTTACTAATTTTACTTTAATAACAAAATGAAACTTGACAAAACTTATTTGAACATCATCCATATGGAAGACACTTCTTCTGAAAATCTGTGAGAGATCCAAAGAGGAACTTATCCTCAAAAACCTAAAATCCAGTGGTTGGCATAAGTCAGGGTGATAAAAATCAAGTTGAAGACAGAATATAATTGCCACAAGACAGATATCAAAAGGATTACTCAGCAACAACTTCTTTTTATATCTTTTACTTCCATAGCTTCACTTTTACAAATTTCATCTGTTCTACAGTTGTTATACTTTAAGAGAAAAAATGAATTTAACAGTAATTTTTAAGGTCTTAATACCCTTTACAATTTCTATTCCTTTTCTTTAAAAGCCGTTTCAGTACCTTGAAAATAGTGCTTTGACAGCTCAGTAAGTCACACCTTATATCAGACGCTGTTTTAGGCTATGAGTAACCAAAACCAAACCCGAACAACCCCCTGCCAGGGCAGATTACACCGCAGTAGAGAGTGCTTCTTAAACATTTTCATTAGATACAAATGTTTATACTAAAAGCAATATATCCTTTACTCTTATTCACACCAGATTTTGAATATGAAGTAAAACTCCAACCAACTTCAGAGAAATAACAGCCTGGTACCCAACTGAGAGCTGACACGACAGTATCTAATTGTCTCTCCCTCCACCACCTCAGGATGATCCCTGACTCTCCCCTCTGCTCTCTCTCCCACTGTCCCCCATTCCCCCCACACAGAGCTGAGTTAGTGCCCTCTTCAGACTTAGTGCTACACACTGCAACCTCCTACATACCCTTCCTACACTATTACAACAATCACTGATTTGAAGCTCCAAGAACGTCATCTTTTTAACTGCTTTTCATCTATAGTTGACACTCAGAAGCATTCAATGAATGAACAATAGAGGACTGAATATCTTATACATTGTTTACATTCTTCTTCCCATTGTCACCTTTTGATGTCGACTAAAAATTGGTATCACAACAACTCTGGTCAAGACTAGAATTAGCCAGGAATTTCCTAAATGGGTGACTTTCAAAAACTGCCAAGACAAATTTCAATGCTATTATAAAAGGATGACTATTGGATTTTAAAGGCAACACAGTGTAATGGTTGAGTTCAGGCTCTAGAATCGGAAAAACAGGTTCAAATACCAAACCCATCTGTTAGAGCTGTGTGACATAAGCAAGTTACTTAACCTTTCTGTGCTTCCATTTCCTCATCTGTATGGAAAGGTTTACAGCCCCTACTGCATATGGTTGTCATGAATATAAATTAGAAATAGAAGCTTGAGCACATTTACTGACATACTGTCAATACTAAATAGTTCATTTTTATTTCTATTTCTGTAAAACATTTAACTGGAAGCCAAATCAGAAAAAATAAATCAGTAAATAAGGCTTTAAAACCATAATGCTATAGCTTTATTAATTGAAAGCTTATAACAAAAATATCTTAATGAAATTCACTAAATACATAAAAACACTTGCACACTTATTAAAACTGTTAATCACAAACTATAAATGGAGTGTCAATACAGATGGGGGAAGAAATGGTAAAAACCTCACTAGAAACTGACAGAGGTACATTTGATCTTTAGCTCAGAGATCTTTCCACTATAGCAAACCGCATCTTTTTAATTAATTCAACTTTACAAGGCTTTCTTTAAAATTATAAAATGCTCCCTTAAGGGCTGTCTATCAGTTGTTCACACCTCACTGTGAATTACTTTAATCAGATAAATGCATTAAGTTTAACACCACCTACTTAAAGAAATTGTAATTGAAAAGTATCGAGAAGAGGGACAGCTTTAAAACTAGTGTGCCTGGCATAAGGAAGGCCTCTTTCATGTTCATAGCAAGCATCTCTATGCAGTCAGGGGACAGCATGAAGACAATGGCACTTGCAGCACCTGGTGAGAACACAGGGTTGCAGGAATTCTAAGGTCCATCAAAGCCAATTCCCCTCTGCTAGGTTATATTAGGGGCTCTTTAAGGAAACTTCCAGTTCTATTATTCCACTGTTCTCTTCTGCAATATGAAGAACCCCATATTGCATAGGGTACATGAAGCACCCCAAGTGGTACCAACTTCCTAAATACCTCTAAAAAAATCAAGAGCACTTTTGGCAAGTTCCCATAAAGCAAAAATGAATGAACCACCACAGAAATGGGAAATAAGACACTCTTTCCTACAAATTAAAATTAAGTCACAACCTGGAATAAATCAAATTATCCTCAATTTATATAAACTATGAGTCTAACTACGTCCAAAATAAATACAACAGGAAAACCATTAAACTTAACAATACAGGAACACCACAGTGTTTCAGGGGTTCCTTAAAGCTATCTCTAATGCTGTCTGGCGCAAGTGAAAAAAAAAATCTTTAAAAAATTCTTCAAGCAAAAACTTTCTTCTAGTTTGTATAGTATTACTTTAGTGTAAACCAAAGAGTCTGAAAGTGGAAAAAATTTCTGAATGTTGAATATTAAAAAGTATTTCCAGTAAAGAAAGATTCTTTTGGGGTTGATTGAGAACATACTTCAAACTTAACACCCTTGATTTTCGTTGTTATTTTACATAAAACTATGGCTGCATGCTTAAAGTACCTCCAAAATGCCTATTGCTAATATTGTGTATATCCTTTAAAATGTATATTTTAAAAGGTAAATTATTGTCCTCTACCTTCTCAATCAAAAATAAAAATCTGGAGGAAAAGAAAGAGGGATATTATTTGCACATAAGACAATCCTCCAAATGAGAGAATATTATCAAAAGAATATCAGGAACATATTATCCTGAAGGTCAGTGAAACAAGAATGTTCCATGGAAAAAACCTGAACAAACTTGTGATGCTGTGGCCACACAGCAGAGCCCAAGCACCAGTCCAACAGCACACCACTGTGAAGAGGACAGCAGCAGACACTCTACCCCCCACCAGGCAACAGTGGGAATCATCATTAAAAATTAAGAAGTGACCTTGGATTAAAGCAGCAAAACTAAAGCACATGTGAACAAATAAAAGCACCTAATGAGACAAGTCATAATCAAACTATTGAAATATAAACTCCACAGCATCCCTATCAAAGTGTTAATCAACAAATACCGGACGCTGACATTTGATTTGCTTCTTAGACTTGCAGGCGGCTATGTCAGGGAGCACATAATGATCCAAAGCCAAATATAAAAGTACAGCTATTCTTAATTATCTTCTTTACAAAGCCAAAATGATAGATCTCAAAGGGATGGTTCTAAAGAACCACATTAAGTTTTGTTCCAGGTTAGCAAGGATGAGAAAATAAAAGTTTTGTTTTCTTCAACAATCTATGATATAAAGCTAATACTTTCAGTGGTGGTAACTCCAATTCATCCACGTGCATCTAGATTGAGAGGGACTCAGAAGGAGCTCTGCAAGGAACACACAGCTAGGGCAAAAACATGGTAACCGCATTTGAATCACAGATTTTTCTTCCATGTTAGGCAATATGTAAAGTCTCCTAAACCACTTAATCATATGTATGATTCATCAATTCTACTTTCTAAACGTTAGGTTTTTTATTGGGTTTTTGCTATTGTGGATGGGTACAAATAGGTTTGAAGGTAGACTCCAAAACATACATATACAGCAACTGTCCCAATAAATCTTGTGATGTGAGAAGGCAGCAAGCAGATGTGGGTCCCGAATGGGAAGAGTTTAAGCACAGACTATCCCTAAACAAACCCACTGGTCCAAGATACATATCATATGGTTGCTTATTTCTATTGTCCCTATTCTTGTCATACCAGCGCACACTTCAGATCACTTCTACAACATGCAGCTCTCGGTGCATTTATGTGATCATTTATTTGACCAGTGGCTGGCACTATGCTAAGTCCAAGTTCTGATTTAAGAAAAAAGTAAGAGGCAGTTAAGCGATTAACCTAGCTAACAATCAGAAAGGTGGAGAACTTGATACTGGGTTGAATGTTGAATGGGTTTATAAAAGTGGAAAGTCAGTAACAAAGGAGGATTTGTTCCGAAGAGAAATTCTTCCACCTAAAGAGACAGAAATAAAGAAAACAAGACCTAATAACGATGTGTTGAAAACTACGAAAAAATAGCTAGGCAGGGGGCGCCTGGGTGGCTCAGTGGCTTAAGCCGCTGCCTTCAGCTCAGGTCATGATCTCAGGGTCCTGGGATCGAGCCCCGCATCGGGCTCTCTGCTCCGCGGGGAGCCTGCTCCCTCCTCTCTCTCTGCCTGCCTCTCTGCCTACTTGTGATCTCTATCTGTCAAATAAATAAATAAAAAATCTTAAAAAAAAAAAAAAAAAGCTAGGCAGTTAGAGCAAGGACTCAATTAAACATGGAGACATAAATCCTAAACACGAGGAGTAGTGAGTGCAGAAGGGGGATATCCTGAGCCAGCATCAAAAATCACAAGGAATAAGTTCGGTAATTGTTTTGTGTGGAATTACCCCTAATTCATTAATTTCAGAGAAGAAACTGCACTCTTGTTTAAAATTACATATACCCGTACTGCATATGGTTTAAACTCTAATATTTCCTCCCATGGTAACAACGTAGCCTATACTGAGCTGATTAGAGGTCACTACACAATGAGAGACAATGGAGCAGACTTTTTAAATTAGATTAAATCTATTAAAAAGCAGCATATTAGGGGCACCTGGGTGGCTCAGTGGGTTAAGCCTCTGCCTTTGGCTCAGGCCATGATCCAGGGTCCTGGGATCGAGCCTCGAATCAGGCTCTCTGCTCAGCGGGGAGCCTGCTTCCTCCTCCTTCTCTCTCTGCCTGCCTCTCCGCCTACTTGTGATCTCTGTCTGTCCAATAAATAAATAAAATCTTAAAAAAAAAAAAAGCAGCAGATTAAAATACAGACTCTGGAGCCAGACTACTTTGGGCAAGTTTCCTCATTTCTCTGTGCTTCAGTTTCTTCACCTGCAAAATGAAGATAAACATTTCCCTCCCACAGGATGTCCATGAGATTTAAAGTTAGTCCATGTACGACAGCTACAACTGAGCACAGCACAACCAGCACTACTACTTGAGGTAAGTCATCAACAAAATATAAAAGAGAAAGCTAGAGCGCCAAAGCCACTGCCTGAAAGAAAAACCTGAAGAGGAAGCATCGTCAACGTTGTGTTGTGGATGGGTGACTTCTGAGTTCCCTGAAGTCCTGCACCACTTCAGGGAATGCAGGGACGGTGTGGTAACAATAACTTCTGCTGTTAGAACTGAGGAGAGGCCATCACTGCTGGCTCTATGCCGCTGACTGCTGGGAAGCATGAAAGACAGCGAAGAGTGACAACAGCAATTCCCTCGGAAATCTACCAGAGAGAGTATTAAGATCTAAATTTTGGCGCTTCACTCTTGGATAGTTGCAGTAGAAGTTATTAGGGAAGTTGTCCCGCCAGGGAGACATCCGTGAATATATGGGCCAACCAGTCTGGCAGACACCATCAGAACCGGTTCCGCTAACAAAAGGGAATATGATAGGGAAACACAACCAACGACGTTCATGGCAATTTTTTCAGTTCCTGAGCCCCTCCATATGAAACTCCCAATGTACTGTTTTTGAAACAAGTCCAAATAGCAATAGATCAAATGAAAATCACCCTTTTACCAGAGCTAGCTATATTGTTATATTTCAAAAACTATTACCATTTCGAAACACCAAGTAAAACTTAGGTAAATAATAATTTGTCTCTGGAGATATTTATGAAGTAAACTACACAAAATAAATGAATTTAGAACCTCTCTATTAGAAAATGAACAAGAGAAACATGCCAAATATCTTAATGTAATATCACCAATCTCAGCATAAACCAAATTTATCCTGAGCATGGTGTTTTCTATTGGATCGAACAGATAGTCTTCAAAAAATAAACCAGCACCTGGGTGGCTCAGTCAGTTAAGTGTCTGCCTTGGGCTCAGGTCACGATCTCAAGGTCCTGGGATCAAGCCCTCTCCCTCTGCCCCCTTCACCCCAGCTCATGTGCACACTCTCTCTGTCAAATAATTAAATCTAAAAAAATAAAAAATAAACCAATATTCTAAGAAATGCCAAGAACATTTTAATTGATTTCCCAATGCCTATTCCTTGCCAGTTGTTTAATAATAATCTGTCATAATAATCTCACCATTCACCCATCTACCACTACCCCACCAATGATTATTTTAGGAATGTGTAGGTTCATGCCAACTTTGGCCACTGGGATCCAATGTTCTGGAAGATTCTGGGGCAAGAAATTTTCTGGATTTAAGCACAGTGCCATGAAAAGCCACTGTCTCTCACCCCCAAGGTCATTAAAGAGAAAGCAGAGTTCTAACTTCTCTTGACCACCATCCCATAACCACGGGAATCTAAATCTTCCAATGATACCAATTACTATGAGTGGCAGAGCTGAGATGCAGAAAGAACCTGGATCTTTGATGATCTGCTTCTAAACTTCCTCTTATATAAACTACTAAGTTCCCTCATTACTTAAATTGGTTTTATATTTGTACCCCAAAACATTCTAATGTACACATTTTGTTTTCCAGGTTTATTACTATATAAGAATGTCACCCATATTCATGCAAATGTTAGCAAAAACAAAAAACAAAAACGATCATACTTTAAACAAATGGATACACATATTAGGTTTGTTTGTAATAAATAAATGGATTTTATTGACAGTTAAATAGGAATATTCAGTAACTCTCTTTAATAATTTCTGGACTGTTTCCATTTAATATTTATCAATAAAGTAAAAAATTAATAAAAACATTTAGAAACATTAAAGTCTCAATTTGAAGCTCAAAAAGGTATAATTTTTTAGACTCTAAAATATTAGTCATATTTATACTATTTAAGTCACAACTAAAAGAAGAAAAGTTTTTAATGCTTTTCATACAGTTGACTTTAGCTTTACTAAAAGTCGTTAGAATTTGCTGCCTGTGAGTCATATTGATGGACTACCTGGGTAGAATGGATTAATTGCAACCTACAGGGAGGCTGAAGTGTTTATTTTAACCATTTGTCATATTCCCAACTTCACTGTGCTGGATAAACTATTAAAATACACAAGAAGTTTCTAATGAGTAGTGATTTAAACAATAACAACAGCAAAAAGGCAAGAAAGAAATAAAAGAAGGGCACAAGAAGAAGATAAAAACTGGAATAACTAGTTCCTAAGGGCAAAGGGAGGAAGGAAGGAGTAAAACACTTACAAGTCTTTATGGAAAGGTCACAATCTGACACATGCACAGATCAGGTGTTATGTAAGGTAGATTGATCCTGGTATCAAAATCACTTTAGCATGCATTTAAAATTACAAAGAAATCATATTTTCTAAAGTAATTTAGCCTGTTTTACAAACACGTCGGGTGAGCATTAATTCACCCACCTTCACTAACGTTATTGTATGTTATTCTGAAGACTTATTCACCATAAATACACTAAAGAATAGATTTAAATTCGAGCTGAAAAAAAACATATATCTATTTGAGTCTTCAATGAAAACTTGGTTGTGCCTGGGAAGAATGTAAATAGACCAACTTTAATACATATAGGACAACAAAAGATAACCTTTTTAATCGGAAAAAGCTCCCTACAACCTAGGATCAGTCCCTGCCTGGGGACAAACCTGATCACAGCTACAGTTCAAACAGGCCAAAAATACAGCAGGCAGGGCCAGTGGAGTCAGGAACATGTGTGACTTCCTACCTAAAATTAGCTATGCCCATTTCACCACAAGCTGGGTTGGGCTTCTCTATTTTAAGGTGTGCAGCTCCAAATTGCTTAAGAGCATATAATTGCTGGTCTGTTTCTGGAGCTAAGAGTGTCAGCAGCCTTTCCACCAAGTCTTTAGAATGGACAACTCGTCTCTACAAAATCCCACACTTAATCACCATGTTATCTAGCATCTAAGTACACTGCAAGTGAAATCACACACTGGAAAAGATTACACACAAGAACACATCAAAAAGGAAATAAACAAGAAGAGACAGCCCTTATTCCTTTCCACCACACCATCCCTTGATGTATACATATTGTATATGACAAAAGTGGAGGGGAAACTGACAAAAGTGTCCTTGTCTTTTCAGGAAATTACATAGAACTGGCAGGTGAAACCCTTTCAAATGATGTCACACCATTATTTACCTCTCTCTGAAAGGGCTTTGCTACTGGAGTAAATCCAAAAGAAGGGGCTACTCAGTCTGCATTCTGCATTCTGGAAACATTAGAGAGAATTGGTATGGCTTCCATGTACTGGCAAGAGATTTTCACTAATGTTTAAAAAAGGCACTAAGTTTTCAAAGACAAATGAAAGAAAATGAAAAGGTGTGTCCTACTACCAAAACTAATGATCACTCTATCAACAAATGATAAAGCTGAGTTCTAAGTTATATGGCCTTAATGTACACGTGAAATTTAAGCCGCACAGATGACATTCATGGTTTCTACAATCTCATGGCAAAAACCCAGCATCTACTTTATTAACAGTACCTTCAGACACTAGATGCAGAATATACATTTAGTACCATTATTATCCTGATACTACCATGTTCTAGCAATCTACAACACTAACACTTGTTTTGATGGACTCAGTTATTTTAAGAATGAACAAAACACACATACCTTCATTTTCAGAGGCATGACATTTCACTTTCAATACCAAGTCAAAGGTTCTTTCTGGATTTTCCCTAAAAGAAAAAGAATTTTGTTTTATTTATTTCCTATAACAAAAAAGCATCTCTGCAGAGTTTATGTTTTCTTAACTCAAAAACTGATTATCTTTTTCTTGTAATGTATTCTATGTTAACTATACAAGCACAATGTAGAAAATAACAGTTTTTTTTCCCAGTTCGGTAATGTAAGAGGCTTAGGAGTTCTGAGACCTGGGGCAAACATTTAACCTCTGAGCCTGATCTCTCATCTATAAAGTGCCTCCTCGCTCACTTCAAAGAATAGTTCTGAGAACTCTATATCAACTAATTTATGTGGAAGTACTTTATAAAATATTAAGAGCTATATAAATGTAAAGCATTGACTTTACCTTACTGAATCAAAATTGGAAAGCCAGTATGCTCCTAAATATTTCTACCTTTTCCTGCCAACAAAGCTGGCCAGCAGGTTCTCAGGCTTCCTTCCCCACCCCACCCCCCACCCTGCCCCAGGCTTTTTTTTTTAAAGGACCTGCAGTACAAGTGTAAGTGATGAATACCTGGTTCCACCTGCCACATTCTAGACCACCATGAAACAGTTATAATGTTCCTAAATTTGACACTTTGCATATGCTTCTCTTGAAATAAAGTGGCGCACTGTACATAAACTCTAAGGCTAACAACACCACCACCAACAAACACCAACAAAAACCTTGTTTTATGTCTATTTAGAGTAATTAGAAATAGACATCTACCTTAATATCAGATTTTCCCACTAGGAACAGTAAGATTGCTTTGCCTCATTCAGAAGTTATCCACTTCTTTGTTAACTTCTCACACATTCAACCAATTCATTGGTTTAATTTCAAAAAGCAAACTGAAATCTACTGAGACACATTTTCTTTAACCGTTCTGTTTTAATTTCTTTCTGATAGAAGATAAGAGATGAAGCAAAATCTGATACCACAATGCCCACGTGACCAAAGTGTTAATCTATCTGTTATTCCTGTTGAAGGAGAACTTAGTGTCTTTGTACATTAGCTGTTTTAAATATGCACTTCCTTAAATAAAGTAATGCCAGTTTTGGCTTCCAAATAGACATTAATTTTTCTAAACTTATTACAAGAATCTAGAATCACAGGAAGTGACAAGCTATATAAATTAATTTGCAAATATACAGTTCCTCAGCCCACCCACCATTAACTTGTTTCAATGGAAATAATATGCATTTAGGTGACCTCCTCCCTCATATTCCAGTTAATGTCAAAAAGTATACTTTTTAAAACACTTACGCAGCCCCCCCCATGTCAAACCCTGAAGAAAATAATTCTAAATCACATAATTTTCCCATTTTCCTAATATTTTTTTAGAATCTCTTAGGTGTAAGAATTAAATAGTGATTCAATCATACCGTGAAATTGTACAAGCCTTTCACACTAATACGAATATATGTAGTATTCATTATTTTAAATGGGGGGGTGGCGGTATGAACAGGGAGTAAGGGAAGAAGAAATTCTTTGCAAAGTAAGTTTCGGGGGGGGGGGGGACCTAATACCTCTAAGACCCCAAACAAAAATCACCACACTTACTTAAATTGCTTTTTACATAATTAATCTCCCGATGAAAAATATCCACTGATGCAGATACAAATACACTAATGGAATACCATTTCGCAAGCACCGTGCATATACCCAGTGCCTATGCAAACACCTATGAGAGGCCAATTTAATTTTATAAGAAAAATTGGAAGACGACATCTGGGAAACTGATAACCATGCTTAAAACTGAAATGGTTATTTTCACGTTAGGGAAATACTGTAAATAATAACCGCTTAACCTCAGCGCTGACGCCCTCCCGGACACCAGCAAGACACAGACAGCCGACAGTCACGTCTGCCACACTCCGGGAGGAACAAGAAACCCACAGCGGGTGGTGGCAGGAGCCGCCAGGCCTCCTCCACTACCTAGAGATGCGGGCTTCGCCGAGGCGCTGCCAGCCGCTCTCCGAGGAGCGGCGCCCACCCCGCCAGGCCCGGGACGCGGGGCCAGGCAGGCTTTGCGGCCTAGCGCTGTCCCGCCAGCCGGCCGCGCACGGGGGGCCGGGCCAAAGTCGCCGTCTGGGGGGCCGGCCGCCGCGGGACGCCACCCCCCTTCCCGCGCGCCCGCGACCCCCACTCACTTGGTCCTGCAGTCCATGGTTTCATGTCGGTCTGGGGCTGTCCGTCCCGCCCCCGCGCCGGCCTGAGCGCCCACTGTCCCGCGCTGGGAGGGTCGCGCCGCCCACGCCCACGCCGGCCGCCCGGCGGGGAAGGAGGCTACTCACAACGGCGGCGGTGGCGGCTGGCCCATGTCGGCGGCGCCCCCGGCGCTTCCCCGCCTCCCACCCCACCCCCCAGAGCCTTTTTGTGACAGCAGCAGCAACAGCGGAGGCGCGGCCGCCGCCCCCGTCTTCGCCGGCCGCCGCCCCCGCCGCCTCCGAGGCTGGGGCCTCTCAGTTCCTGCGACCGGGGCCGCCCGCAGCCGCTCCTACACCTTCTGCAAACCAGGAAGTCGCCGGGAGGGGGAAGGGGCGCGCGGGGGCGCGCCCGGCGGCCTCACCTGGGCCGCGCGGCCCGCGGGCGGTAGCCTGAGGAGGAAACTGGGCGGGGTCCCCGCGCCCAGAGTGCCCAGAGGGTCGAGGGGAGCGCAAGTGTCTGCCCGAATGGCCCACGTACAGCTTTGTAACTGAGCCAGAAACGCAAGGTGCCCCCTGTGTCCTCAGCCCTGGACCAGCCGACTTCCTTTCTGGGTCCAGTCCAGGCTCCAGAGCTACAACCCACCCAGAAAGAAAAGTAATTGAAATAGTACCTCGATTTGCAGTATTCCACACCATATATGCACATGGAATTGGATTAATTAATAGGTATTGTTTGCTAGAACCTTCGTCGTTTGGGGGCGTTTCATTTCGCTTCAGACTGCACTTTGGAGCTCAAGTTGATGCTCCTGGCTCCTGCCTCACTCCAGCTGTGGCCTGCTTACTGCTCTCTGAAATCCAGAGCCGCCCCCCTCCTGATTCAGGAATGTTCAGACATGTGCACCTGCTAAATAGCCTTGTCTAGTAGCAAAATGGTAGTGCTCCATTTGCCTGCACATATGGAAGCCAGACGTTCTACCACAGGACTGCAGCACGCCGAAGACTGACTTTGGACACATTCTCCACGTGGCAAGCCTAGTAGAACAGCAGTCTAGGGGCTCTGGGAGGGCACAGCTGAAGGTGACAGAAGCCGAAAGAAAAAGCTAAAATTTACAGGGCACTAAAGTACCTGTTAAGCAGGCTATATGTATTGTCACAGTATTTAACCATAACTCTATGTGATAGATACTTGCGTCAGCATTTTTCAGATGAAGAAACAGGCCAAGCTAACGCAGTATGTGCTAGCAAAGCTGGATTTCAGAACAGGTCTACTTGATGCTGATAGTTACTTCTGCCACGAACTGCCTCGTTGTGGTCTGCTGCCTTCTGTCTAGGATCTACCCGAAGAGATGTAGAAAAAGTCTTACGGTGCACATTTAAAAGATAGTCCAGGACTGGACTATTGCACAGAGATCTTCTGGAGAAGACTTCTGCTAACATTACCACCCTTGACACATGACCACAGTGTTTTTCATCCATATAGGGGTTGCTTCAGACTTTATTCATGCAAAAGGAAAGATGATGAGAAGAAACCAATTATGGTATGAATAGGGTATGAGTCATGAGACCTGAAAGTCATACAAGGAGTCTTGGGAATTAAATAAAGAATTAAGAAGCAAAAACCTAACATTAATAAATTCAGTTACGCAGATCTTAAATGTTCTTGCCATAGGTAGGTGCTACTTGGTCAACAAAATGAAATATATTTCATAGACACAGACCCGATAGTCAAAAATAAGGTCAGGACAGAATAGGGAAACAAAAATATTAGATTTAAGCATGATGTGCTGTCATAGCTTGACTTGGGGTGAGACACTTCAGTTTCTCAGTTCCTACATTTCTTAAATGGGAATTATTACTTGTATATCACATGCACAATGTCATGTTCAAGTTTAAAAGCACTACACACTGGTGTGCTCTTTTAAGAAATTGTTCTGTGCATTTCAGTTTCACAATTAGGCAGTCTGTACCACATAATTTTTTTTTCCCAAATGAAGCTTCTTTCCACCTAAGTACTTAACATAGTACAAAGCCTTGAAAAAAATTCTGTAATAAAAACCACTTCTGCTCCAAGTGTTGCTAATTTTTTCAAACTTCTCCTTTCATTATAATTAATTCTTTTCCCAAGAAAAGGAAACTTACCTGGGATGCCTACATCAGGAATATTTGTTAGTGGTAAAGAAATATTAATACAATTGCTTTCCCTATCCATTTGTTGTCATACCCCTGCATATTAGAAAACATTACTTTTTTTAATTTTTCTTAAGTATATGAAGGGAAAACACTGTATATACACGCATAAACCAAATCTGTTTAAACAAGCTCTTAGGCTGACCATGATGAGGAGATATATTTATCTATTCTGAAATTACTGAAGATAGGAAAACAGATAGACACGATTTACTAAAATTTGCGTGATTTACTAAAAATTACTAAAAAAGGACGTTTTTATACACTTATATTGATGATATGTTTAATGAAGCCAGTAGTATAATTTTAGCAATGCTTATTTCATATGGAACTTCTGATATGACTGATTGAGAAGTGTGCAAAGGGCAAGGCTTCAAGTTGGTATTATATCTTTATAAGATCATATTTCAGCAATAATATTTCCTACTTGACAATTGATACTAACATTTCTCAGGACCACAGTAGTCAAAGAATGTGGCCTATGTTCTCACCAAAAAAATAGAACTATATGCCAAAGAACTATAAACTGTTAATCTTTTTCAATGTTCTCAACTCATTTTAACTTTTTGGCATGTGTTTATAAAGAGTGTATGTTCAGCAGGTCTTGGGCAAGGTGTTCTAAAAATATGTCCTTGATCAGAACTTGCCTATGGTTTTGCCATAGCTTACTTGCCCCAAACCGTAATTCTCTGCTATTCCCAAATAAACCCATTTTTGTTGGAAAACTAAGTGACAGTTTTATTTTTAAGGTTAACATTACTCCGGTGATCAGAAGTGGGATCTAGAGAAGACCATCAGCAGGTCTGAGGCTGGTGAGAAAATAGATGCCACAGAGTCAGCTGGGCCCATTGCTTTCTTGCCAACCCTGGAGTTTGAGGGTAAGTTTTTCCTGGATTTAGAGCTCTGCTTTCTTTGTGTTCGAGGTCTCCAGGCTTTGTTCAGGTTCTATTTTTAAGGCCTATCCTTTCTGAGAATACTTGTTTGTTCTTTGGTCTGACTCCTTTTCAGAAGCAGATTGTTTTTAGTGGAACTGTGCCTGTTGGAAGTGTGTTGGCCTTCAACCCAATTCCTTTTCAGAACCAGACTGTTCCTGGTGGAACTGTGATGGCCTTCAGTTTGAGTCCTTCTGGAACCAGAATATTCCTATTGAAACTCTGCTGTTGAGGAATTTTTCTCATCCCACTCATCAAATTGCTTTGAGAGTAGTGGGTCCCCCCACTACTGGGACTCTAGTGGTTTTAGTTTTAAAAACTATGGTACCTCTTCAGTGCATTTCTAAACTAAATGGATCAACTTAACCAAAAGTATTTAGAACTTCAGTAGCCATTGTGGGGAACTTCAAACTGACTTGTTTGTAGCTCCTAAGAAAAATAGGAGAACAAACAAAGGCCTTGATCAAGTATTATGATTGTTACTGATATTTTCTATTACTATGATTGTGTTATTGATATCTTCTATTAGTATGATTATGTTATTGATATCTTCTATTACTGAATTTGCATCTGCTTAACAGTTCCTTCATGGGAGAGATGACTTAAAATTTCTTAATGTGATGGCAGATTTGTCAATCTCATAGTTCTGTCTATTTTTGCTTTATGTGGTTGGGGCCTGTGTTATATGCACAGAGGTTTATAATTATTTTATTTTCCTGGCAAATTTATCATTATGTTATGACTTTCTTTGATTCTAGTAATGCTTTTGCCTTAGCATTTAAATGCCTTTCCTCTGATTAGTATTTGTCTTGTATTGGTATAACTCTTTCCACTCTATTACATTAAAATTTTCTAAATCATTACATTTCAGATTTATCTAACTAGTGTTAATTTTGACTTTTAGTCTGGTCTAATAATCTTTGACTCTTGGATCAAACATTTAGACATTGCATGTTTTATAATTGCTGATACATTTCAATTTATTTCTGCCTTCTAATGTTGTGCTCTCCTTTTGTTTTCTTCTGATCTATGTTTGGTTCTTTTATCTTCCACCATTGCCTTCTTTAGGATTATTGACAGTTTGTCTTTATGTTGCCACTTCTCCTCCTAGATTTAGTTTGGAAGTTATATATTCTATTCCTATTTATTTAGTGGTTATCCTAGGAATTTTAACAGGTAAATTTTAGTTGATTAAATTCAGAATTTATGAATTCATCAGCCTTCTCCCAGGCAGCACAAGAACCTTTAAAACCCTTTAAAATTGACTTTCATCAGTCCTGGAAAATTCTGAACTCCATTCTTTCTCCCTTTTCCTTACTCTATACACTCTTACTGTATACACATTCTCATTTACACTTTATGTCTCTTAACATTTCTTTCATAGGTTTTTATTTGTTTGTTTTCTAATCTTTTGAGGCTGACTTCTGGATAATTTTTGCAGATATCTTTCTGTTTCATTACTTCTTTCTCTGGCTGTTAAATCTTCTGTTAAAGCTATCCATTTAGGTTTTAATGTGTATTATTTTCATTTCTAAAGTTCTGTTTGGTTATTTTAAATCTACTTTCTCTTCATTCATATTTTAAGCATCTCCTTAATTTCTTAAGATATATCTAACATGCATATTTTCAATCTTTTTTCTGATAATTCCAGTATCTGAAGCATTTGTGAGTCTGATTCTACTATCTGACTTTCTTCTGCTGGTTTTTCTTTATAGTCTCTTGTGGTTTTTTTTTTTTGTTTAGTGATTTCTTTTTATGTTACCTGGTCCTTGGAGTTTTATATGTGGAGATGTAATGAGATCTGAAAAGAGAGTTTTCTGGAAAGAATATTCATTTACTGTTGGTAGTTGTCTGAGGGGTGTCGCTACCCAGTCAGGGCCCTTTCATACTAAATTCTTAACTGGAAATTTTTCAAACCACTCATTTGAGAGCTGACTTCTAGTTATGAATCCTTGAAGATTCTGCCCCTCCATGTCCAGTTCTGCTCCAGTGTCTTGACATAATTGGTTTTGGTTGAATCCCTTTGGAATGTTATGTTATGAGGGTATCCTATTGAACTTCCTGCATTAGGAAGGTCCTCAAGCCCCATGAAGCTATAATAACAGGTGCCCAAGCTCATCTAGCTTAACCAGTACCTTCAAGTTGAACCGTGGCTCTGATGGCTACTTTTACTTATTCCCAACCTGTACCCCTCACACACACCACCACCAAGTATTCCTTATTTCCTTGACTACTCTTGAATGCATTTAGTAATTTTTAGAGTATTTAATTCTAAATTTTTAATTAATGTCAGTAGCAGTTTTGATGAGACATCACAATTGCCTAGTTTTCAATATACTATCATATAAAAGGTACTAATAAGAACTTTTTTCCTACCTAATAATATCCAACTTGCTTAAGCCATACCAGATAATCCCTGAATAGTATATTTTTATATACTAATGGTGTGGGGGAAATCTAAGTTCAATGCCTTTAGTGAGATACATGTCCTTCCCAATGTACTGGGATAACCATAAATGTAACTCCTGGTCCGCTAACCCTCATCCATTTGTACAATATATCCATGTGGAAATTTGCCTTAGACATAAATGAAGAGTCACTAATACCCAGGAGTTCCTGCCCTGATAGCTCCTTCCCTTTATGGAGTGTGGAAAGAGAAACAATATTATAAACTCTAGAATGATATTTTTTAATATAATACTGTTAATAATTCTTCAACTTCAATAAAACTTACCTAGATGCCTGGGCTGTGAGCCTCACCAATTTATATCAAGGTTTCGAGTTCCAAACAATTAACTTAGAAATAAACTTTTGGACATATTCCCTCATGAGTTACAGTCAGTGTGTATCCAAGTCATACATTCCCAGAATCTAACTCTGTATTGTCTCCTGTTAATGTACTTAGGTGAAATTTATTAATAGTACATATAGATAGATATCACCTTTATATGGAGTAATAAGTCAAATTTTCTTGAAGTACTTAGAAAACCATCTTGAAAATATTTTAACAGTAACTGCCTTTTAGTATCAGCTGAGATAGTGTTATTAAGAATATTCTCCAAAAATTGGGGCGCCTGGGTGGCTCAGTGGATTAAGCCGCTGCCTTCGGCTCAGGTCATGGTCTCAGGGTCCTGGGATCGAGCCCCGCATCGGGCAGGGAGCCTGCTTCCTCCTCTCTCTCTGCCTGCCTCTCTGCCTACTTGTGATCTCTCTCTCTCACTGTCAAATAAATAAAATAAAATCTTAAAAAAAAAAAAGAATATTCTCCAAAAATATTATTCTTTTTATACTTAATAGTAACATTATGAATTTGAATCTGCAGATGAAGTTCTACATCAAAATGGCATTTGAAGTACTTTTCAATAGAGAGATGGTAGAAGAGAATATTTGGGAACAATACCTTTCCAGAAAGTATGCTTCTCCTGTTTCTGTCACAACTCATGGCCTATGAAGTTAGCATGTGTGTTAATTTGAAAGCTAATGCTAAAAAAAAAAAAAAAAAAAAAAAGTCTTCCAGTTTTGGAGACAAAAAGACTCAGATTATTCTTAGCATCTTTATTAGCAAATCTGAACATATCCAAATATTTATAAAATTCAAATAGGAAATGATAATGGTTTCTTTTGCTGCTAAACTTTTAGTGCAAAAGGTAGTAAAATTCTCAAAAATAATACAGCAAAGATACTCTCTTTCCCCTGTATTTCAGGTAATTTGCCCAAAATTATATAATCAAATTCTCTTACCTCTGACCAGCTTCTGCTAGTTCATCTTTATCTTTATCTTGACATCTGCCAGACATTGGAAAACTTAAAATAGTCTTTGCAGTTAAGAAAAAAGAATACTTGAAGCAGAGTATCACCAATAGACTGTAATCAGAGGAGACAAATTTTCTTCATGGACTGTTTGAGGAGCCTCACTTGGGATACAAGAAACAGAGTAATGTTTTTGTAACCCTGTGGCAATGCCTGGGAAAGAATCTCCTAGCCCCACCCACCAGACACTCCACATAAATAAAAACATCTTTACTATATGGCAATTCCACTCACACCCATTTAATAGTCTCAAGAGAATGTGTAATCACATCCAGTGAGCCACAACATTAGAATTTACTTTACATCTTACATGACATTGATAGTCCCAACAAAATCAGTAACCCTAATCCTAATATAAATTGAGAAATGATCAAAACAAATTCCTATAAAAAGAAAAAAAAACCCACATTCTTGTATGCCGAGTTCTACTTTCCTAAAATATGAGAAAATTACTAGGTAAATATTACAGGTACTTAAATCTGATTGATTCTGGGGGGCAGGGAGGGGGAGAAAAACATTATATGCCAGCACAGAATTCAGTCAAATAACAGGTTAAAAGGCACAATTCCATAGCAGAAGATCCTTAGAATGATAAGCAGAGATTCAAAAGCAGAGGTCAAAATATTAGACCACCCCCCCTTTTTTTTATTATTGCAAACAAGGTCAAGCTAAAAAATAAGGACTGAGAGGTCTCCCGGCCTTCAGAAGTATGGGATGTCATCTTATCTCTCTACTGTTGTCTCTGATGTCAGACCCAAGACATGGACAAGTATCTGCTAAGAAAGTATCTGCTAAGAAAACCTCTGCTTGTCATCTTTTCTGGGAAAGAGGGAGCAGCAGAATGAAACTTATCAGTCTTTATCAAGACTTCTGAGTGTGTTGGGAATTTGCTTGCTTTGTAAGAAGGCCTCAGTCTTACTCGTGTATTTTTCATTCAGTACGCACAAATGCAGTTAGTGTCCTCTGCCAACCAGGATAGCTGAACTTGGGTGGAGTGGGATGGAAGCATCTGGACCCATGACTAAGACTGATAGTCTGCTTGTGACTTAATGGGACATCACCATGTGGACTGACCACTCTTTCTGTCACCTATATAGACATTCCTTGGGTCTTCCCTTTAATTCCCTTCAGGTTAAATTATGGATCAGGAACATATGACATTAGTATGTGCACTGTGTATAGTAATTACAATGTGTTCTCACTGTGGTTACTTAAGAAAACTACCAAATAGGAGTTACTAATTCCTACTCAGTGATGACATAAGACCATTGATCACCATACAACCCATTTATTTCCTCATTTTTTTTCTTTAACACAAGCATGTTGCTCTTTCTTTTAAAACAAGCAGGTATGAATTGTTAATATATGCACAAATTCATGGAGAGAGGCCTAATGTTAGAATTGGAGGGAAGGCTTTAAATCAAAAGGCTTACTGTTGAGTCAGCTCAATTCGCTACAATTTGCTACAGCAAGCCAGCTGACAAAACTACTTCCAGTTTGTGAAAGAGAAAAAAATGGTTTAACATTGAGTCACTGCATCATTTCACACACAAAGATGTCATGTTGTACCAGAAAGACAAGCCTTACCACATTTGCATGTATCCTTTTATAGTTGTTGTGATTTTGCCAAGTGCTTTATGATCATTTTTTATTAGCTAGGCCTCTCAACAGTCATGTGAGGTATAGATTAGTAGGTAAAACAGGTACTATGCATGGTGAAGCAGGAAGTGAACTCCCTAGAGATATTTTATTCCAAGAACGCCTGTGTGGAAGAATGCACTTTCTCGTTTGCCGGAGGCACCAGGAAATAAAGTTGGTCAGCAAAATACTACTGAGCCATTTTAAAAAGCCATTTTCTTCACAAAGCACATATATATCTCTTCTCTCTCTCTGCCTCTTTCTCACACTCTCTCTTGCTCTCTCACTCTTGTTCTCCCTCACTCATTCACTTGCTCAACAAAAGTAAGCAAGGTTCAATTGGGTTTCTATTTCAATTCAAAAGTATTACCATATGGCATCTCCCTCATCAACATCTTTTTCGAAATTACAAGCAGTCTTAAATATTTCTGAAGTCATACATTTTATTTAAAGATCGTTTGTACAAGTTGCAGGAAAAGCAAAAGCACTTACACAAAAAACTGAAAGAGTTATATAAAACTAAAAGAAACTAAAAAACCAGTTGTTCCTTCCTCATTTTATAAACAATGAAAGCTAAAGTTGAAAGAAACTTTATTAATGTAATTAGTCCATAGACAAATTGTGTCTCTGGGGAAAGACAGTCTGGAAATTGGATTTTCTGGTTCTCAAAGATGAAAAAGCAAAACTAAAGTATAATTTTCTATGAACATTCATAAAAATAAAAAATAGGACTTACATTATGATTCTTGGTATTTTATGTCATATATTTGTGAAATTAATCTCCATTTGACATAGGGTTTTTAACCTATTACATTAAAATCGCATATTAGGAAAAAATTATACAGTAGGAACTTTTTTTATGCAAGGTGGGGACCTAGGGAAAAAAAGAGGCCAATGAATGTAAACTGTCTACATAGTCAGGCTGCATGTTATAGGAAATGAATGCTGGAAACAGCTACCTGGGTAGATCTAAATTAGCAATTACCTTATGATGGGTTCAATCACTTGCCCCTGAACCAGTGTTCAAATATTATCATCTATTGTGTAACTGTTGCATCCCCTCTGGCTTCAGGCTATGCTATCTTCTGCTGTATAGTTTCTTATTGTCCTGTCCAGATCTTCCCTCTTCCTTTCAATGAACAAAGCCTCCAAAGATGCTGTCCTTTTGCTTCAAGCTTGTACTTTTCCTGCATTTCTAGAGAACTTTGTGTCTTGGCTCCCAAACTTCCTTAGTTGGAGTACCTGATAATATTCTCTAGCTCATCATAATAACTAGTACTCACTACTCTTTGGACAGGTTCAGTTTCTTTGCCCAAGAATTCCTATCCCGTGAACCTTCACTACTACCATCAAATATTCAGAAAGACACTAAAGTTCTGGGGACATGTTTTCTGTCCATCTATAAATAGAGATGACTGACATACTGAGAGCCCAATGATATGTTAGAATTTTCTGACTCAGGTTATCAGCTGCATTGTCTCCTCTGGGCTTGCTTTAATGACTCATCGCTGGAGAAGATCCTATG
Organism: Meles meles; assembly: GCF_922984935.1. NCBI lineage: Eukaryota > Metazoa > Chordata > Mammalia > Carnivora > Mustelidae > Meles > Meles meles. The sequence continues at coordinate 32,506,603 of NC_060082.1, read as the reverse complement.
CAAAGTGAAAAATAAAGACCTATTATTTTGGTAATATGTCCCAAAAAGTCTAAATACATAGCAAGAAAAAGCATCCATAAACTTAACAAAGAAAAGAAAGGACCTTATCCTTGCACTCACCAGGAAGGTACTGAGATGCTCTCTGGTTGCCTCACACTGTGTGACACTGATTCAGGGTTCTGTAGGAGGAGTCTGGCAGTTTAATGAGGCCAGGACAGGTTCCATAGAATCACTGAAGTGACTTTTAAGAGCCCCCAACACATCCTATAACCAGACCTTGAGCCCTGTGACCGTATGGGTAGAAGTCCCCTCACTCTACTGGATGCACTTGGTAACAAACAATTCCTGCAAGGAAGCCAGAGTAGATTAGAGCTCAGACTTACTTTGTCTTACGCTATCCAGTCAGACTTACGCCATGTGCTAATTAATGTATTAAGACCAAAGCTTCTTGGGCTGAGATTTTCCATGTTGTTTGTTTGGCAAGCATAGAATTAAGTTTAAGTGGTAAGTTTATAAACACAATATTAATTGCTACCAAAATTTAAGGCATTTTACAAAGACTCCAGTCATCAAAGAAAGAGAGCAGCAATAATTTCAACTTCACTATATCTCTGTTCCCACATTTTAGTGAGGGAATTCAAAGCATAAAATAAAGTAAAGTGATGAAATGTCAAGAAGTCTCTAATGACAAGTTTAGCTATTCCCATGCACCTCAACACCACATTATGCTGCATGGACCTCTTGAAATCCTTCTCAGGAAAAGCCATCATATAAATTCAATTTTATCTCCCAAACTCAATCACTCTGGAATCTAAATATATTTAAACCTGGTCCTTTTAGGCCCAAATTACTGGTGTCTCTAATTTCCCAGGATACCCAGAATGTATTAGCCAGAAAGTTTGAGAGGAAAGAGTATGAAAGAGGAAGGATATGATGTCATGAGGGAACAGGAGTGGCAGTTTGCAGTTAATAATATGTACATCACTACTCTTAGTGAGAACTTTCAAGCACATTGCAATGAGATTTTTATTTTGGAGATACTTGTAGAGAAATGCACAGAATATCTCTTGTGATTCAAGTGCTTTATTCTATGGTTTATAGGGGTTTAAATATTTTTCTTATGTATTTTTTCTTCTCTTTTCATAAAGAAATATAATAAGAGTCAGTTTCAATTTACTACTGTTCCCCACTGTGATTTTTAGTAATGCTCTATTTTAGTCCAAAAAATGTCACAAACTTCTATGATAAATTATATAGTCTTCTTGAGTATAGTTGCCTATTTTTTGAGAACTGAGAAAGAAAAAGAAGGAAAGAAGAAAAATATGTACCAAGAGATTTAGAATATATTTTGAATATATTTTTCATTTCATCCTCATAATCACTAAGTGAGGCCAACTGTTTCTCCTTCTCTTATGGATTAGACTCAGAGGGATACCTTTCCCAAAGTTACACAAGTAAGCTGTAAACCCAAGTCTCCTCTTAAGCCATCAAAGCATAGGATTTTACGAGATGAAATCACAGAATAAATAAGCCAGTCAGATAGTAGCAAAAATTAAGAAATAAATTACTTACATTCCTAAAAACTAACCAGCATTCTACTAGCTGTCCTGCCAAGGTGCCTGCTTATGTGGAGCATGGGACTCCCAAATCATACCAGCCACAGCTCTAGCCAGCCAGCAAAAGTCATCAAGTATATATAGTCTACATATGGGACAACCATATACAAGAACATGTCTCCAAGTAGCTGTTCCACTCAATCCATAGAAACAAGCACAGAAAGTCAAGCAAAATGGGGAGACAAAGGAATATGCTTCAAAAGAAAGAACAAGACAAAACATGAGAAAAAGAACTAAATGAAATGAAAATAACCAATATGCCTGATAAAGAGTTTAAAGTAATGATCATAATGCTCACCAAGCTGGAGAGAAGAGTGGAAGAACTCAGTGAGACCTTCAGTAAAGAGATATATAAAAAAGAAACAACTGAAATTTAAAAAATATGTCAGAGGAAATAAACAGATTAGAAAATGCAGAAGAACAGATTAGAGATCTGGAAGACAGGGTAAACAATAAAAAGAAATCAAAATTAAAAGCTAAACAATAAAAAGAAAAGAATGTTTAAAACTGTGGAAAGGTTAAGGGCTTTCTTAGACAACATCAAGTGAATAAACATTGGCATTATAGGGATTCCAGAAGAAGAAGAAGAGGAAGAAGAAGAAGAAGAAGAGGGGGAAGAAGGTGGGGGAGGAGGAGAAAGAGGGTAGGGGGAGGAGGAAGAAGAGGAGGAGGAGGAGGAAAAAGGGAAAGGGAAGGAGGAGAAGAAGGAATGGAGAGGGAAACAAAGAGATAGAGAAAGAGGCAGAAAACTTTTTTGAAGAAATAATAGCTGAAAACTTCCCTAACTTAGGAATGGAAATAGACACCCAGGTTCAAGAAGCACAGAATTTCAAACAAGATGAACCCAAGGAGGTCTACACTTTGATACATAATTAAAATATCAAAGGGTAGGGGTGCCTGGGTGTTCAGTCAGTTAAGCATCTAACTCTTGATTTCAGCTTAGGTCATGATTTTAGGATCATGAGATCAAAGTCTACACGTGAGATCAAAGCTTATATCTCAGCACTGTACATAGAGCCTGCTTAAGATTCTCTCTCTACCTCTTCTCCACCCCCCCAACTCTCTCTCTTGCTCTAAAAAATAAATAGATAAATAAAAATAAAAATGTCAAAGATTAAAGATAGAGAGAATTTTAAAAGCAGGAAGAGAGAGACAAATAGTTACCTAAAATGGAAACCCTATAAGGTTATCAGCTGATTTTTCAGTAGAAACTTTGCAGGCCAGAAAAGTGCTGAAAGGAAAAAACCTACAACCAAGAATAGTTTACCCAGCAGGATTATCATTCAGATTTAAAGGAAGGATAGAGTTTCCTAGACAAACAGAAATTAAAGCAGTTTATCACCCCTAAACCAAACTTACAAAAAATGTTAATGGGACTTCTCTAAGTGGAAAAGAAATAGCCATAATTAGACATAAGGAATTATGAATAAAAAGATGTAAAATATGGCAAGATATTCATGAAATATGGGGGAAGGAGTAAGAAAAGGAAAAGTTTTCTTTTAGAATGGTTTGAACTTAAGTGACTATCAAATTAACATACACCGCTATATATTTAGAATGTTATATATGAACCTCATGTCATGGTAACCACAAATCCAAAACTTATGATGGATACACAAAACATAAGGATATACTACAAAGCTGGAATAATAAAAACAATGTAGTGCTCCCACAAAAATAGGCACATAGCTTAATAGAACAGAATAGAAAGTCCAGAAATAATAACCCACACTTATGTGATCAATTAATCTACAATAAAGGAAGCAAGAATTTATAATGGAGAAAACAAAAGTCTCCTCAATAAATGCCACTGGGAAAACTGGATAGCAACATGCAAAAGAATGAACTGCTTCAACTTTCCAACACCATAGGCAAAACTTAAAAATCAACTCAAAATGGACTAAAGATCTAAATGTGAAACCTAAAACCATAAAAATCCTAGAAGAGAACATAGGCAGGAGTTTCTCTGACATCAGGCATAGAAACATTTTTCTAGATATGTCTCCTGAGGCAAGGGAAACAAAAGCAAAAATAAACTATTGGGACTACGGCAAAATAAGAAGCTTTTGCACAGCAAAGAAAACGATCAACAGGACAAAAGGCAACCTACTGAGTGGGATGAAATATTGCTAATGATATATCTGATAAGGGGTTAGTATCCAAAATATATAAAAAACTTATACAACTCAACACTAAAAAAAAAAAAAAAAAAAAAAACCTGAAGAAAAAATGGGCAGAGTACCTAAGTAGACATTTTTCCAAAAAAGATACACAGATAGCCTGCAGACACATGAAAAGATGCTCACCATCACTAATCATCAGGGAAATGCAAATCAAAACCACAATGAAATATTACCGTACACCTGTCAGAATGGCTAATACCAAAACGACAAGAAAGAACAAGTGTTGACAAGGACGTGGGAAAAAAGGGAACCCTCATAGACTGTTGTTGAGAATGTAAATTGGTACAGACATTATGGATAACAGTATGGAGATTCTTCAAAAAATTAAAAATAGAAATACCATATGATTCAGTAATGCCACTACTGGATATTTGCCCAAAGAAAATGAAAACACTAATTCAAAAAGATATATGTACCCCTAGTTTTATTGAAGCAGTATTTATAATTGCCAAGATATGGAAGCAACCTAAGTGCCCATTGATAGATGAATGGATAAAGAAAATATGGTATACGTGTGTGTGTGTGTGTGTGTGTGTGTGTGATGGAATATTGCTCGGCCATAAAAAAGCATGTGATCATGCCATTTTCAACATGGATAGAACTAAAGGATATTATGCTAAGTGAAATACATCAGGCTGAGACAAATACCATACGATTTTATTCATATGTGGAATCTAAAAAAAAAAAAACAACAAATGAATATGCAGACAAACAAAAAAGGGGAACCAGACTTATAAATACAGAGAACAAACTGATGATTGCCAGAGGGTAGGGGGATGCAGGGACAGGAAAAATGGATGAAGGGAAATGGGAGATGCAGGTTTCCGGTTATGGAATGAATAACTCATAGGAATAAGAGGCACAACAAAGTCAAAGACACTGTAATAGTGATGTATGGTAACAAATGGTAGCTACACTTGTGGTGAGTATAGCATAAGGTACAGAGAAATTGAATCACTATGTTGTATTCCTGAAACCAATGTAACATTGTATGTCAACTATGCTCAAAAGAAAATTCCAAAAACAAATCAGCACTCTAAATTTCATAACCATGTTTCACACAGAACATCCAGAAGCTCAGTTACTACCCATTAGCTTCTTTAAAAGTATCCACAGCACACCTGTTGCAGACACAAAACATTAAGACTAAAATTAATTCCCAAACAATAGTGCCATCTGTCACTGTCCCAAAGCAACATTTCTCCTCAAGTAATATTAGTCTGGTACTTAGAGCCTGTCACTTGCTGTGAGAATCACACCTTACTTTGGCTTCTAACGTGGGATGTAAGAAGTGTCAGCCTCATTTTCCTTCCAGCTTTTATGCCTGTGTTTGAGTTTATCCATCCCATCTGGAAGACCCTTTATCCCCCTGCTAACCATCCCTCAAGGTCTAGCTTAGGTCCTGCCTCCTTCATAAAAACTCCAGTTTGGGTCCATAATAACATCTCTCCTTTGTGTTTCCATGGCACTTTTGGACAATTTCCAGCTGTGCAGTGTTTAACTGCTCTTTGCTTTATATACATATATAATTTAAGCACTTCCAATTATAAATATCTTAAGAGAAGGAACTATGATTTCTGCTTTTTGTGTGTGTGCATGAATTCCTTCTGTAACACCCCACATTATGTAGGGACCATTTGGTATGTAATACATATTTACTGGTTGAATCAAGCAATGATGGAATGACCGTCGTGTCAAGAAGAAAAAATGATAAACTGTATATTATGTTATTACTCTAGAAATCTTGACTCTGAATTTTATTACTTTCATGATGGATCCATCTGTAAAACTTTATTGTTTCTCTAAGATTTTGAGTGCAGAAAGATAATTTGTTCAATGTATAAAATTATGCTTGAAAAGTAAAAAAGCTAAAAGAGAAAATGAAAAAATATATATCTAATATTAATATTAAATGAATAAGAATTTTTCTGTAAAAAGCTTAAATGACTTAGAAGATGAATGCTTAATTATTTTATTATTCCAATAATTTGAGAGAGGGAAGGAGAAAAGAGGAGCTTCCCTCCAGAAGTAATAGATTTCCCCTGGAGGTATTAGATTTCATCTAACCTTATCTAATATGAAATTTGGAACCTCCCGGACTCTTCTGCTTCTCCTCTCCCTCAAATTTTACCAAACCTAGTTACTATTTTGTTCATTCATCTATTCGGCAAATATTTTGAGTGCTTCTTTTTCTAGCTACTAGGTATTTAAAGACAATAGTGATAAAACTGCATAGACGTAGTGCCTATTTTTAGAGAACAATTGCATTTAGTTTGAAAAATATGTTTTCTGCCTTTCCGTAAATCAATGAACAAATTGTAAACCTCTCACAATTGTAGATCGTCTTGGCATTGCCCCTCAGTCACACCTACAGCTTTCATCCCAATGAATCATTTTGCAGCAGATGTGGCAAATGCAGAGGTGCGCCTGTTATGAGGATCTTCTGTGTTAAGTGGTGGTGGTGCTGCTCCCTTTGGCTGACTGGCTCCTCTCAGGATGTTGTTAATGAAATTTAGTCTCCTGTCTCATGGTCTTCTGAACTTGCAGCATCTTCTCGCTTATGGTTTCTCATGGATAATCATGAGTTTATGGACAGACTAGTGAAGCTCTGACATTTAAGACTTTGATAAACTGGTACATTCCTCAACAAGTTTGGCCAATATGACCAACAGCAATTTTTGCCTTGACATAGAAAAAAGCCTATCATTTTTTGCTAAATAGTATACTAAAAGATTGCTTTCTCCAGCATTTTACTACATAGGATCTTCCTCCCCTCTCTTTGCTTTTATTTAAGCTTTTATTCCCTCTGCAGCATATGAAGGGTACAGTAATCATGATCTCTCACCATGCATTTACACAAGCAGGTCCATCAATTAACGCTTTTCCAACGCACCTGTTACCTACAGTGCTCAGTATCTACATTCAAAGCCCTTGGACTTCAAGGACATTCAAAGCCCTGGACAGAAGCTTCTGTGTAACTGGTCCATGGAGTTTTATAGTCACATATTGACAAAATGAACGCAATCTCTTACCCCATCCCCACACAAGTTAACCATGCAAAACAATATGTCAGGCTCCTGGTATATTCCTTTCAGTGTTTCTTTTAACCATGACCCCTAAAAAGCAACATATCTATCAGTGCTTGAACTCACTATTTCCAGACTGAAAATTATCAGTTTTAATATTCTTTCCCTTAAAAGACGTTTGTTCTTAGTGCTTAATAATTACCAAGTGTTTCCATGGAAATTTTTTTATAAATTAATAACTTTTCAAAAAACCAGCTATGAGGGGTGACTGGGTTGCTCAGTCAGTTAAGCATCTGCCTTTGGCTCAGGTCATGATCCCGGGTCCTGGAACTGAGTCCCGCATTGGGCTCCCTGCGCAGTGTGGAGTCTGCTTCTCCTTTTCTCTCTGCCCCTCTCTCCTGCTTGTGCTCTCTCTCTCTCTGTCACTCTTTCTCTCTCTCAAATAAATAAATAAAATCTTAAAAAAAAAAAACCCAGCCACGATATTGAATAGTCTAGAGAGAGTATGAATTAGTATTTAAGACATAGACTAACTATTGAAATTGATTTAAATAATTTGTGAGTCCATAAAAATCTTGCCATTGATCTATTTTAAGCTACTGTGGACCTTATCTTTCCATGAACTTGTGTTCTAGTATCATATTGCCAACAAGCCTTTGCCTAAAGACCACTTCACAGACTATGCATAATGTTGAAACTGAATAGTTTTAAACAACTTGAGCTAAGTGCCTTCCAGACCAAGTCACTACAGGGTGGTGAGGGGAGTAGGGTTTCTTCCCCTCAGGCTTTTTGTTGCCTCCCGGTACACAACTGAGGGCTCTAAGCGGCCAATTTGTGAATTTGGTGAGTATATTTTAATGACTCTATTTTTATACTCTCATACAACCTCCAAGCAAAAAAGGGGGAGATTATTCTCCAAGAAAATGGACTAGCCCAAGAGAAAAGAACTACAGATACTAACTCTTTTGAGCCCCGTATAATGACCTAATAGTAAAGTCCACCAGAGGAGAAGCTCCGTCTGAGCACCCAGAGCTTCTAATTTGCTTTTTGGTGTCTTGCTCTTAAAAAATAATAATAAATGGATAGCAAAGGATCATCAACATCTGCAGAAAATCACTAACATAAAAGGTAATGAACATAAAAAGGAAGGAAAAAGGAAAAACAAGGGGGAAAAATCTTTTCTAAAGGCTGTAACTAGGGGCACCTGGGTGGCTCAGTTGGTTAAGTGGCTGCCTCTTGATTTTTAGCTCAAGTCATGATCTTGTGGTCCTAGGATCCATCCTCACATTGGGCTCTGCACTCAGCTGGGAGTCTGCTTTAGGATTCTTTCTCTATCTTTGCTCCCCCTCCCAACAATTAGCTCTCTCTCTAAAATAAATAAATTAATCTTTTTTAAAAGTCCTGTAATTGTTATACTCAGACAAGTTATTGAGTCTCTGAAATAAACATTAGATGCTGTAGAAGAAGAAGAACAGGAGGAAGAAGGAGAAAAAGGAGAAGGAAAAGGAGGAGTGTGGGCTCTTGGAAGTTAACTATAGCAAAAATAAAGTAAAAAGATAATCAGCAGAAAGATTGGAAGAAAAAGTTGAGAAACTATCCCTAATTAGCATAAAATTTCAGAAATAGAAAGAGAAAGTGAATGAACAAGAAAACTAGAACTATCAAAATTAGACTATCAAATTAGGAGGTACCACACCTGAAAGAGAGAACAAAGAAATTGGGAGATGATATCATCAAAGGTTTAGTGAGAGAAATTTCCCCAGAACTAAAGAACAAGAGTTTCAAAACTGAAAGGGCTCACTCCTGGTCCATTGACGAGAAAGAGACATGTGTCACATTACCATGAAGATTCAGAACACCAGGGTTACTGTGAAGATCCTCAAAGCTTCCAGGGATCAGCAAACAAAACTAACATAGAAAGGACAGGATCTTCCCACCAGCATCTGAGGAAGTTGGAAGACAATGGAAAATTTCATGATTCTGAGGAAATGATCCCTAATCTAAAAATCTATACTCAATGAAACTATCAACCAAGTATGAGACAAAAACAGACTTTCTGGAAATGCAAGGTCTTAAAAATTTGCCTTCCATACACTCCTTTCCAGAAAGCTACTTGAGAATGTTCCCCAAGTGAAATGAGAGAGTAAAGCAAGAAAGAGGACGCTATGGAATCCAGGGAACAAGGAATTCAACACAGATTAGAAGAGAACAGAGGCCCCCTAAGAGCAATGCCCCTAAGAATAATATAAGACTAACTGAATAGCTAATATTAGTGACTATGTTCAAAGGAGAATTTGTTTTAGTATTGGAATGAGGAGATAATTGGTATAAAAACCAAGGAAATAAAAATATGAGGTAACTGTTTACATTGGGAAAAAGAAAAAACTTCACAAAACAAAATATAGTCACAGCAAAGGACGTGACCCAGCTGTGAATATTGCTACCTTGTCAGTTTACTGCATGCTGATTTTGTAACTGATTCCAAGCTCATATGCTGGATGCAAGGCAAAACCAACCACTGAGACATCCAATATGCAACAAAGAAGGATTTATTAGAGAGGAAGCCAAAGGAGGAAACTGGAGGAGAAGGTTCAAATCTGTTTCCTCCCTGGAGGATTGGGGTTGGGCATATTTAAGGACAAGGGGTCATGATAACCAGGTACATAGATTCAATGGAAAATGCTGATTGGATATAGGGAAAAGGGAGATGCCTCCTTTCTGAGCATGAGCATTCATGAATCATGTGTCTTCATGGGACTCATGTTCATTAACTGGTGGCATAAGCATGATAAGTTGGGGGAGATCCCAGGCTGTGTTTTGTCACGGAGGTAACTTACATTCACTCTTGGTTCCTTCTACACAACAGCGACAGTTCCGTTTTCTCTAGTCTTAACTAGTCTTATGAGTGACTAGTCAACTATTGCAAAAGAAGCTCATAAATCAATCAGGTTAACCAGAGTTTCCTTAAGGTAGAAAGGTCAAGCATTTTCTAACATATCTGTTTCAATTGATCTAAAAACAATAATGTAAGTACACAGAGAATTTGAAATGAAAGGAAGCCGTGACAGGGCAAAGGGTGGAGGAGTGATATGCAGGATAGGAAAGACCTCGTCTCCTACAGCAGGAAGTCAATGTAGTAATGCCCCAGGTGAATTCCTCAGAAGCCTCCTCTGAGAGGGGGGTCAACAGCTGGAAGTTTATTACAGAATGTTCTTCAAAAGAGAAGGAAAAGGAGGAGGATTAAGCAGAAGTTGGGCTGTAATGGAGTCTCAAGGAAGGTGCCAGCCAAGCTTCCAGGAAGCTCTGACAGTAGATTGCTCTTCAAAGTTGTTTCACCCAAGTCAGAGTGAGGGGGCTGGTCATCTGTACTCTGTCATATAAAGCACTGTGTGGGGGCCTCCTCCCTGGGAGGAAGCTGTGATGTCTTCAGGGAAGGGATTCCTGAAGAGAGCTGACAACCAAGGTTGTGTGCCGGCAGCACCTCAACAGCTGCTTCAGTCCTGAAGGAACAGCTCATCACAGTATTTGAATCAGCAGCACCAAAAAGGAGAGACCCAGAAATTTCAAACTAGGCACACTTTTCAGATTTAGGTAAATATACAAGATGAAAAAAAGAGGCACTTCAAGGGATGGGACAGGGAGAAGGGAGAAATGGGGCAGGTGCTGCTGTTTTTCATGATAAGCTTCAAAGTACTACAGGACATTGAAATGAAATCTTTTAAGGAATTGTGTGTGTGTGTGTGTGTGTGTGTGTGTGTGTGTGTGTGTGTAGCTAAGCAAGTAGCCATTACAATGTCTATCACTATATAAAGACTATGGTCCTTAGTCCTGTTAGGACTCGATGTGACAATGTGGAAAGGGTAGAGTTTGGGAAAGGAGGAAAATGAGCAATTTAAAACATTCTGCTTAATAATGTGGAGGCAGGGGTTGGTAACTTTGCAAAGGAAGAGGCAGTTTGGAAAGTGATTCTCTTTCTCCTTATGGGTTTAAGAAGCTACACTCTGTCAGAACTAACATTTGCCTTTCTTTAATGGTTACCCTTTTGCAGGTGCCCTCTTGTACTCGAGTGAAGGCTAAACACTCTTATGAGTGCTCTTCTCTACTCAGGGCTTTCTGATGGGATTTGGAGGGTCACAGCCTACCTGGACTGGTCCTTCTTTCCTATGCTGTTATAACTTTTATTTTCCCAAATCTTCAGTAAATGGCCATTTTATTGTTAGGAGGATTTTTTGTGAGTTGCCTAGCCCTTCTGGAATTTCTGTCATCACTGCAGACTCTACCGTGACCCTGAGGGGTACTTCACAGGCTACCCACCCAGGAAGGCCTCCAAAATCGCTTCATCTTCCAGGTTTAGATCATTCTTATGCTTGCTTCCTTCTGGTGTAGCAGGGAACAATGGAATGGAAAACCAGCAGAGTGGCGCTGGACCTCTACACCTCTCAGATATGAGAATATCTTATCCATGATCAACTTGAGCTCCTTGGCTCCAGAACATATTTGGAGCTATTCACCAGGGAACTTGGGCATAGCCAGTAATCCTTAAATTGAGTATCTGTTAAGGTCTCAACAGGAAGCAGATGGCACTCCTAAATTAGGATAAAGTTTCAGAAGGGTTTATTTACAAAGGGACTAATTGCGAAGGTGTGACCATGTTGGGAAGCTACAAAGCTCAGTACAAGAAACTGGACTGCCAACACCAGAACTGATCCATCTTTAGGGCCAAAAGGATGAAGACAGAGAGGTTATAGAACCCAGGAGAGAGACTCAAAAGAGTAATGTCCTTCAGAAGAGGAATGTGACCAGCTCAAAGTCCATTTCCAAGTAGAGAGCAGGGTGATAAAGGGTGATGAGTGGTATGAAGGGGCCAATGGAAGGTATCCGCACTCCCTAATGCAATTTAGAATTCTGATAACTGAAGTTATGAAGTGGTTTCAATTTTGTGAATGATAAACACAAGTCTTTTTTTTTAAGATTTGATTTATTTATTTGAGAGAGAGAAACCCTGATATCATGACCTGTGCCAAAGGCAGACACTTAACCGACTGAGCAACCCAGATACCCCAACACAAGTCTTAATACAGAGTTTCTCTAACTGAGGTGTGTGTCTCCAAACATGAATGCTTTCTAAGGGGTATACAGGGAGAGATTATTGTAAGAGAATCAATTTCTAGATTTTTTTTTATTTCTATGGAAATTGTACCCATTTTTCAAGTTTTCAGCTTGAGAATGAACTTCTCACTTTTTGAAGAAAAGAACTATACCTCACCTATCTAAAATTTTAATAAAAATATTATATATATACATATATATATAAATTATAAATTTCTGGGGTATCAGATAAAGAGGGAATTTTTTTTAATTTTTATTTACTTATTTGATAGACAGAGATTGCAACTAGTCAGAGAGGCAGGCAGGGAGAGAGAGGAGGAAGCAGGCTCCCTGCCGAGCAGAGAGCCCGATGTGGGGCTCGATCCCAGGACCCTGGGATCATGACCCAAGCTGAAGGCAGAGGCTTTAATCCACCAAGCCACCCAGGCACCCCTAAAGAGGGAATTTTTGATCATGATAAAGACTTACACACCTCTGGGGCTTCCTGCCTTTTCCCTTCCTCCACTTATTTCTCTTAATGTGAAGACAGAATATTTTGGACTACATTGGGATATTATGAATTGAAATATATGCAAGAGTGGTAGGAGTGGTGAAAATTTTTGTTCTATAATTTTGCCTTTTTCTGTATTTAAACAAAAGCAATTTGTTTTGGCTCTTCTCAACATTATCCTTAAAATGTATCATTAAGTGGAAAGAAAGGTACCTTTGAACAGCTGAAGAGCCATAAGATAGTGATGTTAATTTTATTAAACAAAGCCAAAATGAAAAAAAAAAAAGCCAAAATGTTTTCTGTGTTAAGAAAACTTATACACATTATAGAAATAAAGCAAAATGATGATAGTGTGCCCTTTTAAGATTATTCTGGAGTATTGCCTAACAGACTAACCTAAGGGATATAGAATTCATATCTAACATATCTATAATCTATGTCTGACATTTATATGTATCAATACCTCACTAGTTATGTATATCTGACAAATGATTCATATCTAAAATGTTTTTAAATCACCCATTAATCATTTTTGTTAAAAAGCACACAGTCTAGGGGCACCTAGATGGCTCAGTCAGTTAAGCAGCTAACTCCTGATTTCAGCTCAGGTGATGGTCGCTGGGTCCTGGGACAGAGCTCTGCATCCAGCTCTAAGCTCAGCAAGGAGTCTGCTTGAGGATTGTGTCTCTTCTTCTCCCTCTGCCCCTCTCCTCACTCATGTGTGCTCGCTGTCTCTTTCAAATAAATAAATAAATCTTTTTTCAAAAAAAAAACAAACAATCCAAAAAATTGGACAAAAGACTTAAACAGGCATTTCATTAAAAGAAGATATTCAAGTGTATAATAAGTACATGAAAAGTGTTTAGTGGTATAGTCATCAAGAAAATGCAAATTAATACCACAGAGGTTTTACATTATACCTACCATAAGGCCAAGAGTATAAAAAGATGGATAGTGCCAAGTGTTGGAAAGTCTTTGAAACAACTGGAACTCACCATACATTGTTAATGGGAATGTAACTGGTACAACCACTTTGGAAAACTCTTTGGAAGTATCTACTAAAATATGGCAGGGAAAATAGCCTATAACAGAAATTCTACTTCTAGGTATATATCCAGGAGAAATTAGTATACATGTCCACCAAAAGATCTGTACAAGAATATTCATAACAATTTTTTCTGTTAGAGTCAAAATCTTGAAACAATCTAAATGTCAATCAGTAAGACTATGTAAATCAGTTTTGGTATATTCACAGAATACTACTCAACAATATAAAGAATAAAACAGTGTTATATGCAACAATATACATTGGTCTTATAGATATAATGTTAAGCAAAAGAGGGCAAACACATGGGGCACCTGGGAGGCTCAGTCATTCAGCATCTGCTTTCAGCTCAGGTCATGATCCCAGGATCCTGGGATAAAGCCCTGCTTCCAGCTCCCTGCTCAGCAGGAAGCCTGCTTCTCCCTCTCCCATTCCCCCTGCTTGTATTCCCTCTCTCACTGTCTCTCTCTCTGCCAAATAAATAAATAGCATCTTAAAAAAAAAAAAGAAGGCACACACAAAGGAATATATTCTGTATGATTTCATTCATAAGAAGCTGAAGAACAGAAAATCAAAGTACACGTGCAATTTGTTTTAAATTCATCAGCCTAGACTTCATTCATACAAAACAAAAGGATGAGGTATCTAGAACTAGGAATATTGTAATGGTCAAGGTATTAGTATACTTAGTACTTTAAGACAGTTTGAATATTTCCTATCTAATCTCTACAAAAAATAATACAGTATTTATAATATTAAGAAAGAATTTCCAGAGCAACCAGTTAGGGCTCAAAGAGGTATCTTTTTTGAAATTGCTTACCTTAAGTGTTAAGCTCACTCCAGTCTGAGGGGGAGAGAGAGGCCAGTGAATGGTGTAAAGTGTTGGCTCCCTTCTTATTCCCATTCTGGGTTGTTACAGTTCTTAGAGTGATCATACAGGGCTGATAGAACAAGTCTAATTAGGCTGAGACAATTTCTCCAGTCCTTAGAAAAGTCACTTATGTTTCTAAGAAAATGAGTTTCTGTAACTTCCCAGACCAAGGTTACTTCCAAGCAGCAATGCAGATAACCAGACCAGGCGAGATATATGCATATTGAACCAAAAGATTTATTACCAACACCACATAGCCAAAGTCTCCCAGAGGCACTTGAATATGTGGGCCTTGTTTTACTTTTTATCTTTAACTTGAATTCTTTCCTTCACGATTTACTCTTTTGTCTGCAGCACCACACTCTCATAGACTCACTCCTCTATCAAGACTTTCTCCCAAAATTATATCTCCATAACAGCATTAGTTAGCATACAGTTAGCAAAATGTAGCTAACGAAACCATGTATTGCTACTACATGTACATTACTACTACCATGTACTGCTACTAATTACTATTTACTGCATTTGCATGTATCTTTTCTTGCTGTTATGGAGATATAATTGACAAATGATATCCTGTAAGTTTAAGGTGGACAATGTGCTCATCTGATACACTTATATATTGCAAATAATTATATCACCATAGCCTTGGCTAACACCTTCATCATGTTATATAATTACCATTTTTTTTTCTTATAGTAAGAACATTTAAGATCTACTGTCTTAGCAACTCTCAGGTATATAATACAGTATTATAATTAACTATACTCACCATGCTATACATTAGATCCCCAGAACCTTTCGTCTTATAAAAGGACATTTTTGTACCTTTGACCACCATCTCCCGTTTCCACCAATTCCCAGCCCTGTTTGCCACTATTTTACTATATTCTGTAAGTTTGGCTTTTTTAGATTTCACATATAAATGAGATCATACAGAATTTGTCTTTCTCTGACTCACCTCACTTAGCTTAAATGCCTTCAGGTTTCACCCATGTTGTGGCATATGACAATTTTCTTCCTTCTCATAACTGAAGAATATCTGTGTATCTGTATATATCTCACATCTTTATCCATTCATCTGCAGACACTTAGGGTATTCCCACTATCTTGACTGTTCTGAATAATACTGCCATTGTATCTTTTGTCATTTTAACGTCATTACCAAGGCGAAAGGGCCTCTGCCAAGGCAACTAGGAGTGGAGGATTTTTAATTCTTCCTTTACTGAAAGCTTAACCTACTTGGATGTTGGTCTTACCTTATTTCTGTGCTTCAAAGAAAGTAAACATACTAGAGTTTCTTATGCTGAGTTTGTCTGTTTCTCCCCCACTTTGGTAGCCCATATATATTCCTTCGAATTCACATATTCTCTTTCCAGTAATTAACCCTGCTACTCTGTCTTCTGTTGCTTTTCCTTCTGACCAAGACTACCAGTTCAACTAAAGACATTTACAACAGGCTTAGATCTCACAGCTAGGAACTTTTGAGTTAGGGTGCAACAGTGGATTGGATGGTTAACCCTGACTAGCTTGTAATGAGAGACAAGAGCAAGTTCAAGAGGGGGGAAAAACAGGAAAGAGGATTTTTAAATCTTGTTCACCAGTTAGACAAGAAGCACATGTTAAGGGGTGCCTGGGTGGTTCAGTTGGTCAAGCATCTGCCTTTGGCTCATGTCATGGTCCTGGGGTCCTGGGATAGAGCAAATCCAGCTCGCTGCTCAGCAGGGAGCCTCTTTCTCTCCCACTTACCTGCTTGTGCTTGCCTTCCTTACTTGCTGTCTCATTCTCTCTCCATCAAATAAATGAAAAAAATCTTTAAAAAATAATAAAAAAATCTTTAAAAAAATCACATGTTAAATGTATCAGTTATTTTCCAGTAATCCTTTTGCAAAACAAAGATTTATCAAAGACGTGTGTATATATACACACAAATAATTACTCCCTAATTTATTTCTTTACAAAATTTTTGAATATCGTGTTGTCTGTCTTTATGGTGCATCCATATAACTGATACTTTGTATCTACAACTAGGAATACTCTAATGGTCAAGGTATTAGTACACTTAGTACTTTAAGACAGTTTGAATATTTCCTATCTAATCTCTACAAAAAATAATACAGTATTTATAATATTAAAATCTTGCTATTTGAGTCTTTATTACACCTTATACATGGCCTCAGAGACCCTGAGGTGGTTTTGATTTCCCTGGGATAGATTAGATAATCCCCACAACCATGCTGATGCTTTGTGGTTTGAGATTTAGCTAGGGGTTGTGGCCATATTCTAATTTAGGGAATGTTGGCAATCAAAATTTTCCTGGACTTTCAGTTAATTCTCATGCTCTTCTTTATTTCTGTTCTGAATCCAAGTGTTAAATGTTTCTTTGCTGGATTAAAGAGGGGTCTATATTCTAGTGAAAAAGGAAGGTCACAGAACACAGATGGAACATTTGGGGGAAATCGGGGAAAGATGGAGTCCAGAGAACATTAATAGGTCTTGCTTATTCTTATACTTCTCTTCTATCTACTTAGTTGCTCATATGGATCTTTTTTTTTTTTTAATTTAAAATTTTAGGTAGTTAGCATACATTGCAGTTTGGGTTTCTGGAGTAGAACTCAATGATTCATCACTTATATACAATACCCAGTGCTCATCATAACAAGTGCCCTCCTTGTTAAATCCATCACCCATCTAGCCCATCCTCCACTCACCTCCCTCCATCAACCCTATTTGTTATCTATGATTAAGAGTCTCTTATGGCTTTTTTCCTTCTCTCCTTCTGCCCCCCTTCCCATATATTCAAGTCTTTTTTTCCTTAAATTCCATGTATGAGTGAGATCATATGGTATTTATCTTTCTCTGACAGACTAGTTTCACTTAGCATAATACACTCTAGCTCCACCCATGTTGTTGCAAATGGCAAGATTTCATTCTTTTGATGGCTGAATAATATTCCATTGTATATATACACCACACTTCTTTATCCATTCATCACTCAATGGACATTTGGGCTCTCTCCATAGATTTGCTATTGTTGATAATGCTGCTATAAACATCAGGGTGCTGATCATAGGAATCTTTTCCAAATTTAGATCAAAAACAAGTTTAATTAAAATAGAGATCAAAGAGGTTAATAAAATAACAATTTTTATATCTGAAATTTTCTATATGTTCTATGTCCACTAATTGATTTACTAGACCATATTTTAGAAATGTAAGTAAAGGGCGCACCTGGGTGGCTCAAATGGTTGAGCAGTTGAGCATCTGCCTTCAGCTCAGGTCATGATCCTGGGGCCCTGGGATCAAGTCCCACTCTCTGTCTCTAATGAATAAATAACATCTTTAAAGAAAAAAAAAAGAAATGTAAGTAAAGGATACTCATGAATTACTGGCTTCCTGAATTTCAGCACAAAAAGCTACTCTTCTATATCTGACTTTGAGAAGGGCAAACTTTTGCCCCTCCAAAGAAAAAGAGGAAAGTCTTGGAATATGGAGTGAACTATAGAGAGCTTAATAAATGAGGGGGACCAAACAAAATAAAGAAAAAGCAACAAATGGGAAAATAAAATTGTAGAAGAAAGACAAGCTAAACAATTAATATAGTACTGCTAAAATAAATGCAATATTTTAAAAAGTAGCTTGTATAGGGGCGCCTGGGTGGCTCAGTGGGTTAAAGCCTCTGCCTTCAGCTCGGTCATGATCCCAAGGTCCTGGGATGGAGCCCCACATTGGGCTCTCTGCTCAGCGGGGAGCCTGCTTCCTCCTCTCTCTCTGCCTGCTTCTCTGCCTACTTGTGATCTCCATCTGTCAAATAAAAAAATAAAATCTTTAAAAAAAAAGTGGCTTGTATAGATACTTAGTTGAAAGTAACCTGTTTATCAATTCTTATGCAGTAGAATTTAACCTACAAAAATGAGTCCTCTTTAATGTTAAAATGAAACTATGTACTAAAATAAAATAAGAGATTTGATTTTTTAAAAATGTAAATGGAACTTTCTTATATTTCATTTTTAAAAGACCACATTCAAGGGAATGCAAACTGGTGCAGCCACTGTGGAAAATAGTATGGAGGGTCCTCAAAAAGTTGAAGATGGAACTACCCTATGATCTAGTAATTATACTACTGGGTATTTACCCCAAAAATACAAAAACACTAATTCAAAAGAATATAGGTGCCCCTATGCTTATTGCAGCATTATTTGTAATAGCCAAATTATGGAAGCAGCCCAAGTGTCCACTGAATGGATAAAGATGTGGTATGAGTGTGTGTGTGTGTGTGTGTGTGTGTGTGTGTGTGTGTGTGTGTAATGGAATATTATTCAGTCATAAAAAAGAGTGAAATTCTTGACACTTGTAACAAAATGGTCGGAGCTAGAAAGTATAACACTAAGCATAATAAGTCAGTCTGAGAAAGACAAATACCATATAATTTCACTTATATGTGGAATTTAAGAAACAAAACAAATGAGCAAAGGAGGAAAAAGGAGAGGAGGAGGAGAGAGAGACAAACCAAGAAACAAACTCTTTTTTTTTTTTTAAAGATTTTTTTATTTTATTTATTTGACAGAGAGGTCACAAGTAGGCAGAGAGGCAGGCAGAGAGAGAGGAGGAAGCAGGCTCCCTGCGGAGCAGAGAGCCCGATGCGGGGCTTGATCCCAGGACCCTGAGATCATGACCTGAGCCGAAGGCAGCAGCTTAATCCACTGAGCCACCCAGGCGCCCCAAGAAACAAACTCTTAACTATAGAGAACAAACTGATGATTACTAGAGTGGAGGTGAAGGGGGATGGGTGAAATAGGGGAAGGGGATTAAGAGTACACTTACCAAGGGGTAACTGGGTGCCACAGTCAGTTGAGTGTCTGACTTAGTTTCAGTTCAGGTCGTGATCTCAGTGTTGTGGGACTGAGCCCTTCATCGTCCGGCTTCTGAGCTCTGCCAGAATCTGCTTAAAGATTCTCTTTTCCTGGGGCACCTTGGTGCTCAGTGGGTTAAGCCTCTGCCTTCGGCTCAGGTCGTGATCCCAGGGTCCTGGGATCGAGCCCCACATCAGGCTCTCTGCTCGGCGGGGAGCCTGCTTCCTCCTCTCTCTCTCTGCCTACCTGTGATCTCTCTTTCTCTCTCTCTGTCAAATAATTTTTTTTTAAAAAGCTGCTCTTTAAAAAAAAAAAAAAAGATTCTCTTTTCCTCTCCCTCTGATCCTCCCTTTCTCCTCCCTAAAATAAATAAAACAAAAATTTTTAAAAAGAGTGTACATTTATTACAATGAGCACTAAATGGTGTATAGAATGGCTGAATCACTATATTGGACAGTTGAAACTAATGTAACACTGTATACTAGAATAAAAATGAAAAACTTAACCAAAAATAATAAAATACACTGGTGGTAATAAAAAGAATTTTTCTTGGTGTTAGAAATACAATCCAATTTCATATTTCTCAAGAAACTGCAAAAAAGGTTTAAATTGTTTTTTTAATGAAATAAAAGGCCATATCCAGTATTTTATTAGTCTTCTACTATTGCTGTAACAAATTGGAAACTCCATAGCTTTAAGTAACACAAATTTAGTATCTCACGGTTTTACAGGTCAGAAGTCTGACATGGGTCATACAGGGCTAAAATCATTGTTGACAAATTCGTGTTCTTTCTGGAAACTCAAAGGGAGAATCCATTCACCTGCTGATGACTTTCTGTGGAGAATATGTCCCTTTCTTTACCGGCTTCTAGGTCCCCTGCTGTCCTTGGCTCATGGTCCTTTTCCTCTGCCCTCAAAGCCAGTAGTGCAGCATCTTTTAATCTCTCTCACTCTCTGACCACTTCTTCCCTGTTAGCATATCTCCTTCCTGACTCAGACCTTCCTACTTCCTCTTGCAAAGACCCTTGTGATTATATTAACCCCACCTGGATAATCCAGGCTAATCTCCCCTTCTCAAGATCTTTAACTTAATCATACCTGAAAAATCTCTTCTGCTGTGTAAGGTAACATATTAAACAGATCTCAGGGATTAGAATGTAGAATCCTTGAGAAGGGGGGCCCTTAGGGGAGGGGGAGCGGTAGTGGTGATTTTGTCCACTACAGGTATATTCATATTCTTAAACAAAATACAATACAATATTATTTTATTAAATACTACTAATTTTAAAACATTCAACTCTAGCTTCCTAGGACAATTAGCAAAATACTGACCTAGTTTTTAAAATAAGTTATATTAAAACATTATACATATTCTATGACCCAACCATTCTACTCCTAGGTATATACTCAACACTTTTTATGTTATGTTCATCAAAACCATAATTAGGGGAGCCTGGGTGGCTCACCTAAGTTAAGCATCTACCTTCAGCTCAAGTCATGATCCCAGGGTCCTGGGGTTGAGCCCCGAGACAGGCTCCCTGCTGAGTGGGGAGTCTGCTTTTCCCTCTCCCTCTCTACCCCACAGCTTGTGCTCTCTCTCTTGCTTACTCTCTCTCAAATAAATAACATCTTTTTAAAAAAGCCATATACTTAAAAGTTTATAGCAGCACTATTCATGATAACCCAAAACTAGAAAATCCCTAAATTCCTACTAACAGTTCAATGAATAAATAGTCATGTATTCAGATAAGGAAGATAATCTAGCAATGAAAAAAATCTAAATCTACAAACAACTGTATGGATAAGTCTCATAAACACAATGTTGAACAAAAGAAGTCAAACACAAAAACCATATGTAATTCATGATTCCAGTTATATAAAGTCGAAAACAGGCAAAATTAGTCAGAAGGGTGAGTAACTTCAATAGGAGGTAGTGACTAAAACAGGACATGACAGGAACTTCTGGCAACATCCTATTTCTTGATCTGGGTGAAGTCTACTTGCATATATTCACAGTGGAAAATCCATTGAGTTATACCCTTTTGTCTTAGGCATTATTCTGTATGTGATTTCTATTTCTATAAGGAGTTTATATGATTTAAAAAGTAATGTTCTATTTTTTCTTAACATTTAAGTAAATACAGCTAGAGACTTCTTTCATGTTGTAAAAATTAATGCCAAAGGCTATTACTTAGACTTTATAAAATGCTATTTTTATATGTTCAAATTATATGCAAAATACTAAAAGAAAAAAACAATTAGCTATTGCAGTTTCATTTTTGTCACAAATAAGGCTATAGATGAAATACTATGTTAAAATGAAATATAGAAATATATATAAAATATAGAAATAGTATAGAAATTCTAAGAAATTTTTAGTAATTAGCAAGTAAAACTGGATAGCAAGTTCTCTTGTTATAAACCAGATATTAATAATTATAATATTAATATTTATGCAGTAGAACAGAGCAAAGAACTTTTACACAACAATATCTAAAAGGACTTAACTGAGTCAATTCATTCAGCAAATAGCTGTTGATCTTTTTTTTATCTACTAGACACTATGCTAGGCACTGGGGATAAAATAAAGAAGCAGAAAGATGTGTCTTTGTCCTCACAAACTATATAGTATCATGGGTAAACCCCTAAAGTAAATGAACAAACGATAACTAGAAAGTGGTAACAAGTTCTATCAAGTCACCAAACAATTTGCCTAAATCATTTTTTCCTTTTTTTTAATTAATTATTTTTATTAACATGTAATGTACTATTTGCCCCAGGGTACAGGTCTGTGAATTGTCAGGCTTACACATTTCACAGCATTCACCATATCACATACCCTCCCCAAAGTCCATAACCCAACAACCCTCTCCCTACACCCCTCTCCCCAGCAACCCTCAGTTTATTTTGTGAGATTAAGAGTCCCTTATGGTTTGTATTCTTTCTGATCCCATCTTGTTTCCTTTTTACCTTCCCTAACCCCCAAACCTCCCACTCTGCCTCTCAAATTCCTCATATTAGGGAGATCTATGATAATTGTCTTTCTCTAATTGACTTATTTCGCTCACTATAATACCCTCTAGTTCCATCTATGTCATTGCAATTGGCAAGATTTCATTTCTTTCATTTCTTTTGATGGCTGCATAGTATTCCATTGTGTATATATACCATATATACACAAAATTGATGGTATTCTGATAGAGATTGCATTCAATGTGTAGATTGCATTCAGTGTGTAGATTGCTTTAGGTAACATAGACATTTTCACAATATTTGTTCTTCCAATCCAGGAGCATGGCACATTTTTCCATTTCTTTGTGTCTTCCTCCATTTCTTTCATGAGTACTTTATAGTTTTCTGAGTACAGATATTTTGCCTCTTTGGTTAGGTTTATTCCTAGGTATCTGATGGTTTGGGGTGCAATTATAAATGGGGTTGACTCCTTAATTTCTCTTTCTTGCCTCATTGGTGTATAAAAATGCAACTGATTTCTGTGCATTAATTTTATATCCTGACACTTTACTGAATTCCTGTACAAGTTCTAGCAGATTTGAGTGGAGTGTTTTGGGTGTTCCACATAAAATATCATATCATCTACAAACAATGAGAGTTTGACTTCTTCTTTGCCGATTTGGATGCCTTTAATTTCTTTTTGTTGTCTGATTGCTGAGGCTAGGACTTCTAGTACTATGTTGAATAGCAGTGGTGATAATGGACATCCCTTCCGTGTTCCTGCCCTTAGCAGAAAATCTCTCGGTTTTTCTCCATTGAGAATGAATTCACTGTGGGTTTTTCATAGATGGCTTTGATGATATTGAGGTACGTATCGTCTATCCCTACACTTTGAAGAGTTTTGATCAAGAAAGGATGCTGTACTTTGTCAAATGCTTTTTCCAGCATCTATTGAGATTTCCAGCATCTATTGAGAGTATCATACAGTTCTTGTTCTTTCTTTTATTAATGTATTGTATCACACTGGTTGATTTGTGGATGTTGAACCAAACTTGCAACCCTGGAATAAGTTCCATTTGGTCGTGGTGAATAATCCTTTTAATGTACTGTTGGATCCTACTGGCTAGTATTTTGGTGAGAATTTTCACATCTGTGTTCATCAAGGATATTGGTCTGTAATTCTCTTTTTTGATGGGGTCTTTGTCTTGTTTTGGGATTAAGGTAATGCTGGCCTCATACAATGAGTTTAGAAGTTTTCCTTCCATTTCTATTTTTTGGAAGAGTTTCAGGAGACTAGGTATTAATTCTTCTTTAAATGTTTGGTAGAATTCCCCTGGGAAACCGTCTGGCCCTGGGTTCTTGTTTGTTAGGAGATTTTTGGTGACTGCTTCAATCTCCTTACTGGTTATGGGTCTGTTCAGCTTTTCTATTTCTTCCTGGTACAGTTTTGGTAATTTATACATCTCTAGGAATGCATCCATTTCTTCCAGATTGTCAGATTTGCTGGCGTATTGTAGTTCATATTATGTTCTTATAATTGTTTGCATTTCTTTGGTGTTGATTGTTATCTCTCCTCTTTCATTCATGCTTTTATTTATTTGGGTCCATTCTATTTTCTTTTTGATAAGTCTGGCCAGGGGTTTATCAATCTTATTAATTCTTTCAAAGAACCAGCTCCTAGTTTCGTTGATCTGTTCTGCTGTTTTTGTTTGTTTGTTTGTTTGTTTTTGTTTTTGGTCTCTATTTCATTGATTTCTGCTCTGATTTTTATTATTTCTCTTCTCCTGCTGGGTTTAGACTTTCTTTGCTGTTCTTTCTCCATCTCTGTTAGGTGTTGGGTTAGGTTGGGTACTTGAGACCTTGTTTCTTGAGAAAGGCTTGTATCACTATATACTTTCTTCTCAGGACCACCTTTGCTATGTCCCATAGATTTTTAACAGTTGTATTTTCATTATCATTTGTTTCCATGAATGTTTTCAATTCTTCTTTAATTTCTTGGTTGATACATTCATTCTATAGTAGGATGCTCTTCAGCTTCCATGTATTTGAGTTCTTTCCAATTTTCCTCTTGTGATTGAGTTCTAGCTTTAGAGCATTGTGGTCTGAAAATATGCAGGCAATGATCCCAATCTTTTGGTACCAGTTGAGACCTGATTTGTGACCCAGGATGTGATCTATTCTGGAGAACGTTCCATGTGCACTAGGGAAGAATGTGTATTCTGTTCTTTTGTGATGGAATGTTCTGAATATATCTGTGGTGTCCATCTGGTCCAGTGTGTCATTTAAGGCCTTTATTTCCTCATTGATCTTTTGCTTGGATGACCTGTCCATTTCAGTGAGGGGGGGGTGTTAAAATCTCATACTATTATTGTATTATTGTCAATGTGTTTCTTTGATTTTGCTATTAATTATTTTATATAGTTGGCTGTTCCTATGTTAGGACCATAGATATTTAAAATTATTACATCTTCTTGTTGGACAGACCCTTTGAGTATGATATAGTGTCCTTCCTCATCTCTTATTATAGTCTTTGGATTAAAATCTAATTTATCTGATAAAAGGATTGCCACCCCAACTTTCTTTTCATGTCCATTAACATGGTAAATTGTTTTCCACCCCCTCGCTCTGAATCTGGAGGTGTCTTCAGGTCTAAAAAGAGTTTCTTGTAGACAGCATATTGATGGGTTTTGGTTTTTTTTTAAATCCATTCTGATACCCTGTGTATTTTGATTGGGGCATTTAGCCCATTTACATTCAGGATAACTATTGAAGGTTATGAATTTAGTGCCATTGTATTGTCTATAAGGTGGCTGTTACTGTATATTGTCTCTGTTCCTTTCTGATCTTCTACTTTTAGGCTCTCTCTTTGCTTAGAGGATCTCTTTCAATTTTTCCTGTAGGGCTGGTTTGGTGTTTGCAAATTCTTTTAATTTTTGTTGGTCCTGGAAGCTTTTTATCTCTCCTCCTATTTTCAGTGATAGCCTAGCTGGATATAGTATTCTTGGCTGCATGTTTCTCATTTAGAGCTCTGAATATATCATGCCAGTTCTTTCTGGCCTGCCAGGTCTCCGTGGATAAGTCTACTGCCAGTCTAATATTTCTGCTATTGTATGTCACAGACTTTTTACCCTGAGCTGCTTTCAGGATTTTCTCTTTGTCACAAAGACTTGTAAGTTTTACTATTAGATGATGGGGTGAGGACCTTTTTTGCGGGGGGGGGGGGGCTCTATGCCTCCTGGATTTTGGTGCTTGTTCCCTTTGCCACATTAGGGAAATTGTCTACTATAATTCACTCCAATATACCTTCTGCCCCTCTTTCTCTTTCTTCTTCTTCTGGAATCCCAATTATTCTAATATTGTTTCATCTTGTGGTATCACTTATCTCTCCACTTCTCCCTTCTTGGTCCAGTAGTTGTTTGTTTCTCTTTTGCTCAGCTTCTTTATTCTCTGTCATTTGGTCTTCTATATCACTAATTCTCTCTTCTGCTTCATTTATCCTAGCAGTAAGAGCCTCCATTTTTATTGTACCTCATTAATAGTTTTTTTTTTTCCCAGCTTGGTTAGATTTTAGTTCTTTTATTTCTCCAGAAAGGGATTTTATTTCTCCAGAAAGGGTTTCTCTAATATCTTCCATGCTGTTTTCAAGCCCAGCTAGCACCATGAGAATCGTTTAATCAATATGGACATAATACCAATGTCTGTATTGATTAGGTCCCTAGCAGTCAGTACTGCCTCTTCTTCTTCTTTTTTTTTTTTTTTGTGGTGAGTTTTTCTGCCTTGTCATTTTATCCAGATAAGAAAAATGAACGAGAGAATAAAATACTGAAAGGGTGTCAAAGACCCCCCAAAAATGTATGCTGATCAAATCAGAAGAGATTCAAAACCAGAGGGAGAAAAAATGGGGAAAAAAGAAATAAAAATTTAAAAAATAAAAAATTATATATATATATATATTAGACTGGTGAATAGAACAGAGCCACCCACTTGATTTTGGGTATATTTTGATCTCTTAGAAGCAATTACCTCCCAAAATTTTAAAGAAAGAAAAACTTATATATATATACAAAAATAAGGGTAAGCATGATGAATAGATGGAATATGATTGTAAAAGTGAAAATTTTAAAAAAATTTTAAAAAGGAATTGATAAGTTGGTTGGAAAAAGAAAAAAAAAAGAGGGAATGTGCTCAGGCTGGGGACTAGAACAAAGCCATGTGCTACATTAGGGTATATTTTGAACTATTAGAAGTAATTGTATCCCAAAATTTTTTAGAAAAAAAAAAAGACCCTATATGTATACAAAAGATAAGGTTAAATACAATGAAAGGATAAAATATGACTATAAAAATGAAGGTTTAAAAAGATATTGTTTAGAAAGGTATTGTTAAGATAAATTAGTTTAAAAAACAATAAAAGAGGAAAGAGGAAAATTTAAAAAATAGAATAAGAAAAAAAAATTTTTTAAATTTTAACTTTGCAAGACTAAAGGA
The DNA here is from genome assembly GCF_922984935.1 of Meles meles. Lineage (NCBI taxonomy): Eukaryota > Metazoa > Chordata > Mammalia > Carnivora > Mustelidae > Meles > Meles meles. Next base: position 32,479,970 of record NC_060082.1, on the reverse strand, counting down.
TCATGTGGAAAAAGCCATGAATTCTAGGTTTTGCTTTCCCCTAGTTCTGGAGTTCCGCTGTTCTCCTTGATCGGTGATCTTGGTCTTGGCTGGATGTTCTTGCTAATCTTCTGGGGGAGGAGCCTGTTGCAGTGATTCTCAAATATCTTTGCTTGAGGCGGAATTGCACTGCCCTTGCTAGAAGCCGGGCTAAGTAGTGTGCTCTGGTTCGCTCTAGGAGCTTTTGTCCTCTGAATGCTTTCCATAGTGCTTTGGAGGATGGAAATGAAAATGGCAACCTCCCAATCTCTGGCCTGGAGGAGCCAAGAGCTTGGGGCCCCACTCTTCAGTGTGCCCTAAGAGATAAGCAGTCAGTCACTCCTGTCTCCTTGGTCTCCAGCCACACTCTGAGCTCACCTGGCCTGTGACCAAGCATTTCTATCTCTGGCACACAGCCCCATTTGGGGTCTCCAAACCCAGCAGATTCCTGCTGTGCTGCTCTTCCCAGAGCTAGAAGGTGAGTCTCCCCAGATCTGCCACTTGTGGGGTCCCTGCTTGAAGAGCAGTTACCCGACTGTGCCTTGGATCACAGTTTAAGGTAACTCCGAGCTGAAAGCTCACTCTTTGGCTCTGTCTCTGTAGTCGGCTTCTCTGGTTTGACACCTGGCAGCTCTGCCACTCTCAGATATCCCTGATCTTTCTGTGACCTCCCTGGGACCTGAAACCACTCTGTCCCTGCAAGGGCTCCACCCCTGCCTAGCCTCCAGAGTGATGTCACTCAGTGGAGCAGACTTCTAAAAGTTCTGATTTTGTGTCCGCTGCTCTGCTGCTTGCCAGGAGCTGGCCCCTCCCCCACGGTCTCTTTTTCCATCACTTCAGATTCACTTCTCTACCTGTCCTAACTTTCAGAAAGTGGTCAATTTTCTGTTCTTAGAATTGCTGCTCTTCTTCCCTTCGATCTCCTGTTGAGTTTGTAGGTGTTCGGAATGGTTTGATACCTATCTAGCTGAACTCCTGGGATCTGATGTTGTTTCAGTCTGCTACTCCTCCACCATCTTACTCTCTCCCCCAATTTGCCTAAATCTTAAATGCATATTGTTAAGAGAAGGAAGCCAGGTGAAAAGGCTATGTACTATTTGATTCTATTTCTATGACATCCTGGAAAAGGTACAACTATAGAGACAATAAATAGATCAGTGGTGTCAGGGGTTCATGGGAGGGGGTTTAGTAATGAAGCAAAAGGGAGTTATTTTTAAGGTGGTGAAATATTATGTATGAAACTGTAATGATGAATACATGACACTATGCATTTGTCAAAACCTATAGAACTTTACAGGAAAAAGAGTGAACGTTAATGTATTTAAATTTTAAAAAAAAGAAGAAGAACATTTAGGAGTTCAGGAAAACCAAGATGGAATGCAGAAAGTAACTAAAAGAAACTAACTGCAAAAAAAAAAAAAAGAAAGAAAAGAAAAAGAAAAAAGAAACTAACTGCAAAATAATTTTATGAAACAACCTCAGTGAAGGGGCTAGGGAAAAACATCCTGACCTAAGTAACTGAGAATGAGTAGAGTCTGCAGGACTAAAGTCAAGAGGAAGTATTAACTGTACTCTTGTTGATAAAGTTGTATCCCACAGGGATACTGGCTAACAGTTCTGAAACCACAATGCTTGTATGTATTGCAACTAGAGACTTCAGTAAGTGAGTGGGACCAGGTTTCTCACTGTTGAAGTGGGCGTTTGCAAATAAGCAAGAAATGGAGGCTAGAATGAACTATGTGGTAACAGAATAGAGTTGGAGATAACAGTATGAACACAACTTCAGCTTAATATAGATATAGATACTTATATAGAGATATATTTATAGTTAATGTGTATATACACGGGTTCATATACACACATACATTTCCTTGTTATACCAGCTGAGAAGGTGGAGAAGCAACAACTCTCTAGTAGTAACAAGTACACTTATTGCTCACAATTTAGTTTCTAATACCATTCTTCAACAAAAGGAACAGGAACTTCTTAGAGAAATAGCTGATTCTAGGAATGGATCAGGAAATATACAAGATGGGGGTGCCTGGGAGGCTCAGTTGGTTAAGTGGCTGACTCCTGATTTCAGCTCAGGTCATGATCTCAGGGTCATGTGATCGAGTCCCCCATCAGGCTCCACACTCAGCTTGGAGTCTGCTTGAGATTATCTCTCCCTCTCCCTCTGCCTCTTCTCCCACTTGTGACTGTGCATACACACACACTCTCTCTCACTCCCTCAATAAGTAAATAAGTAAATAAATAAATAAATAAAATCTCTTTTTTAAAAAAATGATTGAAAACTTCTTTTAAAAAAGAAATATGCAAGGGGCACCTGGGTGGCTCAGTGGGTTAAGCCTCTGCCTTTGGCTCGGGTCATGGTTTGAGTCCTGGGATTGAGCCCCACATTGGGCTCTCTGCTCAGCAGGGAGCTTGCTTCCCTCTCTCTGCCTGCTGTTCTGCCTACTTGTGATCTCTCTCTCTCTGTCAAATAACTAAATAAAATCTTAAAAAAAAGAAATATGCAAGATAAACCTGCAGCATATTCTTACTAGAAAGAATATGCCTTAAGAAAAAACAAACAAGCAAACAAAAAAACACAAGAATGAAGATATGTCAAAGAGATTCAAAAGCCAACTGAAAGATCTCCCAATGGCCAAAGCTGGAACAACTTAAACAACAAATAAAGTAGTACTGAGTTACAACCTAAAGTATAAAATAAAATAAATATCAATGAGTCAAGTCAATATAATAAATGAATGAATAAATAAATGAGAAAGAATAGGTAAAGTTCCCATGTGATAGAATTTCAGGGGTTCCTGGCTGTCTTAGCCGGTGCAATATGCTACTCTTGATCTCAGTATTGTTACGTTTGAGCCCCATGTTGGGCATAGAGATTACTTAAACATAGAACTTTAAATGGGCACCTGGGTGGATCAGTCCATTAATCATCTGCCTTTGGCTGAGGTCATGATCTCAGAGTCCTGGGATCAAGACCCTCACTAGGCTCCCTGCTCAGTGGGAAGTCTTCTTCTCCCTCTACCCTTCCCCCATAGACTCCAAATAATTTGTGTAGTTTAACTCCCTACTCCTTAAATGTGGCTAGTGTATCGTGATTTTGTTACAAAGACAATAATATGGAAAGCGAGGGGAAAAGTAACTATAGTGAAGAAACGACAAACACTACCTCAAATGGGTGATCAAGGTCAATATCAATGGTAGTAACTTGTGTTGATAGTATGTACTCTTCATTCCATATGGGAATGACACTTCATCTCTGTGATCTTCTCAAAAAAACTCATAACATCAGTCTAATCATGAGAATACTCAGATGAATCCCAATTAGGCATTCTACAAACTATCTGACCAGTATTCCTCATAACTCTCAAGGTCATCAAAAACAAAGAGACTCTAAGAAAATGTTGCAGACAGGAGAAGCCTGAGAAGATATGGATACTAAATATAATGTGGCATCCTGGATTGAGTCTTAGAACAGAAGAGGTGATGATAAAGAATAAAGAAGCTTGAGTTAAGTTTGGATTTCAGTTAATAATAATATACCACTATTGGTTCATTAGTTGTGACAAATATACTATGCTAATTTAAAATGTTAATAATGGGGATGGGGAAACTAGTTATAAAGTACATGGTAACTCCTTGTACTATCTTTGTAATTTTTCTGTAAATAAAAAAAAAACCTAAAATAAAAACTAAAAATCCCAAAGTAGACAATTGATCACTTCATATATATACGTTATTTAAAAGCTGAAACTATGTAGTACTCCAGTTTTCCTCTTGAATCTCTTTGGGCACATCTTTGAGAATGATAGGGGCTAACTTAGCATTGGTTGAGTTGAATTAAATTTGTAGGCTGAATAACAACAACAAAGGAAATGAGCAGTTAAAATATAGTGTAATTTTAAGGGAAGAACAAAATGACGGAGGAACAAACACTTATACCAGACTTAAACCTGTAACCTAAGACATTGCATGGACATCCTTAAAAATTCTGCTTTAGGTTACTTAACTGTCACATTGGTCTTACCCAATCATCTATGATTACTTGAACTAATAGTTGCCTATTTCATCAAGAAAACTTCTTTTGGGTACTTTTCTTTTTTGGATATATAAGCATTTAAAAGATTATAAGTATCTTAAATGTTTGAAGTTACAGTGAAGTTATTAGCAAAATAGGGTGTAGATAAAAATGACTGAATGGTCATATTGAATGATTAGATTTCAGTAATTTTCTATCACTGTATTATATGCATTTGTCATGGATCTCCAAAATGGAATACTAAGAGAAATCATCCACAAAATGGGGCTCCTGATTGGCTCAGTCAGTTAAGCATCTGGCTTCCGTTCAGGTCATGATCCTACGGTCCTGGGATTAAGTCCAGCATTGGGTTCCCTGATCAGCAGGGATCCTGTTTCTCCCTCTCCCACTACCCCTGCTTGTGCGCTCTCTCTCTCAAAAAAATAAATAAAATCTTAAAAATAAAAATCGTTAAAAAAAAAGAAAAGAAAAAGATAGAAAAGAAAATCTAGATGGCACCTATATGTCCAAACATGTCTTCCCTGCAAAATGTCTTGGGACCAACAGTGCAACAATTCTTTAAACAAAAACAAACAAACAAACAAAAAAAATCATCCAAAAAATTTTTAGAGAAAACAAACCAAAAAAAGCAAATAATAAAAATGACTTCATTAATATATAAGACCTGTACATGATTATGTGAATTTTATATAAAAAGTGAGCTAGATATACTCTTAATCATTCCTGTCAGTCAAAATTGGTGCTTAGTATTTTAAAATTGAGAATGCACATATTGGATCTTTTAAGATGCCTGCATACACATATACACACCTTTCCTTGGGTCACCGTAAATTAATCAGACATTAGTAGCGGCTGTCAGAAGTTGACATGGGTGAGGTGGGGAAGTCATCCCTGCCAACCCCAGGCTTCCCCAGCCTCATCCACAGGGAGTTGCAGAATTCTAAATCAAGCCCTGTAAAATTTGAGTTTGATCTCCACAAGCATGGATATCCAAAAACTACAACAGGTGGAAATGAGTGGCATAATAGAGTGAATGTTTGTGCCCTCAAAATTCATATGTTGAAATTCTAACCACTAAGATGATGGGGTGGGGCTTTGGGTGATTACATCATCACAGTGGACCCCTCATGAATGAGATTAGTGCTTTTATAAAAGAAACCTCAGAGATCCCTCACCCCTTCCATCATGTGAGGTTACAGCAAAGACAACCTTTGAGGAAATGGGCTCTCACCAGATTCTGAATCTGCCAGTGTCTTGATCTGCATTTCCCAGTCTCCAGAACCTTAAGACATAGATTTCTGTTGTTTATGAGCCACCCATTTATTTTGTTATAGTAGCCCAAAGGACTGAAGGCAGGTGGCTTTCCAAGGAAGAAAAGATTCTTGTGACCAGAAGGGTTTCAGAGTCATCATCCCGTGGAAATCTGTCTTCACTGGTGTGGGGATCAAGCCATAGTTGGAGGATCCTGATATTAGCATCTGGAACTGGGATGAGGGAAACTGAGGTCCAGCCAAACTGAAAAAGTAAGAATTGTGGTTCATAACAAGGCTCCTAGACCAGAAGAGATCTGAATTTAAATTAGAAATAAGAGAGTTACTGACTACCCGAGGTAGTCATTAAATAGGGAGGATTTGGGTCACTGTTCCCACTAGTTTCCATTACCTCATAGAAGTAATGTATGCTGTTGTAATAATAACATTGAAAATGAAGACACATGATAGTAGCTAATGTTTCTTTATCAATTATATAATCATAATATTTATCATTTATTTGATGCTTTCTAGATGCCAGACACTGTTCTAAGTGCTTGACTTGTGTTCACTTACGTAATACTTAAAATACTTACAAATTTTAAGGTAGATAGCACATGGCACTGTTTGATTGCAGGTGAGGACACAGACCTGAAGAAGGTAAGCAACTTACCTAAAATCAATGGACAATTAGCACAGTTAGAATTCAAACTCAGGCACACTGGCTCCAAAGTCTACTGTTAACTATGCTATGTATTACTCCATTTAGTCTTCCCAGCAACCTATTATGTTCCCTACTATGTTACCTACTATGTTCCCAGCAACAATACTATGTATTGTCTTTATTTCCATTTTCTAGATGAGCGAACTGAGAGTTAGAAAAGTTAAGTAATTTTCTGAAGATCAATCAGCAGATTACTCAGTCACATGGAGATTCTGGGCACAAAGAAAAGTCCTTTTAACAACAAAGCCCATACTCTTAGCTGGTATAATGTCACAACTCTTCCAGCACATGGACCTATACTAATTTCAGGTAGTAAGGAGGGAGTTAAAAATAACCTGACAGGTCTGGTTCCACTAGCCTCTGACGTCAGGCGAGGAGTAGATGGAGCCTACAGGGGTCAGCGTCATGAGCTCTGAACAAAGCCAAGGCAGGAAGGATCTGTCATTAGATTGAGAATCTCAATATTGAATTCTAATTTATCAGTTTTACATTTTACGCTCTTTGTTTTGACCCAATTTTCCACACTGTGTGATTTTTTACTCTTGATTCTACTTTCTATCCTATTAAGTTATCCCTTCCAGTTCTGGATCTTCTGACCCTTTGATGTACCAGAATTTGAATTTGCATTAAAAAACAAAGCAACAAAGAAAAACTTTCCAAAGGATGTATTTTTATGGAAATTTGTACAAAAGTATTGTCAGCCACTCTAACTTCTCTTTCAACTTTTTTCTCCTCTTTCATATGAACTTCTTTTTTTTCCCTTCCCCCTCTCTGTTCATTTTGCCAGTTCTCCTCCTCATACACTGTCCCCTGAAGCTGAATGCAGCCAGAGTGAGTCAGACAATGGTATTTCTGGCTTTACTCATGACTAATACTATTTCCCTGAGGAGATAACTTCCTTCTTGATTTTGTTTTGGTTTCTTGATCTTAAAGATGGCCACACGCACACTAGATATCCTAAATATCCCAAGCAGTGACATGCAAAACAGAGCCCTTGCATACAAAGCAGTATTTTTCCTCAGAGATTGAATTCTGCAGGCGAGCCATTGTGAAGCTCCCTGAGCTGCCTCCGGGGTCTGTAATATTCCCTCTTCAGTTTGACTTGGAGCAGAATAGTCACTGAATATGATGAACAAATTAGATCAAACCTCCACTCAGTTTCAGGCCAGATTCCTTTTATTTTTTTCCCACAACAAAATGTGATGAACTGAACAAAATTGAATTAGATTCATTTCAATTAAATCCGTTACCCACTGGCACTTGAACTGTTGCTTCATGTTCTAAGCCTCTTTCTTAAACAAAAAAAAAAAGGGGGGGGGGGTGAGAAAGAAAAGAAAATCTCTTGTTTGATTTAAGTTTGGAGTAAAAATCCAAAGCAGTATGAAGAGAAATAAAGTGGCGGAGAAAAAAAGGAAGGAAAGAAGGGAGGGAGGAAGAAAAAAAAAGAAAGAAAAGTAGAGAAAAAGAAAAAAAAATGAATTCTTTAAGGTTTATGTATACCAAGAGACATACTGGATTTTGAGTCCTTAAGATTTTTTTTCTCCGTCCTCAAGTTAAAGCACATCTTGCATGAAATTCTCCATTTTCCCTCTGCCAGCCCACTGATAAGAAGATTGCTATCAGTTTTCTGATAGGCAAGAGAACTTAAATAGGAATCAGAGAACTTTGACCCTGCTTTATTCCCCCCAGTTTCTCCATTAGCCAAAGAGCATGTTTTCAAATTTAGCTACCACTTTCTATGAACTTCTATGTGCCAGTGACAGTATATTATTTAAGATTCACAAGAGCAGAATTAGGAAACTCAATTTCAAGGCATCAATCTATACTCCACTATTTCTTCTTAACAATTATGAAATCTGTTAAATAGCAAAATTCAACCAAAGTGCATTTTAAAGATCTAGTTGGCTTTACTCATCTATTCATGAATTAGGCAGCATCCCATCTAACAAGTAGAGGGAAGATGCGAAAGGTTACAGGAAAGGAAAGGTCTTTAAAGGTGGAAAAGGCATAGAAAAAAGGAAATACTTAGCAAAGAATCCATGTCTTAGGTAAAATTACCCTCCAAAGGGGAAAGGAAGGGGCCTATCAGTATATTTCCTAGTGCTGACCAGGTAGTGCCCATGTTAACTAGTTAAAGCTTACATTTCTATGGGGCTGAAGTTGTGATGTGGGCAGGTCAGGCCCGGGGACACTGAGGGGATCCCACAGGACTTTTAAGAGGGAACCTGGTTGTGCACAGGATAGAAATCAGACTCAAACCAGCAGGAGGTAAAAAGACAGTTTACTGAAGATATAGAGGAGGGCAGGTATAGAGTGTCTGGGAGACTCAGAAAGGAACCCCATCTATGATCAGGGTCTGGGGTTTTTATTGAGGATGGTGGTCCCGTGTATGTATTTTATCAGGCAGCCAGAAACTGGTTAGAAGACAATGGCCCAGGTGCTATTCTGGTATATGATAGCTTCATTGGGTTATTCTCACCTAGTCCTTCCTGAGATGTTATCTTTTCTAAAGAAGTCACTAACTCCTTGTCCCTTATAAGGTGGACATACAGTATTAACATCACTAACCCCTTGTCCCTTATAAGGAGGACATACAGTTTTTGCATTGGGAGGCATGTGCATAGTGGGCTTGCATGTGGTAGTGTTGGGTCCCCAATGTTGGGTTCCCCAATAATGGGTCCGTGATTAAAGGAGTGAGACTGATACAAAATGAAGGTCAAGCAAAGCTTTATTTCATGCCAAGCATCAAGAATCAAACTGACTGTCAAACAGATCGGTCAGGGCTGCCCCTTACAGAGAGGACAACCTCTCTCTATTTCACAGACTAACTTTTTATAGAGCAAAGGCTGGGCCTGGCCACATACAGGTGGCCAATGAAATTGTAACACACAGAGAAAGCTGCACAGTCATGCTAGGTGACCAATTGAATTACAATTTACCCTAGTAGACATTTGAACCAGCCTATCACCTTGGTCAGAATTGGTGCCCAAAGGGTGCCCAAAGGGCGGGGCCTACACTCCTTGGTAGCTAGGAGACAGTATGCAACCCCCAACTGATCTGATGTCTCCACCTGGCCTGACGCACCCTTGTATTTGGACTTTGTTACCTGGGACTGGTTTCTGGGACTTGTTTTTAAGTAAGTTCCCCGTGGAGGTGGGGGGGGGGCGGGAAGGGTCAATTTAAGTTTTATAACAAAATGGCAGTTCAACCGGGATGGGGCCACTCTGGCTGAATAGGCCCTTACAGTAGCAAGATTAGAAACAGAAAAAGAAGCAAAAAGCAGATTTTTATAGAGTCCTTCAGTTTCCCTATCTCAACTGCAGTCAGGTCAGGTAGTCAAGTCTTGGTACACTGACTTGGGGCCATAACCTAAATGATGCCATTTTGGTCCTGTCATTTTCCATTTAACAAAACTATAATCAACTACTTAGTAATGGATTGTGTTTGTTGGTTTAATGTCTTTTTCTCTCTAGGGGCTATAAGCTTCATGAGGACAGCATTTGGGAATGCAGTGTTCATTTTTGGAACCCCAGTGTGGAACCCAGGGCCTCACACAAGAGTAGATGCACAGTAAATATAGCTTGAATAAGTGAGTTAACAACAAATAAATACTTGAGTCTCAAAGGTTAAGGTTGCCCATGACCAGACTAGTAGATGTCAGAGCTATGACTAGATAGAACTCAGGTCTTAACTCCAAGAGGGGTTTCTGTTCTCAAGTTATTTCCACACCACTTGCTTTTCAGAGCTCAACTGAAAGAATATGAGAATACATAGAGGCAAAAAATGAAATCCTTACATTGAAAAAATGTGAAATGGGTCTTTTATCCTGATAGCCTAGATTCTAGGTCGCATTCAAATAATTTCTGGAGTTTTACTGGGGAACACTAATTTCTGCAGGAGAAAGACCTGGGGATTTTTGGTATCTATTTACTATAGAATAAGGTGGAATTATTCAGGTTCTCTACTGTACACTGCCCAAAGGAATAAGTCAGCAAAATGCCAGAAGTATTTTACTTACCATTTGCTTCTCTCTTCCACTCTGTGAGGCTCTCATTATAGGAGGTTCTAAGTCGGGCTGACTTGCTATACCAATTCTATTCTTGAAAATGGAAATGTTTGCTCTGTAAACATTAGTATATTCTAAGTTTGTTGTGTTTTCCATTTTAAAAAGCATTCTACAGAATACACTCTTGAGTTCCCCGGGTGGCTCAGCCATTAAGCATCTGCCTTTGGCTCAGGTCATGATCCTTGGTCCAGGGATCAAGTCCCACATCAGGCTTCCGATGTTCTCCCTTCCCCCACTCCTCCTGCTTGTGTTCCTTCTCTCACTGTGTCTGGGGTGCCTGGGTGGCTCCGTGGGTTAAAGCCTCTGCCTTCGGCTCAGGTCATGATCTCAGGGTCCTGGGATAAGCCCCGCATTGGGCTCTCTGCTCAGCAGGGAGCCTGCTTCCTCCTCTCTCTCTCTCTGCCTGCCTCTCTGCCTCCTTGTGATCTCTATCTGTCAAATAAATATATAAAAATCGTTAAAAAAATTTTTTTAAGAATTTATTTTATTTATTTTTATAAATTTATTTTTTTAAAAATTTTAAGAATTTATTCTCTGTATTCTTTCTTTAAAAGAAAAATCTTCATGGTGAGAAAGAAATTAATAGACAACTTCAATGGACAGTATACAATAAAGTCTAATGTTTTATAGCATAGAATCCTTCAAAGTCATACAGGAATAAACAGGAAAACTTTCCTGCAATTGTGACTCAGGAATAAATATACGAGTAAAACATACTGTAAAGGAGTTTGGAGGAAAAAAATACTGCTACTTTGTTCTGGGTTGAGATTCTAAAGTATTCTCATTCACAGTAATAATTGCCAAAATACAGGGTCATTTTCCAAGAAATTTATGTTTCTTGGACTTTCTGCTCCAGCTGGTGCATTGATTTGACAGAGCTCTGTTCCAAATCTCAGTTCCAGCTCATTGCCCATCGTATCCTGTAATGATTACAAAAGATGGTGGTGCGGGGTCTTGAGGGGGTGGAGGAGGGAGGAGGTAGGGAGGTGCAATCCACCTTAACTTTGAAAAACCCAGTGTTGACCTGCATTTTTTAGGGTGATACAGTCATTTAGACATGCTGATTGACTACAGATCCTCCCTGCTTCTGGTTTTTTTCTATGCAAGAGAAGACAGACTGTTTTTGCAATAACCTTTCTCGCTTCTGCCCACACTAGTGGCTCCATTCCATGCTCTAAATCATTGTCTTCATGAGGTTTAAGTAAACCTCCTTCCAATGCTCTTCAAATTCAGTGGCGTATTATAAATCACATGCTGGCTTTTTCAACTGCCTGGGCATTATTTTGAAGATCCTAGGCTATTTTTTTTTTTTTAAGCAACAGATTTGTGTTAAAAGCTTGGCCGAATTTCCTCTTTCATTTGCCAGATTTTTAATTTTAACTGTAGAATTTCCATTAATCTCAGTTGTAGTTTAATGGATGTGCTCTCTCACTAAATAATCATTTCATTTATTAATTATGATATTGTCCTTTGGACACTTCTTGGGGACTTATAATGGCTTTACATTGGCTTCTAATCCAGGTTCAGATTTTCCATATGGTCTTTTAAAGCTAAGCATTATGAAATGAAATGTTAGCTAAGTATCCCTGCCTCCCCTGCAAATTATCTTCACTCCTTTCAGGACCACCGTTTCAATGTGACAGTTTCTCCTACTCTCATGCTTTTCTCATGGAGTTTCCACAACTTTCTAGAACGCCCTCTCTGCCCTCTATGCAAGTGCCACCAGTGGGGCCCATATTCTGTTACAACTCATGTTTCTCTCTCTTCCTATCCTCCTCTTTGGCCACTAATAGTTGTGTATTGACTTTGGCCACAGACAGACCTGTTCTGTCACTTTGTTCACATTATTTCACATCTCGCTTTTATTCAACATCTTCATCTGTAACAGGAGGAAAAATAATAGATTGTTATGAAAATAATATATGTAGCATAAGCAAAATACTTAGCTCATCTTAAGTACAAAAAATGTGTTTATTCCATTCTCTCTTGCCCCATAATTTAATGTTTTTGTGTGGCTAAGCCCTGATAATTCAATAAAATCCGCTGAAGGAATAGCATTGTATGCATTCTTCTACAACCTACAAGAGCCTGTTCTATATTGAGACATACAGGATCTGAAGGAAAAAGATAGCCAACTAGAATATAAATTGCTCTACTTCCTGAAAACAGATGAATGAACTGTGGTCAATTCTTGTGGACACTTGGCTATGAGCTCTCTTTGAGAGGAGAGCTCCTTAATGTTATTGTTAATCCTTGTGTAGGAGCCCAGTGGGTTAGTTAAGTCTCTGGATCAACACTGGCTCCACCAAGGACTAGCTGTGCGCCCTTAGGCAGTGTCTCTGTGGTTCAGTTTCCTATTCCATGAAATAAGAGTAATAATGGTAAATGGTACCTACTTTATATCTGTGTTGTTCTAAATGAGTACACACACAGAGTATATAAATGCCTTGTAAGTGTTTGCTGCTATTATCGTTTTGCCATTGTTATTCAGAGACGTGGGTAAGAAGAGGCAGCCATTGTTGTCTTGAGAAGCAATGTAGCATAGTGGAAAGAGCATGGAGTTTGGATTTAGATAGACCTGGATTCTGGGAGGTCTTCCTTCTTTCAAGGTAAGATCTCCCGTTCTGTTTTCTAATGCATGAGATGAAGGTAATCTTCCTACATTTTTGTGAGGGTTACATTAGATAAAATACTAATTGCAGATCACTTAGCACTGTGATGAACACAAAGAAGGTCCTCAAAAAATGGAGCTGACGTTATTTTTATTATCATTATTACATTTCACTTAATGTATGCTAAAACAGACCATTATTTTATTTACCACCAAGAAAGAAGGAAACGTGGCCAATTATATAATAATGGGCCATCAATATGCGATATATTTGATTTTCAGATAACCATGTGGGGAAAAAAAATGTTCTAAATACATGAAAAATACTAATTTGCTAAGTGAGGGATCATGAAATAGCTCATCTCCCAGGGAGGCTCCCTGGTCTGGGAGGTGGAGACAGTGAGAAGAAGTATGTAAAGGGCAGTCAGTTCTTTAGACGGCAAGCCTGGGTGTCTGAGAGTAGAACATTTTAATTTCCGTAAGTGTTACAGAAGGCTACTGGTAACTCATGACTTTGCCCATTTTCCTCTTTTTTCCTCGGGTACCGAGACATAAGTATTTCAACAAAATGCAACTAAACTTAAACTAGACTGTCTATGAAATATTTCTATGATTGCCTTTTCTCAGGCTTCTCCACTTTAAATTTTTTTTTCATTTTATTTATTTTTTCAGTGTAACAGTATTCATTCTTTTTGCACAACACCCAGTGCTCCATGCAAAACGTGCCCTCCCCATTACCCACCACCTGTTCCCCCAACCTCCCACCCCTGACCCTTCAAAACCCTCAGGTTGCCCCAACCTCCCACCCCTGGCCCTTCAAAACCCTCAGGTTGTTTTTCAGAGTACATAGTCTCTTATGGTTCGCCTCCCCTCCCCAATGTCCATAGCCCGCTCCCCCTCTCCCAATCCCACCTCCCCCCAGCAACCCCCAGTTTGTTTTGTGAGATTAAGAGTCATTTATGGTTTGTCTCCCTCCCAATCCCATCTTGTTTCATTTACTCTTCTCCTATCCCCCTACCCCCCCCATGTTGCTTCTCCATGTCCTCATATCAGGGAGATCATATGATAGTTGTCTTTCTCCAATTGACTTATTTCACTAAGCATGATACGCTCTAGTTCCATCCACGTCGTCGCAAATGGCATGATTTCATTTCTTTTGATGGCTGCATAGTAATGTTTATAGCAGCAATGTCTACAATAGCCAGACTATGGAAAGAACCTAGATGTCCATCAACAGATGAATGGATAAAGAAGATGTGGTATATATCCACTTTAAATTTTTAAAAATAGCCCAAACACAGAAATTGCGTAGACGTTTTCTTGCTCTTCAAGGCTTTTCCTTTTTAACTACAGCTGCACAACATTTTCATTCCATTTCCTCTGAGTGACCATGAGAAAAATCTCTCCTTTGTCTTTTTCTGGTTCGAAGACCCTAGAGGATAAGTCGAGTTTTGGGGACATTGCCAGATATGTGATAGGTCTACAAGGAAAACAATAAGCAATCTTTTCTGTTTGCAAAGACTAAATTCAGAGACTACTGCTCTGACAGGTCTCATATAAAACTAACCCTGCACCTCTCCCCCAACTCCTCTTCTGATTAGATTTTCTTTGAAGGTTGAGTGAGATGAGTTAGAGTATCTTTTCTATTTCAGCTCCAGTGATGTGGGGGTGTTGCAATTTACACATAGAAGTAAAAACTTTGCGATGCCAGATTCTAAATCATCCCTATCACTGAGTTTAGTCTGGTGCCACTGGCCTCATCAGACACATATTTCTCTCTGTCATAAGGGATTGTTGGCCCGTTTATTTCAAAGTCCTACAACACAACTGTTTCCTTTTCATTCCTACACATGTTTTTGCTCAATATCAATCTAAATAGCTTTTTAAAAATTGTAAATTATTTCATTGCCAGGTAATGCTGCAGTGTTCATTCCTACTCCTGTTTCTAAGCATATGGTGCTCATCTTCTTACCACTGTAAGGAGGAAGAGGCCACCTGTCAGAGATCAAGAAAGGGCTCTCAGAACAGGACCATACATGGTAGGAGAAGAGCACTCCTTGCATGCTTGGACAGACTTTCTATTTATAGTTGCAGCTTTTATAAGCTGCCCCCATCTGATGGGGACATGGCTGATATACCTTCGGCAGGGCCAGCTAGCTAGCTAAGTCCTGTAAGAAATTTTCCCACTCGTGCAATAGTTACATCCTAGTGCCATTTTGAAGTAAAACGAGAAAGACCCTTTCCCACCCCAAAAAGGACAATTTCTTCCTTTAAATAAATCTAAAGGGTAATTTTCTAGCTGTGATTATGCCACCACCTGAAACTGATACATCGAAAGTTTCTCAAAGTTGATTTGACCAGAACAAATTAAGATAGAATATGATCGATTGACCAGAACACCCTTACAAAGTGTCTCCTGCCTTGTTCTCATTTGTACGATCTTTTGGAACAAGGACAATCCTACTGGCATTGGAATTTTCTACTATTTTATAACAATGCCTGGCAACTTGTAGGTTGTCAACAAATCTTTGTTTGATCTCACCACACAAAGACAGCTGCTCTTAACATTTCAGCAAATACACCCTTTTAGAACCTATTCGGAATTCAGTGTAAGAATTCCAAATTCGGTGGAATTGTATACAAGCCATACTGTGATACAGGCAGTATTTCCAAGCAAAAAAAATGTTGGACACCAATTGTAGAACTTTTTAGCTAGTAAAGGGAAAAATCCTTTTCTGACTCAAAGTCATAAAGATTGTTGCAGGTGGCTTCCCTAAAAAGAAGCAGACTCTGAGATGAAGTCAAGTGTGAGAAAGTTTTATTAGGGGGAAACACATAAAAAAGGGGGAAAATGGAGAGAAACTAGGGTTGGGAAAGGAGCTGTCAAACCACTGTGTAGAATTGACATCTCTATTAGCACAACAGGAGTTCCAGAGCAAAGATTGCCCATCCAAGCAATTCCTCATTGGGTGGAAATGGCTCAAACCCTGAATTACTACCTTGCTCAGTCATTGGCTAGCAGTCTCCCCAAGAACACCATGACTTTGGACTAAAAGCTGAGGTAGAGCCAGACAACACTAACAGCAGGAGGCTGACAGATATCCACATGCTTGTAGCTAGCCAATCAGACCCTTCTTGAAAATGGATCTGGGTGGTGCCTTTTCTTAGGGGCCACAAAGAGATTTGCTTATATTTTCTTTCAATAGAAAAATGCTGTTTATTGAGATCTTTGATTTATGAGGATTTAAAAAAATTTTATTTATGTATTTGACAGAGAGAGACAGTGAGAAAGGGAAACACAGGTGGGGATGGGGGGGTGGTTGAAGAGGGAAAAGCAGACTTCCTGCTGAGCA
Source organism: Meles meles (assembly GCF_922984935.1). NCBI lineage: Eukaryota > Metazoa > Chordata > Mammalia > Carnivora > Mustelidae > Meles > Meles meles. The sequence goes on along the minus strand of NC_060082.1, from coordinate 32,463,900 downwards.
GGGAGCTCAGAGCAGGGCTCGATCACAGGACCCCAGGATCATAACTTGAGCCAAAGGCAGATGCTTAATCGACTCAACCACCCAGATGCCCCATGAGGGTTTTATTTTTTTTTTTTAAGATTTTATTTATTTATTTGACAGAGAGATCACAAGTAGGCAGAGAGGTGGTGGGGTGGGGGGAGCAGGCCCCCTGCTGAGCAGAGAGCCCAGTGTGAGGCTCCATCCCAGGGCCCTGAGATCATGGTCTAAGCTGAAAGCAGAGGCTTAACCCACTGAGCCACCCAGGCGCCCCCAAGTGTTTTATTTTTGAGTATGGTGTGAGTTAGGACTCTAAATTCCTCTGGCATTCCCTGAATGGTCCATCGCATCTCCCAGAATTTTAATGTGACGTTTAGTGTGACACTGGATGGGTTATTGGATAATTTGTTAAACTTTGGAAGAATGTTTCCTCACTCTCGGCTCTGCACAATGTAAGGACAGTAGACACAATACACTTTTAAGGTTAATCTGCATTGTTAACTTTTCCTGTTTACTTTCTTAAGTAGACGATCAACAAAAGAATAAATTAAGCCCCAATTTGTAATAGTGTCCCATTTCTGTGGTGTGAATACTCCCACCATGACCGATTTCAAACTACCCATGTGGTGCCACTCGGAGCAGAGTTGGGAAGAGATAAGCAGTACCACACTATTACGTAGTATTTCCTCCATACAGATAAAATAGATATAAATAACCTCAAGAGCATAGATAATTGCAGTACATACAAAAACATAATAAATTATAGTAAAATAATTAGTAAGTGATGAACTTTGGGGATTTATTACTTTTGGTTTTGATATGTTACTTAATTGTAAATTTATATAATTTTTAATAATGTCTGTGTTTAAAAACCAGTTCACAAAATTTTTGAAAATTTAACAATAGGCTCTCCTGAGCTGGCACAAGCCAGATCCAATACAAACTAGAGATTTCCCTTTCAGGTACCTTCCTTGGAGAAATGTGAGTACATATGCTCAGTGATGTAGGTATAAGAATACCTATTGCACTGGTGTTTATAACAGGGAAAACTGAAAATGACATCCCTGTCCATATGTACACAAATTGATAAATAAACTAGGGCTTATTATGATTCAATATTAAGTGGTGTTTAAAAATAAAATAAGTTAGATTCTCATATATCAACATAGATCAATTCCCAGAGAAAGCCCCAAGTACCTTCATGCATTGTGATATTAATTGTGTAAAGCTTTAAAACATGCAAACACATTTTAAAGCTAGTTCGTAAAAATATGTCTATATAATTAAGGTATAAAAATATTTATGAAAATGAAACACACAAAGTTCAGGTAGTAGTTACTTCTGGGGAAGGGATGCAGGGTAAGGTCGCACTGTAAGTGTATCTATAATACTGTATTTCTTTAAGGGGAAAATGATAATCTGAGCAATAATCATGAAAGAGAGACAATCCAATGCTGCATGCCCCTGATAGACATACACAAGATACCTGTGAAATATTCTTGCCAAAAAAGAGAACATATATCTACTTAAACCTGTACATCCAATTCTCAATTTATAGAAAAACAAGGGACAAATAAAAAGATTAAATGGAACCACTGGGCTGCAGGCAACAAAGTCTGGAGTGTAGGTTTCTTCAGCATATAAGTGGCAAGGAAGAAAGTAGAAACAGAGGTAAGGAATCTACAGACAAGAAGAGAGTTAGATCTATCCATCGACTGCAATGTATAGACATTGTTTCAGTTTTGATTCAAACAAATAAACTACTAAAAATTATGGGAAAAAAGAGGAAAATTTGAATGCTGAATGAATACTCCAAAATAACAAGGAATTACTATTATTCAGGTGAGAATCATGTTGTAATTATATCTAAATAATTCTCTTGTTTAAGATATTAATGTTAAAAAGAAGCATGGATAAAGTGATGGATGAAAGCAGGCTAGGACCTGCTTCCAAATAAACCTGGGGAGCTGGAGGAAGAGGGCAGAGGTACAGATGAAACAAGATTGATGTTTCTTCTTTTATGTGTCTGAAATGTATAAACCTTACAAATGAGTTTCCTTTTAGAGAAGGAAGAGAAGGGAGGAAAAAATGGAAGCAAACAAGAAAAAAAAAACAAACATCTATTCATTAAGTGGTTTAACATCCAACTGCATGTCATTTTATTGTCTATGTATTTTGGTAAGTTTGAAATATGACATGATTTACATTTTTAAAAGATTTAAATTTGTATAAATACCTCCTTGGTACCACGAACATAAAATATACTTCTGACTATATTTTACATACCATGATCCAGCTTCAATGGAAGGAGAGAGATAAGCTATCAGCAGTGAGACTGGGGCTTCCCACAGCCTGCTGCTCATACGTGCCAGACACTTTTGATTTACCCTCCTACAGATTCCCTCAGCCCCTCCTCAGATAGTAGTGGACCACCACTATCTAGTGCCATGAGCCAGAAATTAACTCTTACCATCCATTCCAACAAACCTTCTTTCTGCTGCTGCACCCTGTGTGAGCAGCTGGACTGTCACATCTAGTTAAATTTCCTTCCGAGTTATTTACACTTTGCTCCCTGGTGAATGTTGAAGTCACAAGATAAGTTCATCAAAGAAAGCGTTTGATTTCTAGAGTTCAACATGCCTTGTTCTTGTGTAGATTAAGAGAGTATTTCATGATCTATTTTGTTTATAATATTATCAGGCCACTTAAGTGTTGCTGAGCAGTTTCAAACTTTTAAGAATGATTTAAATGTTGCCCATGCAAATTGCAAGTTCTCCCCACGGCCCACATGCGCACACTTGCATGCATTCATAGTCATTAAAAGACTAGAAGGTAGTCTGTTGGCCACTCACAAACAACATGGGAGAAGTTGGGCATCTTCAAAATCAAATGGATTAAAAAGAAAAAAATACTGATCTGAGGCAGAGAATGGTTTCCACGATCTTCTAAAGATATTATGCTTGATATGTTTACTAAATGTAAATCCTTTTTTCCCCTGAACTCCCAATTTTCAGACCTTGTTAGTTCTAGTTTTCCAGTAAAAACAGAATTTCCATTAATCCACAGATACAAAGAAGAGCCTGAATGCATTTCTGCATGAATCCCAAAAGGCCCACAGACCTCTGGATCAGGCTCTGCAATAAACCAGTTGCTTCCTGGAAAGCCAGCATGGTGTTATTGAGAGTGTGGACTTCGAAACCAGATTGTTTGTGTTCAGATTCTAGTTCTATCATTACTAGCTGATAGGCCTTGGGAGAACCACTAAACCTTCTTTTATCTTGGTTTCCCTTCTTTAAAATTGGATCATGGGGACATCTGGGTGGCTCAGTCAGTTAAGGGTGTCTGCCTTGGGCTCAAGTCATGATCTCAGGGTCCTGTTTCTCTCTTCCTCTCTGCCGCCCACCTCCCGCTCATGCCCTCTCTCTCTATCTCAAATAAATCAATAAAATATTTAATAAAATAAAATGGGGATAATAGCATTACTTACCTTATAGGTATGTTGCATAAAAATTACAGAAGTTAATATATGTGAAGCACCTAGAATAATGCTTGGCCTATAATAAATGCTACTAAAGCTATTAGCACTTGTCATTTAGCTACTGTCATGTAATCCTCCAAACAGCACCCTTTTATGGTAAGGTTAAATAACTTGTTGAACATTAGACAGTTCATAGTAGCAGAACATGGGTTAAGTCTGGGTTTGCCCAAAGCCTGTGTTCTTTCTACCGCACACCCTCTTTTGTGTGTTTATGAGACATACCAAGTCCCTGTGTTAATAAGAAAGCCATGTTTATAATGGGACATGAAATTTAACCTAAAGCCGATGTGACTTGGGGATATTTCAATGTAAGGAAATTGAAAATAGTAAGATACAATTGTTCAGTTCCTATATTGAGAGATTTCAATCAGACACTGAGAGAAATTTGAAAGGTTGGATTGGAGTATTAGATGATTAACATCGTGGTGTAAATGTTCAGAATATTTAAACTAGTTCGTGTTCTTGGAACACTAAAAAAAAAAACTAGCTCATGTTGTGTTGGTTTAATTCGGTAAGCGGCGGTGTCTCATATACTGACAATAAACATTAATTGTTCTAGGATTAAATATGAAACTATTATGAGTCATAATAATTACTTTCAAGTCATCGTGAGAAAGAATATGTATTGTGAAAAAAGCGACTTACCTGAAATCCAATGAGAAAACATGTTACAGCCATCTCTAAACTCAAACATAGCAACAAAATGTTTTACATATTGCGTGGGGTTGGATTGTGCCTCCCAAAAAGAAGTCCTCAACCTGGATACCTGTGAATAATGTGATCTTAATATGGAAATATGATTTTTACATACGTAATCAATTTTAAGTGGTGTTGAACTGAATTAGAGTGAATCCTAATCCAATATGACTAATGTCCTTATAAGAAGAGAAGAGACACAGAGATGAACACAGAGAAAAATGCCTTGTCACAACAGGCAGAAACTGGAGTGATGCTTCTCCAAGCCAGGGAGTGCCAAGGTTTTTGCAAAAACTAGGAGGGAAGCATGGAGCAGATTCTCCCTCAGAAACTTCAGAAGGAACCAACCCTGCTGACTCTGAGATTTGGGATTTCTAGCCTACCGAACTGTGAAGGAACACATTTCTGCTGTTTGAAGCCAGCCAGTTTGGGGCACTTTGTCCATGGAAAACAAATACACACGTGTAGCTTAATTCAATGACCACATCAATAAATGATCGACGATTTAATAAAAACATTTATGTGCTGACAGTATTCTTTAGCACATTATTTTTAGCCATTTCCATTTGAAGTAAGTCAAAATAGTTTAAAATACACAAGACACACACAAACCTAAGATTGTATGCAAAGAACAAAGAAATGACAGAAGGTATGATTTGGCACTTAATGTGTTAAACACGCACCCTTATCAAATAAGTAAGACATGGTGAGAAGAATCACAGGCATGACATTCTCTTAGAGCCCAAAAAACCTGCTGTCAAAAAATATTCAGTTACTTAAGGATGTCTTTTTTTATTCCAGTTTTATTCAGATATCCTTGACACCATCACTGTGTAAGTTTCAAGGGTGCAGCATAATGGTTTGACTTATGTGTATTGTGAAATGGCGACCACATAAGTTTAGTTAGGATCCATCACCTCATATAGATACAGTAAAAAGAGACAGAAAAAAAATCCCTCGTTATAAGAACTGTTAGGATTTACTCTCGTAACTTTCCTGTATATCATCCAGCACTGTTAGCTGTAGTCATCATGTCGTATGTCACATCCTAGGACTTATTTATCTGGTACCTTGTGAGCACATTCCTCAATTCCCGTCCTCCCCACCACCACCTCTGGTAACCACAAGTCTAATCCCTTTTTTAGGAGTTTGAATTTTTCATTTTGTTTTTAGATTTCACGTTAGATTGTACAGTATTTGTATAGTTCTGTTTGACTTATTTTGCTAGCATAATGCTCTCAAGGGCAGGATTTCCTCAGTTTTTATGACTGAATAATATTCTGTTGTATGTATATATACTACCACTTCTTTAAAGGATGCTTTTTTTTTTTTAAGTAGTCTCCATGTGCAACATGGGGCTTTGAACTCATGACCCTGGGATCAAGAGTCTGATGCTCTACCTACTGAGCCAGCCAGGCACCCCTGAAGGACGTCTTTTGAAACAGAGGCTGAACATATTTTATTAAAAAAAAAAAAACCATATGAAAACATAAATGAACATTGAAACAATAACTAGACCTAAAACGGGAAGATTTTTATCAAATCATCTATTGAGCTTTATCTTAAGTCATTTAATCAATCCATCATTTGATAGATTGTTAACATTTTGTTTGCTGCTTTGGGACAAAAAGAAAAAAAATTAAATATACTATGTGTCATTCAGATTAGATCATAGTTTGTTTCCTGTACCCACTGAACCTAAGCTATCCCCAGAGCCTCTTTAAATACAAATACATAAATCATTTGATTTTTTAAATACATCACTTACAGATGCATGTGACTACTTGCAGTGAACATAAATGTGGAGAACAAATGCAGTAAACATAAAAAATCTACTTCAGAGATTTGCTTTCAGTCTTTTATATGTACACTGTTTTGCATCAAAATAATTCTTTTCTAAAAACTTATTTTTATTGAGATATAATTGACATATAATATTGTATCAGCTTTAGGTGTACAACCTAAGGATTTAATATATGTATATTTGCAAAATGATCACTGCAATAAGTTTAGCTAGCATCTGTCAGCACACATAATTACAATTTTTTTATGATGAGCAATTTTGAGATCTACTCTTTTAGCAACTTTCAAATATATAATACAATATCATTAACTATAATCACCATCTATATTATCTATATAATCTATATCTATACCATCTATATCATCTATATAATCACCAACTATAATTACCAGTTATAAGTATAATCACATTACACCTTCCCATGTTATATATACATTAAATACATTATCTTATAACTGGGAATTTGTACCTTTTGACTACCTTCACCCATTTTACACACCCACCCCAGTTCCTACCTCTGGAAAACACCAATCTGTTATTTGTACCTATGAGTTTTTTGTTTTGCTTTGGTTTTAGATCCACATGTCAGTGAGATCATACAGTGTCTTTCTGTGACTTATTTCATTTAGCATCGTACCTCAAGGTCTGTGTATGTCTGAGTAATATTCCATTATATACCACGATACTATTCCATATATATACCAAATTCCATGTATACCATATACCATTCCATATATATGTACCACATTTTCCTTATCCATTCAGCTGTTGATGACACTTGGGTTGTTTCCATGTCTTGGTTATTGTAAACAATGCTATAATGAACATGGGAGTGCAGATATCTTTTTGAGACAGTGATTTCATTTTCTTCAGATAAATACCCAGAAGTAGAATTGCTGGGTCCTATGGTTGTCTTACTTTTAATTTTTCTGAGGAATCTCCATACCCTTTTTCATAGTGACTGCACCAATCTATATGCCCACCAACAGTGCACAAGTGTTCCCTTTTCTCTGCATCCTCACCAATACTTGTTATCTTTTTGATCAAAGCCATTTTAGCTTTGATCATTTTAGCAGGTGTGAGGTGGTATCTTATTGTGATTTCATCCAATCAATTCTTTAGGTGCCAGCGATAGACTATGTCTAAAATTTTCAATAAAAAAATGGAAAACTCATAGTAACAAGAGGGAAAAAAATTTTAAACAAGTACTTTGCAGACTTGAATCCAGTTATAAGTATGTTGGGTTTGTGGGCATTAAAGGATAGCAGAATGTAAATCTGAAACTGACAGAATCTTCATTTTAGTAAATATCACAATCTCATACTCTCATACAACTGGTGCATGTAAATATCCTGTGCAATTTCAACATCATCAACACATCAAGAATATTCCGTTAAGAAATAATATGAAAAAAAATTATGTAAATGGTTCTTCTGTAATGACAATAAAAAAGCTGAAAATACATACTTATTTTCTTTTCTCCACAAAAAGGAAAGAAGCAATGTTAAGTAGATTAGAAGTGTATGATTAATTCTGAAAAAAAGATTCTCATAACATTTGCATAATTAATTTACTCTCTTACACTTGATAGCATTTGCATCAGATTTACTTAGTGAATGTTTAGAGAGATCTATAAAAAGGAGTACCTTTCTTAGCAACACGGACTTTACAAACCACTGATAATTACTGTCTCTTGGGTCCTCCAGGAAGCAGATGCTGACATGGAGATAGGAGAGTGCACAATTTATTGGGGAATAATATCAGTGAAAAATAAAGGGAGAAGGATGCAGAATTGGGCAGGGACAGCTTTCAGAACATGATGCTGATCTGATACCTGTGAAAGTCTCAGGGGGAAAGGAATGAAAATTTGGCAGGGAGAACGTCAAAGCAGCAGGCAGATCTGACAAAGTCTTAGCCAACCCAGTGGGGAACTTGGAGAACAGAGTTCTCTGTTAGAGGAGCCCCGTGTTGGGCAGACATGGCAAGGCCTTACTACCCACTTAGTGCTCAGCTACTGGCTGGAGGCTTCCCAGGAAGAGCATGGTGTCAGCCCAACCACGGAGGTATATCCTGAAGGCCCTGCAACTGGAAGCCGTTAACAACACTCCTTTATCTGAATTGCCTGTTTTCTCAAAGAAAGATACGAGCAGAACGTGACCACCACTCATATAAAAACTTACAGTTCTTGTGCCCACACAACTGGAGTGTTGGTCTCACACCTCTCCCTTTCTTGCATCCCCTTTCCGGACACACCTCATTACTTCACTCCTCTCATTTTTTCTCCCAATGTTGCCATCAGTGCTGTCTGCTAGAGAGATGCCGCTCTCCAAGCCTCTTCCATCCCCATTCTCTCTCATTCATAACCATGTTGAGAAGAATTAAAGTCCAGATAGGCTCTCAAGAATTAGAAGCAGTATCACAGTAAACTACTTAGGGGTTAAGAGGATTTTACCAAATGGCCTAACATTCCTCTTTTGGTAAAGAGGTAGTCCAGGCTACTAACAAGTGACAACAATTTTATACCAGTGCACTTGCAAAGTTGGGAGGAAAAGCACTTTTTATTTCCTACATTATCACATTTCTTTTTCACATAAATTTATTTGCACCAGCACCCAAAAAACTATGTTTTCAATAAATTGAGCTTCCTATTCTTTTAAAGAAGAGCTCTGACTTTGAACTCATAACTGTAGTGTTTTGCTTTTTATGCCAAGTGAAATAGGCTGAGGAAGACAAATTCCAAGATTTCACTCATATGCGGAACCTAAAAAACAAAATGAAGAAACAAGCAAAAAACAGAATCAGACTTAATAAAGACAGGGAACAGACTGATGGTTGCCAGAGGGGAGGCACCTGAGGGACGGGCAGAATGCGTAAGGGTGAGGAAGATAGAAAGTTATGGAATGAATAAGTCGTGGGGATAAAATGTGGGAAGATAGTCAATGATATTGTGATAGTCACACAATGATATTGTGATAATCACTGTGTTATTCACTTGAAACTAATAACACTGTATGTCAACTATACTCAAAAAAAGTTCTTAAACAAGGAGTCGCTAACTTTGAACTACTTCCTATAGTGTTCAACTTCATAAGGCCAGTGAGTTAGCCCTACTCTGCTCCCTCCATTCCTCAGACCATATCAGAGAAGAAATCCTCACTTCAGCATTTACACAGTAGTGAATTGGTGGCAGAGTGGATTATCTCATAATGCTCAAATCATAGTTTCCATACCTTACTACCAGTTAACGGTCTGGCTTTCAAAATCAACTTGCCTTCTTAGAATCTTCTATATATGGACCCACTTTCTCAAGTTTTTAAAGCTGCAGTGCAAGTAGGGGAAGAGTAGAATATCCTTTTTATTATTTTTTCCTAATTATTCTGAAAAGAGTCACTTATTTTGAACTCATTACTTCCCAGCTAGGTGCTAAGGCAGGGGTTGCAAATTCGGATGCTCATGGAGTCTGTGGGTATCTCAAATTAAAGAGGAGGCAGGGGTGCCTGGATGGTTCAGTGGGTTAAACCTCTGCCTTCGGCTCGGGTCATGGTCTCGGGGTCCTGGGATCAGGCCCCGTGTCGGGCTTTCTGCTCAGCTGGGAGCCTGCTTCCCCCACTCTCTCTGCCTGCCTCTCTGCCTACTTGTGATCTTGGTCTGTCAAATAAATAAATAAAAATCTTAAAAAAAAAAAAAAAAGAAAGAAGGAGGCAGTGGGAACATGGAAACCGTGGTGAACTGGACCACATAGACTCCTGACCAAAGGATCCTGCCCTTCCTCAGTTTTAGTTCACTGATAGGGGGTAAGATTGTAGACCCAGACTGGCAAACTTCCAGTTTTCCAAGAGAAAACCAAAATGAAGCATGCTTTAAAGTGGCAATAAGAAGGCAATGTGGTACCCTATCAAATTATAAAATGCTGATACTCTTAACGTATTGTTAAAAAAAAAATTCAACCAAGTAAAGGTAAAGATCTAATTGGCTGTACTAAATGATTCACGAATCAGGCAGCATCCTATCTGAGAAGTTGTACAAAATGGTGGGTTTTTATAGGAAGGAAGGTTGGGTGAGAAAATTTATAAACAGAAGAAAAGAAAGGATTGTTCCAGACAAGATCACCTTATGTTAGGGGGAGGGGCAGGAGTTAGGGTGAGGGGGTCTTATTAGGAAGATTACCTCATGTTCCCTTGGGAGGTTGGAGAGGGCCCAAGTGACAGATTACCTCAGTGGTGCTTATCAAAAAAATTCCTGATTGACAGGTTGAGACATATTTCTGGGGGAGGTTGAAATTACAGTCAGGTTAGGTATTAAGCCTTGGTTTGGTAACATGGACTGGACCAAGTAAAGCCATTTTGGACCTGTGGGTTTTTTTTAACAATATCCTACAGAAAAATCCTATCAAGTACGCAAAGATATACGTAGAGTCCCAGTTATTTGTAGTACTGAAAATGGCGTTGGGGTAGAAGTCAAGGGTCATCAATGAAGAATTAAGTAAACCAACTGAGTACATCCACAAAAGGGAAAGATACATAAATATGCCTAGCAAAACATTTTCAATTTTTGTTTTTTCCTTTCCCTTCTCTCTTTTTTCTTCTCTTCTTCTTTCCTCCTTTCTACCATGCTATCTATCCCTTTTCTAGAGTGGAAAAAGCAGCTACATTTCACTTCTTAAGGCATCTGTGATACAGACCAAACAAAAAACAAACAAACAAAAAGCTGCCTTGAAGCCAACTTCACTCTCCCAGAGTCCTTTGAGCGACATCATTTCGTCACACAACTAGACCGCAAGGCGGTTTCCCTGCCTCTGGGAAAATGTAATAGCTTCTTTGTTTGGTTTGGAGAAGCTGCGTCTCCCTCTGATACATTAAAAAAGAACAATTTGCTTTGTTTAATAACATCTCCAAGAAGGAATGACCTGGAGAGGAGGGGCCTTATCCCAGCATCTGAGAGCGGCCCAAGTTTTGGTTGGACTCTCCATGCTCTGGACTCGACCTTCAAAAATAACTGTTTCTGCAAAAAGAAAAACACCAGTAGACTAGAACAGTGGGGATATTTTGAGGAAGCTTTTGAGGATTTGGGCTGAACTCCACAATAATTATCTTAGGGAAAATATTTTAGCTTTATGTCTTATGGAAAGCTTGACTAAAATAAGGGAAAGCAACCGTGATCACTTTAATTCAGTAAATATTTGTTGAGAAAGTTATTGAATCTGCTATGCGTAGAGCAGTACCCTGGGCAGGATGGGACGAATTTCTGTAAAAAAGATATCCAGAAGTTGTCCCCGGCCTCAGGGAACTTACTGTTTCAAAATGGGTTGTCCAAGAGGTAGCCGCTAGGCACATGTAACTGCTTAAATTTAAATTAATTAGAATTAGGTAAAATTTAGGATCCGGTAGCTCAGGCACAACCACCACATTTCACGTGTTCTATAGCCACGTTTCCATCATCTGGTCCTAGAGGAGGGGTTTGCAGGGCTTTCCGGTTTTGTGAGTCTTACAGTCTCTGCCGTATCTACTCCGATCTGTGGTCATGGGGTAAAAGCAGCCATACCCAGCAAGTGAACAAATGGACATGGCCGTGTTCCAATAAACCCCGATTTACCAAAATAGCCAGCAGACCAGATCTGTCTTATGGACGCGGTTTGTTGAGCTCTTGTCTAGAGAAAGAAACAACTAGCTCCTAGGGCTTTCACAGGGAATAGAGAATAAAGTAATTGCCTTTCTTTGGAAATTCAGACAGTCCTTATGGATAAATGACCTATAATAATAAATAGTTTTGGTTTTAGATCCCTGAGTTCTAGGAAATTTGTCATAGAGCAATGGGTAATGGACTCACTTCACCCTGTTACCTCTCTAACACCTTGCTTCAACAACCTTCTGAATACCAACATGTGAATTTAATGTATTTTTGTATCTTTTAATGCTCAAAATCCACATCCTCTGTGGAGTCTTTATCAGCATCCTCATGCAAATCTTTCAGTCTCTTCTTCTTTTTTTTTTTTTAAAGATTTTATTTATTTATTTATTTGACAGAGAGAGATCACAAGTAGATAGAGAGGCAGGCAGAGAGAGAGAGGGAAGCAGGCTCCCTGCTGAGCAGAGAGCCCGATGCGGGACTCAATCCCAGGACCCTGAGATCATGACCTGAGCCGAAGGCAGCGGCTCAACCCACTGAGCCACCCAGGCGCCCCTCTTTCAGTCTCTTCTAATGGCCATAAACATTTTAACATCTCTATGGCCACACACTGGTTTCTGTTTGGTATATGCTTCTCTCTCTAAGGAGGTAAGTAAGCTGTTGCACAACAGTTTTCATCTTTCAATCCCCAGCATCTAACACAGTTCAGCACCTAGTAGGTGTTCACTAAATATTTGTTAAATCAGTACAGCCATGATTGACATTATGAACAATGCCTTCAGAGCCCATATATTTGGCATTTTTGTAAAAGTTACATGTTTTAGATATTTTAATATCTAATGTTTCTAGATATTTTAAAATCTAATTTTTTTTACAGACAAAGATCACAAGTAGGCAGAGAAGCAGGCAGAGAGAGAGGGGGGAAGCAGGCTCCCTGCCAAGCAGAGAGCCCGATGCGGGGCTCGATCTCAGGACCCCGAGATCATGACCTGAGCCGAAGGCAGAGGCTTTAACCACTGAGCCACCAGGCGCCCCTAAAATCTAATGTTTGTTTTAATAGATTTTTTCCTAGATAGTTTAATATCTAATGTTTGTTAAGCATTGCTCAACCCTTGCACAGTTCAATATTGTGTCTGTACAAAGATTCACTGAAGCTATGAGTTTCTACACATAGTGCTTCATTCATCTAAATTTTCAGCCCAGAACCCTTTTCGTTCACGGATGTCAGGATCTCCAGACAGATCAGTTACTTGTTTGTGCTTTATACTGTTTCTAAAAAAAACCTTACAGATGTTCATTTTGCAAAATAGCATGATTTTCATTTTTGAATTATGGGAACAGCAGTTGTGTTTTCACCTAAAGCTGCTGTGAATATATTTTTAAGTGAGTATAATTTGCATATTAAATTTGCATGTTTATGACCGGGGGTTGTAATTGAAAACAAGGGAGTTGGAAACAGAGAAAATGAAAGATTATTATTATTATTTAATAATCCAACTAGTATCTAGTTAGAAGTCCTTTTAACAAGGAAGAAACATTCATAAAATCAAATTATAAAATATTACCAGATTGAAGTGTATTTTCATAAAAAACTACACAGATAAATGACTGTGTTCATCTTTAACAGGTGAGAAATCTATTCTGCTGTATGGAATTGCATTATTTTAAAGGTCTAGAGAAATAACTACCAGATTTTTTATTATTCAACACAAATGACTTCTGTCCCAAAACAACAGTGTTTCTTAAAATTGATAAGGTTTGTTATCTGTCTGATATAACTTTAACGTTTTAATTACGTGTTTAAAAAATAAATCAGAAAATAAAAGCAAAAAGAGATCATTTGTATTGTAAGAGCTACATTTTTTACACCCATTTAGTTATCATTTCAGAATGGATATTAAAAACAGCCATTCATAATGGTCTTCGTAGAGTCACACAGGAATTTGAACCAGATGACATAAAAGGGCCCTAGTTTGTATTTATTTTCTGTATGTTAAATTCAATTATTATTAATTTGTATCAAATGCAATTTACTCTCCAAACTTTCAAATAAGTGAACACATGCATCAGAGAAGAAAACTAGTCGAGAAGTAAAAATGTAAGTATCCAATTGGCTCAAATTCCTATCACATGTAAATGTTTTATATAACATATAAATCATCATTTTCATTCATATGTGGCTCCAATTACAGCAGTTGCCTCAGATGTGTCTTTTTCCTGGAACAGATTGATACCACTGGCACATGGTATGTCAAAGCTATGGAGGTGTAGTAAACATTTTCACTCTGTGCTGACAATCAGAAGGCACAGACGTAGTTTACCATTCCCTGGTAGGACAGCTGGACACCCTCACTGTCTTCCTCCACAGTGGTGACAACTCGATGGTTCAGTGCCGCTACTGAGTCCACAGAGAGATTGATTGTCTCCTGATCCCGTAGGTGTCCACATGGTCCCCTCTGTTGACGACAACATGCTGGTGAGGGTCTAGAAAGCATGTAGTGGCGGCTATGCAAGATGCCTTGATCAAATACTTGTGTATTTGTGTATCCAAGGGATAGGATATTCGTTCCAGTAAAATGCAGAGATTTGCTGCTTCAGTAAAATTTCTGGGGGTCCAGTGAAATGGAGCATATCTGTACACCCTCTCCAAAGGGAAAGAGAAGTTCCTGTACCTTTTCAGGAACAGGAAGTGTATTCAAAAGCAGTTCATTTTCCCCTCTTTTCATCTCAAGCATTAAGTATATATTGCAAAAGTACTTTTTAAGCAGAAGGCTAGAATCCCCCTTGCATCCTCTCCCCATTAGTGGAGTTCTGTCACTTCAAGTCAGATAGAATTTCCTGATTATGCTGTGCAGACATAACACAAAACCAACAAGCCTTATATAAATATTTTTATATAATAAATATTTATATATTTATAATATATATATATTAATATATAATATATTAATGTTTAATATCTACCACAGAGAAAGAGACATAGTGTATAGTAAGCATTTTTCAGTTTTGGGAGCCACATGTATCACATTTAAGCATACTGTACCCATCCATTTGACAGACTTACCAAAAGGCTTAATACTTTTAATAGGGCACAGAACAGATGAAAACATAACAAAAATGTAATGCAAGAGTCCTTACTATCCAGAAGCTTTGATTGTTCTCAAGGGCCTCTGATCAGTTTTGATACTTCTATCAAACACTGGGGAAAACATTCTCAGGTTGGCTTCCAAGGTCTTAGAGCAAACCACATATTTTTAGCAGTAATGATCATCTTTGAGGAATAATTCTTGATTTGATGTATCTCTGTCGGAGAATGAAAGGCTGACTTTGGAACATCAGTGATGCGATGCCACTGTTGTTATCATAAACTGGGAGTTAACCAGACTTCTTAAGTCGTAGAGTTAGGCGTATGCAATGACATTCCATTATTCAGGTGACAAAATATACCAGTCCAGACGTTGTAGACCTTGAAAGCACAAGACAAAAATCTTAGCTTCATTTGTCCCTTTATTTTGACTAACTTATGTATTTTATTCTTTTTTGCCCTTGTTCACATAAACTCAGGGTCAAGGATTCACTTTTCTTTTAGAGCACTGGTCATTATTGCTTACCATAAGAAGAAATACTGGGGCTGTGCTTCATATATATATATTACAAGTTGTGTATATTAGATGTTTATAATACATGTATTTATTATATATTAAATATGTATTGTTTATTTAATCATTATAACCAATAATCAATTAAATATATAGAAATATTAATTGATTATTTACTTTTAATTGCTATTTAATTAATTTAATATAATTAATTAGTTCTATTCTGACATTTAATATAATTGAAAATATTACATGTTAAATATATAAATATTTATTATATATATAAGGCTTGTTGGTTTTGTGTTATGTCTGCACAGCATAATCAGGAAATTCTATCTGACTTGAAGTGACAGAACTCCACTAATGGGGGGGAGGATGCAAGGGGGATTCTAGCCTTCTGCTTAAAAAGTACTTTTGCAATATATACTTAATGCTTGAGATGAAAAGAGGGGAAAATGAACTGCTTTTGAATACACTTCCAGTTTGGTAAAACACTTGACTTGTAGTATGTTCCCACTTCCACAAAAATACCTTTGCTCTTTTGAGGGGAAATGGAGGCTGAAAAGGAACGAGAAAGAAAGTGGGGGACCAGGAGAAAGAAGAAAAAATGAATAAAAGATAAAGTAGGGGGGCGCCTGGGTGGCTCAGTTGATTAAGCCGCTGCCTTCGGCTCAGGTCATGATCTCAGGGTCCTGGGATCGAGCCCCGCATCGGGCTCTCTGCTCTGCAGGGAGCCTGCTTCCTCCTCTCTCTCTGCCTGCCTCTCTGCCTACTTGTGACCGCTCTCTCTGTCAAATAAATAAATAAAATCTTTAAAAAAAAAAAAAAAAAGATAAAGTAGGAAGGGAGAGTAAGAGTATCTTTCTCAAGAAATTTGCATTGTAGGTACATTTTTATAATTGTTAAGTCCTTCTTTAATTAAAACTTTTTCAAGTTTTTTTTCTTTTTGAAAGCAATATGTATTATCTGACAATGCATTAACATATATAGAAAACAACTGATTCCTTCCTCGCCGCTGGTCTGAGGTGACCAATGTCATCTAATCTGGCATGTGATCATCCTCACCTCTTCCCTTATGTATATAAACCCTCTCAAGGTATTTGGAAGTTTTTTTGTTTGTTTGCTGTTCTTAATATTAGATAATACTGTTCATATTGTACTGAAACTTACATTCCTCACTTAATGATACATCATGGTCATCTCAAGTCGATAGAAATTTCTTAGTGTTTTCCCTGAACTGAATTGAGTTTATTTGCTTAGGTCTCTGCATTTGTAGTTGGTTTCCTCCATGAGGTCAGCATGGAGACTGGACTGGATCAGTGATGTTCTTTGCCCTACTCTGTGGTCATAGACTGCCCACAGGAGATCGTACCATCCGAATTGTATTACCAAGAAAAAAGCATGATATCTAGGTTCATCCCACCTTTGTCATATATGAAAGATACCATGATATTCACTGGAAACAAAATGATAGAAACAGAAAATCTCAGGGGTTGAAGGGGCTATCCAGTGCTTAAATTGTAATCTATAAAACCCCTACCAATTTATTATTCCATCTCCGCTTATATTCCTCTGATAGAGCACCTACAAAAGGAGACAGCCTATTCCATAATAAGAAAGCTAACTTTTGCTGAACGTTTATTCTGTACCAGACACAATTGAAAGTGCTCAGCGGGAAGCATCTCATTTAATCCTTACAAAAACCCTATGGGGAGGCGTTACTATTACACTTATTTCACAGAATAAACCAAGGCACAGATCACAGGGCTAGGAAATGGTTAGAGTTGATCTGAAGTCAATGGGAAGCCATACTCAATGTCTACACCCTACTGCCTCCCAGAGGCAAGTTTATAAAACTGAATGTCCACCCTACAGACCTAAACATTTTTTTCCCATACTTTTGTTTCATTGCTCCTACTTCTACTCCTCTTATTTCCAAGAATACTCCTAAAAGCTTTTGCATATGAAAATACTTGTTGAAAGTAGTTAAGAGGTTCTTTTTCTATTAGTTTTTAGTCTAGAAACTAGAGTGTATCTAATGGAAGCTTAAGAAAGATCAGCTCAGAGCACTCCCAGTAGCAACAGTGAGAAAATGGTAGTGTCCATATCTCTCACTTATGACAGACCCCAAATCAAGCCAACCGTGTCTTCATAGGAAAAAGGACTGAAAATTTCCAGAGGAAGGATTAAGTATCCAGCGCTAAAACACAAAACATTAATAGGAAACACTATCATAACACCATTATATTTTTGAAGTCTCATCCATCAGTGAAATGCATGCTCCTAAAGACTCCCACAGAATACCTCACATACCTAAAGATTAAGTCTTTTAAGAAAACAATGGCAAAAGAGAGTATGGCACAAGAAACGAGTTTAACAAGATTCCAGTTATAGGTATTCAAAGATAGTGGAAGATACAATAATAAAATTAGCATCACAATCACCAAAAATTTCCACATTTATCCTGAGGATGGGTTCAGTGAAAATTCAAACAGAAAACAAAATCAGATGGTACAGGGAAGTAAGATGTCCGTGATGATTATCTAGTATGTCAATCAAAGGTTAAATGAGGATATACTAATAAGGTCTTTAACTATGTTCCTTTCACTATTTAGAAAACCTATGATTTAGGTTATAATTTCCATTTATAATAAACTCTTGTATCAGAAGATTATTTTTTTAAAGATTTTATTTATTTATTTGACGGAGATCACAAGTAGGCAGAGAGGCAGGCAGAGAGAGAGAGAGAGAGAGAGAGCGAAGCAGGCTCCCTGCTGAGCAGAGAGCCTGATGAGGGGCTCAATCCCAGGACCCTGGATCATGACCCAAGCCGAAGGCAGAGGCTTTAACCCACTGAGCCACCCAGGCACCCCAGAAGATTATTTTTTCTCACTTTTTCTCTATCCTTTGCACTTTCAGAAAGGGCAATAAAATTAGTTATTTTCTCGAAATCCAGGCCATATGAATGTTATAGCTCTTTTATTTTGCGAAGTTATTTACACACGTGTGAGGTCTAGAGCTGATGGAGCTTCATTCCTGATGACGCCCCCACATTTTCCTCACTGCTTGTTTCTCAGTGCATCCATTATCATTTCTTTAAGCTCAAGATGTCAACCCATGTACTATTGTCTTGCATTGAAATAATTTAGAACCTAACACTAAACACTCCATCCAAGTAGTAAAAATAAAAATTAGTAAAGAAAATGTAACTTCAGGGGCACCTGGGTGGCTCAGTGGGTTAAAGCCTCTGCCGTCAGCTCAGTTCATGATCCCAGGGTCCTGGGATCGAGCTCCACGTCGGGCTCTCTGCTCGGTGGGGAGCCTGCTTCTTCCTCTCTCCCTCTACCTGCTTCTCTGCCTACTTGTGATCTTTGTCTGTCAAATAAATAAATAAAATCTTTAAAAAAAGAAAAAAAAGAAAATGTAACTTCATTGGGTGATTATGGGTTTTTTTGCTTATTCCATTTCTTATTTGCAAATTGTAAGCAATTTTGTATAATACTTAGATAAAATTTGGTTCTATATCTTTTAAAATTAATGAACTTTAAAATTTTTTAAATTAACATATAATGTATTATTTGCTTCAGGGGTACAGGTCTGTGAATCATCAGTCTTACACAATTCACAGCACTCACCATAGCACATGCCCTCCCCAATATCCATTTTAAAATCATTTTTCAATCTATCCGAATATTCCTGTTATTGGTTAGCTTTGAACTAGGTTATTAATTATTAATTGAATAAATTAAAGATAATTCAACCAGTCATTAGTACTTTGGGGACGTAATACTCTGTTTTCTAAATTTAAGTGGGGAGGATGGGCTATTTAAAAATGTGGACTTTTACTATGGACTCTGAAAAACAACCTGAGGGTTTTGAAGGGTCAGGGGTGGGAGGTTGGGGGAACAGGTGGTGGGTAATGGGGAGGGCACGTTTTGCATGGAGCACTGGGTGTTGTGCAAAAAGAATGAATACTGTTACGCTGAAAAAATAAATAAAATGGAAAAAAATAAAAAAAATAAAAAAATAAAAATGTGGACTTTAAGAACAAACTGGTGGTTACTAGGTGTGGGGATGAGTGAAATAGGTGAAGGGGGTTAAGAGTATATTATATATATCATGACAAGCACTGAATAATGTATAGAATTGAATAACTACATTGTACACCCCAAACTAATATAACACTGTATGGTAATCATATTGGAATTAAAATAATAATATAATAATAAAATAATATAAATAAATAATAAAAATTAATAATAATAAAGTAATATAAAATAATATATAATATAAAATAATAATAAATAAAAATAAAATATATACTTTAATGAAAATTAGTTAACATATAATCTTCTGAACCACTGTATAGACAAATACATAATAATTAATATGCCTATTTATTTGAAAATTTTTATGAAATATTCCTGTAGAACGAATGCAGGGGATTGGCTAGCTTTGGACATTACTTGATATATAATTGGCATCTAACATGTATTAGTTCTAGATACAACATAATGATTTGACATACGTATTTTTGTGAAATGATTACCTCAATAAGTTCGGTTGACATCCAGTACAATATATTGTTACAAATTTTTTTCCTTGTGATGAGAACTTTTAAGACCTACTCTTTTAGCAACTTTCAATTATAGCATATAGTATTACTAACTAGAGTTACCATGCTGTGCATTACATCCCAGAACATATTTATCTTATGACTCGAAGTTTGTATCTTTTGACCAACTTCATACAGTTTGCCAACCTCCCAACTCCCACCTGCGGCAACCTTCTATCTGTTCTTTATTTCTATGTATTTGGTGTTTGTTTTAGATTCCACAAATGAGTGAAATTGTATAGTATTTGTCTTTCTCTGACTTATTTCACTAGCATAATGCCCTCAAGGTCCACCGATGTTGTTCACAAGTGGCAGGATTTCCTTCTTTTTATGGCTAAATAATATTCCATTTTATACACACACACACACACACACACACACACACACACATATGTACCTCATATTCTTTATTCATTTATCCATCAGTGGACACTTAGGTTGTTTCTATGTCTTGACTATTGCAAACAGTGTTGCAATCAACTTGGGGATGCAGGCATCTTTTCGAGACAGTGATTTTGTTTTTTTCAAATAAAAACCCAGTAGTGGAATTACTTTTTTTGCCCTATGTTGTTTAATTTCCACAAATTTGTGAATTTTCCACCTTTTCTTCTGTATTAATTTCTAACTTCATCTTACTGTAGCCAGAGAAGATACTTTGTGTGGTATCTGTCTTTTAATACGTTGAGAGACTGAATTTATGGTCTAACATATGGTTTAGCCTTGGAAAATGCCCCATATACACTTGAGAAAATGTATATTCCGTTGCTGTTGAGTAGTATTTTGTATATGTTAGATCTAGTGGTTTGTAATGTTAAGTTCTTGAAGTTCTTACTTATCTTTCATCTGGTTGCTCTATTCATTATTGATAGTGAAGTACTAGGTCTCCAACTATTACTGTAGTTCTATTTCTCCCTTTAATTCTATCAGTTTTTGTTTTATATATTTTTGTGATGTTATTAGGTGTATAAATATTCATAATTGTTATATCGTATTGTTGCACTGAACATTTATTGATATATAGTCAATACGTTATTAATACATAATGTCCTCTTTTGTCTCTTATAAGCTTTTTTGAATTAAAGCCTATTTTGTCTGATATTCGTATAGCTATCCTTGTTCTCCTTTGGTTACTGTTTTCATAGTATGTCCTTTTCCACACTTCAACTTTCAACCTATTTATGTTTTTGGATCTAAAATAGTCTCATGTAAGCAATATACAGTTGGATCATTTTTTTATTCATCCTGCCATCTTTTTGACTAGAGATTAATTCATTTACATTTAAAGTAATTACTGATAAGAAAAGACCTCTGCCATTTTGCATTTTAGTTTCTATATGTCTTACAGATTTTTTTTGCCTCATTTCCCTCTTCTTTTGTATTTAAATTCTTCATAGTGAATTGTTTGAATTCCTTTATCATTGTTTTGTGGGTGTATTCTTTAACTGCTTTTTCTTTTTTTTGTGGTTACCTGAGGATAAAATTTAACATCAAAAATATAGCCTTCTCATTTGAATTTATATTAGCTTACTTTAAGCAATGTGTAAAAACTATGCTCCTTTAACACTTCTGTCCCCATTCCTTTCAGTCGTTGAAGTCACAAAATTACATCTTTATACACTGTGTCTCCCAAAATATAAACTAATAATTTTAATGCATTAGTCTCTTAAATTATGTAAAAACAAACAAGTAACAAAATAGTTACAAACCAAAATTACAATACTAATTGCTTTTAGACTAATAGTCTTTTAAAAATGTATTCGTCTCTTAAGTTATGTAGAAAGCAGAAAGCGGAGCTAAACACCATGTGTACAATAATACAACTTTATAATTACTCATGTATTTACCTTTAGAGAGATCTTTGTTTCTTCATACATCTTTGAGTTGCCACCTTGAGGGCAAGTGTAGTGTAATGCACACGGTCAGCTTTTGATAATCTGGGAATGTCTTAATTTCTCCCTCACTTCTGAGGGACAGTTTTTACAGATATAGGATTTTGGGTTGACATTTTTCTCTTTTAGTCATTTTTTATATATCTGATATATATATATATATATATATATATATATATATATATATATATTGATCTCTCACATTTCTGATGACAAATCTTTTGACAATTATTGAGGATCCCTTGTATGTGATAAATTGTTTCTCTCTTGCTGCTTTCAAAATTTGTTGTCTTACTCTTTTGATGTTTCATTATACCGTGTCTTAGGGTGAGTCTCTTTGAATTCATCCTACTTGGATTTCACTGAACTTCTTGGACATTTATAGTCATGTCTTTTTCAGATCTGGAAAGTTTTCTGGCATTATTTCTTTAGGTATTCTCTCTTCTTCTTCTAAGACTCCCACAGTAGATATGTTGGTCTGTTTGATGATGTTCCACAGATTTCTTAGGCTCTGTTCATTTTTCTTCAATCATTTTTTTCTTTCTGTTTCTCAGACTCAAAAATTTCCACTGTCCTCTATTCAAGAGTGGGGATTCTTTTTTCTGCCTGTTGAAATCTCTGAATCCCTCTAGTGAATTTTTCATTTCAATTATTGAATTTCCCAGCCACAGAATTTTTTTGTTGTTGTTTCTTTGTAGGTTTTCCATATTGTTATTGATATTTCCGGTTTGTTTGTACATCTTTTTCATGCCTTTCTCTAGGTTTTCCTTTAGTTCTTTGATCATCTTTAAGGCAATTATTTTTAAATCATCATCTAGTGGATCTACCATCAGGTCTCTTTCAGGGACAGCTTCTGTGGCTAATTTTTTTTTCTTTAAAGGAGCCATCTTTCTTGTTTCCTTTGTATCTCTTGTGTTTTGTTGCTTTGTTTTGTTTGTCAAAAACTGGACATTTGAATCTTATAATATGGTAACTCAAATTAGATTCTCTTCCTTGACCTGGGTTTAGTGGATTTTGTTTTCATTTTGTTTCTTTTATTGTTGTAAGCTGTCTCTGTGCCAAGGATCAGCCTGAGGTAGAAACTTAAGATCTCAAGTCTTTTGTGAGCATACACCTTCCCGTGGGCATACATAGTCACTTTCTAAACTCCCCTATATATACAGTTGGTTTTGAATATCTATTCTTCAATGTCAGGCTCCCAAAAAAGAGAAAAAAGAAAAATGAAAGGGGTAAGGAAGAAAGGCATCAGCCCTTTAAACACCCTGGAAACCACTTCAGCCAGAGTGGGAGGGGCTTGCAATAATAGGGGGAGGTGCAGTAACAATGTCAACTGCTTCTTTGCCTGCCTTTCTGTGGTCTGAAGCAGCAATCAGAGCACAGATCTACAATATTTAGAACACAGGGTCCTTTTGCCTACCCTGGCTCCTGCAAGCTATACCCAAAACACATGTACAGCTGCCTGCCACAGTGCTAAGGGATGGGAGATGGGTAGCTGCTACTGTGCTAAGAGTCAACATTTAGCAAAGTTAACTGCAGTTTATTCTTCGAGACTTCCCCTGGAACTTTCAAGCTCCAATAGACTGTAGAGTTCCAAAAGAGTTATATTGGACAGATTCTGCCAGTGCAAGTTATTGTCCGGGTAAGAGAGAGATTTCTTATACTCCCTACTCCACCATCTTCCCAGAATCCCCCTCCTTTGCCTGTTTTTGAATTAGATTGTTTTTTACTTTTCACTCATTTTAAAATGTGAACAAGTTTATGTTAGCTCTTCTATAAAACCTCTCAATGTCTTCCCATCTCAGTATTGAACTCCAGTCCTCTTACCCAGCTTTACAAAGCCCTATAGGATTTTCATCCTGCTTGCCTCTTATCACCATTATGATCTCTCTTCCCCTCACTCACTCCTCTCCTCTTATCTTCCTCACACTCCCCAACTTCATATTTGCCTAAGGCATTTACATGAGCTATTTTGAGCTATTTTGAGATCATGTAAATTGGTACAACTACTTTGGAAAATTCTAAGGGCCTCTTAACTTCTGAACTGAATCTCTAAAATTTTTTTTTCTGCAAATTTTCTCAAAGAGATCTTCCCTCACCACTTAATTCAGGACCCACCCACTCACTCCATTTTTGCATAACACATGTTGTGATCTTATTCTTAGTAGTTATTTTGTTCGTTTTTTATTATTATTTGTCTCCTCCCCATCACAGAGTGAGTTCTATCTAAGCAGGAATCTTTCATATCTTTTTCAATCCTAGATCTCCAGATCTAGGAAAGTCACAGGCATATAGTAGGTCCTTAATAAAAGTACATCAAATGAATGAGTGGATTCAACAAAGCTGTATTTTTCTAACTTACTTCTTCAGAATATATGTTTATTTCAACCAGATTTTTCCTATATGAAAAGGTGATTGACAAGGGAAAGTTTGGGAAAGAGTCCTGCCAAGGGAGCAAGGCAAGTATTGTTTGTGTTAATAATTAATTCAAAAAATATTTATTAAAAACCTACTATAAATATAATGAAGGAAAAAACCTACCTACTATCAGATATTACATTTTAATGGGGACTACTGACAACAAGTAAACAAATACATAAAAATATGTGGTGGTATTTGCTATGAAAGAATTAAAACAGTAAGATAATAAAAAATGCTAAGGGGAAGAGGAGTCAGTTTTAGAGAGAAGGATTAGTTGACTATGGGGTTGAGTCTGTGAAGATCTTGGGTAATAGCACTTCAGGCTTAGAGAACAATAAAGGCAGATTCCTAAAACTTGGCTCTAAATAAGATGAGCAAGAAGAGTAACCCATACAGCCAAAAAGAATTAAAAGAGAAGAAAAGTGATAGGACAGCTTGGCAGGTTTTAAATCCCCAGATCATGGAACTATTTTGAAAATAGAACCTTCCTTTTTCTGGATCATTCTACAGTTTTAGTCTGTAGCACTGAGGCCCATTTCTTTAAATTGTCAAATAAATAAATAAATAAACAAAATAATGTTTACAGGGAAAAACCATAAGCTCTTGGAACTGGAAGGCACAGAGAGGAATAAATCCAAGACTCTCATTTCAAAAGATGTCCAATTACTGACATATTTGGTGTAGAAGAATCCTATTTTCTTGAAACAACCCAATTAAGAAGTATTTCTATCATATCACAACACAGCCTTTCTTTTAAATGTCAACAAAGAATGTTGGAAGGATGTCTGAGGTGCATTTGGGCTTGAGTGATATCAGGCAAGTCATCTAATCTCTTTAAAACTCAGCTCTTCGTATGCATCTGCTCTGTGGTATAATAACATAAACCTTGAGGTATTTTGTAAGCATGTAAGTGTATTAGTTCAGGTTGCTCCTAGAAGCAGCTGTCAAGACAGGATTAGACATGCGAGAGATTTACTGGGGAAAGGAGCAGATGCTGGTTTGACCTGAGTGGAAGGAGAGAGAGAGAGAAAAAGAAGGCGGAATGGGTGGGAAGAGTCTCAGACCATATAGCTCAGTTCCAAGAAAAGTTCAGCCAGGCAGATGGGTTGTCCTTACCCAAAGTCACCTGTTAGAGGAGTTCCTTATCTCCCTGGAAAGGGCCTGCTTTAGTATTCTCATTATGCTTAGCCATTGGCTAGGAGAGGCTTGTGTGAAACGTGGCATCTATGAAAACACAGGGATGGACCCAGGGGAGCAGCAGCTTGAGGCCATCAGTCAGATTTGCTCCTTGTCTCAGGAGATCCCAGTAGCATGTTTCCATGACTGCAACAGTCCACCTTTGTCCTTCAAAGATCTACCACTCCAGGCATGTTTAGGAAACAGCTACCTAGTCAGTCCATGGTTTTTGGAGGCTTCATTACAGGAGGGTAAACTAAGTAAAGGAAGGTTAGTGGGGTAAATTATACCTCCCATTGTTGTAACTGGCTGGTCTCTTGGTCACAGCTGGTGGCTCATAGCTCACTTTCTACTATAGATTCTACTCGGTCCTCTGCTTATGGTCCCACTCTCACACTTCCCTCACTGGGAAGTGGGTCCCTGGATTGGATACTATATTGGATGTGAGTCCATGCCTGTGGATCAGACATTCTGTAAACCCCTGGGGCTGTCTAAGGGTCTGAGGGCAGGAATAAAGGCTCCTACCTAGAATAGTTATCTATTTAGTTGTGAAGATATGTCCAACAACGGACATCTAGCAATAGGTAGGTTAGTCTTATAAGCGGGAGTCTATCTTGTTGAGCCTATGTACACAGCCTCCCTCTCTACCAGCACGTCATTCATGTGTCCATCATACCAACTCCATTAACTGGGTTAAGTCATTTTGTCTACTTGGTTGTTTTGGTGTCTCTTCCATGGTAAATCCTCTCTTGTGGTTATTATAAAAAATCTTTGCACTCTGCCTGCTCTCATATGTCTATTGCCTCTACCTCAAACTTTGTCTCCAATCTTCTATTCTTTGCCTTCTTGGGCCCTGACTAGATGGCCAAGGCAAGGGCCACTGTCCCTGAGTCAGTATGCATTCTAACCTCAGGCTACTTCTCTTTCCACCAAAAATGAATGACCAGATACACAGCTAACAGCTTTGCCCATTAACAAGATGTCTCCAGGGGTGCCTGGGTGGCTCAGTGGGTTAAGCCTCTGCCTATGGCTCAGGTCAGGATCTCAGAGTCTTGGAATCAAGCCCCACATTGGGCTCTCTGCTCAGCAGGAAGCCTGCTTCCCCCCCTTCCCTCTCTGCCTGCCTCTCTGCTTACTTGTGATCTCTGTCTGTCAAATAAATACATAAAATCTTTTTTTAAAAAAGAAGATTTTTCCATTTTACTGTCTTTCAAACCATACCTAAAATGTGGCTAAATGCAGCCACCATCCCTTTTCTGTCTACACTTATAATTTGGTCCATCTGCATCCTAAGCACAGGCATTTTCCCCCCTTCAGCTGGTCACATGAAACACTCCATATGGCCATAGGTATGAGCTGTGGAAAGGACAGTGCTGCAAATGTTGGGCGTAACATGGGGTCTGGGATGTCTATTCATGCGCTTACTCACACTCTGGCCCTGCTTAAGAAGCTTGATTGTGGGTGTGCCATTACAGTCTTACAACTTCCTGTTGCTTGTCCCATCTGACTTTATGATGTTGTGGGTCTAACTTATAATGGGCTGTTCTACATGCATGGTCCCTTAGTGCCCCATGTTCAAGTATTACTTCTCTATCAGAGTCCAGTATCCTTTCAGAAGCTGTTTTCATTTTTTTAAAGATTTTATTTATTTACTTGACGGACAGAGATCACAAGTAGGCCGAGAGGCAGGCAGAGAGAGAGAGAGGAGGAAGCAGGCTCCCCGCCGAGCAGAGAGCCCAATGCAGGGCTTGATCCCAAGACCCTGAGATCATGACCCAAGCTGAAGGCAGCGGCTTTAACCCACTGAGCCATCCAGGTGCCCCGAAGCTGTTTTTCAAAAGCATATCATGCTCTGCTGTGATGCTGCCTTATTCCAGAATCCTAGAGGCCTATGTTGTGACTCTCCTTTGGGGCTTGTCGTTAGCACCACATGGCTCTTTTCCCTCTGCTGACACCTGTAACACCATAACGTTTGCTGGATTGTATGGTTCAAGTGATAGGTCTGCTGTTTGCACTGCAGCCTGGACCTGCTATGGAACTGTCATGCTCTGGGGCCCAAAAAAGCAAGAAGTCTTCCAAGTCACCCAACATGTCACCTGGACAGGTATGCTTAGATGTGGATATGTTGCCTACAGAAACCCAAGAGATCTGTCAGCTATCGTGCTTCCTGTCCTGTGATAGGAGATGTAATATGTGGCAACTTGTATTTTATTTTGGAGGGGATATCCCAACATTCTCCTGATTACTGGGCTTCTAGAAACATTACTGAAGTGACAGGTCTCTGCATCTGCAAAGGATTTATGTGCCACCTCTTGGAGTATATGTGTCTTACTAAGGCCCCTAGATTACTTACCACCTTTTATTCATTTTGTCTAGTCAGCGTGAAATTATAATTTTTATTCATCCCATGTCAATTTGCAGTGATTCTGGTCTTCTTTTTGGGGGGCCAGCAAAATTTTCTATAAAGGGAAATAGAAAATATTTTAGGCTTTGCAGGCCATATGGTCTTTGCTGCCACTACTCAACCCTACTGTTACAATGTGAAAGCAGACAAACAATAGATAAATGAGTAAACATGACTGTGTTCCAATAAAACTTTATTTCCAAAGCTGAGAGCTGACCAGATTTGATCCCCAGGCTGTATTTTTGGTTTTCCTGCTTTATTTCTAATCAGAATGGAAAAGAGCGCATTCACGACTTTGATTGCCACACATCGTTTCCCTGTCACTTACTAATCTGTTCTAGCCTTGGTGCCACGTCTGGCATAGCAACACAGTTGAAGCCTGTCAAGTCTATACTAGACTGTAGTCATTCTTCAGTTTCTTTAGGAGCCAGACTGCTGATATGATATGCTATGGAAAATTATCCCTGCATCTTTTAGGCCTTTCATGGTGGCATTGACCTCTACCGTGTCCCCTGGGTTCAATAATGGTTTGGGTTTGCTATTTTGGTGGAGAAGGGTGTTGTTGCAGTTTTCCACTTGGTCGTCAACACTGTAAGAGCTTCTCCCCATAGGCTTGGGACCCTATGCTGGGGTTCCTCCAAATGCCCAGTATATCAATACTGGTGACACACCAGGAAAGTGACTACTGGATGCAGCGGCAGACCCACTGTGTCTGCAGTGGGCCAGACCCACTGGGAGTCAGAAATTTATTTGGGGAGAAAACTTGTGGGAAAAGGTGAATGGAGAGCCAAGAAGAGGTTGGGAGAACCAACAGACCAGGGTGTAGTTCTGACCCTGAGTGAAGGAGAGGGGGGTGGGAAGGCCAGGTGACATGTCAGCACTTCAGTTCTAAGCGAAGTTTGGCAAGGCTGTCTGGGGATCCTCAACCGAAAAGTTGCCTGTCAGGGGAGTCCTACTCCTCCCAGGAATGGTCCTGCCTTACTATCTCTGCCATGCTTAGTCACTGGCTGGAAGCAACCAGGGTATGCTCAGTGTGAATATGGTGACGGATTGCTCAGCAGCTGGCCTGTCAGCCATTCTCTCCAGTCATAGCTACTGTGGTGCTTCAGTGGAAGAATTAAAGTCAGCTCAGAATCTGCATCCAGTAGGCCCTCAGAATATCTGGATATCCTCCTCTCCCTATTCGGGAAGAACCGAAGGAATTACTACACTCTATGCTTGTCATGGTGTTGCAAGGTTCTACTTTCTAGGAACCTGGCAACCTCTTCATTAATGGGTTCTGGATCCCAAAATGGATTGATTGGACATTTTATTGGGGTGACCATCCTGTGTATTATATTTTCCCAATTTTGTTGTTTGCACATGTTAAGTAGCAGTTTTCTTGGCTTCCCGCCTGCCAGGTTGCTATGCTCTATTAACGGTCTCCACAATTTCCTGTTGTTCAAACTGTCTTGGCTGCCCCTCCGACCTAGCCAGATATTACAGTAGTTCTTACTTTCTGGTGTCTGGTGCATGAGCATCATTACCTGGCCTCTGTTACGTCAAAGCTCCATCATGGCCATGGATTTCAGCAAGCCCAGGACCATGATTCTTTCCTCCTACCTGACTTTTGCAGGAAACCCAACAGTGATGATACTGGTACCTCTCTCACCAGGGTATTACCAGTGGGCTCGGAGAGTAGTATCTCTTCTGGGTCATTCCACTGAATGTCTCTTCTTGTAGGTTTTCTGGCCTTGCAAAATGTGTCCGTTACCAGCATATCCACTTCCCTTAGCATCTTTGTTGTTTCTTTCTTATCCTAGGCTATCTTGAGAATTTATACTTAATTCGG
This sequence comes from Meles meles, assembly GCF_922984935.1. NCBI lineage: Eukaryota > Metazoa > Chordata > Mammalia > Carnivora > Mustelidae > Meles > Meles meles. The sequence goes on along the minus strand of NC_060082.1, from coordinate 32,434,287 downwards.
TGTTCTTTACTCTTTTTTCAGACTTCTAAAATTCACCCTAGCAATGAGTTTGCCAAATCATAGGATCATGACAGGGTATTAAATTCCAAGAGTGATCTTTCAAGTCAAAGAATTCTTATTTATTCAGTCTTACTTGCTGGCCATGAAAATCCAATCCCATGGATACTCACCGACTCTTTCTTTTATTAATAATTCTTTTATTAATAGAATTAATATTAATATTAATATTAATATTAGTTATTAATTAATAATTAATTAACTTTTATTAATAATTCTTTTATCTCCTTAGTGGATAGTCTCTTTCTTCACTTATCAGGCTGTCCTCAGTTGGGTAATGCTAAAATTTAACTCTAGATATCAACCAGGCAGCCAGGAAAGCATGTCATAAGTGCTTTTCAAATTATTCCACCAAAGTATCCCCAACTGAAAAGGAAAATATATTCAAAATCCAAAGAAGGATTGGTTGGAAAAAACGATTCATCAACAGTTAAGTAATGGAACGTAATGTTAGGTGCTATGAGCCAGCAATGCGTGCTGCCTTATATTGAGTTGGAACAACCTAATCCTTAGCAATAAACTTCTCTTCTAACTTTCTTTACTATTTTTATTATTACAAAGGCGATATCATAAAAGTTAATCTGAACAACCTCATGAATTCATACAATCCCATCCACCCTGAGAAAACTCAGTTAATACCTTCAGATCTTTTCCTACAGATTTATGTTCACATGTGTATGTATTATGTGTGTGTCTGCATTATTTTACTTTAAAATGGGGCCAGACTACACATACCATTTAAAAACCTGCCATAATTTCAGTTATCCAGAAATTATTGGACAGTTAGGTGTTCCATCTTCTTCTCTGTTGTTATATACTTAGGTTCTATCCTAATTTTTGTAATAAGATCAACGAACAGGAATGACAAGTCAAAATAATCCAGAAAGGCTTTAAAGTATAAAAATCTTAAAAATTAGAGAATCTGGCTTTAAAAATGCTTAAACAAAGACAGTTGTAAAATCATGCTGTGTCACATCTTACCAGTCTTTAAACACCAGTGATGGGGGTGTACATTTTCATAACATAAGTGTCTGTTTTTCTTTCTAGCCTTTGAAATATATGTGTTTGTAGCTAAATAATATATTGTTGATGTTGCATGTTTTTGAACTTTATTTAAAAATATATTCTTTGAGTGTTTTTCATCAATATTATGTGTGTAAGATCCTTCCCTGTTGCTTTTATTGTAGTTCATTTGTTCTCACTGTTGTGCAATATCCCACTGTTATATTTTTTCTCTTGACAACAGATATTTTCATAGTTTCTAGGTTTTTGCTATTGCAAATTGACGTTAAGAACATTATTTTACAGGTCTACAGACAAACATAAAAGATATGCCACCAAAAGTGAAATTATTGGTTGTAAGATATGCATATCTCCAACCTTATCAGAGTGCCAAACTGTTTTTGAAAGAAGTTGTACCAATTTCCACTCCCAACCTTTGTTCCTTTGTTCCAAGACAAACCTTTATTTCCTTTGTTCCAGTTACTAGACAATACTCCATACTATCATATTTAAAAAAATTTTTTTATAATCCATTTGATTATAGAATAATATCAGGTTGGGTATGTGCTATGGTGAGTGCTGTGCGGTGTATAAACCTGGCGATTCACAGACCTGTACCCCTGGGGCTAATAATATATTATATATTAATTTAAAAGATCAAGTTGTGGTATTAATTTAGATTGTTCTGAGGAATTTAGGTTAACATCTTATTTTTTTCCCTTTGTGATTTGTTTCCTCTCCTTGAAATAACTATGCATTATTTTTATTTTCAGTTGGTTTTCATTGATTTGTACAAGTTTATTATATTTTCTGAAAAATAACCTTTGTCAGTTAAATATATCACAGATATTTTCTTCCTGTTTCTGACTTGTCTTTTTCCGTTTTAGTGGTACATTTTGAAGAACAGAAGTTTAATTTTAATGTAGCCAAACTTATTCATCATTTCATATTTTGTGCTTTTTATATCTTGTTTAAGAACATTTTCCTTGGGGTGCCTGGCTGGCTCAGTTGGTAGAACATGTGACTCTTGATCTTGGGGGCCACTTGATCAAGTTCAAGCTCCACTTTGAGTGTAGAGCTTACTTTAAAAAGAAGAAAAGGGAATTTTCCTACCTCAAATTCCATCAAGTATTGTCCAAAAAAACTTAAAAGTTTTGCTTTAACTTCAAAGTGTTTTGTTTATCAGAAACTGACTTTTACATATGAGATAGAAATCCTACACTTACCTCAATGTCCTACAACTAATCATTGAATAGTTGACATATTCTCCACTGATCTTCTATGCCACTTCTGCATTGTATCAGTTTCTGAGTGTGTGTAAATCTGTTTATGATCTGTCTGTTCTCTCCCGATCATTATTAGTTTATCCAACTTGATACATATGCATGTCCTAACTGCATTACTTTTACAATCTGGATATCTGATATTTGTTCCCTGTGCATTTAGAGGAATATCTTCTCTGCGACTTTTGGATGGAATGTTCTCTATATACCTATGAAATCTATGTGGTCTAATTTGTAATTTAAGGCTGATGTTTCCATATTGATTTTATGTCTGGAGGATGTAAGTGGGATATTAAAATCCCCTACTATTATTATATTGTTATCAGTTTTTCCCTTTGGGTCTGTTAATACTTGCTTTATATATTTTGGTGCTCCTATGTTGGGCACCTATATATTAATAAATAATATATCTCCTTATTGTATTGACCCCTTTATCATTATGTAGTGCCCTCTTTGTCTTTTATGACAGTCTTTGTTTTAAAGTCTACCTTTTCTGACACAGATACAGTTACAGCAGCTTTCTTTTTGTTTCCACTTGCATGGAATATCTGTTCCATTCCTTCTCTGAAAGTCTCTGTGGGTCCTTACTTCTGAAGGGAGTCTTTCAGAGGCAGTATATAGATGTGTCTTGTTTTTTTTTTAAATCCATTCAGTCGCACTATTCTTTTGATTGAAGAATTTAGTCCATTTACATTTTAAGTAATTATTGATAGGTATCTGTTTGTTCCCATTTAATTCATTGTTTTTTTGGCTGTGTTTGTAGTTTCTGCCTGTTACTTTTCTCTTCCCTTCTGGTTTGATAATTTTGTGTATGTTATATTTACATTCTTTTCTCATTTTCTTTTTGTGTGCTTCCTTTAAAATTTTGTTCATGGTGACCTTCTGGTTCACATATGTCATCCTATGTGTATAACAGTCTATTTTTATTTGATAGCAGCTTAAATTTGAACACATTCCAAAACCCTGTATCTTTATTCCCTGTACTGTTTCATGTTTTGATGTCACTTTTTCTCTATCCCTTAACTAATTATTGCAGTTATAGTTCATCTTATTACTTTTGTCTTTCAACCTTTGTAGTGACTTTATAAATGATTAATCCACTACCTTTAATAGGTGTGTGTGTGTGTATACGTACACACACACACACACACACACACACACACACACACACTTTTTCCAGTGAGTTTTTTTACTTTTATAATTTTCTTATTATTAATTAATGGCATGCATTTTTTGCTCAGAGAAGTCACTTTACTATTTCTTGTAAGGTCAGTATAGTAGTGATGAACTCCATTAGCCTTTGCTTATCCGGAAAACTCTATCTCTGTTTTAAATCTAAATGATAATCTTGTCAGCTATTGTATTCTTGATTGGAAGGTGTTTTTTTCCTTTCAGCACTTTGAGTATGTTATGCCACTTCTTTCTGCCTTGTAAAGTTTCTGCTGACAAATGTGCTGACAGCCTTATAGTGTATCCCTTGCATGTAACAATTTATTTTTCTCTTGCTGCTTTTAAGATGATCTCTTTATTTTTAACTTTTGACATTTTAACTATAATGTGTGTTGGCTTGGTTCTTTTTAGGTTCATCTTGTTTAGAACTTTTAGGGCTTCCGGAACTGGGGTACCTCTTTCCTTTTTTATGTTAGGAAATATTTTAGCCATTCTTTCTTCAAATAAGTGTTCTGCTTCTTTCTCTCTCTCTTTTGTTTTCTGGGACCCCAATAAAGCAAATATTATTCTGCTTGATGTTGTCCCAGAAGTTTCTTGAGTTATCTTTATTATTTTTAACTCTTTTTTCTTTCTTCTGCTGAGTCTGAGTTTTACTGATTTATCCTCCAGCTCTTTGATCTGTTCTTCTGTTTTGTCCACTCTGCTCTTGAAACCTTCCAGTATATTTTTAGTTCGGTTATTGGGTTCTTTAGCTCTATTACTTATGTTTGGTACTTTCTTATATTTTCTATCTCTTTGTTAAAATTTTTACTGTATTCATCCATTCTTTTTTTGAGTTCAGTGAGCATCTTTATGACCACTGCTTTGAGCTCTTTATCAGATAGATTACTTATTTCCATATAATTAAAGTTTTTTCCCAAGATTTTGTCTTCTTTCATTTGGAACATTTTTCTGTTTCCTCATTTTGCTTGACTTTCTGTGCTTGTTTCTATGTATTAGGCAAACCAGCTACCTCTCTTGGTCTTGTAAGAGTGGTATTATGTAAATGATGAATCTTCTGATTTAACCTTGCTGTAGGTCTTGGTTATCTCCTGACCCTTTGTGAGTGTCTAAACTGCCTGATTCATTCTTGATATGTCCCCACTCTTTAGGTTGTACCAAGACTTGTCAGTGATGCGAGGACCTCATTTAGCATCTGGTTTCAGGCTAATTAGAAGTCAGACCCTCAGGCAGCAACTTTTAAAGTGTGCAGTTATATATGGACTGTGGAGCTGCAATTGTAATTCCTGCTGGCCTCCAGACCAGGAGATGTGAAGGTGTTCCCTGGGTGATTGTTGCAAAAATTGGTGCTCCAGACAAGTGTATTAGCTCTTTTCTAGGAAGACTTGTCAAGCTTTAGCAATGTTAAGGGGGTGCACAAGGATGGTGTCTCCCTGCTTACATTCCGGGGGAGCACCTCCTTAGTCTCTAGATGTGTGGGAAGCCCGAGGTTCCAGGTTAAATAAATAAATAAATAAAGTCTTTCACAGAAAGACTGGGGTTTATGTTTCGGTCTGTTGTATTTACGGTGCCCTGGGAGTAGTGGTCTGCAAAAACCGTCTTTCTGGTTTTTTGAGTCCTATCAAGTTCTAAAATGCCAGCCCTCTTGGTCACCAGGGCCAAGTGATCAAGGGGGATCCCATGTGTAGGTTGCAGGTGCCCGCTGGCTTTAGCAAGGCAGTTGGAATATGTAGGAGGTGGGGTACACTTTCTGGCTTTAGAAAAACAATGCAAAATGGCTTGACTGCCTGTATCCACTGGCTTCAGCAAGTGGGAGAGTGCCTTACTCAAGCATGCACACCAGCATTAAGCTATGAGTGGGAAAATGCCACTTCTGGTCCTGCTCACCAGCCCCCTCCATGGGGTGGGAGAATGTCTCAAATGCCTACACTCACCAATTTAACTAGAAAGGGGGAGAATGCTTCTAATGCTTATGCTTGCCTAACCCAGCCAGGGAGCTGGGGAGCTCAGCAACCTCTCATGCTCTGTGGTCTCAGGAAGTGCCAAAACTACTCCCTCCTCTCCACTCATCTCAGCAAGGTGATGGGATGGTGTTCCACCTGAACTTGCTTGCCTATGCTAGCAGATCATGGGGAGAGTAAAACAGCAGCATCTGCCACTGCTTCTGTCCCCAGGGAACATCTCAACTGTATGCCTCCCTCCTACCAGTCCTCCTAGATAAGCAATGAATCTCTCTCACAGAGTTCATTTGAAACTGCTATTTTTACTCTGGGTCTGGGGGTTGGTGAGACCATGCTAAACCCATCCAAGAGGGGAATCGCAGTTTCCTATAGCACTTTGGGACCCCCCGATGTCAGCCCCATTTGTTTTCCAAGCCAGACATTCTGGGGTCTCATCATACTGGTGTGCATCCCAGGGGCCAGAGTGCCTGATGTGGGGAACCAACCTATTGCCCCTCCAAGAGAAAAACCTGTCTGGTAACATCCCTCCCTGTTGTGAGTCAGAACAACTGGGATGGAGTTTTGTGGGAGACCATTCTCTACTACTGCTACCCAGGTCAGTATAGTCCTTTTATCCTTTGTCATGAAGAATAGTTCATTCTGTTTCCAGACCTTTTTTCACAGGGATATGATGCATATGTAACTAGTTTGTTTTTTTTTTTTTAAGATTTTAAAGTAATCTCTGCACCAAACGTGGGGCTTGAACTTACAACACCCAGATCAAAAGTCATATGCTCTACCAATGAGCCAGCTAGGTGCCTCTGTAGCTGTAGGTTTGGTGTGTCCCTGGGAGGAGGTTAGTTCAGGATCTTCCTGTGCCACCTTCTTGGACCCTCTTCCCAATGAGTTTTTAATGTTAGTTCTTCTGTTTTTCATTTGTGAATTTCCATTTTGCTGTTATTTCAATTTGTCTGGTTTTCAAAATCTTCTATGTTGTTTCTGTCTCATGTTTTTATTCCCATTTTTATTTCTTTAAGCATTTTAGATTATTATTTTATGTTCTATAACCAATAATTTCATTATTGGTTTTGGTTGTCAGAGTATACTGTTTGTTATTTATGTTTGCTGTTGTTCATGACACCTTGATTCCTCATGTCTTTTGTAAATTTGTGTAGGGAATTGTATGAGCAGGACTTTTTCCTATAGGAATCTTATGGGGCCAGGATTGAAATTTTATCTCTCTAGAGAGAATTTATTTCTCATTCTGCTTCTGTCAGGTAACCAGGGGTTCTACTAATTTAGGATAAATTCTTGTTCTTATCCTGGCCTGGATTTTAATGGACTAAGTAATTCAGTGAACTGAATTGTGTACATCTCTCAAATTCTTATGTTGAGTAAAAAGTATTAGGTTTAAGTGAGGTCATAATGGTGAGGTCGTAATCCAGTGTGGCTGGTATCCGTATAAGAAGGAGAGAAAGAGACATCAGGGATGTATGTGCACAAAGGGAAACCCATGTGAAGATAAAGGGAGAAAACAGTGATTTGCAAGCCAAGGAGAGAGGCCTTAGAAGAAACCACACCTGATGATATCTTAATCTTGGATTTCTAGCCTCCAGACTGTGAGAAAATAAATTTCTGTTGGTTAAGCAACCCAGCCTGGGGAATTTTGTTATTGCAACCCTAACAGGTTAATACAGTAGGAAATGAAACTTCTAACCTCTAAATCATTGGTAGCCAGACCTCTCTTTACAAATTTTCAGGGAGGTCCAGGCAGAGACCGACAAATTTCATTCCTACTCTCACTTTCAGTAGACAGATTTGTTTTACAGTCCACCCATTCACTAAGGACAGGGCTGTGGATAGGGTAAATTAGTGCCTTACTGGTTTCACCATAGTCCTGGCCATGACTAAGAGTAGCTTAGCTTTTTGAATGTCTAAACTATATAACAGGATCTTGGCTGAAACGACGTATCTGGCACAGGTCACGGCCAAATCTTCTGACTTCATTCGACCACTAAAACTCAAGCATTATGGTTACCAAGACTGACAAATTTCTCCAAAACAACAGTAGTGCCAGGGATGAATTACCACGTTGATGTTAAGCTCAGTTTTTGGTTTTTACTACCTAGGGTTTTTGTTTTTTGTTTGGTTTTGTTTTCCTTTTTCAGATTTAACTATGCATTTAAAAATACATATAAACATTTTCCCATTTAGATTTTTTGTAAGGAGTATTTTTTTTTTTATTTTCAGCACAACAGTACTCATAGTTTTTGCACCACACCCAGTGCTCCATGCAATACGTGCCCTCTCTATTACCCTCCACCTGGTTCCCCAACCTCCCACCCCCTGCCCCTTCAAAACCCTCAGGTTGTTTTTCAGAGTCCATAGTCTCTCATGGTTCATCTCCCCTTCCAATTTCCCACAACTCCCTTCTCCTCTCCATCTCCCCATGTCCTCCATGTTCTTTGTTATGCTCCACAAATAAGAGAAATGTAAGGGGCATTTTTAAGCATATCTTCTGTGCTATATGCCTGGAAACCAAACTTCCTTTTGTCTTTTTATAAGTCTAAGAAAACCATTCCCAGAAGCCCCCTTACAGAAATTTCCCCATGTCTCATTGGCCAGAAATTTGCATACATCAATAAAGGCAGGAAGAATGGGATTTCCAAGATTGATTTAGACAAGTCAGGATTATTCTCAGGGGCCCATGGAGGAGGAATGGACAGTGAAACAAATTTGGGAAATAGGGAATGAATAACTGTTGTGGAAACAAAATGGGATGCCTGCAACATGGATAATTTACGGGAGATTGAGTAGATTAGTCTGACTAGTATGGAGTGACTTAGAGTGTAACAGGACATAAGACTAGAAAGGTATTTCAGGGGTCAAAGTACGGGAGTACCATAAATGCCCAGCTAATGAGTCCATATTTTACCCTACATGTAAAGTTGTGACATTAGGGCTTTTTGAATCAGAAAATAACTATAAAAATGGTCTGTTAAGTACTGTTATTTGACAACAGTGTTAAGAAATAATTAGGGAAGGAGGAGACTAGAGGCAGTAATAATTCAGGAGTCTTTTGCAGTAACTTAGGCATACAGTGACAACAACCTAAACCAGGTAAAATTTCAATGAAAATTTAAAGGAAGGGAAATACATTATGAGAGAGGAATGAATAAAATTTGGTGACTGTATTGGATATAGGATAAATCAGAGGAAAAAAGACAAAGACTTAGTTTACTTAAATAAAGTAGCTGATAGTGTGATAAAGACTTAGAGTCAGGTTATTGGGTTTCAGTTCCAGGTCTGCCATATCCTAGGCAGTGAGTTTGGAAAAATTACTTGGAAATTTTGATCATCAGTTCTACAGGTTGTAAAAATGGAGATAACTATATATTTGCTATCCTAAAATCTTGTGAAAATTAAATTAAATGGTTTCTGAATGTACGCTGAAAATTATATAAGACTTAAGTGTTTACTAGGGCATCTCTACCATATACGACATTTAGATTGGGTACTGCAACAGAGACTAGTAGATATGACTCTATTCTTTAAGGTTATGACCCCAAGTGGAGACAAGGGACACATAATTATTCATGTCCTAAGAAGGTATGAATGAAGAACAAAAGGCTATAAGGATAAATCAGAGATGGCAAATATAGCATTAGATATGTTTCCCATCTACTTTACATCTTGAAAAGGCAATATGGCTAGAGAATGAAGTCACTTCCAGGCTGAGATGGTCAAGTACCTTTCAATGAACTTAGAGGTGATATATTAGATAATAGCGCACCCGGTGATGAAAGAAGTCTTAATTCCTGGATCACTACTTGAAGGAGGGCTGACCAGGAGAGCTGAACGACCAGAAACATCCTCAATGGGTTTTACATGAGTAAGAAATGAACTTTCATTGTGTAAATTCACTTAGATCTTGGTATCATTTGTTACTGCAATCAGCCTCCTTTGACTAAAACATGGAGTTTAAGAGAATGTTGCAGTTAACCACTGATGTAAAACAAATTACCTCAGTACTTCGTAGGCTGAAACCAACAGCCACTTAAGTTGGTCATGACTCTGTGGGCAGCAATTTGGGCAGGCCAGCTGAGCCTTTCTCTTCTCCCCAGAAATCACTCATGAGGCTGTGTTCATATGACAGATTTCCTGGGGCTGGATGGTCTAAGATGGCCTTACTCACATGACGGTGGTTGGTGCTTCATGCCATTCGATTTTTCTTTTCGAGACCTCTGCCAAAGCCTAACATGGGCTGGTTTGCATCATGATCTCATGCTTCTGACTAACAGAGGGGAAGCTCAGTGCATAAATGTTATTCAAACATCTGCCGTGTCCCATTTGGTAAAGTCGCACTGGCCAAAGCAAGCAGCATGAAAGTTCCAATTCAAGTGGGAAAGATAAACCCCACCACTTAGTGGGAGGAGTGCAAAAATCACAATGTGAGGGAATGTGGGTATATGGATTGGGGGATTTAATGAGGTCATTTTACAAACAAGCCATCACAAAGACCGAGGGATCACATATATGTGTGGAATTTTTGAAGGGAGAGATTATATTTTAGGTGGACCCGCAAAAATATTTTATCAGACTTAACATAGTAGTTGACTCTCTCACAGTTCAGAGGACTAGAAATCCCAGATCCAGGGTGGCTGCACTCCCTCCAGAGGATCTAAGGGAGAGCACATTCCTTGCCTCTTCAGCTTCTCATGGCTGTCCCAGCATTCCTGGGCTTATGGCCGCATCACTCCATGTTCACATGGCCTTCTTCTCTGAATGTCTCTTATAAAGACACTTATTATTCGATTTAGACTCTTCCCAGACCCCAATCCCTGATAATCCAGAATGATCTCTTCATCTTAAAATCCTTAGCTTAATTCCATCTGAAGACACCCCCACTTTTTATTATTTCCAAAAAAGAGGTAACACAGATTCCAGAGATTAGAACATGGGCATATATTTTGGAGGGTTACCATTAGCCCACCGCAGGTATAAATATCAACAAAAAGCAGAGGCTATGAAATCAGATTTTTAAAAAAGACCCAACTATATGATGCTTACAAGAAACACTTTAAGTAACAACACAGGAGTGCCTGGGTGGCTCAGTCAGTTGAGTGTCTGCCTTCAGCTCAGGTCATGATCTCGGGGGTCCTGAGATAGAGCCTTGTCAGACTCCCTACTCAGTGGGGAGCCTGTCTCTCCCTCTCCCTCTGCCTGCTCCTCCCCCTGCTTGTGCTCCCTCTTTCTCTGTCAATAAATAAAATCTCTTTTTTTAATTTAAATAAATAAATAAATAATATAAAAAAATTTTAAGTAAAAGGACAGAAAAAGACACATCATACTAACACTTATCAAAAGAAAGCTGGAATGAGAATATTAATATCAGACAAAAAAGATTTCAGAACACAGAAAACTATCAGAAATGAAGAGGGGCATTCAATAATGATAATGAGCTCAATTCGTCAAGAGGACATAACAATCCTGTATGTTTATGCATCTAACAACAGAGCTTAAAAACACATGAAGCGAAAGCTGGAAAAATTGCAGGAATAGGCAAATCCAAACTTATTGTCAGAGATTTCAATACTCTTAACGACTGATGGAAAAGGTGGAAAATTATCAAGCACCTAGAAGACTTGAACTCACTGACAAACAGCTTGGTCTAACTGGTATTTATTGACCACTCCACCCAACTGCAGAATACATGTGCTCTTCAGATGTGTGGCCACATCAAAGGAAGGTTGGAAGGAAGAGATTACAAAACGGCATAAGGAAACTTTGGGGTGAAGCATATGTTCATTCTCTTGATTGTCGTGATGATTTAATGGACCTATCTTATCAAGTTGTGCCCTTTAAATATGTGCAGTTTATTGGATGCCAGTTACACCTTAATAATGTTGTTTTTTCAAAGAGATATCCAGACTAACACATACCTAACTGATAACAGTTATTTCCATGTTGTTTTGGCTTTTGCACATAATGCCACAATGAAAATTGGAGAGCAGACATATCTTTGAGATAGTGATTTCATTTCCTTTGAATATATACCAAGAAGTGGGATTGCTAGTTCCATTTTTGATTTCTTGAGGAACCTCAATATTGTTTTCTATAATGGCTATATAATTTATATTCCTGCTAACAGTGCACAAGTGTTCCCTTTCCCCCACACCCTTGCTAACACTTGTTATTTTTTGTCTTTTTGATAATACCCATCCTAAAAGCTGTAAAGTAATATCTCACCGTGGTTTTGATTTGCATTTCTGTAATGATCAGTGATGTTGAGTGCCTTTTCATAATTCTGTTGGCTATTTTTATGTGTTCCTTGTAAAAATGTCTATTTAAGGGGCACCTGAGTGGCTCAGTGGGTTAAAGCCTCTGCTTTCGGCTCAGGTCATGATCCCAGGGTCCTGGAATCGAGCCCCACATCAGGCTCTCTGCTCAGTGGGGAGCCTGCTTCCTCTTCTCTCTCTGTCTGTCTCTCCACCTACTATGGTCTCTGTCTGTCAAATAAATAAATAAAATCTTTGAAAAAAAAATGTCTACTTAATCCTTTGCCGTTTCTTAATTGGGTGGGTCTTCAGGTTTTCTGCTATTGAGTTGTATGAATTTCTTACACATTTTGGATATCAATGCCTTATCCAATATATGGTTTGCAAATATTTTCTCCCACTCCATAGGTTGCCTTTTCATTCTGCTGATTGTTTCCTTTGGCTGTACAGAAGGTTTTTAGTTTGATATAGATTTTACTTTTAATTAATTGAAAATGTTTAATTATTCACACATCTAGCAAGTTTTTATCATTTACTAGTCAAAAGTAAAAATTATTCAACCAAGCTAAGCCTCATACCATAAAAGACTGATAGTAAAATAGCAATGCAACTACGGAGCAGCTGGGAGCTAACATAGAAGAAGACTGAAAACCCAAAAGCACTTTGTTAGTTCAATGATAATGTGAGCCTGGTACCATGCCAGATGTTCTATATACAATATCTCATTTAATGTTCACAGTAATTCACCTCTGAGATAATTTTCACATTCTATAGAGGAGGAACCCCAGGGCTGGAGAATCAAGTAATCTCAGTGTTACAGAACTTGGAAGTAGATAAATTAAGATTCAGTTCTAGGACCTCAAAGACAACACTATTTTCCACATGCTACCATTCAAGGATTTATTCATTCCTGGAATCACGGGTCAGGTGCTGTTCTTTTTTTTTTTTTTTTTTAAGATTTGATTTATTTATTTGAGAGAGAGAGTGAGAGAGATCATGAGAAGGGAGAAGGTCAGAGGGAGAAGCAGACTCCCTGCCAAGCAGGAGCCGGATGTGGGACTCAATCCCGGGACTCCAGGATCATGACCTGAGCCAAAGGCAGTCGCTTAACCAACTGAGCCACCCAGGCGCCCCAGGTGCTGTTCTTAATAGCAGAATAAAATGGCAGGCAGAATATATATGTTCCTATCATCATGAATTTAGACTGGTGGATGAATTACCCGATTGTGTTCCAAATGTGTCCAAGTGTTCCAAATGTATCACTATTTCAAAAAAATCACAATATGGCCAGAGCACTGTTACTTTGCAGTCCTCAGTCAGCCATGATACTTCGATTTTCCTGTTATTACTGGTCCCATGATGTAGTACAAACAGGTTTAGCTCACAACAATGCCATCCAAAATGTTCCATCAAAAAATATCATCAGATAGAGCAATTGCTGTTGATGACATCCTTACAGATTATACGAATATGACAATTCACATAGCAATATTACAGTGAATGTGTAAGCATGTGAAAGATTCACATTCCACCGATTTCAAAGATGCATCAATTTTACACCTGTAGAAAACCTAAAGGGGCTGTGTGTGCTATGTTGATCACTGAGGCGTATCACCCGTGCCCACCACTGGGAAGATATTAACATGTATCATACTCAGTAGACTAGTCATACACGTCAATGTCATGGATACTTGACCTGAAACTCAGTGTGCCTTTCATTCCAGTCATGGAACAGTGGACATGCTTTTCTCCCTCAGGCAGCTACAAGAGTGCAGAGAACAATGCTCTGATTTGTATGTTGTATTTATGGCCTTAACCAAGATCTCTTTACAACTGTGTTGGTATGTGGGAAATCCTACAAGACAGGGTTGCCCATATCATTTTAAAAGCACAATACCAACCCATTTTTGTGTAATAAGATAAAAATGGACTTACATTCTTGCCGGGTTTTTTAAGTAATTTTTTGTGGGGATTATATTGTTCATATTGAATATACATAAGAGTAGGTTTCATTTCTAATACTTGCATAACAAAAGAGCTAGAAGTAATTAGTCTGGATATTTTATGAGACAGTGATTGTGTGCATGTAGTTTATAATTGGAATGATTGTTCAGGGTTAACAAGGCTGTACTTCACTGTCAACATAAACTTACTTCATTTGAGATGCAGCCCATACACTGCATTTACCATTAATTCAATGACCATTTGGGGGGAACTTAATAAATAGATTGCCAAATAAAATCATAGTTACCTTATTATCTTAGTATTTTGTGTCTCAGAACAATATCCTGAGAACAACTGATGTGTTGATAAAAGCAAATATGAAATATTAGGGGAGAAGGTATTTGTATCATTTCTTGACTATGCAAATCAGATGTGGGGTTTTGTTCCCATTATTCATTCATCCACTCACTTCAACAAATTTTTTTTAGCCTTTCTTATGTATTTGTGCTACTAGATAATTACAAAGATAATCAAGATAGTCTTTACCCTGAAAGCTCTTAAAATGTGGCAATTTTTAAAAAGCCCTCACAACCATAAAACTATACAATAAGAAAGTACAGTGTAAAGACACATTTTGGACACACTGGGAGCACTGAAGTCATGCCCCAAACGAGCCTACAGAGTTGCTGGGGAAACACTAAGCCAAGTGAACAGTCAGGGAAAGTTTACTAGAGGGGACAACATAAGGGCTGAGGATTTAAGGACAAGTCTAACTTCACCACTCCAAAAAGATAAAGGATATTTTCTTTCAGAATAAACAGCACATACAGCGTATGAAACAATAAGTCTCCAGCATTCAGCAGAGGGTCCTAATTCAGAATAAGTCCCACTACTTATTATCTACATCAATGAACCATTCTGTTTTGGTTGTAGTCATGGGGGAAAAAAATGATAAGGAACTGACCTAGAACAATGATGGAAGCAAAGGAGGACCAGTTCAGACATAGATAAGCAAAACTGAAACTGGTAGAATTTGGTGATTGGAGGGGAAGGTGTGGAAAGAGTCAAGGATCACTCTAAGATCTCTGAATTAGATGAATTGGTGGACAGCAGTACCTTTAAAATAGAAAGTAAACAGGGACGATTTCAAAGGGAATGATGACTAAGTGCATTTTGGATATAATGAAGTTGGGGTATTTTTAAGTGTGTATGTCCAGCAGGTAGATGGATAGATAAGTGTGTTGTTCTCATACATACTGACTCTGAAGCAGAGACCATTAGCATATATGTACTATATTTAGAACATAAGCACAGAAAAACTCAGGGAAGTATGTTACAGTGAGAAGGACTGAGAACGACTGAAGAAGGGGAGAGCGTCGAGCGCTGCAAAAGCAGCATGCAATTTTAATCAGGTGCACTGGATTTAACCATCAACTCATCCCTGAAGCTTCAAGCTGACAACTGGGTAGGACTACCCAGTTCATAACTGGGTAATGAACTACTATTCATTAAAGAATGACAAAGAGGATGGAAGAGAAGGTAAATGGCTAAGTGGTTTCATATTGTGCAGCCCTTCAACAACTCGTCCAAGAAAACAAAAACAAACTAGGAAGCTAAGGGCTGAGTGCAGACATGCTCTGGGCATTGGTGGAGGAGTGCCCATTGTGAAGTCAGCAGAGATTCACTGGGCTTGCAAATAAAAATTCCCCAAAGAATTTTCTAAGACCAGCTCTGTGAAACAAAAGTGTGCTATGGATGTCCGATTGAATGAAACAAAGATTCCCTATAGGCAACCTTAAGGGCATGTAACATTTGCTCTCAATCATAAGAATTGATAGTGAAAACGCATTCTACATGGAGCGTGACATGTCATAACACACCATTCGGCTATTTGAAAAACATCAAATACATAAATCGGTGTCCAAAAAGAACTGTGTAAAACAGGCACTATATGGACAAGAAATCTGTGGGTAGCTCTGTGACTCTGGCACTAATTCGTCCACTAATAGGCCAATACATTCATAATGTATTAAAAAATGACACTTAAAATTATTTAGAGGCAGCATTTCAGGAGCTTTAGATCAGATAATTTGATGATGTATGCATCTGTCCTGTTTGTCAGCAAAATGACCCCATGTTCTTTAAGAAATACAGTTTAATAAGATTTCAGAGTTAGTGTCTTTATTAACTAGTTTTTTGAAGTATTTATTTGCAACAAATCATATACATATTTCCAAATCTGCCTATGTATAGCATGTTAATTTTAAAATTTCATATGGAGGGGTGCCTGGGTGGCTCAGTTGGTTGGGTCTCTGCCTTCGGCTCAGGTCGTGATCTCGGGGTCCTGGGATCAAGGCCCGCATCACATGGCATAGGGCTCTCTGCTCAGAGGTAGCCTGCTTCCCCCTCTCTGCCTGCCTCTCTGCCTACTTGTGATCTCTCTGTGTCAAATAAATAAAATACTTAAAAAAAAATAAAATTTCATATGGAATTTTTGCCCAGTAGTTAGGAATATGGGTTTAAAAAAAAAGATTTATTTATTTATTTGAGAGAGCATGCATGCACACGAGTGGGAGGAGGGGGCAGAGGGAGAGGAAGAGAAGCAGGCTCCTGGCTGAGCACGGAGCTCTACCTGGGGCTCCATCTGACGACCCTGAGATCATGACCCAAGCCAAAATCAAGAGCTGGACGCTTAACCAACTGTGCCACCCAGTTGCCCCTCAGTAGTTAGGAATATGTATTTGAAAATGAAGAAGCGCTGACTCATTTATCCATTTGAAAATTCATTATTTATTATTCACTAAGTGTCACTAAGAGGGGCTATGGAGATACAAAGTTGAAAATGACATGTTATCTACTGTCTTATTTAGGATCTGTTGGGAAAACAGTGCAAGATAAAATTCACAGGGAAAGCTAAAATGTAGCAAATCATTATGCGAGATCAAAATGACATCTAGAGGGGAACCAGAGGAACAATGAAAACATGTTTTGGAATGACAAATACTAAAGAACTGGGTGGGCTGGTAGAATTTATTTCCTTTGCAAGTCACACGGTTGTGGACATTTGTTCATTGTGCCTCCACCATCAATTCCGGCCATTCTCAGCCATGGGTTTGGGTTGGGCTGTACATAGGCAGTTCCGGGGATAGGCCCTGTTTGGCTTATGGATAAAAAGCGCTCATAAAGATTGGTTCAGGAATGGATACATGGTAAGGAAATGGCTGTTAGGACTTTTGGGAGCAGACAGACTTCTTGTCTAGGAGCTTCATTACAAAACTCTCTTTTCAAGTGGGCAAGGGTGAGAAAGGATGAAGCCCTAAAAGCTGTTTGCAACCATCTTTCACCAATGAGAAAAGAGCCCGCTTAAAAAGGGAGTAGGACTGGGCGCCTGGGTGGCTCAGTTGGTTGGGCAACTGCCTTCAGCTCAGGTCATGATCCCAGAATCCCGGGATCAGGTCCCACATGGGTCTCCCTCTGACCTTCCCGCTCAGGTTCTCTCACACTGTCTCTCTCTCAAACAAGTAAATAAAACCTTAAAAAAAGGGGGGGGGGGGTAGGACTGAAGAGGCATATTGAGAAATGGAAAGACTGAGCCCTGGTAATATTGTTGGTCCCTGAATGAAGTTGTGCATTACGGTTATGTGAGCAAATTCCTTTTAGTCACCAGATAAAGTCGTGTGATCTATTTCTTGCAACCTAGGGAAGCCTAACATAACTATTTAAAAATTAATATAGATGACACTTAGAGGAATGCATTTCTTTGAATTCCCTTTCTCCTCCTCCCCCAAACAACCAGCATGTTCAGTATCAACATAAACATAAACATCTCAAATGATGGGAAGGATTATAAAATATATCCAATCTCATGTTACATGCAGAGATGTGACACAAAATAACTCTTTCTAAAGCAAATCTGGATGTAACTGCCTTGCAAATAAAGTGAGGACTTACTTTACCTGCTAGGGTAGAACACTGTGCCCCCACTTTCGTATAGTTTTGTCTACTGTGAGTGCAGAGAACCCAATTATGCTAGATTATGCTACATGCTAGCTTAAGGTAAGGGTCAAGGCCTGAGAAGGCTTTTTAAAACTAGAGACACAATGAATGAAACTTGATGTGAAATGACACTGACTCTAATACAAAGATCAAATGAAAATTGAAAGAGGCAGATAATCTATTCAGTGTCTATATTGATACTCAATTATCAAATATTTGGAAATTATTTGTAATAATACATTTTATTAAACTCTTAGATTTCTGTCATTATATTTAAAAAATAAATGTCTACAAGAATGCACATACAATGGGGCACCTCAGTGGCTCAATCAGTTGACCATCTGCCTTCAGCTCAGGTCACGAGCCCAGGGACCTGGGGATTGAGCCGGCACAGGGCTCCCTGCTGCTCGGGGAGCCTACTTCTCCCTCTCCCTCCTGCTGCTCGGGGAGCCTACTTCTCCCTCTCCTCTGCCTGCCACTCCCTGTCCTTGTGCTGTCAAACAAATAAATAAAATCTTAAAAAAAGAATGCACACGCAGGTTAACATGTGAACAGTACAAAACATCTTTCTTAGCCTATGTGCCGAAAGGCCTTAGCTGAGAAATTTTTTTAAAGATTTATTTTTTTTTATTTGAGAGAGAGATGTAGAGGAAGAGCATGAGTGGGAAGGGGAGAGGGAGAGAATCTCCAACAGACTGCGTGCTGGGCACAAAGTAGGACAGGGAGCCACACCTCACAACCCTGGGCCCATGACCTGAGCTAAAACCAAGAGTCAACCAAGAATCAGTCACTTAACTGACTGAACCACCCAGACACCCCTGAAAAGGAGGATTTTTAAACCTGGGAATGGAGGCGATATGAAAAGCTTCTCGTTAACTCAGTCATCTATCTTACCAAGTAATTTGAAAACCATTTCTAGATCTTTATTAAAAAGTATTGTTTTTAAGTTTTGAAATAATCATAGATTCACAAGAAGTTGCAAAAACAGATACAGAGAGGTTCCCTTTATCCAGTTTTCCCCAATGGTTACATCTTACTTACAATACCAAAAGCAGAAATTTGACATAGGAACAAGGTATATATAGTCCTACATCTTATCATATGTGTAGACTTGTGTGACCATCATGATCATAATAAAGAACTATTCTGGGGCCCCTTGGTGGCTCAGTCGGTTAAGCAGCTGCCTTCCGCTCAGGTCATGATCCCAGAGTCCTGGGATCCAGCCCCATCTTGGGCTCCCTGCTCAGTGGAGAGCCTGCTTCTCCCTTTCCCTCTGCCTGCCGCTCTGCTCGCTTGTGATCTCTGTCAGATAAATAAATAAAATCTTAAAAAAATACAGAACTATTTTAACACAAAGATTTCCCTTGCTCTGCTGTGTACATTCACACCCACCCCCTCATCCACCAATAACAAAAGTTTTGTAACTCTGTTGTAAGATGAATATTTAATTTCCATTTGAACCTGGTCTAGTCTCTTCCATTTCTGTAAAATGCTGTCCCCCCCCTTGAATTAATGTCATGATTAACAGGTCCTCATCCTCAATTTAAGAAACAGTGCAATCAATTTGATCTTCCAGACTTACTTCCCTTATTTCAGCATTTGGTTTGGGAAAAACACACACAAACACACCTGATTTGTGGTGGATTGGCTTCTCAGGTTTGGTTTCCATCTTTTCATAGCTTTTCCTAAGGTCCCTCGTTAGTTTTCCTGGTTTTAAACTCTTTTCTCACACCTCGAGAAATCTCGAGATCCTGATAACTAATTTATTATCCCAACAGAAAGGAAACAGATTTCCAAAACAAGATCCCAATTTATTAATTCGCTATGAGATTGATTATGGCCCAGTAGGGTCGGTTCAGTCACCACCTACTAAGAAAATTCCAAATACAATTGCAGGGTTGTATGGTAAATGCAGAAAGAGAGGAAGGAAGGAAAGAAAAAAGGATAGTGACGGCCCTGTGGTGGCTTAGTCAAACTTCGGTGCAACTCAAGAAGTCCCCTCTCGCCCTCAGGGATCAATCCCAGCCCTCAGTTCTTCAAAACCGAAGAACACTTAACAAAACGACTACTCTTCGAAACCCAGGCTGGGAGTTATGCGGAATGATCCCCAGCCAGGTAGGACACGAGAAAATAAAATGTCCACTTTCCATCACCGAGGAGTGTAGGCCCAAAGAAATGGCCGGCTCTTGCGCATCCCCGCATCTTGCTAGAGCTTTATCGGCCGCCTAAAAAGTCCATTTTATTTCCGCAGCGGAGCCGGCGGCGTTTGCTGAAGGCCTGGCCCTCGCAGCGCCATCGGGGTCCGAGCCCCCAGGCCCCCGGCCGGCCTCCCAGCGCGCAGCCCCGGACCCGCGCGCCGGCGCCCAGGCCCGCGTGGCCGCCCCGCCGGGCCCCTGTGTCGGGCGCTCCGCCTCTCCCGGCCGGCGGCGGCCATGGCGGCCAGGCGGATCCCAGCGCTGGCGCTCGCCGCCTTCGGAAGGCTACCTCCAGCTTCCCGGCCACCACAACTTCTCCGGGTCGTAGGAGGGTTCCGGCAGCACCTCAGCTTAACCCTCTCCTCCGCTGCTGAGGAAGACCGCAGAGGCTCTGAGCCCCGCTTGCAAGGCGGCCTAAAGGCAGACGGCAGGAATCCGGAGAGCGAAGAGTTAACAGCGGCCGAGCGGCGGATCGCGGACCTGCACGCCGCAGCCTGCGCGGTGAGGCCCCTCCTGCCCGCCCGGCCCCGCCTTGCCCCGCCCCGCCCCTCCCCGCCCCACCCAATCCGACCCAACCCAACCCGGGTCCAGCCCCGGGATCCGTGCGCCTGCGCGCCCTAGGCTGAAGGCTAGGTCGCTGGAAGCCCGCGCGGTCCTTGCTTTGGCTTCTGACAAGCACGCTTGCTTACCGCTCCGACCCTTCCGCTTGAAAACTAGCCAGTTCCCTGTTATGCACAAGGAGTTAACGTATATTTGTATTAAGTGTGGGTCCTTTCTGATCAGCGTCCGAGCTAAACTGGTGGCAGTTTGGGACCCATCATGACTGTGTGTGTGTGTGTGTGTGTGTGTGTGTGTGTGTGTGTGTGTGTGTGTGTGTGTTTGTGTGTGTGTGTGTTGGGGGGCGTTATTAAGGCATTGATGGAGGAGGTAGAGAGGAGCTGAGAAGTCACAGGGAAAATAGGCTGTGTGTTTTTCTGTGTTACCAGTTAAACACTTCGCCATTCAACCATACTAATAATGCAAAACTTTAAAAAATAAATTTTTGCTACTATTCTTTCCTCTTTTCTCTCCGCCCTAACGGAGCACAATTGTAAAGGAGACTGTAATCAGGCGTTTACATTCTTCCCAATTTTGAGCCATGTTTTCTTCTGTTTGCAGGATTTAGGCAATCACTCATTAGTACCAATATAACAACTTACCATCTTCGTTCAGTTTCTGACACCTCAGACTACATAGGTTTAAAGGGAGCATATTTAAATTTTTATTATCTTGAGAGAGCAAAGGAGTTCTGGCGTGAAAAATGCAAAAACAATGTAAAAGTAGCGTATTTAATACAATCTGTGTTACTAGTACTTGATGTCCACTGGAGAGTTACTTACCTGGTGTTGCTTGAGCAATGGAGTAGAAAAGAAAACCTTGATGATTTTCTAAAATTGGCTTTTTTCCCCACTGCTAGTTAGTAGGCCCTGGAAATTCACTGGCTCATTCAAGTGTTGACACTTCTGCATAAAAATTCATCAGGAAATGACTGACGGCTTTTGATTGATCTTGTTTATACTCCATTAAAAAAATAAAAATAACATGTATAATTTGTTGCCACACATCACCATATAAATATGGTAAATATAAGCAGAGGTTTCATTCTTTTTAGAGCAAAGAGCAATCACTTGTCAATACAGGTCAGTCAGCTGGGAAAGGAGAAGGACTTTTTCCGACTTAGGAAACCCTCACTTGTTTCATCAATTGAGTGTCAGTATCACAGCTGAAATGGTTGTCCAGGAGACCAAGAGTAAATCCAAAAACAAGTTTGTTGTTTTTCTTTTTCAACAAATCAGAACTCCCCTCTCAGTTGTCCTTTGCCCACACCTCCAGGCAGATGGGTCTCTTACCTTTCTTTCTGGGGTGATCTGCATGACTGAGCATCTTGTTTTCCAGCCACTGTTCGCACTCTCGTCACACCTTTGTCTCTTGCCACTATACCTGAGGCTCCTTTACTGTGGACAAATTAAGTTTGTGTGAGCAGCCAATAAGCTCAAAGTTTCGCAATCAACATGGAAAGCAGGAGAACAGGCACAAATGCAGAAGCAATCTGTTTGTTAGGCTTCCAAGTTGCTCCATAATTGCCTTCAGAAGACCTCCAGAAACTATGAAAAGTGAGAAGACAGCTAACAGAGCTCCCAGTGTTTGTTTGCTTGTTTTTGTTTTTCTTCCAAGTCTTCAAACATGGGTTTCTTAAAGAAGTGAGGTCTTGACAATTGGTCATTCTAAAGGCCTTGACAATTGGTCATTAAAGTTTAGTGTTCTTGGTTTCATGTAATTTACTTCTGTGGTCCCAAAAGACTTGAGAGGCCCTATAGACTGGCCTTGAGACTTGCTTGCTGGATTTCTGCTGCCAGGTCTGGCTCGGCTAGAATACCTTAGAGTAGACCTAGACTTGAACTCTATTTGTCTTTTTGCTTTATGCCTTATTCATGGTTAAATTCTCAACCAGATCATTATTGGTTAAATTCTCGACCAGATTAAAATATTTAGCTAGGAAGGAAGACACTCTGAAGAAGTAACTTGTGGCACATAAGACATTCACATGTCACACATATTTTAATGAAAAGGTTCTATTCTATACAGGAATGATGCAGAGTAAAAGGGTTATATAAGAAGCCCAAGAGAAAGTTCCTCTACAGAATCTGCAGAATAAATAATAATCACCCACATGGCCCAAATCCACAGATTTGGGCTGCATTACTTTCTTTGCCTTCACACAATGTACTTGGGACCCTTTTTAAAAACCATGTTCGAATGTTGGTAGAGTTTGCTTTCTTGACATCTGAAGTGCTGTAGTAAAAGTTCCTTTTGATCAGACTCGTGAAAGCAGTTGAGTGTTAATATGTTAAAACAATACTTTTTTCACTTAAAAACAGAACTAACAACCCTCCCCCCAAAAGAAAATAGTATAAAATGTGCAATGGAGTAACACATCACGAAGGTAAAGAAAAGTGTTCAATAATAGCAAGGTCATACTTTTCTGTAAGGACTGTTGGTTTTGATTAGCACCTTTTCTGTAAGTTTAAATCATTATCCACATATTTTAAGTACTGAAATTGCAACTGCAACTTCTGAGTGAAAGTTCATTTTCAGCCTCTTAAGCTCTTAAAGTCATCTAAATCACCTGTTATTAAACTTGTTACCTAGAAACATAGAATGAAAAATACCTGAGCAGTGGCTACATCGTTATTGGGTATAGAGGAGTTCTTGTTTTTCCATCAACTTCTCATTTTTCTCAAACTGTATATTTTCTCCTTATGTCACATAACGTTGGATTGCATATAATGTTGGAATGCATTCAGTCTTTAATTGCAGGTGCCACCAAAATTGCTGGGAAGAAGTTTAATATTGTTTAAAGAAAATTTTGCAGTATTTTATGAGTAGAAAGTATGGTGAGGAGCTATGGTGAGTATTGAGATTAATGAATTGTTTTATTTCATTATTCTTCAGACTGGCCAGTTGAACTATGTGGATCCAGCTACTGGCTATACCGTGCTCACACAGCTCGCCCACTTGCAGAGAGGTGAATGCTGTGGCTCTGCCTGCAGACATGTGAGTAGCAAATTCTCGCATTACAGCGGCAGCTTTCGGTGCTTCTGTAACTTCGTAAATACCTATTATTTGAAAAACAAGTCAAATAAAAAAGCTAAATAGACCTGGAGTGCACTTTTCACAAGCTACTTTAGCCAAGGACAATGAAGTCCTTAGGACCAACATAGGACCTTTAAGGTTAATGGAATTTTGTAACATTTCTTTGTGAGCATCAGTTCCTTGAAATGTTGTGATTTGAAATTCATGGGAGTTCTTTATTACAAGGAAACTTTTCATGAGGTTTCAAATAAGTCACGTTCACTAGGCAAGTACAAAGATGGCAGGAAAAGAAATCCAGAATATTACAAACTCCATCGCAGACAGTGTTTTTGTCTTCATTATTAGCTGAATAAATAGCAATTTGACCAGTATTGTGAAATGGGTTTCCTTTAAATGATAATGATTCCTCTCCCCCTTCCTCTCTCCCTCCTACCCTTTTCCTCTCCTGTCCTTCCCTCCCTCCCTTTCTTTTCTTCCCTTCCTTCTCTCTCATTTTCTTCCGTGGCTGTTTTGTACTCTATCTTAAAAATAACCATGAAGCTATCTACCCCACACTTAGTGCTGTACATTTCCTAAAATGTGTATTTCAGTGAATATATCTCTGTGTTCACTGATTAAGATGAACTAGCTAATCCTTCCCTATGCTGAGCAAGAAAAATAAATGAGATTGGGTTTATCACTGTAACTTTTTAAAAGCATACTAGTAAGGTCAATTGTTACAGTGTTAAGATTATAAACAGGTAACAACCTCTGTTTACAGACCACTTGGACTTTATGTTCAGGAGCAAGACGGCATTATTTCCTTTAATGCACTTTACAGTTAAGGACAAACACTAAATGCATATATTGGCTGGAGCCAGTATTGAAAAATTAAGCCTTCACTTTTATGTATGTTCCTACCTGTGCCATTAGCTGTTTCTAATCAAAAGCATTAAGAGCTTTGCATAAATTGAGGACTTGAGAATTTTCTAAGAGTGAGTTTTTGACAGTAGAATTCTTTTAGTTGGAAGGATGCATTTAGGAAGTGATTCTTGGACCCTAATTAGGACCATTTGCCGGAGGTTGCCATTATTCTCCTCTTAGTCTGCAGGACCCAGTAGATCAAATGATCTGTATAACATGATTAGCAGTCTCCTTTTCCACCATGAGGAGTGTTGTACTTTTTAAAGATCCCTGTGAAATAATTCAATAATGGTTTGTTTTTTTTCTTCTGCAGTGTCCTTATGGTCAAGTCAATGTTAAAGATCCATCTAAAAGGAAGAAATTCAATTCATATTTTTATGTTTGACAACAAGTTCATCTCTGTTCTCCATCTAATTGAGCCTGTATTTAAAAAAAAAAATACCTTAATCCAGAATTGCTGTCTCTATTAGTCCTTGAACACTAGTTTAATTATAAGTACATATATTAAAAGAACATCAATAAAATGAAAAAGCTAGCAAATGTTTGTGTGTTTCTGAAGTGGCACATTGATAGTTTATTTTCCTTTCTTTTTGCTTCATTATCAGACACATATGTTGAAGAAAGAAAATAATGACTGTTCCATTAAATAAATAGTAGCAATCGGGTCACATTAGTCGCTCTCGATTTTTCTTATAGCCTCCGTTCTCCTACTGTTTTCTCCTCTGTGTTAGCAACCCAAGGGAGGTTACTGGCAAATAGAAGAGTTTGAATACATTCTTCATTTTATTTATATCTTGAACTATAAGAAGATTGATATAATGCTATATTGTGCAGCATATGAGTGCCCAGGAAGCGCCATCCTGCATCAAGAAATGCTCTCATCTTCCATCTGTTCTCTCAATAAAAACTCTAAATCATTCTGACTTGGAGGTCAGGCCGCTTAAGATGCCTCTGATTAGACCATTCTCACTTCTCTCCCCCACAGCTTCCTTCTCCATGTCTTACGGCACTTCCCAGGCAAATCTATCTTAGGACATTTTAGCATCTTTATACCCATTCCATTCACTGCAGTGATACCTCTGGGCACTAGTATCCAACCTGGGTTAGGGGCTCCCAGGGACTATTGTTCCTACACTTTCTCCCCTGCTTTCTTCTGAGGATACGGGCCCCAGAAAGCCTTTTCCTTGCCAGTGGAGGCTGTTCAGTAAAATGAGGCTGCTGCCCTGTCACTCTGCCCAGAGCTAAACTTCAGCCTTTTCTCCCAACAGAATCTGAAAGGTTCTCACACATCTCAGGGGTCTTCCTTACTCTCTGCCTGTGGCCTCAATAAGAGTTTTAGAGATCTGAGGCAATCAAAAGATTCTGGTGCCTTCTCACATGCTCAATTTAAAGTAAAAGCTATTCTAAAATATAGTGAAAATAAGTGAAAAGCCCAGTAAGGCTCTGATTTTCCCCTTGATTGTGATTTATGTTGTTATTTGTATGTCAAATATTAAATTGTTTCCCCCAATTTTTGGCATTTTAGTGCCCCAATTTTGCTAGTCCTCCCACTGTGGTGCCCTAAGCAACCCTGTCAGTGGACCCTGTGAGGTGTGGGCAGCTGCCTTGGATATTAAAAACAAAACAAAACAAAAACCCGTCTTTGTGGCCTAGTGTTGTCCTCTCTAGAAATCATTTTGAGGAGGTGAGTAGGAGAAGGGGGTCAACATTATGATTGTGGAGGCAGTTAGACTTTCCAGACAGGTTTATGGACTCCTGGGAGCCAATTTCCTCTCTATCCTCAGGTCAAGAAGCAACCAGATAGTTCAATGTTTTCCACTAGATTTGAAGACTACCAAGACCATTTTCTGGGTGAGGGCTGGGTGGTACTTTCTTCAGCGGTCCCAAGAAGGAGAAGAGAAAGAAATGGAGCCTGTAAAGGTCATCTTTCTGGAGAAAAAAGAGAGAGGAAAGAAAGTTCATTCTGAAAAGGGGCCCTGATTTAAGGCAGAGTTTTGAGAAAGCCCCTTGACAGAAGGAAATAACTTATGGGATTCCTCCTTCCTAGAAGCAGCTTTTTCCTCCTCCAAGTGCACTCCCTGAGGTATGGAACTGGCCCAAGAGAAAGGACTCCAAATGTCCCATCCCAGAGGATAGTCCTGTGGGACGCTTCCTGGCAGAACTTGAAGCCTTGCCGGCAACAGCAAAGGAGCCGCTGTTGGGGTGGGGGGGGGGCGCTCTAACTCTCTCCCACCTCTGGAGACCCGGAGCCAAGGCCTGAAGTTCTCCGCTGTGGTTCTGTGGAGATGCTTGTGAACCACACATCAGGGGTGGCGGTGGGTCGGTGCTCCCACATGAAACACAATATAGCCACATAAACGGGCCTCAGTGCAAGAGCTTCAAGCTATATTGTATTCACACATTGTAAAGTAAAAATTCAGGTTTCTTATTGGGTGTGTGTATACAAACACATGTGGATGCTGAGAAATAGAAACTTCCCAGCTTAAATCAACCCTGGTGCTGCTCCACTTTCATGGTTTCTGGAGACTCCTGTTGCAAGTCACCATAAATCAAGGGGCACTGATTTCTAGATTGTTTCCAACACAGAAAGACCCAGTGGAAACTGGGGAAGCTTCTTATGGGGTTTCCCCAGGTGGAGGATGGGCATCGATTCCTGAAGCACTGGTGCTTCCCTTCTCTGGGGAAAGGGCCCTGTCCTGGCAGTCCTCGCTGCAGGTGGATTGCAATGCACACTTCCCTCTCTTCAGAAGACACACTGGCCCCGCTGATTTTCCAGCGCAAATTAGAGAAGGACTCCCCTCCCTCCAGGTGAAACTTTTGACTCCCAGCCCTGGTGTGTTTGGAAAAGAAGGACCCAAGAGAAGAGGGGATGCTACTGGGCCCTGCTCAAACCTTTGTTCCTCCGCAGTGCCCCTTATCCAAGGCATTTGCAAAGTCCATTCCACACACCCGTTTCCACTGCCAGAAATCAGTCCCGCTTCAATGAACCTCCAGACAAAGCTAGGGAAGCGGGCTCACTACCAGGCAAAAGATAATCAGTGCACTGCTTTCCTGCCAGCACTTTGAGACCTCTCAGTCGGTGGCTAGCCCAGAAGGAACCTCCCCCTCCACACCAGACCAACACCTGCCATTTCATCTTCTCTACATTGGACCAGAGGCTTGAGTTCCTGGATGTCTGCTCATGTTGGAAGATTTAAAAGTCGGTGCTATTTTTCACCATCCTGCAACAACTAAAAGGTACTTCCGGGTGCCAAAACTATCCTCTCTCCTCAAAAACAAAGAAAAGAAAAGTCATATGTTCAAGTGTGTGTGCGTGTGTGTAAGGGGGAGGGGATTGTCAAGACCCTCTTGCACGCCTCTGTAAGAACTTGATTTCTGACAAAAGGTTGGAGAGGAACCCAGAGATATCTTTACCTAGACGTTGAGTCATTCCTGGGACTCCCCGCCTACCAGGGGTCTCTGGACACCCTGTTGCGTGTCTGACAGAGCACCCTGGGCACTGAGAGCAGACTGACCCTCATCTCTACAAATAGTTTCAAGTTTGGGCTCATGACACATAATCTCCAGAACTCACGGCCCCCTGTTTTTTGAGACTGGGTGTAAAAAAGAGTGTAAACCGGGGTCTCATAGGAGGTAGAGGGATCGGGAGATTGGTGACGACCATATCTTCCCGCTCGAAAATTGTGCCAAAGTGTGAGCTCCTCCGTGCGCTTCAAAGTGCGCGCACGTCGCGCGCGCGCGCGTGTGGAAGGAATGCCTTTTTTTTGTTTTATTTTGTTTTTATTTTGTTTTATTTTGTTTGTTTTATTTTGTTCAAATATCTAAAACGGTTCGTGACCCCAAAGAGGATAAAAACGTCTGCTTTGGACAGGAGTGAATGAAAGCACCTGAGCGCTTCCATCGGTATTGCCGTCCATCTGTGCGATGGCCTCGCTGGCGAGCTTAGAAGCTAAACCTGAGAGGCTTGTCCCCTCCCTGGCTGCGAAAACGGACCGACACAGAGGGGTTCTCCAGGAGAGAAAGAGCTAAGGAGGCCAGAACGGGAAGGGGGGGGCGGTGAGGGGATAGGAGGTAAACTAGTGGAACTAGTCGGCTGGTGGGACTGGCTGGTGAAGCCAAGTGTTCTGGTGGAACGAGGGTCTCTGTCCTGGGTGCTCAGAGCCACATTCCGGATTTGGGATGGAAAGAGAAAGACCAAGGGCTTGGATTCGTGGTTCCCGCTGGTTCCCTTGCCACCCCTAAACCGTGTGGCGGAGCTTGCGGGGTTGGCTAAGAGGTGTATTGCCCCGCGCCCCGCTCGGCGCAGCCCCAGGCCCCCCCCCATCCCACGCTGGTTCCTCGGGAGGCTGGTAGGAGCGCGGGCGCCCCAGCCCTCGGCGCCCTCAGCCCACGCACCGCAGAGGAACAGCTCAGATGGCATAGCGGGGAGGGGCGGAGAGGGAGGGCCGCCGCCGCACCCGGACTCGCATCCCGGAGCCGCCAATCTCGCGGCTCACACCCCCTTCCCGCATCCGCACAGGAGCCTGCCAGCGATCCCCCGCCCCCCATCCCCGACTGCGAGGAGCGCTCTGGATGGGGGAGTGAGTAAATAATTGGCCAGAGGCCCGGCTTCCCGGTTCTCGCTCTGCTTCCCTGCGGCCTGACTGCGCCCGGGGCTGCTGGGGCGACGCAGCCCCTCGGGAACCTGAGACCAGGTAACCTGGCCCCCGCCCCGTCCCGGGTCTGGGTGTCTGTCTGTGTTCCCGAGAATGCTCATCTCCCAAGGTCCGAGTCGGTTTTCTCCCGGTTAATCGCCATCCCCACCTCCTAGCCGAGGCCGGTGGAAGAGACACCTCCAGCCCCCGCGCTGACCCGTCTGGGAACGCCGCGGTGGCGCGCGGAGCGCATCCCGAAGTGCTGGGTTCCTGGCACCTCTCCCGGGAGCGCCGAGAGTGAAGGACCGGGAGGGGAAGGCGGGATGTGGCGGGGGAGCAATCAATGGCTTAGCCCAGCTTCCCGCAGGAGCTACCGCCCATTCGCGGTCTACGCAGGCACCAGCTGGCGGCAGCATCTTTTAGGTACAAGCTCCAGGAAGGCAAAGGCCGGCTGGGGGGCCGGGAGCCCAGGGCGCGCCGCGGGACCCCAGCACCCCCGCTGGGCCCAAGCCTCAAGATGTTCTGGGCTTTATGAGGTTCAGTTACGGCCGAGTCCTCCATTAACACCTTCCCTGATTATTGAGAGCCTGGAAGGGCTGAACGCAGTCTCAGAGCGCGTCTCCGCGCACCAGCCCACGTCTGTGCCCTCTGCCCACCCCTTCCTCCGCCTCCCGATTTGGAAGCATAAACTGAAAATAAAAGACAGGTGGAAGGAGCTGCGGGTCAGAGGTGAGGGATTCGGGTCAATTCCGAGAGAGAGAGAGAGAGAGAGAGAGAGAGAGATTGATTTCCATCCAACGGTTTATTTATTTGGTTTAACAGAGGAATCCTCGGCAATACCTGGGGACCAGCCCGCACCTCTGGCCGCCGCCCCCCGCCCTCCCTCGCCGAGGACCGGGTTCTTGGGGAAAACGTCTGGACCTCAAGGTAAGATCCCACGGGGGTTGTCTCGTCGGAGCGGTTTTCTGGCCTGGGCGTGCGCCCGGACGGCCGGGCACCCCAACAGCGTCTCAAGCGCTAGCGGAGCAGGCTGGACTTCATTCGAAGCCGCCCAGGCTCCGAGGTCGCGGCGGGAGGAGCAGTTCGGACGCGCCCCAGCGGGGTGGTAGGAGGCGCCGGGGGCCCCGGGTCGCACCGCCCCGCTGACGCGCGGCTTTTCTCTGCCAGTGCAGCCACCATTACGGCGTGATCAGCTCCTTTTGCTCTAAGAATGCTGAACGGCACCACTCTAGAGGCAGGTGAGTTACACGCCAGGTTCCTTCTCGTTTCCTCTGCCCATTTTCTTGGGCTGGTGTGCACATTAGTGTGTGTGTGTGCGCACACGCGTGTGCGCACCTTCATTGGGTGAAAGAAAGAGGTGTGTGTGTGTGTGTGTGTGTGTGTGTGTGTGTGTGTTAGAAATTACATCGCGCTTCGAAGGCTCTAAAAATGCAGTCTCGTTCAGTCTCCGGCCAGGATTCCTGAAAGCCGCGTTTCCGTCCTTTTGCCTTTCTCTTGAATGTCTTTGACTTCTTTGAGGATGGAGAGGAGGAGGTGGAGGTCTTCGTGCAGCTGAGCCGAGAGTTGTCGGCAGCATAGGATCCTCCGTGGTGCTGCTGGGGGCGTCTCCCCACTGGAAGGGATGGTGGGGGGCAGGGCTGACACCGTTTCTCACCTGTGCAGGGCTTAACTGGAAACTAGCTTCCCCCGCATTTTTTGTTCTATGCAAACCCCTCGCAGCCATTCCTGCGCGCGATCTCAGAGGACGCGGTGCGGGACGTCTCCCTTTATTCCTCAGGCGGCTGAGGGCCCACGGCGCAGCAAATGTCAGGTAAAGGGGCTACGGATTTCGGATGTGGCAACCCCCCCCCCCAAGAAACCAGGGACCACGGAGGACAGAGATTTGAAGGGAGCAAGCGACAATCGGGTGGCCTTAAGGGTACAGAGATGTGCGTGGGTCAGGGCGCGCGGAAAGGTAAGGCCCTGGGGCGATAGGGGCGTGCAGCCGGGGCGCGGCCCCGAGTCTCCCCTCCGTGCTGGAGGGCTCTCCCGACCCCAACTCCGCTCGCATCCGTCCCGCTCCCATCTGTCTGGAGGGAGGCCCTCCCAGCAGGACTGAATCAGAGATGCGCCCGGGCGGCAGTGCAGTCTGGACCTCTTTGAACATAGAGATTCCCTATACCCACCGACTAGAGAAAGGCCTGGCGGCTCCGGGCCATCCGCTCACCTCGTGCCCAGTGGAGCCGGGAAGACCAGGACTGAACGCTCGGTTCCCAGCCCCAGATGACGTCAAGTTCGCCGAGCCCTGGGGTGCTCACGACAGTGCCAAAAGCCAGACACCGCTTCAAGAGCTGCATCTTTTCCCTACCAGTTTAACGGGGTCAGGAGGAAAGGTGACCTCTGCCCTTTGTAGGGCAAACCGGGGGTACAGGATCTTGACTTCCAAAGTCAGATATAAAGAGAACTTAAGTTGCTCTCAAGAGAGGGGTCTGCTGGGTTATTTTCCTCTCTGGAAAAGCCTCTTCTTCTCCCTGGGTAAAGCCATGCATTCCCTTTATTTCCCCTCCTGCCCTCTGCAGAGTTTTTCAGGCCAGAGTTTGGGACAAACTTGTCTCCTTCGTGGAGATTCCAGGATCTTGAACCATCAATCCCCTACTGCTCTGCCCAGCTAGAAACAAGCCGCCAGCTTTTCTGAAAGCGGCAACTGTAACCAGATGGATGGATCACAGAGCAAAGGAGAGAACGGATTGTGTGTGCCCAATTGTGAGGAGGGTTGCCACTGGCCAGGGTTCTGACCCACTGCTCTGAGTTGAGCTTTGAGCTCAGGGAGGAGCGTTGAGATCCTACTATGGGCCACAGAGGAGGGGAGAGCCCCTTGCACCTGTCCCATTTAGAGAGGCAGAGCCCCAGGAAATGAACCAGGGAGCACTCCAACTTTTATAGAGCACTCTGGGCTATTCTGAGGGACACCGGTCTCCAGTACCTCTTCTCCAGGGTGAAAGAAGACAGAGCTACAAAGATGCTCTCCTTAAAGTGCTTACTGCCCTTCCTGAGTAAGAGGTAGCAAGGTAGGCCCTCTTAGGTAAACTTTTGGAGCTCCAAGACAAAAAGGATAGCCCAGATTACACATCCAATTCTGGGAATATCTCCTCCCCATCATGGGCATCCTCTTTAAGGAACGGCGAGAGGAGGCAGAGCTGGGCAGGTGGGGAGCAATTTCTGCAAAACTAGAAAGGACCTCCCAAACTCCAGCAGCACCCCCTAGCTTTCTGCAAACTTCCTGCTTTGGCTGAGAAAGAAGACTGCTGGCAGTACACTTCTTTATGGGAAGTAGCAACACCCACTGGGTGCGGGAACTTACAACTTGAGTTTTATAAGAAAAAGCAGGAATCGCCGGGATCCAACCCCAAAGCTGACTGTAGAAAGTGCTCTGCACTGCCGGTACCTGACTGACGGTTAACAAATACTTGTGGAACAGACGAATGGATGAAGGACGGTTTACAGGTCTTCTGTGATTGGCTTCCTTGGAGTCTTCACAGAACTCTGGCTTCTTCCTGGAGATGTTTGTTAAATTTTCACCTCATTAAATCTCCGAAGTTTGTCTCTTGCGAGAACAGGGTTGTGTTCTTGGGTTCTTTGTTGTTTTGGCTGAGGAGGACCAAAATTCAACACAGCCAAACCCAGTTCCAACACCCCCAATTTGGTAGGCAGGTGATGGGGGAGAGTGGTAGTTTAGTCTAGAAACGAGACAAAGCACGTTCCTGGATTGAGGTCCCAAATTGACGTTTTCCTTGGAGCTTCCTTGGGTTAACTGACTGATTTTCTTCTCAGAGTCTCTCCTCTTCTTCCTCCTCCTCCTCCTTCTCCTTGGGGTCTGAGTCCATTTAGCTGCTGACTTGTGGGAAGGCAATCTGCCCCTTTGTGAGAGGACCTGCTGTCTCTGAAAGGGTTGCTGCTCCCAGCCCCTCCTTGGGGCCCTTCGTTTGTGCACGTGGGTTTGAAAAGCTCATTGATTTCCATCCAAAGGGGCTAATTACATTACTTACAGTAAATAGCGGCCCTGCTGTCCGGTAGGGCTGCCAAAGTGAGGGGGGGAGGTCTCCAGCTTAGTTCACTTGATTGGCTTCATTTTTGTGTGAAATTGTGTTTTATGAGCTGTATTCTGGCACCCGGAGGACTGTAACAGCGTCCAGTCTGCGAATAACATTATTTTTGACCCTGAGAAAAGAGCAAGGGGCAGCAGTGGAGTCTTGGGTTTCATGGAAGAGGTGACTCCAGCAGCTTCAGCAGGCAACGCTTTGGGACAGGAAGTCAGGCTGCTGCACAAGTAGTTTCCTTCTTCCCTGCGTTCTTGTCTGCCTTTCCTTCCTCCCTCCCTCCTTCTCGCCTCCCTTCCTATCCTCCTTCCTTATCCCTCCTTTCCTTATCCTCCTTCCTTATCCCTCCCTTCCTTATCCTCCTTCTCCCTCCCTCTCTCCCTCCCTTTCTCCTTCCTTCCTTCCTTCCCATTTCATTCTCATTCTCTTATTTCTTCCCTTCCCCTTTCATTCTTCCTTCATCCTTCCCTCTTCTTTCTCTTCCTCCTCTCTTCCTTCATCTTTTCAGCTTTGACCACTGTTCCCCTAGAGAGAGGCAAGTCTGCCACTAGGATACTCCTCTGAGGTATCTAGGATGTGTCGAGACAGGAGCCTTTCCTGGGAGAGCTGATGGTGGGGAGTGGTGGCAAACAGGGCCGGCAGGAGGAAGGGAAGAAGGCGAGAGTAGCCCTGGCTTTCTCCTTTCTCTGGTTAAAGCTGGGTTGGTTCCTGCCGCTGCTCTATGCTTCAGGCCCCTAGGGGGCTTCTGCTGGTTTGAATGAATCGAGAATATCGGAGTATTGTGGACACTTTTTAATAGGGCCAAGGAGGGGCCACCGCTAGCGGGAACAGAAGGAGACAGAACAATCCCGCCTCTTGTGAGGCGCAGGTCTGCCATTCTGCTTGTCAGCTCTCACCTTCCCCTCCTCCGCAGCAAGGAGCCCCTTTCACATCCTCCTAAATGTGCGGCGCATCCAGTTTTACAAGTCCCCGGTCCTGCCAGGGTGGTGGGAACAGCAAGCAATAGGCCGTGCACCTAGTCCTGCAGGGGTCCTCCCACGGAGGCTCACATCCAGAAGTTTCAAGTGGGACACCAGAATCACCGGCTGTTTACCTTCAGACCTGAACTGGGGTAAAAGATACTCATCCTGGGTCATGGTTCAGTGGAGGACTCCCCCCTCCATGCCCTGTCCTCTACATTCATTTTTCAAACAAAACCTTTTTGCCAAAAGTGAACTTCGGAATCTTACATGTCTGTTTTTCACTTTGGGTGATGTTCCAGGTCCTGGTAGGGTGGAGAGCCTCTAGGGGAGGTGAGGGGGCCTGCTTCTAAAAAGTGAGTTGAGGAAGAGGGGAAGGGAGGAATATCTGTTTAACATTTGCTTATTTGGGGTACCCTGTAAGTTAGGGACCATAAAGTCCACAAGGAGGAAACCCAAAGTTTGGAGCTGACATCCTGTATGCCTTGAGCTGGGGTCTGATCTTGAACTTGGATCAAATAGGCCTGTTTTCTGCCTCCTGCACCAGGGCGGGGACAATAAGGGCTCCTTCTCCTCCTTTAAAACATGGTTACTGAGAACTCTTGGAAGGGTGTGTGTGTGTGTGTGTGTGTGTGTGTGTGTGTGTGTGTGTGTTGGGCAAGTAAATGCCCCCTCCTACTAACCCCCCCCTTCGGCCCCCTCCCCTTTGTAATGTTTGTCCCTGCTTGCCCATCACTAGGGGGTTGAGAGGAGTATGACAGGTCTTTGTTGTCTGAATAAAAATCCGTGGCAGCTCCGGGGAGAGAACTCCTCCTACTAAATTATCAAAAATGGGCTGGCTTTAGTCTCTTAACAAATTGGACACAGCTACGGCAGGAGCAGTCCCCAACCCAACCTACAGGCACTGGGAACTTGCAAGCAGCTAGGGACCGCTGAAAATAGCACTTCTTTTTCTTTCTTTGTGTTCAAAACTATTTTCTTTCTTCACCAGATTTTGTTTTCCTCCCTCCGCTGCAGTTGTTTCCCATTAGTAACTCGATCTCTCGGTCTCTCGGAGCAGTAAGATTCGCCTTCTTCGCCTCCTTTCCCCTCCGCCCCTGTTTGTTTGTTTTCTGCACATCTCCTTCAGGGAGCCGCTGGGGCTTCCCCCCTTCTTTTTCCTTCTTCCTTTTTTTCCCCCCCTTTTCCAAGCAGACCAATTTCCACTCTGTCTGCCTCTTTCTTCTTCCCTCTCTTCCTCTTGCCCACCGTCTCCGAGCGTCTCTGCACTCCTCCAACACGCAGCTCTCCGCCGTCCCTTCTGCTGCTTCCCTCGGATGAGCTGAGAGCCGCGGGCGTGTGTATATGGAAATAGTGGGGTGCCGAGCAGAAGACAACTCGTGTCCTTTCCGTCCCCCAGCCATGCTCTTCCACGGGATCTCCGGAGGCCACATCCAAGGCATCATGGAGGAGATGGAGCGCAGATCTAAGACCGAGGCCCGCCTGGCCAAAGGCGCTCAGCTCAACGGCCGCGATGCGGTAAGGAAGGGCCCTTCGGCGGCGGTAGCCCGGCGCCCCTGCGCGCTTTGCGAAACCGAGCCTCCATTCCCTGGCTGGCCGAGCTGAGGATGGAGGGTCCTAGAGACGTCCTTTCCAGGCCGGCGGGTGGGTTTTCTCCGGTCTGCCTGCCTGCGGGGCTAAGAAAACCCACTTTCTGACTTGAAATGTCTCTGCGACCGAGACCCCGAGCTCGCCACACTCTGCCGCAGCTGCTCCCGGCAGAGCAGGGAGGGCCAGGAGTGAGAGGATGCGGATGTCCTCTTCTGCAGACCTCAAACTCCGGTCTCCGGGCGCCTCCCGGGCGAGGATCGCTGCAAGGAGGGCGAGCTGGGTGCGGGCGATGCGCGGAGGCGCGCGCGGCCGTGGCGTCCCGGCCAAGCGGCAGCCCAGGTGGCTCTGGTCTGGGTGTGATGACGGGGTATTTGGAGAGATCTCAGACTCCGCTGGGCTCGAGCGTCTCGGGACTCTCGGAGCTCGGCACTGCCTAACCCAGCGATTTTCGGGGTCTCGGGCAGCCTGGCCCGGCCCCTCTAGCGAAACGGGACTGCGTTCAACTTCCGGGCCGGGCGGGTGTAACGGGTAGGGGAAAATCTAATAAAAATCCGGACGAGCGGGGCACCTAGTCTAAGCGCGAGAACTTTCTAACCCTTAAACGATGTAACCAGCTATCACTGTTACTACTATTCATATTAATAAAAGTCACGTCCAATTAATAAAGAAAACCAATTGGTAATCTATATGCTTCCCTTTCCCTCTAACGAGCTGGAGGGGGAAAACTACAGAAGTCTCCGGAAATGATTTCAGCCAAACGGAGCTGTGTAGATCCTTCGGCATCACACCGGGCATTGTAGCGCAAACCACCCCGGTAGACTGCCCCGGGCGGTCCGTGGTCTTTTGGGTTCCGCCTAGGAGCCGAGACGGTGGAGGTTTCCACATTTGCAACACAAATGCAGTGTGGAGGGCCCCAGGTCTGAGGAAAAGGAAGAAAGTTTTACTTTTCCAGGCCCGCCAAAGTTTTGTGGGGGAAGTCCAACCCATTTCTGCTAGTCTTGAGGGGAAAGGACCAGTGGTTACTTTCTTCTTTTTCTTTTTCTTTGCTGTGGCTATCCTGTTTAAAGCCAAAAAGCAACCCAAACCCGAATGTCGTGGCGGGGCCTGTGCTCGTCACTGTGAGGTTTCCTCATCTTCAGCCCCGTCGGTGGATAAGCGGGCGGAAAGCTTAACCTGGGCACCAAACAGATTTTCAGGACACAGGTCTCCCTGCTCTGTTAGTAATGGGGAAAGCGTGACTGTGCAGAAGGGACTGGACAACAGACTCTTCCTGGGAACAGGCACCAATATTTATAGGACCAATATCCCTGAAAATTAAAGAACAGCCAAATATACCCCGGTCAAAACAGTGTCCACCACAGGTATCATAATCTCTTCCTTCCTTTTAAGTTAACGCTGCATATAAGAATTTAGAGAAATGGAATGGTTTCAAAACAACCTGTGTTCGTTCAAATCTCCTTTCCATTCCCAGGTAAAAATTTCCGTTGTTTTTTTTTTTGTGTGCGTTGAAAGCCACAATTTTTAGCACGTATATTCGACTTTGGGAGCATCCGCCAAACCATACTCAATGCGCTCCTAGCCTTTTTAAAAGAGGCTCGAGGTGGACGGCTTGTCTTTAAGGTTTTAAAAGAGGGTGGAGATGGCCAGCCTGTCTTAGGTTAACAGTCCCGGGAGAACGCGAACGCGGGGTTCGCAGAAAGGGAATGACTTGCACAAGGAAAAATCGCTAACTTTTCCTCGACGCCGTTTGCCTTTGCGCTGTGGCCTCTGAGCCTGGCCGCGCTCCCCAAACGACTGGAATTCGCGCTGCGGGGAGGGAACTCCGAGTTGTGCGTGCGTCCCGCGCCCGGTCCTCGCTGCGTCCTCAGCGGTGCGATGTGCTTGCCTTGCAGGTCATGCCCCCGCTAAGCCCGGAGAAGCCTGCTCTGTGCGCCGGCTGTGGGGGCAAGATCTCGGACAGGTACTACCTGCTGGCTGTGGACAAACAGTGGCACCTGAGGTGCCTGAAGTGCTGTGAATGTAAGCTGGCCCTCGAGTCCGAGCTCACCTGCTTCGCCAAGGACGGTAGCATTTACTGCAAGGAGGATTACTACAGGTATCCCCGTCCCCATCCCTTACGCCCCGGTACACCTGGCGGGGCCACCTACCCCAGCCCGGGAGGCTCCTCTCCGTCCCCCACCTTTCGCCCCTTCGGGGTACGGTTATCAGTCCCGAGACCGGGGAAGTCCACTGCACACGCCTTCAAGCTGAGCCACCCCGCGAAGGGCGGTGAGGATGGGTGGGAGGAACACCAAGTTCAAGAGCTACCAGTGACTATCACCCACTCCCGGCACCTTCCCAGCTCAGTAGAGGGAATCTGGAGACTAAAGCGGGTTCTTTCTTTCTTTCTTTTTTTCCGTTTACTGCGAACTGGGCGAGACCGCACCTTGGATCTGAGCTGATGTCCTGGGCGGCGGGGACCGGGTGTTAGGTTTTCGTGAGGGTGGCGGGAGATCACATAAATGGCCACGAAAAGGAATAATCGCCATTGGTGAAACCCAAGCCACTCAGTTCTGAGTTCCCCTTGCTGCTAGTTAGAACCATGCGGGCTAGCCTGGAGAGTAAACTCCAGGGGTGTTTTTGAGTGCTTCCCAGCTATTTTTTTTCTGGAGTGGGAAAGAAAACTATGTGCAAGTGACCTAGCTCTGCTCTCAACCGAAGGGAGAGAGGCGATTAAAACAGAATTAGATTTCCTCTTCAAAAGCGTCTGTCTGGATGATTTCATACACACTCACACATCCCTAAACAATAATAATACCACCCTTCGGAGAATGTTTTGTAACAGATGAAACCCTCTCCTTGGCATTGCAATTAAATATTCTTTACATAGCATTTGAGTTAGCTAGTACGGGTTGGTTTGATTGTTGGGCTTTTTTTTTTTTTTTCCTTTTTTGGCTTTAGTTTGTTTTTTAAGTCTTAACTTTACAGAGAAGGAAACCAAAGATGTTGCCCTATTCTTCTTATTTTAATATAAGGGTTCTTTGTCCTGGTTCACCAGAACAGGTCAATGAGGAAAAAAATTTAATGACCAAATGGACCAGCGTCCTCTTCTCCTGGGTCTCTTCACCAGGAGCTCTCCTAGCTGTCAGTCTAGGACCACTGCTGACCAAACCCCAGGTGTCACGGGTGGGAAATGGCCTGCCTTTGCCTCACCCTGCTCCCTGAC
This sequence comes from Meles meles, assembly GCF_922984935.1. Taxonomy (NCBI): domain Eukaryota; kingdom Metazoa; phylum Chordata; class Mammalia; order Carnivora; family Mustelidae; genus Meles; species Meles meles. Next base: position 32,395,422 of record NC_060082.1, on the reverse strand, counting down.
CTGACTTTTCTTTTTTTCCAGAAGGTTCTCTGTGCAGAGATGTGCCCGCTGCCACCTTGGCATCTCCGCCTCTGAGATGGTCATGCGCGCCCGAGACTCTGTCTATCACCTGAGCTGTTTCACCTGCTCCACTTGCAACAAGACCCTGACCACCGGCGACCATTTCGGCATGAAGGACAGCCTAGTGTACTGCCGCACCCACTTCGAGACCCTCTTGCAAGGGGAGTATCCACCGCAGTTGAGCTACACTGAGCTGGCGGCCAAGAGCGGCGGCTTGGCCCTGCCTTACTTCAATGGCACTGGCACGGTGCAGAAAGGGCGGCCCCGGAAGCGGAAGAGCCCAGCGCTGGGAGTGGACATCGTCAATTACAACTCAGGTGGGCCCTTACTACTCCCCCCCCCCCTTCAGCCCTGGCCTGGGGCTGTCCTGAGAAGGATTCCATAGAGCTCCTTCCCCATTCAAGATCTGGTGGCAAGAGGGGGTTTTGCTTAACATGCCTCTTTCATCAGTACAACTCCCTTTCACCCAAAAGAAGAGGAGAGAGAGAAGGAAAGAAGAGAGAGAAGGAGAGGGGGAAAGAAGGAGAAATGGAGAAGGGAGAGAAAGACCTTTATTTAGGTTGTGGCAGAAAACATGTTCATGACCATGGGGCTGCAATGACTTCCCCCAAACAGGCAGAGCCAAATCCTTGTTGCCCATTAGTTAATGAGCCCATTAGTTTCTGGCTCCCAGTTGGAGCAAAACAGCCCCAGGGCAATTCCTGTGTGGAAGCCAAATTATAGATCCTGGAGGAGGTTTTCCTATATACTGAAGAAAAAAAAAGTCTTCAGAGCCCAACTCCAGTCTGTCTAGAGAGGGCAGAGACTGTGGTCACCAGCCCAGAGTTTTAATCAGGAACACAGTTGGCAAGAGTGTTGAAAACCAAATCCCTGTATCTGGGTGAAAAGCAGCTGTGGGGGTAGGAATCACTCTCCACAGCTGAGCTGGCTTGCCCCTTCTGTAGGTCAGGCTACTCATCCAACCAGCTCATTCCCTGTATGATAAACCATCCAGAAAACCAAACCCTTTGGAAAAATGAAAGAAGCTCCAGGTCGGGCCCACTGAGGAGTCTTAGTTGTGTGACAGGCTGCTCGTCTGTCCTCCACCGGCCTTCCCTCTTAATTAAAAACAAAATGCAGGCAACAGGCCTGACAACACACTTTATTCTCTGCTTTGGGGGACACCTATCATTTATCAATCTCTCTCATTCACCGCTTTCCATGGTTGGTAGTCTGCCGGGCTCTCCGTGCCCCAGGTGAGGATGGAGTTGGACACTGCACATTCTATCTTCTTCCAAGCAGGAAGGAAGCTCTTCTTTGAGTTCCAGACACTGGGAAAAGGGGCCTGGAAAGCCCAAGGTTAACATTTGGGAAACTAAGGACTGGTTTCCCATGCCACGCCCAGTCATGGATGGGAATCTCAGAGGCAGGAGACTCGGCTAGGGAGTCCATTCTATTGGAAGGGACATTGGGGACCTCCCTGGGGCAACCCCACTCTGATACCATGAGCACCCAGATACCAGCCGAAGCATGGACATCCCAGAACACAGATCTTGCCGATTTTTGTCTTCCAGTCCCCAGTGCCCAGTGGGGTGGCTGATCCATTCTTGCTCAATGGTAAAAGGAACGTTATCCACTCGAATAAGTTATCTATCCACAGTCACATAGCCAGTGTGAACCATTTGGAACTAATAGTCCTGCTCTGAGCTGGGAGTTTTAGGGGAAGCCTCTCTGAAGAGCGGGCTCTCCCAGCCTTTTGCTCTGTTCCCTCCTGGTGTTCACTGCCAATTTAACCAAGGAGAAGGAATGCCTTCCTGGTCATCGCCACGGGTGGCATCCCACGGAGATTAGGGACCAGGGACCTCAGCGCCACTGCGCTTGTCCCTAGAGGGTTCATGCCAGGGTCGCTAGACCAAGGGAAAAGAGCCGGCTGGCTCGCTACAGACCCCACCCGGGCGTGTTTTTGTTAGGGCAGCGGGTGCAGCCCCGGGTTTTGCCAACCCCTCGCTGTGGGTCGCGGCCTCGCGCTCGCCCCTGCTGCGCTTCCGCAAGGGCTTTTGGTACGGGGCCACTTTGCCCAGCGCGCTCATTTCATCTCCTTTGATGCGAGGTCCCCGGAGCAGGACAGGCAGGGCACTAATTGTTCTTTATTAATAGAAGATGACATCGGAATCTCGAGGCGCTCACCAAGGCCCTAATGCCCTAATTAGAGAGAGACAGAGACAGAGACCAAGAGGCCAAGACCCACATAACAAGCCAGTCCTTTGGAGAGAGGGAATCCTTCTGCCCGGAGAAAGTGTGCAGAAGGATGGAGATTTCTAGCCATGCGGCGACAATCCTAATTTTTGTGCTACTTTATTTAATCTAACTAGCTAAATTTGATTTTGTCGTGGGTCTTTATGTTAGGGGATCTGGGGAACTTTAAGAACAGTAGAATTTAGTATCCCCTACTTCTAGAGCGGGCACATTTATTTCTTGAAAGAAAAAGAAAATCTTCCACTTAGGTCTTTAGTTTGCATATTGGTGCTGCCGTCAAGGTTTATTGAGAAAGGTGATGCTGTTTTGCTCCTGCCGGAGGAAAGGGTTGCTGAAGCCTCCCTATCCTGAGTTTGTAGATCACACCATTTCAGACTGGATGCTTTTTAATTAGCATCCACCCCATCCTTTCCGGACTTTTCCTAGAGATAAAAATGAAGAGGATATACTTCTTTAAAATCAGATGAATATAATCTTGAGAAATTGGGTTAAAGGTGCATGAACAGAAATCAACCTCGCTATTTTAAAAAAAAAATCTTTATGACTCTAATGCCAGCTTGTTACAAAACTAGCAAAAGAAAAGCTTCGGCAAATTTAAAACATGTTAAATGGTAGAAAATAAAATGCGCCGCCAGTTTTAACTCATTATTTTAGCTTTCTCTGGATCTTACATTGCCATCTCTGCTGAAATGTAAACTAGTCTCAGAATATACGTTTGTATATTTTTAAAAACATTTACAGAAAAGACATGCAGAGAAGATGTGAAACTTGGTAAAGATAACTTAGTGCTTGACATCTGGCAAATGCCTTTTAATGAAAATATGCCTAATTTAGTTTATACTTCCTTGTGCCGATACCTGGCAGATATTTTAGAAAGAGACAGAGTTTATTTGGAATGCTGGATTGAAATGCAGCCCTCCAGGGGTGAGAAGATTTAGTCTAGGATAGGCAGCTGTTATTTGGGTAATTTGGCATTAATGTAGAGACTACATCTTTGCTAGTTTTCAAAATCTCCCTTCCTTAGGTTTTTCTACGATTCCAAACTTCAAAAGCTCCTGATGGTTGTTAAATTAGCCTGGCACTGACCCCTAGTGGTCTCCCAGGGATCAGTTCGTTCTCAGAAGGTTACACACCTTCAGAACAGAAACTCATTCTGGTATAGGTGACCACTTCCTAAGTGACTGGAAAATAAAATATTTAGATGTTCTCACTGACTTTATAATGCCAGATGTGTACTTACAAGTGTATAGTTAAAGCAGTTTGAAGAGCGTTATCATTTCATCTCATAATTCAGGGGGAAAAACACATATAGCTTTCAAAGTAGACCCAGGGGAAACACAATCACTTGCAAGTTTATATAATGCATTTGTTGTTAAACACAAACAATTTAGGATAATGCATTGAGTTACTCTGTGGAAGAAACAGATTGCTCTTTTAAGTGGAATCATATGATGACACCATCACAGGAAAAACACACAGTATATCTCTTTAACAAAGGGCTAACAATCTCCTTATACACTGGATTATGGTCTATGTGAAAACAAGTCCCACTATTGTATTTAATGAACTAAAATTGTCTGCTGAGTTTTTAATCAGCAATAATGAATAGAGAATGCATACTCAGAAAAGCAGTTTAATCAAACTATTCTATAATTATTTTTCATAAACTTCATTTTAAAGACTAATGAAGTACATAGAGAGGTTTCATCTCTAAGAAATATTATCCTGGGGTGGGGGAATAGCTAAAGGCATTATTTAAACACTGAGTTGAGTCTTCTTTCCCAAGTGTAATATTCAATTTGATGTGCTGTTCAGGAAAAGTTACATGTTACTCACATATAATAGGAATGAAATTGTATTTGAAGAAGCCTCCAATGATTGAATTGTGACTTTTTGAACATTTTATTGTGGGTACATTTATAATCTGGTTGTGAAATATAGCTCAGTTTATTGGAGATAAGTGTAGTTTTATCATAGGTCATAAGATGCTGCTTCATTCGAGGATAGGAAAGTATAGTTTTGTAGAATATTTGAACCCAACACATCCCCACTGGGCTAAAATAGTATAAAATGTAAAGTACATTCTTTCTCTTATCTCTGAGTACATGTTACTCTTCTGATGCAGTTTAAGGAGTCTATGTTCAACATTTATATGTATATATCTACCTTGGATTCCATTTGAGTTGACTTGGTTTTTCATTAATCGTCACTCAATTTTATTGATGAGCAAAGATTCCAAATCTGGGTGAAATGCTTTTGAGTCCTGGCCCTGTACTTGACTTAGGGGACCCAAAAGTGAATGTTACATAATCTTTCCCTCATCCTCCCTTTTACCACATGTGCCCTCCTACTTATGTACCTTATGGAAATATAAACAAAGGAGACATTAATTCATACTTAATGTAATGTCTTCTTATGTCAGAGAGAATTTCTCATTAAATGGATTTTGTGATGAAATCTGAACACCTCTTGGTTGATGATCAAAACCACTGTTTCTGTATATATGCTGACTTACTAAAAATAAGTTTTAGAACCTAATTCTAACCAGATCCTAGCAGACAAATAATACTTAATCTCAGAAGAGCTAATATTAAGAAATGTCTTACTCTCTTCAGATTCATGTTTTGTCTGCCCCCCACCAAGTGACATGATCAGGTTGATTTTATATATTCTATTATAATGTACTAAAATGTAGGATGATCAAATCTGAAAATGCATCATGTTAATAACCGAAGTAAGGATTTATTTATTTATTTATTTTTGAAGTCAGGGTTTGAAGAAAAAAAATGCCATGCCCTTTAAGTTGGGAAGTTCACTGAATCAGTCAATATTTAGGGAGAACTTTCATTTTGTAATCCTATTTTCTTTGCAGAGCTAGTAGGTTACTAGAAATGGCCTTTTAAATGTGCAACTTCACATCCTGGGAGGATGACTTTCAGGTTGGTTTCAAAGGCTGGGTTGCTTTGCCCTCAATGCTGAGCAGGGTTCTGCAAGGAGAGAGATGTCACCCTCTTTCTGCCAGGCCGGCTAAGGGGCATAGCTCAAATGCCACTCATACATCCACAGCAGAAAGGGCCAAGATCTGAGCTGAGACATAAGCGCCATCAGTGTCTCTGAACTGTGAGCTGGGGGGAGTGCTTCAGGCATGAAGCTGAAGAGAAGTCTGGGCTCATTCTCTTTCAGAAATATTTATTAAAATAACTCCAAGGGAAAAGTGTTTTCTTCCTGGGATTGCCCAGTGTTAACCAGTTATAGCTAAAACTCCTCCAAAATAATAGTCTTAGGATTACATAGGAAATGTACACGTTCTTATCTTGTAAATTCTTCCTTTTCTCCAGCCACTTTCTACCTTTTTCCTGATTGCGAAGACTCTAGGAATATCAGAAAAAACTAAAAATTGGGAACTGATTTTAGGTTCTTCCTTAGTTGGTGGGCTCTCAAAAACTCTCAGATTTGAGAGAGCTGAAATTACTCATTTGTATATCCCTCATGGTAAAGAACAGTGCCTTCAGACAGTATGTTTCATTTCACAAACAGACAAAATACGGAGTCTCTAAAAACTGTGTGTGTGGAAGGGCAGATGCCGATATGCATAAACACATTAGAACTTTTCCTTTTCACTCTTGGATGTTTCTTTCACACTTAAGACTTACTTGTCTTCCCGAGCTTTCTACCAACCATTATGCAAAAGAGAGGATTTATCTAATACTTTTCTGTTACATAAACTTTGATTGTGTCCATATTAAGAGACTGGTTTGGCTGACGTTGGCAATTAACCTCTTTGTTTGGTCTAGATACCATTTGTAACTTGGGGGACAGCCTTTCCCCTGGTTGCTTTATTATCATAACATTATACAGTCCGCCACCACTGCCCCTAATGCCTGACTTGACACTGAGCACTTGCTCATTTGCTGTCACCGCAACAGGTTGTAATGAGAACGAGGCAGACCACTTGGACCGGGATCAGCAGCCTTACCCACCCTCGCAGAAGACCAAGCGCATGCGAACCTCCTTCAAGCACCACCAGCTCCGGACCATGAAATCCTACTTTGCCATCAACCACAACCCAGATGCCAAGGATCTCAAGCAGCTGGCTCAGAAAACAGGCCTCACCAAAAGAGTTTTGCAGGTAAGAAACCTCCATCCTTGGCTGTGTATACCTCTCCCTTATCCTTGCCAGGAAGGATTTAGAGCAATACAGATATTTCCTGTACTGCTTTTTGTTAGTTTACCTTAGTTATCTCCCTAGAGTGTAGGCAGAAATTTTGCAGGGGCTTCCTGGAGGGTGTCCCAAGACAGACACAGGATCTTTTAAAGTGCAGCCACCTTCTCCCTGTAGATGGAGAGATGGGGCCACCAAAGCCAGCACAGCTGGCCTCACTGCTCTGTAATGTGGCTGATCTTATTTGTACCCGTTGTGGCTTTATAGAGTTCCATTCCCACTAGGCTCAGTACAGAGTTGAAGGGGGGGACCTACTGGGGCTTTTGTATTTCAGCAAACTCTTGGCAGCCTCACTCACTGGCCAGGACCTTCCAAATGCAGATCAACCCTTTTCTTTTCAACTCCTGAAAAGCCACAAATACAGATAGTGTCTCAGCAACCAACAGTAGCAAGTATTTTCCCATTTTAGTAAACCACATCTCCAAACTACACTTTGAGGGTTAGATGTGCTGTCCAATTGTTCTCCTAAACTCACAATGGTAGGAATATACTATTAATGAAATTGTGGGTTGCTGTGGGTCACCTGTGATCCTCTTTTACTTCTCAGTGACAAATTGTACACACTTAAAATTCCACCAACCAGTTTCTGGCTGCTTGTGTTCTGTGGCCCTGGGTTTTTCCTATGCAAAGACTACTTACCATGTGTCAGACTCAAGAATAGCCTGAAATCTGTTTCAGTGATGTTCATTTCTTACTTTGCAAAACTTTCCGTGATCCTGCCCCTCCCCCATTCTCAAAAGATAACAAACAGTTAAGGAATCAGGATATATTTTTCCCCTTTATCTCTGTGCCTTCATTTCCAGGGTATCTCCACTTAAGTATCAGTTGTCCCAAGTAGTACTTGTTAATGCTGGGGGATATATGCACTTGAGAGAGTATCTGTAGCATTACTTGAATTACTCTATTCTAAAAGAAGCCCCCCCCCAAAAAAACCTTCCTCTCCCAAGAAAAATAAACAATTTAAAAAGAAAACATACCTTCAAAAAAAAAAAAGAAAGAAAGAAAAGAAAAGCAAGCAAGCAAGAACAAAAAAAAAAAAGAGAGAGAGAGAGAGAGAGAGAGAGAAAAGAGAGAGAAAAAAAAGGAAAGAAAGAGAGAAAAAAAAAGCAAAAGAAGTATAAAATAAACATCGGTAAAGAAATCAATTGGGATTGGTTTGCAGGTTTGGTTCCAAAACGCACGAGCCAAATTCAGAAGGAACCTTTTGCGGCAGGAGAATGGGGGTGTTGATAAAGCTGATGGCACGTCGCTTCCGGCCCCGCCCTCAGCAGACAGCGGCGCTCTTACTCCACCCGGCACTGCGACCACTTTAACAGACCTGACCAATCCCACTATCTCTGTAGTGACATCCGTGACCTCTAACATGGACAGCCACGAATCCGGAAGCCCCTCACAAACTACCTTAACGAACCTTTTCTAACATTGGTTTTTCTTTTTTTCCCAATTCTTCCTCTTCTTTTATTATTCTAATTATTATTATTTTATTATTTACAATACTTTTTTTTTCCTAACCCACAAGATATTTGGGAAATAAAAACAACAGCTTGGTGTTATTAGCATCTGCAGCCACTTGGCAAATGAGTTTACAGTATTGTCTTCTTTACAAAGTGTTTTTTTTTTCTTTGTCTACGAAGTGTATTTGTTTTTTTTTTTTTTTAATTAGATCTTTTCAGTTGGTAAGGGGAGTTTTTGAATTATTCTAATAAGTGCCTCTTAAAATTGTATGTTACTTATTTCCAGAATCTCGAAGGGAAAAAAGTGGTATTATGATGGGTAAATAATTATATTCCCAGTTAAATGATTAGGGTAATAATCAGATAATTAAAGTCATTTTTTAAGTCTTGGGATTGTATGTGTATTTATGGAATTTTGAAAACTTCACATTGTTTTTTTAATTTTAAAACTGAAAAGAATGTTTTGATTATTTTTTTCTTACAAATGAAGAATATGATTAAACAAAACATTATCTATAGCAGCTCCAAATACTAAAGATTAATTAGGTGGAGAATCTGTTCCAAGAATATGACTTTTCCTTCTTTTCGGGATGTACATCCCAGCAAAACTTGTTAGTTACTTGTTTTTCAACATTTGGAAAATACTTATACTCCCTCTGTATCTATGAAAATTCCATATAAAGTTTGAAATTCTATACTTTTAACCGAAAGCTAAAAATGATAGTTGTAAGACCATTGTTTCTAAATTAATTTTTTTTCCTAGGGAAAATGGAAATAAGCAAAATATAATTTTTTAAGAAGTTAAAAAATCAGTATAATTTAATTGATAGATCTATTAATTGGCTTCAGCTGTACCATGATATTGTATCTGGCATTCTATATGAATAATGTTTTTTGTTTTGTTTTTTTTTTTAAACCTTAGTAGACTAGTATCAACAACAAGAAATCTTTGGTTTGTTTTGCTTTATTTTACTTCAGCATAGGTTGATATATTTGTCAGAAAAAAAGACTTTTCTGACATTACAGATTTAAAGTTATTAGTCTTAAAGTAGATAAACTCAGAAGCCTTGTGGATGCTGATCTGAATATATTTCCTAGTTTACAGTAGCATTTTTTTTCTTTTAATTTAAGCTAAAATCTTAATGGTCTGGGCAGTGGTGAATGTTCATCTATATGCTTCTGTTGTAGTTAAATACCAATTAGATTGTGGATTTCCTAAAAAAAATAAATAAAAAAGAAGTCAAGATATATGTCTTGCTTTAGTGGATTGTTAAGAATAACTTTGCACATATTCTCCACTTTTTGGACCCCTTAAATCTCCTTCGGTGGTCAAAGTGGCTATTTAATAGATTTTAAAGGTGTCCTTCTGGCTGTATAAATGTGTGGTTACATATTGACAGTTCACTGCCCACATTAAAGTGCATTATTGTAACTTTTGCTCAGGGTCTTTAGAAAATTAGCACAGAAAGTAGCTTATTTTTTAAAAAAAAAAAGATGGTGGAAGATAAGTTAACACTGTAACAGAAGAAAGGTGTGATTGCCATTATATATTTAGCAAGTGTGGTTATCATCTTATATGGAGCTTAAATCTTGACTTTTCATATTTCTATTACATTTTGGGCATTTACCACTAACCAGACCAAACAACCTTGGTAAGGCTGAGATCTTATTAATACACTTTTACAGGTAAAATATTGATACTTATAAATTTTGTTCTTTGACAGAACAATGTATGGTACTATAGATCTACTTTATTAAGTAGACTAATTATAACTCAGTTCTCCTATGTGCCTTATGATATAACTTGGAAGTAAGTTTGTGAAAAATCAGGATATATGTGTTGTTTGTTAAATTAACTGTTTTAAGCCCTTTTGACACCTCACTAGTTTTGTACTGTTTTACCTCTTATTTCCGAAACTCTTTTTATGGTGTATCCTGTTAGAGGGGACAAACATGTCATAGAAAGCAGTTGTGCACTCTTTCAAATATAGTTGATAAATTCAATAATCTTATATATTGAGCTTCGTGTTTATAGTACAGTAAGTGGTCTAGCAAAATTGTCCATGTTTCTTTGTTTATTGATAAATGCATTGTATAGAAACTATTTCCCCTAAATATTTATGGACCAAACAATTGTGATATATCCTATTAAATTTGTGTGAATAAACCATTTTGAATCTAAGGAGTTTTATTTCCCATCAGTTTTATTTAAGGTTTAATTGTACTAGTGTGTTTCCAATATCTGTATGTAAAAGTTATTAAAGTGGTAATACAAAAAATTTTTAAATATTCAAACATACAAATAGTTTTCAGATTTCCAAACTTCTGATTCATTTTAAATGTACACACCATTGCATATGCAATGTAATTCAACTTAGAATTGCCTTTAAATATATTTTCTTATAATAAAAGTAATGCCCCACCGATTTGACTCCGCCCAATTTTTAGAATTAAAAACAAGATCATTAACAGATAAAGTAATTGCATGAAAAGAAACTTAACTATGATTAAGATTTAATATTAGGTCTATTGAGCACAAATGGATATTTGTAAATCAAAATAGAAATTGCAGACCCCTAAAAGCCAAGTTGCTCTGTAGTTAATAAATTGTCACTATGATTTTTTTCAGGGAGAACAAATCTTGGGGCATTACAGCCAAACATCCCGACGTTTGAAAATTCCCTAAAGTATTAAAAGAAGGGGAAAAGTTTGATCGGAAATCCACTGCAGTGAAGACAAAGACAATATTAGGTTATGATAATCATACATTTTAAAATCTATTGAGCCAAAAAAAAAAGAGAGAGAGAGAGAGAGAGAGACAGACTTAAATGTCATTTACTGAATGTTAACAAAAATTCTGTTCTTTATGGTGTCTAACACAAATGGAGGCTTAAAGTTATGTGGTTTAAAACAAAATTAGATAAGCCGTGTATAAACCAGAAAGCAGCCTGGCAGTAATATGCCCACCCCATATTTGAAGAAAATTATTATTGCTAAAAAAAAAAAAAATCCCACACATTTGTCAAGCACAGTAATTGTAAACTAAAGTCCAAAAACATCCATTTCACTTGCTTGCTAATGTGTACTAGTCCTATCTGTTCATGGCATTTTCTAACTGTAAATTCAAAGAAAGCTATCACTCCTTTGAGAGTATAGGATCAAAACCCAGTAATTTTAGTATTATTGTTTATTCCTTCCTTTTTAAACAGAAATCTCTGCATGCACTTTTACATCTGTCACTTCTAGTGTACATCTCTGTATGATGACTTCTCTTTGCTGTTTCTTGTATGACAAATAGCTTTCACTAATAAACATTTTATTTGATGCAAACATAGTTAACTTTATGTTAAATACACACTGTTGAAATTCCTTTTGAACACTGTCGTAAGAGGCAGCACATACATTTCCAACTTGTGATACGTAGGGAAAAAAAGTCCAAACAATCTAATGAAGCGAAATTCTGGTAGTCTAGGATAAAAGGACTTACTTGGTTTTTAACTTTTCATGATTTTTTGTTTGTTGTATTCAATCGACCCATGTATTAAAAATTTAAAAAAAAAGCAAACACAAGTTACAACAAAAAATAAACCTTAGAGTAAGCTATCCTATAAAATTTCAGCAATGTTTTTAGATTATTAGGGTAAAATTTATAGATCCTTTGTAAGTTTACATGTTTGCTATGCAATGAGCAAATTTATTGAAATATACAAATATATCCTGAACTATGAAAAGATCCAATCTTTGCATAGTTCAAATTACATATGATATTACAAACAAAGGAGCAAGTGGAAAGAAAAACAAATATGTAAGAATGAGGTTTTTTTAATTGTTAAAGGGAATATTTGAAGAAAGAATTTTTTAGCGATTCTTATTTAGCTGTATATCCAAAGCATATGTTAAACAAATTAACATATAACTTTCCAGAAAATTTTTCATTATGATGAAATTTTTATTATATACAAATGAACCCTATGTAAATGATGTAACTTTTATGAATGACAGACATTAAATATTTCACTTACATGTATTCTCAGAACTTTGAATGTTTTCTTAAATGCTTTCACTTCCTGAATGCTAAAAAAGGGAAAGAAAATTTAAAAAGAGAGGGCAACTTACTAATAATCAAAAAAGAAAAAAGCAATGCACTGTGACAAGTAGACTATTTTGAGGGATCATGAAACATGTTGGTTTTGTCAGTAACTTGAATGTTTATGCCTCATTGAAACCTCATCCATGGCTATAGCAACTTAAATAGATTTTCCAATACATTTCCACCCCGTTTATTCAAATCCTTGTCCTACAGCTTTGCCTTCTCTCCCTGTGCTATCACCTATGGCAGTTTCGGTAAGAAACATTTTGGAGCCTCTCCTGGTTTTACAGACCTTTAAATATTTGTCTGGTATGTGAAATGCAGGAGGAGACCAAAGAGGGAAAGAACATAACTGCAATTAGACATCTGAAAAAAATGATACAAATTTGAAACAGACACATTTTTAAAAAGTAAAAGTAAGGAGCGCTCATTATGTGAGTGGGAAGAGAAGAAAAGCTTGCAATGGAGAGACTTGGAAGGTCTGTCATGCTTTCCTGTGATGTACCGTGGTTTTTCAGTCTGGGCAACCACACATTTATTTTTGGGCATGGAAGAGAAGGATGTGGACTTCTTAGAAGGGAGCAAGGTACTAAATTTTCATAGTTTCTACCTCCCAGATGCCTGGGTTAGTCTAACTTCTGGCAAATTGATCTCGGGCAAAAAAAGCTTTACAGAGTTAGCATCTGTCAGTTTTGGTTGAGTGGCCCCCTTCACGTTGACTTACAGAGTAGGTAGGCTTTTCATACCTCAAATAAGGATAAAATTCCATAATAAAGGACCCAAAGCAAACACTTTTAAGACCCGGGTGATTTTTCATCACCTAAAAAATAGATAGCTTTATTTAACAAAACCCCTGTAGACTCCACAGCACATTCTTTTACAATAACGTTTCTTTGAAGTCAAAGCATTTTATAAACCACGTATTCCTATCATCTCATTTTCTGTTTCAGCGTGCTTCCAAAGAGCATCATGGAGAAAAGTGTTAGAAGTGGGAAGTTCTGGAATGGAAACGTGGAATCATGTCATTCTAGGCTCTTAAGGAGAATGCTAGGGAGGATACCGTTGTCATAAAAGATAAATATAAACACCTAATTTGGTATGGAGTTTTGCTATTTAGTTTTCAACTATGCTTTAAACAAAGCTAGCTTTACTGGTAGAGAGTTTGTGTACTCTCAAGGTGATTCAATACTTTTTACGTGTATCGTGTCTAGATGCAAGGATTAAATGAGGACACTGGGACTTATTCCAAATTAGAGAAACGGCATTGTATGGTCTTTGAAACCATACATAGATGAACTCTGGATTGGCCTTTTGGATTTTATATTTTTAGCAATTGGAAACCAACTCTGAATATTCAAATAAATAAAAGCCTTCTGATGTAAAGTCATAGTCCTTTGCTTTACAGCCAATGTGAAAACAGAAGTTATTTCCTTTATGGTGTGCCATTGATTCTGAAATATTTTTATATTACCTACTCTGCCCTTCCAACATTTTTTTCAGAGTAATATTACCATTTACCTTATTTTCAAAATATATTATCATTCCAAGTTAATATACTATTTTGAATGCCCTCTGGGAAAATCATCTTTTTATTTAATCTGTTTTCAAAGCAAAAGAAAGAAAAAGAAAAACAAAACAAACAAACAAAAAAAGCTCAGAACTGTGCATGGTACTCAAGGAAAAGTCTATGAATATGATGTAAGTAGCAATATAATCACCACAATGAAATTTCTTTTTATCTGTGCTGCGAACTAGTTATTTTTATCCAACATCACTTCCCACTTCCAACATTTCTTTGTGAATATTAATATAGTAAACCCACCTTTATCCTGCATCACATTAACAAGTTTTTTCCCCCTTGGATTATTAATTTTTGCTTCTTTGCACTACATTTATCTTGTGCTGAAATGACAAAAAGCAGGCAAGAATAAGGATCCAGGTATTAGAAAGTTCCTGGTGTGCATTTCTGTGTACTTTTTCTTCACATATTAGAATTGTCAGGAACAATTTTTTTCCTTTGGAACTTCTTGTTTACATCTTGCATGATCTTATAAATTAATCCGAAGAGTAACTGGATACCTTCTATGGTTATTTGAAAAATAAAATTTGTTACAAATAAGATGCTCCAGTCTGTTGCCTCATATTATTCATGAATATATTAATTTTTTCCAGTACTTTCCCACTGAACCAGAAAATATTAACCTCAAAGGATATTTAAATTGTTATTTATGACAAATATATAAAGATGAAGAAATTCAAAGGTGAAGTTGCCTTTATGTATTTCCCATTCTGCTTCTTTTCCTTCTCTGAAGTAGAAAAAAATCATGCGGGGCTATCGCTTCAACTTTGACATTCAAGGGTTTTGACAGCTTGCATCATTTAAAGTTATATTTATTATTCAGTAAACTTTAATTCTATAGAATAAATGCCCTTTATGAAACGTGATTTTTGAAAAGCACAGAGGTATCTCACCATTTCAAGCAGCTAAAGCTATTTGAATTCAGGAGTGGTTTTTCAGAAGGAAGATATAGTGGAGAATTAACTTAAATACAATATTTGCAGCGCCTTACCAGATTGACCTAGGTGCTCTGCAGGAATTTTAAAGAGCTATAAAAACCTCCAAAATATTATGATGTGAATAATTAAATGATGATATTTTTCTATGATATAAATTGAGACAACTTATTTTATAAATATAATTATGTAGTTACTTTATTATTTCAGTATGCATACATACGCAGTCTCCTTCTGGATATTTTAATGAGATCTTTGTATTTCCAAGCGTTCTTAATATAACTTTTAGTTCAATTTTCTTCTTAAGTATCACCAGTCAGTGTCTGTGTGTGTTTTGTTTATTCTCTAACAGCCATGAAAAGATATATATTTTTAAGGAAGAAGGCTCATTTCTTGTAAACCAATTCTTAAAAGCAAAACAAAAGATCAAAATAATGGCAATTTTCTGTCAGTAGGAGATATTGTAATAGGCCTTCTTTTTCACTGAACACGGAGCCATGCTCCCGGAAGTATTCCCACTAATACCAATAATCTTTCTAGATTCTGTGTAGGTTACTATCTTCACAGAACTTGGCCATAACTTTGTTCTTTACTGGAATCATGTTGCTGTTTTGAACTTTTCTGTTCAACAAAGTTGGACGAAGGCTAGCATATCAACATCAACAACCATAACAGCAGCAAAGGGCAGATTTCATTGGAATGAGTAATTTAATTTTCTTCATCTATTAAAGAGGCACATTAGAAACAAACATTTCTTTTACAATTTGAAGAGGATGTTTTGGTTTAAATTGAGCCTTACTAGTGTGTTAAGGTGATTGAACCCCCATGATTTCATTAGTGAACAAGAAGTATAAATCGGCCCTACATATCTACTGTGTATATGTACACATAAGCATATACTATGGTAAGCTAAATATGCATGTTATATCACGGACTGAGCTAGATTCTGAGGCTTCCCGGGACCTGTCACCATATCTGCACCTTCAGTAGCCTGAAAACCTATTAAGTGTTGCACTATGAAGCATGCAGTTTCAACTCTGGTATTCTTTTTCTAGAGTACCTCGCAGTGGAATGTATTACTAATAAAGATGATCACCATGGGCTTTGTTTTTGTTTGTGTTCTGGCTCAGATATGGATAAACTCATGGAATCACTCTCTGTGCTGGAAAGAGCCTTACTAGGTTGTGTGGTTCAAATTCCCATTTATTACTATTATTTTCAGTTGAAACAGAGAGCACTCAGACAGACATGTATCGTTTTTCAGTTCAGACGACTGTGGGCCCTTCTCAGAAAAGTATGGACCTCAAAAGAGTTTCAGTTTAAAGCTCGGAAGATTTTCTTTTTTTTTTTTTTAAGAAAAAACAGTTGCTAAAATGTGTCATTGCAGCAATATGGCCACTGTTAAAACCTTTTATCTATCACTGCTGCATTGTTAGTGCAATTTATATTCCACCAAGAAACATTACAATGGTTACAAAACACTGACGGCTTTTACTTAATGGAATTTTCTTTCTTTCTTTCTTTTTTTAAAGATTTTATTTATTTATTTGACAGAGAGAGAGATCACAAGTAGGCAGAAAGGCAGGCAAGACGGAGAGGGGGAAGCAGGCTTCCTGCTGAGCAGAGAGCCCAATGTGGGGCTTGATCCCTGGACCCTGAAATCATGACCTGAGATCATGATCTGAGCTGGAGGCAGAGGCTTAACCCACTGAGCCACCCAGGCACCCCCTTAATGGAATTTTCTATAAATGTTCAAAGCTTCTCCTTAGCTCATCAGTTGCTCACCCTCATTCCTCTGAAATTCTCTTTCATCTCAGTTCTATTCCCATGACGCTATTGAAACCCTTTTCCTTCAAGTTAGCAATGATCTTTTTCTTACCCAAATCATGGCATTTTCCTTGTCTGTATTCACATTTGCTTTCCTGCCAGATTTTTACACCCCTTATTACTTGCATGTCCTTGAAACGATGTCCCTGATTGGCACTTGCCACAGGCAGCGCACCTGCTGCTTCTCTCCCCGGCTCTGCTGACTCAGAGCGAGCCCATCACAAGCCAGCACCGCCTCTCCCCTCTGCTTGCTTCTCTCAAAACGGCGTTCTTTCTTAAAGGTTCAACTTTTTAGTGATGACTCCAAATATACTTCTTGGGTTATTTCCACCTGACTGTTCTGTTCGTTGAAGCCCAGCATAAATAAAATTGAACACATTTTCTTCTCTGTGGCCAAATGTCCTTCTGGACTTTTTCCATTTCTGGTAATGAGAGGACTCTTCTCCTGGTGGGTCATGCAGGCTGAGAATCATCGAGCTAGCAATTTTTCCATTGCCTTTTCCTTTACAAATTATTTTATACCATTCTGTTACCAAATCCTATTTATCCTTTCTTTATTGTGTGTCATTGATCAACCCTCTTGATCTACCTCTTTTTGCCATACCCTCTACCACTATACTCACTGGAACTAGGTTTTCTTAGCATGGGAGAAGATATTCTCTGTAGGAGGTCATGAGATATTTCCATTACTGTTTTGCTTCCTCATTTCTGTGCCCTAAGAGTAGAACCAATGGCTGGGGATTTTAAAAAAGATTATATTTAAATGAATTATATGAAATCGCTTTCTTACTAATGTAGAATCATATAACCTAAAAGATGGTGAACTCTCTCTGAGGGGATTTAAAAAGAGCCTCGTCATCATTTATTTGGAGGATCTGGAGGAGAGCTTTCACCATCCACATGTAATTGGAATAGACTATACCTATCATTAGTTTTACTTGAAAACATTTTAAAATGTCAATTGCATATTAAAACAAAAGAGATACACAACAGGAGAATATAAGTGTTATTTGAATTGGGAACATAAAATCTACTTCAAAGAATATTATGGTCTGCAGGTAGACCCCAGTTCCTTAGGATACCCAGGTGGAGGAGTTTGAGAAGTTGTGAAGCATAGACAGTCTCCAAGATTCTTTCTGGTTCCAACCATATGTGACAGGTGTATGAAGAAGCAGAATCATAGTTTTTGGACAGGCAGTTCATAGTCTACCTCTTCCCCCGAGATTCTAGTCCAAGCCCTGATTTGTCCACCTTTCTGATACTGCCATTTCAACTTTGTGGGTCCCTTTGCTTCTTGCTTCTTTCTACTCAGAATCCTTCCCATATGTGACAAGTGTCCTCTTTCAAAATAGTGTCTTTCTGTGACACCTTCTTCCTCAGGAATTTTAATGGATTCTAATGGTATATATGATTAAATGTAAATTCACGGAAACAGTTAAGATTCTTCATAATATGACTGTCATACTTTCTCAATTTACTTCTCACTCCTTCCCAACACTAATCCTTCATTGTCAGTATTGCAGGGGTATTCTCACCATCACAGTTTTGCACATCATATCTTCTCCAGTCATAAAATCTTTTTTGTGACTTCTTATCTGCCTAAATCTTACAAATTCTTTTTTCTTCATTATTTATTTCATATATAACACCAATAAATCAACATTTCAGAAGAAATAAAATCATCTAGTATCATCAAAGCATCATATAACATCTACAAAACTTTTTCCTATGTTCTTTTCTAGTCTGGTATTTTTTTGCGAAATTATAATAATTTCATTAAAGCTCATGGCGTGGTACCTGGGACATGAGAAATGCTTAATAAATGGTAACTGCTTTGAATCTCAAAACTATCATTTCTTCAAATTATTCTAATTGTATCTCCATGAAAATTGTCTTCATTAGCACTTGTTTTTTTTTTTTTAAGTTTATTTAACAAATTTTAATTCCAGATGTGCCTGGGTGGCTCAGTTGATTGAGCCTGTCTTTGGCTAGGGTCATGATCTCAGGGTCCTGAGATCAAGCCCTAACTGGGCTCCCTGCTCAGCAGGGAGTCTGTTTCTCCCTCTTCTTCTGCCCCTCCTCACGCTTCTGCTCTCTCTCTCTATCTCTCTGTGAAATGAATAAAATCTTTAATTTTTTAAAAAAATTCCGGTATAGCTAACATGCAGTGTTATATTAGTTTTAGGTGTACAATTTAGTGACTCAGCAATTCTTTTTTTTTCTTTTTTTTTTTTTTAAAGAGATCACAAGTAGGCAGAGAGGCAGGAAGAGAGAGAGAGGAAAGCAGGCCCCCCGCTGAGCAGAGAGCCCGATGTGGGACTCGATCCCAGCACCCTGAGATCATGACCTGAGCCGAAGGCAGTGGCTTAACCCACTGAGCCACCCAGGCGCCCCATGACTCAGCAATTCTATACAACACCCAGTGCTTATCACAAGTGCCTTCCTTAAGCCCTATCACCTATTTCACCGAGCCCTCCACCTCCTCCCCTCTAGTAACCATCAATTCGTTCTCTATAATTAAGAGTTTGTTTCTTGATTTTTCTCTCTTTTTTTCCTTTGCTCATTTGTTCTGTTTCTTAAATTCCACATATGAGTGAAATCATATGGTATTCATCTTTCTCTGATGTTTTTCACTCAGTATTACACTCTTTAGCTCCATCCATGTCATTACAAATGGCAAGATTTCATTCTTTTTTATGGCTGGATAATATTCCATTTACATACCACATCTTTATCCATTCATCTATTGATGGACACTTACTTGGGCTCCTTCCATAATTTGGCTATTTTAAACAATGCTGCTATAAACATAAGGGTACATGTATCCCTTTGAATTGGTGTTTTTGTATTTTGCAGGTAAATACCCAGTAGTGTGACAACTGGATCATAGGGTAATTCTATTTTCAACTTTTTGAAGAATCTCCATACTGTTTTTCATAGTGGCTGCACCAGTTTGCATCCCCACCAACATTTGTGATGATTGATGTCTTCCTTTCTGACCACTGTATAACTCACTGTATGTCTCATACATTCGACATGAGTAATATTAGGTCTTTAATATACACACATTGCATGTCTAATTATTTTAGACATCCCTCAAATATTATCCTTTTCTTGAGAAAAGGGATGATGTCTTATATTTCCATTGTCTTTCTAAAGGTGCTAGGAAAATAGCAATTGTTTGGTAAGCATTTTTAAAAATTGAGTTGTGTGGGTGCCTGGGTGGCTCAGTGGGTTAAGCCTCTGCCTTTGGCTCAGGTCATGATCCCAGGGTCCTGGGATCGAGCCCCGCAGGGCTGTCTGCTCAGCAGGGAGCCTGCTTCCACCTCTCTCTCTGCCTGCTTCTCTGCCTACTTGTGATCTCTGTCTGTCAAATAAATAAATAAAATCTTTTAAAAATTTGAGTTGTGAAGCATAGATAGTGGATAGAATAGGCTGATGAAGACATTTTGACCTGAACTCTGGAGGACAAAGCAGCTTTAACTATGAATTACTACCAGCACTGTTAATTCTTGATGATGGCATTCAGGGGAAGGGTTACAGCTGTGGGTCTAGCAGGACTTGCTCAAGTCTTACTTTCCTTCTTTAAGATCAATAATTGTTTCTTGGAGTTGACCTCTCCAGAATGATGAGCATATAGTATGGCATATAATGGAGCATACAACAACCCATCATCATTATACATTTCTGAAACGGAGAGCACTCAAGGGACCAGTCCTGGTGCCGTGATTGGGAAGCACAGGATCTCCTTGCCCTAAGTCATTTGGTTATGTTACTACAGAAGTTCTTTCCATTTTATTAAGAGCACTTACCACTCCTACTTTTTGAAGGTGCACTTGAAAAGAATTAAAAAACCCAAAGAACGCTAATCACTAATGATGACAACACAATCATACTACTGAATCATAACGCCTTACACTGAGACAAAGTTGTTTAGTTGTTGCACCTTTCAGTTGTCTATCCTTCTGGCCTGAGTCTTGGATTGTGTACTGTCCTGACCAGACTTTCTTATACATTCATGAGGCAAATTTTGCATTTCAATAAGTGTGTATATATATATATATATATATATACACACACATATATATACACACGTATATATATATATATGTATGTATACGTATATATGTGTGTGTGTGTGTGTGTGTGTATTTATTTATTTATTTTGGTGCCAGATGAGTGTTAAGCTACGTTTTCTCCTCTTGCCGGCACCGAGTATACCTGGCTTCACAAACCTCTAACCACCAGCATCATCTTATCAATATATAGATGCAGAGCAAAAACAAATTTTACACATACATCCAGGTTTGGCATCAAACCTTCGCAGTATTCACAGCCTAGCCTCCACCAGCTCCCTCATTCTGGTTGAGAATCCCCATGGTAAAGATGGTGGCATATTGTTTCCTCTCCCAGAAGCCACACCTCTCTGGTGTTTATAGGTCCTATTATTTTCCAAGGATGGCTGTTGGTTTTGGTATTCTTCACAATAGAAAACAGAAATTAATTTCCTCTACCAGATCCACGCTAATAGTCCTTATTAAGCATGAACTTTTTGAGATTAAGTAGTGACCAGTATACTATTGGTTACTTTTCCATTAATAAAGTAAAGGTGACCTTTAGATAAATATATGTAGGTGTTATTAGCAACAAAGGCTAATGAACATTGAAATAAGAGGCTCTGAAGCATTTTTTCTTCTTCTTTTTTTTAGATAGACCAGCTTTTTTTTTTTTTTTAGATTTTATTTATTTATGTAAAAGAGAGAGAAATAGAGAAAGCCAGAGAACAGGGGGAGTGGAAGCGGGAGGAGCAGGAGGAAGGGAGAGGGAAAGGGAGATAACTCCAGCAGACTCTGCACAGAGCACAAAGCCCCCTGGGGGCTGACTCCACCATCCTGAGATCACTACCTGAGCTGAAACCAAGAGTCAGACACTCAATCAGTTGAGCCACTCAGGGGCCTCAAGGTGGTAGGTGAAATTTTTAAAAGTATGATCAATTTCTGTGTTTTCTTAAAAAAAAAAAAAGTATGATCAAGTTTGCAGATGGGAATATTTTAAATCAGTTACCCTCAAATTCTTTTAGGCATCAAAAGCTTTCTTGCTAAGGTTTTTCACAGAACTGAGTATATAAAACAAGTAAGAACAAGGCTTGTTTGGGCAGCAAGAAGAAGGTATATGGGAGGTTGTATTCCTGTCAGTGTCTCCAACCTCTTCGGACACAACAACCCTGAGCCTTGCCATGGGGTCTGGGGAATTCGAAAACCACAATTTTGGCTCCAGTCCTGAGATCCTGTTACAGATTTTGATAAGTGTGGAGAGGAACAAAAGTGATTCTCTGTGGCAGTTGGAAGGAGGGAAATGTTAAGTGAATATGTGACCTTGAATGAATCACTTGAACAGAGCTGATACTAGTTTCAACAGCTGTAAGAAAGAAAGGTCACCCTGTTTCTAAACTTACCTGATCGTAAGGCTCACCTGGAGAGCTTGCTGAAAAAGGAGGGGAAGGTTTTATCCCACCTTCACTCCATGCAAGAGGTCTGAAATCTGTTATTTCATAATTATTGTCAAGTGATCATGTGAATTTGGGAAGAAAACACAGGCTTAGATATTTTCTTCGATAACATTCATCACCAACCTTTGTTAGGATTCCACCAACCTTTGTTTCATAACTTCTGTGATGGGACATTTCTGTAGATTGGTAAGGGTGTAGTAGCTCTGAAAGGCAGGAACTTAAACAAGATGGAAGAAATAGCAACTGTATAGAGTGTTTCCTCCCATAGAACTCACCTCAACAGCTGTCAGGAATCTTTTAGAATGTAGCAAAAACTAAGGTGGACATTGGAAGGATGAGTTTGGGGTTCAGTAAAATATTAATATGCTTTGGGGTGAAATGTGTACTGAATAATGAAATGCATATTTCTGCATCTGTCCAGGCCTCGTCAATCTGGGACTGTGGAGGCATCACATTAGCTGCAAACAACCAAATCTCAATGTTTACCCACATTGTGTTTCTAAAGGACTTCCACTGTTCTCTTAACACCCCCTTCTAGAAACATCTGGGAGTCCCCAGGGGATGTTTTTAGACATATTAATTTATCAGTCTGTCGGGTACATAATAGGAGGTGCGCTAATGTTCTCCCCTTCTGTTCTGGTTTCCTTGGGTGTCTTCTGCTTATAAAGCTGTGCAAGCATACCCACCATGAGAACAGGACATTTGTGTTAAAGGTGCTATTTCCTGAATGTTTCCAAAGGAGGAGAATGTCTTCCTCCCCACTCACTGGTGCATTTATCACTGGGGACCTGACTAGTGCTGTGGGAACCCCCTTGTACAGTCCTTTCCTCCATTTCTGCCTGTGGCCTCTTCTGGCCTGACCTTGATACCAGGACACAGGACTGTGTGTGGGAGAAATATCATTTTCATATTAACCACCCCCCCTTTACTCCCAGGCATCTGTACACAATCCTCCTTCCTCCTTCAGCCCCAAACAGAAGTCCTTAGACAACTAACTCCTGCAAATCTACTCTTCTTAGCCCTGTCCCTTTCGCCAGACATGATTCAACATATTTGAATCTCAATTTGGGCTCAAGGTGAGAGAGCCACTATATATAGCCATGCAGACTGATAACTGATTTAAAAAATCCAGTCCCAGAGAGTACCAATTAATGAATTAATATACCCCAAGGGAGGTGGCTAGGGGCTTTTTCAGACTGTTCTTTTCAACATTTATATTACTGAATTAGTTTGAGGACAGAGCTGTCAAGCTAATCACACTTGCAGATGGCACAAAGCTGGGAGGGACAGAAAATACAGTCCATGGGAAAATCAGAATTGAAAAGATCCTTAGAGATTGGAAGGTTGGTTTTAACCCAAGAGATAAAATGTAGTAGAAAGAAGATAAAAAGCTACATGTAGGTCCTAAAATCGTCCTGCACAATTACAAACTATGGTGGTTATGTTTAAATTTATTTTACCATATAATACTTCCATCAAATAAAATCTTACCAGAATCCCTGTATGTAAGATAAAATCTGTTCTGGTTGACGTGGGAGTGAAAGAATGGGGGACTCCCTTTCTATTCCTTGCCACCTCTCCCAAAGCATTGTGTTTTGGTAAACACAGTTTTGGTAAAACATGGTCTGAAAGCTCTTGGACTCTGGGAGTTTGGGGAGAGTCTGAGGAGAAAGGAATGGGAAGGCTGAACATAGCTAAGCAGCGGTAAATGTGAAAGAAATGTGATCAGTTTTAGTTCCAGATGGACTCAGTATAAACTAATGGTGTGATGTGATTGTTTCCTCGAATATGGTGGGTTAAGAGACTCAGAGAAGTAAGACTGGGAATGAGTCTCTGCTGGACAAACCATACAGGAATGTTATGTTTTCAAACCATTGTGATCATCTGGAAGGGGTAATTTTGCATTGTGCTTTTTCATAAACATTTTATCATTGTTGGAAGCTTAGACAGGGATGCCACATATGGCTACATAGGCTATGGACTGTGCAAGTCCAAAGGCAGTATTTTCAGAGACTAAAATGATTATAAAAAACTGTTCTGCTTATCTTTTTTTCTCATATTTTTCCTTTAGGTTGTCTGTCACTCAGAAATCTAAGATGGTTTCTTTTAAAATCAGACATACACCAATGGGTCTGGCTGGAAAATGAGACGATTAAAAAAAAAAAAAAGGATTTTTGCTCCGCTAGGATTTAAAGAATGGTAGTAACATAAAGGTGTGTTGTTTTCTCTTTGGGATGTGAGGTAAGAGTAACCAGGCAATGAAAATACTCCACACAATTAAGGTTCCCAGTTTTCTTTCCACAATCCACAAAGGTGACGGTTTGTTTTTTTGTCTCTCCCCAAATACCAGAGTGGCTTCAGGTTTACCATTTAACTTAGCGATGACTTCTTTAACAGTTTCCTCATCCTAAAAACAAATTATCTCACTGGGATGATCTCCCAATGTTCCTTTTGATTTTAATGCTCTGCAAATCTATTACAGTTTCCAGGCAGTGAAACACATGTCTTTCAGAGATGGAGGTGGTAACACACATTATGCTACTGTTGAATCTATCCATTCCATGTCAGTGTCATAAAATCTCCTTGTGGAGATTCTAAAACAACTGTTCTCACAGTATGGTGCTAGGACCACTGGAGGTTCCCAAGGGAGTCTCAGGGCTTCCACAAGGTCACCATTATTTGCATAATACTACTAAGATGTTACTTGCCATTTTCACTTTTATTCTTTCATGAGTGTACAGAGTATGAGAAGTTCATGGTCATGTTTCCAGATCCCCTATTGCAGCTAACTTTTAAGAAACGACCATTGTCAAGGTCTGGTGTTATCAGGCTATTCATAATGATTTGAAAAACAATGAAAATATTCCTCTCTTTTCCAATTACATACCCTAATAAGGTCAAATTTTCTTCATATACTGTAAGCAAAACAACACATTGCAACAGACTGAAAACAGAAGCAGTTATGAGAATCCATTTTCATTTCTAATATAGTAAATATTGATATCAATAACCTGTAAAAGTCAAAGTTCTTTGGGTTCCTTAGCAAATATTGAGTCTAAGACTGAGCGGTGCCTGGATGGTTCAGTCAATCAAACGTCTGACTTCAGTTCTGGTCATGAGCTCATGGTTGTGCGATGGACCCCAGAGTGGAGCCCTTTGTTGGTCACTGCATTCAGCAGGGAGGCTGCCTGTCCCTCTGCCCCTCCCCCCACTCATTCTCTCTCTCTCTCTGAAACAAACAAACAAATAAATAAATAAAATCTCTTTAAAAAGAGAGTCTAAGAGTGAGACCAAATGTTTGAGAACAGGTGTTCTAAAAGGTTATAAAATAGTGAAATTTCCTTTTCAAGCAAGTTAATTGCTGTTGTTTCTCTCTCGAACTTCCTGCTGTTCTGTCCTCATTTGATTACATGAAGGTCCACCAGGAATTTGAAAAGTGATCATCCTATAATACCTGTAGTACTCTTTGAATTCTTATATTTTGATTTTTGAAGCTATGACATGATACCCTTTCATAGAAATTTTTTCTTTTTTCTTTTTTTAAAGATTTTATTTATTTGACAGAGAGAGATCACAAGTAGATAGAGAGGCAGGCAGAGAGAGAGAGAGGGAAGCAGGCTCCCTGCTGAGCAGATAGCCCGATGCGGGACTCGATCCCAGGACCCTGAGATCATGACCTGAGCCGAAGGCAGCAGCTTAATCCACTGAGCCACCCAGGCGCCCCTCATAGAAATTTTTTCTGAGTTTTGTTTCAATTAAGGGCATTCTTTAGGAAATCTACATCAGAACAAAATGGGAGGATAATGATTAGATCTCCAGTAAGTAAAACTGAAATGTAGGGATATAGAAGAAATTTGGAGACTGAGATGAGGGTAGTAAGCAATACCAGAGATCCAAGATTTGATATTAAGCAATACCAGAGATCCAAGATTTGAGAAAAAAGAGAACACCCACCACCCTTTTGTATTCCCCAAATGAGGATGTAGGGAGAGCAGGTGTCATAGTCACTGAGGTTGGGAGATTCTCATGGAGAAGGAGGATGATGTTTTTCGTCTGGATAACCCTACCTTGTGATGTTTCTACTCCTGAAGATGAGTCAGGATGTGCCCAGATCACTGTGTAATTTGGATTAGCAGGGCCCAATGGTCATGAAATGAGGGCCCAGTTTGTGATGGTTTTTGCAGAGTCTGGAAACTAACATGAATGCCGAATGCCCCCTCCCCCCAACCAAATTTCTGCATTTACTTGAAAATGCCTCACTACTTGGGCTATTCTTCCTTCTCTCTCTGTTAAAAATAATTCTTGCTTGGATATTCACAATGCAGAAATCAGAAAAAGGAAAAGGACAGAAGAACTGAGCATACAAAAAAACTCGTATTTTTGTACTTTCATGTAATTTCTTAATGAATTTTCATAGGATTTCTGGCCTATTGAGTTCCTGATCTCTTCCCTCCCTCCCTCCCTTCTTTCCTTCCTTCCTTCCTTCTTTCCTTCCTAACTTCCCTCCATTCTTTCTTCCTGACTTTCCCAGGGCCATATTTCTGTTTTTATTCACTCAGTGTGAAGATACATATCACCCAGGTGAGGTTGATAGAGAGGCTGGTTTCAACCCCTGCTGAAATACAGGCAGCACAAGAAAAGACATGGTGGCTTCTATCAATGCCACAGGCATAACTCCAGCCCTTTCATTCCCAATCAGGTCACCAGTAATGAGATCCTGGAACCTTTCCCCAGGGTCAGCCCCTGATGTTAAAGTCAAGTTCACTGCAATTTTGGCTCATCAGATGGAATATAGGAAGAGGGGAGGTGACAGCCAAAATCCTAAGCAAATGTTGGAATAGTTAGATGAGGGCTGCCTTCAAGCAAGGTTAGAAGAAGTAGTGTAAGGTTACTATGATACACAAGCACATGAAATATGGTCTGATTCTTTTCATACATGAATGTTCAAGGAACTAAATTTAAAATATTTATGGAATAGAATTCTTTTATCACTCATCATTCATTCATTCGCTCATGCACACACTTTTGTTAATACTCTAAGTTCCCTCACTCCATCTTTTCATCACATTTGAGTGACAAACATTCAGACTTGGATGAGCTTCACTATGCTTTTTTTCCCATGGCCACAATAAAACAGCTGAGCTCTGCTGGAGAGATTTGCATACTAGGTCAGATAGATTTTGTGATAAATTCACAATGGAAACCTCACTAGTTCCTGGTAGTCCAAGGATTCCTCTGATAAACGAATCTCTTACCTTCTGAAACAATTCAGATCTGCTCCAGTCTCGTCGAACCTCTATATCATCTCCTCCATGACACCACCCGTCTGCACATCTCTTTGTATGCAGATGACCTGGTTCATTTCTTAAGAAATATAATCTATCAGACAGGACTACATCAACTCTCGCTAAAACAGACAGACCTAGCCACATCAGGATGCCAGTTTGCTCCTCCCCTGTAGAGGAGGTTTACCTATCCTATATACAATTCTTCCATCTGTGGGTCCATGGATTCTCCAGCGTTTTCAGGAGTCATCCATAATAATTCATTCATCTTCTCTCTTGTGTGTCAACTGATCTGATTTTTTTTTTTAAAATTTACGGACTGGTACTATCATTTACTCATTATGTAAGCCAGAAACCCTAGATTAATCCCCACACTTAGCTTTCTTCATCTCTCATCTCCAACCCATCATCATGTTGCATCAATTTTTATTCCAAAATATTTTTCATCTCCACCTGCCCCTTTGCCACCTCTGTGGTCTGATCACATCACCACCCTCATCCCCCCATCTTCTTGGTTTACACTTCCTTTAAATTGCTTCTTCTTCTTCTTTTTTTTAAAGACCAATTTTTAACTTGGGATGGAAGGTCCAACTTTCATCATGCTCTTCTTGACTTTCTGTGCTCCAGTCACACGGGCCACGGTCTCCCTCAAAACAGGCCTTTGACCACATTCTGTTCCTTCAGTCTGGAATGTGCATTAGTCCCTCTGCACCTGTTAGACACATATTCATCCTTCGTTTCTAGCTTAAGGGACACTTCTCCAGAAGCACAGCCTAGACAAGATCAATTCTCTACTATAAGGTTTCATAGCCTCATAGTCTTTCCTTTATACAACTTATGACAGCTGCCACTTTATATTTATTTGTGAGATCACTTAATTATGTCTGCCTTCCTAAGTAGCCTACAAACTCATGAGGGCAGGGATATTTCTGCTCTTACACTATATCCCTAGCAAAATGCCTGGCATGTAGTAGGCACCCCATAAATATTCATTGAGTGAGTGTGGATTGAATAAATAATGGTATGTTCAGGCCACTGTTTTAGATGCTCTAGGGCACTGGTTCTTAAACTTTAGCATCAGAATAACCTGAAGGCTTGTTAAAGCACAGATTGGTGGGCCTCTACTCCAGAATTTCTGATTCAGTAGGTCCTGGTGTCACATAAGAATTTACATTTCTAACAATTCCAAGGTAATACTCATGTTGCTGGCCCAGGAACCACAATTTGAGGACCACTGCTTTGGGGAATTAAATACACGATTGAGACATGGTTCCTGTCTTCAAGAAATTTATAATTTTGTCCAAGTGCAAATAATAGATAAGAGAAATTTGAGTAAAAAAAAAATACAGTATTTAAAAATCATGGGAGCCAGAAATAGAAAAAACACATCATGATCTATTATTGATCGCTACTTCAATTTTATGGCCAGTAATTGCTATGGGTGTTTATGAAAAAGAAGAATCATTTCAGACTGAAATTATTATAAAAATAGTTCATAGGATTTAAAATTAGCTTTATAGGAATTTAGGGAGGGTTGAGGAGCTGAATTCTGAGGGTGGAGCAGGATGAAAAATATCAGAAAGAGGGCTGGTTAGAATAATAATACCGAGGAGAAGAGGTACCTGGAGGTATAGAGAACAGGCTGGAAGGAAGAACATAAAATTGTCAGGAAGTGGAGAGAAAATAGGGCACTGAGCAGTGAGAGCAGCCTAAGATAAGAGAAGGTTAGTTAGTAACATTTGTGTGGGGGGAGCCAAATTATGTCTATATTGATTTTTCATTCTCTACTACCTGCCTCACTGATAGGGCAACAATGGTCCTGGGGAAAAGGAGAGGCTCTTCTTGGAAGGCAGAGGGTACTGTGAATCAGTCCATGCTCCCTTCTGCCACTACAGTCTCTAATAAGATATCCATAGAGCTACACTGTAGGAACCAAAGTGTTGACATTTTTGTAATGCTTGGTTTTCAGGTGATAAAAGCAGGTCCTGGTAGAAGTTACCATAAACCATTAAGATTCTACTTTTTTATGAAAGGTGCTAAAAACCTCACTATTGTCTGAGTAGATTTGACAGCTATTATTGTATCAAACCAATTTCAGAGATAAATTGCAAAATTCCCAGGGCTATTGTAGAATGTATGTGGCTCAGGATGTGAGGACTTAAGTCATGAGGAAATACTGTGCCGGAAATGGGCCAACTGTTCACACATAATCACAACTGGGGTGACAGGGTGTCAAACCTGACACACCCCACCCGTCATTAATGTCTTTAGAAATATAGCTGTTAGGAGTGCCTGGGTGGCTCAGTTGGTTAAGTGTCTGCCTTCAGCACAGGTCATGATCCCAGGGTTCTGGGATTGAGTCCCACATCAGGCTCTTTGCTCAGCGGGAACCTGTTTCTCCATCTCCTTCTGCCCCTCCCCCTTTTTGTGCATGCCAGCTCTCTCTCTCTCTCTCTCAAATAAATAAATAAAATCTTAAAAAAAAAGAAAAAGGAAATACAGCTGTTGGACTTATATGCAGAGAAGCTCTTAGTTTTAGAATATATCACTTTAACACATGATTTTTTTTTTCAGTATCATGAAATATCAAAAATTTTGGATCACTTTCTTTGTGTAATGAACACTCAATGGATACAGAATTGAATTAAATAAGACTAAGGTTCTTTCTACATGGCCAGATAATTTGAGCATTTTATTTCTTATGTTCATGTAGGTTACGCAGTAAATATGTTATGAAATTTGCCAAATGTTTTGTATTTATTCCAGTAAATTAGGCAGGAGAAAAATTTTTTCCCCCAAAAGACCTCAAAAACTCTATTGCCCGTTCACAAGTGTGAAAGCAATATTTAAGGAAACATTCTGCCCTCTCACACATT
Source organism: Meles meles (assembly GCF_922984935.1). Classification (NCBI taxonomy): domain Eukaryota; kingdom Metazoa; phylum Chordata; class Mammalia; order Carnivora; family Mustelidae; genus Meles; species Meles meles. The sequence goes on along the minus strand of NC_060082.1, from coordinate 32,365,350 downwards.
TACTTTACAAGATAACAGTTTGCCTCCTGTGTCAATTCCCTCCGGGACTGACAATTTTGTCCCGATTTAAAACACAGTGAGTGTATAATCAAAGGCATTCTTACCAGTACCCAGCCCTTTTCCCCTTCTTCCTTAAAGTCTTTCAGTGTCCAAAGAGCAGTTATCTGTTCCTCCCTGGTTAATAAGAAGTAGTGTTGTGGGATGTTTCTGCAATCCTGATCACAACTGTTTTCTATTGGTTTGTTTTTGAAGTTTACATGGCATATTTGATCAAAGTTGACTGAGATTATAAAAGCCAACACTACTTTCATACACAGAAATGCCATCAAGAGGCTTCGATTAGTTCAAATGGCACAGAAAATCTCTAATTCTACAGCATGTACTGTCTGTGACACCTTATTTGCCACTTTATCATGTCTTGTAATAATTTTACCACTGTGCTCTGTGTAATTCGTTTCTCCTCTCTAAGAATACAGGCTTCTTAAACCCAAAGACAGTGATACAAGTTTCCTCTGTGGTCTTTGTGGACTGTATCTTTGTGCCCGAGCATAGTAAATGCTAGTAGATGGATTAATGGAGTAAGAAAGACCACTTGCTAATCCTGGACCATTTATTTACTACTAAAGTATCAGATCATGAGTAGAACCTTGAGGCTCCATTACTAGATAGTGTTTTTATTTTGTTTTGGTGAACAAGATGTTGTAACAAATTTGAGCATTAAATTGACCCATAATCATCCTATTGGGAAGGAAAAGCATAACTATATCCATCCAAAGAGGAGAGATGGTGAGAGTGACTTTTCGCCATTCTTGCTTTAAAGGCAATATGGGGGTACTACCTAAGACACAGATGCGCTGCAAACTAGAGTCGTATAACGTAACATAATCCTTGATTCACTGAACAGTTTTCCAGGGCTTACCTTGCAACAGGCACTCTGGGAAGAAAGCAGCAAGCAGACAATAGCCTTGCCTTCTTGAGGCTTGCATTCCAGCTCATTGTCTGTTATGGTGAAAGAGAGGAGAACCACAGATGTTAAGTTCCTACAGAAATAGTGGTGGGTGCTGATGGAGTGCTATGGAGAAGAACTCAGCAAAGCAGGAGAGGAGGGGAGTGCTGGAAGGAGTCAGAATTTCAGATGCTGAGGTTGCTGAGCTTGAATAAGACCAAAAACAGGGGAAGGAAGGAGCCATGGGGCTAACTGGGGAAAGGCAGGTCCAGGCCCGAGTGACCGGAGTATGCTGGAAGAACAGAAGGGAGGCCAGCATGACCGGAGCAGGAGAGCCAAAGGCCATATGCTCAGATCCAACTGGGTGGAGGGGATGCCAATCATTAGCCTTATAGGGGATTAACTGGACTCTGGCATTTTTTAACCCACTGAGCCACCCAGGCGCCCCTGGACTCTAGCATTTTTTAAAAAAATATTTTATTTATTTATTTGACAGAGAGAGGGAGAACACAGACAGGGGTAGTGGCAGAGGGAGAAGCAGGCTCCCTGCTGAGCAAGGCGCCCAATACAAGTCTCGAACCCAGGACCCTGGGATCATGACCTGAGCTGAAAGCAGATGCTTAGGTGACTGAGCCACCCAGGCACCCCGCAAAGGCTTCTACTTTTTTTTTTTAAGTCTCGATTTTCTTTTCTTTTCTATTCTTCACTTTCTTTTTTTTCACCCCAAAGATTCCATTTATTTATTTAACAGAGAGAGAAAGATCACAAATAGGCAGAGAGGCAGGAAAGGTGAGAGGGAAGTAGGCTCCCAGCTGAGTAGAGAACCTGATGCGGGCCTTGATCCCAGGACCCTGAGATCATGATCAAAGCTGAAGGCAGAGGCTTAACCCACTGAGACACCTAGGCACCCCTGGATTCTACTTTTAACTGTGTGTGAGATGGGAAGCCACTGGAGGGCTAGCAGCTCAGGTATGACACGCTATGTTTAACGTCACGATAACTTGTTATGTTATGTTGAAATAAACCTGAAGGGAGCTAAGAGGCTTGTTAGGAGACCATTATGATAGACCAGTTGAGAAAACAGTGGGTTTAAGCAGGCTAGAACAATGATGATGGCAAGAAGCAATCAAGTTTGGATATATTTGAAAGGTTAAGATTAAAATGGATTTGTTGACAGATTGGATATGGGACATGAAAGGAAGGAGTTAAGAACTACTCAAAAGGGGTGCCTGGGTGGCTCATTTGTTAAGCATCTGCCTTCAGCTCAGGTCCTGGGATGGAGCCCTGCATCAGGCTCCCTGATCAGTAGGAGGCTTGCTTCTCCCTCTACCACTCCCCCTGTTTGTGCTCCCTCTCTCACTGTCTCTCTCTCTCTGTGCCCAAACAAAACAAAACAAAACAAACAAACAAACAAACACAAAAGCAAACAACTACTCAAAAATCTTTAATCTCAATAACTAGAAGAATGGAGATGTCATTGGCTGATATGGGAAAGCTATGGGAGAAAAGGTTTGGGGTGGGGGGATGGGATATCAGGAGCTTGGATTTAGAAAAGTTAAGTTTGAGGTACTCTTTAGGTTTTCAAGTGGAGATGGTGAGTTATGATGGAATCACTGACATTCTTTGGGTAAAATGGAATAAATGACGTTATATGTTCTTGCTAGTGGGGAGGATGTGGCAGAGATGGGAAACTGATAGAGAAACAGAGAGGGGAAATTTGCTGGGATGGGGTGAATATTACCCCGGTAGGTGAGCAGAGTTTGAGTACCCCCAAGGGACACAGACAGTTTCTTCGAAATAATAAGAAAAAGGTAGAGTTTGTGGCACGACGGGTGGGTGAGTGTGATGGTGAAAGTAGGGAGAGGGGGCTGGGAAGGGGAGTTAGAATTCTCCAGTGATTACTTCCATTTTCTCAGTGGAAAAGGTAGTGAGGTGACCAGCTGAGAGAGACAATAGGAGGAGGTGTTGGATGTTTGATGAAAAGTAGAGACTGAACAATGGACTAGGGACTGATGGCAGAGCTGCCTGCCAGCCCTAAGGGCTCCTTTAAGGTTCTGGTGGTGAATTTAAACAGAGCCCAGCCTGTCTCCAGCCACAATCAGCTGAGCAGGTGCAGGCGAGGATTAGGCAGGAGCTGGAGGTTTGCCAAGCAAGGAAGACAAAGTGAGAGGGTCCTGGGAGTGAAGGCCTAACCAAGGGAGCAATTATCATGATGGACAAGGAAAGCTGAGCTGCTACGGAGGAGGAGTGATGACATGAGGGGGCTGAGGACCTTGAAAAGGTGGCAGGATCAACAGATTGAGGTTCCCTAGCTCCATGAAGTGTTGCTGGAGTCACGGTACCCGAGGAAGTGAGCTGGGGTGACAGGAGGAGACCAGACAGGGAGATCCTTAAAAATGGAGATTGCGTCTTACAGCCTGACTCCTCAAAATCCAATTTACAGAAGGGCCTTTGATTAACAAGTAGAAATCCATTAATTAATATGAGTTTTAAATAAAGGCTGAGTTCCCTGGAGCCATGACTTCTCTTTGTGACTATTTCCACAAACAGGGTGCAGGCGAATAAAATTGTTAGTGTATTTTGGGAAGTTAGTAATAATAAAACTACATGACTGGAAGCAACTTCAAGAAGTCCTAGTTCAGATCACCTCACTTTCTCCCAACAGGTCTGAACACTTTAGAGAGGAAATGCTACCCCTGAGCTAATTCAATCCTCTCTCTGCTCTAGAACTCTTTATCAGGTTATAGTTTCTGTAAAACATTTGTCTTGAATTTAAGCCTGGGTACTTTGATTTTTTTTTTCCCCCCTTTAGGAGAGAGAAGAACAGGTCAAAAATCACCTGTTCAGGGGCGCCTGGGTGGCTCGGTGGATTAAGCTGCTGCCTTCGGCTCAGTCATGATCTCAGGGTCCTGGGATGGAGCCCGGCATCAGGCTCTCTGCTCAGCAGGGAGCCTGCTTCCTCCTCTCTCTCTGCCTGCCTCTCTGCCTACTTGTGATCTCTCTCTCTGTCAAATAAATAAATAAAATCTTAAAAAAAAAAAAAAAAGAAAGAAAAAAAAATCATCTGTTCAGTAACCCTTAAACACTGGAAGGGAATTTCCAGAGAGAGTTTGGTGTGTCCAGTGGGTCACCTGGCAGAAGGTTTTTACCTCGCAGGGAGACAAAGAAAGATCTCTCATGGCAAAAGCCCATGAGAAAATTCCTTACAGTTCACTGACATGAAAAAGTCTCACTCCTCCACATTGGGGGGGGGGGGGGCGAAAAAAAAGACCTACATGACCTTCATGTGTATTTTCAAGAATAGCATGAAATCTCTTTCAGAAAAATTGTGAACCCCAATTTGAATAAAAGGCAAGACTCAAATTTCCAAAACTCTATTTTTAATTGATATATTTATAAAAATAAATCCATATTGTGTCAGAGCTGGGAGCTCTCTGTTGGGTCTTTGCATCAGCCTGAACAGTACTCGGAATCCTCTGGTTGCCTGCTCCAGAACACCGCCCTCCACTCTGGTTTTGCAGGAATTTGTAGCAGCACAGCTCGTTAGGGGGCTTGTTACAGAGTGAACCAGCTGACTCAGGTGCTCCTGAGGGGAAGTTTGTTCTGAGGAGAAACTCTATTATTATAAGGCCTTATTACGGTATTTGAGCCTTGGGCTTTTTGGCAGGTCAATGTGCTAAATCATTAAAAAATATGGAAAGTCAGATAGGAGGTCTTTTCTTTCTTTCTTTTTCTTTTTTAAGCCTGGAAACAAGCACCCCAGACAGACTAACCAGAAATCAAAGCGAAGGCAAAGCAAGGCGTTGCTGGTGCAGCCCGGCGGTGGCCGTAGCCTGTTGGTTGCCCGTTTCTGGTTCTGATTACACGTAAGGAGATTTTAAAAGGAAATACTTTTTCGTAAAGGAGTCTCAAAGTCCCAAATTCCAGAGCGAAGTGAGAACAAAAGGTTGATTATTTGAAACTTGCCTCCTTTACGGCAGCAAGAGACACCTACGGAAATAGTTCGAGAGCCTTCTGTGAGCAGGAAGCAGCTGGGAGGGAAGCCGCGCGCCATCTCCAGGTGGCTCGCGCCACACGGTGGGAAGAAGGCGGGACGTGCTTGGGCAACTCCACCAGGAGGTACGAAGAGCTAGACTAGACTAAGCTGCAGAACTCGCTCAAACCCGCCCGAGGGAAAGTCGAACCTGAGGAAATAAACGCCACCGAAGGTGAGGGACTGGAAAGAGGACACGGAATGATACTGGGAACCGGGTTTGGGTCTCTCTTTCCCTGCCCTCCCCTCCTCGGCCCCACAGCCCTCACAGGGTTTTTTTTTTTTTTTTTAAGATTTTATTTATTTATTTGACAGAGAGATTACAAGTAGTCAGAGAGGCAGGCAGAGAGAGAGAGGGAGGAAGCAGGCTCCCTGCTGAGCAGAGAGTCCGATGCGGGGCTCGATCCCAAGACCCTGAGATCATGACCTGAGCCAAAGGCAGAGGCTTAACCCACTGAGCCTCCCAGGCGCCCCCTTCACAGGGTTTTGTTTGTTTTTGTTTGCCTCAGCTTCCCTCTTTTCTCCTCACCCTGCTCCTCCGCCTTCCTCTTCTCCCTCCTCCCCGCCGTGGGACTTCTGCGGCGCCACACGTGACCAACATGGCTGCCCCGTAGAGAGCGCAGGTCAGGGCTGCTGAGTGGTTTTCCTCTCTCAACATTCCCGAACTCCTGGAGAGCGATTCTGACAGCCGCACGCGGTCAGGGCCATGCCAGGGGTGCAGGGCCATAGGGTACAGGCCAGAAGGCCATGTGTTCCCATGGACGTGGGTGGGCACCCGAAGGTCTCTGAGAAGCCAGTGGGCTGCGCCAACGCCCCAGGACTGAGGAATGAGGCAGACTTTATCCACTGGCTTGGTTTAAACGGGACTTGGGCATTGGAGAGTTTTGCATAGTGGTTCAGGGTTTTGTACGACTGTGTTCCGGTTGACATGTCGAACAATTTCTCTCCTGAGACTTGACCAGTTTGGGGGCATATCGTATATCATCGTTAATGGCTAGCTCAGTCTGGCTCTTCCTTCCAGGGCGTCACTGTCCTGCCATATTCACAAGCTTCGGGGATGCGGTGTGAACGTGTGGAGCTCCCCACGAGCCAACAAGGGTCTAGGTGCCTTCTGGACCCTTCTCTCTCTCTAGTGCAGTGACTTGGAATCATGGATGATACTAAGGGGGAGTTCGTTTTTCTTTAATATCTGATCACATTAACACCAATTTACTAAATATTTAAATGTGTCTATTTCATTACATTTAAAAATATTTGAAGAAGTTGCAGTATAAAAGATTTTCAACAGGGGCACCTGGGTGGTTCAGTGGGTTAAAGCCTCAGTGGGTTAAAAGGCTTTAACCCACTGAGGTCCTGGGATTGAGCCCCAATCGGGCTCTCTGCTCAGCGGGGAGCCTGCTTCCTCCTTCTCTCTACCTGCCTCTCTGCCTACTTGTGATCTCTGTCTGTCAAATAAATAAAATCTTAAAAAAAAAAAAAAAAGATTTTCAACAAATTTGACGACAGGCTCATTTAGTAACATGTTTCCGTGGTAGGCACGTGATAAACAGAAGGGAAATTTGCATTTTTAGGGGAGATTTCTGGATTTCATATGTAACCTAGAAGCTCTACTGAATGAGTGGCTGTGTATTTCTGCAACTGTTTGGATTACTGTAGTAACAAAGGTGTGAAACCATGTAGTCTGTTGTGAGTCAAATATTGCTCTCACGGGGCCGTAATACTTCACACATCCTTAGTTTTAAGAGTAAAATGGGGGAGGGGAGTGTCTGTCTCTTTTCTTAAGAGGATATATGTTTTCATTTAATAGATTTTGGGAATAAAATTTAGGGCTCATTTTTCTTTTGCATGCCTTTTGGCTCATAGATTTGTCTTGCTGAGAAGCTTTTAAAAACTAATGGTCCATATTTTGAGATGCCATCCTTAACGAAGAAGTAAACTGTGAAATTCTCTGTAATTCTTTAATTTAAAATACTTGGGAAGCATTTAGCTTGTGTTTGGTGGTGTTGATATGACTGTATTTTAAAAATAGAATGCTAGATTCCATTTTTACTTAAAGAACTTTAAAATATCTTTTGTGAGTGAGTTGTTAGAAACATCTTAGTAAAAACCAGACTGGAAAGATAAAGGATAGCCTTTCTTTTATTTTACTAATGAAGTTTTAGGGACATGTAGGCTACTTTAGGACATACATAGATTATTGTAGTATACCAAGATCAATATACCTATTTAGATATTAATATAATCTTTCATGTTCTTGGTTTGTTAGCAATAGTATATAATATTTTATAAGAGAAAATTACTATCTGTATTAAGGTGGGTTTGAGATAATATCAGAGTCTAGGATGGTACAAAGGATTTTCACCCCTTTTCTGTTAACACTTGATGTATGGACTTCAGCAAGATACCAATATTATTTTGAGAGTCTTCTTATTCTTTGTGTGAGAAAGAGAATGGCATCTAATGGTTGTCCTTTTCAGGGCTGAAAATCCTCAAACTGAGTCATTTATACTACACTTCAGTGGTTGATGTTCAAGACATACTGTCAGAGTGAGATGTCATGGAGGTAAGTGGGCTGGACAGCTAGACAGGTTTTCTCAGGGCAATAGTCCTGTGGTAGAGTTTTCTTAACCAGGGAACTTTGCCCCTTGTTTGAAAGCAAAACATCCTGATTTTTGGCTGTGTCTTCAAGCCTGGTTCATGTTAACTCTATGAACAACAACAATAACAACAAGCATCTAATTTTATTAAAAGCAATAATTTATTAATTTCCAGAGAATATACCCTTCCAATATCCAGGTATTTGTTTCTGCCACTCAAGGAGGTAGTTTCTGGAATGAAGTTACAAGGGAGGATGTAATAATAAATGGAATATTGCTTAGTGATTGTGGAATTAGAGCAAAAGGAGTTGGATTACTTTGAATGATATTTTAATGATGCCATGGTAAATCCTGGTGAATTTTCTCTGCTTCTCCACAGGGTATACTTCTGTTGTGACTCATCTTCTAGACTCAGTGTCTCTTTTTTTCCTTTCTGACTCAGAGTTGGATAAACACTGTCAAAATCTTGAATCTTGTGTTTCCATGCATTTCACCTTCTATGCAGATTGCAGCCCTTCTGTTAACACATTCTTTTAGTAAATCATTGCTGTTTTTTTTCCAGTCAATCATATTTTTCTGTAGCTAAGTGTCTAGTAAGATTGATTGACTTGGGGGTTCTAAGTGTTTCTCGACAATCTACTCTTAGATCATATTTCAAGATGGGCTTCTTTCACAGATGGATTATCTCATGGTAATAATTACTGCCATTTTTTTTGAGCCTATAGTATACCACCAGGCTCATGTTATCTTTTGTGGGTCTGTGGATTATGTATTATAACACGCATCTTAGAGGTCAAGAAACCAAAGCTAGATGAGGTTAAATGACTTGCCAAAGTTTGCATAGCTTAATTTTGACTGAGTTGGGATTCAAAACCAGTTCTGTCTGACTCAAAACTTATCCCTTCAAATGTTGATTTTTCCTACTTATACTATCAGGGGATAACTCATACCTTCAAATGTTGATGTTTCCTACTTATACTATCAGGGGATAACTCATACCTAAGTTTTGTAAGAGCCCTAATCTTAATCTTAAATGCCCTTAAGTGTCCTGATTATATTAGAAGTTTTATATTTTGAAATAAAAATATGTAATTCAGAGTCTTCACATCAATATGACATAAGTTTTATATAGCTAACATTTATTTAGCATTTAATGTGTACTCAGTATTATTGAACATGCTTGACATGGGTAATTTTCTTTATTCCTAGGGACAGTTCTTTGAAGTTGATAGTACTATCATCAGCAATGTGTAGCAGAGGAGATTGAGTCCCAGAGAAGTTAAGCAAGTCCTCAAGTGACATAAACCATGACTCAGGTCTATGCTGTCTGCACAGGTTTGACCTCTTACCTATTACTGTATTAACTCTTAGTACCTCTCAATAGAAACTTTAGAACTTGAAGTCCAAATATCATAATGCCTGAATTGTTTTTACTGGAAGTTTCATTCAACAAAATCTGTATCTAATCTATACCAGGCTCAGTTCCAAAATATAATACTAAATAAGTCCTTTCCTTTAAAAATTTTATTGACATGTAAGCGACATCACCATAACACAAAGTGATAAGTAAGGAAGTATATGAGACCATGAGAATACAGATGAGGAGGAAATTAATTCTGCCTGAGGGAGGGGGAGGAGAGGGCACTGCAGGTAGGAAATGAGAAATGATGAGTAAGGTGAGTACTACTGTCAAAGTAGAACTCAGCAGGGGAGAGGGACTGAGAAAGAGATATATCGTATTAGGCAGTGTCAAGAGGCCCGGGGGCAGGAAAACACAGACAGTGCTTGTTATAGAAGAGTGAATGGAGGTAAGCTGCTGGAACAAGCCAGAAGAGGGTGCTGCTGGTAGATGATGGGAATTAAGACTGGGGAGTCAGAAGAGGAACAGATTTTGAAGAGCCTTTTAGGCATGGAGTTTGGATGCTGTAGGCAGGTTTGTAAGCATCGTGGTGACATGGTTAGGTTAGATGTATGTGGAAAATGGGAGTTGGAGGGGAAGAAATACTGCGGTTTATTAGAGCAGCCTTAAGGATAATTCAGGGAGGAATGAAGGATGAGTGTCTGGTCTAGAAAAGCAATGATGGACATGGAGATCACTAAAGCAGTATCTATAGGAATAAGTGGTTTTTTAGATGGAGCCGGGGAGCCAGGGATGATGTTGGGATTTCCAATTTGGGCAATGGAATGAATGGTGATATTCTTAACCGATATGGACTATTTAATGATAATGGTGTTTTTGTTGTTATTTTGTTTGTTTTTTGACATAATAATTTTCATTTTCAAGTGTCTTCTGAAAATTCTTTAGTTGTTCGTGTAAGTTTTAGTTTGTGTTGTCTTAGTTTTTGTTCTTACCCCCAACATAATATTTTACTTTTGCTCAAAATACTTGTAGAAGATGATAGACAGTTTAATTAGTTAGATTTTTATTGAGTGTACATGCAAGATACATGATAGATATTTGATCTGCAACAGCCATTCAATCTCAAGGTGATGCAAAGGCAAGCAGGTGTCACTGTTGAGAAACCTCAGTGGTTCTCTGGTCAGCTTGTGATCATGAAGGAACACTATAATACCTACTCACATCCTATCCCCTGAGTACAAGTCCCTCCTGTGGTCTCTGGACTGCACAACCCTGACATTTCTCATAACAACCTGCCAACCACTTGAAGATGATTAATCCTTTAAAATTTATTTTTATTTTTAACTTTTTAAAAAGATTTACTTATTTGACAGAGAGGGACAGCAAGAGAGGGAACACGAACAGGGGGAGTGGGAGAAGGAGAAGCAGGCTACCCACTGAGCAGGGAGCCTCATGCATGGTTTGATCCCAGAACCCTGGGATCATGACCTAAATGGAATGCAGATGCTTAACAACTGAGCCACCCAGCACCCCCTCCAGCACCATTTTTGAAGAAACTGTTCTTTCCCCTTTGAATGGTCTTAGCACCCTTATAGAAAATCAGTTGCCATAGACATAGCTCCAGAATTTCCATTTGATTCTTTTGTGTGATTTCTATCTCTTTATTGATATTTTCTATTTGATGTGACATTATTGTTATATTTTCCTTTATTTCTTTAATCATGGTTTCCTCACCTTATTGAACATATTTGTAATGACTACTTTGAAATCTTTATCTGTCAAATCCAATATATGATCACTCTGATAAGTAGTTTCTGTTGCCTGCTTCTGCATCCTCTCTGGCCTCAATGCATTGGTCGTACTTTCCTGATTCTTTGCGTGTCTAATAATTATTTTTATTGGAAACTAGGGATTTTAGCTAATATAGCAATTGTGGGTACTGGTTTCCATTCACCTAGGGGCTTGTTACTGACTTTTTTTTTAATTTGTAGCGACTAATTGAATTATTATAGAGAAGTCTATTTCCATCTACTTCATGAAGATTTTGATGTTTCTCTTCAAGGGTGCAGCCTTGAGTATGCCCATAGTCACCTTTGGATGATGGTGGTTTTGTCCAGTTTCTTTGACTCTTTTCCTGAGCACAACAGCTGTTAAACTCCTCTGCAGCCCACTCTTCCATTGTTTTCAACAATGCCCCCAGGCATAAACTGTTACATGGTTGAATCCAGTCAAATTCAGGCTCCTTTGACAGAATAATCCTTGTGGTTAGGGTTTGAGATTTGTTCTGACCTCAGGAGGGCTCCTCCTAGCTGTCTCATTCCTCAGACGTCTTCAGAAAACTAGAAAGCCAATAGTGTAGCTGACATCTCCAATGAATCTCCCAATTATGGAAAGAGATATAGAGTTCTCTGTTTTACAATTTGCTTCTCCTCCCATGCCCTCCCACATCCCTGCCAAATCTCTGAGCCATGACTCTGAAGCAAATTGGGTTGGGACAATGGCATGCTTCTCTCGTAAGTACATCTTCACTTTAGAAACTGAGTGCTTTGTGGATGGGAGGTCATTAGGTTCTGATTTTCTTGCTTGCCTCTCCGAGTGTAGAACCTCTATTTTATAAGCTTGAGCAAGAGCAGTTGGTGTTCCAGAATGCTTAGCAGTACCATTCCCAAGACAGAGCTTCCAGCTTATGCGTGCCGTATGGGGTGGAAGCAGGGAACCTCTACCTTTTGGCTGCACTTGTCAGGAAATTAGACTCAGCAACTGGTAGTTGGGGACAGGATGATAAATGCTGATATCTTGGTTCTCCCCTGCCCCATCTCCTTACTAAGAATATAGGCCTTTGGGAACAGAGGGGAGAGGGAGCTCTAGTTCCTTGCTGCCCCAATCTGGAGTAAAGTTTCAGTCAATGAGCTGGGAGTAGGGAAGAAAAGAGTAGGTCTTCATCAAATACTACCGACTTCTCATTTTTCTTACTGAGTTTTTGTTGATTTTCTTGAATAAATGTTTCTTCATTTGCTATGTGACTTTAAGACTATTCCCAGTAAATTGTCCTTTGTTTTTTTTCTTTAAATAATTTTCACCAGTTTTGCTAGGAGTGGGTCCTTGAAAGTCCTGACACCGTCGTGCTGAAAGGGGAACTGACTTGTAGACTGTTGTTTCTTATATATTGTCATTATTTTAGAATAAGTGACAAGACAATTCCTTTGGGTTATTTAGAAATAATACATGTATCTTCTTTGATAACAGTGGGGTTTTTTGGTTTGTTTGTTTTGTTTTTGGCAGTTTAATTTTTTTTAAATTTTTTAAAATTTCATTTTATTTTTTCAGTGTTCCAAGATATATAGTGTTTTTTTAAAATTTCTTTTTTCATTTATATGTTTATAAGCTCCTATCTGTATTAAAAAGAAAGTGCTTCACTGTAGCAACATTGTTGCTCCTACAAATGCTCCTTCTGAATCCCAAACCACCTCCCTCATCTTTATACTGACATTCCTTACATGAGCATAGTCACCCATGGGATCAGCTATCCTTCTTGTGACACTTTGAAGAAGCAGAGAGTGTACATTCATTCGTGGATTGAGCTTCTCTTTTCCCTTTTCCATGAGGACCTCAAGTATTTCTGCCTGCCTCATGGTCTGGAGAAAGGATTCAGAAGGAAACCATTCCTACGTAAAGGACTCTCCAGATTCTTCTTAGTACACTATCATTTCCTCACTGAACAGTTTTCCAGTTTCTATTATTCTCTTTGACTTTCCTCTCAAACTTGGGCATTCATGGGCATGTAATCTGTATAAACACACTGCACCTCACACTGCATCTTACTATTGGTCTGATGCTCTGCTATTACTGTTTTCTTAATAATTTCTGGGCAAAGGATCTGCATTTTCATCTTCCTCTGGACCCTATAAATTATATAGTTGGTCTTGCTGAATAGGAAGTCACTGTGTCCTGCAGCATATCCCTAGTGACTAAATGGCAAACACAGAAGGTGTCAGTCAATCTGGGCTCCCTTGGCAGTCTCAGTAGCCTCAGAAACATCTTCTTTGTTCTTTGCAAATATTCTTGGGCCAGTTTAGACACTAGCATATTGAGTACCACATCTGCTAAAACTTTAGCCTGCCCATATTCCTTATATGTTCTTTTAAGATTAATTTAACAAGTATTCATTGAATACCTATTATATTGTCAGTCCTACTTTGGTTCTAAAAGATAAAAGACACTAAAATCTCATTGAAAGGGATTAAATTATAGTTTAAGTGGGGCACCTGGGTGGCTCAGTGGTTTAAGCCTCTGCCTTTAGCTCAGGTCATGATTTCAGGGTTCTGGGATCGAGCCCCGCATCAGGCTCTCTGCTTAGCAGGGAGCCTGCTTCCCCCTGCCTCTCTGCCTGCTTGTGATCTCTGTCTGTCAAGTAAATAAATAAAATCTTTAAAAAAAAATTATAGTTTAAGTGATAAAATCATAACTGTGTTTAATTCAAGGTAGGTTTAGAATACCCAAGAAATATTTGTGTTACATATAAGTATTAATAGAGATGCACTAAAGGAAAGTTATTACTAATAAGTTTGAAAATCACTGGGTCAATAAATTCTGTACTCTACGAGTTCAGAGAGACTTTTACATAACTATGTATGTCTGAATCTTTTCATTTTTCTTTAAAGAAACATCTTTTAAAAAAGTGCCAATTACTGCTCAGCCACTGTGTGCCCGGTATTGACCTTGTTGCTCCTGCCAAAGAAGAAATTAAAGTGGAGAGTATTTAATGGGGTTTCCCAAGCATAAGAACTTATGAGTTAAACTCAGTTTTGATACCTTCACATTTCTAATTCAAACAAATGAATGAGTGAATAAATCTGGATAGATCTTTTCAGATTGGTGTTTAGGATACAAAATTGAATATAGTATTAATATATGAGATTAGGAAAGAAATGCTGTTTTAAAACATCACAATTCTCAGAAAATTCAGGAGTTTGACCGAGCATCTATTATTTATTATGTCTAAGTTCACAGACTAATGTAAATATCTAAAGGAAAACAAAATTTTGCTTTGGTTACTCCTTTTTCAGATTTCTTTTGGTTACTTAACTGCAAGGATGTATTCTTTAAAAATCAGATGTCTTTATTTGATACTTAGTGCACTCTGTGGCAGCTTTGTGGGAACTAGCTTTTTGAAAAAGTTTCTTTATCTGAAAATAACTTAAAGACTCTCATCCTGGATGTTGCTTGAATATTTGTAGATTCGTGGTTGGATATGACCTCAGAGAGGCTCTTGTTGAAGTTGTTATTTTGTAGTGAACAGCTAGAGACTGAAGAGAGAGAAGGATGCCTGTGATCATCTGGAAAATTATAATAAAGCTAGAGGTGGATCCCAGGACAGTTCTCTTTCCTCTGTCCGTGTGTTAAGAAATACTGTCTGTTAGGGGCGCCTGGGTGGCTCAGTGAGTTAAGCCGCTGCCTTCGGCTCAGGTCATGATCTCAGGGTCCTGGGATCAAGTCCCGCATCGGGCTCTCTGCTCAGCAGGGATCCTGCTTCTCTCTCTCTCTCTCTCTCTGCCTGCCTCTCTATCTACTTGTGATCTCTCTCTGTCAGATAAATAAATAAAATCTTTAAAAAAAAATACTGTCTGTTAAATAAATAGTAGATATATTCACCATTCATATTAAAGTAATATCTTCCACATCTTTCAATACACTAGCGTTCTATGGAACACAGTTTGGGAAATGATGAACTGGAGACTAATGTTAAAATCCAAAATATATGGAATAGGTAACACGTGATAATTTATAAGATGGTAGAGTCCATGTGGTATGAAATTGTCATAATAAATATTTTATAATGGGAAAGGCTTTTGGTACCAAGATTTGGACAGTTGAGACCTCAGTGACAGGAAGGGGGGAAAAAGGGAGAAGCCAGAGCAGAAGGAATTAAGGCCAAGAGAAACAACTGAGTTCGGTAACTGGTATAGAAATACAACTTCCTGGCAGAGTTGATCCTTGAAGCAAGAGAATGGCAACAACATGGTTCTTAATTTTATGATTTAGGGAGATAATCCAAGACAATACCTGAGGCTGGCCTCAAGGCATTCCTGTCTTCTGTTACTCACATACATTACCTACATACACATTATGCACAGACACACACACACACACACACACACACACACACATGCATTATATAATCTCTACACTTCTTCATTCCTATCTTTCTGTCCCCATCCTCACCCACATTCAGGGTAAGCAATGTTAACTGTCTGATGTGTATCTTTCCATATTTTGGCTGTTACAAGCAGTGCTTCAATAAATTCTCTTATGTACAGTCTTTTTCTTTTAAAAAGTGCTTGATTGCAAAATAGTTGCTATTTGTTAGAGGATGGAATATAAAGAAAAGGATAATGAAGAAAATAACAGAAGGAAAAAGAAAACAACCATACTCTACCTTCAAAAAATAGGCACTTTCCACATTTTGGTGACTATTTCAGTGTTTTTTTTCTCTATGCAACTATATATGTTTCCTTTGAATGCATGTGAGTATGCACATTTCTTTAATAATGTTGGGATCACCACAATAAGGCTGCTTTGTGACTTTTTTCTCTAAGTTTTGTACTTTGTCAGTATTTTACCATATCACTAAAGACTCCTCTTTATTTAAAAAATGCTTTCTTCCTCTGAATGTAAAAATGATACATACTCATTATATGTGCATATGTGTGTATGGAAAGTATGCATACATATATGTATTGGTTGTAGATTTGATTTCATATTTAAAATATATATCAATTATATATGCATATAGGTAATATCAGACATGAGATCATATGATACATACTGGTCAACAAATTGCATTTTTTATGAGAGAATGTATCTTGAAAGAGTCAATTTATAGAGAGCTATTTTTAGTGGAGTGCATGGTAGCCCATTATTCATTAATCAATCTCTTATCAATAGGTTATCAGTTAGCAATTAACCATGAGTGGATGGACATTTTAATTATTAACTACTTTTTTTTCTTACAAAGGATGTCAGATGAATAACTCATCAAATATTTTGGGCATTAATGACAACATTTCATTTGGCATAATTCCTAGACATTCCTTGTTCAGTCTCTAGAATGTTTGTTTCTTATAATTTCTATACCTCACAGAAAATAAACCAACCGAGTTTTCATTAAATAATTTCCTTTAAATCATCTACCCATACCATGCATTAGATTGTTTTTATGGATCTAAGTGGACTGAATATAATTAACAAACATTATCTCATTTTTAACAAATTATGATGAAAAATTCCACCTTTAGTCAAGTGTTGCTATAGATTATAATTAAGACTCAAACTAAACTTTCCTTAGATGAGTGGTGTTTGATTTCTAGCAACTGCAAAGTGCAGCTGGCTGAAGCAAAGAGAGAGGCTAGTTTCCCTGGCAGCAGTAAAAAAAACAAAACAAAACAAAACAAAAAACCGGCATCAAAGTAACGGGCAACTTGGTGCGAGCACTGTGTATCCTGTTGACAATCAATAAATTTGTTCTAACTATTGACTGTTAGAATTATTTTAAGCGTGTATGAAGAGGTGAAGGTCAAGAAAAAGCTGTCCTGGGATCTATCCTTTTAGAAGGGGCCATTTCTGATAACAGAAACTTGAACCCAGAGAGAAAAGTTCTTCAACAAAAAGAATGAGGGCTTTCTAACCCTGAGCCATCTCTGACCAGGCAAAGCCTGAAATCAGCACCAGGAATACCTAAGCTGCCAAGGAAGACTTACTGGAGTTTGTTATTTATAAATCACATATTTGTTCAATGATTTCTTCAAACCATTCAGCCATTAGAGTATTTCACATAGAATCAGAGTCCTCTCTTTGTTTTCTTTAGAAAATGTTGAAGTCCCTTTTCTCCTTTCATTAGGTATGGAAGTCCTAGGGGGTCACCTTCAGTGTTATGGGTGATAAATTATAGCAAAAACATTATTTAAAATATGTTGCTGTAGCATAACGTGCTGCACCTTTCCTTATGTAAACAAAATGCTTTTACAATATGAGCAATGTCTAGTTTGTTGGCTTACAAATGAAGGCCCATATAAGCATGTAACTAAATGTATTATATTTATTTACTGAAGATGGATAGAAAATGTTAATTACATAAACAAAAATCATAAAAGATGCATATTTGAAGCATCCCTATCCAGGTTTCAGATAGGAATAGTGAAGGTGGCTTCTACACTAGTGATGCTTTCAGGAAAATATATTGTATGCCAATGTGTGCTAGTAAGAGCTCTTGGGTAAACGGTTTTCTTAATTACGATGGCTGTGAAAGAGAAAAACTAGTGAAAACATTGACTCTCTCCTGGTTTCAAAAAAAATTAACTTTTTTTCCCCCCAGTAAAAGTAGAGACACTTTAGATTTTAGGACCCTCTTGGCTCCTAAAACCTAAGTGCTGCTTGAAAAATGGCCCTTTCAGCTTTTAGCCAGCAGCCACAGATTAAATTCACAAGAGAGGCGCCGCACAACTCTACTCTTAATGGCAGGCTGCCATTTCAGAAAATTGTAGCTTTTGAAAGAAGAGGAAAAAAAATCTAGTAAGCCATTTAATTCACCTCCTTGGAACTAATGTTAGTTCAGGAAAAAAAATAAGTAGGGTGAGCAAGAAAGATGCTTAATTCTTATTTTAAAACTCAATGTTTGGTAGAAGTAGAGTCCAAATCACAGCATCTGCAGTTGCCATCCAAATACACTGTAAAGAACTCAGCTCCTCTCATAGTGAAGAAGTATGGATACCCTTCTTCCACTTGTGTCTGGACACACTGAGAATCAGCAAACAACTAAGGAATGGGCAACCTTGAAATTATATGACTTGTAAATTTGGGGAAAAAAAATTTAACACTAAATCTCAAATTTCTTTTCTGTGGTATTTGCTGCATATATATCTGGTCCTCTGCATGGATACACACACCACACACACACACACACACGCACGCACACACACGCACACAGAGTTATAGTTATCCTTATCAAAAATGACTCCTAAAAATGAGAACACACTTACGACTTGGTCAGTGTTCCTAAATGAAAAGAATAAGTTTGTTTAAGATTCCATTCCAAGCCCAAGTCTGTGATTGCCAACGTGACATAATAAAATGTGAGTGGAGACCCTGTGGATGAAAGATATTCCAAATTCTAATACCCTTAAAAAATACAAAGTAATTTCTGTAAGTACAGGCATTTCATAGGATGTCGACATTCAACATATGTTTATTGAGCACCTACACTGAGCAGGATCATGTGCTTACGCACTAGTGACAGAAAATAAGCTAGAAACCTCTGTTTTTAAGACTTTAAATTATAGCAGTAAGCAAACCAGCAGATCTTGGTTTCCAAATTCCATTCTGCACTCTTAAAGGAAATAGGCTCCATTGAGATTCCATGCTGATTTCATTCCTGGGGCAAGGAAAAATACAGTATAAGTCTGGAACATTCCGTTGTTTCAGAGAGCAAGAGAGTACACAAAGAATGATGGGTGTTTGTCAAAAGGACACAGGAGCTGCATACAAAGTATTCAACAAGACAAACATAGGACATCCATAAAGAAACATCCATAAAGAAAAATAAAGGGCATGTATGATAATCATAAATAAATAAGAATGTGTGAATGCATAAGGATATTTTTAAGAGAGGAAATGGGAATTCTCTACAGAACAATACTGGTTTATAAATGTAAAAGGAATAATAGAACTTTAAAAAAATAACTACTCCACAACCACCTATATAATCAACTCATGCAAGGATTATCAATGGGGTATAAAACTCATTAGGTAAACATTTGTGGTGGAACAAGATAGTCACATAGCCTTAAGTTATTGCCCACAGATTATGTATTAAATATAAACAGGAAAAAGGTACCTTTACAGTGGATAAATCTGGCAGATACCATGTTAAAGAAGACATCAAATGTATGGTCATCAGTGATGGGATAAATTCACATCATGTGTCTCCTGATGTGATGCCATGGAAAGGACATACCATCACCCATGTAGTACTCTTTCAAAGAATGTGCAACCTGAATATAATCATGAAGTAAGAATCAGAAAAGTCCATGGGGCGCCTGGGTGGCTCAGTGGGTTAAAGCCTCTGCCTTCCGCTCAGGTCATGATCCCAGGGTCCTGGGATCGAGCCCCACATCAGGTTCTCTGCTCAGTGGGGAGCCTGCTTCCCCCTCTCTCTCTGCCTGCCTCTCTGCCTACTTGTGATCTCTGTCTGTCAAATAAATAAATAAAATCTTAAAAAAAAAAAGAATCAGGAAAGTCCAGATCATTAAACTTTTTGACATCTGCAAGACAATTAGCTGGATTCTTCAAAAATATCAATATCATAAAAGACAATACAAGACAGAGAAACTACCATAGGTTAAAGTCTTTATTTATTTTTTAAAGGATTTTATTTGTGCATGTGCGCATGCATGGGGAAGGGGCAGGGAGAGAGGAAGAGAATCTCAAGCAGACTCTGAGCTGAATGCAGGGCCCCATCTCTCAACCCTGAGATAATGACCTGAGCAGAAACCAAGAGTTGGTTGCTTAAATGACTGAGCCAAGTAGGCACCCCCGAAGAAGTCTTTTAGAAAGAGACACGGCAGCCGAAAGTTAGGTGTACACATACACTCACAGCACAGCTATAAAGAACATTTTGATGACAATTGAAGAAATTTGAATGTGGGTTCATATTTTAAAGGGTTACTGTGTAATATTACATTTATTTAGTATGATATGATATGATAATATGGTTATGAAGGAGAATATCCTTGGTCATAGGAGGTATATGCTGAGTAATTTAGGGTGGCTTATTATGTTTGTAACTTATTTTCAAATAGTTGAGAAAAAATTGAAATATATGTGATAGGCATATATTAATATATATAATATGTGTATATAATGTATATATAATGCATGCAGATATTTGAGAGAGAAATAAAGCAAAAATACCAATATGCTGAAAACTGGTTAACTGTAGGTGAGCAATATATGAATGTTCATTATACTATTTCAACACCTTTGTAGGTTTAAAAATTTTCAGAATAAAACATTGGTAAAATAAAAAAGTTGAAGTCTAATGGGAACTTAGCTAAAACAAAATTATTCCTTTACTTGAAAATGAACATATAAACAGGCCTGGGTTTGGATCATAATGTGAGTGATATTGGCCCTCACTCCCACCCCCACCCCCGTCCTTTTTAGTGTTCTGGTGTTTATTATGTAAGTATGTTCAGCAAAATTAAGACCGTTTAACTAAAAGGAATTGCAGAGATACTATCTGTTCTAATTTCTCAACTAAAGAAGATTATTGAAGAAACATGTTATAATTGTATTTTTTTGGCTCTCATTAATTTATTTGTCCACTCAACCAATGAGCATTTGGGGTCAAAACTCAGTGCTGGGCACCAAGGACACACAGATGGCCAAGACAGGGATCTGACCATCTGGGAGCCCAACTCTCAGTGAGAACTTATTTTAAGTCACATGTAAACGCACCTTAGTGTTTAACTAGGTGAATGGATTGTATGGATTTTTTTTTTTAAAGAAATCTATTCTCGTATATTTTACGAGTATTTAGTATCTGAAAATCAGACTACTAATGTCTATAACAGAAGAAGGGTGTAGAACCATGGCATTCTTTTGAAAGTGGCAAACTTTGTTGTTTGCTGAGATGAAAATGTGGCTTAGGATTGATTATGTAGAGATGTTTCTCTCACTCTGTAGAAATGTGTATCAAAAATCTCTTAGCACTCTCATCAGGAATTGTCATCTGAAAACCATGAATAACTTTTTATAGAAAGAATTCATTCATTGAGAGGTGAAAGCCAAGTTTATCTCAAATTTTCAGCGTTGTACTCTTCATGGACATGCTCCCTTAAGAGGACAGGATGATTTCTTTTTAAAAAATTATTATTATTGTATTTATTTTTTTCATCATGATAAGTATGCTCTTTAATCCTTATCCCTTATTTCCCTTACTCCCCCAACTCCCCTCTGATACACCAGATTATTCTCTATAGTTAAGAGTCTGTTTCTTGGTTTGTGTCTCCTTGTTTCTCCTTTTCTCATTTATTTTGTTTCTTAGATTCCACATATGAGTGAGATCATATGGTATTTGTCTTTCTCTGATTTATTTCACTTACCATTATACTCTCCAGTTCTAACCATGTTTTTGCAAATGGTAAGATTTCATTCTTTTTTTTTTTTAAGATTTTATTTATTTATTTGATGGACAGATATACAAGTAGGCAGAGAGAAGAAGGGAAGCAGGCTCCCCACTGAGCAGAGAGCCCGATGTGGGGCTCGATCCGAGGACCCTGAGATCATGATCTGAGCCGAAGGCAGAGGCTTTAACCCACTGAGCCACAGGCACCCGATTTCATTCTTTTTTTATGGCTGAGGAATATTCCTGTGTGTGTGTGTGTGTGTGTGTGTGTGTGTGTGTGTGTGTATACACACCTCTTCTTTATCCATTTATCTATCAGTGGGCACTTTGGCTGCTTCCATAGACAACTGATGGACAGAGCACTGGAATTAGCAAATTTGGGATTGAATTCCAGTTCTTCCATTTGTTGTATGACCTTGGGCATGCCATTCAAATTCTAAGCCTCAGTTTTTCATTCATAAGATGGGGAGTGAGGTAGTTTTAATACTTATTATTCCTATTTCATGGTGTTGTTGATAGTGAGATAACACACTTGATAATGACTTATAAACTGCAAAGTGCATTAGAATTGAAGTCTCTTTGATCAACCACTGGAGCTTTGTAGAATACTTTGACTTACATTCTTGGAATGGAATGGACACAGAGTGGGGCAAATTGGGGCCAGAGTGAGTTCAGGGACTTGCTTAATTTTCAGCCCTTTCTTTAAGTGAAGGCATTCCTGAAAGACTGCAAAGCAGGCAGCGAGGAGACATATGCTAGTTTACTTCTTTATTTTACTTCTAAACATTCAATCTCATGAATTTGCAAATATTTTCTCTTATGAAATTGGGTTTATTGATGTATTGTAAGTGTGTGAAGGTAGTGGAAACTATCAGTGCTCCACTCAGATTCTTATGGATTCCTTTATCCTTTGTACTGTTGCTGAGTGCTGCCTCTTCCTCCACCCTCCCCCCACTTCTGTGTGTTTGGGGTTTTTATAACCTACCTGCCGTTCTCTCTGGAGGACTGCCTTTGGCCTACTGGAGCTGCTTGGTCTATTTGCCACAGGGTCTGAAGTGTTTGGAGTTTCCACCCCCAATCTACAGCTCTTTGCTAAAGACAAAAGGGTGCCAAGTCCAGTTTTCTTGCTGTGAGCAAGTATAAACCCAATCCTGGTATGTAATTTGTACTCTAGAGCTTCCCTACAGGACCCAGGAAGGCTGGGATTTGTCTTGAAGTGGCTCCTTGCTTCACTTCTTCCTTTTCCTGTCTCGCCTCCTCTCTCTGTTACTGGTTTCTTCTGGGAGTGCTTCCCCATTTTATCCCTGTCATATTCTTTTTCATCTCAGGGCAGTGTCTGCTTCTGGAGTACCTGCCTGACAGTGACATTTAACTTGCATTACTGAATATCTTTCTGTCCACATGATCCCTTCTAATACGAATCATTGTGATTTAAGAGTCAGTTTACATGAATAGTTTTGTTTTTATTTTTATTTTATACATTTTTTACATGAAAGTCATAATGGTGATAATGATATAAAGAAGTCTATGAATAAATTGATAGACCTAACCTAGAGTCCTTAAGATTATTCTCTTACAAGTATCTTTTACAATTTTGAAAGTCTAACCTAAATCATTGTAACTATGCAGTATTTTCATTTAAATTTATAATGTTAATTCCAGTTGTTAATGCATGCTGTATGTCAGGCACTGTGATTGCTGCTTTGCCAGTATTATTTTATTTACTCTCTTAGCCAATATATAAAATTGGTCTCATTATCTCCCAACTTAGAGATAAAGAAACTAAGGTTTCTAGAGCTTAAGTAACTTATCCCAGATTGCATGGTAGATAGCTAGATTCTGAGTTTGAACTCCTAAGCCCATATACTTGCCCTTGAATTTCACTGCATCAGAATGGATGAAATGGCAAGAAATATTTCAATACAGTTTCTTCCAATTAGAGTTAAACAGGAATGTATTCTTTTGAAGCATTCTTGTTCTGAAGTTATTCATAATCCCATAAAAACTTTAAATAAAGTATGAGAAGTTTCTCATGAATAATCTTTTTCTTAACAGTGGTTTGGAAAGGAGTGCTCTCTTGTAGTCATGATAGAAGCTTTCATGAAAAGACTCCGGGACAGTGTGTCTAAATGAAGAAATGATTCTTTGAAAAATGATCATTTTGGCATTTTAGGCCACTTAAAAATATTACATCAGCTCCCTTCAGACATTTGACGGATGAGATGGTAAAAACCCATAAATCAAGGAAGATAGTCTCTGGAGTAACTAGATTTTTTTGTGTCTCCAGCTATCTACACAATGGATTAAATAGTGCTTTTCTCTTAAGGGTGTTTTAAGAGTTGTTAGACACACTGTTTTCATAATTTCTAATCAGTTTCCATATCACTCCTTGGCCCCAAGAAAGGCTATTGATAGAATTCAACCAGGCAGAGAAAGGGTCAGAGTACTTGCTCTGGGAGTTGTTTGAAAACTCTCAAAGGACATGTGGTCAACTCTGCTTCTGTGTGATGACAGATGGGCCATATATTTCTCTCAAAAGTTAGCCATTGGCTGTAGTTGCTAAGTTTTAGCAATGAAAACTGCAGAAGTTTCTCAAGAGGAATTGTGTGTAACCTTACAAAATACATGGCAACTAAATAAAAACAGTGTTACCGGAAACACTAAAAAAAAAATCCATGTGCCAGTGGAGGATAAGACTAAAAAAGAAAAGCAAGTTCAGAAACAGCGGGCCCTGAAAGTCTGATTTAGCCTCTTGCCTGGGAGTTGAGTGTACAAATGAAAGAGGCATGCTATCCAATGTGCTGAGAGGAAAAGAATTAAGAACATCTGAGTTTCTGTGAGAGAAGAAATGACCTTTCCAAAACCCACTCATTTCTATGGAAAGTAGCTACACAAATGTTTTACCATTCAATAAATGTTCCCAACCATGTGCTTGTTTCTGTTGTTTTTAATGTGCTGGTTGAGTGCTGTACCTGAAATAGCTTTTGTAGACTGGTGTCTGATATGTGTGCATTGTAACTGGAAGCAGGCATGGGAGTAGGGTAGTGGTGCAGGTGTTTGTGAGAACCGGGACATAGACGGTTGGAGTCATTTGGAAAAATGGTGCATCCAGACAAGCCAGAGTTGCAATAGGATGGTGGGGAGGAGATGTGGGAACCTATAGAAAAAAAAAAAAGGGACAAGAAAGTGGAAAAGAGGAAAAAGGAAGTGGGGAAATGTGCCAAAAAATAGGTAATGATACTTGTGAAGAAAATCTGCAACTTTAAGTTGTGTCTTTCTAATTTGAAATCTCTCCTCGTGTACTTGGCAAAACTCTTTTTGTGTTTATATATTTTCCCTGTTTTTGACTCTTGCACCTATTCTAAATCTTTAGGCTTCCGTCCTCAAAATTTTACTTAAAATCATTCAATTCAAGATAGATCTTGCTCTGGGAGAAGCATATCCAAATTCATATGACAGATTTGAAATTATATTTATTTAAATAGACACTCTATTTCCATGAGACTTCTCTGGACACTGAAAAAAGATAAAAAAAAAATGTAGCTCTCCTCATTAAAATATCTCTTCCTGTGTGTGCCCAGAATGTCAAATGGGCACTGCATTCTCCTCCAGGGAGCTAATAATCAAGCCCAGGACCCAGTTAGATGAAAAAAAAAAAAAAAAAAGGCTTTTTTTTAGGCCTAACAAAGTCATATTTTTCTTCCACCAATCCTTGCCCTCTGTAAAAAATAAAATAAAAATTTTAAACCTGTTTATAAAAAAATGTTTCCACCTATTAGGCCATAATAAGGAACAGGAGTTTTATTTAGGATGGAGGCAGAATAAAGTCATATTTTGACTCTGTCCGGCACACATGCATAAGAAACTCTAAGAAGTATAGACTTTCTGATAATCATTTTTTTCTCAAATTTTAAGTGTTTGCCAAATCCATATAATACTCAATGCCTACTCTGTTTTAAATGTTAGAAACATGCAGTAGATACTAGACATATCCTACCTTCAATTCACAATATGATAGAGACACAAACTTGATGGTCAATAGGGAAGTACTTTGGCATAAAATTCAGAGATGCAAATTCAGATGCCTACAGGGGTCAGACAGGTAATATAAAGGTGTGAATGTTAGCATATGTAAGGGGATTGGTGGGACCTATGGTGAAACTGAAGACATTGAAATAATAATAATAAAAAAAATCCTTAAAAAGTGCGGAATGGCATCAGATTTGGCAGATGTAGTCTGCAACTGTTAAGTGTGCTGTGTCTGGCACAGATAAATGGAAGGTTTATGTGATTATATGAATGCACTGAGAAGAAACAAGGAAAGGGATTAAAAAGAGTGCTAGTAGGTTGGAGATTAAACGACCTTTATAAGGGAAGGTTTTCTGGGAAAAAAGTTGGAGCTTTGGTTGAAAAGGCACAGGAATTTTACTGCATTGAAGACTGAGAATGCGGGATAAATTAGCAGGCCACATGGCCTATTCGAACTGGTATTCCACTTCTAAATATCCCTCTTATACCATCACATTCTCTTGAGTCTGGGAAAACCAAAGAAGAAAAATGGTAGAAGAGATGGTGAGGCTGAGACCAGAGGGAAGAAGCATATCCTCTTTTCCTAACCAAAGGGGTGTTCTGCAGAAGAACAGCTTCCATTTTTCAGACTCTTGCCCACTGGGGGGTACCAAAATCAGCTGTTCATTGCAGTGGAAGTAAACCAAGTAGTTGAATGATCATTTCTGATTCTCTGATGATGAATCGTATGTATTTATTTTAGTGTCAGAGAAAAATTTCCCAAGAAACTTCTGCAAGCATTAGGATGCCATTTATTTCAATGGGAAGGGGGTTCAAGTATTTATCTTTCTGAAGGCATATTATTCTCCAACACATTAATTGGCCATGTTAGATTGATTTTTGAAAAATGTTACCTTACTGAGGAAAAATTCCAATTTCCTGGGGCAATTATCTTCTTGTAGACATCTTTCTAGTACAAGCTCTTCACCAACAGCTTTTCAGTGACTAGTTCCAATGAAGGTTTTTAAAACATGTTTTTAAAGAGCATTTTAAAGAAGAGATAAGAATGGTTCTGTTGAGGATTTAAAGTTTTCTTTCTTTAAGCTTTTTAAAAGATTTTATTTATATGAGAGAGAGCATGAACACAAGCTGGGTGGGGGTCGGGGAAGCAGAGAGACAGAGACAAGCAGACTGTGTGCTGAGCTCAGAGCCTCATATGGGCCTTGATCTCACCACCCCGAGATCATGACCTGAGCCAAAATCAAAAGTTGGTCGCTTAGCCAACTGAGCTACCCAGGCGCCCCTAAACTTTTTTTTTCTTCCCCTAAACTTTTCTTTAAAAGTGTCTTAGGTGTTGGCAATTGCCTGAATACCAGAGGCCTGAAAGAAATTAGCAAAGATGTTTAGAAAATCAGAGAGTGAATCTGCTAAGAACCTCTGCATCTGCTGTTGCTTCAGAGGTGATAGACACGGTGCAATTCTCTATCCAAGGCTTGAGTTTCTTCTACAGGATCTTGACTGGTAATCTAGCTTCTGTTTGATGTCTTCCACAGTTGAGAGAATTTACTGTCTATTAATGAAACGCATTCCATTTTTCTTACTTCTCAGATCATTCAGAAATTCTTCCTTAAAGTGAAATAGTATAATTTTTTATTGTTTCCAGTTACTAAGGAAAACACTAAATAAGTTTGAATCTTTTTGTAAATAGATTTCATAAAAATATTTTTAAATTATTTTTTTAAAAAGATTTTATTTATTTATTTGAGAGCGATCAAGAGAGAGAGCATGAGAAGGGGGAGGGTCGGGGGGAGAAGCAGACTCCTTGCTGAGCAGGGAGCCTGATGCAGGACTCAATCTTGGGGCTCTAGGATCATGACCTGAGCTGAAGGCAGTCGCTTAACCAACTGAGCCACCCAGGCGCCCCTCATAAATATGTTTTTAAAGATTTTATTTATTTATTTGACAGAGAAAGAGAGAGAGCAAAAGTAGGCAGAGCAGCAGGCAGAGGGAGGGGGGAGAAGCAGGCTCTCCACCGAGCAGGGAGCCCAATGCAAGACTCAATCCCAGGACCCTGGGATCATGACCCGATCTGAAGGCAGACGCTCAACTGACTGAGCCACCCGGGTACCCCTAGATTTAATATATTTGAAGATAACAATTATCACATAGTAAATAGAAACATTAAATCTTGTTTCCCTGTTTAATTTTTCTAGTTCAGTTATAATAGTGCTAATATAGAAGATGTGGGAATGTTTTCTGTGGTCAGATGGCTTTTTCTAAATTCAGTGAGGAGCAAGATGGAGTGGATGTATGTGGTATGTATCTATCAAGATCACTCTCTTGGACTAGGAGTTTGGGGAAGAAGTAAAATTAATAATAGACCTGAATCCTGGCTTGTGAGTTCTACTGTTTAAAGGAGGGACACAACACATTGCTAAGGGCTGCTTCATGAAAGAGCACTTATGAATGAATGGCATGCAAACTCTCAGGTGAAGTTAATCTGGGAAGACTTCATGTAGAAGGTGAGATGTACTCAGGAATTAAAAGACCATCAGGTACATCATTGCAATAAACTCTGGATCACAAATAAGATGTTAAGAGTTGCTTTCAAAGTAGTTGTGCTTACTTACCTTTGACTTTACAGAGACTGGTAAATAAAATCAAAGCAAGTTTAGGCAAAGCCAAAAATTCATTTCACTTTTTAATAGCAAAGTTTTGTGTATTTACCAGCTTTTGAGAATTTGCCAGGTGGAAATAAATTTCCCCAAATTATTTGACAACTTTCCTTAGTATGTAACAAATTCATGTAGAGATTTTAACATAAATATTTTAGATTAACTGTGTATTCTCAAAATAATTTCTTTGTGATAAAATTAAAAAAAAAACAACAACATTTTTTACCCTTCATAAATCATTAGTCTTTGTTGAGCATTTTCTTCAACTCCCCAACAGTGTTTCCCCTTTGGGCTGAAACCAAGCATGGAAAATTTCACCTTACCAGACAGGCCTTCTTGGAAACCATAAGCAGTGGTAAGGGAGTTTAAATTTATATTTAACTTCAAATGCTTTTTACCACAGATGATATAACATGGGGTACTGAGTGATCATTTTTTGGTATAATTGAGCTAGCTTGTTGGTTTATTCAGTTATTTATGAGCCACTTAAAAGATTTATTTAGGTATTTCAGCATACTCTGACTCCATCTCCCAGAGCTGAACATCTACAGCTTCTATTTTTCCATTCTGGGTACATAAATAAGAGGATTTCATACCTGCAAAAAACATTTCCATGATGTAAAACAATAGGCGATTATGTATTATATGAGGTTGTAGGGAACCCCCAAACATAAAGAGTATAGGAATACTCTGTGTTGATATGATTTGAGCCTGAATTAAAGAAAGCAGTAGAAAGCAATGTTGTGAGAATAAGGCATTTGCCTCTTTTTAATTTCCTCATTTAAGGTTTTATGGTTTTAAAAAATGGACAAAATAGGGATTTGAGAAATTGGAATATTAGGTCAAAAGTGACAAACTCGTACTCAATAGAAGTGCCAAGAATTAAACATTAAGACTGGGGTCCTGATTATTTACTTGTTTGTATTTGTATATTTATTCATCACTTCAAATCATTTGGATAAAAACTACTATAATATAGGAATTAAAAATTCCAGAACAGAAGGGGAGAAAAAAGTAGGTAGAGTAGAAAAAATTAAGAAGTAATAAAGGAAACTTGGTGAAAATCTAGAATACTTTTGATTAGATACAGGAGGCAGTGGGAAGTAATAACTTTGATCAGGACTGCCTTTTTGTTATAGGTGTCTTGGAATTCTTTGGGAAGGTGTAGACAGAGCAAGGTCATGGAAGTCAGAAGTATTTGGAATGAAATGGGGAACAATGCTAGTGGAGCAATTGCCACTTATAACTGCTGGAAGGTGTGCCCTGAATCTGTCAGCAGGATTTCTGTCAGGGTTGAGTTGTATAAACAGCCGGGCAAGGAGATCAAACCGAACTTATTTTTACTTGGGGTCTTCATCAGCCCTTGGAGAAAGTGACAATCTCACTCACATTTTTTTATTATGACTTTTTGGCCTTAATTCTGCTTAACTTAGTCAGTGCAAGGCTCAGTATTGGGGTTTTCAGAACTTTTATGGGATTAGCAGCTTTTTATGCCTATAGTTTACCCTTAGCTCCCTACAGCTATCACAGCATCAATTATAATTTGTTAATTTTAGATTTTTGATCATATCACTTATGGGTTCACTTGTTGGTTTAGAGTGCAGCTCTGATTATTTTGGATGATAATACGCATTCACCACACCTTTATGCGGCTAATTTCCTCCATGCCTGCCTTCCCTATACCCTGCCAAGAGAAGGCTCTCCTTAAAGAAACTTTAGAATAAAAAAGAACATATAACTAATACCCAAAGTGTCAAAATGGCAGGGCATGTCCTGAATGACCTCTAAATAGTAACAGTTATTTAAATAAACCAAAGAGAAAGGAATAAAATAACCATTACCACAACAAAATCACAATAGGACAGGATTTAGGTAGAGACTTTTTTTTTTTTTAAAGATTTTATTTATTTATTTGACAGAGAGAGATCACAAGTAGATAGAGAGGCAGGCAGAGAGAGGGAGAGAGGGAAGCAGGCTCCCTGCTGAGCAGAGAGCCCGATGTGGTACTTCATCCCAGGACCCTGAGATCATGACCTGAGCCGAAGGTAGCAGCTTAACCCACTGAGCCACCCAGGCGCCCCTAAGTAGAGACTTTTTATTCTTAATTTATTGCAGGAATTCAATATACTGGTGTGTGTTATGAATCATCAATAAAGGATATTGTGTTCCCTATTTTCCCCAAGTTATTTAAGATTACACTGATTTTTGGCAGAACAACTAATAGAGACAATATTTAGCAGAACACGCTTTGAGAAATGTTGCCTTATATTAATTGATTAAAGCTTTTCAATCTCCAGAGAAGAGCCTTGCTTTTAATATAAGAAAATTCATACAGACTTTGAGTTATAAATCAATCATGGGTGTGTAATGTACGAACTATAGTTAATACCATATTGCCATATTTTGAAAGTTGCTAAGAGTAAATCTTAAAAATTCTCAACACACACACACAGAAAATTTGTTAACTATGTGTGGTGACAGATGTTAACTAGATTACTGTGGTGATTATTGTGTAATATATACAAATATCAAGTTGATATGTTGTATACCTAAAATTAATATAATGTTATAGGTCAGTTATGCCTATATTTCCTTAAAAAAAGGAATAAGATTCATTGCAGGAATCTGATTTTTATATCACACACAGGATTTGCCAAGTCAGTTTAGCTATGGATGGGCAGGTCTTCATTTTCCCCTTATCCTATGGCCTGAGGTGGGCCTGGAGCACTTGGGGAAAGAAAGTCAAGTGACTCTAGTTCTGAACATGTATTTCATTTCACCTGCCTGGTTCTCTGGAGTGTCTCTCTCAAACTTGGAGGCAACATAATTTGCCTGATGACATTTCAACAAAAGCCAAATTTACAAATGCCAACTCATCAAAGAATCTGTTCACCCAAGGACCAATTTTCTAAACTTACTGACTTCAAAATACTGGTTTCAAACATATTCATAACCTTTATAGATATTTCTGTAGAATAAAGTGCTTTCAGATAGTTTTTTGGAGAATTTTTAAAAGTTATAGTTGGTAGGTTTTCATAATTACACTTAAATATTTAATCTCTTTCTAGCTCAGCTTCCTACTGCTCCATCTGGATGATTGGGGACACAGTGGGGACTTTATGTGGGGGGATGGGGACACAGCTCTCTTCTGAGCTGCCTGCTTGGGGACTAGAGCAACTGAGGAGGAGATTCAGGGAAACTGACTATCTGAGAGAAGAGGAGACTGAGGGTCAGAGAGAGGGGGAGAGGTTCAGAGAAAGGAGAAGGTGAAAGAGAGAAGACAATGGAGAATAAAGAATAATTAGAGAGTAGAGGAGATTTTAGTGCAGGGAAGAGGATGCCAAGCCATCCAATGTGAATTTCCATGAACTTTAATGTATTTTTAAAGTGTAGTAAACTAGGGCACCTGGGTAGCTCAGTTCTTAAGCATCTGCCTTCAGCTCAGGTAATGATCCCACATTGGGCTCCCTGTTCTGCGCGAAGCCTTTCTCCCTTTCCCACTCCCCCTGCTTGTGTTCCCTCTTTCACTGTGTCTCTCTGTGTCAAAAATAAATAAATAAATAAATAAATAAATAAATAATCTTAAAAAAAGTAGTGAACTAGTAAATTGCTAGATTTGATGAGTAAGATCATACATGACTACTTCAGTCAGCTGGCTTTTGTTGACCTGCAGTATTGCTGCGTGTCAGTATTTTCTTCCTGGTTATATTCCCAGTGACTTGCACAGGCACATACACAGAGAGGAAAAACAGTACATAGTTAAGAGAATAAAGGCAAGAATATATAGATGAAGGCGTGAAATATCTGGAGCTGAACAGTCTCCAGGGGATGCTCTCTTCGGCCTTCTCTATGCATAGACCTACTGTGGACAGTCGAAGAGACGGACTTTGTTTGTACTCATTTAGCGGTCTTAAGAAGACATCGAAAAACAAAAAAGAAACAGGATGTTAATAAAATCTAATTGCCATTTAAGAAGAGGAAGTGTGGTGTTTGGCAGTCTTTCAAATTATATCTGAAACCAAATTGATTTGCTTATTTCTCCATTTTGCCCTTTTATCTTGTCAATAAAATTCTTTCTACTTCATTGATAAACAACTGCTGGGACTCCTATTATTTGATAGTACTTGTCGTTCGGAAGGAATTTGATTTTTTAAAAATCACTACTTTCAGCACTTATCTCAATTCAGTTCAAATAGAGGCTTTCTCCAGCCCTCCCAGCTCTTCCATTTTAGTAATGACCTTAGTTCCAGAATATTGAAACCTGACTCACACCCAGAGTTCTATACTTTAATTGCTTTTATCTCAATGGCTTATACTCATTTAATTTTATGTTTTGATTAACACTATTGCTTCCCTTTTAAATAACATAGGACTTTTATGAACCAAATGAGATTTTATGCATCACTGGATAAGCTAATTTCTTAACAATTTTACCTCCTAGTGACTTCTTTCACCAAATTATGTATATTATACACTAATGCAGAATGATTAGTATATAGGAACTCTTTCTGAAGCAAATGGTTTCTTAAAAATACTTCTGATGAAAAATTTCAGGCATTCAAAAAATGAAGAGAATAGTATAATGAACCCACATGTGATCATCACATTTGTGAAAATAAATTTTAAAAACATCATTTCAAATGGAGTTGGGAAACCCTCGAGGGGGAGCTCTCAAGCACATACCACTCACGGCAGCCTGCATAATCAGGAAGAAAGAGGAAGATAAGAATTATCTTAGCAAGGGAGGTCATTCTTCATACAGGAATTTATCCCCTGCTTTTAAGGAAAAGAAAGGAAGGGGTGCCTGGGTGGCTCAGTTGGTTAAGCATCTGCCTTCTGCTCAGGTTATGTCTGCTTCTCCCTCTCCTTCTGCCTGCCATTCCCTCCGCTTGTGCTCAATCTCTAGTGTCAATAAGTAAGTAAGTAAGTAAATAAATAAATAAAATTTTAAAAAAAGGAAGTTCCCTTCCTGCCCCAGCAACAAAGCTCCAATCAGCACTTGCAGCCAATTTTGTTAACTGAACTGCCTTCAGTTCAGGTCATGATCCCAGAGTCCTGGGATCGAGTCCCGTATTGGGTTCCCAGGTCCCTGGGGAGTCCGCTTTCTCCACCTGACCTTCTTCCCTCTCATGCTCTCTCTCTCTCTCAAATAAATAAATAAAATCTTTAAAAAAAAAAGAGAAAAGTTCTTGAAGGAAATTAAAAGTGCTACTCCAGTGAATATACAAATGCTAAGAAAGTAAAACAGCTTTATTGCTGATCTGGAGAAAGTTTGACTGGTCAGAATAGAGTATGAAACCAGCCACATATTCCCTTAAACCAAAGCCTAATCCAGAGCAAAGCACTTCCTCTCTTCAGTTCTGTGAAGGCTGAGGGAGGTGAGGAGGCTGTAGAAGAAAAGTTTGAAGCCTCAGAGGTTGATTGAAGAAGTTTGTGGAAAGAAGCCATCTCTAATAGCATAAAAGTGCCAGGTGAGGCAGCACGTGCTGATGTAGACGCTGCAGCAAGTGATCCAGAAGGTCTAACTGATACAATGAAGGTGGGTACACCAATAACAGATTCTCAGCGTAGATGAAACAGCCTTCTATTGACTTCTAGTTTCCTACTTAGAAGTCAATGCCTGGCTTAAAGCTTTGAAGGACAGACTTACTCTCTTTTTAAGTGCTAATGCAGCTGGATACTTGAAGCCACTGCACATATGCATTCTGAAAATCTTGGGCCCTTAAGAATTTTGCTAAATCTCTTGCCACTGTGCTCTGTCAGTGAAACAACAAAGCCCGGATGACAACACTTCTATTTACAGCATGGTTTACTGAATATTTTTTTTTTTTTTTTTTTTTTTCTCATTTTATTTATTTTTTCAGCGTAACAGTATTCATTCTTTTTGCACAACACCCAGTGCTCCATGCAAAACGTGCCCTCCCCATTACCCACCACCTGTTCCCCCAACCTCCCACCCCTGACCCTTCAAAACCCTCAGGTTGCCCCAACCTCCCACCCCTGACCCTTCAAAACCCTCAGGTTGTTTTTCAGAGTCCATAGTCTCTTATGGTTCGCTTCCCCTCCCCAATGTCCATAGCCCGCTCCCCCTCCCCCAATCCCACCTCCCCGCAGCAACCCCCAGTTTGTTTTGTGAGATTAAGAGTCATTTATGGTTTGTCTCCCTCCCAATCCCATCTTGTTTCATTTATTCTTCTCCTATCTCCTACCCCCCCATGTTGCTTCTCCATGTCCTCATATCAGGGAGATCATATGATAGTTGTCTTTCTCCGATTGACTTATTTCACTAAGCATGATACGCTCTAGTTCCATCCACGTCGTCGCAAATGGCAAGATTTCATTTCTTTTGATGGCTGCATAGTATTCCATTGTGTATATATACCACATCTTCTTTATCCATTCATCTGTTGATGGACATCTAGGTTCTTTCCATAGTCTGGCTATTGTAGACATTGCTGCTATAAACATTCGGGTACACGTGCCCCTTCGGATCACTATGTTTGTATCTTTAGGGTAAATACCCAGTAGTGCAATTGCTGGGTCATAGGGTAGTTCTATTTTCAACATTTTGAGGAACCTCCATGCTGTTTTCCAGAGTGGTTGCACCAGCTTGCATTCCCACCAACAGTGGAGGAGGGTTCCCCTTTCTCCACATCCTCTCCAGCATCTGTCATTTCCTGACTTGTTCATTTTAGCCATTCTGACTGGTGTGAGGTGATATCTCATTGTGGTTTTGATTTGTATTTCCCTGATGCCGAGTGACGTGGAGCATTTTTTCATGTGTCTGTTGGCCATCTGGATGTCTTCTTTGCAGAAATGTCTGTTCATGTCCTCTGCCCATTTCTTGATTGGATTGTTTGTTCTTTGGGTGTTGAGTTTGCTAAGTTCCTTATAGATTTTGGATACTAGCCCTTTATCTGATATGTCGTTTGCAAATATCTTCTCCCATTCTGTCAGTTGTCTTTTGGTTTTGTTAACTGTTTCCTTTGCTGTGCAAAAGCTTTTGATCTTGATGAAATCCCAACAGTTCATTTTTGCCCTTGCTTCCCTTGCCTTTGCCGTTGTTCCTAGGAAGATGTTGCTACGGCTGAGGTCAAAGAGGTTGCTGCCTGCATTCTCCTCAAGGATTTTGATGGATTCCTTTCTCACATTGAGGTCCTTCATCCATTTGGAGTCTATTTTTGTGTGTGGTGTAAGGAAGTGGTCCAATTTCATTTTTCTGCATGTGGCTGTCCAATTTTCCCAGCACCATTTATTGAAGAGGCTGTCTTTTTTCCATTGGACATTCTTTCCTGCTTTGTCGAAGATTAGTTGACCATAGAGTTGAGGGTCGATTTCTGGGCTCTCTATTCTGTTCCACTGATCTATGTGTCTGTTTTTGTGCCAGTACCATGCTGTCTTGATGATGACAGCTTTGTAATAGAGCTTGAAGTCCGGAATTGTAATGCCACCAACTTTGGCTTTGTTCTTCAATATTCCTTTGGCTATTCGAGGTCTTTTCTGGTTCCATATAAATTTTAGGATTATTTGTTCCATTTCTTTGAAAAAAATGGATGGTATTTTGATAGGGATTGCATTAAATGTGTAGATTGCTTTAGGTAGCATAGACATTTTCACAATATTTATTCTTCCAATCCAGGAGCATGGAACATTTTTCCATTTTTTTGTGTCTTCCTCAATTTCTTTCATGAGTACTTTATAATTTTCTGTGTATAGATTCTTAGTCTCTTTGGTTAGGTTTATTCCTAGGTATCTTATAGTTTTGGGTACAATTGTAAATGGGATTGACTCCTTAATTTCTCTTTCTTCAGTCTTGTTGTTGGTGTACAGAAATGCAACTGATTTCTGTGCATTGATTTTATATCCTGACACTTTACTGAATTCCTGAACAAGTTCTAGCAGTTTTGGAGTGGAGTCTTTTGGGTTTTCCACATATAGTATCATATCATCTGCGAAGAGTGATAGTTTGACTTCTTCTTTACCAATTTGGATGCCTTTAATTTCTTTTTGTTGTCTGATTGCTGAGGCTAGGACTTCTAGTACTATGTTGAATAGCAGTGGTGATAATGGACATCCCTGCCGTGTTCCTGACCTTAACGGAAAAGCTTTCAGATTTTCTCCATTGAGAATGATATTTGCGGTGGGTTTTTCATAGATGGCTTTGATAATATTGAGGTATGTGCCCTCTATCCCCACACTTTGAAGAGTTTTGATCAGGAAGGGATGCTGTACTTTGTCAAATGCTTTTTCAGCATCTATTGAGAGTATCATATGGTTCTTGTTCTTTCTTTTATTAATGTGTTCTATCACATTGATTGATTTGCGGATGTTGAACCAACCCTGCAGCCCTGGAATAAATCCCACTTGATCGTGGTGAATAATCCTTTTAATGTACTGTTGAATCCTATTGGCTAGTATTTTGGCGAGAATTTTTGCGTCTGTGTTCATCAAGGATATTGGTCTGTAGTTCTCTTTTTTGGTGGGATCCTTGTCTGGTTTTGGGATCAAGGTGATGCTGGCCTCATAAAATGAGTTTGGAAGTTTTCCTTCCATTTCTATTTTTTGGAACAGTTTCAGGAGAATAGGAATGAGTTCTTCTTTAAATGTTTGGTAGAATTCCCCTGGGAAGCCGTCTGGCCCTGGGCTTTTGTTTGTTTGGAGATTTTTGATGACTGTTTCAATCTCCTTACTGGTTATGGGCCTGTTCAGGTTTTCTATTTCTTCCTGGTTCAGTTGTGGTAGTTTATATGTCTCTAGGAATGCATCCATTTCTTCCAGATTGTCCAATTTGTTGGCGTAAAGTTGCTCATAGTATGTTCTTATAATTGTCTGTATTTCTTTGGTGTTAGTTGTGATCTCTCCTCTTTCATTCATGATTTTATTGATTTGGGTCCTTTCTCTTTTCTTTTTGATGAGTCTGGCCAGGGGTTTATCAATCTTATTGATTCTTTCAAAGAACCAGCTCCTAGTTTCATTGATTTTTTCTATTGTTTTTTTGGTTTCTATTTCATTGATTTCTGCTCTGATCTTTATGATTTCTCTTCTCCTGCTGGGTTTAGGGTTTCTTTCTTGTTCTTTCTCCAGCTCCTTTACGTGTAGGGTTAGGTTGTGTACTTGAGACCTTTCTTGTTTCTTGAGAAAGGCTTGTACCGCTATATATTTTCCTCTCAGGACTGCCTTTGCTGTGTCCCACAGATTTTGAACTGTTGTGTTTTCATTATCATTTGTTTCCATGAATTTTTTCAATTCTTCTTTAATTTCCTGGTTAACCCATTCATTCTTTAGAAGGATGCTGTTTAGTCTCCATGTATTTGGGTTCTTTCCAGCTTTCCTCTTGTGATTGAGTTCTAGCTTCAGAGCATTGTGGTCTGAAAATATGCAGGGAATGATCCCAATCTTTTGATACCGGTTGAGACCTGATTTGTGACCCAGGATGTGATCTATTCTGGAGAAGGTTCCATGTGCACTAGAGAAGAATGTGTATTCTGTTGCTTTGGGATGAAATGTTCTGAATATATCTGTGATGTCCATCTGGTCCAGTGTGTCATTTAAGGCCTTTATTTCCTTGTTGATCTTTTGCTTGGATGATCTGTCCATTTCAGTGAGGGGAGTGTTCAAGTCCCCTACTATTATTGTATTATTATTGGTGTGTTTCTTTGATTTTGTTATTAATTGGTTGATATAGTTGGCTGCTCCCACGTTAGGGGCATAGATATTTAAAATGGTTAGATCTTCTTGTTGGACAGACCCTTTGAGTAGGATATAGTGTCCTTCCTCATCTCTTATTATAGTCTTTGGCTTAAAATCTAATTGATCTGATATAAGGATTGCCACTCCAGCTTTCTTCTGATGCCCATTAGCATGGTAAATTGTTTTCCACCCCCTCACTTTAAATCTGGAGGTGTCTTCGCGTCTAAAATGAGTTTCTTGTAGGCAACATACTGATGGGTTTTGTTTTTTTATCCATTCTGATACCCTGTGTCTTTTGATTGGGGCATTTAGCCCATTAACATTCAGGGTAACTATTGAGAGATATGAATTTAGTGCCATTATTAGCCTGTAAGGTGACTATTACTGTATATTGTCTCTGTACCTTTCTGATCTACTACTTTTAGGCTCTCTCTTTGCTTAGAGGACCCCTTTCAATATTTCCTGTAGAGCTGGTTTGGTGTTTGCAAATTCTTTCAGTTTTTGTTTGTCCTGGAAGCTTTTTATCTCTCCTTCTATTTTCAATGATAGCCTAGCTGGATAGAGTATTCTTGGCTGCATGTTTTTCTCGTTGAGTGCTCTGAATATATCATGCCAGCTCTTTCTGGCCTGCCAGGTCTCTGTGGATAAGTCTGCCGCCAATCTAATATTTTTACCATTGTATGTTACAGACTTCTTTTCTCGGGCTGCTTTCAGGATTTTCTCTTTGTCACTAAGACTTGTAAATTTTACTATTAGGTGACGGGGTGTGGATCTATTCTTGTTGACTTTGAGGGGGGTTCTCTGCATCTCCTGGATTTTGATGCTTGTTCCCTTTGCCATATTAGGGAAATTCTCTCCAATGATTCTCTCCAATAGACCTTCTGCTCCCCTCTCTGTTTCTTCTTCTTCTGGAATCCCAATTATTCTAATGTTGTTTCGTCTTATGGTGTCACTTATCTCTCGAATTCTCCCCTCATGGTCCAGTAGCTGTTTGTCCCTCTTTTGCTCGGCTTCCTTATTCTCTGTCATTTGGTCTTCTATATCACTAATTCTTTCTTCTGCCTCATTGATCCTAGCAGTGAGAGCCTCCATTTTTGATTGCACCTCATTAATAGCTTTTTTGATTTCAACTTGGTTAGATTTTAGTTCTTTAATTTCTCCAGAAAGGGCTTTAATATCTCCAGAGAGGGTTTCTCTAATATCCTCCATGCCTTTTTCGAGCCCGGCTAGAATGTTCAGAATCGTCATTCTGAACTCTTGATCTGACATATTACCCATGTCTGTGTTGATTAGGTCCCTAGCCTTCGGTACTGTCTCTTGTTCTTTTGTTTGTGGTGATTTTTTCCGCCTTGTCATTTTGTCCAGATAAGAGGATATGAAGGAGCAAATAAACTACTAAAAGGGTGGCAAAGACCCCGGAAAAATGCGCTGTAACCAAATGAGAAGAGACCCCAAATTGTGGGGGGGAGAAAGGGGATAAAACAGCTTCTGAAAAAAAAAGAAAAAAAAAAAAAAAAGAAAGAAAAGAATTTAAAAAATAAAACAAATAAAAAAATACAAAAAAGAAAGAAAAAGTATATATATTTAGATGAACTAGTCAAAAAATGTTAAAAAAGAAAAGGGTAAAAGTTTTAAAAAATTTAGCAGAAGAAGAAAAAAGAAAAAAGAAAAAAAATTGAAAAAAGAAAAAAAAAATTGAAAAAAGAAAAAAAAATTGAAAAAAGAAAAAAAAATTGAAGTAGCCGCAAGACTAAAGAATCATGGGGAGAAAGCCATGAGTTCCGTGCTTTGCTTTCTCCTCCTCTGGAATTGCTCTGCTGTCTTAGGAATTGAATCTGCTTTCTTCTTGATAGATGAACTTCGTCCTGGCTGGATATTTTGTTGATCTTCTGGGGGAGGGGCCTGTTGTAGTGACTCTCAAGTGTCTTTGCCCGAGGCGGGATTGCACCGCCCTTACCGGCGGCCAGACTAAGTAATCGGCTCGGGTTCGCTTTTGGGAGCTTCTGTTCCCTGAACGCTTTCCGTAGAGTTCCGGAGGACGGGAATGAAAATGGCGGCCTCCCAGTCTCCGGCCCGGAGGAGCCGAGAGCCTGGGGCCCCACTCCTCAGTGCGCCCCCAGAGGACAGCACCCAATCACTCCCGTATCCCCAGCCTCTAGCCGCGCTCGGAGCTCACCCAGCCCGCGACCAGTTCAAGGTAACCCCGAGCTGAGAGTTCAGTCCTCGGCTCTGTCTTGGCAGCCGGCTTCTCCGTTCTAATAGCTGCGAGCTCTCCGACACTCCGACACCCCCGATCCTTTTGTGACCCTGCGGGGCCTGGGGCCACGCTGGCCCCGCGTGGGCTTCACCCCGGTTTAGCCCCTGGAGCAATGTCCCTCAGTGGAACAGACTTTTAAAAGTCCTGATTTTGTGCTCCGTTCCTCCGCCGCTTGCCGGGAGCCGGCCCCTCCCCCCGCGGTCTATCTTCCCGTCGTTTTAGATTCACTTCTCCGCCAGTCCTACCTTTCAGAAAGTGGTTGATTTTCTGTTTCTAGAGTTGCTGTTCTTCTTCTCTTCGCTCTCCCGTTGGATTTGTAGGTGTTTGCAATGTTTAGATAAGCTATCGAGCTGATCTCCTGCTACCTGATGTAGTCTCAGGCTGCTACTTCTCCGCCATCTTGACTCCTCCTCCACTGAATATTTTAAGCCCGGTGCTGAGAACTACTGCTCAGAAAAAAAGATTCTTTTCAAGATATTACTGCTCATTGCCAATATACCTGATCACCCAAAAGCTCTGATGGAGATGTATAACAAGATTAATGTTTTCAGCCTGCTAATACAACATCCATGCTGTAGCCCACCGCGACTTTCAAGTCTTACTATTTAAGAAATTATAGCTGCCATAGGTGGTGATTCCTCTGATGGATCTGGGTGAAGTAGTAAAGTGAAAACCTCTGGGAAGGGTTCATTATTCTGGATGCCAATAAGAACATTCATGATTCGTGAAAAGAGGAGGAAGAGGTCAAATATCAGCATTAACTGGAATTTGGAAGAAGCTGATTCCAGTCCTCAGGGGAGGACATAACTGCAGATGTGGTCGAAATAGTAAGAGAACTAGAATTAGGGGGCGCCTGACGAAGATGTGAGTGAATTGCTACAATCTCATGATAAAACTTCAACAGAAGAGGAGTTGCTCCTATGGATAAGCAAAGAAAGTGATGTCTTGGAATTTTCTCCTGGTGAAGATGCTCTGAAGATTGTTGAAATGACAACCAAGGACTTAGAATGTTACCTAAATTTAGTTGAGCAGTAGCAGGGTTTGAGAGGGATGACTCTAATTTTGAAAGTTCTGCTGTAGGTAAAATGTTATCAAATAGCATCGCATGATACACAGAAATCATTTATGAAAGGAAGCAAATATCACTGTTGTCCTATTTTAAGAAATTACCACAACCACCTTGATCAGTCAGTAGCCATCAACATGGAGGCAAGACCCTCCACCAGGATAGAGATTATAATTCATTGAAAGCTTAGATGATGGTTGGCATTTTTTAATAATAAAGTATTTTTAAATTGAGGCATGTACTTTTTTTAGACACAATGCTATTTCACACTTAATAGACTACAGTATAGTATAAATACAACTTTTACATGCACTGGGAAACCAAAAATTTCATTTGACTTGCTTTATTGCGATATTTGCTTTATGGTGTTCATCTGGAACTGAATGTGCAGTATCTCTGAGCTATGTTGTGTTGGTAATTGTTGTTGTGTTTTTACTAATTTGGTGTAGTTATGCTATTAGAATTACGGGTAATCATTTGGGCTGCTCTGATTGTTCCCAAACCTTAATTCAGAATCAGTTTTAGTTATGTTTTTACCATGTGGTATAATTGAATACAACTAAGGCAACCATACAACAGTTGGAAACATATTTATCTACAAGAAGGACTATTTATATCAGTGATTCTAGTGCAGGTTTTTCAGATTTTAATTATACTCAAGGGAAGTAGTTGTGCTCAGCAATATATCAAACTTTTGATGACTCTGGAGTTCATTACCATACAATAATCGCGTTATCTGTCACACCTTATTGCTTAATTTTTGCTTTTCAAAGCTTCTTTATTGGCTGCATTACTTGGTAGTAACAAAAAGGAAAAAGAGGCTGCTTGTAATTGCAAACTGGTTTCTTGTGTAGGTGGAGTACTGAAATTATGTGTGGGTAATACTTTTTTATTATTTAACTCAAAGGATGCTTAAATTTTTAATTTAGATTTTGCTCATGAAAAATAGATTTGGAAACACTGTCTGCATCCAAGTAAAAATCAATAATTAACTCCCCCTCCACAACCCCCCCCCCCAATTTTCTCTACTATGTAAGCAGTATTCGTTGTACAACAATTAGAAAATATAGGTAGGCACAAAGAAAAAAATCACTAGAGATAACAACTGTTAACCTTCTGTTAAGTGATTAGACTTTTTTCTAACAATATAGTATAATATATAACATAAATCACAAATATCTTTATATTCGTTTTACTACAATTTAAATTCTACAAACGGTTAATATGCTTTTTTTTCACAAAATATGAACATCTTTTCATATACTGCTACTCAGTCATTCTTTATTGCTACATAATAGTTCACTGTTAGACTCATGTGATAGATACACTTAAACTGTCTTTAATTTTTTAAGACTTCTATTTTTAAGCAATCTCTTCATCCAACCTAGCACTTGAGTCACAAGCTTGAGATCAAGAACTGCATGCTTTACCGACTGAACCACCCAGGTGTCCCTATATTGCCTCTAATTTTTTTTCTTCTAAACAGCTAGACAAGAAACACTCCTGTATGTATGACAGTTAAAATTTTATGATCAATTACTAAAGGGAGACTTGTCCGAAGTTGCCAATTTTAAAGATTTTTCAAATCACATTGGAAAAATGGCTTCCATAAGAACTATACCAAAATATTCCTGTATGTTTTCTTGTGGGTAAGGGATTCTGATTTCTGTCCATGCTCTCTAACTCTAGGTAGTTTATTTTTAATCTTTGTCAATCTGATAATGAAAATTTCATTTTGTTGTACTTAAGTGCATTTGTTAAGTCACCAGAGAGAATAATTTTTTGTATATTTATTAGACATTTGTATTTTTCCTACAGTGCTTTGCTGCTTTGTATTTTTAAAATTGTTTCCTGCTAGGACATTTACCTTTTTTTCTTAGTAATTTGAAGAGCTTTTGATATATTCAGGAGGCAATCTTTTAAAAGTGTAACGTATTTTGTAAAAATGTTATTCTACTGCATACCTCAACTTTATGGGTTTTTGTTGTTGTTATGTAGAAGTCAGAGAGGTATCTGGGTGGCTCATTAAGTTAAGCATCTGCCTTTGGCTCAGGTTATGATCCCTGGGTCCTGGGATCAAGCTCCATGTTGGGTTCTCTGCTTAGTGGGAAGTCTGCTTCTCCCTCTGCCCCTGCCTCCAATCTTTCTCTCTCTCTCGATCATTGTCTCTCTCAAATAAATAAACAAAATCTTTAATCTTTTTTAAAGAAAGAAGTTATTAGCTCCAAGAGAGAAATTTTACTGATTTTATTTCCCAGCATTATAGAGGCAACTGTTATTTCTTATATATACTTAAGCCTCTCTCTGGAATTTCTGTTTTTCTATCCCTAGTGCTTTAAGCATCTGCATGTTTTATTGTCTGGTGGGTAAGGCCCCCTTCCTGATGTTTCTTTTCTTTTCTGTTCTTTTTTTATTATGCTTTGTTTTAAAAAATATTTTGGGGTGCTTGGGTGGCTCAGTGGGTTAAAGCCCCTGCCTTTGGCTCAGGTCATGATCCCAGGGTCCTGGGATTGAGCCCTGCATTGGACTCTCTGCTTGGTGGGGAGCCTGATTGCTCCTCTCTCTGCCTGCCTCTCTGCCTGCTTGTGATCTCTGTCTGCCAAATAAATAAAATCTTAAAAAAAAAAGTTAAAAAATCTTTTGACTACTTAGCAAATTTATTTTTCACTAATAATTATTTTCAGATAAAATTTAGATTCTTTTCACTGATTAGAGTTGGAATTGTGATCGTGTTAATTAAATAGCTAAACTTGGGGAAAATTAACATCTTTATAATATTAAGCCCTCTAGTGAGGAAACATGGTATCTCTCTCCAGATAATCAAGTTTGCATTTATGACTTAAGAATATTTGAGAACTTGGGGCACCTGGGTGGCTCAGTGGGTTAAACCTCTGCCTTCAGCTCAGGGCATGATCTCAGGGTCCTGGGATCGAGCCCCACGTCGGGCTCTCTGCTCAGCGGGAGCCTGCTTTCCCTTCCTCTCTCTCTACCTGCCTCTCTGCCTATTTGTGCTCTCTCTGTTAAATAAATAATACATTTAAAAAAAAAAGAATATTTGAGAACTTTATATTTATCTATATGGGTTGTGTTTATTCCCTTAATAAATATTTATTGAGCACTTACTCTGTGCCAAGCTCAGTGCTGAGGATTTAAAAATGAAGCAGACAGGTGGGCTTACGTTCTTGAGAGGAGATAGAAAGTAAATACATTCATCAATTGATAAAATTAAAAAACCCAGAGTGGGAAATAATATCATGGCAGTAGGGGCACCTGGGAGGCTCAGTGGGTTAAAGCCTCTGCCTTCGGCTCAGGTCATGATCCCAGGATCCTGGGATCGAGCCCTGTATCGGGCTCTCTGCTCAGCGGAGAGCCAACTTCCCTTCCTCTCTCTCTGCCTGCCTCTCTGTTTACTTGTGATCTCTGTCTGTCAAATAAATAAATAAAATCTTAAAAAAAAAAAAAAAAAAGCCTCTGCCTTCGGCTCAGGTAATGATCCCAGGGTCCTGGGATTGAGCCCTGCATCGGGCTCTCTGCTTGGCAGGGAGCCTGATTCCTCCTTTCTCTGCCTGC
The DNA here is from genome assembly GCF_922984935.1 of Meles meles. Taxonomy (NCBI): domain Eukaryota; kingdom Metazoa; phylum Chordata; class Mammalia; order Carnivora; family Mustelidae; genus Meles; species Meles meles. Next base: position 32,320,967 of record NC_060082.1, on the reverse strand, counting down.
CTCTCTGCCTGCTTGTGATCTGTCAGATAAATAAATAAAATCTTTAAAAAAAAAATAACATGGCAGTAAACAGGTTAGAGTGATAGAGAACAATTAAGGAAAGGGAAGCAGCTTTGGCTGGTGGCCTGGGAGTCTTCTCTAGAGATGATGCTTGAACAGAGATTTGAATTCTGATAAAGATTCTGTTGTCTGGGTGAACATTTCAGGAGAGGGCAAAGCACAGGTAAAACAGATTGGACTGCACATGCTGTGTTTGAGTCAGCAAGAAGGGGGAAGGATGGAGCAGATTGAGCAGGTAATAGGGAGTTGAGATTTGAAGCAGGTGGGATCCAGATCTTGTCCGAACTTGTGATCTGAGAAGAGTAGCTTGGCTTTACCGCCTTGTTGCATTAAGAAGCCACTGAAGAGCTTTAAGCAAGGAGGGATATAGTCAGATTTGTGTGTTTAAAAATATCATGCTGGCTGCAATGTGGAAAATGGACTGTTGCATAGCATGAGAGGATGTGCAGGGGCATGTTAGAAGGCACTTGCAAGTCTTCGAGGGCAGAGCAGAGGCAAAGATGAAACCAGCATCAACTGTGAGCAAGAGCAGGTCACTCAGGTAACCTGAATACTGATTCACCAGAAGAAAATCAGGACTGTGACTTCAAGCTGTTGCCTTCAAAGGAGTCTTCTTGGATTTCTGTTTCCTTGACCAACTATTTAAGATGGCCAGAATGAGGCTGCCTCTGTAGATCTCAGGCCTTCTATAATTTTGGAAAAGGAAATTGACATTATAGAGTGCAAAATACTAAAGGGCTCAGTATCATACCTGAGCCTCATAGGGCAAGAGATGAGGGAATGGACCCAGGAGGCAGGGACAGAGGAGTTTGGTAAGGTAACAGCAAAATTTACCCAGTGATACCAGGTAGCTAGTTTGAGACTATGCTTTCTGTTTTAAGGTGAGATACTCAATTATTTTCCACACTTCCTCCAAACTTTTCAATATCTATCAGTGTAATTCATAAGGTTTCATTTGGTTGAAGATGGTGGCTAATATAGCTAAATTCCCAAGACTACACATAGCAGAGGAGAAAACTACAATGACCCTGGAAAGCAGTGGTACAAAGAATGCACAAATATTAGCCAATGACGACTTTAGAATCTGGAGGATACTATGCTTTCATTTGAGATTGAAAAATTCTGTGTGCTACGAATAAAAATTCATATAAAGGATAAAATAGTGATGCAGTTTATTGACAAAAATACTTTTTCTCATTACAGTTTTAGAGAACCTAAAATTTCTACCATTAACTTCATTGCTTATCATTTTTAATAATTTTGCATTATTTTAATCATTTTAATAATTTTTCTTAGTATTTTGTAGTTAAATTTATTTAGTGCAAACTTACTTAGTTTCTTATGTTACACTATAAGCTTATACTTTATTATTTTCATTTCATAGGTAAGAAAAATTCAGAGACATGGAATTGCCCATTAAAGGTCACTCAGTTGGAAAGTGGTTGCTCACTCAAATCCTGGCCCCTCTCTAAGACCAAATTCTACCAGTCACTTTCTAAAGATATTGGTATAATTTTATTTGACATGGAAAAACAACTCATGGTAAGCAAGATCCTGAGGGGATGCAGCAGGTTTTATAGGGGGTGGAACAAGCAGGATCCTCAGGGTGGGAAGATTGGTGATATTTGGACACTAGGCATTCAGCAATTTTGTAGGGCCCCTGGGATCCATCTGAGACTAACCTCTGCAGGAGGTTATGACCCTCACCTAAGAATCAACAGAGTGGTCTGAGGCACCTTACACCCTGCTCTGGAGGAAGCAGAAGCGAGGACATAGTTTCCTATTTGGCCCTTGAATTCACAAAGAGAAATTTGTCTGAATATTAACAGACAAACTTTCAGTTTTTAATTGATATTGATAGATTTATCAATCTTAAATCCTACCACTGTTAACAATGTCACCCATGAAGTCAACAAGCTACTCAGGTCATGGTCTCTAAGAATCTTGAGATATTTTCCATGTCCCAGCCATTAACTGTCATCCTTGAACCTTTACTGAGAAATATGTGATACGCTAACTTGACAGGGAAGAATTTACTATGCAAATTTAATTGCCAGATTAAATACTTGCCTGATGATGCGTTCTTCATAGCCCCTGAAGGCCACCCCATCCATAATGCAGTCATAGTTAATTTGGACATTGATTTACCAGCACCTTTATGTCTAAGTCAAGCCTAAACTAAAGATCTCAAGGAGGTGCAGGTTTTAGGGGGACAAAAAGTTCCACAGATATGGTCCTGATGGTCCTGATTATTGGAGTTGCACACATCAAGTTTCAGATTCATTTAAATCTCTACCCCAACTCGCACCATACCTTCTTAAACTGGAAGCTAAAAAAAAAAAAAGACTAAAACTAATAGCTGAAAGGATAATAATTATAAGATCCATCATACCTTACATAGCCCTTGTAAAACTCTCATCTTCCCCATTAAAATTCCCAATAGGTGGAGTTAAAGGCTTTCTACAGGACCTTAGGACATTATTAGAATAATCATTCTCTACATCCCTTTTGGGCTAAACCCAAATATTTCATCTCTGGTGCCTCTTGAGGTGGCGTATTTTACACTTGTAGATTAGTGTTCTGTGGAAATTTCTTTAATGTCCCTTTAGATTCTAAAGTTTAAATGAAAGTAGTCAATATTTTTTTTCCCCTTCACTTGGGAAAGTCAACAATATACCTGAGCTATTTGCTCTAAGAATTTGCTGAGGCACCATCCTACTCTACATAATCAATCAGGACTTCAAGGACATAAATTTCATTGTGATTCTAATTTTATCTAATATATGAATGGTCTTTGTTGTGTTCTAAAGGTAAGGTCAACTCTGAGTACCCTTAGGTACTTATTGTTTTAGCTCACAAAGGACGTAAGTTTTCCAAAGAGAAGTTACCATTTCCTCAAAGTGAAGTTGATTATCTAGGCATGATTTATCCTGTGACAATGAATTCTTTATCTCTGATGGACTATGGCTTGTTCAGCTTTCCTACCCTAGTAACAAAGAGACAGTCAAGTGGATATCTAAATCTCATTGGCTACTCTAGGCAATGGTTTTGTAACTTTTCTGAAATTGTTATACCCCAGATAACTTTACTAATCCTTGTAGTGGAGCCTCATTTCTGGGAATCTAAACATGAACAGAACTTCTGTGACTTAAAATTAGCCCTTCTCCTACCACCTGTTCTGGGTTTGACATTAATTCTCATTTGTATTTCTATCTATTTATATGTGAGAGATATGGATAAACCTTTGGACTTGTGATTCAATTTCAGAGTAATTACAAGAGATCATTGGTCTCTCTTGAACATCTAGTGGCAAAAGTCTACTTACCTTGTCTAAATGCATTAGTAGGGGCAACTAAACTAGTAGAAGTTTCTACTGACCCGATCCTAGGCTTTTCTTTAAATTTGAGAGTCTTTTATAATGTAGATTCTTTGTTGCTGAAAACACACATTTACCAACAAGTAGCCTGAGGACCTATGAAATCCTGATATTTTTCTGGGGACATATTTCCATATATCATTGTAATATTTTGAATTCTGATATTCTCCTTCTATAACTGGAAGAAGAGGAGATCCATGACCACTTAACCTCTAGTTAAGAGCTACCTGTACTCAAAATAGATTTGTTAGCAATGCTTTTAGAAAACACAAACTTAATTTTCTCTCTTGTGGGTCATATCTTCTCGCTGAAACAGAAAAATATCAGGCAGAATATGCTGTAACAGATCTTACTTCTAGAATATGACTTCTTGCCAGTGGTAAAATCTGACCAGATAGCAGAACTTGTTGTGCACACAGAGCTTATTGTTAGTTAGAGATGGATAAATATACAGCTAAGATATCATTTTGGGGTGGTACATGATTTTGGAATACTTTGGAACAAAAAGGGATCCTGACCTTATTAAGAACCCCAATTAAGAATGCTCAGCAACCTAAGGAACTTTAGAGTGTTACAAAACTTCCTAAGATGTCTATTACAAAGTAAGTGTTGTACAAAAGTAGGTGCTATGATAAGAGTAGGTGCTTATAGCTGCCAGGAACAACTGAAAAAATAAAATGAAATACCTTGATTGATCATTATGCCAGGCAGATAGACTTCCCAGGAGCCTAACTAAACTCTGGAAAGGTTCAAAGAGACTATTATAGAATGCCTGCATCCAACTGGTCAGAAAATGGGTACTGGTAGAAATGTGGGTGTAAATTAGGTGTTAACCAGCTACCCTTTTCCCTCTTTTGCTGGTTTAGAGTGACTTTTATCTACATTACTTATAAAGCCACTATTCTTAATGCTGCTTCTTGCATTCTTAATCATTCCTTGATATGAGCCCAGTACCATGCTATACTTCATTAGTGAACTGAGAGCTGGGTTTGTGCATATCTTTATTTAAGAGTGTGTTAGTTTCCCAGGACTGTCATAACCAGATGGCCTAAAAAAGCAATAATTTATTGTCTCATAGTTCTGGAGGCTCTAAGTCCAATATCAAGGTGTTAGCAAAATCTGCATCTTCTAAAGACTGTAAGGGAGAGTCTTTCCCTATTCCCCTTCCCCCTCCCCCCTCCCCCCCCCCCCCCCCCCGCCGTGGTGGCCAGGGGCTCAAGGCTACATCACTCCTAACACTGTTTTCGTCACCACATAGCATTTTCCCATGTCCCTTTGTCCAAATCTCCCTCTCCTCAAAAGGACACCAGTCATTGGATTAAGGACCACCCTAAGATGTAGTATAACTTCATCTTAATTGATTACATCCTCAAAGGCCCTATCACAAAATAAATTTTCACTCACAGGTTCTAGATGGACAAGAATTGGGGGGGAGGCACTATTCTACCTAGTATAGGGGGACACTCAGCTTCCCTTGGCTCCAGTTCCTTACAGTAATCAGTTGGTGTCCTGGGTAAATGAATTTAACCACTGGGTGGCTTTATAGATGGAAATGAGCACAATAGGCTAAGTAACCAGAAATCCCAAATTCCCTATTATGTTGTACCCCCAAAAAGAGGTTCTTATCTCCTCTAAAAAATACTCAGCAACCTTCTGGGGAAACCAGCTTTCCTAATTAGACCTTTGCAGAAATAGAACTTAAAAGGGGGCTAGAGAACAGATGGTGTATATTTGGAGGTTATTTCATAAGTAAGGTACACTCTGCTTTTTTTTTTTTTTTTTTAAGATTTATATATGGAGAGAGAGAGAGCACGTATGCATGTGGTGGGGGAGGGGCAAAGGGAGAGGGAGAGAGAGTCTTAAGCAGACTCTGCACTCAGCACAGAGGCCAATGCTGGGGCTCCATTTCACAACCTGAGATCACTACCTGAGCTGAAACCACTGAGGCACCCTGATGCATCCTGCTTTTGTTCTACTTAATGATCTCTACACTACAGATTTCATTGCATGAGACAAAACTATTCTTTTTAAAAAATTTTTATTAACATATAATGTATTATTAGCCCCAGGAGTAGAAGTCTATGAATCATCAGGCTTACACATTTCACGGCACTCACCATAGCACATACCCTCCCCAATGTCCATAACCCAAATACCCTCTCCCTACTCCCTCCCCCTGGCAACCCTCAGTTTGTTTTGTGAGATTAAGAGTCTCTCTTATGGTTTGTCTCCCTCCGGATCCCATCTTGTTTCATTTTTTTCATTCCCTAACCTCCAAACCCCCCACTTTGCCTCTCAAATTCTTCATATCAGGGAGATCATATGATAATTGTCTTTCTCTGATTGACTTTTTTTGTTCAGCATATTACCCTCCAGTTCCATCCACATCGTTGCAAATAGCAAGATTTCATTTCTCTTGATGGCTGCATAGTATTCCATTGCATATATATATATATATATATATATATATATATATATATATACCACCTCTTCTTTATCCATTCACCTGTTGATGGACATCTAGGTTCTTTCCATAGTTTGGCTATTGTGCACATTGCTGCTTTAAATATTCGGGTGCCCATGCCCCTTCAGATCACTACATTTGTATCTTTAGGATAAATACCCAGTAGTGCAATTGCTGGGTCATAGGGTAGCTTTATTTTCAACTTTTTGAGAAACCTCCATGCTGTTTTCCAGAGTGGCTGCACCAGTTTGCATTCCCACCAACAGTGTAGGAGGGTTCCCCTTTCCCCACATCCTTGCCAACATTTGCATCCTCGCCAGCATCTGTCATTTCCTGACTTGTTAATTTTAGCTATTCTGACTGGTGTGAGGTGGTATCTCATTGTGGTTTTGATTTGTATTTCCCTGCTGCCGAGTGATGTGGAGCACTTTTTCATGTGTCTGTTGGCCATCTGGATGTCTTCTTTGCAGGAATGTCTGTTCATGTCCTCTGCCCATTTCTTGATTGGATTCTTTGTTCTTTGGGTGTTGAGTTTGATAAGTCCTTTATAGATTTTGAATACTAGCCCTTTATCTGATATGTCATTTGCAAATATCTTCACCCATTCTGTCAGTTGTCCTTTGGTTTTGTTGACTGTTTCCTTTGCTGTGCAAAAGCTTTTGATCTTGATGAAGTCCCAGTAGTTCATTTTTTGCCCTTGCTTCCCTTGCCTTGGGTGATGTTTCTAGGAAGAAGTTACTGTGGCTGAGGTGGAGAGGTTGCTGCCTGTGTTCTCCTCAAGAATTTTGATGGATTCCTTTCTCACATTGAGGTCTTTCATCCATTTTGAGTCTATTTTTGTGTGTGGTATAAGGAAATGTTCCAGTTTCATTTTCCTGCATGTGGCTGTCCAATTTTCCCAACACCATTTGTTGAAGATACTGTCTTTTCTCCATTGGACATTCTTTCCTGCTTTGTCGAAGATTAGTTGACCATAGAGTTGAGGTTCTATTTCAGGACTCTCTATTCTGTTCCATTGATCTATGTGTCTGTTTTTGTGCCAGTACCATAGTGTCTTGATGATGAAAGCTTTGTAATAGAGCTTGAAGTCTGGAATTGTGATGCCACCAACTTTGGCTTTCTTTTTTAACATTCCTCTGGCTATTCAAGGTCTTTTATGGTTCCATATAAATTTTAGGATTATTTGTTCCATTTCTTTGAAAAAAAAATGGATGATATTTTGATAGGGATTGCATTAAATGTGTAGATTGCTTTAAGTAGCATAGACATTTTCACAATGTGTTCTTCCAATCTATAAGCATGGAACATTTTTCCATTTCTTTGTGTCTTCCTCCATTTCTTTCATGAGTACTTTATAGTTTTCTGAGTACAGATACTTTGCCTCTTTGGTTAGGTTTATTCCTAGATATCTGATGGTTTTGGGGGCAATTGTAAATGGGATTGACTCCTTAATTTCTCTTTCTTCTGTCTTGTTGTTGGTGTAAAGAAATGCAACTGATTTCTGTGCATTGATTTTATATCCTGAAACTTTACTGAATTCCTGTACAAGTTCTAGCAGATTTGGAGTGGAGTCTTTTGGGTGTTCCACATAAAGTATCATATCATCTGCAAAGAGTGATAGTTTGACTTCTTTGCCGATTTGGATGCCTTTAATTTCTTTTTGTTGTCTGATTGCTGAGGCTAGGACTTCTAATAATATATTGAATAGCAGTGGACATCCCTGCCGTGTTCCTGACCTTAGTGGAAAAGCTCTCAGTTTTTCTCCATTGAGAATGATATTTGCAGTGGGTTTTTCTTAGATGGCTTTGATGATATTGAGGTATGTACCCTCTATCCCTACATTGTAGGGAGTTTTGATCAAGAATGGATGTTGTACTTTGTCAAATGCTTTTTCAGCATCTATTGAGAGTATCATATGGTTCTTGTTCTTTTCTTTTATTAATCTATTGTATCATATTGATTGATTTGTGGATGTTGAACCAACCTTGCAGTGCTGGAACAAATCCCACTTGGTCATGGTGAATAATCTTTTTAATGTACTGTTGGATCCTATTGGCTAGTACTTTGGTGAGAATTTTCATGTCTGTGTTCATCAAGGATATTGGTCTATAATTCTCCTTTTTGATGGGGTCTTTGTTTTGTTTTGGGATCAAGGTAAGCTGGCCTCATACAATGAGTTTGGAAGTTTTCTTTCCATTTCTATTTTTTGGAAGAGTTTCAGGAGACTAGGTATTAATTCTTCTTTAAATTTGCAGTAGAATTCCCCTAGGAAGCCGTCTGGCTCTGCTTCTTGTTTGTTGGGAGATTTTTTTTTTTTTTTTTAAGATTTTATTTATTTATTTGACAGAGAGAGAGATCACAAGTAGGCAGAGAGGCAGGCAGAGAGAGAGAGAGGGAAGCAGGTTCCCTGCTGAGCAGAAAGCCCGATGTGGGCTTGATCCCAGGACCCTGAGACCATGACCTGAGCCAAAGGCAGTGACTTAACCCACTGAGCCACCCAGGCGCCCTTGTTGGGAGATTTTTAATGACTGCTTCAATCTCCTTGCTGGTCATGGGGCTGTTCAGGTTTTCTGTTTCTTCCAAGTTCGGTTTTGTTAGTTTATACATCTCTAGGAATGCATCCATTTCTTCCAGATTGTCAAATTTGCTGGCATACAGTGGTCTGAAAATATACAGGGAATGATCCCAATCTTTTGGTACCAGTTGAGACCTGATTTGTGACCCAAGATGTGATCTATTCTGGAGAATGTGCCATGTGCACTAGAGAAGAATGGGTCTTCTGTTGCTTTGGAATGAAGTGTTCTGAATATATCTGTGATATCCATCTGGTCCAGTGTGTCATTTAAGGCCTTTATTTCCTTGTTGATCTTTTGCATGAATGATCTGTCTATTTCAGTGAGGGGGGTGTTAAAGTCCCCTACTATTATTGTATTATTGTTGAAGTGTTTCTTTGATTTTGTTATTAATTGTTTTATGTACTTGGCTGCTCCCATGTTAGGGGCATAGGTATTTAAAATTGTTAGATTTTATTGTTGGACAGACCCTTTGAGTATGATATAGTGTCCTTCCTCATCTCTTATGATAGTCTTTGGCTTAAAATCTAATTTGTCTGATATAAGGATTACCACCCCAGCTTTCTTTTGATGTCCATTAGCATGGTAAATTGTTTTCCACCCCCTCATTTTAAATCTGGAGGTGTCTTCGGTTCTAAAATGAGTTTCTTATAGACAGTATATTGATTGGTTTTTTTTTTTTCTTTTTTTAGTCCATTCTGATACCTTGTGTCTTTTTATTGGGATATTTAGGCCATTTACATTCAGGGTAACTATTGAGAGATATGAATTTAGTGCTATTGTATTGTCTGTAAATTGGCTGTTACTGTATATTGTCTCTGTTCCTTTCTGGTCTACTAATTTTAGGCTCTCTCTTTGCTTAGAGGACCCCTTTCAGTATTTCCTGTAGATCAGGTTTGGTGTTTACAAATTCTTTTTGTTTTTGTTTGTCCTGGAAGCTTTTTATCTCTCCTTCTATTTTCAATGATAGCCTAGCTGGATAGAGTATTCTTGGCTGCATGTTTTTCTCACTTATTGCTCTGAATATATCATGTCAGTTCTTTCTGGCCTGCCAGATCTCTGTGGATCTGTCTGGTGCCAATCTAATATTTTTACCATCATATGTAACAGACTTCTTGTCCTGGCTGCTTTCAGGGTTTTTTCTTTGTCACTAATACTTGTAAGTTTTACTATTACATGACAGGGTGTGGACCTATTTTTATTGATCTTGAGGGGGATTCTCTGTACCTCCTAGATTTTGGTGCTTGTTCCCTTTGCCATATTAGGGAAATTCTCTACAATAATTCTCTCCCATATACCTTCTGCCACCCTCTCTCTGTCTTCTTCTGGAATCCCAATTACTCTAATATTGTTTCATCTTGTGGTATCACTTTTCTGTCGAATTCTCCCTTCATGGTCCAGTAGTTGTTTGTTTCTTTTGCTCAGTTTCTTTAGTCTCCATCATTTGGTCTCCTATATCACTAATTCTCTCTTCTGCCTCATTTATCCTAGCAATAAGAGCCTCCATTTTTAATTGCACCTCATTAATAGTTTTTTTTTTTTTAATTTTGACATAGTTAGATTTTAGTTCTTTTATTTCTCCAGAAAGGGCTTTTATTTCTTCAGTCAGGGTTTCTCTAATATCTTCCATGCCTTTCCGAGCCCACCTAGCGCCTTGAGAATTGTCATTTTGAACTCTAGATCTGACATATTACCAATGTCCATATTAATTATGTCCCTGGCCTTCGGTACTGCCTCTTGTTCTTTTTTTTGTTGTGAGTTTTTCCACCTTGTCATTTTTTCCAGATAAGGATATATGAATGAGAGAATAAAATACTAAAAGGGTGGCAAAGACCCCAGAAAAATGTATGCTAACCAAATCAGAAAAGAGCCCAAATCGGAGAAGAGAGGTGGTAAAGTGAAGTTTAAAAAATTAAAAAAAAATTTTTAAAATATATATATATATTAGACTGGTGAATAGAATAGAGCTACCCACTTGATTTTGGGTGTATTTTAGTCTCTTAGAAGAAACTACCTCCCAAAATTTTAAAGAAAGAAAAACTTTTATATTTACAAAGATAAGGGTAAACATGATGAAGGGATGGAATATGACTGTAAAGATTAAAATTTTAAAAAAATCCTAAGAAAGGAATTGATAAGTTTGTTTGTAAAAGAAAGAAAAGAAAGTGGAGAGAATTTACTTAGGCTGGAGACTAGAACAAAGCCCTGTGCTAGAGTTGGGATATATTTTGATCTATTAGAAGAAATTAAAAATTTTTTAGAAGAAAAAACCCTATATGTATACAAAAAGTAAAGTTAGACACAATGAAGGATAAAGTATGACTGTAATAATGAAGGTTTAAAAAGACTTTTTTAAAAGAAAGGTATTGTTAAGATAAACGTTAAAAAAAGAAAGAGGAAAAGTTAAAAAAATTAAAAAAAATTTAACTCTGCAAGACTAAAGAATCATGGGGAGAAAGCCATGAATTCCATGCTTTGCTTTCCCCTCCTCTGCAATTCCGTTTTTCTCCTTGATCAGTGAGCTTGGTCTTGGCTGAATGTTCTTGCTGATCTTCTGTGGGTGGGACCTGTTATAGTGATTCTCAAATGTCTTTGCCTGAGGCGGAATTGCATTGCCCTTACCGGAGGTGGGGCTAAGTAATCTGCTCCGGTTTGCTTTCGGAGCTTTAGTTCCTTGAACCCTTTCCAAAAAGCTCTGGGGGACGGGAATGAAAATGGTGGCCTCCCAGTCTCTGGCTGGAGATTGGAGACTAGAACAAAGCCCAATGCTAGATTTAGGCTATATTTTGATCTATTAGAAGAAATTATATTCCAAAAATTTTTTAGAAGAAAAATTTTTTTCCTCTAAATTTCTTTTCTAATTTTCTTCTAATTTTTTTCTTTCTACAATCTGCCACTTGTGGGGTCCCTGCTCAAAGAGCAGTGGCCTGACTGTGCCATGGATCACAGTTTAAGGTAATCCTGAACTGAGAGCTCACTCCTCAGCTCCGTCTCTGTAGCTGGCTTCTCTGCTCTGATACCTGGGTGCTCTGCTATACTCAGACACCCCGATCCTTCTGTGACCCGGCGGGACCTGAAACCACACTGTCCTTGCAAGCAATGTTCCTCAGTGGAGCAGACTTTTAAAAGTTCAGAGATTTTGTGCTCTGCTGCTCCTCCAGTTGCTGGCAGTTGGCGCCTCCCCCCCACCCCCGCGGTCTATCTTCCTGTCACTTTGGATTCACTTCTCCCAACGTCCTACCTTTCAGGAAAGTGGTTGATTTTCTGTCCCTAGAATTGCTGCTCTTCTTCTCTTTGCTCTCCTGCTGGGTTTGTAGGTGTTTGGAATGATTTGATAACTATCTAGCTGAACTCCTGCATCCTGATGTCATCTCAGCCTGCTACTCCTCTGCCATTTTGGCTCCTCCGACAAAACTATGCTTGATAACAAAATATTGCAACACTATTTGACAAATAGGTATATTTCAGCTACAAATGGGTGACCGGGTCATTGGGTGACCTCCAGTGACTGGTTTTGAATTTGTAGCACATTAGCCTGCTAGCTGCTACCTATAAACTGGGTAAGAATTCATTATCTTAGTAAATGGTGTCTCCTTTCAATATAGTTCCTGACATTAGTCAGGGTCTATGTTGGCTCATACAGTTCTCCTTATGACAAGTAGTGATTCTGAAGAAGACAAGGGATAGTAGAGGCAGAGTGACAAATGATGAGTTTGAGGCATCTAGACCAAAGAGAACAGGACCAAAGAAAATCAGGAAAAATGAGAGGTGGTACTAGCTGGAGGGGAGAAAATGATGACAAACATAAATTATTATAAATAAATATTTGATCTTAACTATGATACTGATTACTTATTGTCTTTGTTCAGGCTGCCATAACAAATTACTATAGACTGGATGGCTTACATGAGAAATGTTTATTTCTCTGTTCTGGAGGCTTGAAGTCTGTAATTAGGGTACCAGCATGATGGGATTCTGGTGAAGACCCTCTTTCAGGTTGCAGACAGCCACCTTCTTGTATCCTCACATGGTAGAAAGAGGGTTAGCTACCTCCCTGGCCTCTTTTTTATAAGGGCATTAATTACCTCCAAAGGCCCCATTTCCAAATACTATCACATTAGAGATGAGATTGCAACATATTAATTTTAGAGGGACACAAATATTCAGTTCGTAATACTTACATTGCAATTTGAAAATCCGTATAAATATGACCTCTGGACTTGCTACTCTAAGGATATTCTTGTGGATGGATAACACAGAAGCTTGTTAGAAATCCAGCAACTCAGGCCACACTCAAGAAAATCTGAATTAGAATCTGCACTTTAAAAGGACTCCCAGGGTGGCTTATATATATGCATAGTCAAGTCCCAGAGAATGGAGAAAAGTTTAGGTCACTCAGGGAAATTGAAGCAAAGAAATCAATGTATTATAGGTGGTATTTGTCATTGCTAGAAGGAGGCAGCATACTATAGTAGAACAAAATCAGAGGATTCTGAGTTCAAATTCTGTTTTTGTTTTTCCATTTATCACCTGGTAACCGTAAGCTACTCCTTATTTAAATTTTGAGCTTCAGTTTTATGTCAGTATAAGAGATATGACAACATCTTGAGGAAGGTCTTGTAAGACTTAAATGCAAATCTAGGTGAAAAGTGCTTTGTAAGCTATAAATTCTTACATATATGTAAATCAGTTAAATTATGTTGTTTGGCAAGTACTTTACCCTGGAGATGGTTTACATTTAAACTCATGATAATGGTCTGTTTTTAAATTATCCATCTGTGATCTCTAGGTGAGAAAATCTCAGTATGACTTATATTTTCCAGATATTTTCTGCAAGTCAGTTGTTTGCGTCTGTGGATTTTCTTAGAGGGATAAGACTGCATGGACTGATTTCTCTCTCACTCTCTCTTTCTTTCTTGTCTCTGTCTCCTTCTTGTTTCATTCCAGCAATTACCTATGAGTATCAGACACTGTTCTAGACACTGCAGTGGGAATACAGGGGTGAATAGGGTTAACAAGGCTCCTGTCCTTGTGGAATTTTCATATTAGTGGGGAAAACAGATTATTAAAAACAATGAGAATAGAGAATAGAATTTCAGTTGGGTGATGTTTCTCTGAATATACTAAAGTGGAATCAGGGCAAAGATGGGATGAGGTTATGTAAGTAGGTGAGGAAGAGCATGTTATTTTAGACAAAGTGGTCAGGAAAAGGCCTCGGTAGCAGTGATTTTCCATCAGATGCCTAAATAAAATGAGAGTGAGCCATATTAAGATTTGAATCAGGAGGCGGCGCCTGGGTGGCTCAGTGGGTTAAAGCCTCTGCCTTCGGCTCAGGTCATAATCCCAGGGTCCTGGGATCAAGCCCCACATCGGGCTCTCTGCTCTGCAGGGAGCCCGCTTCCTCCTCTCTCTCTGCCTGCCTCTCTGCCTAGTGTGATTTCTGTCAAATAAATAAAATATTAAAAAAAAAAAGATTTGAATCAGGAGGACTTTAGATGGAGGGAAAAGCAATTGTAATATCCTTCTTACTTACCATGTTTGAGAAAGAGCAAGGATGCCATTCTGGCTGGAATGGAGTGAACAGGGAGGACTGTGGTGGGAGGTGAGGCTAGAAAGGAGGGCAGAGGAGATAGTCCATTCAAGGCCTCCTTGTAGCAGGAGTAAGAAGTTTGGAGCTTTTCCTAAGTGTGCAGTGGGCAAAACTTACCAGAAAATTCGTCCTAAATTTTTGCCCTAAAGGCTAAGCAAAGAAAGAGATTTATCAGCTTATATAAATGAAGAGCCTGTGGATAGCTTGGCTTCAGCCGTGGCTTCATCTAACTCAGTGACTAGCTCATGGGATCGCTCAGCTCTGCATCAGCTGTACTCCCAGGCTTCACAGGGTTGCTTCCTAGAACCCAACTTGTTTTTTTGTTTGCTTGTTTTTTTAAAAGGATGTAGCAATTTGGTTTTCAAATATTCTTTTCTTACATTACCAGCTAAAAAAAGAAGAGTGTGTCTCCTCTGATAGACGGCTTAGAATATGGAGAGGCTAGGGGAAGAACTTCTTCCTCAGGAGCCCTAGCAACTGTTTTCTTTTCTCATTGAATTAGATTCCATCTTGGATCCACTCCTGAATCAACTCTATGGCCAGTGAGATGGTATTCTCTTATTGGCTTAGACCAATTAAACCCATTCCTAGGACTAAGGGTATCGTCAACCCCACCCATACTGAATAGCTTAGACTGGGGAAAGAGTTGACTCTAAAGAAAAATCCAGGTGTCTTGACAGAAAGCCATGGGGGCAGGGGAATCCACACCTGATGGACACCAAAAATTAATACTAGACCAGGACTGGGCACACTATAGCCTGTGAGCCAGATGCCACCCACCACCTATTTAGTACAGCCTAGAAGCGAAGAATGGTTTTTACATTTTTAAATGATTGAAAAAATATTTAAGAAATTGCATTTTATGACACATGAAAATTATACCAATTTAAATTTTGGTGTCCACAGTAAAAGTTTCACTGGAACACATTTTGCTCATTTATTTATGTATTGTCTACAGCTGCTTTCATGCTACGGTGAGAATAGTTACAATAGGGATCATATGGCATGCAGAGCTTAAATAAAGCCTATTTACTGTCTGGCTTTGTAGAGAAAAAGCTTGCCAACCCCGGTACTAGACAGCTTAAGGAAAAAAAAATATGTGGGGTATGGGAGTAAATGGCTAACCCAATTGAAAATTGAAGAGGTGGGTACATTTTTGGGCCTGGCTAGAACTAGGGACTTCTAATGTGGTCCCCAAGATTTTTCTCTCTGTCTCATTCTTATTTTCACTCTTGCTCTTACACATTCTTCCTTTTCTGCCATCTCTCAGCTCTGCTTTTTTCTAGGTTAGTTTTGTTGGCAGGAATATTCTTTCCAAGTGGTAGCAAATATACCACTTGCAGCCTAGACTTAAATTGTTCTTACAGTTAGTGAACTCAGCAAGTGTGTATTTCCCGAGAGCGATAGTAAAAGCCCAGAGGAAAATGCTGATAGCTCTGCGTTGGAACTAGAGCTCACTGATGGAGTGGATCAGGGCCTGTAGAGGGAAGGATTTTGATTAGCAATGGGTGATGTGCTCAGTCTTGTATCTGAGGTCCTAAAGCCAAAGTACAGATAGTCCCATTAGTGGAGAATGGAAAATTCTCCAAAGGGAAAGATGTTAGAAGACAAAAACCATCAGAGGTTTGCTAAATAACTCCCCCCCTTAAATTATTTAAAAGATTAATTTTGTTTTGATGGATATTAATCAAATCACTGGTTTTATTTCAAGAAGATTGTTTTAAAAAGTATTTCTTTTAGTAGATGTATATGGTAAAAATGTGTTGAGGGCTGCGTGCTTCAAATGTTGGAGAATTGTGTAGGATCTATTCTGTGATAAGTAGCTGACACTGTAAAGTAGATTTGTTTTCCCCAGAGCCGGTTCGAGGGAATCTATGTCTGCTTATCCAGTTGAAGCATGAAACAAAAGGGAATGTTTTCACAGCAAACAGCTTTTCAGAGAGAACAGTTGCTTGGGCAGTTTTTAGGAGCAATGGGATTTAGATGTGGTGGAAAATACATAAAGCCCAAGTACCTGATGAAACTTGTCAACACTTTTAATTCTACATCTGTTGTTGATCACACTGTGGGACTTGTTAATATGTTTATGATCATGTTGCCACAATGGAAAACACCAAGTTAAATTGTCATGTCTAGTCAGGTAGGGCACCAGGTCCTTCATGTCTATTTGATGACAAACAATTCCACTAAAACATGGCTGGGTTATTTCATTAATGTAGCTCATAGAAAACCTTTTGTTAGGTTTTGTTATTCTTTGTGCCCCAGGCATAAGCAAGTAGAAGAATTCAAGACATTTAAGCCAAGGAAGTGGCATAGTAATTAGCTCCCCCATTAACAAAACATCGGTTTTGTGTGAAGCGCTAGTAGGGTTGTCATCTCTCATCTGGTTAGCAAGGGAACAGAAAAGCTGGCTTTTTGATATGGAATGTGCTAGGGTTCAGGTACTTGCTAAGCACTTCTTGTTAAAATTGAGAAAATACTGGGGGAAATTTACTATCATATTGAGATTAACATTTCCTGGCAACACTAAAGTAAACCTTTTAAACAATAAAATAGATTTTTTCCCCTAATTTGTAATATGTCTGCCTTCCTCCTTCCCCCACAGGTTTGCCTTTGAATGAGTTATGAATGAGAAGTATAGTTACCATCCAATATAGCCTACTTGGCGTGACAACACCATGCGGGAAATTTCATGCGTATCTTACTTAAAGTACTTGATACTTGGGGCACCTGGATGGCTCAGTTGGTTGAGCATCCAGCTCTTGATCTTGGCTCAGGTCTTGATCTCTGCTCAGATCTTGATCTCACAGTTGTGATTATGTGTTCTGTGTTGGAGCCTACTTAAAAAAAATGAATTTCATGCTTAACCAGAATAACTGAATAAAATCCATTTAAAGTAATCAAAGAAAATGAAATTTAGAGTTGCATAGACAAGTGCCATTTGTAAGCTTTAAGTAACTGAGCTACCATAGACTTCAGCAAACCCAGACCTCTGAAGGATCATGTCTGATCTACTTTTGTATACCAAGTGCCTAGTTGAGTGCCTGGCACACAACAAGCACCACATAAATGAAAACATAAAACTCTGTCTCTCCATGCACATACCAATTTTCATTTTGTTGTTATAGTTTTGGGTATGTCCTAACTTCGACACTAAAAACCATGGTCCATGAAAGCAGAATCTATTATGAAACGCGGTATAGTTCCTTTCATGTCTGGTATGCATGAAATATCTATTTTGAAGTGAATATATGACATTTATTACATCTGAAATATGTTGCTTAAAGGAAGTAGAAAATGTTGTATATATTCTGATTTCCTTTTAATAATGGCTTATTTTCTCATGAGAACTATTTTTTATTGTCTTCATTAATGATCTGGACAAGGTAGAGGGATTTAAGCAGATGGTACCCATAGCTGCTCTTTTATTCTCAAACATTTAAAATAAAATGAAGGGTGGGATAAAGTTGTAAAACAGGAAGGCACAGAATCCCAAGTTGAAATACTCCCTGGTGTTTTTCAGCTGCTTTATTTGGGAATGATCTTTCCCCTAATGTCTACTGGTTGGAAGATCAAGTGAGGAATAACTCTCTCAGATGGATACCTAGGTAGAAAATGAATATCCTGATGAGACAAATTCTAAGAATGTATTTACAAGATTTGACTATGGATAGAAAATAAGAAATGAGAGGCAATGAGGAAAATGAAAAGAATGGACATCTATAAAAACAATCCAGATGGTAGATATTATAGCCCAAAGAGGAAAAACCAAAACCAAAACAAAAGTTTTACAGAATTTTATAGCAAAATGTGACGCAGTAAACTCATGCCATTTGCGTTTTTAGTTTCCTGACTATAAACACAATGAGATCAGGGTGGTGCCCATATTTGCTTACCTACTACAATGCCTGGCATATGGTAGGTACTTCACAAATATTTGATGGGGGCGCCGGGGTGGCTCAGTGGGTTAAAGCCTCTGCCTTTCGCTCAGGTCATGATCCCAGGGTCCTGGGATCGAGCCCCGCATCGGGCTCTCTGCTTGGCAGGGAGCCTGCTTCCTCCTCTCTCTCTCTCTCTGCCTATCTCTCTCCCTACTTGTGATCTCTATCTGTCAAATAAATAAATAAAATCTTTAAAAAAAAACCAAAAAAAACAAATATTTGATGAATGAATAAATGATTTCTAGAGTCAGAAGCCTAGTCTCAAACTCTGCATAGCCTTGTTACTGAGTTATCAAAAATATGAGGACAGAAAAACACCCCAAGTTACTGAGCACTGGGAGAAGGAAATTTAACACTTTTTGTATTCCTGTTTTTTTCTTGCAGGATTTCTCTCATTTGCAATTTTATCTGCTTTCTCAAAGCTCTTATTCTTTTTTACATAAAAAAAAAAATTTGCAAATACTTTCAAAAGTAATGCTTAAGGAGAGCAACTTCCCTTTCAAGATACATATAGACTTCTGGTAGTATGAACATACACTTTGAATAATTAATTTTTTTTAGATTTGTATAACACCTTCCCACTAGAGAATATTGTTTTGGTTTAAGAATTTCCACATTTTTGTAAACAGAACAAAATCAGTCTCCTTTGTGGCAAGGACTTGAAACAAGAATTATTCCCAAATAGGTCTCATTAAGACAACAAAATCAATTTACGTCCCAAGAGCTTCTCTCTCTGCACCATTTTGTAGCAATCCCATCTGTTTTTGACTGTTGGTGTAACAGTTAAAGTAATCTTTTAAGTTAATACACAGCAACAAGCTAATTTAGCAGACATGGTAAAACAATATGTTTTTGTAAAAGTTTTCTTGTCAAATTTGATGGAGCTTGAGTAAGAAAAATGGTAAAGAAAGATGTAGCCATTAAAATTAATGTTTACCTTTACAATTAATATTGTAACAGCTAAGGAAAGAGCCATCATAAACAGATGATTTAAAATGGATAACATGCTCCTAAATGCTCATTGCATGGGACATAGCCCAGCACTTAAATTTATTGTCAGTGAAATAATAAGATAGGCTCGCTTGTGCTCCTGGTACTATGCTAGACTCAAAGAATAATGTCTTGAACTTCCTCCTCTTTCTTTGACCTCTTCCCATAAAGCATATGGGTTACTAAGCACCAAACAAGTCTATACCATTTTTCAAGTTGACTGAGCATTTAGTATAAACAAACCTTGTGATTCTTTGCCTGTCCATGAGTAAAACCTTGCCAGAGTGTTTTATACTGGCTAGTGTTTAAACATAATCATTATTTTTTGCTTTCAGAATTATCTTAGCAAGTGCTATAAATTTAAGATATGCAAATATGCACTGAATAGGTACTATCTACAGTGTGAAATGAAATATGACAAGAAGAGTGAGAGTTATCTAAATCATTTCTAATTTCACAAAGATTTAGGCAGAATTTCATTTACTTCACTTGAAATTTAAAGAAATGACGTCCATATTGCCAATTTTAAAACGTCCACATTGCCAATTTTAAAAGATGTAAAGCACAAATGACGTAATTATATGTTAAAGTATGTGTCAAGTACTATACAAATAGAGGATATTGTTATGATATCTGTAATTAATAATACTAAGTGAATATTGCTAAATGTTTTCAAAATTCTTTTTAACTGAATTACTTTAACTCCTCAATTTCAGAGCCAACATTGAGGTGTTTCCTGGAAATTTTTGAATTTGGGAAAATTAGCAGGGACTATATTTAGGTTGGAAGCTTTTAGTTCAAAGTATCAGAAACCCTAAACTCAATCTGACTTAAATAACAGGTATTTGTTATTTCACAAAACAAGCTGTACACAGTTATGGAAACATCATCCAGAATCTTCTTTGCCATGCTTTTTTTTTGCCTACTCTTAGATCCTTAGACAAGATTACACACAGAGGGAAAAAAGGGACAGTCTCTCTCTGCCTCTTAATAGGAGTACGGAAATCTTTCCTAGAAGCCCTCAATAGACTCTGCCTCAGGTTTCCTGACAAGAATGATGTTGCAGACCCTGTCATGTCAATGAGAACAGGATTCTCAGGGCTGGCTTAGACAAATGAGGCTCTAATCCTGGATCGTGACCAGGGCCCATGAGCAGACTAGAGATTCCCTCAGAAGGAAGGGTTGGGGGAAGAACATTGGGTGAATAATCAACAGGATCCACTACAACTGGGTCTGGGTTCTTTGGCCCCTACTCACTGAATTTTAATTTACTTACTCTTAATTTTCTCATTGTTTTAATTAACTCATGAGTTTATTATTTCTCTGGGAGTGACTCTTCAACTTCAGATTCATGTTGCCAAGATTCTACTAGATCTCACAAATTTGATATTAATAAAACAAATCTCATCATTTAAACTTTTAAGTCTATATATCCTTGACTTCTGTTAGTGATAGCACCATTTTCCCAGTATGGCAATTTAAAAATCTAGCCTCAAATTCTTTGGCACTCCTCCCATTAAAGGAGGTGGGGTTCCAAATTCTTTGGCACTCCTCCCATTAAGGGGTGGTTTTATATCCTTACCCCGTGAATTTGCATAGGTTTAACCACCTTTGACCAATAGACTACAGTGAAAGTGAGGGAATGTGACTTCCAAGGCTCATAACAGGCAATGAACTTCTTCCTTATTATATTGGGACACTTGGTCTTGGAGCCCTAATGCACAGAGTAAGAAGTCTGACTTTCCTCCAGCAGCCATGGAGGCGCCACATGGATAGTCTCCAGGAAAAACAGAGAGAGAGGCACCATAAGCTCTAGCCATTAGTCACACTTAGACTAGGTACCAGACACAAGAGTAAAGAAGCTTCCAGTGCTTGCAATGCCCACCCATCAAGTTAATCCCAGTCATTTCACTTTTTCTGGCTGAAGCTCCAGATATTGTAGGCCATCCCGATTATGCCATGTTCGAATTCTTGACCACAGAATTCATGAGTGTGGCAGATTGTGTCTTCCAAAGATGACTACAACAAAACTTCCTATGCTAGATGGTCTTTTGTGGCTCTCCTCCTCTAGAGTGGTGAGATCTAGGTCCCCTACCCTTGAATCTAGATAGGCTCTCAACTGCTTTATCAATTGAGTACAGAAGAAATGCTGCTCTGTGGCTTCTGAGGCTAGGTTATAAAATGCCTTGCAGCTTCTGCCTTGATCTCATTCTCTCTAGATGCTCCCTTTTGGAATTCTTCCACTCAAAGTCTGGGTATCATGCTGAAGGACATTCAAGCCCCATGAGGAGGCCACTTGTAGGTGCTGTAGTCAGCCATTCCAGCTGAGTCCAGCCATTCAATCAGCCCTGTCCAGGTAGCAGATATGTGAATAAATAAGTCTCCAAATAGCTCTGGGTCTGGCTGTTCAAGTCATTCTCACATGTTAGAGACTTCTTAGATGGGGCCCCAGACATTACAGAACTGAGACAAGCCATCCCCACTGTGCCCTTCTAAAGTCCTGCTATCTTTTTGTGGATGGACTGATGGGCAAGTGGATGGGTGATAGAAGGATGGATAGTCACAGATGCCTAATGCCCTGCATACACAAACCACTGAGTGAAAGCATTTCAGTGAGCATGACAGCCTGTGGCAGGAGCATATGTGTGTCTGTCTGTGTGGACAGAATCTTTACACTTTAAGGTTTTGAACTATGCAAGACAAAATGTCATGGAAACAATGAAGCCAAGGACAGAGCCACATCTGAATTCCAAATCTCAGGATGTGTGGAAGGCTGTGCTTAAAGGCCTTGAAGAGTTATCTATCCAGTGGTTTAGTAAAGCACTGAGCAAGCTAGAAATAAAATATAATCTAGTAGTATATAATCTAGTAGTACACGTAATCTAGTAGTACAATAAAATAATTGTTGTCTTGCAACATCAAGTTTGGGGTGGCTCATTAGGCAGCAGTGCATATCTGAAACAGTGAGCATAATTAGTTGGTTCTTGTCTTAAGCCGCTAAGGTCTAGGATGTTTTGTTCTGCAGTAATAGACAACAGAAAACAAGCCACTCAGGGCTGAAAATGTTTCACTTGCCCTTTTCTTTCACTATGTGTTCACTCAGAATTCTTTTTTATTTTTTTAAGATTTTATTTATTTATTTGACAGAGGGAGAGGGAGAGTGAGAGTGAGAGAGTACTAGCAGGGGAATGGCAGACAGAGAGGCAGAAGCAGGCTTCCTGCTCAGTGGGATTCGATCCCAGGACCCTGGGATCACAACCTGAGCCAAAAGCAGATGCTTAACTGACTGAGCTGCCCAGGTGCCCCACACTCAGAATTTTTATTCCAAGAGCTCTACTTCTGCTATGTCCCTTGAATTTATCTACTCCTTTTTATTATCACCACCACTGCTTTGTTCAGGTCTTTTGGCCCTTTTTCAGATAATTACAATAGTCTCCTAACTGATCTCTCTGTTCCCAGTTCTCTTTCCTGCAATTTCTCTGTACCGTTTGCCCAGTCTGTCCCATACGCTGCCACCAGGGTTGTCACTGTAAACAGGACTGAATGATCAGACTGTGCTCCTGCTCAAGAACTTGGAGTGACTCCCCACTGCACACAGAAGAAAGTCCAGAGATCCCCACAATTTTATGTTCTGGCCAGAGCAGTTGTGCAGCTCTCTCTGCATGTGCCTGTCTTTGTCTTTACTCAAGATATGTCTTTTGCCTTGGGGTCCTTCTTCCACAGTGTCCACTCCTCAAAGTCCAATTCAAACCCTACTGTCTTCCAATATGGTCACTAAGGCTTCTTAAAACTCCAAAGGATAGAAGTTGTTTCATATCCCTAGAAGACTTCATTTGTACCACTAATAGTTTATCACATCTGCTTCATATTACAATTATCTTTGTAAACATTATGTCTTCTCTCACCATATTGAGATCTCCCAAAGGCAAGAATTATGTTTCATTCACCTTATAACTTCTAACCTGGGCCATCACACAGTCTTTACTCAATAAACATTAGCTAAGTTGGATGCCTGGGTGGCTTAGTTGGCTGAACATCTGACTCTTAGGTTCTGCTTGGGTCATGATCTCAGAGTCATGGGATGGAGCCCCATGTTGGCTCCGTGCTCAGCACAGAGTCTGCCTAAGATTTTTTTCCTCTCCCTCTCCTTCTCCTCCCACCTTCCCCTCCCCCCCATAAATAAAATCTTTTAAAAACAGGAATGGAATCATTTATTTATTCTGTGTGTTATCAGCAGATTCCTTTATTATACATTGACCCTTCAACTAACTCCTTCTGTTAGTTCCCAGAACTGTCATAATAAACTACCACAAACTTGGTAGCTTGAAACAACAAACTCTCCCAGTGCTGGAGGCCAGAAGCTTGTAATTGAAGTGTGGCAGGGCTCTACTCTCTTGGAGGTTCTAGAAGGAGTCTGCTCCCTGCCTCTTGTAGCTTCCAATGGCTGCCTGACATTCCTTGGTCCTCCTTGGCTTGTGGCCGCATCACTCCAGTCTCTGCCACTGTCTTCACATCACTTCTCTGTGGGTCTGTGTCCACAATCTCCTGCCTCTATTTTGTAAGGACTCTCTTCAGTATCTTTCACCCAGTATCATCTACAGTAGAAAGTAATATTCATTGTGATGAGGGAACAGAAGACTGGCTGAGGACAAAGCAAAAGGCTGATACCTTGCAACCTCCGCCACCAACCCCCCCTCCTGGGTGGGATATATTGTGACATTCTTTAGGAATCTCCCAACTATCTTAATAGCTTGCTAAAAAGGGCAAAATGACCTTGGCAATGGCAAGGCCTGTGGTATCCGGTATCTTGTAGTTCCTCTTTAGCACATGAAAGTTCTATTGAAACCTCCCTTTTCCTTACTTCCCCCACCCACTTGGTACATAACCTGCCACCCCTCACACCTGGGCAGCAGCTCTTCCTGCCCATGGGGCCTGTCCCCGTGCCTTAATAAACCACCATTTTGCACCAAAGATGTCTCAAGAATTCTTTCTTGGTCATCGGCTCTGGATCTCACCCCACCAAACCTCATGTATATTCTAGAATTTCATCAGTTGGTTCCAAGGATTTGATGTGAGTATTTTTAGGGTCAATCGTGGCATTTTTGGGCCTACTACACTCCTTAAAGCTACTGAGATTTGCTCTCTTTATTATTTCTTTTCCTGCTTTTGTTGATTTTTTCCCCCTTTCCTCAGAATTCTTACTGAATTGTAAATGTTTGCAGATCCTTTTTCAAGTTTGCATTTTGCCTTAAATCTCCTACCAACTCTTCCTACTTTTAAGTATTATAAATAGTTATCCATCATATAGGTATTTTAGTGGCAGTAAAATATAAATTCTAGGGGCACCTGGGTTGCTCAGTGGGTTAAGCCTCTGACATTGGTTCAGCTCATGATCTCAGGGTCCTGGGATTGAGCCCCACATAGGGCTCTCTGCTCAGCAGGGAGTCTGCTTTCTCCCCTCTCTCTCTGCCTGCCTCTCTGACTACTTGTCATCTCGGTCTGTCAAATAAATAAGTAAAATCTTTTAAAAAAATAATAAAAGAAAAGTGATGTAGCAATAGCCAGTTATCAGTTTATAAAAAAAATATATATATATACACACACACACACACACACATATATATAAATTTTATCTCATTGGCCTTTTCCTGGCTTTCATTAGTAAATGTTGGAACAAATAAAATTTATTTGCTGCACATGGCCTGCTGAGTCAGCTTTTGGATTTACAAACAAAGCGTAAACTTCAAAGTGCATGGCAAGCAAGCCTTATCTCTTTTACAGGCAAAAAGAACTAGAAGAGAATAATAGTTAGAAATCCCTCATTTGCATGTAACCGAAGACCAACTCACAATGGCCTAAATAAATGGGAATTTGTTTTTACAACGTTGCTGTTGGCCAGTTGCTGAGAGGTCAGTTAATGATCTCTTCTTAGATTCTCATGAATTTTCCTCAGCATCAAGAGTTGGCTTCCCCAGCAGCTCTCAACATCATATCTATGTTCAAGGCAGGAAAAAGAGTACAACATTTGTTATATTTGTTTCTGTTAATAAGAATAAAAAAGCAAATGCCTTTCTAAAGTCCTCAGCAGACTTACAGTTTTATCTTATTGGCCTGAACTTCTCCTGGTTTTAAGGAAACAAGGAAATTAGTATTTATCCTCTATAGTGGAGGTGGCAAAGCAGAAGTGTTTGGAATATTTTGCTAGAACAGCCAAAAACCAGATTCTGCCTTAGACCTAAAGCTGATCGTGTTATAGAATTAGCATCTCGAGGTGTATTTATCGAAGATAATTAATTTTTTAAATTAACATATAATGTATTATTTGCCCCAGGGGTACAGGTCTGAATTGCCAGGCTTACACACTTCACAGCACTCAGCATAGCACATACCCTCCCCAATGTCTATAATCCAGCCACCCTCTCCATACTGGTCCTGAATTTTAAGTCTCATGTAAGAATTGACCACAGAAAGCATTTGTTAAATATAAAAGTTTATTTATTTATTTTAGAGATTTATTTATCTTGGGGGTAGGGAGAGCACATGTGTGCACTTGAGTGGAAAGAGGGGCAATGGGAAAGAATCTTCAAGCAGACTCCCCACTGAGCATGGGGCCCTGCAGTGGGGCTTGATCTCACAAACCATGAGATCATGCCATGAGCTGAAAGCAAAAGTCAGATGCTCAACTGACTGAGCAACCTCCAAAAACAAAACAAAATCTAGAATATTTTTCATCACTTGAGTGGCCTGCGAAAGTACCTCCTTTCTTTCTTGCAAATGACAAAATAATCACACCAAAGAACTTCATTTGCTCATGAGAGTTAAAGGACAACCCTATGTCAAGAATTGGGAAGGTCCCAAGATTTTACCCTACTTGCGGGGAAACAGGTTAGCCTGCCACTTACATGGAAGTAAGAAGACATGAGACTTCTGGGTCAAAGACAAAGGCCTTTATTACTCATAGCATTAGCAGTAGCTGGAGAATCAGTATTTTCTTGCTCCACCTTCCCTGATCTCCCCTGAACCCCTGTTCCTACAGGGAAATGTGAAAAGGGTCAGATGACATCTGAACCATTCAGTTGGACTGGGAGCCCTCAGCTTATGGAACCCAAATCTTTTATATTGAGGAGTAAATTTATCTGCCCTTTGCCCTTATCTCTACTTTCCAAAGATGTTTGCTATGAAACATCCTTGAAGTGGTAGTCTCAAACAAAGGCAGTTGGTTTCTGTGCTTGTAAGTCATGGAGAAATAGAAAAACACCCCAGAAACTGTCACCAACATTCTAGTCCATCACACACCCTTGTCTGCTTATTCTACTCCAATCAGACCGCTATTATGAGAATCAACAAACTTGGCTTGCATAAGACATACTAATTTTGTAAGCTTGCTAATTCTTGTTTTAATGTAACACATGATGGTCATGTACTCCAGTGTCCAGCCCCCTCATCACCTCCCAGTCCTTCCAAGGACTCTGTTCTCTGGCTTCCAATGTATCCATAGATACTTTCACTATCATTGAGAGAAGTATTACTTGCAAATTTGTGTACTGAATAAGTTTTTTAACTGAAAGACAAAGATTCTGACCTGAGCAAAGAATATATAAATTACACTATCAATAATGAGCATGGTACTAATTAAATCTTTGGACAACTGAGAGGTAAGAATTTATCTGCTCTATAAAAAGAATGATGAATGATTTGGGGTCATGGTATGCTAGCTTGAATTAAATGGATTATGGATGAATCTGATTGTAGAAGCTTAACAGAAGGTTGTATTTAACTGAGCAATATAACTGCCCACTGGCAAATAATAATTATTGGATTTCTATAGAAAACATAGTTATGTTACTAGCCGGATGCAACTTTTTAATTTTTTCTGAAGGCTGGAAATAGATTTTATTTTATTTTTTGAAGATTTTATTAATTTGAGAGAGAGAATGAGAGAGAGCGAGAGTATGAGAAGGGGGAAGGTCAGAGGGAGAAGCAGGCTCCCTGCTGAGCTGGGATCCGGATGCAGGACTCCATCCATCCTGGGACTACAGGATCAGGACCTGAGTCGAAGGCAGTTGCTTAACCAACCGAGACACACAGGCACCTGAGGAAGTAGATTTTAAAAAGTTAAATTTACTCTATTTTTACCACAGGTATAGACCAAATTCTTTGTTGATGACAACATTTCTGGAAAAAGAAAACTATCCAGTTATCCTTAAGATACAGAGGGAATCATATAGTTTATATGGTAGAGAAGCCCTTTCAACATTTTATTAAGCATCTATGAAAAAGTGGGCTAAAGAGCTTCCACTGGAAATTTCAGTAGTACCAAGAAATAGCAGTAATAGAAAGGCTTTCATTTTAAGATCAGGACACACTCTGTAACATCGTTTGTCAATGAGCATTTTGTGAGTGGTCGTCAACCAGTAAATCTTGATTCATGGTCAACTGAAAGGCCTTAAAAAAAAAACTGGTTCTGAATCCCAGAATCCGGTCTATTCATTTATCAGGAATCATGCCTGAGAAAAGAATGTATCCGGAATGGTAGCTTCTTCCACCACACTCTTCCAGCATCTTTTTGATAGATTCCTATGGGGATCCCAGATGTTCAAGGATTTGACAGGTAGCTTTTCTGCACAAGAGGTCAAGGACCTTGTTCTGAATAGCTATCTAGATGAACACTTCCACAAGCGTACTGATGTATCTGACCTCATATATTCCTATTCTACAGCCAATTCTATTTCCTTCCCAGCCACTCTCTAAACCACTACCTCCCTTTTCACCCCATGGCTTTGCTTATGCTGGTTTCCCCTGTTCAGACCTTGCTGTCTTCTTTCCACCTGTGGAAGACACCCATTTTCGCCAACCCAAGACTCACCTTACTTCCTCCAAGATTGTCTTTTCTTTGCCTTCCTCGACGTCATGTTTACACTTTCCTACACTATCAGCTCACATTTTGTGGTTGCTGTATCATTTCTATTTTCTACCCCTCCCCACCTACAGAAAGTCTCAGTGTCTATTATAATGCTAGGCACTTCATGTTTAAAAGTCTTTTTCTTGCAAAATGTATGCCTTGTAAGTGCACCAAGAGCGAGGAGGTGAAAACAAAATCACTCTGAGATCAACAGGGCAGCTGAAGAGATTTTCACTCTTGTGTGAGTCATGCTCGCTGCAGTGTGCCAAAGGTAGGGAAACTTGATGCCACAGTAGTGTGAAAGAAGGATTAAAAGCAGTTTCATTTCCATATTCTTAGGAAACACAAATTCAGGGTTTTTTCTCATTGAGATATTGGTGCTGGGTCGATGTCACCTATTTGAGGATGGTATTGTATAAAAGGACAATGGATGGCCATACTTTTTTTTTTCTGGATTAATGTTTATATTTGCTTTAAAAAGGATGCTTGCACCTGTACCACCTGTTTGGCAAAGAAGAAGATATACTTACACAAGCCAATATGAGCAAAAAGGGGTGAGGATGCAAGAAAAGAGGGGTGATCCAAACACATATGTTTATCTAGCCAAGAGATGGAGGGAGAAAGTGTTGTAAAGTTGTAGCTCTCCAACTTTAGGCACAGAAGAATCACAGGTGGAGTTTATTAAAAAAAAAAAAAAATTCCTGAGCCTCAAGCCAGATCTACTAGAAAAGAATTGGCGGGGGGGGGGGGGTGTTGGGTCAGGAATCTGCATTTTAAGTATTTACGAAAAAATCAGGTTTTTATCCAGAAGGTCTAAAGACCACACTTTAAGAAATATCATGACTTTGGAAGACCACTTAACCCACTTCAGTCACGTTTCAACAGTGTGGACATAACCACTCTAAGCCTGTGTTTTCCGTCCGAAGAAAGTAATATGGACTCATCTCCTGGGGCTTTTAGGAAGTTTGAAGTGGTGGAAACTACATGGTGCCTGGCACAGGGTATCTTTGGAAATATTTAGAGTTTTAACATTTTAGGAAAGGTAATACATGTATCTATCTAAAATAATCCTCCATTTGAAGTGATGTGAATGGGCAGAATCTCTTTCACACAGACTGGCATGTGCAGTACAAAGTTGAATGTCTGTTCTTTTATTTCTGTATTTGTGATGATGCAAAAGCATCCGGCATGACAAAATTAACTGGGGAGAAGATAATCTGCTCATTGTAAGCATCTCCATCAGCTGGTTTTTTTCTTCTTCCTTTTTTTGTGGAAATAATAGAGCTGAGAATTAAACTAGCCAGTAAGAATTTTAAATGCCATCCTGGTTCAGGGCAGTGGTTTCTTTAATAACAGAGAACTGAGGGGATATTCTGGGAGAGCACAAAAGTCTCCTAAGAAAGCTAAATTCAAAAGTTAAAAAAAAAAAATCCCAACCTATTCTTTATAACCTATTAAGAACCAATTGTTACATGACTTTATATAAGCCTTTAAATCTCTAATAATACCTCCTTGTGAGACACTAATATACAAAACCTAATACTTGAAAAATGGATAATTTTGAAAAAGATTGAGTCTTTGGAAAAGTAAGACAAATTTAACTTTAAATCACAAGCTCCCCCAGTACATTTCATATGATGCTATTTACCAAAATTCAAATGATAACATTTTTTTCATGTACCTTGCTTCTATAAAGCATGATATACTGTATTTAAATTTTCAGCTTATAGTCTTTTGAATAAAAAACTGCATTTTTATTCTGTCAGATAAATAGTATTTTATTTTATGTCTCTTGCTATATTATTCAAGTTTCAAATATTATTTTTCTTTATTCAGTCTTGAGTTTCAGTATTAATCATCTCAGGTTAGGGGCGACAATCTTTTTAGCCAATCTTCTTAAGAAGCCCCTGACTCCACTGGGTCATTTTAGTTATTTTCCTGGACTATTTCCCCAGTGATTTTTTTAAAATGAAGTAATAGAATGTCATATCTTCATTTTGGCCTTTGGGGGCAGAATTTGTGCCCCCAAATAAGCCTTTTTGGCATAAGGATTATTTTAGGCTGATTATTTTTAAGAAATCACAGAGACAGATGAGGCTCTGAAAACTGAGTAGAAGTTTAGTCTTTTGTAAGAGACACTTGCATTTTATAAGGGAAATCTGCATTTATAAGGGTGTCTCTCACAGTGCGCCAGGAAGACCAGGAAGCTAGGGATGACCAAATCTCTATAAATTTACCAACAGAGAAGGCACGACAAATCTCACACCCTTGTTCACTGTTCTCTCCTGGTACCTTCTGTAATTGGCCCCTCAAACTCCAACATCCATATTTTGTCTTTAGTGGAGAGTAGTATTTAATGTAATGGTCCTGGCTATTTTGGAGAGTTAATTACATTTTCCTAGTTCTATACAGGAGTTATACATGTTTTTAAACTTTCATTTGTTCGTTTTTCCCCCCGTTAGTCTGTCTTTTATTTACTTCTCAGCCAGGAACCTAGAAGAGTAGAGATAAAATTATTTTTTATTTTTTATTTTTTAGTTATTTTTTATTTTTTAAAAATAAAAATATTTTTTATTTTTTATTTATTTTGACAAATCCTTATTTGACAGATGATTTCTTAAATACTAAAAACGCAAATTACATTTATTTCATAAGTTCAATATAAATAGCAAAAATGAATTAATGGCATTCAATTGCATATTTTCAGAACTTGCTTCCTTATTAGGCTGTTCAGCCTGCAAAATAAACTGAGTTTGAATCTATACTTACATGTAGTTGATCCTTGAACTATGTGTAGGCTTAGAGGCATTAATCCCATAGTCAGGAATCTGCATATAACTTTTGATCCCCCCAAAGCCCTCCAAACTACTAATAGCCCACTGCTAACCAGAGGCCTTCTGATAACATAAACAGTTGATTAACATATTCTGTCTGTATTATGTATTATATATTGTGTTCTTAAAAAAGTAAGCTAGAGAAAAAAATGTTTTTAAGAAAATCACAGGGAAGAGAAAATACATTTACACTATTATAGTGTATTTATTGAAAAAAATCTACCTGTAAGTGGGCCTGTGCAGTTCAAACCCATGTCGTTCAAGGGCCATGTGTACTGGGAATATTAGAGTTGGAAAGTCATCTGAGCCCTTTTTTTACAAGAACAATAATTCTAAAATTCCCACATATCAGATTTGCCATTTATTTTGTTAAGCCTCACTATTTACAGATATCTTTGTCAGCCTCGCTATTAATAGTAAATCCTCACCTAGAGAGCTATGACAGTTTTTGGATATTCCAAAATTGTCACTTCCTTTGCATCGTTTCATATTATCAATCTTTAGAAATACATTTTCTCTGTTTAGTAACCGTATCTGATGTTTAGATATTCTGACAACAAATGTCATTCATCTTTATCAGTTTACATAGTTATTTCAATATGTAAAGTATAATTTAGGTAACGGATATCAAGACAGATTAGAGATGACAAATGAAATATAATTTTAAAATATTTAAAAATAGCCATTTTCTCATTATGAAAGTAATATTTGACTTTTAGAAAGTTAGTGTAATACACTAAAGCAAAGAGAAAATAAATTTCTAAGAATTCCACCATCTTCAAAAAAACCTCTAATAGCTTCATATATAGATAGAATAATAGATATATATTTGTACAATATTGTGTACTTACGTACACATTAAAAATATTTTCAACTTTAAGAGTTGATACATATGCATCTTGAATAATAATAATATTACTATTATTATTTTAGTGATGTCTATACCCAATATGGGTCTCAAATTCACAACCCTGAGATCAAGAGTTGCACGGTCTTGGGAGCCTGGGTGGCTCAGTTGGTTAAGTGTCTGCCTTTGGCTCAGATCATGATCCTAGGATCCGGGGATCAAGTCCTTCATCAGGCTCTCTGCTCAGTGGTGAGTCAGCTTCTCCTTCTACCCCTCCCTCTGCTCATGGTCTCTCTTTCTCTTTGTGTGCTTTCTCCCTCGAATAAAATCTTAAAAAAAAAAAAAAATGTTGTATGCTCTCTGACTGAGCCAACAAGGAGGCCCTATGTCTTGAATTATTAGTAGACACTTTCTCTGATTTACAGGGGACTATAGTTTTAGATATTAGCATCTAAATCTAAATAATGGAGGTCAGACCTGAATATTCTGTTATTATAGAGAATTAAGTTTTTAACTAAAGTCCAAATGTCTATTTTGTGATCTAAATAATTATAAACATAATACCAACTAGGAAAAAAATGCAACCATACATTGGTTATCATAAAGTTTTTTGGTGCAGATAAAATGAAGATGAAGTAAGTTGATTTTACTTACGTATTTTTCTCATTGCAGTTTTTTTTTAAATTAAAAATAAAGTTTCCTGAAATGCTGGAGATGGGCTTTTCCCCCCACATTGCTTGTACAATCACATCTGTTTTTGTGCTAAGACATTAGAAGAGCTTTGGAAGTGAGAACAGCCTGTAATTTCCTTGTTCCTCTACTTGATTCTTCACCTTCTTTAAACTTTTCTGTTACCTGTAGGGAAGGATTTCATTGCTTTTATCATAACCCCATACCTCAATAGCTGGCCACCTCAAGCGGTTTATGTTTTACTTCTTCTCAGCATGGGGAAATCACTGTCCTTTCTGATGATTTCTTGATCAGCCTCCAGCTTGCTTTTTAATCTTATCTCCCCCTGCTGTCTCCCCCAGCTCTCTTCTACGTTGCTGAAAAATAGTTTAGGAATAGGAGGATTTTGGAGGTCCCTGGAGAGGCTTCTAGAATTCCATAGCAAGGTTAAGACTGTTGCCAACCCTCACCTGCCTATATCTGCAACCCAGTGTGGTCATTATAAAGCTGGTAGTGGGCTGACTCAGGGTTGGTGATTGGTGAAAAAATATACTCAGTTGCAGGGGGGTACTTAGATGCTTGAGAGATGACAAAACCATCATTTCCTTTTGCTCCAAAGTTTCTTTCAGTGAGAGAAAAAGCAGTATCCTCTCGGGAAGGAAGTTGCAAACTATCTCTGAAAGCAAGGTACATATAAGACAAAATTTCCAGCATGCAGTGGAACAGGGATGGTAACTCAAGAGTGTGCCTTTCAGAATAGAGTTCTAAAATCAAACATGGAAACGATGTTAGAAATACATTTAGGAAGTGAGGAATCTTAGAGGACATCTGAGAAGAGTTTAACGTTTGCATAAAAGGAATTTGGAGTCACATCTCTATAAATAGAATACTCTCACAGTGGTTATTATAGTTAGTTATAGTCTTAAGGGGAGCTTAATTGAAGCTCATTTAATGAGGACACCTAGGCCTGTGAGAGATGAAGCAATTTTCCTAGTTCACATGAGTAGAAACTTTGATAGTGTTGGGATTAGAACCTGTGTCTCCTGTCTCTTAAGTGTGTTGCTTACCTCAATATTATTCTTTATAAAGGAAGAAATGGGCTCTTTATTACTTTTCTCACTGGTTTTTCTTATTACATTTATCCAGATTCTCAAAGGGTTAATGCATTCCAGATCCAGCATAGTGCAAATGGGTCTCCTCCATTGTCTGTGTAATATCGATAGTCAAAAATGGTGACTTTCAAGTAAGACAGACTTGAGTTTTAATTGTGTCTGTATCACTCCAGAATCGTGTGCTCTGAGTTCATTTACCTCCCTATACCTCACTTTTCTCCAACCAGATGTAGAGAGTCAGAGCTCCCTCATCCGTAGGACTGCCCCACAGTGGCATGAATGGCATTTGTAATCCATACCAAGGACTCAGTTCACTGTCTGGCCCTTCCTCTGTGACTCATTATTATTGCTGTTGCAGCTATATTTCCTGCCGTATCACAACATGAATTATTTCCTATGTAGGAATTAAAAGCAATAATAATGATAATAATAATAATAATAGTAGAAAGCTTTAATCAAGACTTAAAATCTGCTTTGAAACCTGCAGTTGCCAACAGAAACTGTCCTGATGCATTTGAACATAAGGGGAGTTACTGCTGAAGAAGAAATTGGTATAAGAAAGCTCACAAAGAGCTCCTCAGCCCATGACTATCCAAAGAAGTAAGCAAAAAGAGGACTCCTATGGGTGTCCTGGAGAGCCAGACTCAAATAACAAATCCCTGTATAACTGCAAAGGTTTAAGCAAAGGGACCTTCTATGCACAGGGTAGAGAATATGATGTAAAGAGCCATCAAACATTATGAGATCCCTCCCCTGCAGCACATAAACAAAGTGAGGTGGAAAACAAAACAGAAAGTCTGCATGATAATCCTCAGCAATACACTGCTTCATGAAAGGGCATTTTAGTTCAAATGTGGGAAGCTGTGCCAAAAAAACTGAAGGCAAGCTGGCTGAGCCAAATTAGAACAGAGTAAAAGATTTGTCATACCTTTTTAATTCACACAGCAGCAAATTCAGCTCGACCACAAGCTGTCCAGATGTTGGCCATCTGACTCTTTATAGCTGTGGTCTGTTTTTTCTTTAAAGCCTCCTTTCCTTTCTCTGTTCCCAGACACTTGGCATTTCTCTTGAAGTGGACCCACGTTGAATAAAGAATTAGTCTTCTTCTCAATTTCCAGGACAATATCTCTTTAAGAGAACTATTTTGAAACCTATAACGTCTTTGATTAAATTTTACATCATGGCAAGGAAATTTGGCCAAGTGATTGATAGCCTTGCAGTCAAACAGGTCTGGAACAGAGTCTTGGATCAGTCGCTTATGGGTTGTATGAGGTCAGGCAAGTGATTTCATCTGTCTATAGCTCGGTTTCTTCTACAGTAAAATGGAGACACCAACAATAATATGATAATGCCTATCTCATAGGATTCAGTGAAATAATGTACTTATATAATAACATTAACTACTATGCTTAGTGCATAGTAAGCTTTTAATAAATGTCAGTTATTTTTGTTACTTTTATATTATATTTTAAAATCTATTCTGCACCTGAGACCATGACTGCCTATGAGTTTCATAGATAAAAAGTTTCCAAAGGGAAGGAGATGAAGGTAGAATCACTGTGTGTCAATTTATTGGTACTTCTGCAATTTAATAATTGCTGAATTCAAAAGAGAATGCAGCTCTGCTTTGGAGATCTAAAGAACATGTGTGTGTCTATATCTGTATCTCAGCCCGGCATTGGACATCTGATCATTCATCACAGTCACATGGCAAAACGAACACACATTCCTGAGTCTGAAGCCAGTTTTCTCCATTCCACCCAAGGTTAGCCTCATCCATTCTTTATGAAGAGGATGACTTGGAAACGATAAGAAAGACATGAAGCTAAACTCTGTCCATTGATTAGAAGGGTGAGGTTAAAGCAAAAACTTGTGCTGATGGTTAGTTTATATAGATAGGTCATTTTATAATTTTGAGTTTTCCTCTTTTAAAAATGATGAAAGCAAGTAACAAATTTCAGCTGTTTAGAACTTCCCTCACCAAAGGAAATAGAGCTGACCTAAATGTATTGCACCAATGTAAGTGTTTTAGAGAAATCTAGAGAGGAGACTAGAGATGTTTTCTGTGCAGTAAGATAGAATCTTCCCCTTTGGTGAAGTTAAATGTCAACGCATTTTGATGGATAGCATAAGGTCTGACAGCACAAAAAGTGATCTTATTCAGTGACATGTATGGCAAAACAACAGCTGTGATTGTCTTAGGTAATGGGAAAATAATTAATGTATAATATACGATGCTGAAAACATTTGCATTTGGTTATAAAAAATATACATAATAACATGCTTCCCCAAGTTTTTAAATATAGGGGCAAAGAGAAAACTGTGGTAATTCCCAAGTCCAGCTGGTCATTAGCATTACCTAGACTCTTTTAAAAACATTCTGATCACTGGGATTGTTCTTGAAGGCTGTGATTGAGCAAATCTAAAGAGAAACCTGGGATCATCTAATTTGGGAAGACTCCTTGAACTGAACCATGTTTACTAGGTTTATATCTTTATTTGAACTTCTTTATGATGTCTTAAACCAAGCTGTTTGTGAGTTAAGATTTGTGTGTGTTGTCAGATTGACGACAATTGAAGTTTCAAATTAAGAACATGACGATGACCACTGTGGAACACGTGTTCTTTTCAGTTGTGAAATAATTGAAATTCATCAAGTTCATTCAATGAATATTTATTGAGCACTTAACTCTATGTCAGACACTGTTCTATGTGCTAGTGATATGGAGTGAATACAACAGAAAAATATCCCTGATTTCATAAGACTTACATTTTAGTAAAGAGACAGAAAAAAATAAATACATAGAACAAATGGACATAATGATACAATTTAGTTAAGGGAGATGGTGTGTGCCAGCTGGGCCATGTAGGCTATGGATTTTAAATAAGGTAGTTAGGGAATATCTCCCTGAGCTTATATTTGAGGAAAGATTTGGAAGAGAGAAGGGAGATAGAAATACCTACATTTGATGGAAGTGAATCCTAGGCAGAGGGAACAGCAAGTGCAAAAGTCTGGAGATGAGTGTATTAAAAAGCAAGTGCAATGTATAGGCAGACAAGTGAACAGAAGCTTTCAAGAAAGATATTGTAGCTGTGCCAAATGTTTCTTGGAGGTGAAATAAGATGGGAATCCAAAGGAAGTGGTTGTAAAATAGAATGGGAAGGCAGAATGGGAGAAATGGAAGGATCACGTAAAACTGAAATTTGCTGTAAAGAGAACAGGAGACAGTGAGGTCATTGGAAAGGGAAGTAAGGTTCTTTGAAGTTTTTAATTTTCTTCTAAGGATTTTTATTGATGATGGGAATGATCTAGTATAGGAGGGGGAAATGGATGATGCAGGAACAGAAAAAGAGGGAATGAAAGCTAGTATGGAAATAGATGGGTTGGCTTCCCCAGGCAGGTGTGACTATAAATCTCCTGTGGTGCATCTCTGTATCTCTAGTAGTACAAGGAAATAGAGATGCTGATAGGTGGCAGATAAGGTATGAAAAGTCTCTTTTCATTCCTTCCATTGTCTCTCTAGGAAACAAATCTCCAGCTGAGAGTGAGCATAGGAGAACTACTGTTAAAAGTTTGAGGAGAGGGAAGGCATGAAATAATTCTCTCGGAGATGTAAAGTAAAAGCACTAGGGAAATGGGAGGGAATGGCAGCAGCATGGTGGACCTTCATGAGGTTCACAGTCTTGAATTTCAAGTCAGAAAAGTCAGTGTCATTGTGCATTTGTTCTCCAGCCACCTTCAGCAGTAGGAACACAGGAGTGAAGTTAAAAGAAATTTGCATTGAACTAGAGCTGTGATTTAGACCAGCCTGTATCTATTTAAGAGAATGCTGTGGTGTTGAGTGCAAGAAAATGATGATAATGATTGACCATTGCATTTAAATCAGATAGGAGGGATGTGAGGACACCAGAGGATGAGGTTACACCAAAAGGTAGGCTTGATGGATTGTAGGTGGTGCTGTGGAAGGATGTAATCAGAGTTGTAGAGGGAGTTGATAGACTGATTGCAAAATATGGCCCTAATTTTCAACCCCTGCATGGATCCAGCCCTCTCTTCTTGAATCTAGGTTGGCCTTGTGACTTTCCTTCACTAATAGGATGTGGTTTAAGTGACCCAGTGTCATCTTAGGGTATAAGGTGTTAAGCATATCTGCTAATTCTTTTAGGTCCCTGCCTCTGTCATGAAAATCAGCCTGGGAGGTGGGAAATCACGTGAAGCAGAGTTGAGTCATTCCATATGAAGCCAACCTAGCTGGCCCACAGTCTACTTGCCCGCTGACCACAAATGAATAAGACTCCCCAAGATCAGCCCAGCCCAGCCCAGCAGAACTATCCAGTCAACACATAGATTCATAATGATAATAAAAAGCTGTTATCTCAAGCCACCAAATGTTGGATTTGTATAATTATAAAGCAGTAGCTAAGTAATTAAAAGGAGGAGCTAGAGAGATAGATGATAGTGATTAGAAAGTATATCCTTGGAAATTAAGGTGAGGGAGGGGTTGCATTCATTGGTAATGACTAGGCCTAATGTATGACTGTGGGCTTTTGTGGCTGAAGTAGAGTGGAACACAAGGTCATGGGAGGAGAAGAGTTCAAGAACCTTATCTGTTATATGGGTTTCTTGTTTTGTTGTTGTTCCTAACTTTGGGGGGAAAGTATTCAGCCTTTCACCATTAAATATGATGTTAGCTGCAGATGTTTTGTAGATGCCTAGTATGAGGAAAACTCTTCTTTTCTTAGATTGGTTTAGCATTTTTATAAAGAATGGATGCAGGCTTTTTTTCAAGTGACTTTTCTGTGTCTACTGAGATAATCATATTCAATTTTTAAAAAGTTTGTTATTATTAGTGAATTATATTGGTTGATATTTAATATTAAGCCAACCTTGCATTCCTATTTAGTCATGATATAGTATTCATCTTATAAATTATTGAACTAGATTTGTAAAATTCTCTTTAAACATTTTACATCTATGTGCATGAGGGGTATTGTTCTCTAGTTATTTTCTCTTGTGATGTCTTTTTTTTTTTAAACATTTTTATTTATTTAAATAATATAATAAATAATTATTATAAAATAAATAATCTCTCTTATTAAAAAATAAGAGAGAGATCACAAGTAGGCCAAGAGGTAGGCAGAGAGGGAGGAGGAAGTAGGCTCCCCGCTGAGCAGAGAGCCAGATGCGGGACTCCATCCCTGGACCCTGAGATCATGACCTGAGCTGAAGGCAGAAGCTTAACCCACTGAGCCACCCAGGCGCTCTCTCTTGTGATGTCTTAAGTTTCAGTATCAGAATAATGATGACCTCATAAAATGAACTGAAAACTATTACAATCCTTCATTTTCTGGAGGATATAAATTAATCATTTCTCTATTCTGAAAGGCAGGGTAAGGATGTTACCAAATATGAGAAACTACATATTAAGTAATATATACCTCAACCATATAAATGCAATCTTAGTGTTGTTTCTGATAGTATTTTTAGGATTTTAAAGAATAGAGCTACTTGTGTGTCATATATAACTTATATTTTTTGACAAAAGATATAATCCTTGTTCACATTCCCTTAAAATTTTTAAACAATTTTAAAGGTTTGCTTCATATTCTATTGAATAGGTATATTATAATTATACATTTCCCCTAATGTTGTAATTTCCCTTAATATATCAATGTTATAAGTATCCTGTGAAGAACATCTGAGAGTGCATTATTTTCTAACATTTTGGATTAATTCCTTAGGATAAATACCTAGAAGTAGAACAAAAGCACAATATTTGTGACTATTTGTATGTTTTCACAGAATATTCTAAAACAAAAATAGCATCCTTGCTTTGAGTGAGAGTTCAGTTGTTAAATCTGGAGCAAATGCATTAAAAAATGTAGGAAGTAGGGGCACCTGGGTGGCTCAGTGGGTTAAGCCTCCGCCTTCGGCTCAGGTCATGATCTCAGGGTCCTGGGATTGAGACCTGCATCGGGCTCTCTGCTTAGCGGGGCGCCTGCTTCCCCCTCTATCTCTGCCTGCCTCTCTGCCTACTTGTGCTCTCTCTCTCTGTCAAATAAATAAAACTTTAAAAAAAAACGTAGGAATTAATGTACTATTAAGTATTTTATAATAGCAAACTGAGAAAAATGTTAACAAACTCCTAAAATACACCGGGTATGTTTACTGAATAATTTAACTTTGGCTCTCTCTCTCTATTTTTGTTTTGGCTGGTCAGAACGTAGCCCAGTGTTTACACATTTTATTCACTGAAGTACAGACCCTAGAGCTGCCCCATTCCCTCCCTACCTTCCACTGCCTACCGCTGCCACCCCCTCTGCCACCGCAGGGCCAGGCCTTCCCAGAAACCTCTGCCTTGGTTGCCTGGGTGCACCAGGCTCCCCTCAGTTGCTCCGACTGCCCTGCAGGGGCCCACAGCTGGGATTCTGATCACTCGATTTCTGCGGTGATGCAGTCTAGCCTCTAACTCCCTGTGGCCCAAGTGTGTCTCTGCTCCTGTCTGGTCAGGACCCAGAAGTGTGAAGACCATGTTGCACCCGTCCAGCAAGGCTGGTTTCTCCTTCATGGTGTCATTTCCAGTTAGTTGCATCTCAAGCTTCGGCTGCACAGACATAGATTTAATAAAGTCCTCTTGTAGCTGTTTCTCCAGTTTTCCCTGCAGCTTCTTCTGGATTAGCTTGGCTGTGGTGGGGGCGAAGGTCTGCAGGGGGCAGCAGGGGAGGAATGCTGGGCTTCACACTGAAGCTGGAAGTGGTAACCCATGCTCCTGTTTCGGGCCAGGCATCCTCCCTTCACTATTCTGGCTCAATGTATTTTTAAGGAATACAACAAATCACTTGACATTTATAATTTTGAAAAATCCAAGAACATTTTTGGAGGCAAAAGACCTAAAACAGTAATGGCTACAATAGACTGGTGAACATAAATCAATAGGTGTGCATTATTGAATGCACAGGGAGAGCATGGCAAGCTTCATTTTGTTACATATGAAAGGTGTGTGGAAATTTCTTTTTATTCTCTAGCTACTTAAAAATCTTGAAATTATGAAATAGATTAGTCATCATTATGGGGTTAGGTGAGATACTTTAATATTGTTACTTCTTTCCTTTTGATGACATTCTCTAGGGATGTCATAAATTTCTGTGCCATTTAAGGAAGTTTACCTTGCTTGTCAATATACCAACATTCATGGGCTTTCTGGAAAACCAAATGAAATATGAGCAGTAATTGATTAAAATACTGTATTTTAAAGAAAAATGTATATAATTTTGATCCCATTGCATCATTTATCTTCTTCTTTGCTTTTATAAAACCGGCTCCAGAAATATTTTAAATATCTGTCTCCACCATTTTGTTTGAAATCAAGACAGTTTTCTTTAGAATTAACATGAAAAATATTTGAAGTGAAAAATGTTGTTGTAGTATTTGATACCATAATTGATTCATGTAACAGTAATAGATTAACAGTGGTCTCTAAAATCTCTGTGAGTTTTAAAAACCTGGCACCACATGTTTTTTATTTTTTTCTAACCAAAGATGTCACTTTGAAAGGATGTTGTAGTGGTATTTTGTCAAAATTATGTATCTCATAACTTTGGAAAAGTATTCTCCAAAAGTTTAACAGCAGGCAGTCGTGGCAACCTTGAAAATGAGGCTTGCTGATCTCCAGCTGTGGGGATTGTAATTGGCCAAGGGCCTCAGGCGCTGCCCTCTGAGAACCATTTCTGTGTTTGCCCTGCTCCAGCCAGTGACTGAATATGACAGGGATATTAAGGCAGGCCTGTTACTGAAACACGGAAACACCTCTGATGGCCTACTTTGGCTCAAGACTTCCAAACTTACTGCCAAACTTTCATTAGATTGCGTGGTACTCTGGGATGCTTCCTTCCATTCAAAC
Source organism: Meles meles (assembly GCF_922984935.1). Lineage (NCBI taxonomy): Eukaryota > Metazoa > Chordata > Mammalia > Carnivora > Mustelidae > Meles > Meles meles. Next base: position 32,279,708 of record NC_060082.1, on the reverse strand, counting down.
TTTCCTCCCGCATTTCCTCACCTCGGGTCAGACTTGGATCATGGTCTGAGTTCTTACAGCTCCTTCCATTTTCTTTTACCAGGCATTTTATCTGATAGCACTCTTCCACTTTTGATCTCATCTTTCTCTGGCTTCTCAGAGGGTCCAGCCTAGGACATTACTATAGAAAAATCTGAATTAACCATAACCAAATCATAATCAATTATAACTTCTATTTATTTGCTAAAATAAATAGAATAGAATAAATAAGAGTCTAGCCTTAGTGTTAAATCTGTATTTGAACATATAAAGTGCATGATCCTAAGGCTTGCCTGTGGTCTCAGCATGACAGATAAATGCGTCAAACATTATCTACCAATCAGATATCTTGTGCTGGTGCGCCTGGATGACTCGGTTGAGTGGCCAGCTCTTCATTTCATGATCGTGAAATCTCAGGTCATGATTTCGGGGTTGTGAGATGGAGCCCTGCATCAGGCTCAGTGCCCAGTGGGGAGTCTGCTTGAGAATTCTCTCTTTTCCTTTCCCTCTTCCTCTTCCCCTGCTCCCTCTCTATTTTTCTCAAATAAATAAATGTATCTTAAAAAAAAAAATAGATGACTTGTGCTTCTGATTAAAAGTGCACACCGAGGGCGCCTGGGTGACTCAGTCAGTTAAGTGACTGCTTTCTGCTTGGGTTACGATCTCAGGGTCCTGGGGTGGAAGCCCACATTAGGCTCCCTGCTCAGCGCGGAGCCTGCTTCTCCCTCTCCTTCTGCTCCTTCCCCCTTGTTCATGCTTGCTCTCTCTCTCTCTCTCTCTCAAATAAATAAATAAATAATCTTTTAAAAAAGAATAATATTAAAAATAAATAAAAGTGCACACTGAATGTTAGGACCAGCAGAGGGGATTAAAATAAAATAATATTTGTGAAGAGCCAAAAATTTAACAAAGCCAATGAATATTTGAAAAATACACATTTTTTTCTCTTCTGTGAGAGCAGAGTATAAGGTGTAAGTATAGAGTATAAGCAGGTAGATATATTTAAATATCTTAATAAAATAATTATTACAGTGATGTCTTATCATTAAAACATAAGGGGGATGTATACAATGGGGTACTACAAGTTATTAAGGAGATAATACCGGTTGTCACAAAGGGGCTATTCTTTCTAATATAGCAATGCTGCAACTCAGTCAGCAGGGTTAGTACTGAGTTCTTTTTCTAATCATGATGGTTTGCCCTGAACCATTTGTATCTTCCTACATGGTTCTCTTTATAGTCAGCAATATTGGTTTATAAGATAGCTGAATGGGATTTGGGTGAGATTTATGGTCATGGACCTTTTCTGTTCATACTTCTGTCTTGCTTCAGTCACACTGTGACTTCATTGTCATTAACACTGTGCTGGAAGCAGCTAATTAAAAAGCTCACACAAAAGAACTACAATATAAAGACCAATAACATTTGTCTAGAAAGTGGGTTGCTTTATGGATTCATTGTTCTTTTCCTCTAGGATTTGGAGGGGAGTCCTTTTGCCCCACCCATCAAAATTTTCTTCCATTTGCCTATGGGTTATGTAAGACCTTCAGAAAGGGTAAGTTCAAGGTGATTATAAAATTAAATTTTAAAAGATGTTTTTAAAAGAACAAAGAACAATTTTTGAGTATATGGATTATGTAAATTTGTAGTTTTATAAAAATTAATCCAACTGTCTGGTTTTCATTGGAAGGTATAATACAACTTTAGTTGAATTTTAAGCAGTTTGTGGAAATAAACTTTAAAAGCAATGTATGATTTTACTTCGGAAACTAATTTACTATTTATTATTTTCTTCTAGAATTACTACTAATATTAATTACAAAGAAATATCTGATATTTTCCTATTAATATATAACAGAATAAAAGGTCAAAGGGGGAGGTCCATTAACCTAGGAGTGCCACCAAGATCGTTTTTAAAGATCTTTTGTACTAAAAATAAGGGAGAGTGATTTACAATTCTAGGGACAATTCTGAAAATAAAAGTAAATTAAGCATTACAAGCATGATTTTTAGCACTTCTGTTAAAGCTCTTTTCAATTTTCCAGTTAATACCTGCCTCTTTGTTTCATCTAATCACCATGTATCTCCCTTCCTCCGGTCCCCAGCATTCAGGACTCGGCCTGGGAGGTTTCCTCTCAAGCATCAGGGTGGCTGGTTATGAGCCCCGGTGCTCTCCCTGCCTGCACTGCCAGGTGCTTAATTGGCTCAGCTAGAATAACTCAAGGCGAACTCTTCCAGAACAGAGATTCATGTTACATTAGCCTCAGTGACACCTTTTAATGCTTATGATATTTTTCTCCCTCTATCACAAAAGGGCTCAGGCATATGCAGGATTGTGCGAAGAACTCAATTCTAACTATGTACATAAAACTTTTTCTTTAAAAAGACAATGTAAAACATTTAAATGCACTGCTTGTTTCACTTTGTATTTGCAAATTGATTTCTTCTGAAATATATATCATGTGTTCCTGAGATAAATCATATCTGGTCATGTTGTATTATCCGCTTTATGAATTATAGATTCAGATTGGTAAAATTGTGTTTAGATATTGTACATCTATGTTAATGAGGGATATTGTCTACAGTTATTTTCTCATATATCATACGATTGATCCTTGGACAATATGTGTGTGAATACGCGGATCCACTTATATGCACTTATATGTGGATTTTTTCCAGTATAGTATCATAAATGTATTTAAAGTGCATTTACATTATGATATAAATATTATATACCAGAGGAATGACTGAGTTGAAGAGACATGTAAAAAGGGAATGCAGTTTTATATAACCAGTCCTCTAATACTTAAGATGAATGATTCAATCTCACATTCCAATGGAACTTTTTTAATCACTTTTTCTTTTTGCTATTCTTTCTTGTATCTCAGAAAAGTGATAGAAAAACATAATTTTTATGGGTATTCTTTTTATGTTTTTCTGTGGTATCTACTCACACTTTTTCACATGAGTGCATAGATGGTAATTTTTTTCGGCTGCTTTGCATATGCCAAAATTTCTTTGTATCTTTCTCTCTGGATGTCTTCTTTTATAACTGCTAGTTACTATTAATCTTCCTTCAAAATGTGGAGAGGAAATTATTTCTTAGTGTTCTAGGACTCACTGAGGCTAAAGAGAAATCTGATATTCATTTCATTTTAAGATGCCAAATTTTCCACTCTGGAAGCTTTCTTGATTTTTCTCTTTATTTTCAGAATCTAGACCATTTATAGGCATAGACAATTTTAATAATTTATTATGCTTGTATGTGGTAGGCTCTTTAAATCAAAATATACAACTATATTTTTAACTCAGAAAATTTTTGAGTTAAAAATGATAATGTCTATAATTTAATTATTTTCTACTTTCTGCTGTCTCTGATTTTTGCTTCTGGAACTCTTATTCCTATATATTTGAACTTTGGAAACTACCCTCTGTGTTTCTGAATTTTGCTATTTTTCTTTTTTCTTTTTGGCAAATTATTTAATTGTTCTGTGCTTCAGTTTTCCCATCTGTAAAATGGGGGTAATAATATGTTGTTGGATTGTTTGGTAATGTCAATTATTTGGTAATGGCATTATATAATTTATTAGTTATAATAGTCAATAATAGTCAATTATTTGGTAATGGTAATGTCCTTAGAACAGTGTCTTGCACATAATAGGAGCAAAATTATGTTTTCTGTGGTATATAGTAATCTACAAATAACTCTTATGTTTTGGAGATTTCTTTGATTTTTATGTCTTGATTACTAACTTGGACTTGAATGTTGTTCTTTCTAATCACATTACTCATTGAATTTTTATTTCAACAATCACCTTTTTAAAATGCCAAGTCTTTCATTGTCTGATTGCTATTTTTTTGGTGGCACCTTCTTTTTTTTTTCTAACATAACTTTGTGATTCCTTTAATCTCTGTGGATCGCATACACATGCAAACATATATATTATATATATATATAATATAAAATTAGTTTATAATTATTGTAATTCCTGGTTTAGATGACTATAATTTACTTTAATAATAAGAGTCATTATAATAACTTCCAAATATATTACACTGCTTTCAATTCCCAAATGCTTTAACTTAGCTTTATTTTCTTTTCCTGACTTCTTTTAGATTGAGTTAACTTATTCGCCTCTTTTCCCTGCTATTGGTGTGAACTGACAGATTCTAAATCAAGTCTTTTAATTATTAAGGTGGAATTTTAACATGCATACTTGACATAAAAGTCTAAAGTTAATTAATGCCTATATCTTTTGTCCAAAGAGAATTAGGACCTTACAACAATTAAACTCTGAATAACCACTTTAAACTTAAATGTTCTTCTTATCAGAATTTATTTCCAGTTATTTTTTAATTACTCACAGTTATTTTTTAATTACTCACGTGTTCACTAATTTCTTTGCTTCCTATTGTTTCTTGCCAACACTCAGTTCTTTGGAGTTAATTTCCTTCTTAAAGTATGTGGTTGAGCAGTTCTTTCAGTGGGAAGATTTTGCTAACTTCAGTCTTTGAAGTTCTAAAAATGTGTGTTTTTCTTTCCCTTGAAAAACAGTTTGCCATTTTGAAGAGATCGTTTGTGGCCTTTTCCTTACTGTTTGTTCATCTATTTTTAGAGATAATTTGTCCTTTCTTTTTGGTTAATTTTAAGATTTTCCTTGCCTTTGATGTCCTGAGTTTATCAACAATAGACCAAGATGTGAGTTTCTTTTTATTTATTTTTCTTTAAGTGTTGCTCTCATTTTACTATTCATATCTTCATCAGTTTTGAAAAATTCTCAACCATGATCTCTTTGCCTCTCCTCATGTTCACTGTATTCTCTTCTTGAAACTCCTCTCAGATATGTGCTGGATCTTCACATTTTACCTTCCATGTCTTATAATTTCTCTTTACTTTTCTCCAATCCTTTATGCCTTTGTGCTATAATCAGATATTTTCCTCAAGTCTGTCATTTAGTTTACTAATTATCTTTTGAACAGTGTCTAGTGTGTTTAGTCCATCCATTTTGGTTTATATTTCAGTGACTTTATCTTCCTTTTCTACCTGCTGTATTTGGTTCACTTTAAATATGTTTATTTCTTTTTATAGTGTCTTCTATATCTTTTGTGGTTTCTCCCTTCTTTTCTCATTGAAATTATTTTAAGTATAATTATCTTATGATCTATTTGTGAGCATTATATCGTCTTAAGTGGTCGAAATACAGATCCTTTTGTTTGTTGTATCTTCTGACTCTTACTTATGCTTGATCATTTTTACATGTGTTCTGTAATTTTTGATTGTGAGTTCATTTTCAATGGATTATGGTTTTTCTGTGACAGTTCTTGGGTCCTGTTTGTGGGAGGGTTGACACAGAACAGTTTTAGGTTTGCTTCTGCCAGATATTAGATGTAGTGAAACCAGACTGGGAACAGTTTATTTTTTTGGCATGGAGAGTCTTTTATCAAATAGATTAAATTCTGACTCTGAATTCCCATATGGCTCTGATATGTTTTCTTTGCTAACCTTAAGTTCTGGGCAAAGATAAATTTCCTTGTCATGTACATGAACTATTGAACAGTATTTTTCTAGTCTCTCTTTGACTGAGAAAACAGACTGGTTTTATATAAATCTCTGAGTTTCAATTACTACACACTTAGGCACCAAATGTCTTTTTTTCTATTCCACCATGGGAATTAGGACTCAAGTGCCTTGTTTGAATTTACTTCTTTGTGTTATAAGCCCCTAGATCTACAACACTGTATTTAATGTCTTTGCTTTCAATTCCCATTTTTGTTTCTTAGGAATTTTCATCTCTTTTCCTCCAAGTTCAAATTTGTATTAATTTCTTTTGTTTGGTTTTTTTAAAATTTTATGTCATTGTTAGTTACTTTAGCTTCGTATTCACACTGCCTACCAATTCACCAACAGAAATTCTAATGAATGTATTTTAAAGTTTATTCTTTTTCTTAAATTATCTCTGTTTGCTCTGATGGTATTTTTTTTTCTGTTATTAGTTTTCCTTAAGTGACTGGAATCTTTGTTTTTTGTTCATATTAGTTGATTATTGTAGGCATTTGGTGTGTGTTTCTTCTGAAGTTGTATGGTTGTACAGTTCTCTTTTCCTGACTCTTAAATGAGAAGACTAGTTCTAGACTCTACAATATCCTTGAGACTATTGGAACTTTTATCATTCCTAAATTAAAGGGAGCTTTATCTCAGGATGGAGTGTTTTAGTGTATTTCACCACTGGATGGAGCTGCCTTCTCTTTCTTTTAATTTCCTTAGTGACCAGTGTGATGGTTCATTGCTACCTTTGGTTTTGCAGGCTCCAATAATATATTGATTCCTTTCCCATTTGGGGGAACAAATTCAAGTTTAATCCATGAGGGCTAAAAACCCTGCTTTATATACTCTATCCATGAAGAGCCTGGGAAAGAGGAAAAGCTGTTTAAATGATCAAGTTGTGTCAAAAGCAGCTATCTATTTAATTGTCATCACTGTTGATTCTTTCACTTTGTAGTGGCTGACACTGAGCCTTTCTTTAGAAAGGTAGTTCTTCTTTTTGGTGTTTGGGAATAAAACTTTTCCTGACCCATTTTCTCCATCAATCAGAAATTTTCTCGTCCTTTGGTAGTCCTCCTTCTAGTTTAATAGCCCTCTTATGGTTCCATTCCTTTAAAAACATTTTTTGTGTCTTTCCAGGAAGACCTCCTTAAAGACTGGAGGTAAATGAATATATTCAGTCTGCCATCCCAAACTAGAAGGAAGCCCTTACCAATATTTTAGAACCCAAACATTTAAATAAAAGAAACAAATGCATTTTAAAATTTTTATAGTTTAAGTATGACATATAAATATGAAAGTACACAAATATATGTGGTTAGATGAAGAAACACAGTCCCGGGGCTCCTGGGTGCCTTAGTCAGTTAAGCATCTGACTCTTGGCCTCAGCTCAGGTTGTGGTCTCATGGGCTGTGATCTCATGGGTGATGAGATCCAGCCCCATGTCTGGCTCTGCATTAAGTGGGGATTCTGCTTGAGGATTCTCTCCCTCTGCCCTTCACCCCACATTCTCTCTCTTCCCCTGCCAAATAAATAAATAAATCTTTATTTAAAAAAAAAAAAAAGAAATAGAAACAGAATCCTGCCAGAATCCCAACCACATGTGGCTGTGATCACTTAGAATGTGGCTAATACAACTGAAGAACACAATTTAAAATTTTACTTGTTTTTAATTATTTTAAAAATAATACCCACATATGGCTAGTGGGAACTGTATTGGACATCTCAAGCCTAGATGATACAGGGTCTTGCAGTTCATGTTACAAATCTTGTCCTATCCTAAGAGCAATAGGAAGTTTTTCACAAGGGAAAGACATAAGATGTATCTTCAAAAAAGATCGAACTGGCTGCAAGTGGAGAAGGGCCTCTCTCAGCTATCTTATGGCCATTTTCAGTTTTGTTTTTTGTTTTCTCCAGGGAGTAAAGGATCACTTTGCATGTTCTTCCTCAGTTTTTTGGTTTTACTGAAATGAGGATTGAACACAGTTACAGGTGTCACAGGACATTTTTTCTCTGTTGCCACTGACCACACTTACATGTGCAGTCTCAGACTGTTTCCTAAGGAGACTATTTTGTTTTTTATAATGTGTTGTCTGTACACTGGCCACTGCCAACAGAATGAGTCCAAGCGTGTCTTTCAGGTAGCCCGGAAGTTATAATAGTTTCACCTTTCCAGCATAAAAATTTGAGAAATCTAGAGATGTACAGATGTTTCATATAGAGGAATATGATGAGTAATAATACAACAGAATTTTAAATTTTCTCTTAAATACAAAACTGCAAGCATCATGATGCTCTGTATATAGTTGCTAATACATGTGGGAGTTTTTTTCAGGTTTCATTTCCAAATATTTAGTTGATCCTATTAGCTGGATATTTCTTCAAGCTTTTGTAATCTAACCCAGGCCCTCTTAACTAGTTGAACAATTAACTGTATATAGGTCCTTTTATTGTTCCATCAATGACTTATTAATAGTTTTCAGGTTGATGAATGATTATTTATGTATAGATTATGACTAAGCATTTTTCTTTCTTCTAAAGTAAAGAGTAGATATACTCTGGGGTTCTCCTTCTCTGCTGCTCATCTGTCTTTTATCCTGGAAGCATGATGAATTCATGGATTTAGAAATAGTTCTATGTAGCAGAAGTGAAGGGCATAAAGCAAAAGGGAAGAACAGCAGAAATTTGCAGTAGAGAAGATTTTAAGGGAAGATCAGTGCTAGAGCAGTATTTAGCTGAAAGCTGTAGGATACCACCAAGGAATTTTAAACATTGGGAATGGTGCAGTACCCCAATTGTTATTTATTCTATAGAGAGAAGATGGAGTCAAAAAAATTGCAGCTCCCATCATTTCTCCCCATAGTTTGAAAATTTTGAATGCTTCCTCATAGCCTTCTCAATCAAGATCAGACTGTTTAGATTTCTTGGTTCCTAAAGGAACAGATAGCTGCAATTAAGGTAAAAATGTTTTAATGTACAGAGTTATGATTAAAAAGTAAAACAAACAGGTATCATTTCAAGTTAGTAAAACAGACTAAATAAGAATTAGATCATTATGGACATGGGACTCCATTACGGAGATGGAAATTGAATTATATTTTAGCAAATACATGTATTTATATGCAGATGGCTAGCTCATTATATGTTGAACAAAGATTGATGTGACTGGGCAGGAGGATATTTCAGGACAAAAGAATTACACAGACGCAGAGTGGGTATGAGCAGTACACATGCGGAACTGTGAAGAAGTCTGACCTAACTACACAGAGTTGAACAGATCACTATCTAGAGAGGCACTGAACTGGAAAAGAGAGGATCATTTGACAAAGCCCTTGAGCTGAGCTAGTGCAGATTCTTGAACAGAAATAGCACTTACAGGAAATTTTATTTTGAAATTTGGTAAAGTTAAAAAAAGACCTAAGGGGAGAAATTCTGAAGAAAAAGAAATGTTAACATCCATTAGTCAGCTATATTCTAACAAATGTACACTAAGCTGAAACATTGACTTTGTTTATCAGAACGTAGAGTTCTGAGGAAATGAGAAGCCGGAAGATTTGGATGAACTGGGGAATGAAAGCTGCAGGAAAGGCAGTGCTGATGGAAAAGTTGATTCCTGACTTGAGTGAGTACTGAGCAGTGCAGACTTCTGTGGAAATTCTTAAGGTGGAAATGAAAACATGTACAGAACTCAACCACAGTTATGATTAGAACCTTCCCTAGCACTGTTCAACAATGTGAATTGCGATTCCTATTTATTTTCTCAGCATGTTAGTATTCCCCTGCATCCGTTTGCTTTAAAGTCTTCTCTAAAGTCGTAAAATAATAAAGTTCAATATTCTCAAAATAAACCCCCAACTTTATAGTTTTACTATATTTACCTGTGCAGTCACACATGGTGTTAATAATTCCACATAGACTTGTAAGAGGCTTATCCTTCATCATATATAAAAGTCTGTGATTAGTAGTATTTTTCTCAGGCGCTAATGTAAAAAGGATCCAAACCTATTCAGAAAATAAATAAATAATTGTTAATAGAAATAAAGGGAACACTATTCATAATGACAGAAAATACATCTTATGAAGAAAAACAATAGGGATCCAAACATAATGAGACATTCTACTCTATGGAAGGTAGCCTACATTTTTTTAAGGGCTTTTATTCAAAGTCTAGGGTTACCGTTTCTTTTTTTCCTCTTCCCTCTTTCCCTTTCCCTGCAGTCCTTTTTTCTTTCTTCCAAATGAAAAAACTTATAGTTTTCATCAATGTGAACTGGTTTATCTTCACTTAGAAGAATGAAGAAAAAATTCTAAAGTAGCCTTAAAATTACTCATAAAATACAAAGTGATTGAATAGAAATCTTTGGAGGATATTATTCACCCATAAGTCTTGGTAATTTGATGCTTTTTGTGTGTATGATTTGTGTGCAAGTTATGTTAATTATACATCATGTTTAGAAAAATACTTTTTTGCTGAGCAGTGTAAATGTCAGTCTCATTAGCCATCATTATTACCTGCCAGGAAGAAGATGCTTTCAATGAATGATAATTTCCTTTCATGGTTCTGTGGATGCATGCAAGTATAAAATTGTTTTTAATGTTATCTTATTTTCAGTGTTTATAAACTTTTTTCTTCTTTTCAAGCTGTTTTCAAACCAACTTCTACACTTGAAAAAGAAAAAAAATTGGCCTGATATTAAACCAGTAGTTTGAACTAGTTCAGAATAATTCTTGGACAAAGAGAGAGCAGACTCATGGAAGACCCACTCTTTTAAGAACCAGATGCTAATAATGGTAGCAAGGTAGTTTTAAAGGGGAGAATAGGGAGGTGCCATCTCTGATGTAATATTGATAATCTAAAATGTCCAATTTTTAGCATGACCAAGGTAACTGACTCCATCTTTGTTCCTCTTACAACTGGATAGTGCCTATTAGGTCTAGATATTAGTGGGATTTTAATAAAATATGCTCTTTAAAAGAAATAATGTAAATATATTTATATTCCTTCAGTCCTCTAGTATCATCACCATAAAAGATTTTATGCTTTTCCAATAATTTCCACATGCATTGTCTTTTTCTTCTGACTTCCACAATAACATGCTATGGTATGATCAGAGAATTCTAGAGATTGTCTACCCCAAGTCCATATTTTATGGCTACACTGACACCCAGAGAAGGAAAATGATTTACTTGTATGCTGCACATTTGATATGGGACATGGGAAGCTCTTGATACATATTTGCTAAATCATATTATTACTCTCTTTATATGAGCAAAACCCAAAGGCACAGAGAAGGAGGTGACATAAATGAGATATCATAAATTGATGGTAAAAGTGGGGCTGGAAACATGAATCATTGCTTACTTCCCTTTCCAACTCTATTTCTGGACCTGTAATACAACTGAAAATCTAGATTCATAAGAACATGTTTAAGGTTGGAACTTCTAAAGAGCTATTGAACAAGAGCCAGGGATCAAACAACAACAGAATATTAAACAGTTTTCACTGAGCACCCCCAGAAAAGAATAGAAATTATTTAGGAATTTTTCTGTAAGGGCACCATTCCCTGGTCCACACGCCATAATCCAACTGTAATTGCTGATGGGATCTACTAAGTTCAGGTTTATCTCTTTAAAAAAGTGAGAAAGTTCTTAGGGCTTTACCAATATGGCAAAAAGCTTTCCTTAAGAATGACTGAAACCACAGGGCACCTGGGTGGCTTAGGCAGTTAAGCCGCTGACTCTTAAGCCATCAGCTCAGATCATGGTCTCAGGGTCCTGGGATCCAGCCCCACATAAGCCTTCTGCGCTCAGTGGGGAGTCTGCTTGAAGATTCTTTCTCACCTGTTCCTTTGCCCCTCCCTCCCTTCTCTCTCTCTCTTTTTTTTCTCTCTCTCATAAATAAATCAATATATCTTTAAAGACAAAAAAGAATAACTGAAACCACAATATAGAATGGATGATAAAATGTTCACTAAACACATTAAATGTTATGCTACAAAATTCAAATAATATACAGAAATGAATTCAGTGGGATTCTAGGTTAAATTTTCAGGCTCTCTTCATTTATATACAGGTAAAGTACTTAGCCTGATATATTTAAGGAAGTTATTCCTCTCCCAGCTTAATTTGCAAACTTTTTTGTATTTATCATCTCATTCTGCATTCTTTATAGGCTTCTTGGTCATATTCATCTGTAATACATTGGTCATCTCCCTGTGTAAGGGCTGATAAAGTGTACATTGCTGGCTATTCTCAGCTTGCTGGCAATTTTTCAAAGACCAGAATTCAAATACAAAATGTGAAGCAATAGTAGGGGATGACAGAGGTTGTGGTTTAGTCTGCTGAATTATTTTCCTTCTGCCTTTTGGTATTTGTGCCTTCAACCCTCCCATTTAGAAATTGCCTACCTCCCCCATCCCTATGTAGTATGACTGAGGTTATCAACCATGGTATCTTGACCCCTGTCTTCCTGACCAGACTAGATGTGTGGGTTGAATCTAGGCCCACAAATCATTCATCCTACACACCAAGGGTTCAGAGATGAGCTGATGAGCATAAACTGGAACAGGAGAGCTCTTCCTGAGACTTTTTAGCTAGGAGGAACCTGTCTGGCTTGTCTTTAAGGTTATGAAACAAGACAGTGTGTACTTGAACCTGTTTGCAGCCGGCTTCTTAAAACTCAGGTTTCCACTAATCCTTTAAGGTGACTTTGTATACATTTGAACAAAGTATCCTTTCTCTTAGACAAACTTTTAATGATCAGCCCATTATTTATTTCTCAATAATAGCAATAAATGTAATGTCATTTTGTTTGGGCAAATTAAATGAAGTTATTGAGCATGAAATAAGAGAAAATACAAATATTTCATCACAATAAATAGGCACTCAGAGTTACTGAGATAAAATAAATCAAGAACGGTTACCAATTGCTCTTTTGGAATAAAATTCTTTTTGGTGTTTATTGGTTCCAATATCTTGTTTTTTCTTGAGATGTTGCAGACATTAAGTAATTTTTAATATATTTTCACTTGAAAATGCTATATTCTCCACTGGTGTCTGGTTTGAGAAAGTTTTTTTTTAATTTAATTTTTTCAGTGTTCCAAAATTCATTGTTTATGCACCACACCCAGTGCTCCATGCAGTACGTGCCCTCCTTAATACCCACCAGCAGGCTCATCCAACCCCCCTCACCTCTTCCCTCCAAAACCCTCAGTTTGTTTCTCAGAGTCCACAGTCTTTCAGTGGTTTGTCTCCCCCTCTGATTCTTTTAATGTCACAGTCTGTACTGGCTAGTTATTTGATTTCAAGGGAAAAAGTTGACATAGATATAATAGTAAAAGCCAAGATTTTTGCCGTATCATAAATCTTCCTTTTCATGGTAATACTTCTATATCCAAAATAGAAACTATAAGTTGATTTTGGGAATTTAATTTTGGAATATAGACCCGCTTGATCAGGGAATTTGCAGCCAAAATCAGTTCTTTTACTCTTTTCACTAGTATTATTTATGTTACATTGATACATATTGGTATCAATGTCAGGGGTTGCAATTTGTTTATTGACAATTTTTAGACAACATTACTGCTTTATTTTTCTTCAAAAAGATACTAATCCTTTGGACAGTTCCAAGTAAATCATGTACATTGATTTTTGATGCTTACATAATTTGCTCATAACATTAAATTTACTTCAAATATCATGACTGATTAATCCTGAACATTTAAAAAGGAAATATTTGAAACTGGAAGTTTGGTTTGTTCCAGAAAATTTTTTATTAATATTATCAGTAGTTTCTAAGAGTAAAACATCCTACTCTTAGCTGAGTTTTTGGTGATGTGATTACATCAACTTGGCCATCTCATAGCTTAGTCAGAAAAAATCTCAAGGTGGGTTTGCATCTAAAGTTTGATTGTAGCTGAAAAATGGTCATATTGATCTTGGGTAATATAAACCTGATGATATCAAGAAAGAACTTAACCTGAACTTTTCATTATCAAATTTACATAATGTACATTGTAAGTAATATACAATACCTAATTCTTTTTCTGAACTTTTTTTTTTTTTGCAATCTGTTATGTTTTACACACACACTTGTGACACTGTTGTAAGCTTAGCCTTTGAGATTAGTTTTATCTAGATCCAGTTTTTAAAAATAGGTCACTAACATGTATGTAATTCCTTTGGAGCCATGTGTTCTTGGATCAAATACTTGTATTTTGGAAATCATTTGGAAATAACTTTTAAAAAATGCTGCATGGCAATGTCCATGGTCACCAAACTGTGGAAAGAACCAAGATGCCCTTCAACAGACGAATGGATAAGGAAGATGTGGTACATATACACAATGGAGTATTATGCCTCCATCAGAAAAGATGAATACCCAACTTTTGTAGCAACATGGACGGGACTGGAAGAGATTATGCTGAGTAAAATAAGTCAAGCAGAGAGAGTCAAGTATCATATGGTCTCACTTATTTGTGGAGCATAACAAAGAACACGGAGGACATGGGGAGATGGAGAGGAGAGGGAGTTGAGGGAAACTGGAAGGGGAGATGAAGCATGAGAGACTATGGACTCTGAAAAACAGCCAGAGGGTTTTGAAGGGGTGGGGGGGGGGGGTGGGAGGTTGAGGAACCAGGTGGTGGGTAATAGGGAGGGCACGTACTGCATGGAGCACTGGGTGTGGTGCAAAAACAATGAACACTGTTACGCTGAAAATAAAGAATAAAAAAAAATGAATTAAAAAAAATGCTGCATGGCTTACAGGAAAATTTGATCTATAACAATTGAAATACTAACATTAAAATATAATAATTGAGAAGCTTTGTATCACCCAAAATAATATCATTCATTGCATCTGCTATAATTTTAATAATTTGATTTTGTATTTCATTCCCAAAATGGCATATACATTATAAATTATATATGCATGATATATAATGTATATATTATTATAAGACATTGCTATGGTTTCTGGCAAATGAAAAAAAAATCCCATTACTAGGTTCATAAATTCTCTTGGATGATTCTCTGAATACATGATTATCTTGTCAAAAAATGGTATCACTTAGGAGTTCAATGACAGTATATAGTTTCCTCCATTTAAAAAAAAAATTTTACTTATCTGACAGAGCAAGACAGGACAAGCAGGGGGAGCAGCAGAGAGAGAGGGAAAAGCAGGCTCTCCATTGAGCAGGGATCCTGACGTGGGGCTGAATACCAAGACCCTGGCATCATAACCTGAGCCGGAGGCAGACGCTTAACTGACTGAGCCACCCAGGTGCCTTCCCTCATTTTTATATTGTTTCTTTCTGCAGCATTATTTTTTTAAAGATTTATTTATTTATTTTTGGGGGGAGCGGAAGAGGGAGAGGAAGAGTGAGACCTCAAGCAGACGCCTCGTTGAGCATGGAGCCCCATGCAGGGCTGGATCTCACAACCTGGAGATCATGACCTGAGCAAGAAATCAAGAATCTGATGCCTAACTGACTGAGCCACCAAGATGCCTCTCTTGCTGCAGCATTATTAATAACATTTTTCAAATCAGATATCACTTTTTAACACTGAGCACATTAGTACGGGCATACATTTACATTTCTTCATATTTACTAAAATCTGTAATAGGTGCTGCCCACCCACAATTGCACCCTTCTTATTCTTCAAACTATCATTTTTTTTTGTATCCCCAAAGTATTTTTTTTAACAAATGAAATGCAGAATCTTTTCAGATAGAAAAAGTGAGTAGAGTATGGGATTACTTGTAACCACTTGGATGGTTTTTGTGTGTTATAGTTTCCCCAAACCTCCTACTTATAATGTGGTGTCATTTTTAAACTTTAAATTTCTTACTTGATTTGGTAATTGTCAACGAAATTTTGTATTAAATTACATTAAAATTTTATGTCTATGTACCTGGGTTGGCAGAAAATACATTTAGCTCAATGAAATTTTTAGTTTTTAAATTTTGTTTTGTTTTGCAGTTTTTTAATCATAAGTTTTGGTTGACATAGAAGCAGAAGTGAAATTCACAACCTCTACTCTCTGTAGAGAGCATGTTTCCAGGCTACATTTTGTTCAAAGTAGTAGCTATGAACACTTGTCCTTTTACTGCAAATTTATATCTATTTTTGCCACATATATATTCACTATTCCAAACATTTTAAACTTTACTTCTCTAATGGCATTCCATGTTCTGTTTTCTGACTCAGAAAATTTTTAAATTTATATTTTCTTCTGATATCTGGTGAAAATAATGTTATGATTAGTATTTTGTTTAAAAATTTGTAATATTTTGAAAAAATTATGTGTGATAAACTATTACATTTTTAACAGCAGTTAATTTTGTATTGATGATTTTCTGTAATAACATTGTTATAATCAGATTATTATATAATGATTATTATGTAATGATTAGATGTATAATTTATGTCTAAATTATAATACCTTGTGAGTTATAATTGATAAGTTAGTATTGGTATTACATGAAGATTTGAAGCACAATGACTAATTTAAACATGTATTTAAATTGAGAACGCAGAAGTTCTGTTCTAGCATAGTAAACAACAGATGCCAAAAGCTGCCATTTGAAACATCAACTTATCCAGTCCAATCATACCCTAACAAGAGATTTTTTAAAAATTGAGATATTTACCAATACCTCAGTCTAAAAAGCAAAAAAACTGCACTTTGTTTAGAAGCAGAGGTTATTTTAGATGTTGTTAGATCAATAGGTTTTTTAAGTTAATTTTTTCTAAGTCAAAGTGGAATAATATACATTTACCATATTAGAATGAGACACCTACTGCCATCTGCCCCAAAATTGTCATAACGAGTATAGAAATTGTCCATCTTTAGAGTCAATAAAACTGTAATCATAGTCTTAAAGGAGTCCATGAGGTAACTAGTGTCCCTTTTCCAGAATTCATGTCGGTTGAGGTAAATTTGATCTCTTTGTCAATCCTCCCTTCTTTGTGGCATGTTTTTGTATGACTGAAAAAGATATAAATCTTGCCAGCATTAAGCATTAGAAGTTGTGTCTATATAGTACTATTTAGGGAATATAAAGTCCATAACCTGGCAAGTTTTACTTCAATCACTATAGCTGAAAATGTTGAAGTTTTTTGTCTGTGTTGAGGGATACTCTTTCTTTTTTTCTTTTGTCAACAAACTAGAGGGATTTGGAGTAGAGGGAAAGCCTGGTCATTGCTTGGATGTGTGAAAGGACCAAGATTCAAACACTGGCCCATCTGGACGTGACTGCTGGATGTCTTTCACTTGTTTTCATTTGAGGTTGAAGGTGTGAGTGCACAGATGATACACGAAAGGGCCCAGGTTGGGTGAGGGATCTGCTAGGAGCAAACTCATTGATTGTGCAGGGAGTTGCCCAGGTCAATTTTATACCAAGGTACTGATTTGTTGAATAGATATTGCTCAATTGAGATGATAAAAAACATGTATATATGTTAATATACATATAAATAGTATGTATACACTTTGAGAAATATAAAGCTAGAAGGTGTTATTTATTTCACTCGTTTATAGCACACCAGCTAGGAAAAGAAAGGTTAGGTACCTAAACAGTGGTTCTTGTTCTCAGCTTAACATTAAAATCACCTGGGTCCACATTAAAGGTAAGGATTCTTAGGCCTTCCTTCAGAGATGTGGGATCAGTAGGTCTGATGTTGTGCCCTGGAATCTGTATATTTTTGAAACTACAGAGGTGATCTGATATCCGTCCAACTACTGGATTTTCCTTTTCTTTTTCCATTCTGATTCTTCCAATTTTCTTTTGTTCTGTATCACAGAACAGGCCTGCCTCTAAAGGTAGTCATTTAAAAAAACCACCAGAGGGGTGCCTGGGTGGCTCAGTCGAGCTCTTCGAGCTCTTCGTTTCTGCTCAAGTCATGATATCAGGATTGTGGGATCGAGACCGGCATTGCCCTTGGTGCTCAGCTTAGTGGGGAGTCTGCTTAAAATTCCTCTCCTTCTGCTCCTCCCCACTACACTCTCTTTCTCTAAAATAATAAATAAATACATCTTTTTAAAAAATTACCAGATATCTACCATGTACAAAAAGCATTGTCAGCAGCATTCTAGGAAATACAAATGAGATCCAATTTTTTAAAAATTGTAGTTGACATGCATTGTTTCATTAGTTTCAGGTGTATAACATAGTGATTTGACAATTCCATATATTATGCTGTGCTCACCACAAGGGCAGCTGCCATCTGTCACCATGTAACACTAGTACAATACCAGTGACTACATTTCCTAAGCTGTACCTGTTATCCTTGTGACTATTCATTCCATAACTGGAAACTGGTACCTCATAATCCCCTTTACCCACTTCGCCCACCACCACACCACCTTCTTTTCTGGCAACCACAAATTTTTTTTATTTATGGTAAGTTTTTGATTGTATTTTTTTGTGGATTGTTCTTTTATTATTTCTGTTTAAAAATTCTTTTTATTATTATTATTATTATTTTAAGATTTATTTATTTATTTGACAGAGAGAAGTCACAAGAGAGGCAGGCAGAGAGAGAGGAAGGGAAGCAGGCTCTCCGCTGAGCAGAGAGCCCGATGTGGAGCTCGATCCCAGGATCCTGAGATCATGACCTGAGCTGAAGGCAGCGGCTTAACCCACTGAGCCACCCAGGCGCCCTATTATTATTATTTTTAAAGATTTTTGAAATTTATGTATTTGAGAGAGAGGGAAAGAGAGCACAAACAGGGGGAGCAGCAGACGGAGAGGGAGAAGCAGGCTCCTCACCAAGCAGGGATCCCAGCATTGGGACTCAATCCCAGGACTCTGGGATCATGATCTGAGCCGAAGGCAGATGCTTAACCAATTGAGCCACCCTCTTTGTATTTTTTAAATCCAGTACAGTTAAGATACACTGTTATATTCATTTTAGGTGTACAACATAGTGATTCAACACTTCCATACATCACCCAGTGCTCATCACAAGTGCCCTCTTTAGTCCCCATCACCTACTTAACCTATCCCCCTCAACTCCCTTCTGGAAACCATCAGTTTGTTCTCTATAGTTAAGAGACTGTTTGTTAGTTTGCTTCCCTGTCTCTCTTTTTTTTCCCTCCTTTATTTGTTTGTTTTGTTTCTTAAATTCCACATATGAATGAAATCATATGGTATTGTCTTTTGTGATTTATTACACTTAGTGTAGTACCCTCTAGGTCCATCCATGTTGTTGCAAAGAAAATCTCATTCAAAATCCAGTTTTTGAGGAGGTTAGAATCTGGTAGGAGAGATCAAAGGTAACCTGTAAATGGTAAGGCTATAGGCAAAACCGTTACACTACCTGTTCCATTCGCAAGAAATTGATGGTGCTTCTTCAGGTCATGGTTGTTTAACCTATGCACAGTGTCATTGGTAGGGCTTCCTAGCTGGCATTCAGAGATGAAGGGCAGGTGAAGTATTATATGCAGGCTCAGAACATTGAATATAGTAGTTCTTGGTCTTATGAAAAAGATAGGAATAATTAAAAATTCCTACCCTGAGTTAATATAGAGAACTATATTTTAAGATTTAATATTTCATGGAGGTTTACTGTGCACCCTTTCATTATTGTTGTGGATATATTATCTACATTTACGTAAAAATATAAAAGTGCTATTTTCTGAACTGACCTATAATTTATAAGGAACATAATCATAATTATAAATACTACCATATTATTATTATTTTTGTTCTGCCTTCATTATGTTAGAATGATAACTTAATTCTTATGATAATTCCTTCCCTATTTCTCCACAACTGACTTATCACTTGTCTGACCCAACTTCCCTGCACACCATTGTTCTGTTTTCTCTGTACCTCTCACTTCACAGAGGAATGTTAACAATGGGATATGTTATTCAGTTATTCATTTGCAGGCTTCTAAGATGCCATACTCTATAATTAATCACCATCACAAATATCCTCATATATATGCTTTATACATATGTACTCTTTCTGGGTCACTGAACTATTAAAACAGCTTATTCTAAGCATTGTGGCAAATCACAGCCTATGGTTACAAGATAGTTAGTAAAATGCATAAGATAAGCATAGATTTGCAAGGTAATTTTAAGTCAGGTGCAAACATTGGAGAACTTTTGTTTTGAAGTAATACATATGCTAACAGGATCAAAATTAACCATTTTGTATTATGTTTAATAAATAGTACTCTTCTTACGTATTTATAAAATAGTTTTAAAATAAAATTGGTGAAAAGGTGGGACTCTTTTTCTCTACACAGTGAAGTTTGTAGCATATCGACTCTAGATAGAAAATTTCACCTTTCACTAAGGTCAAGCAACTTACCACATATTAACCAATTAAGTGAAGTATCTTCCCTCTAACTGTATTTCTCTTGATCTGCAGAATAGATGGATTTCTCAAAAGGTGGGGGTTATAAGTAAATATCTTCTTATACTTTGGGGAGAGTTGTATCCCCCTGGAGATGAGGACCCTCTATTCCTTTTTTCCCCATTAGTTTAATGGCACTGATCATAACATGGAATAGAGTTTATTTTCTTACAGTTAGGATGAAAAAACTACAAGCATGATACTTGGGATTCAACTCAGCCCAAAAATGCCAACTCTAGAGCAAGGATGTAGCCAGAATTGAAATCAGAGTAAAATAATAAGATCAGTATCAGAAACATGGAATTAGAATTTCAGCTAGGCAAAAGTGCCAGAAAAATTGATGTTAAGAAACATAGCTTGTTTGAGGTTTGCTCACCCATCCATCCATCCATCCACTCATTCAGGAAACATCTATGGATCAGTATGCAAGGTCCTTCCCTTTATGGGACTCAAATTGAGGGGTATAGGAGGTATGGGGGGGTGGAGGCAGACAATGTTTTTATTTGATTGGAATCCCTTTAAGAATATTAATACATAGTACTATATAAAATGGGAACCCAGGGGCTAAAGAAAGCTGCCATGAAGAAGCAAAGACTGAATTGAGCTTAAAGGATAACCAGGAATTGTTAGAACAGAATAATGTATAAAAGCATGAACTCTGGACTAGATTTCCAAGCTGGACTCAGTACAGTTAAGAAGGGAGGCCAGATGGTAGGGTGGCATGGAATGTTCATGAGCATAGTGAGGGGCCGAGCTTGAAGAGGGGGAAAACAGATGGGGACAGTTCAAATCCCAGGTTCACTTTTTACTAGCTACATTATCTTGAACATACCAACTTATTTGAGCCTCAGTTTCATAAATAAACACGTCATAGTAAAATAATAATGAATACTAACATCTACCTAGCAATGGTGTTGGGAGAAGTAATCTTAGAATTCTAGTATTATTGAATTGATGACTTCATCCACATAACTAGCTAACCAGTAATAGTTCAGAGCTCCTTTGTGTTGTTTTGGAGTTTATTATGAGTTATTCCCTAATGTGCAAATTGTGATATTTATTTGTCATGCAGTCAGGATTCCCATTAATAGTGTTCCCATACGTCCCATAGTATTTTTGTAAAGAATTTGGTCTAGGTTTCATATTCTGAGAAAGGAGGTGGGGGGGGGTGAATTTTATGAAATAACCAAAACCAAAACCAAAAATAGTGTATCTTGGAAGAAATGAATTCACTTTGTCACTAGAGGGAGACCTCGCCAGGTTTTGAAACTTGCCCCAACTTTCACAGAGATAAATTTTTTTCTTTCCCTTGGCGTCTCGGGAGAAATGATGATGTAGGAAAAGGCACTGAGAAAAGGGTACTGGAGCATTTTTCTCTTCTCTTCTCTTTTCCCTCTAGCCCTCTCCTCTCCTCTCTACTCCTCTCCTCTCCTCTCTTCTCTTCTCCTCTCCTCCCCATTAACTGTGTTCTCTGTGGTGGAGAATAAACCTTAGGGGATACAGACACCAAGGCAGCCTAGGTGACAACCACTGGTTTGAATTCACTTCCCTTGAGTTTGTGGCAGTGTTACACACAGTCCTGGAAGCATCACATGGGGCCAAGGCTTCAGAGGGGTGCAAGTCCAAGGGGAATTGAGTGTCTTCTGATGGCAGCCATCTGAGAGAACATGGACATTTAATAAACACTGTGTTTTCTCACTGGAATTTTCAGTGACCATAGACAGTCTATATATATATATATATACTTTTTTCTATTATATATTTTTCCACTAATTACATTTCACTATGTAATCTTGAATCATAAGCACCTGTGAAGAAGTGAGGGTGCCCTATCTTGACCATTCTAGAGAAGGAGAAAGCCAAGGAGTACTAGGGAGAAATATGCCTCTCAAAAATAATATTCCATGAACTAATTACCTGAGGAACTAACTCATACAGGGTATGCTGACACAGGTATTAGAATTATGTTCAGTTAATTATACTTCTTACCAAACAGAACGTCAAGCTTAGAACTTGGTTAATGGCAAGGCTATTTAACTTTTTAACTCTAATCTAGTAGTTCATATATTTTTTTTTCCATTTTATTTATTTTTTCAGCGTAACAGTATTCATTCTTTTTGCACAACACCCAGTGCTCCATGCAAAACGTGCCCTCCCCATTACCCACCACCTGTTCCCCCAACCTCCCACCCCTGACCCTTCAAAACCCTCAGGTTGTTTTTCAGAGTCCATAGTCTCTTATGGTTCGCCTCCCCTCCCCAATGTCCATAGCCCGCTCCCACTCTCCCAATCCCACCTCCCCCCAGCAACCCCCAGTTTGTTTTGTGAGATTAAGAGTCATTTATGGTTTGTCTCCCTCCCAATCCCATCTTGTTTCATTTATTCTTCTCCTATCCCCCTACCCCCCCATGTTGCTTCTCCATGTCCTCATATCAGGGAGATCATATGATAGTTGTCTTTTACTTTATAGAGAATACTTGGAATAAAAAATAATTTTATTTAGAAAATTAAGAATTAATATCAGCATGAAATATAATTGGTCATGAAGCTGTTTTAAAAGATAATTTCAGGCATACTATAGATATTAAATGCTTCTAACTGTATAGTTTATAAATATCAAATTCTAAACCTCTTACCAAATGCCAACTTATATTTAACAACTTGGCTATTGCCTTACTAAATGTCCTTTCTTAAGTGCTTGTGAATTCCATTAATATAAAGTTCAGAAGATTCAAATTATGTGTGGCTGAACTGGGTGTTTCTAGAAAACTAGTGGAAATTCTTTAAGAGTATCTTTTTCTAATTATAAAAATGAATGCATGATAAAGAAATTTTAAATCCTCTGTAATTTCTTCACTAAGTGATAACCACTATAGACATGTTGAGCTATTTTCTTTTAGTCCTTATTCCATGAAAAATTTTTTAGAAAGTTGAAATCATTCTGTATGTACAGTTTTATATTCTGATCACATCTTCCCCCCAGAGAACATGCTTTGGTGTTTCTATACTGATTACTTTCTATAAATGGAGCACATTTCATACTCTCCTTTTAAGCACAAAATCACTCTATATTCTTTTTTAAACTCCACAGTTATTTATCCTTTTATCATTAAAAAATCTTTGTAAGTATAATTTTAATGGTTCTAAGATATTTTATCACAGGGATATATCCAACTTACTCTACAAACTCCTTATTGTTAGATATTTAGTTGTGTCCAATAAATAATTTTGTAATTATTGTCTCTATTCATTAAATTTTAGCCACATTTCATTGTATTTAATAAGTATCTTCAGCATAGATTAGATAATTATATTTTAAAATAAAAGTTAGGGGTGCCTGGGTGCTCAGTGGGTTGAGACTCTGTCTTCGGCTCAGGTCATGATCTCAGGGTCCTGGGATCGAGCCCTGCATCAGGCCCTCTGCTCAGTAGGGAGCCTGCTTCCCCCTCTCTCTCTGCCTATTTGTGATCTCTGTCTGTCAAGTAAATAAATAAAATCTTAAAAAAAATAAAAATAAAAATTATAAACCACTAATAGTAGAAATACCAAGAGTATAAGAATTACTGTGACATGTAATTTCTTAGGACATTCATATTTTTTTCATGTCGGGAATTGAATATAGGTTTTAAATGTTTCCCACAGTAATGACTCCAGATTCAGCCCTTCAGTAACTCTCTAGGCATAGACATTGGGTTCCCTGGTAGTGTATGCTGAGATGGAGTTTGGGGATATATTTACTAGGGATCAGTATCTCTGAAATGAAGAAGGAGAAAGCAGGATTGAGGCAAAGGGAGAACTGCAAAGCAGGCCTTACTAAATCTCAGTTAGTCTAGCAAGGAATTTGTGCTTTTTCTTTATTCAGTCACCAGATTTATGGGATGCCCCCAAAAGGGTGTGATTGTGGAGAAGGCCACTCCATGCAGCTGAGGCAGACCCTGAAGGACCCTGAGAGTGGGCAGCTATGTTGTCCCCACACTTTCTATAGCTGGGTGGCAAATCTTACCTACAAGGGAGATATGGATGGTGTGTCTTTGGGTTTTCCACACTGGGAAATTTATCAGTGTGCTATAAGATTGGGTTAATACTGTTTAAAAAAAAGATCATAAATATTGAATGTTTCTTTGATAAAAGTCTGATTAATTAATTAAATTGATATTTTATTATTAATAATTTTATATATTTTATAATTTTGTGATTTCATAATTAATTAAAACTCTAGTTAAATAAAATTGACCTTTTCTTAGCATGATAAGAACACATATTTCAAGCTATAATCCAGGATCATAATTTACAATGCAATATTAGAAGCAGTTTCTATTAAAGTCAGAATGCCCACTACCATCAGAATTATATGATAGTTCTCTGGAAATTCCATCAGTGCAGTGAAGACGAAGAAAGAGTAAAAGTTTTAAGTAAAGGAGAGAAAAGACAGTATTATCATTAGTGGCATGTGATAGGATTTTTTAAATCTAGAAAACCCAAGAAAAATAAAAATGATTAAAACAGGGGTGTCTGGGTGGTTCAGTCAGTAAAGCATTTAAGTGTCTGCCTTCAGCTCAGGTCATGATCCTAGGGTCCTGGCATCCAGCCCTTCATCTGGCTTCCTGCTCAGCAGGGAGCCTGCTTCTCCCTCCCCTTCTGTCTGCTGCTCTGCCTGCTTATGCTCTGTATCTCTGTCAAGTAAATAAATAAAATTTATTTTATTTTTATTTATTTTTTTATTATTATTTTCTACTATTATTCAGTAGAGAAGTTGTTTATAAATTAATATATAAAATTTAGTAGCTTTCCTACATATCAGGAATTGGCATACTTTCTCTGTAAAGGGATAGACAGTAAACGTTTTAGACTGTGGCCATTCACTGTATTGCAGTCCTTCAACACTGCTGTTGCAGCATGAAAGCAGCTATAGACAAGGTGAAAACACAGGGGCATGGCTACGTTCCAAGAAAACTTTATCCAAAAAACAGGCAGCAGACCTGATTTGGTTCATGTTGGTAGGTGGCTGACCTTTGCTATATACATAAAAAAAAAAAAAACCAAAAAACAAACCATTGAGAAATTATAATGGAAGAAGAACTCTTATTCACAACAGCAAACAAATTGAGTAAATATTATAATCTTGATTAAAAATGTGCAGGACGGGGGCGCCTGGGTGGCTCAGTGGGTTAAAGCCTCTGCCTTCGGCTCAGGTCATGATCCCAGGGTCCTGGGATGGAGCCCCGCATGGTGGGGGGGGGGGTGTCTCTGCTCAGCGGGGAGCCTGCTTCCTCCTCTCTGCCTGCCTCTCTGCCTACTTGTGATCTCTCTGTCAAATAAATAAATTAAATCTTTAAAAAAAAATGTGCAGGATGTTAGAGAAGAAAGACATAAAAGAAATTTCTTATTTTTTTCTAGAGACTTATTTCTTTATTTTAGAGAGAGAGAGCACGAGCAGGAGGGGTGGAGGGAGAGAAAGGATCTCAAGCAAACTCTTGTGCTGAGCACAGAGCCCCACGCAGGGCTCGGTCTCCGGACTCTGAGATCATGACCTGAGTTGAGACTGAGAGTCAGTCATTTAATTGACTGTGCCAACCAAGTGCACCCCAAGTGTCCCTCTTAAAGAACTTTAGGCAAAGAAATCATATTTGACATTATGAGAGAAGTTAGACATTTTTTTTCATATGCTCACTGACTGCAGGTATTTTTTTTTCTAAATTGCTTTTTTATACCTCATTTTCAATGTACTTGATTGCTCTCTTACTGATTTATGTGAGCTCTTTATTAGCTGTGGAAACCATCTCTAGGTCTGTCATTTTCTTTTTTTTTTTAAATATTTTATTTATTTATTTGACACAGAGAGAGATCACAAGTAGGCAGAGAGGCAGGCAGAGAGAGAGGAGGAAGCAGGCTCCCTGCAGAGCAAAGAGCCCGATGCGGGGCTCCATCCCAGGACCCTGAGATCATGACCTGAGCCGAAGGCAGCGGCTTAATCCACTGAGCCACCCAGGCACCCCTAGGTCTGTCATTTTTCTTGCAAATTGGGTTTCTCAGTATATGAAGAAATTATATATATTTTTCTTTAATGAGTTTGAGGTTTTGTGTAGTTCTTAGAGGTGTCAGTTCTTTATAGTCACTCAGGACTGTGAAAAAACACCTTCTGTGAAGCTTTTCTTCATTACCTACCTAAAATAGGAGTATTTTTAATCATTATTTAGATAAGGAAACTAAAGGTCAGAGAGAATAAATAAGTGGCCCAAGATCACAAAGCTAGTGGATGGTTGAACATGGAGCCAGAATTTAACCTCAACATTGTGTGACCACAAAGCCAGTATTATCTATATTACCTTGTCCTGTTCTGGCCTCACCCACCTCCATGGATAGTGCTGGAAGAGACACAGGTTCCTAAAAGATCCATCATGAAGGACATATGGATTTCTGGTAGTAGATATTTCATGCTTATCAGTTTGACCAACAGTTACTTTACTGGGAGTTTTTGGAATTATATTACCATCATGTACAAAACCTTTGTTATTGACTATTGTATAGAGCATTAGTGTACTTTCATTTTTAGTACCCATCATGGAAATTAGACATTATTATGTGTAATTATTATTATTATTTGCCTTAGGAAAGTTGATTCCTAGCTATGATTCCTAGCTGGATTTAATAATGAATCCCCATAAGTATACTATTTATTATTCAGAACATTATTTAGTAGCAGAACCATGATTTTCAGTAATTAAGAGTTTCTATGAAACTCTTTTGGAATGAATTTTCAGATTTAGGAAAAATAAAAGGCTGATTAATGGCATATTCTTGCTAAATGTCATGAAAACAAAACATGTGCTTCTGTCAGTAAATCAAAATAACTGGTAGTCCAGGAAGAATGCATAATCAGAAGAGTAGGTAATATGCTAACTCATTTTTGTACCTGAGTTAATAGATGAATGATTAATCTTTACTGACCATAGGAATTATATTATTTGAATTGAAAGGTTGGGGTTTAAGAGTTCTACTCAGCATGTCTCATTTGCAATAAATTCATGGTTCAAAAGTAGAAAAACTAAAATATAACATTTGATTTTAAATAAATTGTGAAGATATAAGAAAGGAGGATCAATTTGAACTTGATTCCAGGAAGATCCTCCTTTGAGAATGTTCATAAGTTTGTGTTTTGGAGAAGAGACACAACTTGGCACAAGTGATCGTTGTTAATGCCGTCAAATGCTGTAACTGCTATTAATTGGTTTTTCAACTTATAGAATCAACCTATAGGCAAACACCAAAGACTTTGTTCTGGGGCGCCTGGGTGGCTCAGTGGGTTAAGCCGCTGCCTTCGGCTCAGGTCATGATCTCAGGGTCCTGGGATCGAGTCCCGCATCGGGCTCTCTGCTCAGCAGGGAGCCTGCTTCCCTCTCCCTCTCTCTGCCTGCCTCTCTATCTACTTGTGATCTCTCTCTGTCAAATAAATAAATAAAATCTTTAAAATAAAAAAAAAAAAAAAAAAAGACTTTGTTCTGGCACATAAAAGAATGTAAATGTTATCAGTCTTGACAATATAAAAGTAAAATTTAAGAAGTGGAGAGAAGGATGCAGGTGATAACGTGGTCATTTACAAAAAGGGAATATAGATAACCAATAGTGGGATCAATATTAGTGATATAACTCTACTGGGAAAGGAGGGAAGAAGAGAAGGTTGTTGCAGATGAACTAGATCTTCATGTAACATTGCAGAAATCAACAGATAACACTAAAGCTGATTATTCCAGAAGAACTAAATACATGTGGCTTGTAATTGATTCCTTAGTGTTCATCATCCCTTTCTATACAATAAAATAAATCTGGGTACGTGGCTACCCAGCTAAAAACTACATTTTCTTGCAGCTAGGTATGACCAACAGTAGGCTGAGATGCAGTATTGTACAATCTCTAGATCATGTCCTTAAAATAAAGAAGCATGTCCTGCCTTCTCTTTCTTCACCTTCCTAGGCTGGAGTGCAGCTGAAGTAGAAAGTCTATCAAGCCTGTAGAAAAGGGCCACATCCTCCACAAGGAGGCCAGAGTTTATATCCTGTATTTTTGAGTTCCATATTAGAGCAGCCTGTATCCTAATCTAACGAATAATTGTTTGGAGACATAAAGACATGTAAGACTCAAAACAGAAATGATTAAAGGTTGTTTTTTGGAAAGTAGAATCAAGTGTGGGGTGGTGGTTGGATAGGAGATAAACATAACATTTCATTGTAAATATTTCTATGCTATTTAATCTTTAAGCATGTGCATGCGTTGATTTAAAAAAATCCAAAAGTTATTAAAGAAAAATAGAACATATACAGTAGTAAAATGAAAACAGATAACACATTCTCTCACCTCTCTAGGAAAACATTTTGGTGATTTATTTCAAACTATTTTTGTACGTGTAGTTTTTGTTTATGTGACTGAAAGTCTACATTTGAAGTTTGGACAGAGGAAAGGAATTCCACCCAAGGACTAAAATGAAATATTTGGAGAATTAATGGATAAACTAAGAAAACTCAATATCAAGAAAGTCAGGAGATGACAAAAGCTTCAGTAAAGAACAGATTGGCTAATGGCTTCAAACATACTAGAAAAATCAGTAAGTTGAGATCTGACAATAGGTTAATTGAATTTGGCCTCTTCGGTCATTGATGATCTACAAGAGGGCTATCAACAGAGTAAATGTGATAGGAAAGAGTCAAGCTAGAAACAAAGTTAGGGTATTTCAGGATAAGGAAGAAAGTCTGTGTGTCTGGAACTCAGTGAGTAAATGGAAAATAGTAGGAGATGAGTTTGGAGAGGTAGGCTGCGTACCAGATCATGCAGGGTCTTGTGGGCCATGGAGAAAACTGTAGATTTTATTCTGCATATCAACTTAGAATATTTATTATTGTATGTATGTATTATTTTTTTTTTAAGATTTTATTTATTTATTTGACAGAGAGAGAGATCACAAGTAGGCAGAGAGGCAGACAGAGGTAGAGGGGGAAGCAGGCTCCCCGCTGAGCAGAGAGCCCGATGTGGGGCTCAATCCCAGGACCCTGGGATCATGACCTGTTCTGAAGACAGAGGCTTAACCCACTGAGACACCCAGGTGCCCCTGTATGTATTATTTTAAATGGGCGTTTGACTCCTTTGTGAAGAATGGAACCTAAGAGATAAGATAAAAAGCAGTGGAACCAGAGAGAAGGCTTTTGAGGTCCTGGCAGGAATTAATAGTGGCTCAGACCTGAGTAGTAATGGGAGAAGTGATGAGTAAGTTTGGGTTTTGGATGCAGTTTCAAGTTTGGTCCTAAGAGACAGTGAACGATAGAATATGAGGTGTGAGGACATGGAAGAGCTACTGGGAAAATGGGAAGGAAACAATACTCAATGATAAGTAACTTTTTTTTTTTATATTAGCCTTATCATTTTTTTTCAGCGTAACAGTATTCATTGTTTTTGCACAACACCCAGTGATCCATGCAAAACGTGCCCTCCCTACTACCCACCACCTGTTCCCCCAACCTCCCACCCCTGACCCTTCAAAACCCTCAGGTTGTTTTTCAGAGTCCATAGTCTCTTATGGTTCACCGCCCCTTCCAATTTTTTTTTTTATAAACATATAATGTATTTTTATCCCCAGGGGTACAGGTCTGTGAATCGCCAGGTTTACACACTTCACAGCACTCACGATAGCACATACCCTCCCCAATGTCCATAACCCCCTCCCCCTCTCCCAACCCCACCTCCCCCCAGCAACCCCCAGTTTGTTTTGTGAGATTAAGAGTCATTTATGGTTTGTCTCCCTCCCAATCCCATCTTGTTTCATTTATTCTTCTCCTATCCCTCTAACCCCCCATGTTGCTTCTCCATGTCCTCATATCAGGGAGATCATATGATAGTTGTCTTTCTCCGCTTAACTTATTTCACTAAGCATGATACACTCTAGTTCCATCCACGTCGTCGCAAATGGCAAGATTTCATTTCTTTTGATGGCTGCACAGTATTCCATTGTGTATATATACCACATCTTCTTTATCCATTCATCTGTTGATGGACATCTAGGTTCTTTCCGTAGTTTGGCAATTGTAGACATTGCTGCTATAAACATTCGGGTACACGTGCCCCTTCGGATCACTATGTTTGTATCTTTAGGGTAAATACCCAGTAGTGCAAGTGTAACTTTTATGGAGGAGTAGGTTTTAGGTAGGAAATCAAAAATTCTGTTTTAGACATACTGTTTCAAATACCTATTATATATTTAAGTGGAGATGTTAAGTAACAGATACAATAAGTCTAAAGCTTGAGGAGAATTTAGAAATATATGTATCTTAGGATCATCAATATATAAGTTGTTCCTAAAATCAAATGATTGGATGACATCACACAAGGAGTGCGGGAGATAATGAAGTGTTCCTAGGTAAAGCACCACATAAAGATCAAGAAGTAGAGCTGAACCCGGAGAAAGAGTGGTCAGAAGGTGCGGGAGAAAACCAGAAGAGCATGGTCTGAAATCTAAGTGAGGAAGTGATTGAAGAAGGAGTATGCTATAGAGTACATGTGAGTCTCCATGAAATTCTTTTTTTTTTTTAAAGATTTTATTTATTTATTTGACAGACAGAGATCACAAGTAGGCAGAGAGGCAGGCAGAGAGAGAGGCGGGGTGGGGGAAGCAGGCTCCCTGCTGAGCAGAGAGCCCAATGCGGGGCTAGATTCCAGGACCCTGGGATCATGACCTGAGCCGAAGGCAGAGGCTTTACTGAACCCAGGAGCCCCTCCATGAAATTCTTATGTTGACATCTAATACCCAGTGTGATGGTATTTGGCAGTGGAGCCATTGGGAAGTGATTAGATAATAAGAGTAGAGCCCTCATGAATGGGATTAGTGCCCTTATAAAAGAGATCCCAGAAAGTTTTCTCCCTTCCTCTCTGCCATTTGATGACATAGCAAGAAGGACCATCTATGAAGCAAGAAGGATGTCCTCAACAAACCCAACCATGTTGGTGACTTGATCTTGAACTTCCCATTCATTCTTCAGAAGCATGCAGAATAAATTTCTGTTGTTTATAAGCCACCTAGTCCATAGTATTTTGTTACAGCATCCTGAACAGACTAATAGCAGGTGATTGTGTAAAATGGTGCTGATAGGGCAAGTGTGAGGAGTGCTGAGAACTGACTCTTGGGTATGTCATTGCACACGTCAGTTGTAATGAGGGTAGGTACAGACACTGGCCAGAATGATTTAAAGAGAATGGAGGGTACCTTTATTATTTTTTATTATTTTTAAAAAGATTTTTATTTTTACTTTTTTTAATTTATTTGTCAGAGGGGGAGAGAGAGAGATAAGGCACACAGGCAGGCAGAGTGGCAGGCAGAGGGAGAAGCAGGCTCCCTGCCGAGCAAGGAGCCCGATGTAGGACTTGATCCCAGGACACTGGGATCCTGACCTGAGCGGAAGGCAGCCACTTAACTGTTTGAGTCACCCAGGCGTCCCTGGAGGGTACCTTTAGATGAGAGAGATGTGACTATATTTGTCCATAGGATTTAAGATCTAAGCATAAATTTGTCGGTAAATTTGCTCAAGCAAGGACCTGGTGGGGATTATAATAAATCAGTTCAAAAGAACAGGTGGAAACTTTGCCTTAAAAAAAGGACATTTCATCCTCCAAGACCAAAGGAAAAGGGGAAATTTGAGGAAAGAAGTTTATCTCGTCATTAATGAATTAGTTTACAAAGTAGTATCTTAAAAGAGTATGTCTGTGGGTTTAACAAGGAAAACAGTTTGAAAGAATTGACCTGGTGATTTCTATAGGAGACAAACTGAGGGTTCACCAACTGTCCTGTGCACTTTAATAAGATTATCCATCATGGATATGTAACCAGCTGGATCATGGAAATTGATCCAGTAACTCCTAGTAGCTTAGAATCAGGAACAGAAATAAAGACAGCTGGGTTAGTCCAGGTTATTTTATTTTGCTAGTATTTCCATTTCAGAATGTTTAGGGTAAAAGTAGCTTTGATGTTTTTTATTTCCTAGATAATTTAGATATACCGAATAGCATGTTCACTAGTGGGTCAAATAAATTTGACACACAGCAATAATAATAAGTGTGCCTTCCTTTTTATTTATATAATGATTTCTGCTTTTTTCCTCACAGAAACTCAGTACATTTATATCAGTCTTGCTCAAATTCATCTGTTTTCTCCCTGCAGAAAAAGAAATACTCAAGGAATTTCTTTGACTGATTTATTTGAAAAAAATAATAAATAAGAAAATAAAATGGAAACACATGCGGAATATGTTTAAAATGTGTATTAAATCTGCTCAGCCATTCTAATTGGACTCATTGACTATTTCTGCCCTGATTATTTTGGACACAAGCTGCATGGGCCTGTATTTGGTTCATAAAATACTGAAGGAATGGATTGTGATGTTTTCATATTTTCCTCTGTTTTCTGACTACCAAACTGACAGTGACTCTTTGTGAAAGGAAGGGTTTAGCTCTAACCCTGTGGCAGCCTGGTAGGGGCCAATGGAGGCTGGTGATTTAGTTGTAATTATACTAGAAAATCTTGGCATGTTTTCTCTATATAGCATGAAAGAATAATCTTGAAAATGTTGCCACAGTTGCTGAAATGGGTTCAGAATCTATAAGAAGCTTTTTTTGTTTTGTTTTGTTTTGTTTTGTTTTTGTTTGTTTCTCACAGCTTTTTTTATTTTTTAAAGATTTTTTTTTTTTTTTTTTTTTGGACAGAGATCACAAGTAGGCAGAGAGGCAGGCAGAGAGAGAGGAGGAAGCAGCCTCCCCGTGGAGCAGAGAGCCCGATGTGGGGCTCAATCCCAGGACCCTGGGACCATGACCTGAGCCAAAGGCAGAGGCTTTAACCCACTGAGCCACCCAGGCACCCCTCTCACAGCTTTTGATTGAGCTTCAGATTCCCTTCCAGCCAAGGTTATTTGTACTGAATTTCCCCAACCTGTTCATACCTGAACATACCAAGGAACCTAAGGGCAGTTAAAGATATAATTCCATCATTCCAAGACCACTTAAGACCTTTCTGTTATATTCTTTTTTCATACTTTCCTGCATCACTTTTTTTTTTTTTTAAGCTCTGTAAAGGGCTTAAACAAAGTAAAACAAATGCAATTTAAAAAATAACCAAATGAGTTCTAGGTATACCTGCTGCTGTAGTAGTCCCTGCAAAACATCAAGAATCCAAAGGGTCCTGAAAATACCCGTTTGGAAATCACATTACCTACTAAATCGAGCTCACGTCAGTGTAACCAGGGATATTTTATTACTAGAAGGCACGTTTCTATTTTCTGTATCATATCTTTTCTGGTCCTAAAACACAATTTCGCAGAAACCCAATGGCATCTTTTCTAAGGTAATTACCCAAGTAGCTAGGATTACACAAGGCAAGTGACAGTCTTCCTTTTTCTTTTACAAATGTGTTAAACCCATTCATACTGTACTGGTCCCCAGAATTAGACAGGGAGCTTGGGGTCTCTGCATACACTTGGGTGGGGTTAGGGAGGAATTGGCCTTGATTATTCATTTTCAGAGGAAGTGATGAGAATCAGAAGCATGGAAAAGCCTTGGGTTTCATTACTACATTGAAGTAATGCATTTGTATGCTGGTAGTACCAAAGACTGCAGAGTTTAAGAACAGTGGCACTATTCCATGAAAGATGAAATAAGGAATTTTATGATATGAAAACTATAAGCCAACAGCATATACATGAAGCCTATTTCAGACCTCCCCATGAACACAGGGACCACATATTTGCAGTCTCTCTTAGCCCGGACACTGGTGGAGAGGAGTGACTCAATTATTGTTTGTTTAAATAAAACTTAAATAAAAATTTGTGAATGCATTATTTGGGTAATTAGATTAAGCACATTCCTAAATTTTTGAGACTTAAGTCATAAGCCATAGTTCAACCATCTGTCTGATCCAGTTTCACATTATGGTCTTAAAGCTGCTTGCCAGACCTATTAGTAAAGATAATAAAATTGAAAATTTTTCGAGCTGGAGGGGGCTTACAATTTGATTCTAAGATTCAACATTGCTTGACTCATCAAGATATTATAAACATCTGTGAATTCAGTGAGAGATCTCAAAGGAGCCTCGAAATATGTGTAAAGAAAAGGCTTAATAGCCTCCTAAGCCCTGAAAATTATTCATGTTGGTGAAATTCTGCTTTGGACTTTGGGCAAATACTCTCTTCTCTTTTCTTTCTGATTTACTGGCAATTTTAACACTTCAGCTGAAAGTAGTCATAACACACTGTTAACCACATTTCCAAACTGTTTAACTTTTGCTTTAACTTTCAATCTACTCGTAAGCACTGTAATGCCAGGAAGTAGGAGGGCGGTCTCTGAAACATTAAATGTGGCAAAGAAATAGATGTTAAAAGGAAGAAAAAGAAAATGCCTGAGATGCATTTCACTTATATCAAACACATAAACACTTCCTCTGGAAAGAGGAAGAATACGTTCAGAACCATGAGTTCTGCTCATCAGCAGTCAAATCCATGAGACAGTCTTAAGTTCCAGATTCTGCTATTGAGGACGTGGCTTTGTTTACAAGCAGTGCTTTAATCACACAGAACCTGGAAGTTGTCCCTTACACATTCTGTGTCCCTGAACATGCAGAGTTGGGTTCAGGTTGCCATGTGCTGATGGAGCAGGGAAGCTATATCATTGGTGACCTCATAACTAGAATAAAGGCTCCCAGAATGGAAAGAACCTTGGAGATCATCTAAAGCCAACCCCCTCATGTGAACTTCTCCCACTCAATGAGGAGTGGCTTTTCTAGTACAATTACATTTTTGTCCATTTCTTCTATAGTCAAAAGAGTTTTTGCTTTATGTATTTTGATGCAATGCTATTTGTCAAAAGTCTATGACGTTGGTTTGTGGGTGATAAGTTGGATCTTTAGATGATAGCCACCTGCACAATGCAAAGATTACAAAACAGAGATCCAAATAACCAGCCTAGAAGCAGAGAGATGGTGAGAGATGCAAAACCAGATACAATCTTGCATTTCTAGCTATAGCCTGGAGGTTTTTTTTGAATTCTTGTGCCATATCAGCTAGTTTGGGTTTTACGTGGCTATCACACAGAGACACGGCCTCTGTGTGTATCATTTTATTGCCAAGTACCTTAACTCTGTAAATAATGGGAGGTGAAAATGGAAAATTTCTAGACATTGTTAGGTTCTGGGACAATTGGAATTAAATTTTTCAGAAGACACAAAGCAAATCTAACCTTGGTTTAAATGCTGGGCAAATGTAAATGACCAACAAAAATGCAACTATGCTTTTTGGCAACTTAGAGATTAAAGTTAGAGTATACATATTCCAGCCTTGCCTCTGCCATTTCTATCAAGGCCACCACTGGAGTAGCCTTGTGTAGCCTGACACATTAAGCCTGATGCCATGACACTGAAGAACCTAACTGTGGGCCCCTCCTAAGCAGTGACCATGAGAGCCCAAGCATGATGCTAAGGCATAGAGATCAAATATGCTCTCACTAAATTACCATAGAAAACCAGTGTCTCAGGCATTCTGGGTGAGTTTCAAATCAGGAATAGGCAGGGCTCCTTCAAACAATCTGGTGTTTGTTTCTGGCCATGAGGTGCCAAGAGACTTTTTATTATGCTTCATTTTATCCTGTAAAATTCTTATGGAAACACCCCCACCTGTGACAGCCCCAAGCAGTGACGCCTATTTAAACGGAGAATACAAGGAGATCTAATACTTATAAAATGATTAATTTTCCAGGCATTTAAAAATATATTATCTTATTTAAACTTCACAAAAACTCTTGGAGTCAAGAATCGTTTTACCTATTGTGCTGATGCAGAAATTAAAACACAGAAGTGAAAGGCAGAATTCAAATCATTTTTGTTTGGTAAATCAAGTCTCTTTCCACTATATTATACTGCCTTCTACTCTAGCAAGCTGCTTGTCTAGCATATTGGGTGCTTCCAAAGAAAAACCACTGTAAGATATTTTATATTCTTATTACTATGTGCAAATGAATTGGATTTTAGAAGTCTGAGGGATACAATCCTATGCATTCACTAAGGAAAATAACAATTCTTTTAGCTTTCTGTTGGAATCTGAGAATTTCTCATTAAGGTCAAGGAAATTATCATTATTTTGCATAATGAGGAGAAAAAAAGAATTTTATAGGTATAATTTTTAAAGATAAACAACCTTGAAAAGAGTCAAAATTATATTTTATATTTGATATTAGTATTTTATTTTGCAATCTCAAAAGAGAGCATGCCAACATATTTTTATGGTAGTCTTCAAATAGTAAAGATGTAGTGTTAAAATTCTTCCCATTTTATGGTTGAGAAATATGAGAAAAAGAAAGGTCTTCTATGAGGTCACCAGGTCAGAAACCAAATCATTAAACTGTGGTTTTAGCTCAGGGCAGAAAGATTTTTAAAAAAGAATTCAGAGTATAGATCTCTGTAAACTGTGTAATACCACATGAATGTTTGTTATTTATGTTATTATATCTGGGTGATGATGGAGGTCTACGTAGGATATGAATTCATTTTAAGCAGCTGTCTTATTAATGACTTGGAAAACCACCAGCTGGTCTATACAGTTTCAAAGAATTATGTTTATTATGTAAGTAAACATTCTTTAATATGATTTTTTTAGCTCTTCATAAAATATCAAAAGAAGTAAAAATAAATCTTAGGAAATAGCATATCAAGTGCTAATTTCTGATAGCATTTTTTCCCTGTCTTCTCTCATCAAACTTTTAGCTCCTTCTTCTTTCCTCCTTGTCTTTCCTTTTCAAAGATAGAGATGATATTAGAGATGGGAATGCAGTGGAATTATTTTTAGATTGTAGCTCTTTTGACTTTGTCTCTCCTTGGATATTCTGGGACCATCATCATTGCTGGCTGTGATTGGTGGAGGCTTCTGAGAGCTCTTTTTGATCAGTCACCCAGTTGGCTTGGGAGTCCAAGGCACACAGCGCAAAAGACCCCAGCTGCGATCTGCTTCCCACCCTTCCATTGGAGAAACAGGTTTGGTCTTCATTTCCATTAGAATACTCCTCTTTTTTTTTTTTTTTTTGAAGAAAACCCTTGGAGCTCCTTACAGTTTTAAAACAAACTGACAGGGGCACCTGGGTGGCTCAGTGGGTTAAGCCTCTGCCTTCAGCTCAGGTCATGATCTCAGGTTCCTGGAATCAAGTCCCACATCGGGCTCTCTGCTCAGCAAGGAGCCTGCTTCTTCCTATCTCTCTCTCTGCTTGCCTCTCTGCCTACTTGTGATCTCTCTCTGTCAAATAAATAAAATCTTTAAAAAAAATAAATAAATAAAACAAACTGACAAAGGACACAAGATACAATTTGAATAGTCTGTGAAGAATTGAGAAAGACCAGACCAAGGAGAGGTGTATATAAAGAAATTTACTGACCCTCCGATTATCTCTGTGAGCTTCTGAAACTACAACCCGGTCCGTGCCTCTGTCACATAGTTGATGGTTTCTAAATGAGTAAACAAAACCCCAATACTTGATCTGCACTTGGGAGTTCAGTTTTGCTTCCTGTCCGGGGATAAAATTTCTTTAAAAGATACTGACATCATTTCTATTGAACACTTAAGTAGTTCAGCATTAGTGGCCTTGCTGCGGATACGACTCCAGGGTCAAATGCTCTGGAACCTGAGTCCCTTTCTTCAACGCAAACCTCTAAACCAGAAACCCTGCTCTCTGTCAGTTCTTCATTCTTTGCCCATATAATTCCAGTAGAGCATGAAGCCCTTTTTCCTCTTGAAAAGTTCCCTTTTTCCTCTTGAAAAATACCTCCTTGTTATCTGCCATTGGGCCACTTGCTGCTATGGGTACCTGTGTAGAACAATGATCCCCCAGTGATACTAATCACAGGAACATGTGAATATGTTAAGTTACATGACAAAGTAGAATTAAGGTTGTAGATGGAATTAAGGTCGCCAGTCACTGACTTTAAATTTGGAAGATTATTCTGGATTATTCACAGAAGCCTAATACATTTGACCCCTGACATTATGAGTTTGAACTGCACAGGACCACTTATATGTGGATTTTTTTTTCAATAAGTGCAATTCAATACTGTAAATGAATTTTCTCTTCTAATGATTTTCTTTCTTTCTTTCTTTTTTAAAAGATTTTATTCATTTATTTGATAGAGTAAGAGAGCACAAGCAAGGGGAACAGCAGAGCAGAGAGAGAAGCAGACTTCCCTGCTGAGCAGGGAGCACAATGCTCCATCCCAGGACCCTGAGATCCTGACTGACCTGAGCCGAAGGCAGATGCTTAACCCACTGAGCCACCTAGGTGCCCCTCTAATACTTTCTTAAAGACAATTTTCTCTATCTCACTTTAGTGTAAGAATACAGTATATACTACATATAACACATAAAATAAGTGTTAATCGACAGTTTACATTATCAGTAAGGCTTCCACTCACCAACTGGCTATTAGTGGTTAAGTTTGGGGGAATGAAAAGTAATACTTGGATTTTCCTCTGTGTGTATGGGGGAGAGAGGATGTCAGTGCCCTTAACTCTTACATTGTTCAAGGTTAATTGTACAATCACCAGAACCCTTATATGTGGAGGAAGAAACAGAAATGTCAGTGTCTGAGAGGTGAGAAAGACTGGACTGGCTCCTGTTGGGTTTGAAGAGGGAGAAAGGTGGTCTTGAGTTAAGAAATGTGGGCAGCCTCTAAAAGTTGGGGAAGGCCAGGAAACAGGTCCTTTACGGAAGGAATGCACACCTCCTGTTTTAGTTCAGTGAGACCCATTTCCCATAGCTGACCTCCAGAACTAAAAAATAATAAATGTGTATTGTTTTAAAACACCACCTTTGTGGTAATTTGTTACAGGAACATTCGAAAACTAATACATCCTACATGTTCTTTCATCTTTCCCCTTCGTGTTTAACTCCCTGGTGAGCCAGCCACCTCACTGAATCTTTTGTTAGCATCATTGAAATGACTGTGTCTGTTGGTGAGTGTGGGTCATGGTAAGTCTCCTCTGCTGTATGTTAAGGTTGTCCTTTCCTTAACCATGTCACAGAAGTTGGTATCCAGAGGCTCACCATATAGAACCTGTGCCTGAGCCCGTGCCTCAAGTCATAAGGCTCTGAGTCAGCCAGACTACACCTAAAGCTACCCATTCAGCTACACAGACCAGCTCCCCCGTGTGTGACCTTGGACAAAGGATGGTGCCTTTCAGAGCCCCAATTTTTCCACCTGTAAAATGAATAGTAAAACTTTCAGCTGACAGGATACTTATGACGGTTAAAAGAAAATGCCAGAAAAGTGCTTAAAACAGTACCTGGCACAAAGTGACCTTTACACAAATATAATTTTTTATTATTCTCATCAATATCTGGCTCATTATTTCTCAACTGGTACAACAGATACACAAATTTAACCAAAGACCTGGGTGAGATGCCATGGGAAATCAGGCCTGTGGTTCCCTCGTATTGTATGGATGGAGGTTTCTGTGATTTGTCCCACACCACCCAACTCCCCAGCCCACCCATAGGCAGGCAGGCTAAAGCATAGTGTTTGTGAGACTTGTGCTGCATAACTGACCTCAGGAGCCTGATGAGTTTGACATTAGCTGGCCTCTAGGTCAAAACTGGCCCTTCTGGTCTGGATGCTAAGAGATATCTACACATTTTGCCTTAACATCCGTCTCCGGCTCCAGGCTGGGCAAGCACAGCAAGCCCAGGCTCCTTGGATATGTAAAGATGTGATAACAGAGGAATGCAGCTTGCTCCAAACTGCAGGTAGGCAAACACGTGTTTAATTTCAGACCCTATCATTTGCCTTATAACCGTGGGCCTTAGGGGGACGGTCAGTTGCAAGTCTTACCTGAGGGGAGACCTCTCTCTGACGGGACACCAGCCAGGCTGTCTCCATGGGGCTTCCTCAGTGGATGAGGCTGGATGTCATAAGTACCTGATTCGAAGGAACTCTTATTTTCCTTTAGTGCTTGCTATCGCCCTCATCTATGCACATATTTCCCTTCTTTCTGTTTCTGTTGATTTTTATAATATCAGTAAAATGTTTTTTCCCCTTTGAAACTAAGAGTAGGTCTGTGGACTCTTTTCTTTAGAACAGCCCTTTACACTCAGAACCACTGACTGTGTTACTCTAGCATGTAGACTGTGAAATACCAATCCTGCCCCCCTAAAATCCAAAGAGCTTGGGGTGTCTGGGTGGCTCAGTTGTTTAAGCATCTACCTTTGGCTCAGGTTGTATCTCGGGATCCTGAGATGGAGCCCAGAATGGGGCTCCCTGCTCAGCAGAGGAGTCTGCTTGTCCTTCTCCCTCTGTCCCTCCCCCGACTCATGCTCCCTCTCCAACCCCCCTTTCAAATAAATAAATAAATAAATAAATAAAATCTTTAAAAAATATAAAAGCCAAAGAGCTTGAGATCCATTGCAAATATAAGTGAAAAAATTTTATTGTCATTGGTAGTCAATGACTGCACATCCTTTTGTACATAGCATATTAAATAAATTGGTTCTTGGTATAATCCTAAAACTGGTAAAGGAGCTTAGACAAAAACCTGACAGGCTCCTTCCACAGATTCAGCCCTTGTGTTGGAACCCCAGATTCACACCAAGCTCCTGAAATGTGTGCCTTCTCAATAAATACCCTTAAGTAAAATGTGCTGGATGCCTAGTAGCATGTGAATTAGTATTTTTTAAAATATTTTATTTATTTATTTCACAGACAGAGATCACAAGTAGGCAGAGGGGCAGGCGGGGGGGGGAAGCAGGCTCCCCGCTGCTTGATTGAGCCCCGATGTGGGCTCAATCCCAGGACCCTGGGACCATGACCTGAGCTGAAGGCAGAGGCTTTAACCCACTGAGCTACCCAGGTACCCCTGAGTTAGTATTTATTATTTTAAGATATCAAGTCTGTTTTTCAGTTCACATCTGTCTCACCTAAGTTTTGGTCATAAAAGCCAGTCCTCCCAGGGGTTTCTTGATCCTGGAAGAAATTGATTCTAAAGACTTACGATGGAGTGAAGTAGAGAATCAAATCAGGACTTACGGAAACATATCAAACCATCCCAGGCCCTTCCCCAAATGTCATTTCTTCATGATTCTGAATCTGCTCCTTTTTGTAGTGTACTCCAGCCCAGTTTGGTAAAGGAAGCAGGACAGAGGCCGGGGATCCCAGACGACACTGGTGCCAGGGCGACAGAGCCTGTGTGTGTCCCTCAAGAAGGGTTTGGAGGAGATATGAGAACTTTGCTCTCAACCTGAAGGTGCCTCACAGAGCCGAGGGGCCTTGCTGCTCCTCCAACACCATGGATTAATCGTTGTGCACCCGTCTCTTTGCACCCAGATGGAGTTATGTTTTAAGAGTGGGAACAGGGATTTCCTGGCTTAGGTTTGAGGTGTGTGAACCTTTCGTTTATGGGAAGGAGAAAGTAGACAAAGAGAGTGTGCTGTGTAACTTCCCCTTGGACCTCGAGACTGGCGGTCCTGACCAGTCTGTGGAGCTGGTGTCATCAGAACCAGCCCACTGGCGACTAGGAAAAAATCTCATCTCTTTTGGTATGTTCCAAGATGAAAATCCTATGTATAGACCTTAAAAGAGCCTATAAAATGGTGTCCTTATTTTGGCCTTATAATTAAGTAATAATAGAAGGGCTGCACTGTTTTACAAGGCAATATTCTAGTTCCTAAGTGGGTAAGAGACACAGATGCTTGCCAAAAATTGTAATTTATTCTGACAAGTACCCACCACCCCTGCTCCCACCCCATTCTTGATGAGAGAAACAGGTCTAGCTGCGCTGTGAAAGAGTTAAATAAAGATACTTAAGCTCATATGAGGTTAAAAAAAAAAATAATGAGCAGCAGGGGCTGCTGACTAGAGTAAATTTATGTTGGGTTTGCCATTAGAGCAGGCATTTTGAAGAAAAGTCCTGGGATTAGAAAATGAAGGCTTTGTGACTGTTGTCTCTTTCCCTATGTAAGGGACCAAGCAGAAGTGCCGAAGTCCACTCCTGGTCCCAGGCAAACCACAGGAGTCACGGGAAGGTGCACCATTGTACATAAAGAAAAGTGAAATGTGTTTTCATTTTTCCTCCATAAAAATAATTTTTAAAGTACAGTTTGGTTTCCAGACAGTTTTAAGAGCTAAAACGCTCAGGAGGGGGGGTGGGGTGAGTTACGAATGGTAGTAACATTTAAATGTGCAAGAAATTACCTTAATTTGAGGGACTTTCAGGAATTGTATATTTGATATCGATTTCTTTTCAAATCACTGGCCTAATTCTTAAAATATTCACATTCCGCAGAGTCCGGATACAAGTATATTATAAAATGAGATGTTTGAAAAGCATTTGTTTCCAGAAAATATGGTCCCAAAGGCTGACATTTTAGTAAACTTGACTTTAGAAGACCTGCTCCAGGCAATTAAATCTATGTAACTTAACAAAGCCCAGGAGCAAGGCTGCCTTCTGCTGCACTATTAGAAAAAAAGATTTCTCTAAAACTGACTTTCTCTTATTCTATTCTAGAAAATGATTCTTTAAATATTGCTCTGCATTAAAGATATATAAAGTAGAATGATTCTTAAACGAGCTCAAATTTATGTAAAAGGAAATGAATCTACAATTATTTGCATTCTTTCCTCTGGAAGGAGGAAGGAGGTAACACAAAAATGGAATATGTACTGATTGGCTGAATCCATTCCTTGGCCCTTCAGAAATTATGTGCATTTCCCAAAAGCCTCTTCATTGCCAAAAAGCACAATGCTAAGTCATACACATTTTTCCCATTTGGGAAAAAAAAAAGTGCATAATTGAAATGTTTCCAAATGCAAAATATTTGATTGCACCTTTGAAAGTGGCTTTCAGAAAGGCCAATAAATCTATGGACCCAGTGATATGTAGAAAGAATCTAAATATGTCATTTTCTTACTTATGGTCTCTCTACCAAGTATCTGAAATATTCCATTAGACAGAGAAAATGATTGACAGCACTACAGATACCCAGCATCTCCCCAGAGTTCTTTATCAGTTATCTAGTGCTA
This sequence comes from Meles meles, assembly GCF_922984935.1. Taxonomy (NCBI): domain Eukaryota; kingdom Metazoa; phylum Chordata; class Mammalia; order Carnivora; family Mustelidae; genus Meles; species Meles meles. Next base: position 32,236,710 of record NC_060082.1, on the reverse strand, counting down.
TATAAACAATTCCAGCTTCAGTGATTTAAGATAGTAGCAATGATTTCTCACCATTCTGTGGGTTAGATGATTTTTCCTGGTCTCACTCATTCTCCATTCATTTTCTCTTCTCAGCTGGGACCGTTGGGCCTCTTTTTCCAGGTAGTCTCACATCTTGGGATTCTCTATGTCATGGCAGCCTAGGGGAGCACTCCAAGAGGCTCAAGATGGAAACCCGAAAGGTCCAGGCCCTGGAACTGGGTTGTGTCACTTTTGCTACTTTCTCTTGGTCATAGCAAGTAACTGATGTAGCCCAGATCCAAGGGGGTGGAGAAATATATTCCACCACTGGATAAGAAAAGTGGCAAAGTCGCATAGCAGGGAAGTGAGTATACTGGGATGGGAGGAATTTGTGTCCACTAATTCATGGTGCTATAACAAAATACTACAGACTGGGTAGCTTGTGAAGAGAAATTTGTTTCTCACAGTTCTGGAGGCTTGGAAGTCCTGCAAATCTGGTGTCTGGTGAGGAAGCCATCTTTTTGCTGTCACCTCATATAGAGAAAGGGGGAAGGGACCTTTCTCAGGTCTCTTTTATAAAGGCACTAATCACATTCATGAAGGCTCTGCCCTTACAACCTAATCATCTCCCAAAGGCCTCATCTTCAACTATCACATTTGGCTTTAGGTTTTCAACATATTAATTTTAGGGGGGGAACATAAACATTGAGTCTACAGCTGTGATCTACTACAGGTGTTTGTAAGATTTGGTGCTCAGGTCACACAGGATGTGTGGGCCTCTTTTTTGACTAGACAGATGCTAACAGACTAGGAAACAAGCTCACTGGTATTTTTCCAGCAGCACCCACTGATTCTTTGTAACCATCTTGATTTGATGAGGTATCAACTTGGCCCAGGAAGTGGCTGGCACATTGTAGAGCTAAATAGCTAAGTACATATTGAATGCATTGAATGAAGACAACACATATGAATAATTTACTTCTTTCATAATAAATTAATTTGCAAGAATAGAATTCCATGGTTTTCCCAAAGAGGCAGTGGGGTCGAGTGGAACTGGGTCCACACTAGGAGTCAGACTCTCATCCCCTCCATCACATTTTTATGTCCCAGTGCAGTAAAAAATAGTAATTGTACAAAGTGGAAGCTGCTCCGTGTGTGTGTGTGTGTGTGTGTGTGTGTGTGTATAGTGCGGGCATTTCCTGTTGCTTGAAGGCTGTGGGGATCAGTATTTCTCAGAATGCTCCTATTTGCCGAACACCTGGGCTGAGACGAAATGAATGAACTACTGGATATATAACCCTGATCAGATCATAGGAGCTATTACAATAAGGCTAACACCTTTCCCTGCCTCCTCATAGGTTACTATGAGGATAAAGTAACACTGGAGTAAATTTGGATGATAATACCTTATGCCTTCCAAAATCCAAAGCTGGAATGAGAGGAATAAATTCTTTTTTCTCAAGTGGACAAAAGTATTTACGGAAGGAGTGTAATCTATCTTACACCCATGTATTTACTATTTTGTAGTGTGTAACCTCAAGGCAATGTGCATCTGAAAGGGTGCCTGCTACAGTAACCATTGCAACCATTATTCTCATTATTCTAGAATATATCCAAGCCCTGAAAGAAAAAGCCAAGTAAACTGGAATGATGAAGGACTGAACATTATGAAGACATTTGCCAATAGAGTCAAGTTCCAATAAAAACTTTTATGAACTGAATGGTTATATGCCATGGTAAATAAAATGTTTTATATTTTATTTAACTCATATGACTTCTCATGTCTGGTATTATTTTCGTAAATGTAAGATGACGACTAGAGAAATGCATAAGCTCCCTGGTGAGTATGCCCTCCAAGAAAAGTTAAAAGTTACCCAAAGTGCGATTCCAGATCTTTCCTATGATTCCCAGGTATCTCCAGCTTCCATGCTCTCATGTCCACAGCACTGCCTTGATTGTACTTGCATCAACAAGATTAGAAACACAGCTTTTCACTAATTTTATTAAAACAAAAAACTACGCATACCAATCATTTTAAAATTTTAGAAATTTTACTGAGGATTTGAAGATCACAGAACAAAATACAGTCTTAGTTTGCTGTCTTCTTTGTGCTGTTTTTTTTCTCTCTCTCTTCCTCTCTTCAAGAAACGAAGAAAACACTGTTCTCTTTGTCCTCAGGAGATCAGCTCCACCTTAGAATCCCAAGTGAATGTGTTAGTCAGTTTCCCAGCAAAAATTTCCCACTAAAATAATCCTCATGCAGTAAGTGAGTAAAAGTGTCTTCATAGTTTAGCATAATTTTATCCCACGCTTACTGTATAAGCTGATGCCTATATTCTGCTTTATTCACCGAGATTCCTAATTTTGTTAATGTTAAAAATATTAAATTGGGAATTATGCTGTTTTAAAAATGTAGTATGATCTACCAGCAATCTCTCTGCATGTCCAAACTTTCCTGTTTCTCCACTGACAACATTGCATTCCTTCCCCAGCTAACTCCACCTTCTCAATCTCTGCCCATGTCCTTTCTTGTTAAATCACAGATAAAACAGGTCATGAGGCTTACGTTCCTAAACGTGCTTCTCCTCCACCTTCTGCCTGGTCTCAGAGGAAGTGGTAACCCTCCTCCTCAAAGTTTGAAGTTAATTCTGCCAGCTGTTCTCTTGATCCAGTCAGCTTCTTTCCTAGTTGGGGGTTTGTTTCATAATATCCCTCTCTTGACATAGTCAGCCTCTCTGTTTCATCTGTTTGTCCCAAAATTTTCATTCACCCCCATTCTAACTGTAGTCCTCTCTTCTTCTCTGCAGCCAGACTCCCTAAGATGGCAGATCATAATCACTGTGATGACCCACTTGTTTTTGCTGCTAGCCTGCCTTCTTAGCTTCTGATTTCCCTCTGAGGAGCCAGTACCTCCTGCCCCACAGTGATGGAAACCCTGTCTAACCAATGCCTTGATTTACATAAGCAACACTGATTGAGTCGGAGATGGACACGTGACCCAAGTCAGGCCAATGAGACTCAACTTTGGGAATTGTATACAAGTTATTGAAAAAGTAAGTGTTCTTTTCGGAGGGCTCGGGGCCTGGAAATCCATGGTGCTGGAGCTGCAATGGGCTGTCTGTCCACACAAGAAGAGATCCTAGCCTTGAAGGGAGCAAACACGGAAGACTGGCGGAGAAAAGGAGAGAAACTGGATCCTGGTGACGTCATTGGTGCTGCTGATTCCAGCAGTGACCAAAGCCAAAAATAGTCTTGGGTATTTTAGTTACATGAGCCAATAGATAGCTTTTTGCATAAGTCGTTTCAATTGTATTTTCCTTGACATTTTCAGGCAAAAAAAAAAAAAAAAAATGTCTTATGGGATACTCCTCACTGTTTCCAGTTACTCATTTTTTCAATCCACTATGATACGTTTTCTAGTCTCACCACACCACTGAAAGTTCTGTCACTCAGTTCACCTCTTCTTTGCCGGGTGTTGTTTTGCTTGTCTTTTCTGTAAGATTTGAAAATATCCACCAGTCTCTCCTGATTTGAAATTACCATATCCCTTGAATTTCTTCATTTCATTTTTTATTGGTTTTCCTCCTGCCTCTCTGTTTTCTTTTCGCCTGTCTTTTCTCTTTTCTTTTCTCCTCAAATCTTAAATCTTATCACAATCAAAGTATCATCCTCTTCTTATTCTCCAAATCTGCATTCTTTCCCTGGATGTTTTCACCAGCTCTCAGCGTTTTAATTATCATTTATATTCTAGGAGTTTCCAAGTTTCTATTTCTCTGTAATAAGTCCTCTTTCAAACTCTTGACTCTGACAGCCAAATGGCCTTAGGCATCCTCACCCAAATGTCCAAAACTACAAGTACCATCTTCCCCCCAAACCCTTTTCTTATGTTTCCTGTATTTTCTTACATTTGTATATTCATCATGGCTAGCAACAACACTGCTAACATCTCCAACTTACAAGTTGGTCACCATCTTTGGCTCTCCTACCTTCAGCCCTCCTCTTCCCTACACCTAATTCATCACCAAGGAGCTGCATGACCTTGTGGAAATGTTCAAGGCTCCAGTTTTCTCATAACTAAAATAGAGATCTCCATAGTATTTGTTAAGACTAAATGAAATATTCATATAAGGCACCACAGATAATGTTTGGCACATAAATTGCCTTAAGTAAATTTTAGGTTTTGTATCAGTTGTCTACTGATGTGTAACAAGCGACCCCATAATTTAGTAGTTTGAAACAAGCAACTGATGACTGTATTTGCTCATGAAACTATAAATTAGTTATGTCTTGGAGAGGATAGCTTATCCCTGCCTTGTGCAACATCTGCCGGGGTGACTGCAGTGGGACCAGAGGGTCTTTTTCTTTTTTCTTTTTTTTTAAAGATTTTATTTATTTATTTGACAGAAATCACAAGTAGGCAGAGAGGCAGGCAGAGAGAGAGAGAGTGAGAGGGAAGCAGGCTCCCTGCGGAGCAGAGAGCCCGATGCGGGACTCGATCCCAGGACCCTGAGATCATGACCTGAGCCGAAGGCAGCGGCTTAAACCACTGAGCCACCCAGGTGCCCCAAGAGGGTCTTTTTCAAGATGGCTCACTCAGATGGTTGGTAAGTTGGTGCTGGTTATGCCTGAGCTCACCTGGGGCTATGGCCCAGAAACCGAGGTTTTTCTCCATGTGTGCCTCTCTGCACATTAGCTGTCTTCACAGTATAAAAAATGAGTCCTGAGGAGACAGGAGGTGAATTCTAAGAATAAGCACCCTGTAGACAAGAAGTGGAAACTGTTAGTATCATAAGGCCTGGGCCCAGAAATGGGCACATCGTCGCCTCTACCATGTTCTCTTTTTCAAGCAGTCATAGAACCCAGATTTGAGGAGAGGGGTTATAGCAATTTTCAATGGGCAGATTGTCAAAGATTTGAGAAACCGAGTTAGAAAACCACTGTGGCTCTTTCCTTCCACACCACACCCCTCTCCTCTCCACAGCCACCACTAGCACTATGCTTTAGCTTCACGTGTATTTCCTGAACTCTTGTCACCGGATGTCAGCTTGTCTCCTTGCCTCTGTTCTTACTCTCCTCTGGTCTCTTCCCCATGCTGATATTTCTTTTTTCTTTTCTTTTTTTTTTTTTTTTTAAGATTTTATTTATTTATTTGACAGACAGAGATCACAAGTAGGCAGAGAGGCAGGCAGAGAGAGAGGGAGAAGCAGGCTCCCCGCTGAGCAGAGAGGCCATTGCGGGGCTCGATCCCAGGACCCTGGGATCATGACCTGAGCTGAAGGCAGAGGCGTTAACCCACTGAGTCACCCAGGTGCCCCCCCATGCTGATATTTCTAAGACGATGTTACTTCCTCTGAAACCCTTTCATGGCTCCCCATGTTATCAATAATCCCTTAAATTCTCTAGTATTTTTTAGTATAGTGGCATAGACTGTGTACCAAGTTACTCAGGGACATCTCATCAAACTTGGGAGTGGTAAGGTGGATTATTTAAAATTTCAAGATGAACAGAGCCATCTGTCAGATCCCGCAAAAATGACCTCTAGCTTGAGGTCATTAACAATTTCAGTATCGACTCAAGCTACCTTTCTTGTGGTGATGTCATGCCTTTGCAAAGCTTTGTTTTGGGTAATTTCCGTGATGAAAAACAACTAAATATCTGTGATGAAAAACAAGTGTGAAAATCAGAGTGGGACTGGGAATAAGGCTGGTGGTGTGCAATCTGATTCCAAAGCTTGAGATGTTGTTCATTGGCTGTTAGACATGCATACCCCGTTAGTAAATGATTATTAAAGAATGATGAAAATTTGCTTTTTTGTTCAATTTATGCGAACATAACTTTATTTTCAAAGAGTTATGTGTTTAGGACACAATTACTTAGGGAATTGTTTGGATCAATTACTTAATAAGCAGAACTGTTAGGCATTTCATTTGTCCTGGGACTCCCAGGAGAATAATTACTGAGTTGCTAAGGGCATGGCAAACTGAGGAAGCTTGGGAACCCTGCACATCTGAGACAGAAATTTAAGAAAAGATATTTTTAAAACTCTTGACCACTTTTCCTTTGTAAAGCCTCTTCCCCAGCCACCCCGGTACCTAGTGAGGAGGAAATACCTTGTTTGCTTGAGTCTGTGAGTATTATTTGACTTTGTGTACCTCACATCCTATTTCCTCTATCTTTCCCCAGATTGTCAACCCCTTCTGGACAACTTTATTTTTCCAAATTCTCAATCTTGTAATATTTTCTGCCTCCTGTTCTGTAATCTGGGTTTGTACTCCTTAACTTCTGTTTATTGTACTCTCTGGAACTTTGTCCATGATTCAGTGACTCTCCCATGTCCTGAATTTCTTAATAGCATATATCCTACTTTTTTTTTTTTTTTATCCTACTCTTTAACCAAAGCCAAGTCCTCCCCTGTGTACGTGGCTTTTTCAATAGCCTTCTTAAATGGAAGTTTCTTATTCTAAGTATCTCCTTATATACTCTTTTACTAATTTGTTTTTAAAGCTAATACCAGACCTTTACTTCCCAGTTTTTTGAATTACTCCTACTCCCATAAGACTCTTGCTGTGAAGTTACATCCTTTAACCTCACCCCCAGCACCTCTGTCATGAAGAGCCTTTTGTTTTTCTCTCCTTACTATACCTTCCCCCATTAATTGATGACTTTGCTTTCTGGCTCACAGTCCTTTTCTCCACCCTGTCTGGTCTCCATCCTGAGTGACCTCAGCAGCCATTGGACTGAGTCACTCTACAAGCCTCCCAGTTCCTTGGTCTCCTCATCTCTAATTACCTGCTCTTCAACTCCGTGTCAACCAGCCAGAGTCATAGCCTAGCCCAGACTTCTCCAAGTGTGGTCTTGGGGCTGGCTGGACCAGGATTGGCTAGGAAGCCTGATAAAATACAGATTCCAAGGCTGACTGCTCAGTCCTACTGAATCACAGTTTTTGAAAAAGGGTCCTGGTATTTTAGCAATCCTCCCAGGTGATTCTTAGGCAGAATGACATTGAGAACCACTGTGCTACACTTGGTTGTCATCAAAAACTACCTCAAAATCACATTCTTTAACCAGAATCTCCTGTCTTTCCAGATAATTTTCTCAATTGTTCCCACTACAACTGCTCTTGTTATAATGAGGCTTTTCCCTTTGCATTCTTCTTTTTCTTTTTTAAAGATTTTATTTATTTATTTGACAGACAGAGATCACAATAGGCAGAGAGGCAGGCAGAGTGAGAGGGGGAAGCAGGCTCCGGGCTGAGCAGAGAGGCCATTGCGGGGCTCGATCCCAGGACCGAAGGCAGAGGCTTTAACCTACTGAGCCACCCAGGCACCCCTGCATTCTTTTTCTTTAGGTGCTCTCTTTCGTTTTCACTTCCCTCTCTCTTTAGCTTAGATTTTAAAAATAATTAATAGTAATAATAATAATAATTTTTGCCAAGTATTTACTATGTGGCAGACACTGTTCTAAGTCCTTTACTGTATTAATTTTTTAACCCTCACAACAACTTAATGAGGTGAGTACTTGTTTTAATCCTCATATTTTTCTTCCCTGAACTTTAAGTTTTCTTACCCTTTTATGCCTTCTTTGCTTCTGCCTGGCGTTCCTCAACCCAGGATCCACCCTCTAATGCTTGCACCCTGGCCACTGAGCACAGCAAGAAGGATTGGTACAGTATGAGTTCATGGGCACTTGTCCTAATGGGCTGTAAACACTGTATTTCTAGAGTTGCTGTGCTCTCTGTCTTGGCAAGCTAGGTCATACCTCCCCCTCCAACCTCTCCCTTCCTTTCAGCAGAGCACTTTGACTTCTACTTCATACAAAATGTGAAATTTCAGAAAAATGCAACCTAAACTGCTCACCATCAGATCTACAAAAGTATTTCCATAGCCCCTGTGCTTCTTTCATTGACTCACCTATTTAACAAACATTGACTCACCTATTTAACAAACATTGATAGAGTACCTAATGAGTGATCGGCTTCTGCAATGCTGTTTCAAGAAAGACAAAAGTTCTATGCCTATTCCTATTTTACAGTGTGAAAACTAACAGAGAAGTCAAGGTTTCCAGATTACAAATCCAGGCAGTGGTGCAGGAGCTAGTCAGACTCAATGTCTGAACTCCTACCTGGTGGATGGTACCGCTGCCCCACAACGCCCCAGGAGTGTCTTGGCTAAGGAATGGGGAAGCTTAGCAGCTGGCACTCTGCCTGGGGCTGCAGTTCAAAGAGAGCAGCTGTTTTCTTACTTGTTTTATGTATTGGATGTGCCTTAAGATTTTATTTTAAAAATTAATTAATTAAAGGAAAATATTTTTTTTAACAAAGTTTGAGAAACCACTATACTTCATTTCTCCAGTTCCCTTTATTAATAGCCATCCATGATCTATTTCTCCTGAGGCTAGAGCTGGTGGTTCAAAATACTTTGTTAACTCTGGGGAATCTATTTGCTTTATCCTCCGGACATTGAGAACTTCATAATTTATTATAGTAAACTTCTGCTTTGTCATCCTGGAAGCTTAGGGCCAAATTCCAACTCAGTGAGGAACTTGTGGCTTATCTGTTTGCATTGTTTTCTCTTGGGTCTTAACCATCCATTCCATTTTCCCCCTGTTGGTCCAGAGGTCTTTTTTGTTTGGTTTTGTTTCTTTAACATATGTTTTCAGTGAATTGCTTCAAATCCTTTTTGGAGCAAGATTTGATACAATCAGAGACAATGTATATGAAACATTTTCTAAGCTATCACTGTAAATGTACAAACATAGGAGATAAATACAAGAGTTTTAGTCTTTCAACAACTGCCTTCCAGTCCAGCTATGTGTCTCAGATATGGTCAGCTAAAGGTTTGGAGCACTAGATAGAGCTCTGTAATTCCCCATCTGGACTTTTCGGCAACATTTGAGGGGAGCACCTACTTGAACTAAGGGTTCATTACTCAGCAGTTCAAGAAAAATTGGGATTCCCCTTTCTTTTAGATAGAGTGCTTGTTATTTTTAGAGCTAACTTACTACTCTCATTTAAAAGGGCTTTTTTCTATGAATATTTTCTCTAAATATTCAGCTTAATTTGATCTGTATACAGTAAGTAGAAATAACATGAATCTGTGGACAATTGACTACTCATAATTTTCAAAGAGACGGCTACAGACTTGTTATGCTTACTGAAATTATATAGTTACACAGAAAAGCTCACAGAGGGAAAAAAGTACACAATAATATTTTATAAAATAAAAAAACGTACAAAGGCATTCAACCAACTATTAAATATTTATTGAGTGCCTACTCTACACCAGGTGGGGTTCCAGGCACTGGGAACACAGTGATTAAAAACACTGGTGGGGCACCTTGGTGGCTCAGCTGGTTAAGCGTCTCTTTATTTCAGCTCTGGTCATGATCTCAGAGCTGTGAGATTGAGCCCTGAGTCCTGCTTGGCACTGAATGTGGAGCCTGCTTAAGATCTCTCTCTCTCCCCCTCTGCCCCTCCCCTGCTTACACACTTGTGCACACGTGTGCACACTCTCTCTCTGTCTCTCAAAAACAAACAAAAAACAGAGGCAAGGGCTCTGCAACCTATAAACTAGTTAAGATTTGCTCAACCTCAACTATAATCCTGTTTTGGAAGGATGCATCCCATTTAAAAATTAACTCATTTACCTAGACTTACACATTTCAAGGATATATCTGCTAAGTATACCCATGAAGATGCTATTGCTAATTATTATATTATTATAGAATATTATTATTACAGACTATCTCAGTGAAGTGTGAGATGCTGTAAAAGTATTCATACTGATTAGCTCACTGCAGTGATCCGTGTGGATCATTGAGAATTTCTTTGGATATTTTTATTTGCTCAAATGTATACTGGATATCTTATTGAAATAAATCTATAAATTTTAAAAGATAAATATTTAAATTGAAAATATTTAATTTAAATAGGAAATATTGGGATTTAAATGATTTATATGGATAAAGGAATGTGTAGCCTTATAAGCTCTTGGGAGTTGAGGGATAAGTTAAGAATAGTAGTCACTATAAACTGGCTGCAAAAAAAGAGGAAATGTTATTTAAAAAATATTTCAGATTAAGACAAGAGGATATATTTCCTTGAAATGCAGAGTAAACAATACAGGTATGCTACTTCATCCATGTCTGTCTGAACCATAAGGTTTACTGGTTGCAAGTTTTGCTACTCTATCTCATTTTTCTAATTTGACTTCACAGTCTACTCTCTTTTCAATTTTTAGAACATATTCCCCAACAAAATAAATAATTAAACTATAGATGAACTGTCAAAAGGGAACATTATTTTAATGCAACATTAACATTTTGGTAATTAACATGGAAGTTAATGCATTTAGCAGATGTAACAACATTAGACTTGTAAATTTTAATTAAAGTTAATGGTTCATGATAGCTGTAGGGAGCAGGCATCCTCTCTAGATACTGAAAACATGTCTAATGTGATTAGAAATACTAATTGTAGAAAAAAGGATAGTGCTGGCAATGACTATTCCTCATTTCTCACTAAATCAGCAACTTGAAAGTCCTTTCAAATGAGGAAATGGGCAAGCAAATAGAAGTTAATAGAAAAGGTGATAACAAGATTTAAGGGGCTGCATCAAAACACAGAAACCGTTCTCATATACTTCCCTTTCTCTATGAAGCTACCTGAGATAATTCCAAGACAAGTGATGAAGGTATTTAGCAACTTTAAACTAGGGACTAATGAGTCATCTTTAATTCTCTCTGAAGCTTCTAATGGAAGGTTACCCCAAAACTATATTCACAGGGCTCAGTCTAGGTTTGTTTTTTTTTTAAAACAAGAGTCAGTGACTTTGATAGGCAAACAAACAAAACCCCTCCATATTACAATTTTGTTAAAATGATAAAAAACGATGATGGATAGATAGCCACACTTACCAGCTAGCCAAAAGGAAGTATAATATTCAGATTCAATCATCTTCATTTCCACTAGCGCCTGAGTGAGCTGCTAGTTCTAAATAACTCACTTGAGGTGTACTGTATATCTCTAATTCTAAGACATTTCTTTTTTATTTAATGAGATGTAAGTTCCTTGTCTGTCTTGTTAAGAAAGCAGCTTGGCAAAAGTAGGAACTCAATAAGTACTAGTTGAATAAAAAAATAATTTATTTTTATTTAATATTTAAATATTTAAAATATTTAAAAATGTAATATTTTTATAGAAATTTAATAATGATTTACATAGAAATTTAAATTTATAAATTAGAATACATTTATAATTGATATATTTATTTAATTATACATTATATTACATATACAATTAATATAACTTTCTTGTTCTGTCCCCAAAAGCTATCTTAAAATCCAAAGTGTCTTATAATGAGTGTTGGAGTAGAATCAAAATGTAGACAGTTAAATGTTTCCATCAAATAAATATTCTGCAAAGAATAAACCGAACTCCCCAATAATAAATTATGCCCTCTTTCCAAGCAGCTCTGAGTGAAAATTTTTCATGAATCTTCACTGAGAGCACAAAATACAGAAGGCTCAATTAGGATGAGCTTTAAATACCAGGGACTTTGAATGCTGGCACTCCACCAAAGAAATCATTCTCTGAGACAGCAGAGCTCACTCATCACTGTCAAATTCCTCACAGTGTAAATTCCTCATAGAACCGGCCAGTGTTAAAACCTTCCTCATTTTTCACTCATAACAGTGGTGAGGTCTGGATTGCAGAAATTATGGATTAAATAGAGACCACTTTAACTTCTTTTAACACTCCATTCTTGGCTTGGTTTCCAACCTCGATGTAGACAGGCTAATTTGCAGGGCTAGTGAAAAGTGGTAGCCCTGAGGTTTATTGTATATTATAAACCCAGTGGAATGTTGAGAGTTAAAGCTTGCTTTCTAATTGGTTACTCTCCTACTCTTTAAACTATTTTTATTTTTAAATGACGAGAAGTACAAGCAGAACAGAATCTGTTGGCAAATGACCATTCAACTTCTCGCATTTCAACACATAAAACATTGATTATGTAATATTTATGGTATGAATTCTAAGCCACTTTCAATAATAACAGTGACCCCTAGGTCAGGTATTTTCTGGTAATTAGTAACTAGCTGCGTTAGGAGTCCAAATCTCATAAAATATTGTTAAGATGATTTTATGTTTTTATAATTTAAAGGGTCAGTCAGTGAAGTTAGAAAGTTCTGTTTTTTCTAATGGTGAAAATGAACTTACATCTCAGTATCATTTGTCATTTTAGAAAACACGGACTCTTACTGTCACCGAGGCAGAAATATACAATTGCACAAATTTAAATATTTGAAAACACAGAAAAGGTGAATAATAAATTTGCTTGTGAGCAGAAATTTTAATTCAAAACATGATTTGCTGTCCAATCCAGTGTAGACACAGTAATTTTTCCAGTCACCAATATTTAGGTCACTCCTGACTTTAAGAATAATAATGATATATCAGGCTGGTATCTAGTTTTGCACTAGAGTTGCCAGATTTAGTAAATAAAAATGTGGATGCCCAATTAAATTTGAATTTCAGATAAAGACCTTTTTTTAGTATTATATATAACATACTGATGCTAAAATATTATGTTGTTTATCTGAAATTCAGATGTAACTGGGCATCCTGTATTTTTTTCTGGCAACCCCGCCTCCTTATCCAGACTCTGATCTCTTTCTCTCACTGGTCTTTCAACACTCTCCAGTCTCCCAAGGGTTGGAGTTCAAGTGGAACATCTTGCAGCAGCTATGTGTGCTATCCCACAATTATGGACAGTTGTCAAGGAGCAAGAATTTCTCCCTGAAAGGTCCATCTTGGCAGACTAAGAATCAAATTGCCATGATACAGATTAAAAGGAGAAAATCAAATTTAATGGGATAAGTACTGGGAGTCCACATAGACATGGAAATTCCAAAGACAGTTACACAAAATGAAATATGTATATCATCTCCAACTAAGGAAAGGGGATAGGGGTGTGGGACTTCAAAGGGGAAGAATATAATCCTTATCAAGACGAAATAGAGTAAATGTTTGGTAAACTGGTGTTTGCTGGACTGCCCAGAAACAATGGGTCAAAGAGGACTTTGATCAAGCAAGCCTTGCTAGGTTCTTTCCTGATTATTCTACCTACTTCATATCATAATGTAGTTATCTATAGTGAAAACTCTCTTCCTGGAGCAGTTCTTTCATCCAAATTCTTTTTAGGCAGTTGTCGGGAGAGGTGAAGGACTTTTCCTGAATCTGCCGGGTCTTCATTTCTTTTAACTCAAAATAATCTCTATGGCAAAGTGGCCCATTTGGGGGCAGCCTGCCCATGGTCCCTCCATGATCTCAGCCTCTTCTCTCTCCCCAGCCCTGCCATACCAGTGTTTACACTTCCCTGGGTCTGGGTCTTCCCTGGGTCTTCCCTGGTAAACTTCCCTAGGGTGGAACTTTGAGGTCCTCTCTTCCCAGAGCTCCAGTGAGGAAGTAGGAATAAACACCTGTGCTCAGGACAGGAAATCTGTCCGGTGGTCCCTAATGACACACAATTCCAGCATTCTCAGCCACAGGGTGGAAGGCAGTTCGGAATCCTGATCTCGAGGTACACCAGACCTCCAACCTGTTCCCCTTTTCCCTTTATCCCCAGGGCCCTCCTCCCACTCAGGAATAACTGCCCCTCCTCTTTGTGAGGCAAAAAATCACTCCCTCATCAAGATTTTTCTCACTACAGTATGGTTTAATCACCTTGCTTTTCAATTTGATAACCCGGGTTTCCCATCTATTGTTTCTGACAGACTTTGAAGACCAGTTTTTGGAATTGAAAGGCTGAATATTGAGCATTTGTTTTTACCTTTTATCTATTTAAGGGGAAAGATTGGTTGAATTGGGAGAAGGGAACGAGTCACAATACAACAGAGGGAAGAAAAAAAAAGGAAAGGAAGAAAGAAAACAAACAACTTTACTATTGTAGTTTCACATTATTGGGTAACTACTCTTAGAATGTCACTTCTGCCTAAATGTTTTGTCCAAAACTACTTCTATATTTTTAGATTGAACCAGCTGTCATATTTATCTGAGTGAGCTAATGAAAGTGCTTACCCTTTTTGGTTCTCAGATTTTTTCTGTATTTACAAAATGGAATATGTTGGGGGGGTTATAAAATATAATATCAAAAGACTGTTATGTGTCAGGCAATATGAAGTACTTTATTACACACAATACCAAATACAATAATTCCTAACCCATAAGGAGCAAAATAGAGTACAAAACATGCATTTGAAATACAAAGAATGAATACAGAAGTCTCCAAGTTTCCTTCTTACTATGAAGTGTATGATTCTATGTGGTGATGTGATCATATTATGTTGTGGGTGGGTCACAGAATTTCTGAGTTACAAGGATTCAGATTGCTTAGTCAAATCGCATTTCAAGACAACACTTAATTATATTTTTCAATTAAGAGATACAGTTAGGAAGCCTCGGAAATAGTCCCACTGTCCTTTATGAATGTGTAATTTCACACTTCATATTTCATGTACATCACACTTGCCATTTCATATTTGTCTTAGTAGTAGTATGTGTCACTTTTTAGATTGGTAAGTCTAAATAAAAGAGATCCATCTACTTCAGATTGAGCTGATCTTTACTGGGGGTACTATAGTCCTGTGTATTTCCCTCTTAGCTCATAAAAATCATACATAACAAGTTAAGAACCCTGACAGGAACAAATGAGTCTATGGTGAAAATGTGTTAATTATTGACAAAGAGGGAAAAATATGTAATTTTGTAAGTAATCAAAGACCTATCAAGGCACCTGGGTAGCTTGGTTCGTTAAGCATCTGACTCTTGGTTTTGACTCAGGTCATGATTGCATGGGTCATGAGATCGAGCACATCAGCTCCCCGCTCAGTGTGGAGTCTGCTTGAAGATTCTCTCTCTCCCTCTGCCCTGCCCCTGTTTGCTTGTTCTCTCTCTCTCTAAAGTAAATCAAACTTTATGTATTCAGACCTGTGTAGTAAGTACTTGATACTTACTTGGATAACTCAGTTACCTCAAACTCAATGCCATAATAGGATCAAGTCATATATATTGTTCTGCAATTTTATTTTCTTTTCTCTAATCTGTAATTGTGGGGTTTTTTTCATGGTGGGTTTTTTTTTTTTTTCATGATGGTACATTTATATCATTTAAAAAGATAAGCATATCTCAATCTGTCTGGTTTGCTTTCCATTGTCAATGTTAATCCCCAGTCAGGCAGGCTATCATAATAGGTAACCCGGATTTTTGCAAAACTTTCCTTTACTGGTCTTCTTGTATCCACTCTTGGCCACTATCAATCTATTTTCCCCTAATTAGCCAAAGTTATCGTTCAAAAATACTAAATTTAGGTCTTCAAGTATTAGCTGTGTGATCTGAAGGACCTAGTAGTCCATGGAAAGAAGTTTGAATTTTATTCCAAATGAAAAGGAAAGCCATTAAAGAGTTTTGAGGGTGGGGAAGTCACATGCAATGACTTACCCTTTTCAAGGTTTCTTTGACTGCTGTGTGGAAAAATGGATTGTAGGAAGCACTAGTGGAATCAAAGAGACTACAGTAATGAGGAGGCTTTAGCAGTGGTACAGATGGGAGGGGAGGGAGGCTGGGCTGAGGTAAAAGCAGTGATGAGAGGTGTATGAGTCCTTGAAATATCTTGCAGATTTAATTGAAAAAACTTTTCAATGGATTAGATGTGGGAAGTGAAGGAAAGAGAGTAATTGGAAATTATGGAAGCTGGAGAAAGGAATTAGTTTAAGGAAGCAATAAGAAATGTCACCTTAGGTATATTAATTTTGAGATGCATCCAATATATTCAAGTATTTTTACTTGAATTTTTAAGTAAGCACTTGTATACTAAATCTGGAGCTCAGCAGAGGAGTTTGGGCTAATCAGATAAATTTGACTCATCAGTAGAAGATGGTATTTATTGCCAGAAAAATGGCAGAGAGTGGGAATATAGTAAGGGAAATGGACACAGTGATGAGTCTAAGGAACTGGCACATTTAGAGACTGGCTAGTGGAGGAAAAGCCAGTGATAGAGACTAAGAAAGAACTGTCAGAGAGGTAGGAGAAAAACCAGGAGAAGGGGGTATTACAGAAGCTGAAAATGACTGTGGTTTAAGAACGAGGAAACACTGCTAAAATGTTGCGTAAACTGAGGACAGAAAAGTACCCAAAGGATCTGGCAACAAAGAGGTCAAAGAGAATTTTGACATGAGGTATTACTACTATTATTTGCCAATCATAACTTATGAATCTTCTGCTTCAAACATTTCTTTGGCTCCTTTTTGGCCTATGACACTATTCAGAATACTCATCATGGGACTCCTGGGTGGCTCAGTCGGTTAAGCATCTGACTCTTGGTTTCAGTTCAGGTCATGATTTCAGGGTCCTGAGATTGAGCCTGGCATAGGGGTACTACACTCAGCAGTCTGCTTTCCCTCTCTCTCCCTCTGCCCCTCCCCTGGCTCGTGCACACTCTCTCCTTCTCTCAAATAAATGAATAAATCTTTAAAAACAAAATACTCATCATGTATTTTCAGTCACTCCACATTCCAGTCAGTGTTTTGTATCCTGACCCCTGTCTCCACAGCCACAGTGGACTTTTTTTTTTTTTTTACACTTGCAGTTCTGGAACATGCAATGCTCTTTCCTCTCAAGGTCCTCACACTGGTCTGAACCAATACTAACTGCTAGACTCTATGGTGAATGAGAAGCCACATAACATGGTGGTTCAGAGTACAGACTTGAGAGCCAGCTGACCTGGATTTGAAGTCTGGCTCTGGCTATTCTATTTGTGAAATCTTAGGAAGATCCTGTTCTCTACTTCAGTTTCTAAAATTCCTATTGGCCCTTCAGTAAAATGGGAACAATAAAAATACCTGCCCTTCAGGTCACGATCCTAGGGTCCTAGAATTGAGTTCCGCATCGGGTTCCTTGCTCAGCTGGGACCCTCCTTCTCCCTCTAGATGCTCCTCTCCCTGCTTATCATTCTTTTTCTCTCTCTGACAAATAAAATCTTAAAACAAAACAAAACAAAACAAAAAAACCTTAAAGAATACCTGTCTTATAGAAGTATCGTTTGGGGGAAAAGTCACGTTCAAAAGAATGAGAATTATAAGATATCAGATATAGAAGCTGAAAAGGTAATAGAATAATACCTTTCAAATCTCAAAGGAAAAATATTTATAATCCATATTCCTGTATCTGGAAAAAGAACAACCCATTAGAAGGGCAAAATTAAAACATCTTTTCAGACATGCATGCATTTAGAAAACTATTGCCCACATTACCTTCCTTAGGAAATTATTTGAATACATACTCCTAAAAATGAATTAAACAAAAAGGATGGGGTGAAGACAGGGAATGCAAGGATTAGTGACAATAACAAAGAAAGAAAAAGTCTGAAAATAGCTGTTGAGCAGGCTGAGATGACAATTAGTCTGATTGGAACCAGAGGATGGGGGACTTTAGAAGTTCCTAGGACAACATACAAAATCCAGAAATTTGATCATGTTCCTAGATTAAGGTGCTGAATGGTCTGAAGAATGAAATAAATGCTGGCAGTACAAGAAACAAAGGCAATAAGACACTCCAAGATAAACAAAAAAGGTACGTAGGATAGGTTATGGACATGAAATAAACAACATTTACATAAAGATTAAGTTTTCATTGATTCTTAACTTCTGGAATTAACTTATAGACAAAGCATAGAAGATTGAGGCATGGGGGCAAAACCAAAGATAAATCAACCTTGATTTCCTTAAAGCTCAAGTTTAGATCATTGAAGTTGGAAGGTAGAAGGTGGAGAGTAAGCTGAAGGGAAAGATAGGGCCATCAGAGTCCTCGTCTTACAACGCAGGGAATGAAAAGACAATGTCTCCAGTTGCTGGGATTGACCACGGGTGTCAGTTGAGACCCAAGCAAGGGAGGGTGACTTTGACTTTACTAAGCAGGAAGGAGATCATTAAAGCTATATGGGAAAGCTAACAATGAGTTTAGTTTTGGCAGAACTAAAACAAAAAAACCCCCACCCCCACCCCCAAACAAACAAGCTCAAGGCTATTTCTAAGAACAATACCCAAAAGCATGTTGCAGAACAGGTCTGTAACTCTTGGTGCTGTCCACTGAAGATTGCAAGAAACTGCCTCAGCTGCCCAACCCATTGGACTTTGTTTCAGGAATGCCATCATGCATCCTTGGCAAACCATTGCCGCTATCATTGCCACCATCTGACATCCACTGCCATCCACACACCCACACAAATGGAAATTCCAGAGGAGCCTGTTTGTTTTCCCTCATGTTGTTCCCATGAAATCGGTGCATCTGGTTGGGAGAAACTAGGTCACCTGATTCTGTCACTGACGCAAGGAAAATGGGACTTGGAATTTGACCCTTTTTTTCTGGAAAGGAAAGAGTCACAATATAAGTTGCCCCCAAATATGATATTTAAAATGTCATTGGAGGTAATGGCAGATGTCCACCACACCGAGGAACAATACATAAAAGCATATTATTTAAAGTTAGGAGGATAATTCAAACAGAGACTAAACTTATTGCTTGATAAAGCAATGATAATTTGTTTATCTCTTTTTCTTACAAATTGAATCTAATTCATGAGGAAATTCTGTTGTTCTACTTTTGAACTATATACAGAAAAGGACCTCTTAATTTCTCTACTGCTTACATCTTCATCCCAGCTCCTGCAGTCTTTGCCCTAAATTACTAAAATAGCTTCCCAGCTGCTCCCCTTACTTCATTCTTTGTCCCTTTACAAAATATTCGAACTCAGCAGCCCCTTTCAAGATGTAAGAAAAATCCTGTTACGTCTCTGCTCACAACCATGTAAAGAATTCACAGATAACTCAGAGTAAAAGTCTAAGGCCTTCTCAGAGCCTTCCAAGTCCTCCATGATCTACTGCTGTCTCTCATCCCACTGTGACCTCATCTTCTTGTACTTCTGCCCTTGCTCACTCTTCTTGCCACTGTGGTCTCTTGTCATTCCCCAAATGTGAGTGACGGGATCCTAAGCACCTGCTTTGGCCCTTAGCACTGATTGGTTCCTCCACCCAGGGAGCACTCTTCTCCAGGTGTGTGTGTGGCCCACTCTCATGTCTTGAAGACCCACCTACACTCAATCCTACCAGACTCACTTACCCTTTCTGCTTTACCACATTATCTTTTTTTCTGTATCTCTGATCACCTTCTATATATATTATATATCATTTACATAGTTATGATGTGCATCTTCTGTCTCAAGAAAGGCAGTAATTTTGTGTCTTTTATCAGCTGATATAGCCAGGCACTTAGAAATCTCCCTAGAATAGGAAAATAATGAGCAATCGCTGAGTGAATGAATGGACAGATGAATGGATAATTGATTTGGAACTTTCTAGGGACGAGTTAGAGGAGTTTATTTACCCAAACTCTGGTTTATCAGAGCAGAAAACCAATAGATAGTTCCTAAAATTGATGAACCAAGCATATATTATATAGAATTGTGGTGGTAACTACCAGAATTGCTAAAAGCAAAAACAAGAAAGTGGTTTTGTCTGCGGAACAGGGCTGAGGGAAGAAAGAAGTGGAGCAGAGCCCTTTCACATGCAGTCTTTCTGAACTCTTTGATTTTTAAAAATCAGGTACATATAACATTTTGACAAAAAACATTATCTTTTAATATACTCAATATACAAGGAAATACAATGGTGTATAAAAAATAAAGATGGAAATGAGGAAGTAAATAATCAGCAAAAAAAAAAAAATTCTAAATACATAATAAAAAAAAAATCATTACATTTTCCTTATCAGTAAAAGGCAGAATTTACAACGAGGATTTGATATGGGCTGAATGTTTGTGTCTCCCCATTCATGTGTTAAAGCCCAATACCCAATGTAATGGTATTTAGAGGAGAGGTCTTTGAGGGGGATAATTAGATTTGGATGAGATTGAGGGGGGGTGTGTAGCATTCATGGTGGGATTAGTACCCTTTGAAGGAGGTGAAGAGCCCAGAGTTCTCTCTTGCCAGCCCTGTGAGGATATAATAGAATGTTGGCAGTCTGTCACGTGGAAGAGAGCTCTCACCAGAACCTGACCATGCTGGCACCCTGATAGGACTTCCAGCCTCCAGAACTGGGAGAAATAAATTTCTGTTGCACCTAATCTATGGTACTTTGTTACAGAAACTCCAACTGACTAAAACAGAAGCAAAAAGCATATATAACAAATATAATAAAAATAATGAAGTAATTTCAACATTCCTTTGGATAAAATATCTTGCTCATTTTTTATTTTTATTAAGATAAATTTTGAGCAAAGAATGAATAAATATACATGTGTCTACCTCTTAGCTTTATCAAATCCTAACATGACCCTTATTTTTAGGTTCCTGTTCTTTGATTTGCCTGTTATGAGTCCCAAATATGGTTTGCAACTAAAATATTGACAGATAACTCCACACATTCTTAATGGTAAAGGTAATAATAACCCACGTGATACTCTGAAAGGAATTTTATAAATTACAAGTAGAATAATGCTGCTGCATTTTGGTAGGCAAAATGTAGTTCAGAAATGCATTTCTAAATATTTTTATGTAATAAGAAATATCAGTGAAACCCTAAAAACAGGTTTGTTTGTTTGTTTTTTTCTGGCAACTCAAAAATACGTATAGAATATTTGACATATAGGGACACCTGGGTGGCTCAGTTGGTTAAGTGTCTGCCTTCAGCTCAGCTCATGATCCTGGACTGGAGTCCTGTATTGGGCTCCTTGCTCACTGGGAGCCTGCTTCTCTCTCTGCCTGCTGTTCCGCTGCTTGTGCTGTCTGTCTGACAAATAAATAAATAAAATCTTAAAAAAACAAAAAAACGGGCATCTGGGTGCCTCAGTGGGTTAAAGCCTCTACCTTCGGCTCAGGTCATGATCCCAGGGTCCTGGGATCCAGGCCGCACTGGGCTCCCTGCTCAGCAGGGAATCTGCTTCCTCCTCTCTCTCTGCCTGCTTTTCTGTCTGCTTGTGATCTCTGTCTGTCAAATACATAAATAAAATCTTAAAAAAAGTAAAAACAAAAAGCCAAAAGAATATATGACATGTATGTAAGTGGGAGAGCAGGATCTGAAAATTACTTTATGAAGATGTTGTAGACTCTTGTGCATAACTGAGACTCCATGGATGACTCTAGAAATCTGATTGCCGGGTGCCAGGTTCATCCTTTGAATAATAATAGAAGTTAATCCCAGTTGTTTCCATTGAAATTTGCAGCCCTATCTCTGATCTGTTATGTATAATGCTGTCTTGATAAGAAATGTATGATAATGTTATCCCCAACACACCATATTGTTTTAAATTGCTCTTTTAATGACTCTTTAAAACATTTCTTTTACCTGGTTACAGTCTACCACTCAGTGAGGACAGTGGGCGTCAGCGGACTGACTTGGGACCGAGGAGGCCACATCACTCTTCAATCTGTCTTCTCACCAAATTAATGAGCTGTATTACCACCTGCCTCAGGGGAGAGTATGTGATCAATTCCCCCAGTTCTGGTAAGGCTGTCATGATGACGAATGGCTGAGAGATAGATTTTGGAGAAAGAAACCTAGTTTAGTTAAAAAGGAGAAAGAGCATAACCTATTTTAATAAGAGCAAAATTAGTATGAGCACCCTTAACCATTTCAACCAATGGAACCCTCACAAATATGAAAAGAAAAATCTTAACCAATTTAGCTCTTTCTGCTTGTTTAGTGTCCTTCCTAATGAGTGATTCACAGCCAGCCTAGGTTTTGAGCTGGCTGTCAGCTGTAGAATGTATAGGAACAGAGAAAGTAGTTACTATGCACAGTGGTCTTATGCACAGTCTAGAGAATTCTCAGCAGAAACATATTAACATAAAACCCTTGGGAATTACAATTTTTGACTCCAGATTGTACTAAACTCCTATTAAGGACCGATATGTTGTTAGTGATACGAGAAAGCATTTATTTTCCTCTTGTGGGACCCCCAGTTCTTCATGACCATGTTACTGTCACCGCAACATTTTTAAGAACTTGAATTACATTTTGGTTGCTTACAAAATACAAACGTTATGAATTTCATTATTTTTATTGAGATAAATGTAAAGACTTCACAGACAAAGAGCCCTAACAATGTTTTTCAAAGTGTATCTCATTTTCACGGGAACACACCACCAAAACCAATCAGATTTAGATGAACTTGCACACGTTGTGCAAATAAGGATTCAGAGAAAACTATGAAATTCAAAAGAGCCATCAGAACTTACTATAAAATTTAACCAAACGTCAGTAAAACTCCAGCTAAGCTCAAATTTAGTAACTACCCTTCACTGTAAATTGGGCATACCTCCAAAAACACCGTACTTTAAATGAGCTGAGAAAATCACATACCCCTGGAATTTGCAGAGCACTGTTTCTCTCATGGAGTTTTAAAACAAAAGTAAACCTAGAATCATTTTTATTTCTCTTCCAAAATTCTATCCAGCATTCCTATCAATGGAGAATATTGAAGAATTTTATAATAATTATTTAAAAACCATGCTCCATTTTGGTTCCTTAAAAAAGAAAACTGAATCTCCTCTGATTTTTGAGCCTTCTATGCCAGACTAAAACATGGTTGAGTAATAGCCCAAGATTTCAAATATACTCTAGTTATTGTCTAAGATGCCATATTCATTTGCTAGGGCTCTTACAACAAAATACCACAGACTAGATGGGTTAAACAACAAATTTATTCTGATAGTTCTGGAGGCTGGAAGTTCAAGATCAAGATGTTGGCAGGGTCGTTTTCCTGTGAGTCTGTCTCCTTGACTTGTAGATGATTGCCCTCTTGCTCCCTCTTCACAGGGTTGTTTCTCTCTGTGCACATAACCCTCGTGTCTCCTTTGTGTCTAAAAATAACCTGTTCCTTTAAGGACACCAGTTAGAATGGATTAAGGCCCCCCTCACATCTTCATTTTAACTTAATCACCTCTCTAGAGGCCCTATTTCCAAATACGGTTACATTGGGAAGTCCTAGAGGTTAGAACTTCAACATACGAATTTTGGGAGGGTCACAATTCAGTCCATCACGAATGCCAAGCCAGCTCAGTATTTCAGAATTTAAGTAATAGTTTTGCAAATAGCCTTCTCAATGCTTCCCCCCCCCCACCACCACTGTCGAATATGCCTACCTACTACCTACGGTTGTCACTCAAATTGAAAAGAGTACCAACTGGCCCTTAGGAAGTTGTATAGGTAAAATGATTATAAACGTTCTAAATGGTTAGCAGTTAGAATTGCCTATGTAAATGAATATGTTTAATTTATCCTCAGATTTATAAAATAAATAATCCACCAGCTCATGGTTAGTGAAGGAGTAATCACTTTTCCACCTAATGGATGAATAGGGGAAAGAACAAAGAAACCTGGGAATGGTGAAATAACATATTTGGGACACATATGGGGAGCAAAGGAAATGTTTGATAAAGACTGCTTATTAATTCCCCCCTTAGGTATTGGTGATCTCAGTAGGTGGCAGTCTTCCATTCAATGTAGTGAGTATTTTCAACAAAGAAGACTTATGTAAAACGAGATTGTTTTCTTTCTTCTAAGCCGAGAAGAATGGCTCTTTTTATTGGTGGAAACCCTTTGGCATAACAGCAAATTTTGAAATGCCAGGTTCAACGTTCAGCTTGAATAACTATTGTAAATTTGGCTTATTTCAGTTGTTTTGTAATTATATTGATCTATTCCTCCTCCTTCTTCTCCTTCTTCTCCCCCTCCTTCTTTTGACATTTTCTTTCTTTCTTTCTTTCTTTCTTTTTTAAAGATTTCATTTATTTATTTGAGAGAGAAAGAGAGAGCCTGAGCAGGGGGGAGGGGCAGAGGGAAAAGCAGACTCCCTGCTGAGCGGGAAGTCAGATGCAGGCCTTTACCTGGGGACTCTAGGATCATGACTTGAGCTGAAGGCAATTGCTTAACTGACTGAGCCACCCAGGTGCCCTTCTTTTGCCATTTTCTTGATAATTAAATAATTCAAAGTCTAGTTAGGGAGTAGTGGAAGAAATAGGAGAGAATGTTTTAAAAATTTAAGTTTTTTCACAATGCTTTACTCTAAATCCAAATCTGTCTTACTAAAAGAAATCATAATAAATTTGGGAACCATTCAGAACTTAAAAATATTTGAGGGCCTGAATTTTTTCCATGCCCCTTTGGTGTGCTTTGGCAATGGCTATGAGGTTAAATATAAAATAATTAGTTAGATGAACACTTAGGCATTTTCTAGTACTAAATTTTTATCACTTTACTTTGGTATTTGGAGTCTCCTTATTTAAAATACGAGTAGTAGTATTTGGTTAAATTAAGAAAAAGAAAACAATAGCTAGTAGAACTTTCCCAAGAGTGTTTATCCTGTGGGATCAGATTGTTCTAAAGTTAAAATTCTCCTTCCTTGTTGCCCAGCACATCCGGTGGAATCTCTCTTAAAGGTGAAGCGACTAATTTTTCACCCTTGAAGGGTAATGATCATGTTAGCGAATGTCGAGTCTGCCTACGAGTTCCTTAGCCACAAATGTCATCTTGCTACTTTGTCTAAAGATATTGTTCTGACAGTTTCAAATTGTCAGGTATATGGCACATGAAGTTTTCTTGATAAATCGGCGTAATTCGGGGAAGGTAAAAATGATAATGTGGTAGAATTAATAGTTGCTCTAATTCTATCTTCAGGGATATGGTATTCTTACATGTGATGCACAGAAGGAAGATCTTATAACTAAAGAGTTCATTTTGTAGGAAGCACATTTGTGTAGGAAGATATAAAGGATACTTAGAAAAGGGAGTCTTGTATCATTCATCAGTACGTGCCCGTGGCTATTTTGTACCTTATAGTGAGTCTTCAATGAATACTGGTTGAATAAATAGGTAAGTTGAGATGGAAACAAAGCAAATGCGGGTATATTAAAATTCAGACCGTCAAGACCACTAATTCTCAGCTCTAATGCTGCCATTCACTGGTATGCTGCAATCAGATATACCATAAGCAGAGATTCCAAATTTTCTCAGTTGATTTATTGGTAATTTTTTTTTTTTTTTAACGGAGGCCCTTGACAAAACAAACAAACAAACCGACCTAGCAGTTTAGTTCATCAAGTAGTTAAATCTAAACAACTTGGAACTCATGCCCTATCAACTTAGAACTTACATCCTAACAACTTAGTAGTCATTTGAAAAATAATATGTATAATTCGAAAGAACAAATGCTATTTTTATTTCATTTTTGAACAATCACAGTTGCTTACTAATAAGATATGCTTGTGTGTTGGACAATGTCCAGCTTCTTAAATCTCAGTATCAGATTGGACACCCCGTTCTACAGTGATTTTCTCATGCTATTTGCTTTTTTAACCTCAGCAACCTTCCAAGACTTAGTTGCACAAAGATACGCTGTCATGAAAAGGAGCGTAGCTCCTTTCCGAACAGTGAACTACCTAGAGTTAGTAGTTCATAAGATGTCTGACAAATGTCTCCAGTATTGCTGTGATTCCCTTGAATATTTAAAATATCCCTAAATATTCCTAGATGAGTTCACTGTGATGAACACAGTTTGAGCAAATAATGTGTTACCAGCAATAGTTAGAATACTGAGGATATCAAGCATTTTCTTAAAAATAAGAGTGTATCCAAAGTTATCTTTATAACAGTAAAACTCAATCATGGACTTTTTTTCTGTAGTTAGAGGGAAGCAGTGAAGGTAACAGCTAGGATGTGGGGACTGTACATAGTTAATACATAGTACATAGTTTTTATCTATGCCCCTGCACCTGACAATGACTGTTAAGGATGAGTCATTAATATATTTTGTAATTAAAGCTTAAGGCAATGTTTTTTATTACAGGCAAAATTTATTTCAATACCTAGATCTAATATTCCCTAGCCCTAACCCCCAAGATCACATTCACACAGGTGAACGCTATCCCCAGAAGGAAAAAAAAAATGTGGTTTATGCTAGTGGTTTGGAACTTTTCTGTGAATTAAAATCACAAGGGAGCTTACTAAAAATGCAGATTTCTAGAATCCTTAGGCCTAGGCTCTGGAATTCTATAGTCCGGGGGTAGGGCAATGATATTTTTAAAAAATCCACTTGATTTTAATGCAGTCCATGTTTTGAGAAACACTGGTAGAGGGTACTGTTTGTGTAGCACAATGAAACAAATAATGAGACTCTCGATTTTTTAAATATATGTCTTATTAATGTGCTGTTTGAGTATGTATGTGTGTGTGCACATGGAAGGTTCACATGCCTCCTACCGATACCTAAAGATGATAGTACTAATCTAATACCAGTCTCAAAAGTACTTAGCATGATAGTGGTAGAGTTTATGGTGGTTCAGGATCATACTACTGTGAATTCTTTATATATCATATTCTTTATATCCCTCGGGACACTTAACTTCATGTTCTTTAACCCTTTATATCCTCCAAGGGTACTTAGTGTGGAGATTTAGCCATAGTAGGAACTCAATAAATATCAATTACTTGTCATTCTTTTTTTTTTTTTAAGATTTTATTTTATTTGACAGACAAAGATTACAAGTAGAGAGATAGGCAGAGAGAGGAAGGGAAGCAGGCTCCCCGCTGAGCAGAGAGCCCGATGTGGGGCTCCATCCCAGGACCCTGAGATCATGCCTGAGCCGAAGGCAGAGGCCTTAACCCACTGAGCCACCCAGGCGCCCCTTACTTGTCATTCTTAACCAAGGCTGAACATTAAGATCAGTTAGAGAGCTTCTTAAAATATGAATTATCGAAGACGTCTCTCTCGAACTAACTGAAGCCGAATTTGTGCAGGTGAGGTCTGGCAGAGCCAAGGTTGAGACCACTGAGCTGTATCTTTCCTTGGACCTCTATTTTTACCAAATGCTTGCATCCATCTAATTGGGCTTATGGGTGTGTGTGTGTATGTGTGTGTATGTGTGTGCACACACATGTTTTTATGGAACTCTTTTCCAAGATAATACTATAAAGGAGTACTACTTTCTTTTCTTTGCAAGTGTTTGTTACTCCCACCTTTTCTGGGCACTTATTATTCTTTCTCAATTCATTTATGAAAAATGTGGAGAATATAACCAGTCTACTTGCTATCTCCTGAAAGAGTTTTTTTTGTTTTTGTTTTTGTTTTTTTTTAACATTTAAGAGTTTGCTTGGCAACTCATTCTTTCATTCTTGCATACTCTCGCCTGCAATTAAGCTACTCAGCCACTTGGTGGTGATAAGTGCTTTATTCATAATGGCCAATTAACAGGTGTTTTTTGAGATCCAGTCAAAATTATTTTCCCATTATTTTCAGATTTCTAAAATTATTAAAACAATAAAATAGAAAATATTGAATTGTAAAGTAAATAATTCTAAGTAGAACTTGCAAAGAAATACGAAAGATTTGATTCAATGACTTCCTCAATGATCCTTGCATATAATTTACTTATAATTTGTATTTTATACTTAGATTTCAATAAAAATATTCTGCTTTAAAAAAAACAGAGATTCACTGCTTACATCATTGTATTCTAGGTCATTGATGATAAGATATCATTAGCTATGGGGTGCATTCTAACTCACAGAAGTTAAAAGTTGAAAAGAAAAAGTGGGAAACAATGAAAATGCTATATTTGTAGAATCCACTAAAATCTTAATGCATGGAAGACATTTAATAGATAAGTCTGGGGTAGGAAGAAAGGGAGGAAGGAAGCATGTAAGGAAGAAGATTATGGGGGAAGGGATAAGAAGGGAGAGAGGAAGAAAAGCAAGAAAACTGCCAGCAAAGAATAATTACATACCCTTCCCAAAGCATTAGCATAATTCTGAGATTTTCTTGGTAGAAGAATTTTCCAATTTTCCTTTTCACAGATGGAAACTTTATTTATTATATCAATAGTGATCTGTAGTGAAGCCCCTGAGTTGACATCTTTGTAACTCAGGCCTGTAAGCTCCTGCATGCGTTTCTTCCATGTTGAAGGGAGGGAAAACAGATGTGGCTGCCGCTGGACCTCAGTGCAGGTGCTCTGGCTTGCTGGCTCCTTTCTGTCCTTCAGCTGCCATTTAAATGTCATTTCCTCAGAGAAGTATTCCTGGACTATCCAGTCTCGTTATTCCCTCATAGAGCATCTTATCCTTTGTTCTCTTCAGACTGTCTAATCATCCCCACAAGGTGCCCATTAAGTAGGGCTTAAGGTGTAACATCTTTCCAAAACATATATACTTTAGCAAAGATTATTGAAGATCAAAACACATTTAAGAACCCGGGAATAGAAGCCTATGACATACTAATCACAAGATTCAGATTAAAAGTAAACACAGAGATAGGCACTAATGCTTAGTACTCTTAAAACTGCAAAACTGAAAATGCATGATTAATCCATGGTAGTAAATGGGAACAAAGCTCAGTACCAAGGAAAATAAGAGTGAAACAAGGACAAACTTAACATATTTCCATGTTTTCTTAGAGCTGGACTGCTAATTACCTACTATGTAAGCTTATTGTGATTTATGTCTACTAAAAGGTATAAGCGTATGTGATTCTAGCCCATCTTCTTGTGTCTGGGCAGTTTATATTTAAAACCAGGCCAGAGGGGTGCCTGGATGGCTCAGTGGGTTAAAGCCTCTGCCTTCGGCTTGGGTCATGATCCCAGGGTTCTGGGATCAGCTCCACATCCGGCTCTCTGCTCAGCGGGGAGCCTGCTTCCTCCTCTCTCTCTCTCTGCCTGCCTCTCTGCCTACTTGTGATCTGTCAAATAAATAAATAAAAAATCTTAAAAAAGAAAAAATAAAACCAGGCCAGAGAGGTAAGCTAAATGCCATTTTTAAATTTTATTAGAGAAGGGTATTTGAGAACCTATTTCTGCAAGGTTAGGAAATCCTTCTTACACTTAATTCTAGGCTGTATTTTTTGTAAGTTTTTCCAGTTTCACTTTAGGGCGCTTTACTACTCTGGAGTTTCAATCTCCCTTTGCTATCTTGGGATGTGATAACAGGAAAACCTCCCTTTGTTTTTTATAGTGGGCACCTTTATTCCCTGCCTCAGCCCTACCATCTTTTCCTTTGCATCACATCACACTCTGTCATCCCAGGTAGAACCCCGAGGTGGAATACTGATGAAATTCTATCCCAAAGCTGTATTGGTCCCAGACCCGATTCATGAGCTGCTGCCTCATCATAGTGTGAAAATCTCTTAATATAGCACCTGATTATCTCTGTATATGTTAAGAATGGGGGTATTGGTTTTGGTTTTTGTATAGTTTATGTACACATAACTTTAAATAATTGTGAAATAGAGAAATATATAGAATATCCATAAAATGAATTAAAATATTAGATTGTGAAAGTGATAAAAGTGGATTCTAGCTTTTAGGCCCTAAATAATAAGCAGCAAAGATTCAGCTGACATTGATTGTTCTAACTTAATAGAATCTCTTTACACATTTAGACTTAGGACAGTACTATAGCCAAAATATCACTAGCTAGGTATTAGAAATAAAGGCTTGGTTATGTAGTGGCTACAGAAATGTATTTTAAAAATTTACGTAGGAAATTCAAACTAATTCATGACATAAATCATTTTCATGTGTTTTTCCAGTCATCTCTAATTTACATAATGCTATTTCTACAAACTTCCTGTTATAAAGAGTAAAACATACCTGCCTACTTAGGAGTTATAGGATATAGACCTGATAAAGAGTTAATTACATTTAATTTGGAACATAAAGAACTAATACTTTTGTTATTCATTTGTCTTCAGAAAAAAGGTGATTATTTTTATCTTTCAATTTTTTTTTTTTTAAAGATTTTATTTATTTATTTGACAGAGAGAAATCACGAGAGAGGCAGGCAGAGAGAGAGGAAGGGCTCTTCGCTGAGCAGAGAGCCCGATGCGGGACTCGATCCCAGGACCCTGAGATCATGACCTGAGCCAAAGACAGCAGCCTAACCCACTGAGCCACCCAGGCGCCCTTTATCTTTCAATTTGAGCAAGGAAAGAACAAAGAAAAAGAACAGAATTTTAAATAGTTGCATACTTTGGCTGTGTGTGTGTGTATTTATATAATTTAAAATTATTTTAAAAGTTGTTCACATATATAAAACCTTTAAGTAAAATTTAAATGTATATACAGCTTTAAAATAAGCTTTTAAAATAACTTTAAAATAATTAACATATACAAAAATAATAATTGTATATTTATATATAAATAACTTAAAATAATTTAAAAGTTCTGTGGATTAATGAGCCTATCAGCGATATAACAATAAATAACACTGATGAGAGGTACCTGGGTGGCTCAGTCGGTTAAGCCTCTGCCTCTTGATTTCAGCTCAGGTCAAGATCTTGGGGTCCTGAGACTGAGCCCTGTAGGAGGGGTTCTGTGCTCAGTGTGGAGTCCCCTTGGGATTCTCTTTCTCTCTCCCTCTGCCTCTCCCTCTTTCTTGCAAATAAATAAATAGATAGATAAATAAACAACCAACCAACCAACCAACAAACCCTGATGAGCAAATGTAACAATATTGTTCACTTAGGATGTTTGCAGTTTACATGGCTGACAGTCCACTGTTAGTCCTCTTCCACTGTCCCAAAGAACAGGTTATCCCATAAACCCATAGGTAAATATTGGCTTGCCTTCTTTGGTAGTTGAATGAATTTAAAGGTTTATGAATTTAAAGGTTCTTGCCCTGACTTTGAGAACAGGCACTTCATCACATTTTTTTTTTTTTAAGATTTTTATTTATTTATTTGACAAAGAGAGATCACAAGTAGGCAGAGAGGCAGGCAGAGAGAGAGGAGGAAGCAGGCTCCCTGCCAAGCAGAGAGCCTGATGCGGGACTCGATCCCAGGACCCTGAGATCATGACCTGAGCCGAAAGCAGAGGCTTAATCCACTGAGCCACTCAGGCGCCCACTTCATCACATTTTTAAGCACATCCCTGCCGGGGGTTCTTTGCTCAGTGGGAGCCTGCTTCTCCTTCTCCCCCTGCCTGCCACTCCCCCTGCTTGTTCTCTCTCTGTCAAATAAATAAGTAAAGTTTTTAAGTACATCTCTGATTTTTGCCCCCAAATTCTCAGCTTTGGAAATGATCCTGTTTTATTCTGCAGAGTGTTATTCTCGGGAGCCCTTCCTCTACAGAATGCTAACTTTTAGATGGAAAAGCTGATATAAAAGAGTGATTAAAGAAATAAAATGTCTCCCTAATTTGAATTTTACCCAACAATGAATTCAGTGGCAGAATTATGGAGGATACTGAGTCCATTTATGATTAACTAGGTTTATTGTCATAAAGATAATAAGAGCTGGCTTTGAGTATATCTTTGAGTTTGATGTGGCCAGATTCCAAATCTGGTTTACTCACATCCTGTATTTCCAAATAGATTGAACATTAACAGTGCAGTTGAACTGCTAAAGAAATAATTACTGAAGTATTTTAAAGTACACTTAGGACATTAGATAGAAAAGTTGAAGATGAAGACACGTAGGTTTTGAGCAATAAAGGCTAAAGTACGAGCAAAGAGGGTTAGAGCGGTGAACACAACAGTGAATGCAACTTTTCACCCTGTGTTGACATTGTTAGGATGTGCTTTTGGAGCTGTAGCCTGAGACTACTGTCTCAATTTAACCATGCGAAAATACTAAACGTGAGCAGGAATACTTATTTGCCATTTTTTTCCCTATTTAGTAAACAGAAAATTGCTCCAGCTGTTCTTACCTGAATGGATTTGGTGCATCCCAAGATAATGTGAAGAGCACAAAAGAGGGCTTGATGAGTCAGAAGATGTAGAGGGAGGCAGAAATTAGGTAGACTTTTTCAAGACCTTTCCATTCAGCTTTGTGAAATCACAGGGTATTAGTAATATCCCTTTCTCAGGGTAGATGCATACACACAAAATACTCCAGAGAAATCTGTACTTTTAAAAATTATCTTTAGGATTTGGTTACTGTATCACCACAACTCTGTTTCAACATAGAGAATTAAGAGGGGCTCGTGAATACGTGAAAACGCTATCGTTGTTGAGGAGAGCGTGTCCTGTGAAATGGACTCACTGTTTGGCTCCACGTCAACGGTAGAGTATACAAGTGTGAAAAGGGAAGCAATTTTTGAATATATTTCCTTCATTGCTTTGACTTTTGGCCCATTGCATATTGGCCTTTGGCTTTTAAAGAGACAAAAAGCAAAAATTCCACTGGATTCTGTTAAACAAAGAAAATTATAATATAAACATGACCTACCAGTTGTACTGTTTCTTCTGTATTTTGCAAGCAATATTAACTGTTGCATTTCCCTCCATTAAGAGTATGTATTTAAAAAAATATGTATATAGTGTATTGAAATGTTTCTCCAGTTTTGTAACTACTACAAAAATAGCCAGGAAAAAGCCACCATCAGTATGCCCCTATTTTAAACTATAACCTGTATGTTCAAAATACCGTAAGTAGATTCTAGGGACAGAGCAGAATTGCCTTCCTGTGATTTTGAATTCCAGGGATTTGGTGTGAGAATAAAATGACTGCAGATTATTTTGTTTACACAGGAAGCTCATCTACATGATCCACTAAAAATTAATGCAAGGGGCCATTAAAGTGAAAAAGTAGCTTTCTAATATTTTTCATGAGTGTTTTCAAAGAAAGATAAAGATTTATTTTCTGACACTATACGGTGACCACAGCCAGGACTAGAGAAAAGTGATCTCCCTTGGGTTGTCTGCAGTCTGCACTTTGACTTCCTCCTTTTGGCCCAGTTCAGTCCAGACATTTCAACAGCTTGACTAAGCCTCATCACCATTTAGCTGCCAAGTTCAGTGGCTGCCAATATCACTAGTAGCTTTTTAAATACACCTGTTGCCAGCACTATGTTTGTGAGTCAAGAAGACTAGACATTTCTGGTCTATCCCAGTGGCTAGGATCATTTTCAAAGGAAAATTATTTTTAATATTACTTCACCATCCTTCATCGGGAGAACACTCCCTCCCCGCAAGCCCCCCCCCCCCCCCCCCCCCCCCCCAGCAAGCTTCTCTTCTTACAGACAAGTTGCATTTACCACGAACATGGTATGTAACATCTGGTCTGGTTTAGCCTATGGATAAAAGTGGTTTTAGTAATCAATTCTACATTTAATTTTTATTTTTAATTGTGTGGGGCCAATGAAGCTGTATGATTAATAAAATAGGAAGACTTGGTATAAGCTGACAGGCTCTCAGTGAAATAATCAAATATCACTTACAGCAAAATTAACCTGATAGTTAATGGTATGTATTGTGTAGTAATTAGGTATAAACACAGCTCATATAAAGGACTGTGATTAATGCACTGCATGGAGTCAAACAACATTTTTGGAGCAAGTTTGTCGGGAGATGAATAGAAAAGCAGTTAAAGCCAGCCTCTGTTCTAATGATGGCTGGGGCCAGAGGAGCCTCTTTGGCCAGATCGCTCTGTTTTTCCATGAACATTTGCTCCAGGCCAAGAGCCAGTGGCTGGGGCAACCCTCTCTTATCTCTACACAGGGTGATAAAAAGTCACAATGAGAAAGTGCAGTGGATTCAGTTCTGACAGTTTTAACAACCTTGAAAACACTTTCCTACGAGGCTGTAGCTTTGTAGTCTTTTAAGGTGAAAGAAGAGGGCACATACAGATGATTTCAATACTTTGGGTACCATAGAGCCACTAAGAGGGTATTGACTAGACAAAGTCTTTGTGGCTACTAGGGCTTTGTGAGCTAATTTTGATTTACTTGCCTATTAGTGTTCATAAAGTATATAAAACTTTTCCTCATACCAATGATAATATCTGGTCTATAGATGAATCTGAAGTTTATTTAAACTGGGATATTCTACTATCTATCAATCTGTCTACACTTTAAAAGGTGGTCCAAAAGATAGTAAAATATAAACACCCCCCCCAACCTTTAATCATACTTCCTGTACCATATCAGGTTGAAATGTCTTCACCCTGGGAATATCTGGTTATTTTTCCTGCAAGGTGTGCTTTTGTATGACTCAAGTGACATTGTTCTTATTTGATGGACTGATGTTAATTTGTTGTAATGTGACAGAATGATCTAGTTCGAATACCAACTTTATTGGCTTCATCTTTGCCTCCTTTCTTACCCCACATCCAATCCAATGGCAAATTTTAGAAATATATCTGGAATCTGACCATTCTTATTACTTCCGCTATATGCACAATGGTCTAAGTTATCAGTATGTTTTACCTGACCCTTAGAATAGTTTCCTCTTCTTGTTATTATTAACTTGCAATCTATTCTCCACAGTGTGGCTCTTGTATCCTAAATGGAGTCTGATTTGGTCACCCCTCCAATGACTCCACATTTCATTCAGAATAAATTCTAAAACTTAACAAGTTTCTACATTTGTCCCCTTCCTGTACCTCACCCCCTTTTCTGATCGCATCTGCTTGTGCTCTCCCTTTGTTCCCTGGATTTTAGCTACACTTATCTCTTGGCTATTCCCCACACATGCCAAGCTCACTTCCACTCAGGGTCTTTGCATTGCTGTTCCTTCTGTGTTGAACGCTTTACTCCTAGACAGACATATGGCTTATTTTCTGACTTCCTTCAGGTCTCTGCTCAAATGTCAGAGAGGCCTTCCCAGGTAAATATATTTCAAACAGCATGCTCCTTGTCCTGTTTCCTTATCCTGCTTTATTTTTGTATGAATCACCATCTGACATAGTATGCATTTACTGGCTTATGATGACGATTATTGCCTTTTCTAGTACAATGTAAGCTCCATCACAGCAAGGACTTTGTATCTTGGTAACCGTTGCACCTTCATTCCTTAGAATGGTGACTCGTACGTTTATTATTACTTCTTGAACCAAAGGAATCAACATCTCCTCTTGAGATCTTGACATTTTTTCTTCTTCTAAAAATAAACTTTCCAAATCTTAATTCCATAGCTGTAACTTCTTAAGTCTTTGAGCTATAATCTACTCATTCTTGGGTTGAATCCCTTTGGGGTAGGTAAGTCAAACTAGTGAAAGACCTAGGGGCAGTAACAACTACTTAATAAGTACTTATAAGCTAGGTTCTTGTATTTAAGCACCTTGCTTATCTCATTTAAGTCTAACCTTAGTCCCAGAGATGAGTATTATTACCATTCTTGTTTTATAGACAAAGAGACTGATACTTGGGAGAGGTGAAATAACTTGCTGCCCGGTCACAGAGTTAATCACTGAACAAAGATTCGGATGAAGGCGTGGTTGACTCCATACTGCCTCCTAGCCGTCATCTCCCGTAATGCGTGTCCAATTGTTCAAGTAATAAAATCTTTTGCAGTTCCTGTACTAGGGGTCTGGGATATCCATCCCGCCCCTCAGTGATTCCCAATACCAAACACCAAACAAAGTCGTTCACTTTTCAGAAATGTCCTAAAAGCCACTGTTCTCTATGCTAGGACTCTTACTTAAATGTAAGGTGTGCTTAGCGCGGGGGAAGTTGGCCGAAAGGAGGGGAATGGGGCTCAGAAGGCAGATCGACGCACCCCACCCCCTCGCTGGGTCTGACAACAGGGATCCGCACGCCGGAGGGGCCCCTCAGAGCAGCTTCGGCTCTATCGGGGAGGTGACGGGGCTCCCTGCGTTCGCACAGCGCTGTGTGGAGCCCCGCGGGCAGCCCCCGCGCGCGGTCGGCGGGACGGGCGGCTCGCGGCTCCCGGCGCGGGGAGGGGCCGGCGCCCGCCCCGCCCCTCTCCTCGGGGATGCCGGGATGTTTACACTCCTGACAGCGGCGGCCGGGGGAGGAGGAGCGGGAGTTGCGGGAGGATGGGCCGCCGCTAGGCTCGCTCTCGGGACGCGCCTCGCCGTGCGCAGGGTAGCGGCCCGCGCCTGCAGCGAGCGTCCGCGGGGGCGGCGCGGCGGGAGGTGGCGATCGGCTCCCGGCCTCGCAGCCACAGCCCCCGGCCCAGCGGGCCTTTCCGCGGCGCCGCCTGGCCGAGCCGCCCGCGCGCCCCGGGTCCCTCGCGGGCAGGAGATCGGAAAACTCCCAACTTCCTGGTGAGTGGCTGCCGGGGTCTCGGGCGCCGGGGTTGGGCCGCCCCGGCCGGGTGGGGCAGCCTGCGGGAGCCGGGCGGGGAGGGGAGGCCGGGAGGGCGCGGGGCGGCCTCCGGGATCCCCACGCCGGGGGAGGTGGGGCGGGGCGCGCCGCCCTCGAGCTGGGAGGGGGTTTCGGTCCGGTTCGTTGGTCGTGGCGGGAGCGGGCGGCAGGAACTTGGTGTCTGGCACTGGCTTTGGCGGCCCGAGGCCGCAGTGGGCGCCGCGGTAACTAAGAAACTCCGCGGCCACCGCGGCGGCGGCAACAGGTCTTTGGTTTCAGGACCCGAGGAACTTAGGCGAAGTCCCGCCTCCCACCCTCCGGCTGCTGCTCATTGGCGCCGTCGGTTATTTATCCGTCGCGGATTGGTCAGGTCCAGCTGTCAGGATTCGGCAGCTGCCAGACTTGAGAGGAGTGAAGTTCGCGGAGAGTGGGTGGTGGGAGCGGTGCAGTGAAGGGAGAAGCTGAAGTGGCTTGAGAAGTACAGGGAGGACGGCCTAACCTGTCGGAGAACGGGCTTTCTCGGGGCCCTGTCGGGATCAGCAAATGTGAGAGAGATTGCAATAGAGATGGTGATGCGATGGTGGCAATGGAAAGTAATTACTTTGAGAATTGAGGCCAAAGTCAGAGAGACGAAGGGGACCCACAAAAGAAAAACGAGAAGACCACATTGTCCTAGGTGTCAGGAAGCAACACAGCAACCTAGAGGATGGTACAGTAAGATCTGAAGAACTCTTGTTGCCTCTTTCCTGTGTAGCGCAGGCCTTGGGAGATGATGTGTCAAACACAGATCGTGCTCTCTTATAGCTGTAGTCCTTATTAGGGGTAAATACTAAAAATATACTTACTTGACAGTAGGTTCTCTCTCATCCTCCAGTAGTTCTGGTGACGGAACTGAAAGTCTGAAAACATCACAAAAACGAAGTGATTTTCCTCGACCACTGATCATAAGGACGCTGTTGAAAAAAATCGAATGCGTGTAATTCGTAGAGCGTTGTGTGCCCATCATGACTAGAACCTTTGTTTCTAATCCTTACTCTGAAGAGTTTGTAGTTTCCAGAAGTATGCACACGCCGTGTAGGCAGGAGCAGTGTGTCTTTGTCAGGTTGCTTTACAGGATAAAGTACAGCATGCACGTGTGATAAGTCTGTCCTGGGGCTTGAGCTGCTGCGGGTGTGGTCGAAGAGTGGCATAGTATTAGGGACAACCGGACAAAACACTGAAAACGGTGGACAGTTCAACAAGAGATTCAGTTAACCCTGTCATACCTTGTGGCAAGTCTTACTGCGTGGACACCGAGTATTCTTGGCTTTAGTACTTGGGGAAGGCCAGTGCACTTAAAACAGTGGACAGAAGACTTAAGCAGTTATCTCGTTGCCAGAGGAAGGAATCCTCTGCTACCCTCGGGAGATCCAGTCCACAGCTTGCTTCACTCCTAAAACCGTAGCATCTTTCCGTTTGGTCCTAGACTGGGAGCTTGCTTGGGTGGGGAAGAGATGTTGGAGGAGCTTTGAAAAATTGCCGCGTGGAGGAGTCCAACGGGCAGAGAATGGATGGGAACTTTGAGAAGAGGGCCCGCAAAATAAAAAGGAGAAGGAACCCCTATTGGACGCTGGCCGGTTTTTCTGGGGTGAGGAATCCCAGGACCCTCGGAGAGGAGCGGGCCTGAGATTCTGCTCTCAGCCGGGAGGCCCCGCCCTTTGCAGCACTGACGGCCTCCGCAGCCAATGAGCGGCGAGGACACTGCCGTTCTCTGCTCGGGAGGGCGGGTACTTCCTACCTCGGCCCTGGGCTCGGAGGAGGGAGAGAAAGTTCCTCTTCCAAGGATGTCTGCTGGTTGAGGGACTCTAGTGTGAGGGATGAGAAATAGATGCGTAAAAGTAAAGGGGTGGAGGTTCCAGTTTCTTCTGACTCCTCGTGCACGTCTCGTTTCATAAATGAGCTACATCTTGAACTCACTTCTACGTCTGAAGCTTTACAGTTGATAAGAAGCGAAGGTGGCCCTCAAATTAAATGTCCAGATGGACTGATGGGGTTTTACTCCAAAATTACCTTAAATGAAAACCAAGGAATGTCAGAATCTAAATTGTGAAGTTTTTCCACAATACTTGGGAGTCTTGCCACGGTTAAAAATCTTGATCAATTTCAAAAGTAAAGAGTGTAACTTGAGTGCGGATTTGTTCCATACTTGAAACGATTTCGGTTTATTTATGAAGATCATACCTGCAGCACCTTCCAGTCCCTTTCCCACTTACACATTTTCTTGGCTGGACAATTTCAAGAGCTCTTTTCCAGCCCAATAAAACAGCACTTACTCCAAGAATGAGGAAAGCACATCTGGTGTGATGGCAACATACTGGTGGAGGAGGGGAGATTTAAGGCCAGTATAATAACATACCCAAATCATAAAAATCAAAATTGTCGTTTTAAATGACCAGAAGTGAAGTTTTAGTTTGTGTAAGTATTTAACCTCATACTTCCCTCCCCTTTGTCTTCCTGGTGGTTACAATTGACAGTTTTGGGCTCTGATTTATCACCATAAGTTAGGTATTCTTTTTTTTTTTCTCATCTATTGTGCCTTTACTGAAATGTAGATTTCTTTTTTTCACTTAAAGATGTGGTCTGAGATATCATCAGAGAGTTTACTGAGTTTCTGGAAGCAAACTCTCTCATGTTTTAAAATGTATCTTTGTAATGTTACAAATGTAGCCACCATTGGGGTATTTGGACAGGAGAGAATAGTGATTACTTAAATGCAATTTTGGAAAAGAAGTTGCTTAATTAGATAATAAGTTGCAAAATTCCTTTCAGGTTTTGTTTTCTTTGATTTTTTTTTTTTAAATAGGCTTTGGTATTTAAAAAATTTGCAGTGTAGCTACAGTTGCACAAAGCTGCACTTTGCCCACATTCCTGGTTTCCTTCAATTAAAATATTTGTCCCTTTAGATATTTGCTCTAGTTAGTACAGTATGCATAAAACATGGCCGTATACTTTGAATAATACTTGAGGGTGTCTTGGAAATGACACATATAGTTATTGTTTGCTCTGAATTGCTTTATCAACAATGTATTGACAGTTCCATAAATATATAGCTAGATGTTTTAAGAAGTGTTTCTTCATACTTTTGATTGTTTCAGTTTACTTCCTCCTCCCCTCATTTTTGAAGGGAATATTGGTGAGTAACATTTAGTTATATGACTGTAATGAAATATATTTATTTGCAGGTTATAATGGCTACTTAGAATATTTAAATATATGTAAAATTAATGTAGAATGATTCACTCTTAGATTTATAAAACTTCTAAACTGCTGATTCCTCTTTTGGTAACTAATAGTTTGATTATCTCTGTATGATACATTATAGATCTATATAAAATATTTTTTCATTCTGATGAAAACACTGAACGAACCTATTTCATGGTTTTTAGTGAGCGGTGGGAATGAGAAGGACAGATGATCATGAAGCATTTCTTAATTTTCTTGTGCAGGAAAGCTTTTTTAAACTTTTGTCAAAATAACTGCTCTGCCATACCATTTATATAATGTGCTTACAATGAGCTGTTTTGTATTAGCTATCCAAGGTATTAATCAAAACAGTGTATAAATGAATGAAACTTATTTAATTGGTCTGTAAAAATTTAGAAATACATGTTTTCTGTTACTTCATGGAAGTAGACCTTTCTGTAAACCTTGCCATTGGTCTTCTGTTGATAATGAGTATAAGTAATTAAAGCTAGCTTTTTCACTCCAGGCTGCTTTTGTATAGAACAGGAGTTTGTAAAATTTCTAAAGGGCCAGCTAGTAAATAATTCTGGCTTTGTGAGCCATGTGATCTTTATAGTCATGGCCAGTACCTACCTGAACAGTTGGTCATGGCTGTGTTCCAATACAAACAGGTTGGAGGCCCACCCCAGCTCTAGAAGATAATACCAAAGATCTAAATATGATTTGGGGCCATTGATGCTTTACTTGATGTGGATTTTCCACAGCAGTATTTATAGCCTTTTTTGTTTCTTGAACTCAAAACCCTGAGATCAACACCTGAGCTGAGATCAAGAGTTGGAGGCTTAACCAGCCAAGGAACCTAGTACCTATGGCCTTTTTTGGTTTTAGACATTTTTGACAATCTCTTGATCTTTCCCAATCCCCTCAGAATAAGGGCCACTTATACCCCAATTTTGTGTTTCATTTCAGAGGCTTTGTAAATATATGAACTTCTTTTCGATTTATCTACCTTTTCAGGGTTTTCTACCATTCTTTGCTCCTTGGGGATCCCACACCCATCCTGTGACATTGAATGAATATGTAACTTTCCAGCTTCTTCCTTACTAAACAAAGATGAAATCTGATGTCATATATTTAATCTTTGCTTGATTGACAGATAACATTAATATAAATGTATTTTAGTGTGTTTCTTTAACTCATAGTTTTTCATTTTGAACCTACTGGAATGACCACCTTTGTTGCTTTTAGAAGGAGTTTTTGGCATGAGCGAGACGGTAGGCAGACTGTTTTTTTTTTTTTTTTTTAATGAAAAAATTGACTTAGTCTTTTCTAAAAGACCCCCCCCCCCCCCATTTTAAAAAAAGAAATACTGGAAAGGGCCTGTTTGTGGGAGGGCCAGCAGTCAGGGTGTGTGTAGCTTGGGGATGTGTGGGTACCTCCTCCCTTTGTTTGAAGAATTGGCTGTAGGCTGACCTGGGTGCAGCTACTGAGAAGCCTGAGAATGGAATGGAAAATGCAGCAGCTTTGACATCACTCGGTAGAGTTTCCTAGCCCTAGCCAGGAGTGGGTTCTGGGTGTGCCAGAATTTTCCTCTCTCAGCGGTCAGGTAGTGCCTAGGGCATTCAGAGCTACCAGGCTAGTTGCCACCAGCTACCGTGAGCCTCTTTATCAGACCCTGTGCACAAGTATCATTTTCTGTTTTACCATGAAAAACACTAAGCCCAGTTTTATCTCCTTAGTTGAGTTACTTGATTTGTTGGGACTGTAGTTTTCTCAGCTCAGATAAGATTGCATTGAGGAATAAATGAAAACATCTTTGTAAAAATAGGATAGTAGGCTCTAAGTGTTAGTTTCATTTCACCTCTTTCTGTTTTTAGACGTTCCGCACTAGGAAACGCATCTGCTGTTCTCAGTTTTTCTGGTGGCAGGCTCCGTTGCCCAGCCTGGGCCCAGCTGCCCATTCTGCCCGGGCCCAGCTTTATCTCGTCAGGCTCCTACCTAGCTCTCCTGCCATCTCTGCCTTCTTTACTTGAATTCCTCTTCCTCTTTACCTTGTGAGTTCCATATTCATAATTAAGTGGTTCCCATGTTTGAGTTCATGTTTTTATGTTTTTGGAGTATGGGAAGAAGGCATTAATTCTTGGTTCCTCAGGCAGGAAAAAGCACAAGAGGCTTGGTGGGGCCTTATATTTTGGACAGTAAAAAATGGGAGTTGCAAAAAAGATCCTTAAGTACTGATTAAAAATGGCAAAACTGAGAACATTCTTTCTAGTAGTCTTATAATTTGGCTTTTTAAAAAAATCTTTAGAATGTTTTCCTCATATTCTCACATATACCTGGCAGATTAATGTAATTTTTGTTGTGGTTTTAACCATAACGAAGCCACATATCCTCTATTATATCATGATTGGGAAAATTGCATAGATATGTTTAGAAAAGTTATTGTACTTGTAAAAGGTAAGGAATTGCAAATCTTCCATTGCCTTTTGTATCTAACAGGTGGACCATATAGTAGAATAATTTGATATGATTATGTACTGTCAAAAAGACACCCAGAACTGGAAAGTAGGTAATTTTTTTAGGCAAATGGCATGACTTTATCCAAACAATTTATTTCAGGCATGGTTTGTTATTTAACAAATACAATAAATTGAAAGATAGACAGGAAGAATGCTTATTGATGGCTTGAATTTATGGGAAAAAACTGAGTTTATTTTCAGTTTCTTATGGTGGC
This sequence comes from Meles meles, assembly GCF_922984935.1. Taxonomy (NCBI): domain Eukaryota; kingdom Metazoa; phylum Chordata; class Mammalia; order Carnivora; family Mustelidae; genus Meles; species Meles meles. The sequence continues at coordinate 32,194,670 of NC_060082.1, read as the reverse complement.
CTACAAATTAATTTCTATAATCTTTGGTGTTAGAACACACTAAGAATAGTATAGTGGCAGGGAACGTATTCAGTAAAAACTGGCATTTTTTAACATCTTCAACATGTATCTAAAATAGAGTTTTAATATAGTTTATACATTTGATAAGTGTTTTCGTTGTCGAATGGCATATTGTTTTCAACTCTGCTTTATCATTTTATGACCTTGAGTGTTTAAAATATGAGCTGCTGATAAAGAGTCGTATTTTATTAAACAGTTCTCTTGTTCCATAATCATTCTCTTTGTTTTTATAAAGGAACTTAATGCATTGTATTTAATAGTATTTGATGGTTGTGGGGCGTGGGGTACTTTGCTTCAGCAAAGTTTCCCAGTACCAGGCCACCAAGGGAGTTGCTGCCTCATTCTTGATCCTAAATCTGCCAGGTGAGAGTACACAGTCTCTATCTTGATGAAGACACAGCTACAATAAGGAAGATGCTGCTGTTTTAGCATCTCTAGAACCATACTCTGCCTGCCGTGGTCCAGGAAATGGATGCTATGGGCACTGGCTCTTAACACCTGTATTAGTTTCCTAGGGCTGCCCCAACAAAGTACCACAAATTGAGTGGCGTAATGCAACATAATTTGATTCTTTCATTGTTCCAAAGGCCAGAAATTAGAAATCAAGGTGTCCACATAGCCATGCTGTCTTTGAAGGCTCCAGGGAGAATGTATTCCATGCTCTCTCTTAGCTTCTGGTGTTGGCAGCATTCCTTGACGTTCCTTGGCTTTAGACATTTATCACTTCCGTTTCTGCTTCTGTCACATGACATTCTCTGTCTGTGTCTCTCCTCCTCTTTTAAGGTCAGCAGTCACTCTTGCACTTAAAGTTTAACAAGCTAAATCACTACTTTTTTTACCCAGATTCTTCAGCATGCAGATTACAGATTTCTGATCTTTTTGTTCTGAACAGAGTATTTTAGGATTGTGCAGAAATTACACCCAAGAGATAAAGGTGCCCAGGTTATCCTGTACATATGTAATCTCCAGTTAGTACTCTTTTTTAAAAAGATTTTATTCATTTGTTTTAGAGAGAGAGCGCACATGTGCACGTGAGTGGGGGGAGGGGCCGAGGGAAAAGGAGAGACTCTCAAGTAGACTCCCCGCTGAATGCAGAGCTTGCTGTGGGGGTGGATGCAGGACTCCATCTCATAACCCTGAGTTCATGACCTGAGTCGAAATCAAGAGTCGGCAGCTCAACCAACCGAACCCCGCAGGCGCCCCTGCAGTTGGTAGTCTGTTGCCACCACAGAACAGCTGTTCCAAACTCAAGTTTTCCATTTACCATTATCATCTTATAGTTTCCCTTAGGAGACGTAAGTGTATGATTCACTAAATCAGTTATTTTCAGAACCGAAAGGAAACTTATAAATTATCTAAACTGACCTTTTCATTTATTGTAAGAATACACGAAAACCCAAGGATGTAATTTGCTAACCCACACTCTGCTAGATTCCATAACAGTCAATATTGCCTTGTGTTACCTTTGTAATGTTTTTGATAGTAGGCACAGTGATTTCTTTTTTCCCCCACTTCTCCTGAATTAGAATCTTGCTCTGTTCATGGTACTTGCTCGATAAAGACTTGCTGGTGGAGTGATGACAGTGTACCTCCGATTGCCTACATCAGGGCCTTGATTTAAGTTGCAAGTGTTTGAGTACCTCATTGCACAGGGGTGAAGTATTTCTTTTCCCTCTAAAATGAAGAACAGTAGGGTGTGTTGCTGTAGCCTCACTATTTAATAGAATCCAAGTGGGACAAGAAATTTACCATTATGGAGGCCAATCCCAGGAAGGAGCGTTTATTTAGAGGCAGTTCATAGGATACTAACAGCCAGAAAGTTCATGAGTGGTTGTATGGTCAATATTTCATAAGTACACACTTCATTATATTAGACTTGTCATTTTGGTATATTGAAAATGACCTTTGTGCCCCCACTGCTTCTTGTGTCTCTGCCTGAAATGTTCTGCAGTGCCACTGACCAGTTTCTCCCTCTAATAGCTTCTCTTCTTGCTGTGATTCAGAGATCGTGATTGGCTCTGTCTCCTTTACTTCTATAGCCATAACCATCTCTTAGAAGTTGGTTCTCAATTTGTTTATGATATATGTTCCCTGTTTCAGTGAAAATTCTGCTTTACAAAGCAGAATGATTAGAGATTAATCACATGAATCCTAAAGGATTTATTCATGATTCCTTGGAAGAGTTATATCTGTTTATACATTGAAGATGATTTACAAAATGTGTACCGTTGTTCAAGAATATATGGGTGACTTTTTTGCTACCAGCAAGGTAAGTTGTATTTTCAAAGGATTTGTCCTATTACTGCACTGCTCAAAATGCAAAATGTGGCCCTCAAAATGTCTGTATCAGAGATTCTGATTTATTAAGTATGAGCATTGGCATTGAAAAACAAGTACCCTGGGGGTACCAGGCTGGATAGTCTGTAGAGCATGTGACCCTTGCTTTCAGGGTTGTCAGTTTGAGCCCCATGTTGGGTATAGAGATTGCTTAAAAATAAAATCTTTAAAAAAATAAAATGTAAACAACCGAGATGATTTTTATAATAAATACAGATTTGGAAAGCCACTGGTCTGTGATGGGAACCCACATTGAAATAAGTGCTACAGGTGATTCTAATGTAGGTGTTCCTCAGGACACACTAAGAAATGCCACGTGGTCTTTTAAAAAAATATTTTTTAATTAAAATACTGAGGAAGGCACATGTTGGGATAAGCACAGGGTGTTACATGCAACTAAAGAATCATTGAATACTCCAGCAAAAACTTATGATGTACTGTATGCTGGCTAACTGAATACAATAAAAAAATATTTATTTGTAATGAGAGACCATTCCTACTGCTAACATTTCTGGCCTGGGGTGTGCAGCCCTTTGGAGCAGTTTCTATCTAATAATTAGACTCTTCTTGCATGTGTAACCTGTGTCTCAGCTCAAACAGGGGATAGGTGTCATTGAAATGATGGTTATAAATCAATGAAAATCACTTAGATAAAGTACAAATATTTTATAAACAACAATTGAAGTAATAACAAATGAGAAAATTCCACTTCAAACAAGTAAAAGAAAATAATACCATTTAAGTATTAGTTTTTGTTCTGTCCCAACAAATGGTCCCTTGTTAATGTACTGCTTATAGTGCATGCTGTTCTCACCATTTTTGGCATTTCTACAGTATTTCTCTCAGCTAGGTGTGAAAGCTTACCACTTCTTACCTCTGAGATGGTTTGCTTTTTGCTTAAGGCTAAAAGCCCTTTGCCTGTACCTAGAGAGTTTGCCTCTAGTCACCATTACCTTGCTTCTACCTGTAGTTCTCAAATTTGTTTCTGGGCTTGGCTGCCCCAGGCTTTTATGTCTTGCATATCTGGCCATGTTGGAAAGTATTCAAGAACATCATGATGAGTAACCTGTTCCTTTTTCCATGACTGTCTTATTTCCACTGATAACAAGTGTCTGGTACATGACACTTGGGTCTAACTTCCCTCCTTGTCATTAGACACAGATCTCTGCATGCAAGTTATGTTCTTTATTCAAGAAAGCCTCCTTGGTCATTCATTCATTCATTCAAGTCCATTCATTCATTCAAATGCTTGGTCATTTAAAAATTACTTTCTATTGGTGTTTTTAACATGTTTTTCTTAATTTGGAGTTCATCAAATCAGTCCAGGCCCTTGTTGTTTTTGACCCCATTTCTACCCCCATCTTTTTTCACATAATAAGAAGAGGCAGCTTGATAAAGAAGGTAGTGAAGTCCTGGATTAAGTTCATTTTTATATCTTTTCAAATGCCAAGCACAGAGTCCAGCTCTTAGTGTGAACTAAATTAATGTTTATAGAACTCAGTTTAGGAGTTGAGTGTCTAGCCTAGAAGAGAGCATTGGTAATGTGTTGAATGGTTCAGATAATAAAATGGAGCCTGGACTGTAATGATGCCATGAGGATGTTGACGTAGTATATATTGGGACCCTTGTCCCAGTGTGTGGTCCCTGATGAGGTAGTGCTACTACCATTCCTAGGCCTTTTTTGTTGATGTGTTGTGTTATCATCTTTTGAATGTCAGTATTTCCACAGTAAGACATGAATGCCCATTTTTCTTTCTTTCTTTTTTTTTTTTTTTTTTTTGATGAACGTTGTGGGGGTATTTGCGTATGTTTTTCAGAAGATGATCCAGTATGTTGGACAGGGTTTAATGTTAAGCTTAGTTTCACAATGAGGTGAGGTTTCTCTGAAGGTGGAAGATTTACATGCCTGCAAGCTGAGGGACAGACCATTTGATCTCTGGGGATCTCCAGCATTTGTAAGATGAATGATTCTGTGATTCTGTTCACTTTATTTGTTCTTTAATGCTCTCCCCATTTTCCTACTGGGTTGTACCAATTCATTTATGCTTTTAAAAATATTTCAGTTTTTATTAATCACAGAATATGGGAGCACAGGAATGACCAAACACTGCATCCTGTTGCCTGGCTCTACATTAGAACCTCTGCTTTTAGCCTGACCCTGACCTATCTTTCTAGATTCACTTCTTTATACTCTTCTGTATTTTAGTCATGTTTGACCATTTTTTTTTTTTAGTTAAATTTTATACCCTTTATACCCTTTCTGGCTTCACTACTTTATCTTTATGCATTTCTCACTCCTTTTAATGCCTATTTTCTGTGCTTTAGCTATTCAATTTCGCTATATTAATATAATCTTCACCCTTTAAGGCTTTCCCCTAATATAGCGAATATAAAGACATCCTTCTGCTTCTTTGGGCCTTTAGTACCTATTGACTCTCCCTGTAGTTACTTGTCTTAGCTTCCTTCCTGGAATATAAGCTTCTGGAAGGTGTGAATCATGTCCTGTACATATTTGTGTTTCCTGCAGGGCCTGGGACCATCTTTGTCAGAACTAGCCATTCAGGGAATGACAGGTGATTGCCTCCCAGTGGTGATATGGGGCAGAAGGTCTGGGCAGATCCTAGAGTGAAAGAATGTCCAGAACAATTGAGCAGTTGGTTTCAGGGAAGTCTGTGATGACGGCCAGCTGCATGTCTCTGCAGGGCCCATAGGGTATGTATGAGGAACATCTTACCGTGTGATAGAGAAAGATTAATCAGTAAGTGGTAAGTGTCGGGATATTCAGAGATCTAGTTTGAGAGTCTGGGTTTGGTATCTGAATTTTGAATTTAAGTTCTGGAAGATCTCAGAATAGGATGACATGGGAACCAGGACTAGGAAAAATGGGTAGACATGAAGTTGGTAGAAACAAGAAGAGTTATGGAGTCAAGACGGGTAAGTTTGGCAGGTAGGTACAAGTTAGAGACCTGGGCAACAGGGAACAAATTGAAATTAGGACACGAGGTTAAAAGAGGACCAACAGTCAGATTAAATTGATTTGAGGCTGATTTATTAAACTGTATATTACATATCCTCACAGCTCTCTCCCTTAGAGGCAAGCCCATTCCTAGTTCCAGTTCAGTGGCCTGGCGAATCTCTCTGCCAAAAAAAAATGCTGACCATGTTGTGTTCACCAAATGAATCCCATTTTGATGTTCTGACAGTCCCCTCATGAGGAAAGCATTGAACTGAGTTAAATAAAGAAGTAACTAGGTTACTACTGGCAATTAGTCCCCTCTTAAGTATAACTACTGATTGGGAATTGATGAAGGTTATCCTTTGATTTGTGGCTATCAAATGCTGATCTAGAGAAAAAGGTGGTTCCACTTCAAATAGATATATTTTATTTAGTATCTTTTCGTTGCTTTCATTGCTGGAAGTTTAAAAGAACAATCACAATGTCAGTAACTATTTTAAAAAATTTAAGGTACTTACAAAAGGCCTGTGTCAGGTGGACCAAAGATACAGTGTATATTCGTGAATTAATGGAGAAGCACACAGTAAATGAATCTAGAAAAGATACCCAGATACTGTGCATTATGAAAGGCCCCACATATAATACTAAGAAGATTGGCCCCGTTCCTCTCCTTTAATATGATTGTAAAGAGTTATTTGTACCTTTATGTTTTCAAATTTTGATTGTAATAGCAATGAAAGCTATCGTGCTTTGATATCTTTTTACTGGTTTTTAGGTGATCATGTATCAGGAACTAGTATCAGAACTGAATCAAGATTATTATAAAGGCAGACATGAGGTAGATTTGTTAAAAAATGTGTTAAGAAAATGTGTTAAGGGATATATGAAAAAATTAAGTTTAGACTGGAAAATCCAGGCTTTGGTGGTAGTATAGTACGCTTTAAGTTTACCAAGAAAAAGTGTTATTTTGTTTTTTATAAACAGAGCCTACTGTAGTTTCTGCTTTCTTTTTTCCCCCTTTTGAAATTTAGTATTGGTTTAGATTTATTTATGTATTTATGTCCTTATTCAGTCTGTGTATGCTTTTTTTAAAATTTATTTTTTAATTTTTTTGAAGAACCACCCTCAATACCTTCTGCCCACTTCAAGGTTTTTTGTTGTTGTTTTGTTTTGTTTTGTTTATTGTTTTTTGTTTTTTCCTTGCTTAACATCCTTCACTTACTATCTTTGGAATAATTTCTAATCCCTTCGTCTCTTAAAAATGTGATTTGGGCCCTTGGCTCTTGGTGTCTGTTGCGTCAGACGCTCCTGTCTTACCGCGTTTCTTGTGGTTCCTTCCTTGCTCCCTACTTTAGTCAGGAATGTCCTGCCTCTTTTCTGCCTGGTTAGCTCCCACGCATTCTTGAGAACTCACTTCCCGTGCCTCCTCTGCAAAGCCTTGCTGACCTGACAGCCTGCTTAGGCATCTCTCTTGCCAGTTCTTGTAGCAGTTCCCTGGGGTGGTGTCTGTCAGAATACTTGCTTCCTTATGCTCTAAAAGTCCTTTCTTCTGTCTCTCCTGGGAATAACTTGAGGGATCCAAACTGCCTGAATCCTTTTTGTATTCCCAGCAGCTGTAAAAGATGGGTCGGTTGGGCTCAAAAGTGGACCCAGTGAATGGGTTGGAGTAGGTAAGAGAGAGGAGGAGTCTAGGAGGGCCCACAGTTTGGGCAGGGGGCCTGAAGTTCTAGCACCTTTTTCTCCCTAGCCCACTCACCCCCACCTTTCAGTAACTGTGGCTTTAACTGAAAAAGAATGAAATAAAGCAATTAGCAACTTCACTTAAGATATTTTATTTATGCCGTGGTATTTGTTGCCTCATTGAGGGTACTGCTTTATATAGATGGCTCTCACTAAGTGTGGAAAGGTATAGTCTTCCATTTTTATTGGCATATTTTCTAATTCTTTTGACTTTCTTTATAATCTTTAATAAGCAGTAAGTAGTACGATCAAACTTTGTCCCGGTATGGTTTTAGAAGCCTTCTCATGTATTCTATAAAATGTGTTTGCAGCTGGCCTTTGCATGTCATTTTAGTGTTAAGATAACCATATAGGTCCTCCCATGCAGAGTACCTACAAATCAAATGGCTATCAAATGGTATATACATTTCTTCTTGTTGGCTAGAGAAAGTGAGAGTTGAAGTACTCTACGATACAAGGGAATACAGTTTGCTTTAGTCATAGATCAAGTTGTCATAGTGCCTAATGCCGATGAAGAACAAAATAGAAATCTTAACTGGATTAACTTAAAATTCAAAGTCTTGTTGTTTAAGCAGAGAGTAGAGTAGAATAACGTGTTCAGTTCTCATTGACGCTACATTCATCAAAACTAGCCAAGTGTGGTGGGAGGAGGAGGCCTCTCATGTTGAGTTTGGGCTGTTTGTGGGATATACAAGTGACCCTATCTGGGCAATTGGTTATATGGAGCTCGAGCTCAACAGTGAAGTCTTGCCTGGTGTAGAGCTCTGGTGTCATCAGTATAGAGGGCAGTGGGTGATACGGGGTAGCAGGGAAGTCTGTTTAGAGAAGGTGTGTCAGAAGTCCTGTTCATCCTTGCTCACTTCAAAGAAGATAAATAAATACTCAACAAAATACTGAGAGAAGCTACAAGTTAACTCATGTGTTGCTGTCTGACTTTAAGTATATACTATGTAAGGTAAGGTGTTTTCTTGTGAAAACCCAAATAATGCCATTTGCATTCCTTAATAAAACTGTGCTTTTAAAGCTTCTTACTCTTTGCTGTCTTTCTAAGATTTTATGATTCTTTGGTTAGAGGATTGGATTTTCATAGATTCAGAAGGTTTCTGCAAATAAAATTTAGATATCAATTATATAGTACTATTTTAGTGTTTGTAAGTCTATAATCACTATTAACCTGATTTTTAATTTTTTTGTGAGTTATTTATATTTAAAGTCTGTCATATAAAATCCTAGATAGCTTCTGATGAACAAACATTATGTTTGTTATTCCTGTTGCTAATTTAAAATAACAATCCTGAGGCGTCTGGATGGCTCAGTAGGTTAAAGCCTCTGCCTTCGGCTCAGGTCATGGTCCCAGGGTCCTGGGATTGAGCCCCACATCGGGCTCTCTGCTCAGTGGGGATCCTGCTTCCGCCTCTTTCTCTGCCTGCCTCTCTGCCTACTTATGATCTCTGTCTGTCAAATAAATAAATGTAATATCTTAAAAAAAATGAAATAACAATCTTTATTCTTTGGATAGTATTTCCTTAAAATCATAGTTTCGCATAGTAAGTGTGCCAGAGAAAGTACATTTGTTTGTATATCTGTTTGTGTATGTCAACAGACAGACGGACACAGTTTGGCATGATTTCGTGGTCTGTGAAAAAGAGCAGGAGAGGGATTGCAGGATGGTGCAGGTCAGGATTGAAATAACTTGGCAGAGTTTGGTGAGAAAGTTTGCTTAGCAGCTGTCTTGGTTAACTTTGTATAATCCACTCAAAGACTTTCTCAGTTCTGTGATATCAAGAATAAAATAGCAGCAACTGCATTTAGTTTCTTAGAAGGCCGATTTTATTTTATTTTTTTAAAAAGATTTTATTTATTTATTTGACAGAGAGAAGGAGAGAGAGAGAGCGCGAGCACAAGCAGGGGTAGCGGCAGGCAAAGGGGGAGAAGGAGAAGCAGGGTCCCCAAGGAGCATGGAGTCCAATGTCCCGTGATTCTGGGATCATGACCTGAGTGGAAGCAGATGCTTAACCAACTGAGCCACCCATGTGCCCCATGAGGCCAATTTTAAATTATAAAATATAATCATGATTTACCTTATAAGTAAATACATTGAAAAATATTTTTATTAAAGTTAGGAAAGTTTTGTGTAACCTATGAGTAAATGGCTTTTACATACTTGCTTTTTCTCCTCCTTTCTTAATTTTCTCTTAACTTGCTTTGCGTTGGAAGTCTCTGCACAGTAAAAAAGAGATGAAGAAAATCGAGAGATACAGTTGTTCTGCTTTCTTTCTTTCTGAGTGGAGAGGAGAGTGGGCAGGAAGAGGGAAAAGGCAGTTTTCCCAGAAGCAAAGTAACACACTAGCTTTGTTTTTTAAACACTGATTATGTCCTACTAACCTAATTATCCATTAGACAGACTCTGTCTTTAATGACTAAGTCAGATCTCAAGAACGCTTTGAGTGTCTGGGAGAGGGTTGAGTGAAAACGTTCACTGGACCTGCGTTAGGGTCATTTTTTACTACTTAGTTCTAGGTGTCAGTTTACTTGTTTAGTTTTTAGGACAATCAAAAGAAATAATTGATAAATCTTTTTAAAACTATTATGGTTACTATAAACTGTAGTATATAAAGAGGATTTTGGAAATTCAGGAAATAGTACATAGAACAGTGCCTAGTAGAGTGGGTATGTGAAAAAAGCATGAATAGGGGCGCCTGGGTGGCTCAGTGGGTTAAGCCGCTGCCTTCGGCTCAGGTCATGATCTCGGGGTCCTGGGATCGAGTCCCGCATCAGGCTCTCTGCTCAGCAGGGAGCCTGCTTCCCTCTCTCTCTGCCTGCCTCTCTGCCTACTTGTGATCTGTGTCTGTCAAATAAATAAATAAAATCTTTAAAAAAAAAAAAAAGAAAAAAGCATGAATAAACAGCACTTAATAAGCTTTTTAAAATAAGGATAAAATGTACAATCATGTTAATTCTGAAAAAAAATCGATTAAAATTTCCCTTTATTTAAATGAGAAGTGTTTTTAATTTTTTCCTGATAACTCTTTGGTTAGTGAGTACTTGTTACAGACCAAAGTCTGTTAAAACAAATGACCTTACAATAAATAATTCATAAAAATGGAAGCATTTCCAACTACTATTATGTATTCCACAGAGTCTTATCAGCTTTGTTATGATTGAATTCACTGCTATGAATTATTTAGTACAAGGAATTCAGTAGGAGGTTTTTTATAATCAGATGGGAAATGGGTCCAACCTATTTATCATAGCTCTTTATTTGTGTTGGTCTTTTTTGCCTGGATGGTATCGTTCAGTTGCCATGATTTTTCTAGTGTTAACAGCAGAATGGTTAGCTTAGTAATCTTGTGCTTTTGCCAGGGGTTAGTTGTTGCTATGTGAGCAACTGAATGACATGGCAGAAATATAAGGGAAAATTTATTGTATTTGTAACAGACTCTTTTGTCCACAGTAAACTAAACAAATAGAAAGTCTGTGTAAAGCTTTTGGGCCAAAGTTCTTTGAAATGGCTGATAAGGGATCACTTGTCTTTTACATCCTCTCAGGGAGATTCTTCTGTAAAGATAAACAGAAAACACAATACTATCTTACATTTGTATACATATCACTTAACACTTTTGAGAAGCGTTAATATTTTATTCTTCCAACTATTTGTTGGCCATAGAAAGCTCCTGTATTTGTTACTCTTAAGGTAAGGATTTAGGCCTTGCTGTCACCACATGCTATATGCTTATTATGAGCCTCCTTCAGAGGGAACTAAACTGAGACTTAGGGAAGATAGCTGGTTTTTAATTATTCAGAAGTAGATGCTCATGTAAATTTGAATTAATTATGACCTGAATTTTTGATAACTTCTCATTTTTTGAATTTGATTATTCAACAAGTACTTATTAGACCTTAATATGTATTGGAGGTAAAAGGAAGAAGAAATGGATTCTGCCCTTAAGTAGTAGTTGCTATAGTGCAGTTAATGATTAGGATCTCAGATGGACAGATGACTGGTTCACTAGAATACATTAAGACAAATATTTCAGAAGGCATTTACAAAGGGCCACTGATTATTGTATTTTTAAAATATTTTTACAAATTATTAGAGAAAGAGTGTGCACGAGGGAACACAAGTACGTATGGAGTGGGGGAGATGGGCAGAGGGAGAGGGAGAAGCAGACTCCCCGCTAAGCTGGGATCTGAAGCTGGGCTCTGTCTCAGGACCCTGAGATCATGACCTAAGCCAAAGGCAGATAGATGCCTTACCAACTGCACCACCCAGGCAGAGGGCCACTGATGATGAAGCAAGGTTGGCCGGGCAGACTGGCTTGGGAAAGGTGCTGTCAGTAAGTCAGCACAACCTCTGTCAGAGGCACAAAGGTATGAAATAGCCTAGAATTTGGAGGAAGTATAAGTAGTTATGAGGACCGACTATAGGATTTATAAGAAGGAAAGCACTGGCAAACCAGAAGAAAGGCTAACCAAAGTGTGTTTCATTCGTTAAAGGAATATGCCATAATGAGATTTTCATTTTAGATAGATCATTATGGTGAGTGCATAGAGTAGGAATTATATTGCCAACATCAGGCAAAACAATTGATAAGTTAATAGTAGTAGCAAGAATTGTGAGGGTTCAGGATAAGCAGAGAGATGTTTGGGAGGTAGAGTGAGTAGAGGACCTACATGGCGTTGAGGTAGTAAGAGGGTCTGGTATGACCTAGGAACTATATGGGATGACTGGGTGGCAATGCCATTCACTAAGAAAGGGAGTAACAGTGTACAATGGGTTGGAGATCTTCCAGATTTTAGACATTTCTGTTTTGGCAATCAGGCAGAAAGAACAAGTAGCGTTGGAAATGAGGTTCCGGAGCTCCTGGTGCATAAATCACCAGTGTGCAGGAGGCAGGTTATGTGCCAGCTGAAAATACATTATTATTGATTTAAATAATAGAGGACGGATCATTAAAGGAAACCCGAGCAAGAGAATAAGCAGAATTGTTTATTGATCATAGAGCAAAAGATGTATTTTGTATAGAATGAAAAAAGCAGTTAAAGAATATTCTATCATGCCCCTTACAGTGGTGATTCACATTACTATCTTGATTTATTTCAAGCCGGTACTAGATGAAGTAATAGCAAATACATACACACTTTTTTTTTTTTTTAAGATTTTATTTATTTATTTGACAGACAGAGATCACAAGTAGGCAGAGAGGCAGGCAGAAAGAGAGGGGGAAGCAGACTCGCTGCTGAGCAGAGAGCCCAATGCGGGGCTCGATCCCAGGACCCTGAGATCATGACCTGAGCCAAAGGCAGAGGCTTAACCAACTGAGGCACCCAGGCGCCCCTACATACACACTTCTTAACTGTAGCTGACAAAAGTCACTGGAACTGGTATCTTTATCCGAGAAATTGGAAAGGATCAAAGTATTCTCTCTGAACACTTTGAACACAGCAACACAAAATGCAAGAAGTGACGGAATAGTTGCTTCCGAGGTCTGCAGAGAACAAAACAAAGGGTTGTGGCCAAGAAATTGTATATGCAGCCAAATTATGGTTCTTGTGTGAGGAAGATGGAAGGGTATTTTTAGATTTTCAAGAGTTCGAGAAAATGTATTGCATGTGTGCTCTTTAAAAAAAATTTTTTTTAAATGAGAAAAAGTCAAATGAGAAAAGTCAAAATTAGGGAAAAGGACATTTTTGTCCAAAAGCACTGGGAAATAAGCATTGAAACAAATTAAATGTGGAAACAAGACTAAACAGTTGTTATACAGGATTGGAAATAAGTGCAGAATACCGGAAATAACTCAGAAAGATAGGCTGTGGTTATAAGATTTATAGTCTGAGAACTCAGGGATACAGTTTGAGGGGCAAGTGTCCTGGTATGATCAGTCCTTAGCCAACCTGCATCAGATTGTGTATCATGAGATAAATTTCATTTTTTCCTTTGGCGAAAGAAGAACTATAAAAAAAATCTGGGAAGTCACCGTTAGTAAAATTTAAAATAAGAGAAGATATATATTTGTTTTCTAAATAGCTAGACAAGATTAAAGATTATGGCAAGAGATGGGAAGAAAACCAACAAGGAAACAACAAGGTTTAAGAAAGACAAGTATCAGCAGAACAGTTTACATATAGTTTATTAAATTTCCCTTTTAAAAGACTGAATCACGCTAAAAAAATGATCCTCAACTATGTGCTGTTTTTAAAAGGTGTACTTAGCACAAATAAACCTAGAAGAGTTAAAAGTAACAAAAGGCGGGTCAAGATTTATTGGGAAAACACCACAGAAAAGACAGAAGAGTAACAGTACAAATTCCAGAGTAGAATTTAATGAAGAAAAGAACTAAATAAGGTAAAAGAACTTTTTTTTTTTTTTTTTAAGTTGACTGAAGATGTCATAACTGAATAGGCCAGTAACTATGGAAGAATTAAAGTTACACAGGTTGCCTTCATAACAGACTTCTAGGCCTGGCTTTTAAATTTTTACCTTTTAAAAATAAATAAATGGAAATCGTCCTATCCATGCCCTTGAGTTAGGATATTCTTAATACCAAAAATTGTACTGAAGGAGAATGTTTAGATCAATTTTTGACTATGCTATGTTCAGCGGATCACTAGAGTTGACCTAGATCTTAATAGAAGTTTTATGGGAGAATTTTGTGGCTGGACTCGTTTGGAAAAATCTGCATAAGGAACTCTTGGAGATTCCTAGGGCACTGTAGCGTATTCGGATCTCCAAGAAGTTTAGCCCAGCATTTTACAGGTTCCTTTTGTTTTTGTTTGGTCTTGGATTACTAATGAACAATTTATGGGATTCTGGTGTTTTAGGGAACAGAGTTTGGAAAACACTTAATGAATATTGCTATACAAATCTGTAACAAAATTAAGATTAATGGAATAGTTAAAGAGTCATTCATTATTCATGACCAAGAAATTTTTATCTGAGCATTTGAAGATGGTTTAACAGAAAAGATCTAGTTAGATCATTCAATACCTCATTTGGTTTAGTAAGAAAACTTGTATGATAAACTTAATGGAACAGAAAATCATTTGATATCATTTGACATCTAACCCCCCCTTTTACATAAAAAAGCCTCTTAGATACTTAGGAATATCATTTGGTAGGGAATATAGTCAATATCACAGTTTATTACAATTCCATGAAAGTTTGTCCTTATTACTTCTTACGCGCTCTATCTTAAGCTCTTTGGGTAAGAGGTAAATTGATTTTTATGTATTTTTTGTCACCCATTTTGATATAGAACCTTGCATTTTAAGCATTCTGTAGCTGTTAAATGAAAACATTTAGAAGTATATCCTTATGTAACTTTTAGTTTAAAATGGATTTAAAAATGGTATTTTTCTTCATGTAAAATATTTTTAAAAGTGTAAGCTATATACTTTTTTAAGCATAAAGCCTGTTTTTTGGAAACTGAAATACTCTTCAGGATGGGCCTTAATGTTTGTTTTATTTATTTATCCAGCAAGCTTTGAATTCTTTCTTTCTTTTTTTTTTTTTTAAGATTTTTATTTATTTATTTGACAGACAGAGATCATAAGTAGGCAGAGATGCAGGCAGAGGGAGAGGTGGAAGCAGGTTCTCCGCCGAGCAGAGAGCCCGACTCAGACCTCGATCTCAGGACCCTGAGATCATGACTTGCACCGAAGGCAGAGGCTTAACCCACTGAGCCACACAGGCGCCCAAGCTTTGAATTTTTAAAGTGGTTTTAAATTTGGTCTAATGGTTAAGTGACAGGAAATTTATAAGGATTCTTGAACAGTAAAGGGATATTATAAATACTATTTTAAAAAAGAGTATTCTGTTTTTTTATGGCTGAGTTATACTCTGTTATCATATAATTGTATATATGTAATAATTATACAAATAATATTTATAAACTCAAATGTCGCTGTGAACATGGGGGTACAGATATCTTTTCAAGTTAGGGTTGTCATTTCCTTTGGATATATTCCCAGAAGTGCAGTTGCCGGATCATATGGTAGTTCTGTTTTTAATTTTTTGAGGCTCCTCCATCCTTCATTTTAATTTTTGAGGATTTTTCTTTAGTGGCTATACCAGTTTACAATCCCACTCACACTGCACAGGGATTCCCACTATTCACATCCCTGCCAGCCTTTGTTATCTCATCTTTTTGATGATGGCCATCCTAATTGACGATGGCTGTTTCAAGAGGCATGAGGTGATATCTTACTGTGGCTTTAACTTCCGTTTGCTACAATGTGGATGGACCTTGAAGGCATTATCCCAAGTGAAGTAAGTCAGCGAAAGAAATACGGTGTGACCTCACTTATATATGGAATCTAAAACCAAAGAAACCAAAACCAAAAATAACCAAATTCATAGAAAAGAGATCATCAGATTTGTGACCAGAGGCAGAGGAGGGTGAGGAGAGGGAGAGTTGAAGGAAGGTGGTTAAAGGTTACCAACTTCCGGTTATAAGATAAATATTAGGAATGTAATGTATAACCTGACTATAGTTAGCATTATATAGGAAGGTTATTAAAAGAGTAAATCCTAAGAGTTCTCATCACAAGGAGAACTTTTGTTTTCTTTTTTTCTTCTGTTTTTGTTCTCTATTGTGTTTATATGAGATCATGGATTCTTGCTGAACCATCGTGTTGATTTTAATCATTTCACAATGTGTGTATATCCATCATACTGTATGCCTTAAACGTCTGCTGTCAATGACTGCTCAGTAAAACTGGAAAGCCCCAAGCGTTCTCCTGGTCAGACGTATTATCCTTGGTAAAGCAGGATGCATAAGGAGGACTCTTGTGATGGCGGAGCTGTTTGTTCATGTAGGAAACGCAAGGGATTTGGGACCTGAGGCTGGTTCAGGATGTGGTTGGGTTTTAAGCTGAACAGTTTTCCTATGGCCTTAGGACTGCCTTACAGCCCATGAAACCCTAGCCTTGAAGTGTGGCTTTGCAGGGCCTGAGAAAATTTCATTCAGATGGAGATTTCTGCAGTATTTCAATTTCCGGGAAGAAGCTGCCATTACAGCCTGTGTCTGTGTATAAACACACAAAATAGCCTGGATGTGGTCCTGCTTTAGAGGAGTCGGGAAATCTGAGTTCTCGTGTTTTCTTCTTATGTAATCTTGGATAAGTCCTGTAGCTTTTTTCTTTTGAATTTTCTCATCTGTCATCCGAAAATTCTTTCCCATTCACCCCACTGTGAAGTTTTGAGAAGATACCCGTGAAAACTTCTTGAAATGTGCAAAACTGTGTAAGTGTATAAGATGTCAGTAAAGCATATTGGTACTCATTTTGCTGGAAGAGTATGTGTAAACGCAGAATTTGGAAACTAAAAATCATGGCAATAGGGAAACATGAAGCTTTTTTTCCCTTTTTTTCTTTTGGGGTTTCAGTCTCAAATTAAGAATGCACTTTGCCTTTGCAAATGCAAAAGCCTTTGCATTGTAGCGGCGCCTGGGTGGCTGAGTTCTGTTGAATATCCCACACTTGGTTTTGGCTCAGGTCATGGTCTCAGGGCTCACATTGAGCCCAGCGGTGGGCGGGCTCAGTGCTCACCACCTTACCTTCTGCTGGGGATTCTGTCTCCCTGTCCCTCTGCCCATGTGCCCCGTGCCCTCCTGCACACAGGCAGGCTTTTTCTTTCTCTCTCTCAATAAATAAAATATTTAGAAGGCTTTGCATTACACAGAGAGAATTAATGTGCAGTGCCATTATGAAATAATTCAGAATCAGTATTTATGTTGCTTACATTTTGTTACATATTGTAAAATGTAATTTATTCAGGATATGTGCTGAAACCTGTTGTTTTAACTGTATTGCTAGATGAAAATATGACAAAAGAGGTTTGAATGAGTTTTCTTTTTTGGTAGGAGTTTACTTGAGGGCTGGGCAGGCTTTTCCTCACTTGACAGATGGCATAGGAAGGGCACTGAGAAGGCAAATGGATTTCCTAAGCTTGCATTTGCTGGGTGATGATAGAGGCAAGGCTAGAATTCATAACTTTTGTTGTTACCTAACATTTTTCCCTTTTTTTTTTTTTTTTAGTTTTATTTTTCACTTTTTAAAAATTTCTTTTCAGCGTAACAGTATTCATTGTTTTTGCATCACACCCAGTGCTCACCCAGTGTAATACCCACCACCTGCTTCCCCTATGTCCCACCCCCGCCCCTTCAAAACCCTCAGGTTGCTTTTCAGAGTCCATAGTCTCTCATAGTTCATCTCCCCTTCCAGTTTCCCTCAACTCCCTTCTCCTCTCCATCTCCCCATGTCCTCCATGTTATTTGTTATGCTCCACAAATAAGTGAAACCATATAACATTTTTCCCTTTTGGGTACAGCATTTTCTTGTTGATAATTATGACTGTGTAGTAATTTTTGGTAATCATCATACTCTTTTAGGAAGATAGTGCAATGAAATGTAGCTTTGCTTATTGAATGAGAACCCACATGAGATTTTTTTTTAAAGATTATTTATTTATGTATTTATTTGACAGAGATCACAAGTAGGCAGAGAGGCAGGCAGAAAGGGGGAGGTGGGGGGAAGCAGGCTCCCCGCTGAGCAGAGAGCCCTGATGAGGGGCTCAATCCCAGGACCCTGGGATCATGACCTGAGCCGAAGGCAGAGACTTTAACCCACTGAGCCACCCAGGTGCCCCCCCACATGAGATATTTTCAAGAGGACATATAATTTCCATTTTCAGAAAACAAATTCTCAGGCTTATTAAATAATTTATATTCATACAGTCACAGTTATTTACTAAGAGTGTGAATAAGTAATGGGTTTGTAGCTCACATGTTTTTCAATGTTGATTTATGATAGGAAAAACTGTTTAAAATACTTTATGTAATGATGCTTTAAACATACACTTATAACATGATTGACTTTTTAAAAAATTATTTTTTAAGGTTTTATTTATTCATTTGAGAAAGAGAGAGACAGCATACCAGCAGAGGGGAGATGGAGAGTAAGAGGGAGTGGGAGAGGAAAAAGCAGACTCTCCACTGAGCAGGGAGCCCAGTGTGGGGCACAATTCTAGGACCTCCAAGATCATGACCTGAGCTGAAGGCAGACAACCACTGCAACCACGGAGGTGCCCAAAGATTGACTTTTAATATGAGAGAAATATCTGTGTGGGAAAAGTTAAAAGGGTAGGTAAGTTATGAAACTGAGAATGTCACCTGTTTTATATATAGTTTTCCATTAACTTTAAGCACATGGTAATTCCCAGGCTGCTTCAAGGAGACTAATAATTAGAAATTGGAATCTTAGAGCATTGCATCCATCATCTTTAAATAATTCAGAAAACAACAAACCCGCAAGCATTAAGTTAATTTTTTTGTGAGGTCAGCTATATATTGATATGTCATTCAAAGCAATCAAACCTTTTTCCTTCTTGGTATTTTGTTTTTCAAATTAACTGACCATTTATTGACTGTTCCCCAGTAGTGCTGTCTTCCATGAAGACTTTAATAAGGGATCTCTTGGGAATTAATTGTGCATTCCTAGGAGGCTCTGTTCTGTGGTAATAACAATCTATAGCTGCTGTTCCACTTGAATAAAAAAAAAAACAAACCTGAATTTATACAACATGACTTATTTGTTTATTTCAGAAGAAATTAGTATTGAGTGGACTTTTGAGACTGGAAGGGATTTTGGAGATCATGTAATCAATCCAGTACCTTCATGTGATCTTTGAGGTAATGAAGATTCTGAGGGATTGGTCAGATGTCACAAAGAAAGTGGCTTAAGAGTTGTCTCCTCTGTGTCATATTCTAGTGTTTTTCCCCTTGTATTATTGTGTTTGTGAGATTCTCCTCAATAATATTGATAAGATTACTGAAGGAGTATACAGTAACAAAAATAAAGTTCTAAATTAGCAGGTTGCATGATTCTTAGAGTTCAGGCAGTGCCATAATGGAAGAAATGATTATTTGGAAAATTCCACCTGGATGGTGGTCTAATCCACATAATGAATTTAAACTGTATTTTAACGTTTACCAGCATATGGCAAATCAGTTTCTTAAAGGTAGCATGTGAAAGGGTAAGTGCTTGAATTGAAATAGAGACCTTGTTAAACTCTGTCAATTAATGAAATAATCAGATTTGTTAGGACACTGGGTTTTATTTTTTGATGTAAAAAATGATAAAATGTATAGTTTAAAAATGTCTTTATGTTTGACGTATTAAAATATGGGTAGATGTTCTTTAGATTTATCTCTGATGGAAATAAAGAGTGAAATAATCAAAGATAGGCATTAGAGAGAAGTCAATAGAGTGTATCAGAATAATCAGCTTCTATGTACTTGACCATAATGAAGATTTTTGCCTATAAAACTGTAAATCCCAGAAGAGTTAGATGTGTACATAATCTCTGTTTGCCTTTCAGTTAGGGAGGTGTTGTTGGACATACATTAATGGTTTCACCATTCTAGATTTTTCTCTTTTGTTTAATTGTATATTAAATAATAAGTAGATCAGTTTGACCTCTATTTCTTAAGTGGGCAAGGCTGCTTTAATCTTAGGCTTTGAATTGGAAAGAAAGGAAATGGACGTGAGTAAAAGTGTGTGTGTGTGTGTGTGTGTATGTGTGTGTGTGTGTGTGAGAGAGAGAGAGAGAGAGAGAGAGAGAGAAAGATTTGTGTATGCCTGCTCTCTTATTATGGCCCAAGATTATAATCATAAATTAAGACTTCAGGTTGGTTTTCTGGTTGGTATTCTTGCTGCTAGACCTGTGGCTTTGATTGCTCTAAGTATTATGAGTAATTAAGCTATCTGGAAAAGAACAATGCAGGGCTTTTAGGGTTATTTTTTGGAAATAGTACTTCTGTTTTCGGACTTTAGGAACTGTTCTTTTTAAACTCTTTTTTCTTTGTTCTGTGCTAACCACCTACTTATGGACTTTCACACACTCTAATGTTTCAGTAGATACAATCCAACTGCTGATAATCAATAGTTATTCATTTTATCTTGTGAAGGCGTATTGTGGAAAAAGAACTGTGGTAAATACGGTGGGAGATTCAGAGGAATCTACTACAGCCTTTGTTATCAAGTACTTTAAAATCTGGACTGATAGTGTCATTAACAATATAAGGAAGGTCCTTAGAGGCTCAGAAATATGCCCTAGGAGAGGGCTGCTACTGGGACATCAAAGGAAAGGGAGTTCTCTTTTGATTTGAATGGACTCCATGAAGGTCCCATGGGAGCATAGGGATTTGTGCTGTGCTTTGAGGGGAAGCCATTGCGGTAGATGAAATTAGGATTTCTAAAGCTCAGAAATGGCCAGTTTGGCAAAAGTAGTGGGACATGAGGCTCTGATTCATTTCCCTTATAGATGCCAAAGTGGTATTTGTAAAATGAAAAACCAGCTCTATAACTCTCCATCTGAGAACCAATCTTGACATTGTACCTAAGAGCCTGAAACTTGAGAGTTTTAAAAAATTTTTTTACTGGCTGTATCTCTGCCAGATGCTTCTGAACACTTCTTCACTAGGTTGTGAACTCTTTAATGGAAAGGTCCATTTGTTATGTATCTTTTTATCCTTAGTACCTGCCAGCTTCAAAGAAGAAAGTCAGTACATTCCTGTTGAATAAATAGGGGCCGGCAATCCAGGCTAAGGAATTTGAACTTTGTTCTAAAGATAGTGGAGAACAATTAGAGATTTTTAAACCAAGGAATGACACAGTGGAAGATACAGTGACAGGTATTCTAAGATAATTACTTTAATTGCAGTGAATTAATTATTTTGGATGCTGGCCGTATAAACATTTTACTCTGAAGTACTTCTGACTTACAGCAAATAAACATTTACAGTTAATGATGTCCAAAACGTGTGTAGTAATCAGTTCATCAAACAAAATTCCAAATTCCTGATTTTTTTTTCTTTTTTCTCCGAATTAGCAATAAGAGTCAGTTTTTAGGGCACTTGGGTGGCTCAGTTGCTTAAGCGTTGACCTGGTTTTGGCTCAGGTCCTTATCCCAGGGTCCTGGGATGGAGTCCCTCATCTGGATCCTTGCTCAGCAGGAATCCTAGTTCTCTCTCAGCCCACCACTCCCTACTCTCCCTCACACCCGCCCCCTCATAAAAATAAATAAATAAAATCTTTAAAAAAAAAGTTTTTAACCACTAGCTTTTTAAGTTCACTAAGACAAAGTGGGATTAGGTAGACCTGATGTTTTTCATTCATTCAGCAAATACTTGGGTGCCCACTGGTGTCTAACATGTTCTAAGCATTGGGGACACAATGTTAACAAGATTAACATAGCAAATGACTTCAGAAGGCATTTTAAATGTCTAATGTCATCAGGAACCCTTAAGTAGTTCAAAAATCATGTGAAGAAAATGTAAAAAAAAAATTTTTTTTCCTCTCTTGTATTCTGGTTTCTTTTCTTTCTTTCTTTTTTTTTTTTTTTTAAAGATTTTATTTATTTGTTTGACAGAGAGAGATAACAAGTGGGCAGGGAGGCAGGCAGAGAGAGAGAGGAGGAAGCAGGCTCCCCACCAAGCAGAGAGCCAGATGTGGGGCTCGATCCCAGGAACCTGAGATCATGACCTGACCGAGGCAGAGGCTTAACCCACGGAGCCACCCAGGCGCCCCTGGTTTCTTTTTTGTATGTTTGTTTTTGGTTTTGGTTTTGTTTTTTTGTAAGAGGACATCACAGATAGAAATCTGGGAGTTTAGAGGCCTCTCTTGAACTTATTTGGACGTTGTGTGTATTGGTAGTACCTGTTCCATTTAACAGTTTGATGCTTAATTAACAATAGCTCTTTTTAAATTGATTTTTTAAATAAGATATGCACATGCCAGATTGTTGTTTTTAAAAAATATATTGATGTTGATTAATATTCCTTGATTATCCATGATAGAGTAAGTTCTCTAGTAGTATGCAAGGCTTTGACATTATTCATTGGATTATTTTCACAAATGGTAGATACATTATAAATAAGTGTGCATAATATTTTACTTAATTAGGCATCAGAATTCTTTATGATAATTAGTTTCTGACTTTATAACCAAGTGGTATTTTTTTGAATGAGTGGATAAAAGCATTGTGCAATTCTGGACTTTATTTCATCAATTGTTAGGCTTGGCTGACTTCCCGTCAGCCTGTTTGAGAGACCAATTTTACATGGTTATTTTTGGAAAATTCAGAATATATTTTCCATTTTAAATAGTTAAACTGCTTGGATATTTATAGAGCTCTTGCATTGTTTTTCTAGATCATTCAGAAATCTTGAAGATTTAGGACTAATGGTGGACTTAAGGATTCTTAAATTTGGTTTGTGTTTAAAGTAGCTTTACCAACTTTAAAGCATGTATACACATAATGCAACACAAGAGTGATGGCAGCAGTGATTACAAGATTATCCTTATCTTCATTAATGCAATGACAAAACATTCTAAGCCAAAATAGAATACTGCTGGTGGCTCTGGGAGAGTCTGGGGACAAGGCACTTCAGAAAGGTACTAAGAACATTTGTATTAAAAAGAATGTCTTCACTCTTCTGCTTCCAGAATACAAACAAGCAAGACACTGGGTACATTAGTATAGATTTCCATCTTCCCCCTCTGAGGTGTTTCTTTTACCTAGCAGTTACTGTCCATGTTCTGTATTTTTCTTTTCTCAAAAGGGAAGCTTTTTTGCTTAGTCTGTGTTTCAGCTTTGCTCTGTTATGATTGGGAATTTGCATCCATCAGTTGAGATAAGCCAGGTTTTCTGGCAGATGTTTTGTTTTAAAGAAGTGTTATCAATGATTGCCTCCTTTTGTGTGTGCCAGATTTGTGAAACTACTTTAGTCGTACATTTTTCACTTTATACCTCCCTGGGAGGGAGGGAATGAATTTCTCTCCATTCAGAATGTGCCTCAGTAAAGCTTTTTTGATAGATCTATTAAAGTCTTATTCAAGTCTTGTTCTGACTTGAACTAAGAATGTCATTTCTTGAATTATACTCGTCTAATATAAAACGTAAGAAATTTAAGAAATACCAAGTTTTGACATATTGAAAGTTAACAGCCACCTCTGACCGTCTGTGAAATGTAACCTTTCTGTATATAATGAGTACTTGGAAGAGACGGAATACCTCCTATCTGAAGACAGTGCTGCCCGCAATGCCTTCTGTGCGCCAGTCCTTCCCTTTCCCGTATCCCCTTACTAAATGAAATCCTATTTACCTACTTATACTCTGCAGTGGGAGAGTTCCTTCACAGTCCCCTACCCCACGCTCTCTTATATGCTCCCTTACCACCTTGCATTTTTCAACTTGTCAAACTTCTCACACTACCCCTCAAAGTCAGTCTTTTTAACTAGATCACAAGGTCCTCGGGGGCAGAGCCCGTGTCAGTTTTGTGCAGGTTGTATGCCCAGAGTCTAGAGTAGTCCCTGGCATCTAATAGGCCCTTAAATAATGTGGTAAGGGTGTAAACATAAAAATACTCAAATGGATTAAGTTAAAGGTTTTTAATTAGATCTGTGTCATTGACGATGTCGGTGTACATGACATTGAGTGAAACACAAATTGAGTGGGTCTGAAGAAAATAGAAGAAAAAGGCGGTGTGATTTGTGAATTGCCAAGAATTGGAAAAGACATATTGGATTAGGAGATTTGATCTATAATTATACTGACTTGCTTCCCATTGTGCATTTTGACCTAAAAATAAATTTACCAGGGCCTTCCTCCAAATCAGCTATGATTGTTTTATTTTTATCTCCCCTAGTTTTGTGGCTCTCTATGCATTAAATGTGTTAAGGTGATAGCTACATTGCCTTCCTAATGACTGAATCTCGGTTTTTAGCATGTGTGATTTTCGCTTTGCCTAACTGATCAGATTCTCCTCAGAACTTTAATATTGTGGCTGATATTTATGTTTCCTTTCTTGGAAAACATTGATCTCCCCATTCCCCCAGGGTATGATGGATTTGGAAGCTATTTTTGTTATTGTTTATTGCCTTCTTTTTTTTTTTAATTTTTTTTTTAAAGATTTTATTTATTTATTTGACAGAGAACACAAGTAGGCAGAGAGGCAAGCAGAGAGAGAGAGAGAGAGGAGGAAGCAGGCTCCCGGCCGAGCAGAGGGTCCAATGTGGGACTCGATCCCAGGACCCTGAGATCATGACCTGAGCTGAAGGCAGAGGCTTAACCCACTGAGCCACCCAGGCACCCCTGTTTATTGCCTTCTATAGTGACCTTTTGATGTCTCCTGAGTGGTGGGAATAAGTTTGATACTACAGATATAAAAGGAGCATACCTCAAAGAATGTGCCTTTCCTTTTTCTTAATTCTTTTCTTTTTCTTAATTGTGCCCAACCCGATTTAAACATTAAAGACTATTACTCTGAAATTTTTCTCACACTGATGAGAGTGTTGTACTGAGTACAAAACATATCTGTGAAGAACACATATGAAGTGTAGGTTAATTTATGAGTGTATTTTTTCTTGTATTCTTAAAAATTGAGACCAACGCATTCATGCTAACTCAAGTGTCACCCAGGGAAACAGCCCTAGAAAGCTGAAAATTGTTGATTTTGATAAGAAAACAGACACTTTCCTCAGATAGTCTGAACTGCAGTTTTTTTCTGCACATTGTATGGTAGGTGTTTAAGTCTTAACTACAAATTGGTGAGGGAATAACAATGGATGAAAAGGGCCAGAGAGAGGAGAATGATGGTAACTGTTAGTTGTTTCAACAGAGTTTGCATAAGAAAATTATATGTAACTATATAAAGCTGGGTTTTGTTTAGAGAGGGACTTACTCAGTTCAGTGATTGGTTGCTGGTCGTCTTCCAGATGTCATTTCGATTTCAGTTTCCTGAGGATGTACCAGGGGGTGCATACTGAAATATTGAAAGTGAAAATGAAAATCTATAAAATCATTTTCTTTTTAACAACATATACACAGTATCTTGGCCCTGGAAGATGACCTTGTCTCAAGGGAGCTGTGCAGTGCAGGAAAAGAGATAATTTATGCCACCATTTTTTTTTTTAACTAGTTGCAGGATTTATGGTGCTAGATCACCTTTCTTTCTTTTTTTTTTTTTAATATTTTGTTTATTTATTTGACAGAGAGATCACAAATAGGCAGAGAGGCAGACAGAGAGAGGAAGGGAAGCAGGCTCTCTGCCGAGCAGAGAGCCTGATGCGGGGCTCGATCCCAGGAGCCTGAGACCATGACCTGAGCCGAAGGCAGAGGCTTAACCCACTGAGCCACCCCGGTGCCCCACTAGATCACCTTTCTAATGGTCATTTTATTTAGACTTGTGATAAATGTGTTTAGAACAGTAAAATGATTAGTGGGGATTTTTTTTTTTTTTTGGTTTGTGAAAGGATAGAATTGAAATGCTTTCTATAGCTGTTGACCCGTTATCTTTCTGCTTACTTAATTTTCTGTTTGGAGATGCATTCAGGTGACATTAAGGTATTATCAGTTGTGATGTTTGCTGAAATCAAAAGTTAACTCCATCAAAGTAAATATCCTGATTTGTGGAGCTTTCTCTTTTACAATTTCTTTTAAAGGCTTATGTGCCTGCTTACTGTGTATGGAACAAGTTGTTACGGTGTTGTTGGTTAGTACTGTGACTTGCTGGCCATCGTGCAGGTTGGCAAGGAGTACTAAGGCTCTAAAGTAAGTGATGAAGCAAGCAAGTAGGATGTCTTGCCACAGCTCTGTAGGTCTGAAAGTAGACAGTGAGACTCAGAGATGAGAGCAGGAACAGTTCATTGTAGCACAGCAAACAGCAGGAACATCAGCATCATCACATGAATTCTCTTGCTTGCAAGTCCCAAGGAACAGTGAGATGGGTCTGGATGGTTGCTGTGCTTTCATTGAGCTGGGTCAGTGTCAGAGCCCAGGGCTACAAGCGTAACACTGATGGAAGTAAGTGATAAGCAGGCCTGTCCCCCTCACTGGGAATCCGGCAGGGAGCAAGCAGTCTCCCTCAGTCATCTGTGGTTGCCTTGAACTACTACATCACTAGCTACAGCTGGCTGGCGGACAGGGGGTTGGTTGGTGTACTTGCAGTTTGGTGCATTTGGTGAGGAGAATGTAGGGGGCTCTTGGGACCCATGATGGGTAGCCTTTTCTAATAGTTACCTTTGGCCCTAATTGTTCCACCATCTAGTGGTATTAATTCATACATATTCTGCTCCGCCAGGGTGTAGTTTAAGGCTAGAGCGTTATCCACTGTGGCTTGTGCAAGAGAGTTTAAACTGACCTACTGATCTTCTAGAGCTTGCATGGTCTCACGGCTAAAATTAAGGATCATTTCCTGACCATTTGCTCTAGGGCATGAATTCTCCTGCCAGGGAACAGTACTTGAATTGCTTTATGGAACCAGGAGTCTGTGTAACCCTAGTAGGATTGCCTAGTTGTGGCGCATGTTGTCTCCAGTCCCCGAACAGTCCAACTTACTGCCCGGCCTCCTTTTTAGTAGCTGGAGACCAGAGGATGAGTCATTTTTCCTTTACTGACTCAGGGTAGCTCACATCACCCCAAGTATTTGCCTTGGAATTTGCAAGTCCCTGTGTCTTATCAGGATTAATGAACCACCCCTGGGCTTTCATGTGAGTCAGTTTCTGTTCCAAAACCCTTGCTATCTGCTCTTTATTTGATTGAGCCTATCAGTAGGATATCACCAACGTAGTGGAACCAAGTCCTTCCTGAAGGGAAGGGCCTTCTTCCACATTGCGTTTGTGGAAATGCCAGGAAAATTCTAGTGCCCCTGAGGCAATTTAGTAAAAAACCTGTCTTAGAACCTGCAGGTGAAGGTAAACTGATACTGATCTTACGGTACCAAAGGGATTAGGAAAGAGGCATTGGGGGCAGGAAGGCGTTAGCAATGGCGGAGAAGGCGGCATACCCAGTGTGGTCAGTTTGTGCCATTGGTTCAATCACAGTCAGGTACTGGGAGTAGCCAGAGCAACAGGGGCAACAACTGAATTCAGGGGGTGGCAGTCCACTGTAGGCCTCCAGCTCCCATTAGTCTTTTTCACAAGGCCACACAAGATGATTTTATTGAAGTATCGCATCTCTCAGTATTCTTGCTGTCTTGGGGCTTTTTTTTTTTTTTTTTTAAAGATTTTATTTTATTTATTCGACAGAGAGATCACAAGTAGGCAGAGAGGCAGGCAGAGAGAGAGGAGGAAGCAGGCTCCCTGCGGAGCAGAGAGCCTGATGCGGGGCTGGATCTCAGGACCCTGAGATCATGACCTGAGCCAAAGGCAGCGGCTTAATCCACTGAGCCACCCAGGCGCCCCTGTCTTGGGGTTTTTAACCAAAATTGTGATTTCTTTTTTTTTCTTTTTGGAATTCTGTATTGTTTTTGTTGTGTAACATAGGGAGAGAACTGCCAGACTAGGCAATCTGTTATGCACTTTTTCTGTGATCCCCTCCAGCAAGCGCATCTTCCACATTGAGAAAAGACTCCTTGGATTAAATGAGCGTCTACAGTACAACTACAGTACGTCAGACGGTGATAGCAAGTGTACCTTCAGCAGTGAGAGGAACTGTGGCTGCAGTGCACAGCAGGGATCCAAATGTCCCCACCTGGAGATGTGGGACTTCAGCCAGTTGAATGTGTGGCTTCTGTCTTCCCTTCAAGAGAAGCTGATGAGATAGCTACTTAGTATCAGTATCCAAAAAAGCCAGAAAAGCTTCTGTCTCCCACCTGTCTTTTCTTCCCCTGCAGTCCTCCCGCGGGACTGGAGAGATCTTGGCTCCATCCCTCCATCTTCTTTAAAGGCTGGTAAATCAGGGCACAAGGGCACAAAGTTAGGTAGTGGAGGTACTGAAGGAGTATGGTGTTTAACGGTTGCCGTTCAGCTCCGTAGTTCTTCCAGTAGTTGGGGATTGATTTCCAGGGAGAAATCTGGATCTGTAGAGACATTTTTGGTTTCAACCAGACTGCTTTGGTTTCAGCCCTTTGTAGGCTTTGGGTCTCTCATAGTTCAGTTTCTGGACCAAATTTCTTTGTGCTGATTCCATCCATCTCTTTTCAGGAGACTCGTGTTTTAACAGTTATATCCACATTGTCTTCTAGCTAGGCCCTTTTGGAGGAGTTCCAAAAAATCACTGTCTGTTTCATATCTTAGCATACTACTTGGACCAAGATATTTCCAAACCTCATAGAGAATGCGTGAAGTCACAAAATCCCAAAGGAAATGACTAAGAAAGCAAGCAGGTTGGTTTGCCACAGCTTCATAGGTGCAAAAGTAGGCAACGAGACTTAGCTATTGGAGCCAGACAGTGTTTAAAATACACCAACAGCAAGAGCATCGGTATGGGTCGCGCTGGCTCTTCTCACAAGTACCGTGGTGAGACGTGATGCATCTGGGTGGTGGCTCTGCTTGCAGGGAGTTGGTTTACAGCTGAGCAACACAGGACTAAGGGCTCAACACCTTTTGTGGCCAATAGCAACCAAACCTGTCAACGTTCACCTAGGAAAGGAGCAATTGTGCTGAAGTCACACTGTGATTACCTTGGTCACTAGATACAGAAAGGGCTCAAGGTCAGCACACCTTGTAGTTTGGTGTACTCAGTGAGGCCATACGGGGGTACCCGTGACAGACTGGCTTTCTTGACCGTACTTTCTAGGTAAGATGTAAAAGATTATAAGAATAGTTATTTTTCAAATAACATATGTGTCATAGTATAGTAACCTATTGCATTTGAATTCTGCTTGCAGAGTTAATAAAACATATTCGTAATTTATGTCATCAAGTCATCTGTGAAGTAGGTCATGGAAGTGTCACCAGCTCCATTTTGCACAGAGAAGAAAACTGATGCTCACTGAGGTTCAGTAACATGTGGCAGGTTATATGTGTAAGAAGTGGAACCAGATCTTGGATCCATGTTTGTTGACTCTCGTGTGTTCTTTTTACTACCCTGAACCAAGTTTACTTGAGTGAGTAGAAAATAATCATTTGTAGCTTATAAATAAGATTTTTATGCCAGTGATATTTCAGTAAATTTATTACTCTCAAGTCTTTTTTTCAAAGTCCTAAATTAACGATTTGCTTAGGAAATATGTCAGTGTTAAAATTTAGTTTAAATGTGGCTTACTATGTATTTTGAATTATGATTTAACTGGTTCTAGTATTGCATTGAAAAAGAAAATGAAAAATGTTACAGACATTTAAAAATTTTGTTATTTTTGTTTATTATGATGTAGTAAGTCCCTGAATGTATCTTTTAATCATCATCATCATCATCATCATCATCATCATCTTATAATTTGATTAGTTATACATAAAGCACAATTGAGAGAAAAAGTAGATTATTGGTATTTCTCAAGTTGAGAGAACTAAGGATCATTCAAATTCTGAGTAGAATGAACATTCATAGGACACTGCTGAGTAGAATACCATCATAGCAGTCAGGCTGATGTTAGGTCAGACTTTCCATTATTAATTCTTCTTTTGGTTTTTATAAGTTTTGGTTGAAAATTCTTTCCAGGGAACAACTCGTATACAGATTTTCAGCCTGGGAGCAAATATCTCATGACCCACTTACAGATCTCTTTAAACATTCAGATTGATGTTAGGAGTTTGTAAGATGAAGGCTAATTTTATGTTTCAAAATATTTCAAAATATTTATTCTTTTAGAATCAACAACTTAAAATTATTTGATTCATTCCTTGTGTGGCTGCATTGTATTTTTAGAATTATGCTCAAAATAGCTCGATGATAGGCTTTTAAAAATAAATATAACAACTCAATTGAATAGCATTTTTAAGAATTTAAGATTTTAAGAAGTTGTCAGAATGAATAAAGATTTGTATACTATGATTTAAAAGTTAAAACTTAACTTTAGGTTTCAGTGATTTAAAAAAAGGGGGGATCATTATTTTGTGTTTATGTAATTATTTGGTTTGTATTGCTCTACAAACAAATGTTAATTTAAGAGTACAATATTGTTTTAGGGTTCTTCAGAGAAAGAGAACCAATAGGATACACCTACACAAACATACACCTCTCTCTGTATATGTGCTTACCTCAGCCTATGCCACTTGCTATATTTCTAGCTCTGTACACATACACATATGCACACATGCACACGCGCATACACACACACATACACACACAAAAGATTTGTTGTAAGGAGTTGGTTCACATGATTACGGATACTGGGAAGGCCTGAAATCTGCCATCTGTAGGCTGGAGGCCCAGGAAAGCTGGTGGTATAGTTCTGGTCGGAGTCCAAAGGCCCTGGAACCAGAGCCTATTTTGTATGTTCTAGTATCAGTGTAAGGGTCTGAGAACCAGGAATGCCAGTGGGATGACTTCTAGTGTAAGTCTGAAGACTTGAGAACTAGTAGAGCCGGTGGTGTAATCCCCGGTCCAAGAACAGGAGAAAACCAATGTTCCAGCTCGGTAGTCAGTTGGAAGGGTTGAATTCTTTCTTGCTCAGTCTTTTTTGTTTTGTTCAGGTCCTCAAAGGATTGGATGAGGTCCACCCACATTGGGGAGGGCAGTCTATGTAACTCAAGTCTACCAATTCAAATCTTAATCTCATCCAGAAACACCCTCAGAGACACACTTTGGAAACAATGCTTAACCAGTATCTGGTCACCCCATGGCCCAGTCAACTTGACACACGAAATTAACTGTTCCAAATACCATGAATAATTCTTTCCTACACTCTTAGTCATATTATTTCCCAAAGTGCTGGTATTACACTTGAAACAAAGGAAACAGATGAAAATGTTCTGATGAAAATATTCCTTGAGCAGGTTTTTTTTGCTCTTGAAAATGTATAAAAAATAAATCCCTAATATGATCAGAATTGCCATCAAAATCCACTGTGAAAAACTGTAATTTAGTTCATTTTAGGGCAGTCATATGGGAACGTGTTAACAGTTTTCAGTCAGTTGTAACAAATGTAATAGACTCTTAGAGACCCCTCAAAATTTTAGCCTGCCTCCACTTTCCTAAATCTATACCCTGATATTTTCTAATGAAACAGGCAAACCAAATCAAACTGTCTGGTGGAGTTTTTATGCCATTAGTTTTCTTTAATGCTTTTAGATGGCTTAAGATTTAACAAAATTCATACTTAATTGAATATGCTGTTTTATGAAATGCTAGAATTAAAATATAGTTTTTCCAAATGAATAACCATTATCATAATTATAAATTTAGAAATTTAGTCCTTTTTTTTTCCTGGACGCATTTTATTTTGTTCTTTAATTTCACCATGTATTAGGAGGTTGGCCCAAGAAGAGAAGGATGATAATTTTTATTTAATTGGCAACAGGTGGAACTTACTGGAGTGATAACTTTACTAAGTCCACAGAAGGATTTTGCTACGTTTTCTATTAGATAAATAGAAAAGGGATAGTCATAGATTTTATATAGTATTTTCTTTGGTGCATTAGCTGTTATTTTATTTGCTGTATTTCTAAATATCACTTTTATTTGTTTAAAGTGTCTTAAAACACTAACAGATCAGCATTCAAGTTTCCAAGTCACTTTTATTTTCACTTAGTGGATTAGGAGCTCTCAAACTGGAACCCTGAAGGGTGAAGCAGTCCCAGGCAGTTACTCTCCTCTGGAGTTGGGGGAGGGGGCAGGTGGAGGTTGGCAAAAGCCAGTGCTCTTTCCAACAGTTGCTGTTACAAGCATTGTTTCCCTAAACATTCTTGTGTATGTCTTTTGTGCACATGTGGGAATTTCTTTGGAATATATTACCCAGAAGGGGAATTGGGAGATCATGAGGACGTTGCCCTCCATTTAAAAGTATATGAGAGTTCCAGTTGCTCCATGGCTTGGTTTTATTTTGCCAGAATGTAAAGTTTTTAGCTTGATGATGGATAGAAATGGCATTCTATTGTTAATTTAATTTGCATATCCTTGATTTGTACTGAGATTGAATATTTTTTCAAATGCTCTTTTGAAAATTACCTGTCCGTGTCTTTGGCCAGTCTTGAAAAAATTGGATTATCTTTTGTTTATTGAGTTCTTTACAAATCCTAGATGCTAATATAAGTTGGTTTTATGTATTACGAATATTTTCAAGTTGGTTCTATATATTTTGAGTATTTTTTTTTTTCTGGTCTGTAACTTCTTTATGCACTTTTGCACTTTTCAGTTGTCTTTCTTTCTTCTTCTTCTTTTTTTTAAAGATTTTATTTATTTATTTGACAGAGAGAAATCACAAGAGAGGCAGGCAGAGAGAGAGGAAGGGAAGCAGGCTCTCCGTTGAGCAGAGAGCCCGATGCGGGATTCGATCCGAGGACCCTGAGATCATGACCTGAGCCGAAGGCAGCGGCTTAACCCACTGAGCCACCCAGGCGCCCTTCAGTTGTCTTTCTTGATGAATAAACCGTTTATCCTAAAGTATATTTCTTTCTACTTTGATGCCATGAAGATACTTGTCTGTTTTCTTCCAAAAATTTTAAAGTTTTACCTTTCATCTTTATGTCTTTTTTCCTGTATATAGTGCAAGGTGGTTATTCTTATGTATGTAGGTGTGTAAGTGTATTTTTTTCTTATTTAAAATAATTGACAACCAGTTGTCTCCATACCACATACTGAATGGTCTGTACTTCTTTCACTTAAAGTGTAATGACTGTTCGATCAGACACAAAGTTTTCATACATGAGCAGTTCTGGTTCTGGGCTGTTTTGCTGTTCCGTTGGTCTTGTTTTTTCCTGCTTCAGTTGTACTTTCGATAGTTCTTGATATCTGTTTGGAAAAGGCCCTTTACTTTGGTGATGTTTTTCAAAAATTTCTTGGCTATTTTTTGATTTCTTTTAATTTCATATTTGAGAATTAGTTTTGTAGACATACAAACACATGTTTTTTAGGAAACTGTCCATTTCATCTTAAGGTTTTTGGACTTACTGACATAAATAATTCTTAAAATTTCTTGTATTCTTCTCTCCTCCTCACATTTCTTATTCTGCTGAATTTATAGTTATGCCCCCTGAGATTCTTCTTATATATCTTTGCATTCTTTTCTCTTGATCAATCTTGCCATAAGTTTGTCTGTCTTAATTTTTTTTTTAAAGATTTTATTTGTTTATTTGACAGACAGAGATCACAAGTAGGCAGAGAGGCAGGCAGAGAGAGGGGGAAGCAGGCTCCCTAATGAGCAGAGAGCCCAATGCGGGGGTCGATCCCAGGACTCTGAGATCATGACCTGAGCTGAAGGCAGAGACTTTAACCCACTGAGCCACCCAGGTGTCCCTATCTTAATTTTTTTTATTTTTTATTATTATCTTTTTAAGAATCAGCTTTTGGTTTTGTGGCATTTTGTGGTCTTATTTTCTGTTTATTTTCACTTTTTTTATTGTTGTAATTTGGTAATTAATAATAATAATTTGTGATTGGATGTGGGAGAGACAGGATTGAGTGAAAGATACTCCAAGTGTCTATCATAGTGACCAAGTGGATGGCAGTGTTTACCAACTGAAGTAGAAAATGGCTGGAGGCAGTTTGTGGGGGAAAATGGTTAGTTCATTTTTGGATATTGAGTTTGTGGTGTCCATAGGAAATCCAGGTGGAGCTGTATATGGGAGAGGCTGGGCCTGAGATAGTGATTTGCTATTTGTTATTGGTAAAGATAGTAGAGAATAGTGGGAAGAAGGAAAGACGCAATGATTGGAGGTCAATGGGAAGCCTTCCTGGGTCTGGTCATACTGTCCCCCTCCCTATTTCTATTCAACTTAAAGGCCTCTGTGCTTCCGGGACACTTGTGCCTACATTTGCAATATTTGACATGTTTGTATCCCTCACAAGACTGAAAAGACAGGGAACCTTGACCTCCTCATAGGACCTAGTGCAGCCAAAGCATTGGATATGTATTTCTGGAATCAATCCTATTGACTTTCCTTGGTTTGGTTGTGTATACATGATTTCACAGGAATGTGTTATGGATGCTCTAGAGGATTCAAGACAATGACCGATTTTAACCACTAAAAATATTTCCCTTATTACTATAAACTGAAAGAGGGTAAGGATTGACTTTTTAAAATCGAATTTTAATTTGATTTTTAAATTTAACCTGAATATGAGAATTTTTTGTTTGAAGAAAACATTCATCTCCCACATTTAAGGAGGAAAGGTCATTTTTCAGTTATCAGAGTTACTTCTTTTTTTTTTTTTAAAGATTTATTTTATTTATTTATTTGACAGATAGAGATCACAAGTAGACAGAGAGGCAGGCAGAGAGAGAGAGAGGAAGAAGCAGGCTCCCTGCCGAGCAGAGAGCCCTATGTGGGGCTTGATCCCAGGACTCTGGGATCATGACCTGAGCCGAAGGCAGAGGCTTTAACCCACTGAGCCACCCAGGTGCCCCAGAGTTACCTCTTTTAATGAAAAGGTATCTGCAGATGTATCTTCTGTTACTGCTTCTGTTTCTAGAAGGCATTTATCTTCTCAGATTTAGGTCTTTTATTTATTTATTTATTTATTTGACAGACAGAGATCATAGGCAGGCAGAGAGAGAGGGAGGAAGCAGGCTCCCCGCCGAGCAGAGAGCCCGATGCGGGGCTCGATCCCAGGACCCCGAGACCACGACCCGAGCCGAAGGCAGAGGCCCAAACCACTGAGCCACCCAGGTGCCCTCAGATTTAGGTCTTAATGTGAAGATTAAAAGTTATTGACTTGCCAATTAAAAATACTCGAGATTCTATGCACCCGTATATTCTAGGAAAATTGGAAAAAGTTTAATGTTATTAATTCTGTAGCTTAATGCTTCTGAAACAGCGGAAGGGCATTATTGTTCACAAGGTAGTGTATAAAAAGCTGTATCTTCAAGATCAGGAAGGGGTCATACAAGTTTATTCAGTACAGCAGTCAAGTAAAAAAAAAATGACAAGAGAACAGAATTCTTGAATGATTTATCTTCTTGATTTTTTACAGATTACAGCTGTCTGGCTTTGAAACAAGCATTTCTTTGTGGAAAATACATGTATTTACAGTTTGGAATAAGCTTTCCTAGAAAAATTATCCTGTTTGAGGCTTTGGAGATGGACCTAGTTTTGAATCTCTGTTCTGTATTCACCAGCTCTGTGACAAATCTGTTAGGAATGCATTTAGCTTCAAGTAACAACAATGGCATAAACAAAAAGGGGGTTTATTTTCCTTAGGTAATGAGAAATCTGGAAGTGTAGATAGCTGCTGGCTTTGGTGTAATTTTCAGTGAGGTCAGGACTGGTATCTCTGATTCTTTGTCCTTTTTCCTGGAACAACATGGCTGCTTCAGCATGAGGCATCACATCCACATTGCAGGCAAGGAGAAAGGGGGAAGGACAGAAACAGCACTCGTGTGTCTCAATCTCTATATCTATATTATATAGTAAGGCAGATACTGTATTAATTAAAACTATTCTTTTAGAAATGTCAACAAAACAATCTTCAATTACCCATTAAGTGACAAAAATATGACAAGTGTAATCAGATTGTGAAAATTTCTGTTAAGGTTGTATAATAAATTGATATGCTTAATCACTACACATACTGAAAACAAAAATAGATATCATTTATAGGTTACTAAATGTCAAGCACTGGACTAAGTGCCTTAAATTCATTATTCAAGTAATTCTCATAATCTTCATTTATGTAATTCTGAATAAATACACTTTAAGATATTGTTCTAAGATCTGAGAGATTTAATAGTACACGAAAAGTCCCAAGTCCCACCTGGTGGTGCTGCTACTATCCCCAAGAGGACCTTGAGGCTTACTCAGGTCAGCACGGAGGCAGAGACTGTAGACTGATCAGCCTCACCTTCGTTCCCACCCTCTCCCTTGCATACATCTGCCACAGATACTAAAAAGCAAATTAGTCATCTCCCCGCCTATATTTCAGCGAAGATTGATCATGTGACCTAGTTTTCCAAACATAAACAGAAAGTTTCTTCGTCCTGCCCACCCCAAATATCAGCATCAGTCTTTTGTTCCATTGAAAGCTTGGGAAGGA
Organism: Meles meles; assembly: GCF_922984935.1. Lineage (NCBI taxonomy): Eukaryota > Metazoa > Chordata > Mammalia > Carnivora > Mustelidae > Meles > Meles meles. The sequence goes on along the minus strand of NC_060082.1, from coordinate 32,158,665 downwards.
CACAAGACTGAGCAGAAGGAGTTGAATTGCAGTGTAGTTTGCAACAAAGGCTTCAGCCAATCCCATGGGACCATTCAGGAGCTAGTATAGCCCTTCAGGATTGTCTCCGATTGATGCAAGGGGTCTGGACCTTTGTACCCTCACACTGACCAGTCACTGGGTGCAGCTGCCTGGAGCAGGACTCCGCTGGGAGTCCTGAGCTGCCATTTTTCCCTGCAGCGTGGAGGACCAATGCCTCAGCCCTAAAAAGCTATCTGGGGGGCCCACCACAGCATCCCCTGTACATGCTAGCTTTGGATTTTCAGACTTTGTTCTTTGCCAGGGCATGCACTTAGTGCCATTCATTAGTTATTGGGCAGTTTAATTCTTTCCAGCATATACTATTTAGTTTTTTGGTCTGCTTTGTCTGTTTGTTGCTGAGAGAGGTATTTTTAAAACTTGCAACTCTCAATTGTAGAATTGTCTTTTTTCCTTTGAGTCCTATCGGTTCTGCTTAGGGTTTTCGGTGGTGTATTCAAATGTGGAACTGTTGTGTCTTATTGTCTTGTGTGTTTTATTTTTAGGAAATATTCGTCCTTATTTGTAATACTGCCTTTTGTCGTAACAACTACTTAGTCTAATATAAATTTAGTTACACTAGCTATTTTGGGCCAGTGTTCTTTTTTTTTTTTCACATAGTATTTCTTTTACATTCTTTTAAAATATCTTTCTGCGTTCCACTGTGTAAGACTTATCTCACAGGCATTTAGAATTTTAAAAAATCTGATCATTTTTGTCTTATAATTGGAACTCATAGTTCATTTATATTTAATGTCATTATTGATGGATTTGGACTTAAGCCCGTTATTTATTTTCTGCTGTTCCAGTTGTTCTTTGTTCCTATTTTGCCCTCCCTTTTGGCTTTCCTTTTTTAACTGTTCCGTTTATGTCGTTGTTATTCTACCCCCTGCCCTGTCACCTTGCTAGTTATACATTCTCTCACTATTCTATTAGTGCACACCCTGGGGATTGTCGCACATCTTTGATCTGTTTGAGCCAGCGTTCAGTTAGGACTTCTGTTTGTTTCTTTTGTGGATAGTACATTTGTCTCTTTTTGTAAATTTTTGGTTTTTGGATGAAATTCTCCTTATTTTCAACTAACTTAACAGAACATATTAATTATAATTATTTTAAGGTTCATCTCTGATGCTTCTCAAATCTGGTTCACTTTGTAGACTGTTTCTGTTGTCTGCCCCCCATCTGACCCTTCTGTTAGGTTCTGCGTATGATTTCTTGGCTAGCCTGGTGATTTTTTTATTGCGTGTCAGGTGTGTATGAAAAGTTGTAGAGACTCTGAATGGTGTCACCATCTCCAGAAAGGATTCAGTTTTTTTCCTGGTGGGCATATGACCTTTCATCTTGATTAAGGGGAGGCTGGTCTATCTTGGGGGTCTTGGCTAAATGTCTGGGGTGTTTACCCAGACATCTGCTCCTTCGTGCTTTCTGTACACACTTTTCTCTCCCCAGCACCATGAGTCTGCCAAAATCTCTGCTTTGCTTTTTATCCTCTCAACTGCTTTCTCTTTGGTTTCTTGGATTATTTGTAATAACAGACTTACTGGATGCCTTCCCTTGATTTTGTACTTAATCATATTGAGTTGTTGGGATCCATAGGATTTTTGATAGTGATACTTATGGTTGGAGGCAGTACAAACTGGTTAAAATGGAAAAAATGGTTAGTTCACTTTTGGATATTGAGTTTGTGGTGTCTATAGGAAATCCAGGTAGAGCTGTATATGGGAGAGGCTGGGTTTGAGATAGTGATTTGCTATTTGTTATTGGTAAAGATAGCGGAGAATAGTGGGGAAAAGGAAAGACACAATAATTGGAGGTCAGTAGGAAGCCTTCCTGGTTCCTTACTTACAACCCACCTTATGGTACATGATTATGGGGTTTGTTCCATGTATAATTTTATTAATTTGTGGACTTTTTAGTGGGAGAAGGTTATATTTGTGTGCATGATGGTAAGGAGGGAAAAAAGAAGTGTAAATTGATGAGCCACACCAGAAATCTTTCCTTAGGGCCTATCTAAATTCATCAAGTATTTAGGATAACCACAAAATATGTTAGTCTTATTTCAGTATGAATTTAAGAGGTCTGTTTTTTGTTTTATCTTATTGACTCATTTTATTAATTCCATTTGAAAAACCAGGAGTTTGTGGTAGAAAAGGGCAAGGGTTTCAGATAACAAGGGCTGATAGAGTACTTTTGAGGTTCCAGATTTTCACTGGGCCAGAGAGTAACAAATGTTACTTCAGATCAAAGGTTGGCAAACTGGCCTGTGGGCCAAATGTGGCCACTACCTTTTTTTTGTAAATAGAATTGTGCTGGAACACCGCCAGTCCTCTTCCTTAATATATTCTCTGTGGCTGCTTTGCTCTCATAGAGTTGAGTGAGTGCAGTAGAGGTTGGCCTGTGGAGCTTAAGATGTTTACCATCTGGTCCTTTATAGAAAAAGTTTGTTGATCTCTGTTTTAGATGATCAAACTTAAGAGATTCAGTTCTTTTTATGCAATCCATCATTAATATTCTAAGGAATTGGCTGTAGCTTAAAACATGCGTTTTTCTGTCTTCTCTCTTAGACTGAGAGAAGTCTAAGAGAGACTACCAGGAGAGTACAGGTGGCACTGAGAGTCAGTTAGGGTTTCTGTACTGGAGCTGTGTTAAGTGTCGAGGAAGCAGTAAGAGTGGGAGGTGTGGCCTTTGCCACACAGTGACTGTTAACAAGAAGCACTTGAAAAGTCACATTTAAGCTTTATTTCAAAATAGGTGATATATTGCAACTGGCTTGGGACAAACTCTGGTTCAAAGCCATCAGAATTGGGAGGTCCTTTGTTCAGCAGAAGGCTTTTTATAAACTCTGCAGCAGTCACAAAGAACACTGTAGTTTGGACTTAGCACCGAGCTAAAATTTCATGTCTGAGGACAGTTTATGACAATCATTCATCTTGGGCATCCAGTCTGCTGACTCTTTTTGGCCGAACCTAAAAAGTCAGAGGTACTTCAGCCACATCTGTTTCCAAACCAGAAATAACTCAGACGTGGCCTCAGCAGCACTGGATTTCCACATGAGTTCCACCGGCTGAGGATTCCAGTGCTCGCGGGCATCAATCATCATATTAGCGTTCTAGTGCCGTTGTAGGTGTTGTCAGGAAGATGAATAAAATGTGACCCAGTCTTTGCTTGCAAGGATGACTGCAGAGGGCTGGTCTGGCGCCCTCCTCTCTGTAGCGATCCCCTGTCAGTCATTGAGCCACTCACCCCAGCCCTCAGTGTGGAAACTTAACTACTCTGGAAGGTGTTATTTTTGGGTTGGAGGCAGATGACTGTAGCACCTCAGTAGTGCTGTGCGCACAGCCCCAGAGGCAGGCAGTGCTCGGCTTCCATGTTCTTCCTTCCGTTCGCACCCCACGGTCTCCCCAGGAGTCTGTGCAGGGGCAGACTTCTGCTGTGCCCTCCCGTCTCCCCTTTCTCCAAACAGACCCTCGGGTCAGGGATGAGGAGGCTCAAGGAAAAAAATGGAAACAAAACTTTGTTGGCAAAAAGCTTTCCTGATACTTTTTTTTTTAAAGCTAGAATTGACAATTGGAATTATAAGTGCTTTAATTTATTTTTTATTATTTTTTATTTTTTAAAGATTTTATTTATTTATTTGACAGAGAGAGATTACAAGTAGGCAGAGAGGTAGGCAGAGAGAGAGGGGGAAGCAGGCTCCCTGCCAAGCAGAGAGCCTGATGCGGGGCTCGATCCCAGGACCCCGGGATCAAGACCTGAGCTGAAGGCAGAGGCTTTAACCGACTGAGCCACCCAGGTGCCCCATAAGTGCTTTTAAAATAAAATACTTAATATGAAATTATCATGAACTCTCACATGGCATTTGTAACCCTTTCCCCTGCCTGCCAGTCATTTCTGAAGTCTGTTAATTTTTGTGATTAGAATTATTATATAAAATTCAAGGGGGTTAAAGATACAGATGTAGTGAAAAGAAGGGCTATCTGTACCCCAATGTTCATAGCAGCAATGGCCACGGTCGCCAAGCTGTGGAAAGAGCCAAGATGCTCTTCAGCGGATGAATGGATAAGGAAGATGTGGTCCATATAAACTATGGAGTATTATGCCTCCATCAGAAAGGATGAATACCCAACTTTTGTATCAACGTGGACAGGACTGGAAGAGATTATGCTGAGTGAAATAAGTCAAGCAGAGAGAGTCAATTATCATATGGTTTCACTTATTTGTGGAGCATAAGAAATAACACGGAGGACATGGGGAGATGGAGAGGAGAAGGGAGTTGAGGGAAATTGGAAGGGGAGATGAACCATGAGAGACTGTGGACTCTGAAAAACAACCTGAGGGTTTCGAAGGGGCGGGGTTGGGAGGTTGGGGGAGCCTGGTGGTGGGTATTATGGAGGGCACGTATTGCATGGAGCACTGGGTGTGGTGCATAAACAATGAATTCTGGTACAGTGAAAAGAAATTAAAAAAATTAAAAATTAAAAAAAAAGACTGAATAATATTACACACACACACACACACACACACACACAAAAATTCAAGGGGTTTGAAATAGATGATGTATCACAGCCCTTTAGATTCCACAATGCTGAAATTTGGGATAGAGTGTCGGATTATTACCGGTCATACTCACTTAGGGCTGCACCTTGTGAGCCTGTTGCCTGAAACCATCAGTTACACTTGCAGATTTTTTGGGGGAAAATGTTTTATATAGTGAAGAGGAGAATGAAAACTTTTCCTCATCTTTCAAAAAGAGAAAGGAGACTCTGAATGGAAGTGGACTTCTAGCCACACTCCTAGGTTCCATGAGTAGGCTTTCTCCTCAAGCTCATGGAAAAATTTGAGAAGCAGTGTTTCAGACCAACACTTAAGAACTCTGTTTCTTTAACAGCCAAGAGAAGCAAGGATTTTTGTGGGGCATCCCTAACTATGAAAGAAGGGAGAACATGATCCTATTGTGGACTCAGTTTTACTGGATTTTGCAGGGCAAAACCCGTTTTGGGGGGGAAGGATTGAGAGGAGTAGGTAAGCAAAATTACATATATGAAAGCACTTCCTAATCAGTAAAATACTACGGCAGGAATAGTAGTGGCAGAAATAAGAGAAGAATCAACCCTACTCCCATGCCTAAAGCGGGGACTGCTAATAAAAGCCCAGAAAAAGAAGCATTACTTTAATCCGTGGGTTAGAAAGTGACAGAGGTTGAATTCCATGGGCTTACTTTGGTTTTCCTCCCTCCTTTCCTTCTTTCCTGTTTTCTTTTATAATTTGTTTTTCATAGATCCTTTTCAGAAGAGTAGTAGTCTTCGTATTTTGATGATAAAATAGAGAACTCTAGAGATGAGAGCATGTCTCAACATTTATTTTTTGCTGTGCTGTAATGTACTTTGGCTCATGTCTTAAACTGGCAAGTATTAAGATGCTTAATTTTTTTTTTAAGTTCAGTAGCTTAGGCCTATATCTTTATTATTTAAAAAATAAACTCATTTATAGGTATTGTCTGAAATAACTATTCCAAATAGTATAATTTGGGGAGTAAATCAGGTTATATATGAATTTGAAACTAGTAAAGGACTTCAGATGGTCTTTAAACAAGGAGATATTCACAAGAGACTTCTGTATGTGCCTGAGATGTTTGCATTCTGCCTCAGTTTTCCTTTTTTAAAAAAAATACTTCATAACATAAAAGAATGACAGTATTGACAATGGCAGGAATCCATTGGGATTGTCCAGAGCTCCTGCTGCTGCTACAGCCCCCCTTTCTCCTCCTTCCACAAAGTTACTAGTCAGTGTCCCTGAGAAAAAACACTATTGCTTGTTTCTGTTTGGATCTAGTTTAGACTCAGAAGGAAGTTGAGCCTGAGCTGCTTCCTCCATGTTCTTTGTCTGAGTCTAAAACAGTCTTATTAATGGGGCCAATGCACGTGGCAGTTGGGCAGCCCTTGCTCACCGTTTTCAGCCATAGTGACGCTCCTGGACACAAAGAGCTAAATTGCATATTGACTGAACTCACTACCTGTTAAATTCAAATACTGTGTAGTTCTCAAATCTAGTTGTGCATCATCATTACCTGTCTTTTTACTTATTTGTTTTTTAATGGAGAAATACAGGTTCTACTTACAGATCTGTCCAATCAGAATCAGAGGATGGGAATGGGTTGGGGTGGGGTGGTGGGGGCGGTGGTGAAAGCAACCAAATAAAAAACCCCATAGACCTCCACACATGATCCTGATGGCCCGCCAGGGTTGGCTGATTCATAGGATGTACTCAAGGTTAATTTTATTCAAAATCCTATATTAGAAAATAACTAATATTTAGGTTTAAAATTATTTACTATGAGAGAAATATATTAATGCCTAATTAAGAAGTGAAGGAAAAGTATTTACTCAGCCTACCCTGCACACTTTGTTTTTGGCTTGCTCCTACATATCTTAGGTACATTCTTGCATTGGAGTTAATCCTTTCCCCTGTCTAACAGAAATATTAATTTTATATTAATATTAATGAATTAATAAAAATTTAATAAAAGCAATAATTTTATATGAAATAATCATATTAATTAGGTTAATAAATTTAAAATTTATATTAATAAAAATGTGGAGTCTATTTCTTATTAGGTTTGCTAAACTAGAGAAATAGTAATAATAAGATAAGTAAAAAGGCGGCTATTATATAATAGTTCTTTTTCTTAAAGAGGCATTTAAATTTATTTATTTATTTTTGTTAAGAATGTGAAACACTGGGGCACCTGGGTGGCTCAGTGGATTAAGCCGCTGCCTTCGGCTCAGGTCATGATCTCAGGGTCCTGGGATCGAGCCCCGCATCAGGCTCTCTGCTCCGCGGGGAGCCTGCTTCCTCCTCTCTCTCTCTGCCTGCCTCTCTGCCTACTTGTGATCTCTCTGTGTCAAATAAATAAATAAAATCTTAAAAAAAAAAAATGTGAAACACTGAAGTTTCACAGAGGAAGAAAGTGCCACTTCTCTTCCATATTGTTTTATAATGAGTTTAGGGCAAGGGTGGGTGGTGAAGAGACAGTAAAATTTTGAGGTCTTAGTAAGTCCCATGTATAACTATTTTACAAGTACAGGATTTTGGATTTGCTAAAGCAAACCAAAAAATTACCAGTATATTTTTAAAGACATCTACTTTTTGGCATTTTTGAGTTCTAATCATGTGATCCACTTAGCTTTTGCAGGTTAAGTAAAGAATGTAACTTTAATCTTAGAATTAAGTCTCAGAATTAAAGAAGGCAGGATCAAAATATTAGGTAATAATTTAATTAATTGGGAAGTGAGTTACAGTAAAGCCAAACACTGATTTCAATAAGTCAGTGGATATGGGAGGCGATTAGTTGAGTGATGTGTACTCATTTAGTTTTTGAGTTGGTGATCCATGGATTCATCTAAGGATTCGGTTTTTTGTGGTACAAAGCTTCATATCTGAGACTGTTAACACATCAATGTATATTAAGGAGGAAGATAAAATTGAACCAGCAGGTGTCAGCAAGAACCGTAATAAAAACATTAGTCTGGTTAACTCAACCTTTATTTTGTTCCTCAGGGATGCTTCAGTCAACCTTCAAATGATATTTCATTGGATACTTATTTGCATTTTAATGTAGAATCCTTCTTTTAGCTGTTTTAGGGAACATGCCTAAAGTATAGCAATAGCTCTAAAAAGATTTAGTTCGAAGAAAAAGATATTTGTCAAGTGCTATGAACTTTTCCTCATTTCAGTGTCTTGAAAAAACATTACCCACAAATTATCCCAAATCAAAAAAGCGTATATTTAACAGTTTACACATTTCTCTGGTTATCTGCATCCTATTTTTTTTTTCAATATGCCATCCCTACAAACACGTTAACCATATACATTTTATAGGAATAGGAGTAGGAATTCATAAACAATGGTCTTAATTTTGCAATGAAAATACCACATTTTTATTCTTTCAGCATACAATTAGTTATTTTATTTTAGACCTATTCTAATTCAGTCAGGGGAAATAATGTCTGTGTTTTTTTTACAAAATTGAAAGATTTATTACTCTTCTTGTTTTCCTATAATTTTTATTAGAAATCCTCTCTCTTTTTTCCTTCCTCTTCACTTGATGACTTGACAAAAATACAAATCCAGTAGGCAAATATAATATCCAGTATTTTGTGATAATCTTACTAGGGCCCTGTAGCTTTGGCAAGGAGCTGGGATTTTAGTCTAAGTGCAATAAGAGTGTTATGAGGTGATTTATGCTTTCAAAATATCACTGTGAAAATGTGGAAAAGAGGGCCAATTAGTAGGATATTGTAGTAGTTCCTGGTGGAGATCTAATACCTTCAAGGTCTTACTGTGGTGATAGAAGACCGTGGACAAATCCAAGATATATTTTGGAAATGGAACAAATGACATTTACTGATGTGTTAGATATGGGGAACTGGGAAGTAAAGGGGGAAAAAAAGAATAAAGAATGAATTTTAGGTTTTTGATTAGACCACTTTTTCCTGAAAGTGTGATCTCCAGACTTCTGGGGATGGTGGAGGTGGAGGGTAGGGTAGGAGCCTTGAGTCTGTTTCAAGTGGTCTGCAAGATCAGACAATTTTTGTAATACTAAGACATTATTTTTTTAAAGATTATTTATTTATTTATTTGACAGAAGATCACAAGTAGAGGGAGCAGCAGGCAGAGAGAGAGGGGGAAGCAGATTCCCACTGAGCAGAGAGCCTGATGTGGGCCTCGATCCCAGGACCCTGAGATCATGACCTGAGCTGAAGGCAGAGGCTTAACCCACTGAGCCACCCAGGCGCCTCTCAGTCATTATTTTTAAGCCATTGATGTCTTAGCTTGAGTCAGTGTGCACTCTAGACTGTACCAGTCTTTGTGTTGTTTAAATGTTCTGAATTTTAATAAAAAATGTGACTTTCATTTTTAAATGCCTTTGGTAAAGCAGTTAGAGTATTTTTTTTAAAATCAAATCTTGACCTTTGAGTACATGTCTTTTAATATGTGTGATGAAATGGGAAGTATACTTAATTTAGTACTACGGCACCAAATCAAAGTTGTATCAAGGAGAAGCATTTGTGCAGTTGTTTGAAGAGCAAGCCGAGAGTTGCTATTTTCATGGAGCACTGTTTTTACTTGAAAGAATGACTGAAAGACAAACTTTGGCTCTTCAGACTTGGGTGCTTTGTAGACATTTTCTTTATTTTTTTTAAAGATTTTATTTATTTATTTGACAGTTATAGATCACAAGTAGGCAGAGAGACAGGCAGAGAGAGAGGGGGAAGCAGGCTCCCTGCCGAGCAGAGAGCCCGATGTGGGGCTTGATCCCAGGACTCGTGACCTGAGCCCAAGGCAGAGGCTTTAACCCACTGAGCCACCCAGGTGTTCCCTGTAGACATTTTCGTGAAAACTAAGTGCCAGTCATTTAAAGAAAAATAGTTGACAATATTTGTCACTAATGACAAGATCGAACTTTCAAAAGAAAAATTGGAATTTTGGAGAAGTTACATTCATCACTATGACCTTGACATCTTCCTTTTCTGATGAGATTAGTTGTAGTATTAAGGAAATTTTTTTTTTATTTGTATAATGAAATGGTCAACATTTAGATGATCTGAGTAACCCAGTGAACTAAAGTTTTCCAGATGACCAATGTGTGGTGTTACAAAATCAAGCATGAGTAAAAGGTCTATTCAAAGGGCAAGAGAGACCATTGGATTTTAACATAACAGAGTATAAAAATTCATTGATTTGAGCATCTACATGGCAGTTAACCTTTAAGAATTTGCCACCTGTCAAGTTTGGTGTATTATCAAAGGAGACTATCCACAGTGATATCCATATTGGTTATCAAAATATTCCTCTATTTTCCAGCTATACATTTGTATAAGACCAGATTTTTAAAAATATATTTCTGCCAAAACAACGTATTTGTAGAAGCTGCTTCTCTGAAGACAGACATTAAAGAAACTTGCAAAATATAAGACAGTGCCTCTTCTAATTTTTTAAAATGTAGCTATTTTTCATAAAAATATGCATAAACATAATAGTGTTATTGCTGTTATTTGTAAATGAATTAGTATGTATTTTAATCATTTTTCAGTTTTAATTTCAATTAATCAAGGTACTGATAGAGACATGACCCACATGAACAAAAGATCTTTGGGGTCCTCAGATAAAGAGGTCCAGAGCTCCCCCCAGAAGTTTGAGAATTTTGGGGCCAGACCAGCTGAGTAGATGATGATACATATAAAGAGAAAAAATATTAAAGGAAAAGCATTATTTTATTTTATTTTTTTTGGAAGGATGGGAGATGGAATCCTCGATTCAAGGTGGTATCAAGATATTGGTGTTGATAGCTCAGAGCTTAGACCAGAGTGGTAGAGATAGAGATTTCAGAGTAATTGTATAGAGACCATATTCAAAGTCATGAGACTGGATGGTATGACTTCTGCAGAGACAACAGGTTTTTTTAAAAAATATTTTTTGTAGATTTTTGTAGATTATTTATTTTAGGAGGGGTGGAGAGTGCATGCACACATGATTTGGGGGAGCGGCAGAGGGAGAGAATCTTCAAGCAGACTCTCCACTGAGCACAGAGTGTGAGGTGGGGCTCGGTACCCTGTCCCATGAGAGCATGAGCTGAGCAGAAACCAAGAGTCAGATGTTCAACTGACTGAGCCACCCAGGTGCCCCTCAAAAAAGATTTAGGTCTAGAGCACTCCAATGTAAATGTTAGAAAAAGGAACTTAGAATAACTATAGTGTGGGAGAAAAGTGAGAACAGTAAGAGATCACAGAACATTTTGGGAAAGTGAGATAGTTGTGTTGAAAGCAGGGTGAGATCAAGAGGACCACAGGGGTAGCTGGGTGGCTCAGTCCATCAAGCATCTGCCTTCAGATCAGGTCATGATCTCTGGGATCGAGTCCCATGTCAGGCTTCCTGCTCAGGAGGGAGTCTGCTTCTCTCTCTCCCCCTTTGCCCCTCCCCATCACTCATTCTCTCTTTTCTCCCAAATAAATAAATCTTAAAAAAAAAGAAGATCTTGATGAGGGGCTTTTTCATCCCTTGACTGTTGTCATAGCTTCTTAACTGATCTTGTTTATGGTTCTGAATTCCTCTACTCTGTCACATGGCAAGAAAGACTGTTTTCACAAATAGTGAAATCCTCTCTCTTAGCTGCTTGAAACCCAACATTAACTCTCTGGTACCAACTGAATAAAGTAAATACCATGTTTTTTTTTCATGGACTGACACCTCTCAGTGTTGTTAAAGTAACCCACTACTCAAAAACTGAAAGAATTTGCAAACACCAAACCAGCTCTCCAGGAAATATTGAAAGGGGTCCTCTAAGCAAAGAGAGAGCCTAAAAGTAGTAGATCAGAAAGGTACAGAGACAATATACAGTAACAGTCACCTTACAGGCTACTAATGGCACTAAATTCATATCTCTCAATAGTTACCCTGAATGTTAATGGGCTAAATGCCCCAATCAAAAGACACAGGGTATCAGAATGGATAAAAAAACAAAACCCATCAGTATGTTGCCTACAAGAAACTCATTTTAGACGCGAAGACACCTCCAGATTTAAAGTGAGGGGGTGGAAAACAATTTACCATGCTAATGGGCATCAGAAGAAAGCTGGGGTGGCAATCCTTATATCAGATCAATTAGATTTTCAGCCAAAGACTATAATAAGAGATGAGGAAGGACACTATATCCTACTCAAAGGGTCTGTCCAACAAGAAGATCTAACAATTTTAAATATCTATGCCCCTAACGTGGGAGCAGCCAACTATATCAACCAATTAATAACAAAATCAAAGAAACACATCAATAATAATACAATAATAGTAGGGGACTTGAACACTCCCCTCACTGAAATGGACAGATCATCCAAGCAAAAGATCAACAAGGAAATAAAGGCCTTAAATGACACACTGGACCAGATGGACATCACAGATATATTCAGAACATTTCATCCCAAAGCAACAGAATACACATTCTTCTCTAGTGCACATGGAACCTTCTCCAGAATAGATCACATCCTGGGTCACAAATCAGGTCTCAACCGGTATCAAAAGATTAGGATTATTCCCTGCATATTTTCAGACCACAATGCTCTGAAGCTAGAACTCAATCACAAGACGAAAGCTGGAAAGAACCCAAATACATGGAGACTAAACAGCATCCTTCTAAAGAATGAATGGGTCAACCAGGAAATTAAAGAAGAATTGAAAAAATTCATGGAAACAAATGATAATGAAAACACAACAGTTCAAAATCTGTGGGACACAGCAAAGGCAGTCCTGAGAGGAAAATATATAGCGGTACAAGCCTTTCTCAAGAAACAAGAAAGGTCTCAAGTACACAACCTAACCCTACGCGTAAAGGAGCTGGAGAAAGAACAAGAAAGAAACCCTAAACCCAGCAGGAGAAGAGAAATCATAAAGATCAGAGCAGAAATCAATGAAATAGAAACCAAAAAAACAATAGAAAAAATCAATGAAACTAGGAGCTGGTTCTTTGAAAGAATCAATAGGATTGATAAACCCCTGGCCAGACTCATCAAAAAGAAAAGAGAAAGGACGCAAATAAATAAAATCATGAATGAAAGAGGAGAGATCACAACTAACACCAAAGAAATACAGACAATTATAAGAACATACTATGAGCAACTCTACGCCAACAAATTGGACAATCTGGAAGAAATGGATGCATTCCTAGAGACATATAAACTACCACAACTGAACCAGGAAGAAATAGAAAACCTGAACAGGCCCATAACCAGTAAGGAGATTGAAACAGTCATCAAAAATCTCCAAACAAACAAAAGCCCAGGGCCAGACGGCTTCCCAGGGGAATTCTACCAAACATTTAAAGAAGAACTCATTCCTATTCTCCTGAAACTGTTCCAAAAAACAGAAATGGAAGGAAAACTTCCAAACTCATTCTATGAGGCCAGCATCACCTTGATCCCAAAACCAGACAAGGATCCCACCAAAAAAGAGAACTACAGACCAATATCCTTGATGAACACAGACGCAAAAATTCTCGCCAAAATACTAGCCAATAGGATTCAACAGTACATGAAAAGGATTATTCACCACGATCAAGTGGGATTTATTCCAGGGCTGCAGGGTTGGTTCAACATCCGCAAATCAATCAATGTGATAGAACACATTAATAAAAGAAAGAACAAGAACCATATGATACTCTCAATAGATGCTGAAAAAGCATTTGACAAAGTACAGCATCCCTTCCTGATCAAAACTCTTCAAAGTGTAGGGATAGAGGGCACATACCTCAATATTATCAAAGCCATCTATGAAAAACCCACCGCAAATATCATTCTCAATGGAGAAAAACTGAAAGCTTTTCCATTAAGGTCAGGAACACGGCAGGGATGTCCATTATCACCACTGCTATTCAACATAGTATTAGAAGTCCTAGCCTCAGCAATCAGGCAACAAAAAGAAATTAAAGGCATCCAAATTGGTAAAGAAGAAGTCAAACTATCACTCTTCGCAGATGATATGATACTATATGTGGAAAACCCAAAAGACTCCACTCCAAAACTGCTAGAACTTGTCCAGGAATTCAGTAAAGTGTCAGGATATAAAATCAATGCACAGAAATCAGTTGCATTTCTGTACACCAACAACAAGACTGAAGAAAGAGAAATTAAGGAGTCAATCCCATTCACAATTGTACCCAAAACTATAAGATACCTAGGAATAAACCTAACCAAAGAGACTAAGAATCTATACACAGAAAATTATAAAGTACTCATGAAAGAAATTGAGGAAGACACAAAAAAATGGAAAAATGTTCCATGCTCCTGGATTGGAAGAATAAATATTGTGAAAATGTCTATGCTACCTAAAGCAATCTACACATTTAATGCAATCCCTATCAAAATACCATCCATTTTTTTCAAAGAAATGGAACAAATAATCCTCAAATTTATATGGAACCAGAAAAGACCTCGAATAGCCAAAGGAATATTGAAGAACAAAGCCAAAGTTGGTGGCATCACAATTCCGGACTTCAAGCTCTATTACAAAGCTGTCATCATCAAGACAGCATGGTACTGGCACAAAAACAGACACATAGACCAGTGGAACAGAATAGAGAGCCCAGAAATCGACCCTCAACTCTATGGTCAACTCATCTTCGACAAAGCAGGAAAGAATGTCCAATGGAAAAAAGACAGCCTCTTCAATAAATGGTGCTGGGAAAATTGGACAGCCACATGCAGAAAAATGAAATTGCACCACTTCCTTACACCACACACGAAAATAGACTCCAAATGGATGAAGGACCTCAATGTGAGAAAGGAATCCATCAAAATCCTTGAGGAGAATGCAGGCAGCAACCTCTTCGACCTCAGCCGCAGCAACATCTTCCTAGGAACAACGGCAAAGGCAAGGGAAGCAAGGGCGAAAATGAACTATTGGGATTTCATCAAGATCAAAAGCTTTTGCACAGCAAAGGAAACAGTTAACAAAACCAAAAGACAGCTGACAGAATGGGAGAAGATATTTGCAAACGACATATCAGATAAAGGGCTAGTATCCAAAATCTATAAGGAACTTAGCAAACTCAACACCCAAAGAACAAACAATCCAATCAAGAAATGGGCAGAGGACATGAACAGACATTTCTGCAAAGAAGACATCCAGATGGCCAACAGACACATGAAAAAGTGCTCCACGTCACTCGGCATCAGGGAAATACAAATCAAAACCACAATGAGATATCACCTCACACCAGTCAGAATGGCTAAAATTAACAAGTCAGGAAATGACAGATGCTGGAGAGGATGTGGAGAAAGGGGAACCCTCCTCCACTGTTGGTGGGAATGCAAGCTGGTGCAACCACTCTGGAAAACAGCATGGAGGTTCCTCAAAATGTTGAAAATAGAACTACCCTATGACCCAGCAATTGCACTACTGGGTATTTACCCTAAAGATACAAACATAGTGATCCGAAGGGGCACGTGTACCCGAATGTTTATAGCAGCAATGTCTACAATAGCCAGACTATGGAAAGAACCTAGATGTCCATCAACAGATGAATGGATCAAGAAGATGTGGTATATATACACAATGGAATACTATGCAGCCATCAAAAGAAATGAAATCTTGCCATTTGCGACGACGTGGATGGAACTAGAGCGTATCATGCTTAGTGAAATAAGTCAATCGGAGAAAGACAACTATCATATGATCTCCCTGATAAGAGGACATGGAGAAGCAACATGGGGGGGTAGGGGGATAGGAGAAGAATAAATGAAACAAGATGGGATTGGGAGGGAGACAAACCATAAATGACTCTTAATCTCACAAAACAAACTGGGGGTTGCTGGGGGGAGGTGGGATTGGGAGAGGGGGAGCGGGCTATGGACATTGGGGAGGGGAGGCGAACCATAAGAGACTATGGACTCTGAAAAACAACCTGAGGGTTTTGAAGGGTCAGGGGTGGGAGGTTGGGGGAACAGGTGGTGGGTGATGGGGAGGGCACGTTTTGCATGGAGCACTGGGTGTTGTGCAAAAAGAATGAATACTGTTACGCTGAAAAAATTAAAAAAAAGGGAAAAAAAAATTAAAAAAAAAAAAAAAGTAACCCACTACTAACTCCACCCCTGTCTCCTACTACCTGCCAACTTACATTTGAAGCTTCTTATAAGGTGTTATGCTCTGCTTTCGAGTATTTTGATGTGTTTTTTATTCTTCCCAGAATTCCTCTCTTCCTTGGATCATCTAAACTTTGTTAACTTTTCCTCTTCATTATTTAAAACCCAATTTAGGCAACACCTCCTTTTGCACCCTTTTTGATTGAAGTTTGCCAGATTTATTGAATTTGATCATGATTTTATTTTTCTCATCATTCACTTTAGACTTATTAAACTGTAACAAGAATTATTTGATCTTTTTATGGCAGACATACATGCATCCATTAATTAAATAAATGTTGATTCAGCATCTATTTTGTGCCAAACATTGACCTAGGCCCTGGGGATACAGCTATGGATGACACATAGGTCACTGCAACATGGAATTTATAATCTAGAAGACTGAATACATAATTAACATATTTTATATTTTAAGACGTGTTTTTATTTTATTTAGGATATTAGTAGAAAGATAAAATATGAATATTTTTGACCTTTGAAAATATGATAGTGGTATGAAATCAATATATAACCGTTGACATACTCTTATTTTGTAATAGCATTAAGAATCTCGTGACACATGGAACCATGTTAGATACTATGTGAAGAAAACTCCGTTGCTTTTTATTCATCATACTTATTAAGCTTACATAAAATATGAGGACTTCATACAGACGTTAATTTTCCAAACAGAGGCTTTTTGACATTTGTCAGGAATACAGTAGAAATGAGTTACCTGTTATGCAGATGTTAGATTAAGTGACTCATATGGTTTCTTTGCGTTTATTGGCTTGGTGTTTTTGTTTGTTTGTTTGTTTGTTTTTTTACTTTGGCTTCCTTCATAATTTTATTGACTTACACATTGTCATTCAATAGTATGATAAAACCCACTTTATTATAATCTAGCACAAACTTCTTAGGTGTG
The DNA here is from genome assembly GCF_922984935.1 of Meles meles. NCBI lineage: Eukaryota > Metazoa > Chordata > Mammalia > Carnivora > Mustelidae > Meles > Meles meles. The sequence goes on along the minus strand of NC_060082.1, from coordinate 32,142,015 downwards.
TTCTTGGTATTAGTCAAGCTGTGGGATATTAGAAAATGTTACACAAAGAAAACATTTTATGATTAAGTAAGTTAAATATAAGTGAGGCTTTCAGTGAATTTGTTTTTTATCATTTTCAGGCCTGCTTGGATCCGTTAGTGTTCTGGCATTTATTATCATGTCCTAAGAACAATCTATATAGCAAGTAGTATTTCACAGAGGTCTTTGACCTGGAAGCCCCCCCCTTTTTTTTTAATATTTTATTTATTTATTTGACAGAGACAGAGATCACAAGTAGTCAGAGAGGCAGGCAGAGAGAGAGGGAGAAACAGGCTCGCCACTGAGCAGAGAGCCCGATGCGGGGCTCGATCCCAGGACCCTGAGATCATGACCTGAGCCCAAGGCAGAGGCTTAAACCACTGAGCCACCCAGGCGCCCCTGGAAGCCCTTTTTTTCATGAATGTTTTTGAAACTATCTATGGGACACTAGATGTGAAATGCTGATTTTAGTGACTTAGATTTCACAGTAAAAGATACTCTAATTCATTATCAGAGTTCTCTTTCTCCTTCCCTCTCCTCCTCTCCTTGGATCTAACCCTATATAAAATCCAGTCCGGAAATAAAAAATATGGTTATATGTCATGACTAAATGATGTTCATCCCAGAAGTGAATACCAGCTTAACATTCAAAAATGAATCACCATACTTGAACGTTTTAACAAACAAACAAAAAACTGCATAATCATCTCAGATAGAGAAAAAGCATTTGACAAAAATTTAACATGTATTCTTTATAAAATCTCTTAGCAGAGTAAGAATAGAAGGGCACTATCTCAGCCTGATAAATTAAGACATCTATGAAGAATGCATATCTTTCATTCATATGAACAATGCTTTTGTAAGGGAGCATATTTTTCTAAAATATATCTCTTTGGCATTTTGATTATTTTAAGCTGGTTATTTATTTATTTTAAAAAAGATTTTATTTATTTATTGGACAGAGAGAGATCACAAGTAGGCAGAGAGGCAGGCGGAGAGAGGGGGAAGCAGGCTCCCCACTGAGTAGAGAACCCAATGCTGGGCTAGATCCCAGGACCCTGGGATCATGATCTGAGCTGAAGGCAGGGGCTTCAGCTCCACTGAGCCACCCAGGTGCCCCAAGCTGGTTATTTTTAAGATGCTGCAAACATAGAAGTTCTGAAAACTGAGTATAAGTTACCCTTTTTTATGAGACATTCATATTTATAAGAAAAATCTCCATTAGTAAGGTGTCTCCCTTGCTGTACCAGGAAGAGGGTTTGACTCAATTTCTAGAAACTATTACCGATAGAGATGGCAATGAGTTATCTGCATAACAACCTTACTCTTGTTTATTGTGCTTTTCCTAGTAACCTTCCATAACTGAGTCCCAACATCTTTCGTCTTTAGCTAACGATGGTATTTAAGTTGATGGCTTTGACTGTTTGGGGGAGTTGCTCAATTTTCCCGAGTTGCTTCTATATATATAGAAGGTATATATTTTATCAGACTTTTCTCCTTTTACTCTGTCTCATGCCAGTTTGAGTCTTACAGCAGCTTGAACAGTAAAGGAAAATTTTTCCTTCCCAACACTTCCTTCTTGCTAGGAACAATAAAAGGATGTCTGCTCTCTACTTAGGTTTCATTGCACTGGAAGTTCTAGCTACTAAAATAAGGCAAGAATCCCCCCAAATCTACTTGGACTAATAAGTGAGTTCAGCAAGTTTGCAGTATGTGTGGGGTTGCATGTGTGTTTATGTAAATATATGTTGTCATTTGATATATGGCAAGGATGACGTAGTAGTGTTGTGGGGGCTGATCATTTCAATATATGATTTGAACTCAATTGGATATCCATGTAGAAAAAAGCCTAATATTGACTTTACCTTGTATCATACAAAAATTTAATTCCAGGTCAATTATAGATCTAAACTTGAAAGGTAAAACAATAAAGCTTATGTTAGAAGATAATGTATGAGAAATTGAAGTATAGGAATAATTCTTAAATAGTACACAAAGATATTAAAAAGGAATGATTGATTCGACCATATTAAATTTATGAATTTCTGTTCATTAGTTAATTGAAAGATGCCATTAGAAAGGTTTTAAAAAAGACAAGTTACAGAATGGAAGGAAATATTTACAAATAGTCATTTTTTAACTGTTTTTTTTAAAGAGTATAATGAAGTGAGGATGTGTTTTAGTTTCTCTGTTAATCCCATTTAAATGGATCCTAGTTTTTCAACCCTTACATTATATTTTAGTTATAAAATAACACTTGTAAGGAACCTAGAAATAATTGATGTTGTGTAGAAAAAGTGTTGTTGGGTGAAGCAATAGCTATGTCTTATTTGTAGTTCAGTTCTTGAACTGCCGTAGGTGCAGTAGGTGACAGAATTAGTAGTAGAGGGGCACCTGGGTGGCTCAGTGGGTTAAGCCTCTGCTCAGGTCATGATCTCAGAGTCCTGGGATCGAGCCCCGCATTGGACTCTCTGCTCTGGCCGGGAGCCTGCTTCCTTCTCTGTCTCTCTGCCTGCCTCTCTGCCTACTTGTGATCTCTCTCTGTGTCAAATAAATAAATAAAATGGTTTTTTTTTTTTTTAAAAAGAATTAGTGGTAAACATAGAATTAGTGACATAGAATTAGTCTTCAGTTTATTTTAACTGAGTTATGGCTGAGTGTATGCATACAAAGTATGCATACTTCGCATACTTTACAAAGTATGCATAAAAAAGTAAACCCCGTCTTGGGAGGACTGGCCTTTTAAGTTTAAACCTAAAAATTACAGTAAGAAGTATGGTTGGACATACATAACAAAAGTACTAACATTTTTAGAATATGAAGATGAGGTGCATTTTAGAATTGTAGAACATGAACTACATTTATGGGAAGCTTATGGTAATTTGCATATTGCACCGGGAAGGGAAGCCTGGTCTGTGAGGTTTAATGGAGAAGAGAGAATTTCATCTCATAAAATAGGATTTTCTAAGCACATGATACTACTTTGGAGAAGTGGACTTAGTTGAGACGGTGAATACCTTTTGTTTTAGCTAAACAGAGCTTGGATTTAGCAAATGACAGTTATAAGAGTATGGGATATCTTTTTTTTTTTTTTAAAGATTTTATTTATTTATTTGACAGAGAGAGATCACAAGTAGGCAGAGAGGCAGGCAGAGAGAGTGAGAGGGAAGCCGAGCAGAGAGCCCGATGCGGGACTCGATCCCAGGACCCTGAGATCATGACCCGAGTCGAAGGCAGTGGCTTAAACCACTGAGCCACCCAGGCGCCCCGAGTATGGGATATCTTAATGGATGCTTTTTGAAACATTAGGTAAATCCAATATTTGAATGCAAGCCTTAGGCATATGATGAGCAACATGACTTGGTAATGATGACGTCATTTAAATTACAACTTTATATTTTTGCAGAATTCTAAAGTTCCTGTTGCTTTAGACAATGGATGAGCAATCACAAGGAATGCAAGGGCCACCTGTTCCCCAGTTCCAACCACAGGTAATTTCTTCTAATGAAGGCTGGCGTGTGTGTGTGTGTGTGTGTGTGTGTGTGTCAAAGTTCCTTTAAGAAACAAAATAGCCCCCAAAATGCTAGTTTTAGTCATAATTGCATGTATTTCTTTTCTTTTTTTAAATGTTTTATTTATTTGTCAGACAGAAATCACAAATAGGCAGAGAGGCAGGCAGAGAGAGAGAGAGGAAGGGAAGCAGGTTCCCCGCCGAGCAGAGAGCCCAACACGGGGCTCGATTCCAGGACCCTGGGATCATGACCTGAGCCGAAGGCAGAGGCTTTAACCCACTGAGCCACCCAGGTGCCCCAGAATTGTGTATATTTTTAAATATTGTTTTAGAATACTTAATTCTCATGTACAAACATTAAAAAGCTGGCAGCTTTAGATTTTGACTTAACTGAATGACCTGTACGGTTTGAGAGTTAATATTAGACTTACAGAAAAAAGAACACACACGAGGCTGTGCCCGGCTTGTGGGGATGCCTGTGTATTTGGTTTCTGTCTTTGCTTTGGCTGGCTGATCTGCCTTATCCGCAACTGCCTTCCATTATTGCTACTTTTCTCGTATTCTCTGACATGTGGTATGTTTCTCCTGTTAGGTGATTGCTTGCTTTTTTGTAAAATGAAGTGAAGTAAAAGGAATACTTCCCATTATACAAAGCTTCCCATTAAGCTCAGGGTGTAATGATACGGTTGCAATCACAAACACCCCCATATGGGGCAAAACCTCATTTTTATTGTCATTCATAAAAGTCATATTTCTCCATTTTGTTTATGAGGCATTCTGTAATATGTCTCAAATTTGCTCTGCTTTTTCTTATCTCAGTTTTGCTTCGATAGTAATTCTGAAATTGTTGGAAGAAATGTTGGATGTTCTTTCAAATGAGTTCTGTAGTCATAGGTTGGGGAGACTTGGGCTGACAGTTACTTTATGACTATCTTTGCTCAGAGCCTCTCTTATTCTAATGTGCATTTTAAATTTCCAAGAGGACATAGGGTGTAGTGTTTTTTACCTTTATTTGACTGTGGGACCCCAGTGAGACTTTTTTTTAAAGTGTCTATTGACTTCTTCCAGGGTTGGTGTCTATAACACAGTCCCGAAAATACTGCCTACATGTACACCACCTTTTCTGCCTCTGATTTCGTTCACTTGGCACCTTCATTTGTCTTTCCAACTTTTGAACTCCTGAGCATCTTTCGAGCACTACCTAAAATGCCATTTCTATCGTGAAGTTTTTTCTGATTTTCTCAATGTAATATCTTTTCTTGGAAACCTGATGATACACATTCTTTATATGTCTTACGGTATTTCTGACACCTTTGTGGTATTTTATGTGGACGTTTTCTTGTCTCTACCGGGTTAAACTCTCTTTGAGGAAGAGGACTTTCTCTTACTTTGGTACTGTACTTCCTTACATGGAGCAGGGCCTCCACAAGAATGTGTAATTGAAGCCAACCAGGGACTCGCTCAAATGAAGATGTTTAAATTAGCCCTTTACCTAATTGAATTTTACATTGCTTTTCTTTGTGATACTCACTTGAATTCTCTGTATTCAGAAAAGAGACCCTTCAGCTTAATGTAAGGGCAATATTTTAATTTCTTTATTTTTAAGTTTTGAATTAAATTCCAGTTCCTTAATATACAGTGTCCAATCTTTTAATTTCAAGATGGTTGTTTTTAAAGATCTACTGCCTGTATTTTGTGTTCTGGCCATAAATCACTGAGATTGTACTAAGCAACTTCTAACTATCAAATAGATGTAAACACATCCTAGTGCCCATTTTACACATCTAGGCAAACACTCTTGTTTCATAGTATGCTGCATCTAGTGAAGACAGTAAAAGAAGCACTTCTGAAAATTAGATGGTTCATGTTATGATTTTGAAATCCACGGTTTGGAACAGCCTTTAGTTTCAAAGGGGGGGGGGAAGCACTTTCATTTTTGCCTCCTACTGAGTCACTAACCAGGAAAGGTCGGAGTGGCAGTAGGAGGCAAACATGAAAGTAATTGTTTTCCTATGAGACACAAGGCTGCCACATAGCATATATTTCAAGATTATATATGCGGTTCTGCATCTCTTTTCACACTGTTCCCTTTAGTTTATGCCTCCTGCTGCTGCTCCTGTGTGGGTGGACCTCTCTCCCTGTTGGAAACAGGCAAGTGTCATCCCAGGTTCTAGCTGCCTGTGGCAAGTGGGGGAAGGGAGAAGGATTTTTTCCCCCTTCTCTGCACTGATAGTGTGAGATAGTGAAAGAAAAATTACCTGACAAGAGCTTATGGGCGTTATTGCTTATTAGGTCGGTGAAAAATGTTACTGCTCTCAGTAGTGTTATTTTAAAGGGCTGGGAAAGGACAGCGTCTGCCCAGGGTTGACAACCTTCTTTTGTTTTGTTCCACACCATTGGCCTGAATAACGGGGGTGATATGGCAACATATGGTTAGCCAAGTGACTTCTTTCACTTTTGTCATGCTAATATCAGTGTGGCCATAAACAGAAATCAAGGGAAGTCAGCTTTTTAAGTGTCAAATACCAATTATACCCTGTTATAATGATGAGTGATGTGTATTCTTGGCATATCTTTCCTTTCCTTGTTCCAAGATGAAAGCTCTAACCCCAAAATGCATAATATATGGTCTTATTTTTAGTATGGGAGTTTCTTTTTTGTTTTGTTTTGTTTTTTTGAAGTTTTAGATTGTGAGATTTATGTATTTTTTCAAATGTGTTTTTCTATTATTGCCATTCTCTTGAACTTAGGGAAAATTTGTCCTCTCAGCTTCCCTTTTTCTTCCCTTCCCTTCCTTCTTTCCTTCTTTGATTCCCTCCATGAAAGCCTAGAAGGTATTACAAGGATTTTGACTAAATTTTATTCTATATATTCTTACTGCTTTAGAACTCCTGTTTGTGGAATAATGGATTTGGCTTAATTTTTTTAAAGAAGACTGTGTACAATATAGTGACAGATAAATAGTAAAATGTTTGCTTTCAACTATCAGACTAATTTTTAACAAGGAATGTTTACAACTAACATTTTGTGAGAATTTTGACTTATGGGCATTGATTGAAGAGGGCTGTGGTACATTCTCATTTTTATCATAAATGTAAATATAGAACAATTATTAATCAGTACAGTTCTAATGATTTCTGGGAGTGATTAGAAGGGGAATAAAATTTTTTTTTAAGATTTTATTAATTTATTTGACAGACAGAAATCACAAATAGAGAGGCAGGCAGAGAGAGAGGAGGAAACAGGCTCCCTGCAGAACAGAGAGCCCAACACGGGGCTCGATCCCAGGACCTTGGGATTATGACCTGAGCTGAAGGCAGAGGCTTTAACCCACTGAGCCATCAGGTGCCCTGAAGGGGAATAAATTTTAATTGCAATAATCTTCAGGGCTTAAATTATAATTATTGCTTGTAAATTTGTAGATAACTAGTGTAACACTTTGGTTTCCTCTGAAAGAGGGAGAGTACCCCACATTTACAGGTAGAAAAATAGACAGTCTTTGTTTTACAGCTTAGAAGGTATGAAAATCTTGTCTTGCTGTTTTCCAATCCAGCCAGTAGGGTAGACTGACCATTCCTTAAAGCTTCATGGCAGCCCAAACTACAGTCCACTTGTGCTTTTTGCATCTCTGTGAAAGGAATGTGAAGAGTTGAGATGAGCTTTACCACATAGCATGTCAAGCTAGTAATCCGGGTGCACTGTGGGCCAGAGCGACGCAGCCCCGGGTAGACTTTGTTGAGTGGATAGGATTTTGGGACATGGGAACTGTATTACCTTCCTCTGTCTTTAGCTCATCTGAGAGAATTACTTTCTTTGTGAAATAAGGTCATCATTTAGCTTCTTTTGATAAATTGATTTTTCCAAGGCACCTTTCATATAGCGTCGAGTAGAACTTCTATTTTGGGGAGTCTTTATATGTAATGCTCTCCTTTTAACAGTTTAGTTCATTGAATAACATTATTGATAAAGGTGCAGGAGAATGAGCAGCAGCTGTTTTGAGGAAAGAAGACTCTTGCCATGGTTTAAAGTCAGGACCGTGAACCTCAAGTAACCCTTAATTGTATACGTCAGCAGCCACATCCTGAGTGCCTCGGCTCCCCCACTTCCTCAGTGATGACTTCATCTTCTTTCTCCTCAGCTCCCAATACTTTCTCCCCCACGCCCACTCTCAGCTAATGCCCTTGCTTCCTACTTCACTTAAAAAAACTGAAACAATCAGAAGAGATCGCCCACAGACTCCTGCCATGGATATCCTCCTCCCAGAACCTTGTATACTCCTGTGATCTGCTTTTTCTGTTATCAGCTGAACTGAGCCAACTGTTCTCAAAGGCCAGCGCTCCCATGAGCCCCAGATCCCATCTCCGTCTCCTGCTTATTTCAGCTTTCTCTACTGAGTCCGTCCCGTCATATACTATTGTGCTGTTATTTCTTCCATCAAACAACAAACTGAACCAAACAAACTCAAAAAACAGCTTTTGAAGTCCTTCTTCTCTCCAGCTGTTGACCTATTTCTCCGCTGCCTTTTATTGCAAAATTCCTAGAAAGATTTATTTGTAGTTTTGTCTCATTTCTCCTTTCACTCCCTGAAATGTACTCCAATTCAGCTTTCTCCCTGACAACGCCGCTGAAACTGCTGTTGCCAGGATTGTACTTCCCATGTTGTTCAGTCCAGCTGTCTGTTCACAGGCCTCGTCTTCCTGACTTACCAGCTACATTTGATCGCCTTGATCATCCTTTCTTCTTTGAAGCCTGTTCATTGCTTAGCTTCCAAGAACTTTGTTTTTCTCTTGTCTTAGTGGTCCCTCATTTGCTGATTTCTCCTCGCCTGAACCTCTAAACAATTCGGGATTCTGAATATGATCTATTTGCTGATGACTCTCAGATTTATATTTCAGTGCAGACCTGTATCCTGAATTCCAAACTCATGTGTCCACTTGGATACTTGACATCAGATTTGCACGTTCCAAACCAAACATGCCTGAAACTGACCTCTAAATATTCCTCCTAAAACTGTTCTATCTATAGTCTTCTCTTTCTCTCTCTCAATCTCTTTCTCTCTTTTTAAAAAAGATTTTATTTATTTGAGAGAGAGCATGAGCTGGGGGAGAGGGAGAAGCAGGCTCCTTGCTGATCAAGGAGCTGGACGTGGGACTCAGTCCCAAGACTCTAGGATCATGACCTGAGCCGAAGGCAGATGCTTAATCGACTGAGCAACCCAGGTACCCGGCTACAGTCTTTTTTCTTTTTTTTTTTTTCATTTTATTTATTTTTTCAGTGTAACAGTATTCATTCTTTTTGCACAACACCCAGTGCTCCATGCAAAACGTGCCCTCCCCATTACCCACCACCTGTTCCCCCAACCTCCCACCCCTGACCCTTCAAAACCCTCAGGTTGTTTTTCAGAGTCCATAGTCTCTTATGGTTCGCCTCCCCTCCCCAATGTCCATAGCCCGCTCCCCCTCTATCACAATTAGTGGGAGGTCCATTATTTCATTTGCTAGGCTAAAATTTTTAGAGACGTTCCTGATTCCCTCACATTCCTGTCATCTAATATCTAATCTGCTAATAGATTGCATAGGCTCTATCTTCAAGATTTATTTAGAATCAGAATACTTCTTACTCTCTGCTACCACTCTGGTCAGAATTATTTTAACTTTTCACATAGCTTATTGTGATGGCCTCCCACTTGGTCTCTGCTTCCACCCTTGCCTCTCTTTACTCTCAACACAGAAGACATTATAAAATTACACAAAATTTAAATATAAAATATAACATTATAGTCAAGTGATGTCTGTTTAAAACTTTCTAGTAGTTTCTCATCAGCTTGCTCACTTCTTCAATAAATACTTCTTCAAGTATTTATTTAAATATCACATACTTTGATCATTCAGTAAAAATTGAAATTTCATTCCAACACAGTATGCCTTTGCTGCCATATTTTTTCTCCGTGGAATTTATCACCTTAGCATTCTTTATTTTGTCCAGTCATTGTTCTGCTAGAGTATAAGCTTTATCCCTAGTGCCTAGAATAGTACTAGGCACGTAGTAGACATTCAGTAAATATTTTTGAAACTTGGTGTGAAATCAATCAATCCTCTAAGCACTACCTTTTTGAATATGAATATTAAAATATACAAGTATCTACAGATTTTCTCTTTCATTGTACAAGTAACTACCTACATCCCTCATTTCTTATTGAACTTTTTTTTTTTTTCACTTCTTTGTTTTTAACTGGAATGTACCTCTTTCTCCCAGGGACACTGGTTTTCCCCCTTAACTGTCCCAAGTAGAGTCTACTTGTTCTCTAATAGCCATAGACCGTAAGGATCAGGAGGAAGCAAGAGCTGTACTGAGGCTTCTGCTTCCCATCTAAAAGGTTTTCACCTTTCTGATAGCTGTTATCTTCTACCCTCCTCATCACCCTCACATTAGTTGAAAACTTGACCACCTGGCTCACTGTCTTACCACCTTCATCCTGCTTTTTGTCTGGGGTAGTGGTATGGCCGCTACTATTGGCACCTACTGATTATTGAATTCTTAAAATACACCTACCTTGTGCTAAGCATTTTGAATACATTGCCTCATTTATTTCTAACAGATAACATACAAAACATTATTTTTCACACTTTATAAATAAGAGACTGAGGCTCAGACTAATTAACTAATTTGCCCATGATAACATAGCTAGTTAGGGGTAGAGCTGGGATTTGACCCAGGGTTGTCTGACTCCAAGCCAGTGATTCTTTGCTTTTGCAGAGAAAGTTCCTCATATATTTCCTGGCCAGTTTGATCTTAATCACCATGACCCTTAATATTTTTATAGGTACCTCAAGCTCTTAGTCTTCAAGATGAAATTTATTATATTTTGCCCAAGATTGCCTTTTTGCTTGTGATTATTACCACCATCCATCTGGTTGACCAAGCTACAAACAAGGGAATCCCATATCTTGTGTTTAGGCGGTTTCCATGTTCTCTTGATTTTATTTCTTAAAAAGCTATCAGTTCTGCTGATTCTCTACTTTCTGACTTGACTACTCTAGTTAAGATTATTGTCACCTTTTGCCTGGGTTATTGCAGGAACTTTATGTAACTGAGCTCTTTACCTTTCATTTAACCATTTCTAGTTCATTCTTTACATTGTAGCATGAATTATCCTTTTAAAGTGTACATTTCATTATCTTATGCTCCTTAAAGGGCTGCTTTTTTTTTTTTTTTTAAGATTTTATTATCCAACAGAGAGACAGCGAGAGAGGGAACACAAGCAGGGGGAGTGGGAGAGGGAGAAGCAGGCCTCCTGCAGAGCAGGGAGCCCAACGCGGAACTCGATCCCAGGACCCTGGAATCACAACCTGAATTGAAGGCAGATGCTCAATGACTGAAACACCCAGGTGCCCCTAAAGGGCTGCTTTTTTATCGCTCTTAGGGTGAATTCTGTATTTCCTTATATGATTTAGGAGGTCTTGCATCATTTTGTCTCCTTTTACTTCTCCAATTACATTTTGTGTCATTTCTTATTTTGGACTCAGATTCAGTCATGTCTTGCTTATACTATGCTATTTTTCATATCCAAGTCTAAGGTAGCAAGGTAATGGTATTCAAAGATATTTAGTCACTAATGGGACATAGTGAGCATAAAAGCTCATTATAATGTTATATAAACTACATTTCATGATAGAGATACTAGGGAAAATGTTATAGTTGTGAAAGTATATAATTTGGAAGACAACAAAAAGATAACTCTCGGAAAAAATAATGATTATTGGGTAATTCCTTATACTCATATGCTTCCAATAAATAAGATTATACTTTGAAAAGATATATGCATCTGTATGTTTATTGCAGCATTATTTACAATAGCCAAGATATGAAAGCAACCCAAGTGTTCATTGATAGGTGAATTGATAAAGAAGATATGGTATGATCTTGCCATTGATGACAATGTGAATGGACTTATAGGATATTATGTTAAATAAGTCCAATAGAGGAAGAAAAAAACCCATATGATTTCACTCATATGTGGAATCTGAAAAACAGAAAAAATGAACAAACAACTAAAAAAAAAAAAAAAAAAAACCAGACTCTTAAAAACAAAGAACAAAATGGTGGTTGCCAGAGGGGAAGTAGGTGAGGGGATGGACAAAATAGGTAAAGGGAGAGGTAGAAATTTCTAGTTATTTAAAATAAGTAAGTCACAGAGATGAAGAGTACAGAATAGGGAATATAGCCAATAATACTGTAGTAATGTGTGGTGACAGATGGTGACTATACTTATTGTGATGGACATTGAATAACCTATAGAATTATTGAATTAATATGTTATAAACCTGAGACTAATATAACATTGTACATCAATCGTACTTAATTAAGAAAAATAATATACTGTGTCAACAGTGCAGTGTTCACTTTTGCGGATCATATTTTATGTCCGTGATAGTAGATAATGGCTATGCAGTGATGTTTGTTAGATGAATAAATTAATTTCTAAATAAATTAATCTCTAAAGGTCTACCTCAGGAAGCAAGAAAAATCTCAAACAGACCTAACCTTATACCTAACGGAGCTAGGAAAAGAAGAACAAACAAAACCCAAATCCACAGAAGGAAGGAAATAATAAAGAAATGATACGAAAACTTAAAGAACAGTAGAACACATCAGTGAAGCCAGGAGCTGTTTCTTTGAAAAGATCGACAAAATTGATAAACCTCTAGCCAGACTCATTTAAAAAAATAAATAAATAAAAGAAAGAATGCAAAAGAGAGAGGACTTAAACAAAATCAGGAACAAAAGAAGAGAAATAACAACAAACAGCGCAGAAATACAGAGGATTGTAAGAGAATATTATGAGAAATTATATGCCAAAAAACTGGACAATCTAGAAAAAATGCATAAATTCCTAGAATGTATAACTGACCAGAACTTAACAAGAAGAAATAGAAAATTTAAACAGATCGATTACCAGCAAAGAAATTGAATTAGTAATCAAAAACTCCTAACAAACAAAAGTCCAGGACCAAACAGCTTTACCAGTGAATTCTACCAAACATTTAAAGAAGAGTTAATACCTATTCTTCTCCAATTATTCCAGAAAATAAAAGAGAAAGGAAAACTTCCAAATTCATTCTATGAGGCCAGCCTTACCCTGATTTCAAAACCACATAAAGATAGAACAAAAAAGAGAGATACAGGCCAATATTTCTGATGAACATAGATGCAGAATTCAACAAAATATTAGCAAACCAAATTTAACAATACATTAATAAAATCATTCACCACGATCAGGTAGGATTTATCCTGTGATGCAAGTTCAATATTTGCAAATCAATCAATATGATACATCACATCAATAACAGAAAGGATAAAAACCATGTGATCATTTCAGTAGATGCAGAGAAAGCATCATGCTCATTGGTGAAAAACAGCTTTCCCTTAAGGTCAGGAATAAGGCAAGTATGTCCACTCCCACCATTTTTATTCAGAGTGGTACTGAAAGTCATAACCATGGCAATCAGACAAGAGAAAGAATGTAAAGGCATCCAGATTGGTAAAAAGAAGAAGTAAAACTTTTACTATTTGCAGATGACATGATACCACATATAGAAAACCCTAAAGACTCCACCAAAAAACTATTAGAACTAATAAATGAATTCAGTGAGGTCACAGGATACAAAATCGATAAACAGAAATCTGTTGCATTTCATACACTAATAATGAGGCAGCAGAGAGAGAAATTAAGGAAACAACCCTATTTACAGTTGTATCAAAAATAGTAAGATACCTAGGAATAATCTTAACCAAAGAGGTGAAAGACCTGTACTCTGAAAGCCATTAAACATTGTTGAAAGCAATCGAAGACAACACAAAGATATGGAAAGACATTCCATGCTCACAGATTTGGAAGAACAAATATTGTTAAAATGTTTATACTACATCTGCAGATTTAATGCATCCCTATCAAAATACCAACAGCATTTTTCACAGAAGTAGAATAAATAATCCCAAAATTTGTATGAACCAAAAAGACCTCGAATAGCCAAAGGAATCTTGAAAAAGAACAAAACTGGAGGTTTCACAATTCCAGACTTCAAATTACATTGCAAATCTATAATAATCAAAACAGTATGGTACTGGCACAAAAATAGACACATAGATCAATGGAAAAGAATAGAAAATTCTCTAGAAATTCTCTAGACTTTCTAGAATTCTCTAGAAAAAATTCTCTAGAAAATTCAGAAAGAACCCCCCAATTTATCATTGACTAATCTTTGACAAAAGAGGTAAGAACATGCAAAAAGACTGTCTCTTCAACAGATAGTGTTGGGAAAACTGAACAGCAACATGGAAAAGAATGAAACTGGGCCACTTTCTTATACCATACAAAAAAATAAACTAAAAATGGATTAAGGGCCTTAATATGAGGCCTGAAGCATTTATAAATCCTAGAAGAGAGCACCGGCAGTAATTTCTGTGACATTAGATAGAGCATCATTTTTCTAGATATGTCTCCTGAGGAAAGGGAAACAAAAGCAAAAATAACTGTTGGGACTACATCAAAATAAAAAGCTGCACAGCAAAGGAAACAACCAACAAAACCAAAAGACAGTCTACTTGAATAGAAACAGATATTTGCAAATGACATATCTGATAAAGAGTTAGTATTGAAAATAAAGAACTTACACAACTCACCCCTACCCGGATATAAAAAGACCCCAAAAAACGAATAATTCAATTAAAAAATGGGCAGAAGACATGAACAGACATTTCTCCAAAGAAGACATACAGATGACTAATAGACACATGAAAAGATGCTCAACATCACTCATCATCAGGGAAATGTGAATCAAAACCACCATAAGGTATCACCTCATACGTCTCAGAATGGTGAAAATCAAAATCATAAGAAACAACAAGAGCTGGCAAGAGTGTGGAGAAATAGGAACCCTCTTGCGCTGTTGGTGGGAATGCAAACTGGTGTTGCCACTATGGAAGTCAGTATGGAAGTTCCTCAAAAAATTAAAAATAGGATTACCCCATGGTCCAGTAATCATATGGCTTATGCAGAAGATACAAAAACACTAATTTAAAGGGTCATTCACCCCTATGTTTATTGTGGCATCATTTACAATAACCAGATTGTGGAAGCAACCTGAGTGCCCACTGATGGATGAATGGATAAAGATATGTACAATGGAATATTATTCAGCCATAAAAAAGAATGAAATCCTGCTGTTTGCAAGTACATGGATGGATTTAGAAAGTATTGTGCTAAGTGAAATAAGTCAGAGAAAGACAGATACCATAGGATTTCAATCATATGTGGTTTTTAAGAGACAAAACAAAGGGGGAGAAAAAGACAAACCAAGAAACAGACTCTTAACTATAGAGAACAAAAACAGATGGTTATCAGAGGGGAGGAGTGTGGGGGGATGGATGAAACAGATGAAGGGGGATTAAGAGTAATAACTTACCTTGATGAGCACTGAGTAATATATGGAGTTGTTGAATCACTCTTTTGTACATCTGAAATGAATATAACATTGTATGTTAAGTACACTGGAATCAGAATTTTAAAAAATTGTCATTACATTTAGGATATCTTTATATTTTCCTTTATATCATTATTATGTGAATATTATGACTTTTTCTTGGGACTGTGATTACATTTCAGACAGCTTTCTCATTAAGTATTCATAAAGCAAATATTTCTTATATTTAGAAATTTTGATAAGTACCTCTTTTATCAGCCACATTTATATAGAATAAATTTAATTATGCATCATTTCTTTTTCTTTCTTGACTGGATCTCATTAAGTATAGATCAAGGGGAGGTAGATCAAGGCAGAACAAAGAGATGGAGGAGGAGTTTCTAGGAGAGTTGTGATAGGGTGTCCAATAGAGGGTATGGGGGATACCTGGAATCAATGAACACTAACTTCCAGAACCAATGAATGGGTGAGATTGAACAGTGAATTAGATTGCCCAGAGTGAATGAGTAAAGTGAGAAGAAAAGGCCAAGGATAGTACCCTGTGGAACACAGAAGCAGTTATCTGTAGAATTGCTGGAAGGAAACAGGGACTGGCTATGTAATGTGGTGGTTGAGAACATGAACTCTGAAGACAGATTGTCTCAGATGAGTTCTCAGATCTCTCATTTTCTTGCTATGTGATGGAGAGCAAGTTATTTAACATCTATAAAACTTAGTTATCAATAAATGAAGAAAATAGTATTTTTCACTTCATAGAGTTGATAGCTTTCTTTTAGTATGGTACTTAGCACATAGCACTCGTTATTTGATGGTGATGATGACCACGTCAACCCTGACTATGATAGTGACAACTTTTTGCCATTAATTATTTGGCCCATAGATTTTTCTACCCACTGATTGTATATCATCTTATAATCTTACTAAATCTAAATGTAATCTAAAAATTACATTTTTATTGCCTATGTTCTGCCCAAACTGCCTCTCCTTTTGCCTTGTTTATCCTAGTAAGTGGCATCAAGATTTGTCTGTGTGCTCAAGCCAAAAATCTATGACTTATTCTTGATTTCTCTCTGCTCCTCACTTCTTCTATTCAATTCATCAGCTGTTCCTTTGACTCTATGTCAAGATTATATCCTGATTCCAGCTGTTGTCATATCTCACTATAATTCCCAGGTCAAGTCCGTTACCTATGTCTAGTCCCCCAGCTTCCACTCTAGCTTTATTCATCCTCCTCTCCAGTTCCTTTTCCATGCAGCACTGTGACTTACCTTTGTAAAAGGTATAGTAGATCAGAGCATGCTGCTTCCTGTGTAAACCGCACACTCCTTACTCGAGCCATCAGAGCGCTATGTAATTTTGTCAGTGCCTCCTTACCTCTTGAGCCTCATTCCTTACCACTGTCCCCCTTGACAGCCACACTGTCCTTTTTACACCATCATTTTTGAGACATTTTCTCCACTGTTGTTTCTGCTGCTTCCTTTCCTTGGGGTCTTCGAATTACAATGTGAATGTCACCCCCTCAGTTAGGTCATCCCTGAATTACCCAATCTAAAATAACCATCTTCTCATTTTCCGTATGTCGCCCTGTTATATTTCTCTGCATAGTACTTAAGAATGTGGAATAAATACTAGAAACTATTATGTATATGTTTACTTTCTTTTTGTTGTTTTTGTATTATGTATGCATTTGTTTATATCTCCTCCCCTGTTAATACTTGTGTCATAAATGAATAAACTTCAGAAAACCCCTTCCCTCTATTTCTCCCTGTCTCTCTCTCTGTTCTCTTAGTAAGAGACTTTTCCTTGCCATATTTAATTTTTCCAGGTGTAGCTGGTGGTGCTCATAGGCGGAGTGAGGAAAATGGGAGTATCTTTGTCATTCATCAACTATTCTGCTCATGATAAGGTGGCAAAGATAGTATTTTTGGTTATGTAATTTAGATACAGTAATTATTATGCTAGGAAGTATAGCTAATGATGATTAAATGATACAAATACTAGGGTCTTATAAATGTTTAGCTAGATAATTAGTTATATATGGTCACTCATTTTCTTTTGCTACAATGAGTTCCCTCCTTTGGTAAAAAGCCAGTAGTAATGATTAATGGCATATTGTTCAAACTGGTGCAAATCTCCAATACTTACTAAACTTTAGGAATTGGTTACCTTTGAAATAGTTCAAGAAATTCTAGGGAGGTAATTGTTCAAATGTGGAAAAAGCATGGATCATTAGACTTTGTTCGCGCATGTGGTGTTTTTTTTTGTGTGTGTTGTTGTTTTGGTTTCCAGTGAGGTATATAGAAAGTTTATAGAAAATGATATTTGATGGAGTTGTGTTAAATATTGTTAAAAGGCTGTTCTAGTTTGAATAGATTGGTGATGAGTAATACTATTTTCAGGACCAGAGCATGAATTTTATTGCTAAGTAAAATTGAAGAGTATTTTGAAGTTTGTTACTCTAAAATTTTGGAGAAATCCAATAACATTAATACAAAATATAAAGCAGTTTATTAACTTGCATAATTGGTAATGTGAAAACCACCAGTGAGGGATAAATTTGCAATAAAAATGAAAACCTTATTAATGATGTTAAATATTGTAATTAATACTGGCTTGTATATTAGATCATTGATAACAATACCACTAGGAATTATCAGGATATAATTTTCTCCCTGGGGAGTTTATTGAGTCCATGCTGTGACTCTCCTAATTTCCCGAGAGAGAATTGTCATCATAATGTTACCCTGAATTATCTCATTGCTCATTAAGTGTCCTTGCCTTCAAATTTAAAGCAAGTTAAAGGAATTAATTTAGTCCTAGGAAATCATTGTTTAGAGTCTGCACCTGTAAGACTATGAACCACTGGCACAACAGAATAATTTTTATTTTAAAAAGAGAAGTTTTATATGAAGGAAGTAGTAGAAATTAATCCCAATTAGTAAGATCTTACAGAGTTAGGATGCATTCAGATCAACAAGAGGCACATTAGTAAGAAACCGGAACATTTAAGGTGTTATATAAAGCTTCATTCACTCCAGGGTTTGTTTTCTTAGTTGTTATCTATAATTTTGAATATTATTTTATGCTTCTGATATTTCAGAATACTTTTATAATATAACCTGTTAGTATATAGATTCAGGAATGTTATGAGGCTAAACATAATAATTTATCACAAAAATGTAAGATAAATGCTTCCAAGAACAGTTTTAATTATGCTCTTTAAGTCAAGAGTTATGGGTGTCTTATGGTTAGTAATTATGAGATAAAGTAATATTGAGATACAACTTACATAGGCTTATAGTTATGTTACCCATGTTAATTAGTTACGTTTTAAGACTTCTTCCAAAAATTAATCTGTTTGAAAATACTTCTGTGGGGGTTTGTAGTCTTTATCTCAGTAATTCTAGAAGATGCTGTGTACTGAATTAGCCATGCCCTTTCTCAGTTTTCTTTTGTCATGAAGCCAGACAGTTTCAGACTAGTAGAGTTTATGGGTTTTGAACGAGTTATTGTCCTCTTTCACATACCCGCAGTTTTAAGCTTCATTTTAAGCATGTTCTACCCAGATAACCAGATTTTAAACATGGTGTTTTTTGGTACCAAATGCCCTTCTCTCAATAATGGTTAAAAGGACGTGGGGCAGCACTACTGTAGTTGGACCCACTGTATTGTCACCTAAGCAGCCTCGTGCTCGGGGTTAGGCTGGCTTCCTTTGTGAATCAGGAAGATAATCCACATGGCAAATGAGGTATCCCTGTTGGAAGGCAGAGCACAGGGTGGGGTGATACTAAGAACTCCTAGTAAGTGTGCTCTTGGCATAGGGAAATCTAGCAGCCAACGAGAGGACATTAAAGGAGGCTTTTCAAACACAAGAGCCCTGTTAGAGTGACTTGGTGGAACATTGTCACTGCTGGTACTCTTGGGGAAGGAAAGTCGTCTTTGACACTGAGTATGTGCTCTGTCCTTGGCTCTGTCCTAGGTACTTTAATGATCATCTCATTCGGACACAATTCTTTGGGTAGGCTTACCCCTATTTTATAGAATAGGAAACAAGGTTTGGGTAGCTTGCTGCACAAAAAGACACTGAGCATCAGAGCTGGGATTTGAGCCTAGGTCTTGCTGACTAACTCCAGAACCTCTGCCTTTTCTAAGGGGCTATTTGGGAAGTCCGTGGATTCTTCCGTAATGCCTTGCCTAGTCAGACTTCGGAGCAAGATTGATTTGAAACACGGTGTTTAATGCTTCCCATAGTACTCTAACCCAGATTGTGGATTACGACTAAGTGTCCTTTAATAGTAAGGAATAAGGAATTCTCTGTTCCACCTGTGCGGAAGCTGTAAGAGGCAGAAAGAGTTGCCTTGCTCTGTGGGACTGAAGTTTTTTCCACTGCATCGTGCTGCATCTCACCCTGCTTCTACTCAGAGCCTCTCAATAGTTACAATCATGCAGTATGTATTTCAAGCCTTTTCCATTAAGTTCTTTTGGTTGCATTCATTTATTTAGTAAATACTGATTATCTAGTTCATGTCAGACCACCTTCATGGCAGCTGGATACAACGATAAAACGTGGTTTCTGGCTTTGAGAAAGTCAGTTATGTGGCGGAAAAATACATATATGCAAACGAATAATTAAATATGGTGAGAACCAGAAACTTGCTCAGTGCCGGAGTTTGTACAGCTGTTGGTAGAGTTGAATGACTACTGTCCGTTGCTGTGGAAGGAGCCAGTAAAGCTGCCCACAAGCCGGAGATGATTCCTTAGAAGGCTGGCAGTGGAATCTCAAAGATGAGTTGTGGTTTGCCAGGTGTGAAGAGCAAAGTAATTTAGAAGGCATGGGGATAAGCACATGCTTTGCATGGAGAGGCCAAAGCTCATGGTGTACTTGGGGAACATTTGGTATGGCTGGTAGGGGAGGCCCATGGCTCGGTATAAAAATGACTTGGCCCTGTGTCCTAGGAAAGGCCTTATTATCTTTATTTCAGCGGAAGAAACAGCAGAGGTATTTTTGTTTTTATAAAAATTTAAGATCCCTTAAGTGACTCATACCAAATCCAAAAACCATTTTGTGCAGCTCAGGAAAATATCCTGGTCATTAAGGGACTCTAGGACACAGATGCAGTTTATACACCAATTTGAGACCAGGAAAAAAGCAATTTAAGTGATTTTATGTGGTCCATGTTTCATACTGATTTGAATCTCATTATTTTGCTGGGTTATTTATTTCCAGTATACCTCAAATGCTAAGCTAAATATATATATATATGGAATTGGACATCATTCAAAAAAGAGAATATAGCTCTTTCCTAAAAATAGTTCTTTACTTGTGTGGGCACTCGTTTGATGATATCATCTTTTTATTTAAAGCACCTAATATAGTGCTACCTACAATAGGATATAATTCATGAAAATGAAGTATGGCATTGAATACACTATAATAGAATCATTGCTAAAGTATATGTATTACGTGTCTGATGATCTCCTAAAGGAGATCTCCTACTACACAGACTTATTTTTATACAAATTGCAGTGTGGCAAAGGGACCCAGGGGTAGCTGGAGATGTGCAGCTATGCTCCTTCTCATGTCAGCTCTCCATGTCTACACTGGGTGACAGGACATGGGAGCAGATGAGACAAGCTGTCACTCACCCACACTGCCCTTTGAAGAAAGGCCGTAGGGGGAGAAAGGTGCCGCAAATGGGCTGTGAAGTTTACATACACTGCCCACTGTTAAACAGATTACGTCTAATGAAGTGTCTAATGCTCAGGCCATATCAACCTAATCCTTGGTGGCAGTTCATCCCTCAACTGCCAAAAAACACCGCCCTCTGGCCCTCTCTCGCCACTCTGGCCGCCAAGCGCAGGGAGGTGCCCAGTCTTAATAAACCAAGACAGTGTGTGATCTGACATGCAAATGTAGGTCATTGCATATGTAAATGTGTGATTACAAACCTGCATGCCAAAACACATTAGTGAGACTTTGCTCTCAGCATGCGGTTGTCACACTGTCTTAGCAGTTCACGCTAATATTTGTCAGTTACTGTGCAGACAGAAGATGGAATTCCCAGTTAAGTTTAACATATATGGATTGTATGATAGTGTTCCTAATGATGAAGTTGTATTTTCCTGTTGAGATTGACAGGTTTTCGTCAGGAGAAAAAAGGGTATGTACATATATAGCGGAAGAAGGAATTCTCTTTCTTTGACGTTGCAGACTATCCTCGTGTGTCGATATTTTAAAAAATTTTTTTCTTAGGAGAGTGTAGCGGTTAAAAAAAATCTCTCCTCTTTAAATGAAACTTATTAAAAAAAATAAATGAAACTTTTACTAACAGTTAAAAAACTACTAAAAGTTGCTGCTATCTATTGACTATATCTAAGAAGTGGTACTTTGTAAGTTTCCTTTCTTAAATAGGTACCATGTTGTCACAGAGGCACTTAATCAAATTAATCTCAATGACTCCAAGAAGATATCTTATAAATGAACAGCATTTAGTTTGATAATTTAATTTTTCTTTTATTTTTCTTATTATGGTATATATTTTTGTTTTCATTTTTAAGAAATGTTTTTATTTCTGCTTTTTTTTAATCAAAAGATTTGAAATTGAAAGTATTTGTGAATCGTCATGTAGGTGTCCCATAATGAGTCATATTGTAGAAGATTTTGTTTAGTAACTGTGGTAGCATAGTAAAGGCTATACTTGGGACTCAACTAGACATAGGTTTGGTTTGATAACATGAGAACGAATTAGATGGCATATAAAGTCCTAATATATAGGAATTGTTAAGTTGTAGGTACAAAATTGGACCTTCCTTTATTATGGTAGTTGCTGCTATTATTCTATTATATCAGTTATTTATGAAATGAATTTGTGAAATTTCTTATATTCTGGTTATTTTGCATGTCTTAAAGGAAGAATGGTTTGGACTGCTAGAAGAAAGAAAATCAGTTTCTCTTTTTGAGAAACATTGTATTTGAATTACAGTGAAACTTTAGCAGAATTTTAGAATTTTCACTAGCATGATAGTTGTAGTAAAGTCAACAATGTTAAAAGTATTGGGGTTAAGGTAAAGTACTACCCATATGTCAAAATAGCCTTCTGCATAAGTCATGGGGTCATCAGGCTTAACAGAGGTTTATTTGAAGGACTAAGAGTTCAAGTTCAATTTAGTGTGTTTACCAACCAGTGCTATCTTTGATTGCTTTAATAGGCATTTAATGTTCACTCTTACTAGTCGGTACACTAGTCAGTCCCCACAAGAATGTCATGTTTACTCCATGGTGGCTCAGAGAATAGAGGAAGTCCAGAAGGATATGAAGAGAATGGTAAAGGCATAGAAAAGTGTCCTTACAAATAATCCAGGGACCTCAGACTGCCTATGTGTATTTGCCCAAAAAAGAGAAGCTATAAGGGTATTTGATAGCTAAACTAGGCTATTTTGTTATAGTTTGTTATATAGGTAGAGGAGCGGAAATGAGGAACCTAAAAGGCAGTGTGTGTTGGGTACGTGTTGTAACTTCAGCAACAGTGGCTGACTGTAGTAGGTATTCAAGTAATGTTTACTCTGTAACTGACTTAATGACTGAGAGAGTTTGTGAATAAACAAATGAACAAAAGTACTAGGCAAATGAATAAAATGTATAAGGAGTTGGGCTTTGTCTCAAAATAGGAATGACAGTTGCGCTCCCTTCCCAATACCCTGTAACTATTCCTCTCATAGCAGTTAGGAATCTCTTCCATATGTTGGGTAAGCTCTCTCAGAGCAGAAAGTGTTTCTGGTTCATCTCTATTTTTCTAGCAGCTAATACATAGTAAGTACAAAAAAGTGTTAGTTAGGAGAAGTGATTTTTTCCCCCATGAATAACAGCAAAATATTGTTTAACAATGTAATTATGGGAGCACCTGGGTGGCTCAGTCTGTTATGTCTGCCTTCGGCTCTGGTCATAATCCCAGGGTCCTGGGATCTTGCTCCTTGCACATCAGGGAGCCTGCTTCTCCCTCTCCCTCTGCCTGCCACTCCCCCTGCTCGTGATCTCTCTCTCTGTCAAATCAATAAAATCTTTTAAATTAAAAAAAAATAATATGTACTAAGTGAAAGAAGCTTATCTGAAAAGGCCACAGACTGAGTGACTTCCACTATATGACATTCTGGGAAAAGCAAAGCTATGGAGACTGTAAAAAGGTGGGCGGGGTGTGTTAATGCGGAGGGAGGGTAAATAGGAGGTGCAGAGAGGATTTTTAGGGCCCTGAAAATACACTGTATGGTACTATAATGATGGATACTTTTATACATTTGTCCAAAGCCATAGAATGTGTAACACCAAGGGTGAACCCTAATGTGTGCTAGGAGCTTCGGTGTAGGTTCATGAATTATAACCAGAGTAGTAGCGGATGGGGAAAGCCATGCATGTATGGGGGCAAGGGCCTTCTCACAGTTTTGCTGTAATCCAGCACTGCTCTAAACAAATAAAGTCTTTGAAAAAAAAAAACACAAAACAACAACAAACAAACAGTGATGATGTGGTGGTAAATTCCCTGCCACTGGAAATGTTCTTTGTCAGATACGTAACAGTTCAGATTTTCACACGTTGGTTGGCAGGTTGCACTGTGCGTGTGTGTGTGTGTGTGTGTATGTGTGTGTGTGTACACACATTCTATTTCCAGTCAAAGATTCTGTGAAAAAGAAAGCAAATATCAAAGGAGTACTAGATTGAGTGGGACAAGTTTATATTCTAGGAACTGAAGGTAATTTTATGGAGTTCCTATCTAAAATTTCAAAATCCTCCTCCTCCCCTGACATTTCATGTCCTTCTTCCTTGATTTATTTATTATTTTTAGCCCTTCCTATCTCACACACTGTATATATATTTTTCATGTTTACCCTGTTTGTTATTTTTTTTTTTTCCCCGCCAGAATTTTTCTTTGAGGGTAGGGATTATCATCTGTTTAGTTTGGTACTGTCTCCCCAGGATACAGAACAGTACCTAGCATCAATGGCTCAGTATAATATTTATTGAATAGAATAGATGTCTGTAGGCTTACCATAGGTATCACCTACTTATGTCAAACAGTTAATGATTGTGTGAATATTGTATGATTGAAAACTTATTCTGACTTTTTTAATTACAGAAGGCTTTACGACCGGATATGGGCTATAATACATTAGCCAACTTTCGAATAGAAAAGAAAATTGGTCGCGGGCAATTTAGTGAAGTTTATAGAGCAGCCTGTCTCTTGGATGGAGTGCCAGTAGCTTTAAAAAAAGTTCAGGTAAGATTATTTTAATTATGTAAACCGTTGTAAAATTATACTATATGAATAATAAATAGAGGAAAGTATGTCCTGAATGATTAGATAATGACAGCCTTAAGTTGAAAATGCTAGAAAGGAATAAAAATTATACTTTAAAAGCTTGAATTGAGTGTAGTACACAGTGGAAATTAATTTTTAATTTTAATATTACTGCTAGGCTTTAAAAATTTAGCTGTTTTTGTTCACCCAGATTTAGTACAGACTGCAATGATCCTAGAAAAGCTTTTACAACTCCAGATTTTAGGAGGCAGATTTGACTTCTCACCGCTTGCTCCTAACTCAACAGGTAACTCTTAGCAGCAGCTTATGGGCCTCACAAGAGGAAAATAGACTTTACAAAATGTATTGCCTAGAGTTTGTAAGTGACAGTCCAGGGTATTATATTAATGTGGAGAGCCACACTGGCAATAAATGAGAGAAAAATGAAGTTAACTTTCTTTATTGGAAAATTTTAAAAAGAATGAAATGGATTGATTAAATCAGAGGATTGATGACTTGTTTGAAATTGCCGTCTTGTATCTGTATCCTTCTGGAGTCGACTTTGCTCTCCAGTCCTGACTTTTCTTTTGTTTCCCTCAGATTCATTTATCTTGTTCTCGCTCCTCTTACCAAGTCCTGACCTAACCCTAGTGGGCTCGTCCCACTGAGCTACCTGCAGCGTACCTGCCAGAGCCCTGGAACTTTCATTCGCCCGAATAAGTCTAGAAAGTCTAATGTCACTTGCCTTGTTTTTGTGTCTCAGGGTATGTTTGACATCACCCAGTTTTGCTTCCCGTTTTTCAGATAAGGTAGTTATTGTTCATACCTGCCCATAGACTTCCTGTTTTACTCTGCAACCCTGATACCTTTTTCCTATAGTGACCTGTGAGACCAAAGTTTCCTCAGTTTGTGTGTGTGTATGGATGTGTGTGTGTGAGAGACTTCTTAAGATCAGTGTACTTGAAGTAGCCATTACAGAGATGAAGTTTTCCCTTACCTTTTCAAGGAAATATTAAATGTTTATAAAAAACATTATGTGGCATATATGATATGAAGAATAATACCCCGCTTAAGACATACAGCATTAAAAATTTTTTTTGATCTATAGCTGCCACTCCCTTCCCTCAGAGGTAACCACGTCTTTAATTCTGTGTTTAACATTCCTTTGCTTTTCTTTACAGTTTCCCTACATCTGTATAAATTTCTAAATAGATCTGTTGTTTGCTTTGCATTTTTGGAGCTTTACATCAGCATCATCACATGTTGGTGCTTGTAGCTCTACATTAACCTTTTCACTGCCATATCGTATTCTGTGGCTCATGTTACCTGTTGCTTGCTGGTTGGATTGTTTCTAAGTTGTTTACTATGGTAAACAGTACTGCTGTGCTAGTCTTCTGTGTCTCGCAAGCATCTTGTGTGACATGCAAGCATTTCTCTTTTGTCTGGGCCTAAGAATGGAGATGGTGAGCCACAGGGGATATGCATGGTAGGTTCTACAAGTTATTAGCAAGTTACTTTTCATAGTTGCACCGGTTGACTTTCTCAGGGGTAGCATGTAAGAGTAGCTGTCTTCTCTCGTTTAATGTGCCACTTAGAGCTTAAGAGAACATAATATAGAATGCAGATATTAATGTTCGTGAAGCAGATGACTTTTGGAAGGATGATTCCCTTATAAAAGGACTCTGATCCATTTTTAAAATGTACTTATGAAATTTCTACTGTGCATTACTAGGCACCGAGGGGAAATAAAAAAGAAGCTAGTCATATTATTCCTGCGTTCCAGAGAAAAAAGAGTCTTTGTGGAACAATTAAAGGTTAAGCCTTGTGGCATGGATTCCTGATTTAAATAGGAGTTCACAGAACGGAGATGTCCGTTTGAGCCATTGGTGGAATCAGAACATAGGCCAGGCTACCAGTGCGAGACCAGCTTCTGGAGAGCACTGAAACCAGGAACAGGAATTTGTAGAATAGGAAAGTAAGGATTCACTATGGATCCTCAAGTAGAGGATAATCTTTGAAATTCATTCATTTAAAAGGAAAATTACAAACCAAATGCACAGAAGGGACTGGAAAGAAGTCAGCTGCTTATTTGCCACAGGTAGTGAATGCCAGAGGGTAGATGGATTGAGAAATTACCTGGAGGTCTCGAGGCTTCTCAGCTTCCTTTTCCAGCTTCTAACTGACTCTGAGTGTAGAGACACGGCTCCGTTCACCTGTATTGTCTTTCTTTTGATTGGAAATTTGAAAGGACATGAGTTAATTTGGGCAATCATATTTCCATTCAGTATTAGATGCCCCTCTAACTGTTCCCATTCTGCACCATGATAAACCTCAGACGGCGGTCTCCTGCTATGTGAGGTCCGTTTGTGCTCTTGCTTTAGAATGTTCTTTTCCGCTGTATACAGTGTTAATACTGGGGCATGTTCCAGTTTAAACGTAGCTTCTTTATAGAGGAGAGAGATGGTTTTGTAAAGATATTCATAGCTTATTTAATTAGGAAATGGTGTCTTAAACCTTTGGGAGGAGAAATGCGTTTGCATTTCAGATATGGTATTGATTTTTGTGATGTATTACACTTGTGCTGAACAATGAGTCCTGTGTTTCTTCCTTTAAAAAAAAATCTCTGTAGCTTAAAGTGAAAATGTTTTACAAATATTATTTACCAGACTATCTTCCTTTCTGGAGAATCCTAGCCCTTCTTCAAAAAAATTCATGAAGAATCAAATACTGGATTTCCTCATGCATCTTGTCACTTGTCTGAAGATCTGTATTACTGTTCCCGGCTCTTCTAGAATCTTTCCTGAATACTGTGCTTGGGTTCACAGCTGAAGTGCTGCTTTTACAGTTCATTTGTCTGCTTCCATATCATTCAGGAGACACGTCGGAATTACCATCTAGATTCTTCAGCTTAGTTTTCCAGACATTTCTTTACTTTGTCCCACACCATCAAGTTTCACTTTTTCAAGACTTTAAAATAACAGCGCCCTAAGCCCTGGTGATGTTCCTATAGGTTTACCTGTTACCTGTGTGTGGAAAGAAGAGTGTGTGTCCTGAATGCCTGAACTCAAAGGCATTTGAGAGCCTACAGTGCATGGCAGTGTTAACCAATCTTTTCAAAAATGTACCCACATCTCATCATGATTCGTTTGCCAAAATTAAGATGGTGCCTTAGCTGATGTGACATTTTTGAAATTCCATGAACCACCTTTGCTTCTGTTTCCCTTCTTTGCTCCCTGTTTCCTTTTGACATTTCCCTTCTTACCACTCATTCACTCATTCCATCACGTGTTAATATTTGGATCAATTCCTGTTCAGTGGTCAGTGTGGAAGCCTTTGGGAATACTAAGATAAATAACAGGGCTCATGGGATTCCAGTAGAAGTGCAGCAGAGAAATGTCTGAAATCACAGGATAGGCACTGTAGTAAGAGCAGCCTCCAGGAATGGGGGTGAGAGGGAGATTGGGATAAGTCTTCACAGAGCATGTGACCTGGGTCTCAGAAGCTCTGTTCTTTATGTTGGAAGACTGTCAAAGAATTCTTTTGATCTGGTACATGTAATCTCTATTTTATTATGCTTAGTTCATTGATTAAAGCTATGAAATTGGAATTGGTTTTTATTTTATCAATCTTACGACATGAATTTTGGGTCTCACTGTGTCTCAGTCCTTTGATCTTTGTTACTCTAATTTTCGGATAGTAAGTGAAATATTTTGATCTTTAGTTCTGTTTGCCTAGTCTCAAGTTATATGTCCAGATAACGCTGTTTTCCTATGGGACATTCATTGTCAGAAATACTTATTAGAATGGAAAGTACTCTTGTATAGTACTAACAAAGATAAGGTACTAATGTATTTTGTTCAAATTCACCCTTTCGATACACAGGTTAACTTTCTGAAGAAACGGTATTCTTTGATGTTTATTGCTTTACTTATATTTCATTATTATAGTAAAACATTTATCAAGAAAATCACTCTTTAAAGTATATTGAGTTTACCTTGCTTCTTTTTACATATGTTGATTTTAATTTCTAGCTTTTGCATGTATTCATGTATTAGAAATTGGGATTGCATGCATTTAGAAATTTGTGAGCAATGATAGCTTCTTCCATAATGCATACAGATTAGAATACATTCATAATCTCTACAACCGTATATCCAATCTGTATTTCAGTGTTCACAGTGATCACTGAATTCATTCTGCAGTTTTTATCAGCTTCATTATTTGATCTCTGTAGATTTCCTTTGAGCCTTACGATAGTTATTTGGACAAATGAAAAGTAGGAAGCATTTGTAAGAATAATCTATACATTATATATTTTTAAAAATTTTTTTAAATTGGAGAATAATTTAGTAATTGATGTTAGTTTAGTTGTTAAGGAGATACATTTTTTATCTTAAAAAATGAAAGCTTCTTAATTTTATTTATTATACTTGTAATTTTTTAAGGCTTTTCTTAGGCATATAAGAAATAGAGAAAATTTTTAGTTTTATTGAAGGGTTAGGGAATAGGGCATTTTAGTTAACATTTTAGGGTTATAATGAATTACGCACATGGCATAAATAGATTATGAGCATTAAAATATTTAAATGATTTAGTGGATATCATGAAATAATTTAGTCCTTTGTCCTTTTTAGATGTCTCATATTGTTTTTTTCTTTAGCATCTTACGGTGTCTTAGGGTTTTTATTATGCTAGTACAAGTTTTGATTGTACCAGTTGGTAGACTCTTCTAGTGGCCAAGCCCAGTGAATAAATATAGTTGAAGTAACTTTTTATTTATAACTGTTGAAGATTTTTGATATGCTCATTTAATATTTACTGACGACCTACTATGTGGCAGACACTCTACTCAACACTGAGATACAACAATTGAGGTCAACATTTTTGGTAGGGGGGATAGACAGTGAGTCAAATAATTATAGCCAAGAAGGAAGTGACTATCACGTGATAGGAGAGAAAAATTAGGTGGGGGGGGGGGGACAGGAGAGCTTTTTGGTAGAGTATGTAGCAAAGGTTTCTCTGCGGATGTGAAATTTAAGCTGCAGTGGAGGATAAGGAGTCAGCCGTCCGAACAGCAGGGAGCAGAGGATTCCAGGAATAGAGAACAGCCTCGAACAATAGGATTGACTTAGAATATACTAAAAACACATCGTTGTGACCCCCGTAAATGGAGTGCAGAAGAGAAGTAACATGGGGTTACAGAGCATGACAGGAACCAGAATTTGAGAGTTTTGTTTGTGAGCCATGAAGAGACGTCTTGTACATTTATGTGTTATATGTTGTAAGGGTAATGAATAGCCATTGGAAGAGCTTAAGCGAGTGATGATAAAATCTGGTATATTTTTTAAAGACTGCACAGACTGTTGCATAGAACATGGATTCATCCTTTCAGTACACAGTGGTAATAAGACCAAACATTATTAATTGAAAAATGTTTAGCTCTTAAATAAATAACATTATCGGCAATATAAACAAAAATGACAAAATAAGAGATTTCTAAAACTTTCTAAACATTAAAACTCAAAGAATATATAAAAGCAAATAGAGTCATATGATAGTTTTCATGTAGGAGGCAGGTTTTAAGAGGTAGTACGTTTGACCTTTTTTCCACAAATAGTTTTTTAGTTCTTGTTCTTTAAATGAGTCTTGCTTTGCCTCTGACGTTTACTCTTTCCTCACAGCCATCACCAATGTCATGTGCTTCTCTTTCTTGACTTGAACACCGTGGAATCATCTTCGTTAGGGCTTGCTTTCCTGCCACTTCAGACCACATTCTACACTCAGCCATCTGTCGTTCCTCCGTCTTTGAAACTAGTGTCATCCAGTTCAATGTTATTTTTTCCCCATCTTTGTCCCTTGTCTGCCAGTCTGAAATACTTTTACTTTGTTTTTTAAGAAAAAAAATTTTTTTTCTCCACCCATTGCTTGATATCATATTGACTCCGTGGAGCCCAGGCATCATCGTTTCTCAGCGTGCCTCACTCCATGACACTCCGTCAGCTTCTCAGTCTGTTATCAGGGCGTACCCTACACTTACTGATTCTAACTCAAACTCTCAAAATTCCTTCTCTAATTAAATTCCCAATTCTCTCCCATTCTCTCTCTCCAGTAAAACTTGTTCTTTGACCTCATCTTGATTACCATGGATACACTATCCCATATTCTCCAGATCTCTTATTTAAGGTCTGATTTCAGTTATTCGCTTCCGTGGACCTTTGTCAGCGATTTGAGCAATGCCCCTCCTTTAGAATCTCTCCCTGTGTTGTTAATTCCCAGTCATGGTTAATCTCCACTGTGTATGTCTTCATTTCTCTATTCATGTGTAATCATTGTTTTGTCTCCCATAGCATAGTGCAAGAGGGTTAAGGGTATGTTTTAGAGTTCTTGTTGTTTGCTTGGACGTGCGCTCTCTTACACCTCCCACTTGCGTATATTTTAATCACAGTGTAAGAAGGACCCCAAATGAGAAGATATATGATTATAATGTCCACAGTGGAAATTGAAAACTACTACCCTGAAGCCTCAGCCTCTACCTGGATGTATTCACGTTCAGCAGAGAATGCCACCTCCTGTTTGACGGAAACAGTCTTTGTGTCGGTTGTTGTTTTCACGATCACGTAGCTGTTCTGGTTCTTCTTCTGCTAACTCTACCTGTGCTCTGGAAGGAATTTTTCTTTTCTGTTGTCCTTTGAGACATTTTCACCAGCTGCCCCATTTGTCCCACATCAGCCTCCCATCTCTGCCCGTAACGTCGCCGTCTGACTTTCTCACTGACCCCACTCTACAACCTGTTGCTCAGCACCTGCCTGTAGCTTCTTAAAACTTGCCTCTTGTGTTTTCTGGGATTCCACGCTCTTGATTCTCGTATTCCTCTTCTGTTGCCTTCAATCCCTTGTCTTTTCCATCCCCTTTCATTGATTCTATTTTTGGGTCATGTCTTACAGTTTTAATTTTGGATCTTTTGCGTCTCTTCTAACCACATTCTCACTCAAAGCTTCCAGTGTCCTCCATAGGTAGCTTCTTAATCTGTAGAAGCCCTGACTAAGCTTTGGTGAACTTTAAACTCTATAAAATCTGAACAAAATTTTAAAATCTGAATGAATTTCCTATGATAATTTTTACAGGTTTTCTTTTCTTTCTTTCTTTTTTTAAATTTTAAGGAAGCCTATTGAACAGGGCGTCCTACTGCACTTGAAGTCAGGTCACCTCTAGCCTATTGAGTTAAAAGGCATTCCCTTGGAAACAAAAGTTTTTTAAAAGTCAAAGAATAATGAGTGCTGCACACTGATACCTAGCTCCATACCATCAGGACATTAAGGAATCCACAAGAAAGGAATCGAGGCCTGTCTTGTCATTTGCAGTTCAAACATGTTGATGTATTAAGAGAGGAAGGCAAACAGAAGCTAGATCACAGGCTCTGGTATTATAAAGGGAGGAAGGCTTCTGGCATCCATGTAACTCTTCTCTACTCACCTTGCTTAAGTTTCGCATCCCAGCCCAATCTCTCCATCTTGTAGAGTGTCTCTGGATTTAGTCAGGCAAGTGCTGGTGGTAGACTTCAGTTATGTGGACGCTAACTTGTTCGGTGATTGTGATTTGTATCTAGAAGACTCACAGCCCTTCTGCTATAGATTTTCCACCCCCACCCCCCATCCTCTGTCCCTTATAAAATAAAAGAGAGAGGATCCGTAAGGGAAAGTCTGCCTACCAGTCAGCAAGTAGGGGAACCAGAAATTTGCAGGCTGATAGCAAAAACATTCCTTACAGCTCCTCTCCCCTCACTCCAGCAATGGTAGAAGACGGTCTGTACAGGCATTGGTCAGTTGGAATAAAGGGATGGAAGCATCACTTGGGCACCAGCTCAAAAAGACCAAGAACACTGGGATGAAAAAATAGCATAATCCAGGGGTGACTGAGACTTGTCACATGGAATACAGGGACTCAATTTAGGCACAAGCTGTTCAGTTCATTTTTTCAAGCTCTGTAAAGCTGGGGAGGCCCAAGAGATAATTTGGTCAAGATTTTCATTTACATAAGACTTATTTAAAGTGAGATATATCAGGTTTTTCAGACTTTCTAGTATACATTTTTAAGTACTTTCATTGCTACATTTTAAGTGTTTTTTCTCCTAACAGATTGACATATGCCTTTGTAAGGACATTTCTATTACATTACTTGAAGGCCTCTTTTTCCTCTTAAAGATTTCCTTTTCAGTTTCATTAGTCATGAGTAATTTTTTGGCAAAATTTTAGAGATGACAAAAGAAAACTTTTAAAATGATTGAGAAAGTAGCAAGAACTTATTAGCAAATACTTGCCTAAACGCTGTTATTAACTTTGCTCTTACCAAGAATACAGAAAGTTTAAAAACCCACAGAAACTTTGGCAGAGCCCAGAAAGATGCCTTCTGAAGATAAGCTTGTAAATATTCTAAGAAAAGGTTTTTTGTTTTGTTCTGTTTTGTTTTACTAAATCCAGATTTTTTTTTCCCTTACGTGTTTTCTTTTCTTGCTCATGAAATCAGACAGTCTTGAATCTGTCTGGGAATGATTTAATCTAAAGATGCAGTTTTTATTTTTGTCTGGACTTCCTGGTGAAGAGAAAAAAAAAAGATACGATACTGCTGAATTCCCAATTAAGTGTATTTATACATGTATTTGGTTCAGAATTTAGTTTTCCCTCAAATGGGCCAGCAATACTTATCTCTCAGTGACTAAGGAGAGTCTTTGTTATTACTGAGAATTTAGTTAAAAATAAAAGTTAATTGGGGCGCTTGGGTGGCTCAGTGGGTTAAGCCACTGCCTTCAGCTCAGGTCATAATCTCAGGGTCCTGGGATCGAGTCCTGCATCGGGCTCTCTGCTCAGCAGGGGCCTGCTTCCCTGTCTCTCTCTGCCTGCCTCTCTATCTACTTGTGATCTCTCTCTGTCAAATAAATAAATAAAATCTTAAAAAAAAAGTTAATTTGTAATAATTATTTAATTGTAAGTTGAACTAAAACTTTTTTAAAAGATTTTATTTATTCGACACAGAGAGAGCTTGAGCAGAGGGGGCAGAAGGAGAAGCACAGGCAGGCTCCCCACTGGGCAAGGAGCCCAATGCAGGGCTTGATCTCAGGACCCTCGGGTTCATGACCTGAGCCAAAGGCAGACACTTAACCTACTGAGCCACCCAGGCACCCCGGAAATTCATGATTTCTGTGGAACACCCTCTTTGTTCGTGTTTGGTGTCTAGTTAGGGTTTCCTAAAGCTCTCATACACATCTTTTTCTCATCTCATTCACTAGCTTTTGCTTTTTAAATATTTTTCCCATCATAGAGATATTGATTATTGGGAGATTAAATTTATACATGTCAAGTTTGTGATTTTCTTCATTTTAGTCACTAATACCAGAATTATCCTTTCTCTTTCTCCTTAAAAAAAGTTTTCAGGAATTCCTTCAAAGTCAAAGACATTTAAAATTTTATACTTCCCTGCATTTCCTTGAATTATCTGAAGTCCATTGTGACTCATAGTTCCTGAGAATGGCATCAGCATTCATGATTTGGAGGGAATCCGTTAATTCACTTGCCACTTTGACTTTTAAACATTGTGTGTGTATGTGTGTGCATTTTGTGTCTGTAACTAATATCAACCTCAACATTTTATGTACATTAATATTTGTTGTTATTATTTAACAGGTTATGTTAGTCACATCAGTTTTTCCAGCATCACTTGGCAATTTGGGGAATGGGTGGATTTTCTGTATGAAGTTGCTAGGTATGAAGCTTATTCCTTTAAAATAATGATCTTTTGATTTTACTGAATTCTATAAGAACTCTTTCTGGAGTGTATCATACTTTCCTGCATCTCTGAATCCTGCATATAGAGTCCCTGCCAGTCCTACTCCCCCTTGTTGAGGTTCTCCCATCACTTTGTACGAGCAGCGTTTATTAGATTGTGTGTTCCTGTTCTGTGTTCCGGTCTGCACGCTGCATCTGACAGCGGCAAGCTTGTTTTCTTATTTGTATCTACAGCAAAATCTAGTAACAAGGTGACAACATGGTTTTATGAATGAAAGAAAGTAAGAACATGAACAAGTTATGTTATTTATGTTAATCATCTACATGTAGAGTAAAACTGTGATGCTCTTGAAGAGTTTGTGTTTATATGAGGTTTTCCCTTCAGTACTACTTCAGGTAGTGTTACACTGTGCTTTAATGCTGGTCGTTGCTGTTCTTTTTTTTTTTTTTTTTTTTTTTTTTAATCCCTGCAATTAGTATCCATTTATAGCTAATATATTCTCTCATCTTACCAAAGTTTGATATATATGAGCGCTTGATGGTTGCAAAAAATTTCTCTTAGTAGATATTTTATGTAAACTTTGTGACAGTGATTTGCCACTTATAATCTTTTCTTTCTTTTCTTTCGTTCTGTTGTGCAGTCGTACTAGTCAGTGCAAGTTGATTATGGTCAAATTAGTTAGAATTACTACTAATGGAGAAGAGTGAAGCCACGCTCTCCCATACACGTGCTAGCACACACATTTCCTTTTCTATTGTCTGTATGAAGTAGGAGGAAGTTTGATGCCACCTTTTTTGTCTCACTCCCTTTATAAACCATCAAAGGGACGGCCGTCTGGGTGGCTTAGTCAATTTGGGTCCGACTCTTGATTCGGCTCAGGTGGTGACCTCTGGGGCTTAGGATCAAGTCCTGCATCAGGTTCCGTGTTCAGCTGCGAGTTGACTCTAGATTCTCTCTCTCTCCTTCTGCCCTTCCTCCCTCTCTCACACACCCTTCTGCTCTCTCTCTCTCTCTCTCAAATAAATAAATAAATAATTTTTTAAAAAAGAAAAGCCCATTAAATAAATATGATTCTGTATTTTGTTCAGATCTTAAAATGCAGTTCTTAACTGTTTCACATTAAAACTTGAAAAACATGATACTCAAAATTTTTGTTAGAAAATAAAATAATAAATAAAATAAAGAGGGCATGGAGATAGGAGGAGTATTTTGCTATAGTGTCAGGTGAAAACACATATATACCACATTGTGCCCTGCTGCTGTTTTCACTTTCTGACACATGTATGTTCGTACAAGAAATGGAAGGGAGTGAGCAAAAGCTAAAATTCTTTAAGGAAGTGAGTTTGTGGATATTTTTGTTTAAAAATTTTATTTATAGCTTTCTTAATTTTTTTTTAATAAGGGGAAGATTAGAACTACATCTATGTTTGGATATTCAGAATGTTTTCGAGCAAAACTTGTGTATTACAAATTGTGATTATACCCCCATATTCTGTATTACCTTTTATGCCTTCAGTATCTGTTGTTTCTGGCTAGAAGAACTTACGTTGTCTCCAAAGCTCAGCTTTAATGTTACCCACTCCTCGCACGGGGACTCCTGCTTTAGATTTCTCATACTACACTTTGCACACACGTGTATTTTAGTACTTACTAGCTAGTGGTATATGCGTTAGACATTAAAGGAAATGCAGACTCTGGAGCTGGAATGATCTAGATTCAAGTCCTTGTTCCGTCACTTACTAATTTTATGACCATAAGGAGGTATTTAGCTTCTCTGAATCTGAGTGGTCGTTCTAAACTGGAGCCAGTACTACTGACTTTATAAGAGCACGGGCAGGATGATAGCACCATCTGGATGGAAAGAGGCTACACCCTCTGGTGGGTGTTCGGTAATTTCTTCTCGAGTCAAAACGACTTGGATCATGCCCTCCTTTCAAGTTACACACCTACTTTTCCTGGAACATTTTGACTGTCTGAATCAGGAAGACTTGGTCAAGTTGATGACTATAAATGTTATTAAAGTTGTTTTGTTATGTGGCTAGCGTTTTAATCGGCTCATTGTAGTGACTTATCCAGATATTTTCTACAATATTTAGTGTACTGATTTTTTTATTATTGTTTATTTTCCATACGCTTAGAACATTGAGAGAGTTGTTTTCAGAGACATCATCAATATCCCT
Source organism: Meles meles (assembly GCF_922984935.1). Lineage (NCBI taxonomy): Eukaryota > Metazoa > Chordata > Mammalia > Carnivora > Mustelidae > Meles > Meles meles. The sequence goes on along the minus strand of NC_060082.1, from coordinate 32,105,753 downwards.
TTGATTACATTATTTATTATTGTGTTTTTACATTAGACCAGTATTTCTCAGCCTTTTCTTCATTATTACCCCCAAGGAGCCTTTTCCGGTTTTTTTTTCGCCTAATTACTCCCTTCCCTTATGAAATTTTAATTCCACAGGTAAGAGTATATCTGTTTATGTGTTGTATGTATATCTGTGCTTTATCTTGAGTAAGGGTGAGACTCTCTCTCTGCTCTCTCCAAAGAATGGAATTTTTATCTCCTTCAAGTGCTATGATCCCAGTCAGGGTGTGCATTAGATCTTTTAGACATGATTTGATTGTACAGATAACGGTTCAGAGCTCGGGATATATTTGGATAACTCAGAGTGAATTCTGGCTACTCTATTAATTAGCTGTGTGAACTTTTGTCAGTTTCCCAAGCTTTCTAAAACCTGCTTTGTCTCATCTGTAAAATGGGAATACTGATGTTAGTTGTCTTCAACTGATTGGGTGACAGTTAAATGGTAGTTAATGCAGTATGTTTAGTAAATATTAATTGTTAAATATATATTCTCATTTTATTATGACCACAGTATCCATTCTATTTCATTTGAACCTGAGACTTGAAATATCTAGCAGTTATCTCTTCTCATTTTTAAAAAAGATTTTATTTATTTATTTGAGAGAGAAAAAGCAGGAGTAGAGGGAGAGGGTGAAGCAGGGAGCCTGACCCCAGTGCTTAATCGCAGGACCCTGAGATCATGACCTGAGCTGAAGGCAGATGCTTAACTTACTGTATCACCCAGGAGTCCCTCATTTCTCATTTTTAATACTGACTGCCTTTGGAAGGAAAAATGTAAACTCTAGAGGTAACATGAGGTAAAATACAGTTCTTCATAGCTCCTATAAAGCTAATCAGGAAGAAAATTTCTTAGTATGTGTATAACTATATGTGAACTATTACAGTGTATTTACATGGTTCTTGAACCATAGATTATTATTTTATTAAATAATTCTGGATTCTCTTTTTAGATATTTGATTTAATGGATGCCAAAGCACGTGCTGATTGTATCAAAGAAATAGATCTCCTTAAGGTAAATAAATGAACTATTGATTATTTTGAACTAGATGAGCATGTTGATAAAAGTGATTTATGAAAATATTATACTTAAGCAAAAGGATTTTTTAAAAGATTTTATTTATTTATTTGACAGAGTTCGCAAGTAGACAGAGAGGCAGGCAGAGAGAGAGGGGGAAGCAGGCTCCCCACTGAGTAGAGAGCCCGATGCGGGGCTTGATTCCAGGACCCTGGGATCATGACCCAAGCTGAAGGCAGAGGCTTAACCCACTGAGCCACCCAGGCACCCCAGCAAAAGGATTTTTAGAACTAATTTGAAGCAACATTATACAAATATGTATCTCAGTGTATGGAAGAATGTAGTTATTTTTTGAATTCATTGTAAATATTTAATCAGATCATTTGGTAGGATTAGCTCCCCTCCCCTGCCTTTCAAACTAGGAAATAGATAAAATGGGCAAAAAATGTTGAAGAAATTTTTTCTTGACTGTCCCAAGCAGATATATTGGGCATAAATAGGGGGCCCAAATAATATGCCCAAATAATAAATATTTGGGCATAAATAACATAAATGAATATTAGTATTAACTCAAGATGTAATATATTGAGAATGTGGACTGATCCAAATGGGTACATGCTTTTTATAAGATTTCTCTATGTTTTTTCCAGATTTAGAAAGGATGATATAAAGAGTATGTTAGAATTAGCTTTTCAGTTTTTCATCCACTCATAGAATATGACTGAAATTTCAGTTACCTCTGCACTGGTTTTATTCTAGTAAAATTTCCTTTGAGGAATTCTGTACCTTTTGTTATATTTTTAACTGTTAGATAAAGCTTGGATGTTTTTTATGCTGTACATTTTTGTTTGTACCTAAAATGAATCCAGTTTATCAAGAAAGATAAGAGTAAGTTCAAAGTGAATCATGCTTTCCAGCTGTTCTGTTAGTTGTAATTTCCTGGGCCATAAAGTAACTGCTCTAAAAATACATATAAATTGTTATTAAAGAAATAGTGTATTAGCATAGAAGATGTGGAGGAAAAACCTGTAAGTAGAAAGAAAAGAAGAAAATCATGTATATGCCCTCTGAGAGAATTCTTGAATAATTTTTTTTGATAAACTATTTGTCTTATGTTAACTTGTTTGAAGATTGAACAGAAAGCAGATTGTACAAAAGGATTGTCAGTATGTAGAGACTGATGCATATATTTCTATAAGGTGAAATTTTTCTTAAGATCATTTAATGTACTAGCCCTATAGGTAAAGTCAGTATGTTTATACTATCTGATGTAAACGCTATGTTTAGATAGAATACACCAGGTGTCCTTTTAGTTTGTTTTGTTTCAGACCACTGGCTGCAGTTATATAGGATCAGGCCAACTTCAAAATAGGAGTAAAAGGAATACTTTATTTACCATCGAATGCCCTTAATGACAGTTCCCATTTCAAAGGATATAATTTTTAAGAACTGGTGCTATAATTCTGCAATTCATTTATACTTATATACTTATTGGACATAGCAATACATACTTAAAAAATGTTGCGTGTAATTTGCTCTATTTCTAATAAAGAGTATTAAAATTAAATTGTCTAGTATCTAGTATCTAGTGTCTAGTATTACTTTCAACAATTATAATACCTGTTTCAAAATTCACTGAAGAAAAATATACTGTCATGTTAAGATTTTTGTAAGTTAAAAATGAAATGCAGCAACTAAGTTTATTCTTTAGTTAAGAAACTGTAAATGATTCCTGGGAATTTACAATAAGAAAACTTTCTGGTGTTTGTTTTTGTGTGTGTGTGTGTGTGTGTGTGTGTGTGTGTGTGTGTGTGTGTGTGTTTTTCCATCAGCAACTCAACCATCCAAATGTAATTAAATATTATGCATCATTCATTGAAGATAATGAACTTAACATAGTTTTGGAATTAGCTGATGCTGGTGATCTGTCCAGAATGATAAAGGTAAGGTTTTGTTTTGCTTTTTTAAAACTAAGTATTTTTTTTTTTTCTGATAGAATTGCTCTATAAACATATAGGTATATCAGATATTTTAAAGACCTTGGTGAAGTACTTTAAGGTATGGTAGATATGGAATGAATGATAGTAGTGTTAATTATCATTATGAAACTGGTTTACCTGGTAGAACTCATTCTGCTCAGTTGAGATGTGTGGACACTCAGAAACCAACTTGGAAATAGATCAACAGATTTGTCTTCTGTAAGCTGAAGTTCAAATTTTGCAACTTGATTTTCTGAGCAGACCACGCTTGATCCTTTATCTCTGGACATCGGGCAGAGGGGACAGAAAGAGAGTCTAGAGAATCTTGATCTTTTCCTGGGAGGGATTCGTCAAAGAATAAAGTGGGCTTTGCATTCAGACCTTGCACATCAAACCCCAATTCAACCACTTTAAAGTTTATTTAACTTTCTTCTCCAAGAGCATGTTAATTGGGTTTAAGTTCAGCTACAAGTTATAGAAACCCCCAAATTACAGTGTTCTAAAAATTGCTTGTCCTTAGGCAGATTACTTCTGTGTATGACAGTTTCTCAAAAACAAAATAATAATAGAACCTACCTCATAGGATTGTTGCAAATGACTAAATATTTGACATTTATTAAGACCTAAGAACTTGGGGTGCCTGGGTGGCTCAGTGGGTTAAAGCCTCTGCCTTTGGCTCGGGTCATGATTCCAGGGTCCTGGGATTGAGCCCCACATCTGGCTCTCTGCTCGGCAGGGAACCTCGTTCCTCCTCCTCTCTCTCTCTCTCTACCTGCCTCTCTGCCTGCTTGTGATCTGTCTGTCAAATAAATAAATCTTCCAAAAAAAAAAAAAAAGCCCTAAGAACTGTCTCACACATAGTAAAGCTATGCAAATGGAAGCTTCTGCTGTGTTATTACTGTTATTAATTATATTTCCCTGTTACATAAAATTCTGAAGCTGATGTAGCAGCTCTGATCTATCAGACTCTCAGAAACCAAGCCTATTTGCAGCAGATCAAGTCAGCTCTCTGAGGCAGGAAGGGACACAGGGTACTTGCTGGCTGTATCTTGAGGCACTTTACTGGATACTGCCACATAACATTTTTAGCTTCATCCCTTTGGCCAGAATTTAGTCTTTGGAACCTAAGTAGCTGCAAGGGAGGCTGGAATATATAGTCTTCATTCGGCTGGTCCTGTGCCAGCTGAACTTCTGTTACTCAGAAGACATGTTGAACAGGGTGGGAATCAGTGAAGACCAAACAAATGAGACAAGCAAGGCTCTTTACTCTTTACTCTGAGCTTGCTATAGCGATGGAGTCAAGCATTGTCCGTAACATTTTAACAGAGATTCAGAGGCAGGCAGAGGAATAGGAAATCTTTGTAATGGGAAAAGTAAGCCTTTACGGATGACCCAATTCGAGGTTGTTGGCACAAAGAAACTGTACCTGAGCTACTTTGAAGTGAGGCATCTCACCTGGCTTTCTGTGATTGGTCCTAAGTTGGAAGCAGGGACAAAAATTAGGGAAGCTGTCAGTTAATTCAAGTCCTGGCCATTTGAGGCTAATTGTTAGAGAGTTACTGCTCAGCTTCTTCCATTGTTGCTAGGGATGCCAGTCTGGCTTCCTGCACACCAGACATGGCGGGCTGGCGTCCTGGGATGTTTGTTATGTATAAAAGATTGGTTTTCCGGTCAGGTTGCTGAAGGTTGTGGTTCAAAGTTCTGTTTTTTGTTTTTTTTTTTTAAGATTTTATTTATTTGACAGAGAGAGAGCACAAGTAGGCAGAGAGGCAGAGAGAGAGAGAGAGAGGAGGAAGCAGGCTCCCCGCTGAGCAGAGAGCCCGATGTGGAGCTTGATCCCAGGACCCTGAGATCATGACCTGAGCCGAAGGCAGAGGCTTAACTGACTGAGCCACCCAGGCGCCCCAAAAGTTCTGTTTTTATATGATCTGGACATTGTCTGTATAGTCAGTCTCCCAACAGATACTGGAACACAGCCACTAATCCCTACTCCGTGCAATTATTGTAAGGCGTTCTTAAAAACAATGTTAGAGGCTTTATATGCATTACCATGTTTATTGTTCAAAAGGATTCTGGGGCTAAATTTGACGTTCAGAGAAGATAACCATCATTACTAGTAAATAGAAGAACTGATGTTTGAAATTTGGGTTTATCTGATGCAAAATTACATGTGTTTTCCTTTAGAGGCCCTTAAAGATTTTATATCACAGAACTCCTTTGAAAAATCAGATGAACACCCTTGACCTTCTCCCCAGAGAGATGTTGATGCATACACACTTTGCCTTCCATTACTAAGCCTTCAAAGTTTTCGGATCAAGGTGCTCACTGGTTCTCTGGCAGTAGCTAGGAACCCTGCTAGCCAGTGGGAGCGCCCTGTCAGCTGGGTCAACTCTCCTGCCATTTAACTTCTCTTAGGCTTAGTTGTCTCATCCATAAGATGGAGGCAGTTTTGAGATTGCTTGCTACATTATAAAAATACTACATGACTGGGAGTTAATATTTTTATTATCACAGAATGCTATCAAGCTGACTCTGTTTAAAGTCCCATGGTGAGAGTGACTCACTTCTAATCAGTTATCTGATTTTCTGTTTTAGGGACTTCCCAACACTAGCACTGTCTTTCCAAATTAATGAACACTAAATTAATTAACCAAGTAATTAATTTGCGGTTTTAATTTTAAAAAGAAATGCAAACACACAAATGCCAAATTTATTAAATAATTATCGATCAAGATGAGGCATATAAAAGCAAATGTAAATAGTCCTTAAAAGAGAGACAACTAACATGCAATTCTTGGCTTAAACTGTAAGTGCAAGCGTTCTTTAAATGCTTGTAATAGGAAACAAAGAGAGCAAATCTTCATTGGGCAAATACCGGCTGAAGGCAGATAAAAAACAAACAGTTTCAGTTATCAAGTCTTGCTCCCGATTGAGAGATTGACGTTTTCATTCTCTTCTAGTTTTTTGCTCTTTCCAGTCTAGTGTTCTTTGCAGTGGTTCCTCCACACCTAGAGTTTGCTGTCCCTGCCCATTGCCAAGGCACACCTGAGCCCATAGCATTCACCTTGAAAGAATACTCCTGTCCTTTCACCGCTTGGGAAAACTAGGGCAAGATCAGAGTGCTTTATAGAAGCCCTGTGATCGCATCTTTAGCAGATTTGGATTTCTTAAACCCTTGAGGGAGGAAAAATTTGTCAGTGTGTTTTTATATTTATTGTGGTGATGAACTCAGCTCACTTATTTAAATGGCTCTTGCCATCAGTTGACATTTCCAAGGAATTTTTTTTTTATTAACTGACCCAGTAAGATCCGTTCAGAACAACAGATTCTGTGTTTGGTAACGAATAGTAACGTACAGTTGTAGATTGATAACTATACTCTTAAAGTACCCTTGGGGCTTTTGACTAAAATTTGAAGGTATCTATCATGTAAAAGATTACTTAGGAAACTTTTTTTTAAAATAGAAGATATCAACTTATTGCTCTAAGTTATATGTTTATAGAGCAATTTATTGTACTTTGATAGAACTGAATTAGTTCAGAGAATTAGTAATATCATTCTCCCTTCCTGTCTAGTAGACATTATCGTATAAGCCTCTAGTGATCCTGGTCTTTATTGTAGGTACCCTTAGTCTACTTCATCAAGATGGAAGAGATTCTGGGTTTGATTTCCCAGATCGTCTGGGAGTCCTCCTAAAGGTGGAAAGTTGTATTGCAAACTTTCAGATCTTAGAATAGTCTCAGCATAATGGCCATAACAGAAAGCTATTCCAGTGTCCCTAAAAGAAAGTCTGACATATGGTTACATTTATGTATGTCTTTTATGATAAATAAAGAAGGACAACGAGGAGACAGGGGTGTTGCTGTTCTAAGTGAGGTGATGAAAGAAGACCGTCCTGACTTCCGTCTTGCACTCCACCTCCGCCAGCCTTTTCCCACTTACTGTCCTAGTTCTGTTTTTACTCTGCAGACACTCACTCCTGACCCTGTTCCCAACACCACAAGAAATGGTTCTTGAGGGGCGCCTTGGTGGCTGAGTTGGTTAAGCTTCTGCCTTTGGCTCAGATCATGATCCTGGAGTCCCAGGATCAAGCCCCACGTCTGGCTCCCTGTTCAGTGGGGTTCCTCTCCCTCTACCCCTCCCCCTGCTACTTCTTTGTCTCTCACTCTCTCTCTCTCAAATAAATGAATTAAGTCTTGGAAGAAAGAAAGAGAGAGAAAGAAAGAAAGGAAGAAAGGTAAAGGAAGGAAGAAATGGCTCTTGAATGATCTCTCATTAAATCCAGTGGGCTCCATCCAGTGCTCACTCCTCTTGATCTCTCAGCCACCTTTGGCTCTGCTTCTCATACCGCCTTTCTTAAAATACTCCTGCGCTGGCTTGTTGAGTCCCATTGTGCCTTGGTTTCCTTCCTTCCTCTCCGGACACACTGTTTCTTCATAACTGAGTCATTCTTTTCTCTTGGCCCTTCATGATGGAGTTTTAAAAGTTGCATGCAGTCCTGGCTTTTTTTCCCCTTTTTGGTTTATACTGTCTCTTCATAGTTGATGTCATTCATGCCGGTGGATTCAGTACTTTCAGTATGCTTGTTTTCTAATTTTTTTTAAAAAAGATTTTTATTTATTGGACACAGAGAGAGACATCACAAGCAGGCAGAGAGAGATGAGGAAGCAGGCTCCCCACTGAGCAGAGAGCCCCATGCAGGGCTCGATGCAGGGCTCCATCCCAGGACCCTGAGATCATGACCTGAGCCGAAGGCAGAGGCTCAACCCACCGAGCCACCCAGCGCCCCGCTTGTTTTCTAATTTTTTTATCTTTAGGAGCTGTCTTTTAATTCTGAATTCATGTTAGCTCAGCACCTCTGTAAAGAAATTCATGATCTTCCCCAGACTAGCCTCCTTCCACGTTTCCTAACTCAGAGTTCAGCACCCGTTTGCCCAGGACTCTTCTTTCACACTTCTCTCTCCTTACCTCCCGCTTCAGTCTGTCACCAAGTTCAGTTTATTTTTCTCTTAAATGACTTTCAAATATCCCACCCAGCTCTGTTTCCATTTCTCTCCCTGTAATGTAAAGTACTATCGTCTCTCACCAGAGAGCGGGAGGTTTTAAACTAATCTTCCAGAATGTTTCTCCATCAGTCTTTTAGAGCAGTGAGAAAGGAGAAAAAAAAAAAAGGAAGGAAGGAAGAAAGAAAAAGAAAGAGAAGGAAAAGAAAAGAAAAACCTCTTCTTAAATCCTTCTTGAGTTTCTAGTTGGTGGTAAAGATGTTTGTCAAGATTTACTCAACCTGTGGGATCCTGAATGTAAGCTCTCAGAGGGAGGAATCTTTGTTTGTTGGGGACCTCACGAATCCCCAGTGCTTAGGACAGTGCCCTGCACAGAGTAGATGCTCAACAAGTATCTCCTGTAGAAGGCAGAGATACCTTCAGTTTCCAGGGAGGTGCCTGGCTCATAGTAGTAACTCAGTAATCACATGGTCAGTGAGTACGTAAAAAGTGATATTTTCCTCCCTCCCATCCTTCCTTAATTCCAAGTTGACTCTTTTGACCTCTGCTATGCTTCTCTGTTCTGGGGACCAGTAAGTGAATATGGGTGGTTGTTTCTTGCTGTTTCACTCTGGTCTCACCCGGAGTTGCTACAATATTGAGTGGTATGCTGGTGAGAGAGAAGACGGTGTTTTGAGCTGATACAGGAAGGGTATTTTTTCCGGCAAGAAATTCAAAAGTACTTTTCTAAACATTCTTATTTGTGCTATAAGCTGATCTTTATAAAAGATCTTTATAAAAGAGACTACATTAAGGAAAAAAAAATCATAGGAACTTCTTTTATGAAGGACTATGATGGTGACTTAATGCTTTATAAAAGACAGCAGTAGATACTTGAATTGTAAGAAAATGATTCATTTCTTTTTAGGGGGTAATATTATAAATCATAGTACATCACAACAATATATTTCACTGTCTCAAGTCTTCAGCTTAATTGGGGTAGAAGAGAAAATATAGCTCCTGGTCTGTATTCCAGAAACGAACCTCTGAATAGCATTGCATCAAAGATTTTTACAAGTAAATAATTAATTGGTTTAGAGCAAGCTGACAAATATAATTAAGCAATTTATAGTTGAAATATTCAGTATTTCTCTAATTAGTGACAAAGGAATACCTGAGGCTGTGGTCAGATGAAATACTTCCCAGATGAGTTTTAGGATAAAAGGAAATCTAGAATTTTTCATCATATATTTCTTTATCATCAGTAATCAGAATTTTAAAGGAAAAACAGACTCTTAAAAAACAGATTTCAGGGGCGCCTGGGTGGCTCAGTGGGTTAAAGCCTCTGCTTTCAGCTCAGGTCATGATCTCAGGGTTCTGGGATCGAGCCCCGCATCGGGCTGTCTGCTCTGCGGACAGCCTGCTTCCTCCTCTCTCTCTCTCTGCCTGCCTCTCTGCCTCCTTGTGATCTGTCTGTCAAATAAATAAATAAAATCTTAAAAAAAAAAAACAAAACAGATTTTAGTGTATCAAGTTGTGATTTATATACTATGTATTTACTTTATCATACCTTAAATTAGACCAACAGTTTCTCCATTTTGCAGTATGCCTCATTAATACTGTTGATTTCACTCTGTACAGCAAAGAAACAAATTTGGTGATAGAGACTTGGTATAGAGAAGATGAGAGACAAATCTCAGCAGGGTGTAAACAAAAGCTTTTTTTTTTAGGTGTCAATAGAAATATTGCTAAAATGTGTTTAAACTTTTCATAGTCCATTTTTCCAACGTATATTCATTGAATTATTTATTATTTTTTATATTTATAATTACCTCTTAAAAAGTCAGTTTGAGACAAAAGAAAAAAGTGCATATCTTTAACATTATATTTATAAAAACCTTCATTTTGCTAAAATGTCAGTAAAATACAATATAACCCAATGTAATAAATCTCTTAGGGGGAAACTTAGAAGTTTGTTATCTGTCAAAGATTTTCATACCACAGCACACTGGCTAAGAAGTCAGTCAGCATTATACTTACAGTTTTTTTTAGTGAAATATTTTTAGTGAATATGGATTACTGATTTAAGTGGATATCTATTTTGTGTCAAGAGTTTGGCACAATTCCAAATAATAAGTTAAGACTATCTCTTTTTTTCCTTGTTTTATTGAGATGTAATTAACATACATCACTGTGTAAGTGTAAGGTGTACAGCATTATGGTTTGATTTATATGTATTGTGAAATGATTGCCGCAGTAAGTTTAGTTAGCATCTGTCATCTCAGATATAATAAAAAGTCTTGTGATGACAGATCTTAGGATTTACTTTTATAACAACTTTCCTGTACATTATTCAGTGGAAGTATTTGGAGTCATCGTGTTGTACCTTCCATCCAAGTACTTATTTATAAGTGGAAGTTTGTACCTCTGACCACCTTCCACCCGTCCTTCTTCTGCCCACCCCCTGTCTCTGGAAGCCACAAATCTGGTCTCTTTTTATGAGTGTGTGTGTGTGTGTGTGTGTGTGTGTGTGTGTGTGTTAAATTCCACGTATAAGTGAAATTATACAGCATTTCCCTTTCTCTGTCTAACTTATTTCACTTATAATGTCCTCAAGGTTCATCCCTTGCAAATGACAGGTTTTCCTTGTTATTTTTTTTTTTTAAAGATTTTTTATTTATTTATTTGACAGAGAGAGATCACAAGTAGGCAGAGAGGCAGGCAGAGAGAGAGGAGGAAGCAGGCTCCCTGTGGAGCAGAGAGCCCGATGCGAGGCTCGATCCCAGGACCCCGAGATCATGACCTGAGCTGAAGGCAGCGGCTTAATCCACTGAGCCACCCAGGCGCCCCTCCTTGTTATTTTTTTTTAATGGCTGAATAATGTTCTTCTGTGTGTGAGTGTATGTGATATATATATACACACACATGTGTACACACACACACACACACACACACATAGCACAACTTCTTTTTTCCATTCATCTGTAGTAGTCATTTTTGTGGTTTCCATGTCTTGGGTATTATAATTAATGCTGCTGTGAACATAGGGATGCCAGATATCTTTTTGAGCTAGTATTTTCACTTCTTTTGGATATATTCCTGGAAGCAGAATTGTGGGATTATATGGTAGTTCCATTTTTAATTTTTTAGGGATCCTCCATACTGTTTTCCATAGTGGTTGTACCAGTTTACAATCCCACCAACACTGTATAAGAATTCCATGGCAGCATTTGTTATCTTTTGTTTTTGTTTTGGTTTTGGTTTTTGGTGATGCCATTCTGACAGGCATGAGGAAATATCTCATCGTGATTTTGATTTGCATTTCTCTAATGAGTGGTGTTGTTGAGCATTTTTTCATATATTTATTGTCCTTTCATATATCTTCTTCAGAAAAATGTCTATTTAGGTCTTTGCCCATTTTTTTAACTGCATGATTATTATTATTATTGTTACTATTTGCTGTTGAGATGTATTAGTTCTTTATATATTTTGAGTATTAACCCATAATCAGATATATGGTTTGCAATTTTTTCCCCATTCCATAGGTTGCCTTTTTGCTTTGTTGATCATTTCTTCTGAAATTTTTAAATTCAATATGATGACTCTTATTTATTTTGTTGTTGTTGCTTATGCTTTAGGTATCCTTTCTGAATAATTGCTGCCAAGACCCATGTCGGAGGTTTTTCCTATTTTTTTCTTTTTTTTTTTTTAGGAATTTCATGGTTTTAATGATTTCATTCTAATTTCGTTCTTTTACATGTGAATATCTACTTTTCTCAGCACCATTTATTGAGGAGACTATTTTTCGCCATTGGGTGTTCTTAACTCCCTTGTCCAATAATTAGTTGACTGTACACGCTTGGATTTATTTCCGGGCTCTCGGATTTATTTCCGGGCTCTCAGATCTGGTTCATTGATCTCTTTGTTTTTATGACAGTACCATACTGTTCTGATTACTGTAGCTTCATAGTATAGTTTGAAATCAAGAAGTGTGATGCCTGCCCCTTTGTTATTCTTTCTTAGGATTGCTTTGGCTTTCACTATTTGGGGGTCTTGTGGTTCTGTATAAGTTTTGGAATTGTTTTTTCTACTTTCATAAAAAATGCCATCAGAATCCTGATAGGGATTGCCTTGAATATGTAGATGGCCTTTGGTAGTATTGACATTTAAACAATTTAAAATTCTTCCAACTCTGAACACAGGATATTTTCCATTTATTTTAGTGCCTCCTTTGATTTCTTTCATCAGTGTCTTACCGTTTTTAGGGTAGAAAACTCCTTGGTTAAGTTTATTCCTAAGTATTTTATTGGTTTTGATGCTATGGGATCATTTTCTTTATTTCTTTTTCAGATAACATATTGTTAGTATATAGAAACAATACTGATTTTTGTACATTAATTTTGTTCTGTGTAACTTTACAAATTCATTGATTAGATAGAGTTTTGTTCAGTCTTTAGAATTCTCTGTATAAAATCATGTCATCTACAAATAGAGACAATTTTACTTCTTTCTTCCTTTCTAATTCTGATATCTCTTATTTCTTTCTTTTGTCTGATTGCTTTGGCAAGGACTTCTATGATGTTGAACAGGAGTGGTGAGAGTGGGCATCTTTGTTTTGTTCCTGATCTAGGTTATCTTTTCTTAATATATTTAGATATGTGCTGTGCTTCTTGAATATGCAGCTTGTATTTTCTGCATTGTTATCAATTATATGGCATTCCCTTTAAATTTGGTAGAAGCCTTAAAACTCCTTTCCTTTATACACACATAAAGTTACTTTTATATGTTGATTTTTACTGTGTTTAGAAATTCACTTGTAGGGATGTCTGGGTGGCTCAGTGGGTTAAGCCTCTGCCTTTGGCTTGGGTCATGATCTCCGTGTCCTGGGATCGAGCCCCACTGTGGGCTCTCTGCTCAGCAGGGAGCCTGCTTCCCCTCTCTCTCTGCCTGCCTCTCTGCCTACTTGTGACGTCTCTGTCAAATAAATAAATAAAAATCTTAAAAAAAAAGAAAAGAAATTCACTTGTATTTTTCTTTTATGGCTAATTATCACAAAGTTAGCAACTTAAAACAATACAAATTTATTATCTCACAGTTTCTGTAGATAAGTGAGTTCACATAGTGGTCAGTGGGTTCTCTCTGCTCAAGATCTTAGAAGACTGAAATCAAGGTGCCAGCTGGGGCTGTGATTTCATCTGAGGATTAGGGCTTTCTTCCTTGTTTGCTGGTTGGTTAGAAGAATTAATTTCCTTGCAATTATATGACTATCTTTGTGGTTATCAGCTGGGGAACATCCTTGGGTCCTGTTCCCTGCCACATGGCTCTCTCCATAGCCTGGCAGTTTGTTCCCTTGAGGCCAGCAGTCCAGTCTCTCTGGCTTTGAATTTCTAACTTTTATGAAGGGCTTACTGGGTTAGGCCAGGCCTATCAAGGTTAATCTCCTTTTTGGTGAACTCAAAAGAAACTGATTTGGAGCCTTAGTTACATCAGCAAAACCTTTCCTGCCATGTGAGACGATAGAAGAATGATAATTCATCATATTCACAACTCAACTTAAACTCAAGCAGAGGGAACTATATACAAGAATTTCGGGATTTGGGGGGGTTTGTCCTACAATTTTGTGTACCATAGGCTTTGATAAATTAGCTAAAATACTAACAGTGTTTTAAAGATAATTTTTAGCTCCAAACATTAGAACTTACAAATCTTGTTCACCTTTTAGGTGTGGTTGTTTTTTACATTTGCAGACACATTTTTATTTGCACTTATCCAAATTTAGAGGTTGGACTAGAAATAAAATCACTTTGAGAAGTCTTTTACACTTTTGACCTTTGAATCCTTAAAGCAATAAAATCTTCCCAGTAGTATCATCTATCTTGGATGACTCCGATTTATAGTTTACGAGGACACCTACACTTTGCATTTCAGTGTCTGGGATAAAATGTATAGTCCAAGCCAGGCAACTATGAGAATAGCCAGTGATTCCAAATGTGATCTGTTTCCCTCTGAGTCTTTTATATAAGATTGTTGTCTATGTTGCATATGACCTTAGAATTATTTGGAAGTTTAAGGTTACAGATCAGTGGGACTATTTGAAAAAAATCCATACAGAATTGAATATTATATACATATGTATATGTACATAGTTACCGACTCATGCATGGGCAGCGATGTGTTTTTGTATCCATATAGATTTATGCCTACATTGATATGTACATGTAGGTGTGTTATACAGAACTATTTGTATAAAAGCAGTGTTACTGATAAAATATCACCTGGGTTTTCTTCGATACTTAAGTACTTTGACATAATAAAAAGTAGTATAGAACTTGGAGATTTTAAAGATTTTATTTATTTATTTGACAGATAGAGACCACAAGTAGGGAGAGAGGCAGGCAGAGAGAGAGAGAGAGAGGAGGAAGCAGGCTCCCTGCAGAGCAGAGAGCCCGATGCGGGGCTCGATCCCAGGACACTGGGATCATGACCTGAGCTGAAGGCAGAGGCTTTAACCCACTGAGCCACCCAGGCGCCCAGAACTTGGAGATTTAGTAAATTAAATCCTAATGACCATTATGTAATTCTGTGAGTATAACTAAAAGGTGATATGTAACTTCAGAACTATATTTACTTGGGAAAAGTAGAAAATAATTTTTATCTTTTATTTATTTTATTTTTAAAATTTATTTGACAGAGAGAGAGAGACAGTGCGAGAGGGAACACAGGCAAGGAGAGTGGGAGAGGGAGAAGCAGGCTTCCTGCCCAGCAGGGGCCAGGATGTGGGGCTTGATCCAAGGACTCTGGGATCACGACCTGAGCTCAAGGCAGAAACTTAACCATTGAGCCACCCAGGTGCCCCTAGAAAATAATTTTTAAAGGACGACTTGCTTTTTACATTTTAAGGTAACACTGATCCTAAAGCTGCCTTTAAAAAATCCTGTAACATCACGAGCAGTCATACTGGTAGCTATAACAGTTAAGTAGAGAAGAGATACAGACTAACCCCCCCGCCCCGTCCCGTGAATTTCTGCCAGGAGACTTTTACTGTCTCATTATTGTTCTGTGGTGTTTCCCTTGTCCATTAAGAATATTGAAATATCTTTCCAACTCTCTTACTGATGTCTGGTAAAACAGAACCAGAAAGAATGTATTAAAGAGGCAAATGTTTCTGTTTATCTTTGTGACCTTGTGTCTTCCTGAAGATTAACTTTCTGCTTTTGTGTCTCACTCTTTCTGTCTCTAGTACTCTTGTGCAGCATAGAAAATGTCTTAGATTTCCAAGTGTCTTCTCTATTAGTTTTAGTAACATAGAAGCTTCTGTTAAAAATTAACCAGGTGGCAGCAGTTCGGGGATTATTCCTTGTAGTAATTCTGATGCATTCATCTATTCTTACTGATTTTTTAATGTCCTAAGTTTCCTCAGTATGAATGTGCTAATGTTCCGAAGGCAACTTCTTTGGAGGAAAAACATAGGAGCTTATTTTTCTTGTTTGCTAAATAACTTAAGGGTTCCCCCTCATAAGACTTAATTGCTCAGAGAAAAATCTTTACCCTTCCAACCCTAAGATGAAACATATTTCAGCTTCCTTAATAAGTCACATAATTTTGATATGGGAGAATGAATGGATTATATTGGTATTCTACTAAATTATAATCTAAAACAGCTGAATACTCTTACTGGGTTTTCTGACATTACGTGAAAGGAAAAAAGACAAGTGGAGCTTGCATGGGAAATATCAAAGTAGATAAACTCAGATGCCAATGATAAGTATTTTCAGTGGTCTAATGGCTGCCAGTCCCATTCCACTTCACACCTTCTAGAGTGACTTCACGTTGCTGAATTTTATTCAAAAGTGCCAAGAGTGAAAATATTCACATGCTGCAAATTAGTATTACAAACCAAAATTCTAATTGAGACATAACTATTTTACATTTTTTTATTTTTTTAATTTATTTTACATATATTTTATTTTAATTTTATTTATTTAATTTATTTTATTTTACATATATTTTTAAATTTATTTTACATATATTTTACATTTATATAATTCTCAAAATTGTGTATAGCAAGTATTGTGTGATTTAGTCTGTTCAGACCTCCTTGTACCCTTTAGAAGAAGAATGTTTTTGCAGAAAGATTAATACGTAGTACACATCACACTTAGAACCATCAGTTACACTTGCAGAAGCATTCTATCCTTTCCATCACCCAGTTTCTGTGCACTGAATTTCTTTGAAACAACCATTGCAAAATGTAGTCTTATGAAAATGCATTATAGTTACAGAGATATGTTTGTCTCGGAACATAACATCCCTTCTGATGGTAAATGTTTGACCGATTGCAAGTTTCTCTAACTACCTGTCATCTCATGTGAAGATCATTTATAGTATTAACTGGACCTATGGGGATCTCTGAGGTATTACTGTTATTATTATTTGCTTTGTTTTTATTAACTGGAGATTTAAGGGATAGGACATACCAGGAAAGTAGCATTATTTTTATATGTGAAAATGTTCCAAGCAGCATTTCTTTATGTAAGTTTTATTTGTACCTGAGAGTGTAGAACCGTAGATTCTATTTTAGAGACATTGGGGACCTTACAGCTCATCTCCAAACTCTGTTCAGTATAGGGAGGAAATGGAGGCCTACCAAGGTTAAGGTTAAGTGGCATGCTCAGGGTAACACAATCAGTTATGTCAAGGCTGATAATCAGGTCTTTAGAAAAGACAATAATAGATATAGTAGTGGCACGTTAAATATCTGATGACATTCCGAAGCAGGAAGTATGTCCTTATATTAACATGAATTATTTACTTCCTCTTGTTAGTTACTTGGAAGAAATGGGCTTGGGGCTTGTAATTCTAGTTTTCTTATTACCTCATAATTTCTCATTATTGAATTATCTTTTTCCTGATCTTCTGCAGGAATGCGTTGCATACCCAGGATCACACTTGCTACTTTTAGTTTTTGTTTTAACTACAGCAGTACATTTCTAAAAGATTCTGTGTATATTATTCCTGGCACCAGCTACACAGTTGTGGGTCCTTCACAATTGTTAAGAATTTCAGCATGGCAACAACAGAGCATTAAACTAAATACAGTGCCCTGCATGACTACACAGATCGCTCATGAAGCCAGCCCTGGCTGTTAAAGATGTTTTGTCTGAAACTTTCTTCTTTAAAGAATAACATACCACACTGTGGACTTAAATATTTTGATACACCACGGAGATTAATTTTTTTAATAAAACAAGAATATAATTTTCTGCTTTTTCTCTGTGGATGAGTTTATTATAGGTAATATCATTGAAGTTTTTCCCAAAATTTCTTGAGAGGAAAGCCAGAATGGCAAAACTTAGAAATAAGTGGTGTATACGTTCCATTTGGAGCGGTGGTCTAGAGTGCAGAAATCAAGTCATCCAGTTCAGTCCAAAAAATGGTCCTTAAATATGCAATCGTCCACTATATAACTGGATTTGGTGTTGGATATTTAATTTGGAGGAGGATGTTAAGTGATTTTTTTCTAAAGGTGTGACTATTTCCCAGCATCTTCAAATGGAAGCAGCTTGCCTTAGCATCCTCTTTTATATTAATAAATATGTATATACATTGCTAAAGTGGCAATATGAGTATATTTTACCAGGTGTGCTGAATTTCACCTAAGAGGCTGGTAATCTTTTTACACATAAGTGAGAATATAATATATTGTGATGTTTTATATGTACATTGACTAGCTTTTTGATATGTCTATTTCTGGAATTTGAATAATGTTCAGTGTTTACTTGAATGATGTTAATGGAGATAGTAAATAGGTTTATAAAGTAAACAATATTTGAAGCTTTGCATAGTGAAAAGACTACCCTGTTTTTAAAAAAAGACTAAATAAAAGTTAATTCCAAGTGATAAGGTATACCTGAGTGCTAGTTTCTGCCTCTTTGTAAATTTTCAGATACTTTATTTTCAGATTAAAAAAACTTGAAGTTCAGTTTCATAATGTAAATATAGTAAAGTGCCATATTGGACAATCTTCCTTTTCACATAAATGTTTATTGATATGAACCTTTAAAAAAATTGGCTACATTATTTCTTGCTTTATTAAAAACTTACCACATGACAAATACATGTGCATTGTAATTTCTGTTTCTTGGCATTAGATTTTTTTCCCTAATCTAGTGCTAAGTAGTTATATAGGGCTGTCTTTATTTTAGAAAAAAAGTGGATTTTTGAACAGTAATGCTATTTGACTAAAGAATTAACAGATATGTCTATAGTAGAATAAATTTCAAGAAAAGATTTTTTTTTAATATTTTGGCATTGTGAAAGTTTCTCCCCTTTAATGCTAATATAAATTTCACCAGCAGTAAAAAAAATTCAAATTTTCATTGCCTTTTTTCCGTTCATCCTCTTTTTAAGAGATGGCCAACAGTGCCACCATCAGAACAGACAGGCTTTTCTCCTAAGTATTGGTTTTGTACAACAAACAAAAAAACAAACAAAAAAACCCCTGCACTTAAGAAATGATGGAAAACTGCATGTGGTGAAACAGATAAGACATTATTTGTGAGATACCAATGACATAATGAAACTGCCTCTGATTTCTTTTATGAGCAAATCAGGTTCATAAAATTATTCTTCAGAAACCTGTTACTGATTTGGATACCTACGTTTTTGCCAGGTCATTCTGTCTAGGTAGCATTGTATTGATATCAATTTATTGTCTTCATCTTTAATTTGTTGTTCAAAGAGATGGTCTCAAAGAATATAAAAACATGAAAATGATCAGACCATCTTGGTTTGATAACATCTTCCCTAACGGTGCATTTTGAGGGCCATTTTTTTCATTCCGCTTTTTCCTATATATGTGATTTATTGTTTAAATAATGAGATTTTAAAAGTAATATGCCAAATTAATTATGACTGTGATGATTTCAGAATCTGTATTAAAGCATAAAATTTATCTTTCATGGTCTGATGCTTACATGATGCATTATATTTATTTTTGAATGAAAAGAAACCTGGTCCCCATCTTCCTGTTGACATCAAACAGTCTTCTGATATGCTAATCCAGCATCAGGGAGAGCACATAGACAGGCTTTATTTGGACTCATTCCAAATCTGAAAGAAAATTATGTGTATAGAACTGATTTTGCAGCATGGCCCCTTAGAATGAAGAGTGATGTTGACACCGTCTGCAATTAAAAATACTGAATATTGAAACATGATATGGGAGGTTTTCAGCATTTTAGTAATACCCTGATTTGCTCTTTAATTACCTGGTCATCTAATTGTTACTTGCTTTTCCTACCGATGTTAATAGCCCTTGAAATTACTAAGTTCATTTCCATAGTTAACATTAATCTAAAGTTACTGGCTTTTCCTGAAAGATTTATCCTTTTGGTATATTCAGTGCATATGAGACAGTAGATATAATCTTTTGCTAAGTATGAACTAGGGATATCAGCAGATTTCCCAGTGTTCTTTCAGCCTGCCCTCAACTGGTCACAGGGGTAAAAAATTGATAGAGAAATTTGCTTTGCAGTTACCCAAATTACAGTTTCTTCATTTTCAATAACAAATCAAATCAGTTGAACTTCCAAAAACTTTTCCAGAAAAAATACACTATAGTACGCACTTAAATGTTGATACCTGTTAATAACTATTTGTGTTGTTTAAAAGTTAAAATTATCAGAAGGTGTCATAAAAGCTTCCTTATATGTAGTATTTCATGTTGGTCATTTGTAAATATTGTTAAACAGGAAACCAATTGCATTTTTGTGTTAGAAAAATAATTTTTATGTAATCTTGATGAATCTTAGGAAACTAAGAACTTTGTTCTTGAAGGAGATATATTCTTCTAGCAAATGTAATATAGGAAAATGGGCATAAATATATACCTCTGGTTTTGTAGTTCTTTGGGTGATTGAGGGCCCACTCTTTCCCAGCTAGGTTGTTGGTGCTCAGCTTTTTGCCTGGACCTTCCTATAATGTTTTTCTTCCATGAAGTTTGGTTTCATCCATTCAAAGTACGGGTTTGTTTTTTTTTTTTTTTTTAATAATATGCAGTAGAAATATTCATGAAAACTTTTTACATAAATCTCTTTTATTTAATTTTTAATAAATTAACTGATATTTCAAATCACCAAGGTGGTTCAATATTTAAAAGGAATTCTATAGTGAAGCCTTCTGTCAGGAGAAGAATTGTCTTCTAATGAACATAATTACCTTCAGGTTTTCAGACTATTTTATTCTGGGTTTTCTTAAAATGAAATTTGACATCATCCTTTTAGGCTAGGGAATTATTTTAATAGATGTTAATTTTTTGAAATCTTGGGCATCACAAAGATGTAGCTTTATATGGACTATGCTAACTTCAAATATAATAGCGAGAAATTTAAGTAATATGTCAGGTAAAAATTCTTGAAATCATCTCACTGTGGGAAATCATATGCTTTTTAGTTGGCAATAGATAGATAAAACTAAGTGTTTTTCTGACTTAAGACATTTTGCATGTCAGAATGTAGTCTGAAGATATTTTAATTCCTAATAATTCTTATTTAAATTTTTAAAAAAGCATTTTAAGAAACAAAAGCGGCTAATTCCTGAAAGGACTGTTTGGAAATACTTTGTTCAACTCTGCAGTGCATTGGAACACATGCATTCTCGACGAGTCATGCATAGAGGTAGGATAAAAATCACAAATAATTTCTAAAGTTGTTTTAAGTGATGCAGGTTATTAGGCAATTTAAGAATAAATACCTTCCAGTCGTGGCATAGTATCATGCTTTCTCAGTTAATTTATTTTCAAATTATCATTTACTAGGATGACAAACCTTTCAGTAAAGCCCTACTTGTTTTAAAGAAAAATGAGAAATTAGTTATTGTTCTGCTTGCCTCTTCTGAGCATCCTGCTAATAATGTTGGTAAGTTAAAAGAAGGAAAAGGTGCAGGAAAGCAATTGATTATGTGTAAGGAAGATTCAGCGAGCAGTAAATATTAGGGCCATTTCATTTCTTAATTTTTAACATTAGCTCTTAATATATTCTTGATTGTCAATCAAATAGTTGGGCAGAGCATGTAAAGATAGCATCACTTAGGAACTGTTCCTCTGATTTTGGGGTGTGAAAAATTTCCGTACAGTTTATTTAAGCAATTATGATTTGTAAGGTCATCTAAATAATTATGTTCATAGTAGAGTTATGATTTTATATTTTATGTAAATGTATCAATAAATTAATATTTAATAAGATATTTAATATTGATATAAAATGGGCATAAATTTATTTTGTGCTTTGCATTTCACAAAAGTTTCTTTGAAAATGCATTTTAAGTGAAAATTAGGAGCAATCTCTATCATGCCGCATTGATGATTATTTCTTTATCAGAGGACTAAGAACTCAGAAGTAATAAGGCTATATCAAAATTATCCAGAATGAAGTAATTGGGTCAAAATTCCAACTGACTTTCTTTCATTTTTAAGACGGAGTTTAAATTCTGCCATGAAAAGTATTTTAATCCTTGAAAATACCTAAGCTGACATCATCTTTCACCTGATTCCTTCATCTCTTCACAGATATAAAACCAGCTAATGTGTTCATTACAGCCACTGGAGTGGTAAAACTTGGAGATCTTGGGCTTGGTCGGTTTTTCAGCTCCAAAACCACAGCTGCACATTCTTTAGGTAAGAGACACAGTATAATTTCATTCAGTTATCGTGTGCGTGCGTGCGTGCTTGTGTGTGCATGTGTGTGCTGAAAAACAACATAAGGGATGTATTAATTATATGCCAGCTCTTACAGTCTAAAGACGATTGTTTTTAAAATCATCAGATCCTGAGTAGATCCCTATCATTCTCCATTAAACATAATGTGTCCATTCATGTGACAGTTGGATACTTCTGTTAATTAGACCCCAGGTAGACATTTGGTCAAAAAAAAAAACAAAAAAAAAAAACTAATAAACAAACTTGGTTTTAACAGTTGCCATGGAGCATTCCTTTCATTCTTCATTTAACAACATTGAGATCATATGGAGATACGATGATTAAACCATATCATGAAAGAGTACTTCACCTATTTAAAAATAATGTAGTAATTTGTAAATGTTTATTTATTAAAATAACACATATAGTTGTGATTACTGCAGAGGGGAAAACCTTAAAGATGGTCTAAAACTAATGAGGAAAATATTTCTCCTAAGTTATATTGAAGATACCTGCAGTATATTCATTCTAAAACTAATAATATAGCAATGTCCCTTTTATCTAAAATAGAACGGAATGTAGTAGCTGTTACATTATGTTAACAATGAAAAAAAGTTGTCCACTTCGGAAACAATAGAAATTACTAGGAAGAAATAATTTTTAAATCTAATAACCTAAAGAGAGAGACAGAGCTTCTCTTAAAACTCTTCAAATCACATTTTGTTCTTGTAAATATAAAACTTAACTAGAATGGTAACAACCAGAATAAAATAAGAATTAAGATAAAAATAAGTTGACTTCAATTTAATGGTGCCCCATCTTTGGTATCATAATTTCATTGAAAACTATTAAATCTTTTTATAAAATTGTGTTTAAATGTGAAATAAAAAACTTTAAAATGGCCTGATGAGGAAGAAGTGAATTACACTAAATAGTAGAATAGTGAAATGAGCATCTGAAATGGTTGACTAGACTTTTTAAAGTTTTTCCTGCTTTGTTAGTAAGACTCTGTGTGGCCCCGAACCTGTCATTTAATTTCTTTTACGTTTAGAACAGTATCTGGCTCATAAGTAGGCAGCCGGTCACTGCTGAATGACAAAATATTGGACCCTGGGTTAAAGAGTGATAGAAAGATAACACTTTACCCTTTTCACAGAGTTTTTATTTTGTCAAGTATTCTAAGAAAATTAATTTTCCACTGATGTCGAGTAATACTGTCTTGTTCCCTTTCACTTTACATTTATTTTTAGAGAGCATTACAAATTTTTCTGGTTAAGAAGATTTGATAAGAAATGCATAAATTTTACTGGCACTTTCACAAGTTTTATTTGGAAGTTACAACTCTTACAATGCAAATATGAAGAAAACGTAGACTATTCCATGTCAGTGTCATTTCTCACAGTAAAAGTAACATGTTTTCACTTTGTTATTCACCTGGATGTGTTAACAGAATTCTGTCACTTAGTTTACCTAGAAATGCGAAATTACACTTACAGACACACACACACACACACACACACCCACTGCACGCCTGCATACCCATGCTCAGACACACACGTGTGTTTCTTAAATGCTGCTTTGCAGACTGTCGCTGTGAGCGTGCTGTAGTCACCTGACTCGAAGGACCTGGGGAATGAAACTAACAGCAGTTTTGGAAATGGACTTCTTTAGCTTGCCTGCCCCTGCCTTGGACAAAAGTTCTAAACAGGGTTGACAAACGTGCATCTTCAAGTTTAGGTGATGTGTTAGTTCAAATTATGTGATATGGAGAGTAAATTCACTAAGAAATTCTATCATATCAGGTTTTATCTAAATCACTTTACTTAGGGTCATATAGTTTTATGTAGCGATGTAAGTATATATGTGTGTGCTTGTGAAAGAGATGGGGCCACCTGTAGTGCAGCCAGCGAGGAAGGAGCAGCGAGACACTTTCTTTGATGAATGAATCGGTAGAAAAATAATTTCTTTCACAAGTATTTTTTCCCATATTATTTTGAGAAAAAATATTCTTAAAATAAGAAAATGTCTTTTATTCCTGCTTGTCTTCTCTGCAAAGTATCGATTTTGATGGTCTGAAACTAAAGTTCAGTAAGCAAAGTGTAATGAACATCCAGAATTAAAGATTGAATTCTGGCCTACCATGACTATGTGGATCCAATAAAAAACCTATTTAGAAGGATCAGGAAAAATTGTCTGCTAACCAAGAATATGTATAAAATAACAAGGATATAAATCCTGACACAGGCTTATGTTTGTTGCCTTACATTACTTATATTTATTTATTGTTTTAGAAGATTTTATATATTTATTTGATAGAGACACAGCAAGAGAGGGAACACAAGCAGAGAATGGAAGAGTGAGAAGCAGGCTTCCTGCTGAGCAATGAGCCTGATGTAGGGCTCAATCCCAGGACTCTGGGATCATGACCTGAACTGAGGGCAGATGCTTAACGATTGAGTTACCCAGGCGCCCCAACTTATGTTACTTTTAAAAGAATTATTACCCTTATATATTATTATCATGTATTTTTATTTTTAAGAGCAGATCCTGACTTTGCTTCTAAGAGTTGATTATGAAAAGCAATTGAAATTGTGGCATCTATGTGAATTTATTTTGCTTATAGAAAATATGGTAGAATTATAGGTTTTATTCTGTGTTGATTTGTTTTCTGATTTTACTGAGGGTAATATCTGTAGGGCATGATTTATCACTAGAGCAGGTCTAAATTTTAATGTAACTACAAATAAGTGAGATCTGTATGTAGTTAATACTGTTTTTACATCAAATGAAGTTGATCTTGGAGCCCAATTTCATTTAACTTTGTAAAGGAGATGTTTTTAGGCATTTAACTCAAAAAACAGCAAAAATTAATAGGATTTTAAAAACATCTTGCTACAGTTATGCACTTATATTTTCTGTTGCCCAAAATATACATTACTATTCAGAAATGAAGTAAAGGATGCTGTTTTTTCTTACTTTGATTCATTAATAGAAATTCACACTTCCAACATTTCTTATTTTTTAACAATCTTTAAAAGATTGTCAAGCGTTTGAATTTTTTAATTTTCTGTTCATTTTGTATCACTTATTTGTATTATTTCATTTTTTGATAACAAATGAACACGCAGTAGAATCTGTAGTTCTGTCACATTTTCTGTAGCAAATAAAGTTGTACAGGTGGTCACATTTATAGTGTTTTCAGAACCATTTTTCTTAAATAAAAGTATGTCAACAAGGAATAGGCTTAAAAATTACAAATATAAAATCTGATGTTGCTGGATGTTCAGACTATGTTCAAATCCTCAGAATAGGAAAAAAAAATACTCAGAGGCCTTCACTTTTCCTTCTACTTCCTCCCTGCTCCCAGCATATACGTTGAATCACAGTCTCTCTCTTTTCTTTTCCCGCTTCCTTAATCCATAGTGACTTTATGTTTAAACTAGGAAAATGTTCTCCCTTGTTTCTAGTATTTTAAGAAAGTCAACTATATATATTTCCAGCAGACTTACCTTCCTAAAAGAGATTATCTGATTATATCACTTCCCCCCAAATCCTTGATTGTTCCCTGTTGCCAAGAATGTCGTACAGAGTCCTTAAGTAGTCAGGGTCCTCTGGAGTTTGATGTCCTCTGTAACTTTTCATTCTTGCCATTGACTACACAGCCCTCCCTCCTTATGAGCCAGCCGTGTTTTTCCTCTTGCTTTGTTCCAAATGTGAGA
The DNA here is from genome assembly GCF_922984935.1 of Meles meles. Lineage (NCBI taxonomy): Eukaryota > Metazoa > Chordata > Mammalia > Carnivora > Mustelidae > Meles > Meles meles. The sequence continues at coordinate 32,080,317 of NC_060082.1, read as the reverse complement.
AATAGCATGATGTTTTGGAGAGAATGGAGGACATCTGGATTTACATGTCCCTTGTACTGTAGGACTTTGATCAAACCATTTATTAACTTTTCCAACTTCTCAGTTTCCAATTGATGAAAACAGAAATGTGGATAACTATTCTATGTTTTGCCCTAATCTCTAATAACACATAAACATAAAGGTGTTTTCATTCACCATAATGTGCTGTTAAGTTGCTTAGGTGAATATGAAGGTGGTATTGGTGGTGAAGATACAGCAAAGGGATGAAGGGAAAAAGGAGAAGGAATTCATGTACTGTTTATTGTTCTTATAAAGTACCTGAATTGAATCATTTAAAAGACAGTTTTAGTACTTTTCTTATGTTCTAGGGACCAGGAACAAGCCTAAACAAGACCAGTGATCTTCACTCAGTGTGGGGCAAGGGAATAGATAATTATCTTATGCTTTCGTGTTTTTTAGCCATGTGACAGAGCGTGACTAGGAGGAGGATTATGTTAGAAGGGACATGGTCAGATAAGGCCTCCTCGAGGAGGTGACTTTGAACCAAGATCAGGATGCAGAAGAACCAGCTCCGCATGACCTAGGGAACAGTGTGTCAGGCTGACGGAAGAGCATTTTACACCAAGGGGCAGGCGCAGGATAAGCTCTGTCTGTGGAAAGTTTGCTGGAGCAGCGTGAGGGAAGGGTTGTAGCCAGATGTGGGGAAAGCTCCCATCTCATTCTAAGTGTGGTGACGAGGTTCTGCAAGACGGTAATTGGAGAGCAACATGACATGCTGTGAAGACCGCAGCCATGAGCCTCTTTTGCCTTCTTCGGGATAATCATGCCCACTATTGTCTGCTGTTTTCAGGTTCTTCTGCGGCCGGTGGTGGCCCTCCTTTATCTCTGAGAGCCTCTCAGGATGTGCTACCCAAAACTGAACAGAGATACCACATGAACTCGTTAGCTCATAGTATAGAAAGTTCGTTGCTGCCTATAATCTATGATCTAGGCAGTTCCTTTGTTTTTGTCCCCCTCCTTTTGTTTTGTACATGAAATTATGTTAAGTCAGATTTCATTTAGTGCTTTTGTATTGATTTGGACAGAGGGTGTTGCTAGGGAGACTAATGGTAGGATTATATATATCCCTGTGAATCTTGCCCTTTTTTTTGTATTGGCAACCTTATAAATGTTACAGGTGTTAAAAAATCTGTTATATATATAGATATGTATATGTATATCTATATCTTAAAATTTAAATGAGGACACATCTGTCTCCCTTGACTCAAACTTCTTAACAGTCTAGGTAAGTGGCTTTTAAATTTCTTGACAATGACCTCAGTAACAATGTGATCGCACAGGAATGTAACCGTCTATAACTGAAGCAAAAGGTTCCTGTGACAGTGTATTGTCTGATCTGTTTTATTTTACTGAAAATAATGCTAGTTGCAACCCACTAAATTGATTTTACAACTCATTAATTGATAATGGCCTGTAATTTGGAAAACACTGGTCTTTGTTTACAATTCATCCATCCAGCCTTCCTTTCTTTCTTTCTCTTTTTCTTTTTTTAAGATTTTATTTATTTTGAGAGAGAGAAAGAGAGCGAGTGTACATGAGCTGGGAAGGCAGAGGGAGAGGAAGAAACAGATTCCCAGCTGAACAGGGAGCCCTACACTGCTTGATTCCAGAACCTTGGGATCATGACCTGAGCCCATGGCAGATGCTTAACTGACTGAGCCCACCCAGGCCCCCCAATCATGCTGTTCCATTTACTTAAAGACAGATTCCCCCTTTCCACATACTTTTAGACATTCTCTTGCCTTGCTGCTTGGTTATTAGGTCATTTAATCCATCAAATTAACCATTTACAGTATTTTCTGTGTTTCTGGGGGTGGGTAATAACATGCCTGGGAGCTCTGTACAATTTACAAATCATTCCATTCCCTAAGACTCTTAATGAAATGTGTGAACCACGGGTATGGATTATTCCCCTTCTAGAGTCACAAGAACTGAGGCACAGAGAGGTAAATAGCTAGAGGGTAGTGAGTGGGTCTGTGGCTTCCTACACAGGACTTACTCTCCCAACAAAACTGACTTTTTTTCACCGTATCAGTACCTTGTGGCATGTTCTCCTACTCTAGTCATGTTTTTATCATTTGTTGTTTTTATTTCCGTCTGCAGTTATCTTGTTCTGTCCTGTACATTGCCTAGGAACCCACATATGAGACCAGAGTTTACCCCCCTCTCCTGGACTTGACTGCTCTTAATGCTCCCAGATTCAGAAATAAACAGGAAATAGACTTCAGGGATATTGAGGTCTTTCTTCACAGTCATTCTGCCTATGGGCAACTTTGGCAAATATTTCTAAGTGGCTCTTCTAACCTGAAAAGTACAGTTAGACCAAAACTTGTGAAATAGGAACATGGTAATCAGGGTATATTTTTCTCACATCATGAATATACAGAATATACTTTTGTTACACTTTTTCCTTAACTTACTCTAAAGTCTCTTTTCAGCAGATGTCTGACCCAGAGGCAGATTGCTAAGGGATCAAGTATCTTTACCTTTGGATATTTAAAAATACAGCAGAATACACGGAATAATTTTTATGTATTCCAAATATTTGATTTTTAGTAAAATCATATCACACTACCCTTATTTCCTATAATAATGACCCAGAGGAATCCTCTTCTGCTATGAACTAGCAACAGCAGTAAGAATGAATCTGTATATAGCATTGTGTAACTTACAAGCAGTTTTAAAGGACATTATCTCCTTGTTCCTCGGTGTTCTCTAACTAGGTAGGTTGGCTGTTACAAAGTAGGGAACTGAGATTCCCTAATACTGACCCTGACCTCTGCTCCTCTACCCTCCCTAGAATTCCTGATCCTTACCTTATATAACTTTTCTTTTCTCATTAGGACTTCTTACCTTCCAATATGCTATATAATTTATTTGTTATGCGTCATACTTTTTTCTCTCTCCTCCAGCTAAAATTTAACCTTCATGAAGAAAGGGGTCTTTGTGTTTTTGGTTTGGTGATGTGTTCTAAACACCTAGAAGAAGGCATTGCACATAATAGATAATAAATATTGATTAAATGATGAATGGGCGTAGAGACAGGCTACACATCAAAGGATGAATTTAACGGAGTCTATCAGTAAGTGTGGGTTAGATTGTGCTCAGTAAGCAGAGGTCAGGTTCAGTATTAAAGGATCTCAGTTGCTTGGCACTAAAGCGTATTCTGTCTGGTCACCCGAAGTCCACTGTGGGCCTCCTGTGGCTCCCTAGGGTAGCTGTCCTCTCTCCATGTGGTGACTTGGCATAGCAATGTAAGTTTTTGCTTTCTCATGAGGGTGAGAGAACATGGCCAATCACTTACTGGCTCTGAATTAAACCCGTTCTACTTCTTTATAACAGATAATGCCCATTCATATTTTTTGAGACTTGTCCAAAACAAGTCTCACGACCTTACTTGTCTCAAGGGAGTGGGGTAGTATCATTTCCGTGTGTTAAGGAAGAGGAGAACCAGAGATAATAAATGTGAGCATTGTCCATTGGCATGAGATGAGCAGAAATTACCCGATTTATTTTTCCAATTGTTTGTTTTGTATTCTTTCCCTAATTGTTCATTTTTGTGATACCTTTGTTGCTGTTGCACCTAAAGCACAATTAACTCTCTCAGTGGGAATGTGTGGTAGCGGTGAATGCGGAAGTAGCCATAGAGAGCCTTAGGGAATTTTCATTATTCTAAAAGGAAATTCTGAGCAGAGATTATTATTAGAGTTGGAATTAGGATTATTTCTTTCGGAGAAATTATTTTTCAAATCAGAATAATTCATGAGGTTCACCAGACTGTTGATCCCTCATGACTTTTCTCTTGATCAGTAAAGCTGTAGTTAATCCCTGCTGGACGTATTTAAGCTAGGGACCTTATTTTGGTCAATTTTAAAAATTTGTAATAAAAACTACTACTTACCAAACTTCAGATACCAGCTGTGGAGGAAGTGCCACGTAGCACATGAACTGTTTTCTGTGTCGATCTCTAATTCAACATTAAGGTAGTTTGTGATTACCTGGATTAGTGTCATATCAATTAATGAACAAGCCAGAGTTCATTTAGTCTTTTAGTTTTCTATTCTTTTGGTCATTTATTCTTTTAGTCTTCTTATGGTAAAGAAGACTTCTCTTGCTACCACCACCCCCCGCCCCCACCACCTCCTCTAAAAAACTCCCCAAAGCATAACTCATCCCATCCCAAAATAATCCAGTGAGCTCGTAGGGGGGTCAGACATTCTTCAAACCATATATGCTTCTCTTTTTAGCCTCCCATTGCCTAGTGTAGTTCTTGGTACATAATTGGTTCTCAGCTCATTGAATTGAATGTTCCTCTCTCCCATGCAATGCATTAATCATTAACACATTTCTTTTTGTTTTCTATTATTGTCCTAATAAATTACCATAAATTTAGTGGCTTAAACCCCTTTTCACATCTCTACAACCAGCAGTGGTGAGTAGAATTCCTCTCACACTTCAGATCTCTCCTGCTCCTTCCCTTGCATCTCTCACTGATGATCTAGGATAATCTCTCTATTGTAAAGTCCATAATCTTACATCTGTAAAGTCATTTTTTTAGAAGACTTTTATTTATTTATTTGACAGAGAGATCACAAGTAGGCAGAGAGACAGGCAGAGAGAGAGGGGAAGCAGGCTTCCTGCTGAGCAGAGAGCCTGATGCGGGGCTCGATCCCAGGACCCCGAGATCATAACCTGAGCTGAAGGTAGAGGCTTAACCCACTGAGCCACGCAGGTGCTCCTGTAAAGTCATTTTTACCAGGTAACATAGCTTTATAGTATGACACCAGAGGGCAAAGATTATGGGGGCCAGAATTCTGCTTACCACACTATTTTAGTAGACATTATGGAGAATTTGTTTGTATCCTCCTTTAATGACTTGATAAGGTGAAGTTGTTTAAAAGTTGGAGATTTAATGAAAATTTACATTAAACTAAGCACTTTCTTTTTTGGACAGATATTTTGACATTAAAATTTCACATTTTTATTATAAAGCTTTATAGGTGTTTTATTGCATTGTGATGTACATTTTCTTTTTAGGGAAGAATATAACATACTTGGCATAATATAAATTTTGCAGACAAGTTCTGTCTTATTGTTAGTTTATTGCACTTTTTTGTTTTGTTTTGTTTTGTGTGTGTGTGTGTTTAACAAAAGTTTATTTAATTCTCAAGGGACTTCTCTCCTCAGTTCCAATCCTGCTTCTTGAGTGGCTTACTCCCTCATGGACTAGAATATAGGCGGAGATAAAAAGTAATTTTAATAATATTAATTAGGAAAGCTAATCTGCTATAAAATCTAAACACATTATGTACTCCAAATGTGTGTGTAAGTAATTGGGGGTAGTTAGCTGCTATTTAAGCAAATCTGTTTGCACCAGAGTTGCATTTATTATACACAATGAAGTGTTTCCTATCTGACTGCTGGGAAGAAGAAAAACAAATGAGAATAGTTAGATTAATAATGTTTCAATATCCATTTTACTTTCTTTCAATATCCGCCCCCCCCCAAGAGAAAAGATGGAAATTTTCCTTTTTGCATATACATGTGTGACTTTAGCTATTACGTGTGTTTGTTGTACATCCTGAAAATGGTGTAGATTTAAAAAACAAAAACAAAAACCAAAAAAAACCCGAAGTAGGACTCTGATACTGATCCTTGTGCTAAATAATATTTGAAACCCCTTGGGGGGAAATTGTTTTTGTTGTTAGAAGATTGTTTGAACTTCTCTTTACCTTCCGCAGTGAGACAAATGGTTCTCAGATTTTGTGGTATTACCAGAAGAGTAACTGCATGACCATCACTCAAACCAGACACCAGCATTTTCACACTGGAGTCTCTTGAGTGTACAAATCATGTTCCCCACACTATTTCCAAGTGTGATATAGCTTCTGATTTCAACTTGGGAAATTAGTGTTCTTGAACCAGGCATTAAAACAGTTTCATTTTTGGTGCCAAGTGCCACCTGTGGTCACATACTGGTTTTTCCCACACCTTTCCCTAGCACCTCTCTGCGGAGCTTTCTTTGGCTTATTCCCCGTCATAGTCCAAGGCGAGTTGGGGCCGTAAAGGCAACATATGTTCAGTCAGTGCTATCGGCTACTTTCACTGATTTATTTTTAACTCCCAGCCCCTTCTAGACTTCAATAATGGCTCCAGGAAGAAGCTATGATCTAATTTTAAACTGTGCACGTTTAACCTCTCCATCACTATAACGAGCACGTGTTTAAAACAATCAGAGTAGCTGCAAAGTAGTATAATTACCACGTGTAGCCCATTGAACCCAGACCCTTATTCCTGGCTTTGCGTATGTGCATCCTGACTTGTAGAAGATTTCTCTGTGTCTTAATGTGGAAGGATACAGAATTTCGTTATTGTTGTTGTTAATCGTTTAGTTATATTTCACAGTGGTCAGTTTTAATGGAATAACCGTCTGTTTAAATGCATGGGACAGAACTACATGGTTTGAATTCCAGGTCCACAGCTTACCTATTTTGTGATCTTTTGCAAATAAGCTGAACTCCCAAAGCCTCTTCTCTAAAATGAGGTAACAGTAGTAACATCTTCTGAAGCTACTTCATAATAGTCCTCATTTCACTAGTGCATGAGCCCCATGAGGTCAGGATTTAATCCATACTTCTGTCTCCCCAGTGTCTAGAACAGCGTGTGCCCTGTAGTAGGGACCTGCTAAACATTTATTCAAAGTTCAGCCAGATAATACAGGAATGCATTTAACCCAGTGCCCAGAGCAGAGTAACAGTAACAATACAGTTTCTTGGGTTTTTCTCCCTCCGCATTATTAAAGCTCTTCATGTTATCAGGGGCACTTAAAAGATGACAATTTTTTTTTTTAAGATTTTATTTATTTGACAGAGAGAAAAAGATGACAAATTTTATTTTAGATTTGTCTTTTGCAGAAAAAATATTAGTCTACTGCCCAACCATTTTGTATTAACCTTAGATGATATTCCTTACAATTAAATACATTGGGCTTCCCTCCTTCAAGTCTGCCATCATGACTTCTGGGCTGACTTAAGAGAATGAAGGAGAGAATGGAAATTAATTCTTATTCCCTGAAGTTCTGTTTATCTATTTTTTTAAGTCAAACCAAGGTATAAGGTAACTCTTGTCTTTTTAATGTTCGCAACAAAACAGGCTCAAAGCTTCCTTTCTGTAGTTCGCTTTAATTCTAAGAGAAAAAAGCAAATTTCTAAACTGAATTTGCTTGTTTGTACTGTCTGATTTAAAACACTTTGCAGGGCGCCTGGGTGGCTCAGTGGTTTAAGCCACTGCCTTCAGCTCAGGTCATGATCTCAGGGTCCTGGGATCGAGTCCCGCATCGGGCTCTCTGCTCGGCAGGGAGCCTGCTTCCCTCTCACTCTCTCTGCCTGCCTCTCTGCCTATTTGTGATCTCTCTCTGTCATAAATAAATAAAATCTTAAAAAAAAAAATAAATAAAACACTTTGCACAGCTCTCCTATGTAATAGTTTAAAAAAAGAATATATTGCTTTTTTCATTTCATTTTCCATATTTTTTATAGGGTTTTTATGAGTCCTGCAGAATTTAGAGCAAAATTGTCTCAGAAACCATCTCCTCTTTCTCATCCCTGCATCTTAGAGGTGAAGAAAGCAAACAAAAACAGAAGTTAAGTGGTCCTAGCTAGTTAGTGAGGTAAGATGTGAAACGGAGTTCCTGACCTTTGGCTGGTTTTGCCCTGCCTTCCTTGTTTAAAACAAACAAAACAAAACAAAACAAAACAAAAAAATAGCAACCCACTCTAAACATATAAGCAGATGCCTCTGTAGTGCTATTGTTTTTCTCAATTCAAGTCTTTGCAGAAATTGTGCTACTAAATGTTGAAAAAATTCTGCATATGACTTGTTTTGATAAAAGGGAAATTATTAATTAATTTAGTCATATATTCCATAACAGCATGTAAGCAAAAATTTTTGACTTTTTTTTTTTAAGATTTTTATTTATTTATTTATTTGACAGAGAGAGAGATCACAAGTAGGCAGAGAGAGAGAGAGAGGGAAGCAGGCTTCCCGCTGAGCAGAGAGCCCGATGCGGGACTCGATCCCACGACCCTGATATCATGACCCAAGCCAAAGGCAGCAGCTCAACCCACTGAGCCACCCAGGCGCCCCTTTTTTGACTTTCTTAAACATAATGTAGAACTTCTGAAAATCAGTCTTTTGCTTAGGATAAATTTTAGAATGTATGTATTGTTAACAGAGTATACAAAATGTAAAACTTTTCTCATTTAACTAAGAGTAAGTCAATTAATGGAATTAAAATTTGTTTACATTTGAATGATTTCATATATTTTAAAGAAAAGTCAGATAGCATTTTCAGATGTTAGCAATTTTTCCCTAAAATCAGCCTTTCTCTGTTTTTTGTTTTTTTATGACGTTATCATTCGTTTCTTTTTTTTTTTTTTGTATTTTTTTTCCATTTTATTTATTTTTTCAGCGTAACAGTATTCTTTCTTTTTGCACAACACCCAGTGCTCCATGCAAAACGTGCCCTCCCCATTACCCACCACCTGTTCCCCCAACCTTCCACCCCTGACCCTTCAAAACCCTCAGGTTGCCCCAACCTCCCACCCCTGACCCTTCAAAACCCTCAGGTTGTTTTTCAGAGTCCATAGTCTCTTATGGTTCGCCTCCCCTCCCCAATGTCCATAGCCCGCTCCCCCTCTCCCAATCCCACCTCCCCCCAGCAACCCCCAGTTTGTTTTGTGAGATTAAGAGTCATTTATGGTTTGTCTCCCTCCCAATCCCATATCATTCATTTCTTACTTTCATGTGTATCAGGAGGTTCAAATGGCTTAAGTACTTGCTCTAGTAAAATACATTCTCATTTTAGCTACAGCCATAAATTCTCGAAAGATCGTGAAATTACGCAACTTGCCTCTCCATGCCCCCCAGTACATAGTAATTTGCATGATCGTTTAATGTCTAATCATATCACTCTACAACTCTCCCTTTCCTTGTACAGCTGTTAAAAGAAGTCGCAACATTCTTGAGGCAATAGAAATAATAGACATGGCTGTGGCGGATTTTTAAAAAAGGCTTTTAGGAAACAGTTGTGTATCCCTTAAGTTCGAGATGTGGAAGACCTATCCCTGCATTTAAATGTATTTCAGGTTTTCCTGAGCAATTTAAACTTTTCGACCTCTCTGCTAGGTAGAGAGGAAGGATGGGTCTGTTGGTTTGACGGGGCTCAACCTCTCTGCCCCACGTCCATCAGTGGGAAAGCCCTTGTCCACAACGGAGGCGCACTTTAGGGATCACGTAAGAGGAAGTAAGTGGAAACTCCCTCCTCGGCTGTGCTTAGCCGCTAATTAGGAATCAATGTGAGGAATAATTGTAGGGCAGGATACAAACTTTCTCTTCTACCTACATAATGACCCTTTTGGAAATGTGTCAGTCATGAAGGTGAGTGGCATCCTTAGATTTACATTTTCATATCTCTTCGAGGTCCATATAGTTTAAATATTAAAATAAAATGTGCGTATTTAGCATAAGGAAGTTTGCTGTTTACAAAATGAAGAAGAATCAGTGTCTGAGTTTACAGTGTTGGTGTCAACCCAATGTGTCACTTTTTAGAATGACCTCCAGCAGCTCCCCAGAAAAGGCTTTTCTTCACAGAATTTTTTACATGATAAGTTTAGTTGATGGAATTCCCGATCATTCTTTTCCTCTGCTTCCTTCACTCGCGGGTCGTCTGTGAGTTCAGCTGTGTTGCAGTTAAGGTGTTATGTGGGGGCTAATCTCTGTAAAATGCTAGCATTTGTTCCTCTTTTTCCCTATCATCAATCTTTCACACTCATATCAAACCCCTAATGTATCAGCAGGTTTCCCAGAGCTACTGGTTAAAATTACCTTTGCTTTTGGTAAACTCTGAACCTTCAAGCCTCAGTGTTTTCAGATGCCCCCTGTGGATTCCGTGAAGCCTCTCTCTGCACATTCCTCACTGCCAGTCACTTGCTTTATGTCCTGAAACCAGGAGCCTGTGCACAGCCCCAGATTATCCCAGCCGGACCCACCACCCTTCCTTAAACGGAGAAAGGGTGTAAATACCTCTGGTAAACGGTGTCGCGAATGCAAACGATAAGGGAAAGGGGTTGGAACTCCCAAAGCTAGAGAGCTTGTGTTTATTTTACCCGGTAATAGTTAAGATGGTTTAAAACTGTAGCTATTTCTGAAAGTTTCTTGGCTTTTTTGACCCCGACAGAGATTGGCAGATTTACCTGTCTTCAGAGTAGATGCTACACCGAGATAATTTATTTCTTAAGGTTTGTTTTACTAATTGCCTGTGTGAATAGTTCATATTTTATTTAAATTTATTTTATCCTCCTGTGTGCCTGTCTTCACTTCTTCATTTCTATAAATACTTCCCTTTTGTCTATTCTGACTAGGACTATCCCCATTATTAGTAAAAATGGATTCCAGTACTAGGTAGGATTTCTTGCAAATACACGGTTGGTGATGTTTTCAGCTTTAGCACAGTGTTGTTTCCACACACAACTATTAGGTTACAACCTTATTCTTTTGGAAAACTGACTCCTGCCTTTGAGGAAAATGCTTTGATTATTGGTGTGACTCTTCCTGTTCCCTGTTCAGTACTGGGAGTTACAGTCTCATTAAGATTTACACTGAATATCTGGGGAGTTCTTGAAAATTAATAGAAAAAGGAGAATGCCCTTCTCTCCGTGAGTAGCAGCATATCTTGGGGAGGTTTTGCCTCAAGCAAGTAAAATTCCAAAATATTGTTCTCAAACCTAGACTCTCTATTTGGCAAAAAGTCCTAGGCTAATGGTGTTGAAATAGCCATCTAAATTCGAAATTGAAGATACTCACTTTGAAAGTCACGTAAGCGTTTTTAACCCTTCAAACTATGACATACATGCTTTGCCTATTTTAAAGGCTTAATAAGTATTAATTTATTACATTATCATTTATTATGTTACCCTTTTCTAAAATGGCCATAAAAAAAGGAAACAAGTATAAGCACCTCAAAAGAAACAAAAATAAAAATTATCTGGAGTCTTGAAGAAAAAGTCTCCGTAATAATAACCCAGACAGTTTTCCAGAGGTGTCAGTGAACCTTCACATATGTTATTATATAACCCTTTGGTGTACAAGTCTGTTGTATTCTTTTTAAAATGGTAGTAAGTAGGGTACTGAAGGCTAGTGATTATATCACTTGTAATTTTAAAAGCTACAACTGTATTCTAAGGAATGTTTCTATTAAAAGTTAATGAGCAAGATTTATTTATACACACTACTGAATTATTATAAATTTATGCTTGTATTTAAGTAAATGCTTATATGATTATGCTTAATTGTTTGAGGATATGCAAGCCATATTTTTTTCAAAATAAAGAAATGAAGCCAACGTGAATCGCTGAAGTAGATTTTCTTGTTAGAATTCCTCATTTTTCCTTTAGTTAAGCTCCCTAGACTTTCCCTGAATCGATCAAAAGTTTAACTCACCACACCCTTTTTAATATAGGATGGGTGTCGATGTGCTGCTTAAGGGTAAGGGAGCAGAGGAAATTAAATAGTTTTAAGTATTCACAGAAACAATTTCCTGATTCTAAGGAGTGATTTTGGTGACATATTTTAATCCAGAATAGTGTGTATAGAATTTCTTACCACAGCTGCATCTTCATTTTTATATTCCTCTTGTTTGGTTTGGTTTGTTTTTTGCAGTGGGCACTCCTTACTACATGTCTCCAGAGAGAATACATGAAAATGGATACAACTTCAAATCTGACATCTGGTCTCTTGGCTGTCTACTGTATGAGGTAGGTAATGTTGATAAAGTTCACATATTGATGTATTTTTAGTTACTGTTATAGATTTCCTCTATCCTTATAGTATACACTTACTTTTTTCTGGATGGTGTTTAAGAATTAGCTTTTTAATTAGAAAGGGTTAATCCATTGACTTAGTAGCTGCTTTTATAATGGAAACTATACATTCCTGCACATTTGTCTCCTCTAAATATTTTTAAGTTTTTTCCTTTTAGGGAGAATTTTATTTTAAAAATGTTTCTAATGTTAATACGATGTTTTCCTGCATATCTTATTTATAAAAAATGTACATTTGAACATCTGTAAAATAACTTGCTTATCCATGCATAGCAGGAGAGGTATGGAATGGATTTAAAACGTGAAAGCATGGTAAATGGTAAATATCTTTTCCAATATTTCTTTTGCTCTTACTTAGAATAATTTAGCTTTAAGGATAGTAGGCAAATAGATAATTTTTCTAGGTTGCCACTTTGTTTCATTTCCATGAGTAACATTTGCATTGGTAAAGCTTAGTGAAATAGTCTCTCTCCTGTTCTATTGGTCATAATTTGTCAAAGGAAAATGGAGCCATCTAGGTATATCCTCTAACACATATTTCAATCCAGTAATTTGGATGGGTAGAAAAAAAGCATATTATGTAAAAGCACATTTTACATCCATGTTACAGAGTAATGATATCAAAAAGCTCTCAAGACTCTACTGACTTATGTAAATTTATTTTTTAATCAAATGGTCATTTTCCAGGTAATTTCAGGCTTTAAGTCAGAGCTGCTAATTAAAGGTTAGTTTACATCTGAGTAACTAATAAAATAAAATGAAGGAAAATAATACATGGTATCATTTTCATGTTTTAATGTATACAAAAGAAGTCCAAAGTGGATAGATGGAAACCAATATATTTCTTACTCTATATTTTGCATTTCCTGTCCTCCTGACTTAAATGAAATATATCATGAAATCATCTATTTTAATTGCCCAACCGTTACTTGGAAGTAGAGCAATAGAAGGTTTATTTTTTAATGTATATCATGATCTTTAATTTTTATAGTTTACAGATTCAAATTTCTTTAAGGAACCTGAGATTATTTATTTTGTTCTTCCTAGTAAAGTAACTAATTACCACTTTAAAAGAACAGAGTTTTAAATGTTCTTCAGTAACATTCCTAGGATAATTTTTTAATGAAAAATTATGAATTAGTGATATGACAAAACACGTGTTCAGGTATGCACATGAGATGAAAAGAGACTATGCTCACTGTATTATATTCTGTTACTAATTTTATATAATGCTGAAAAGAATTGGTTTGATTATATTAAATTACTGTAATGTTTAAAGTCACTTTGTACATTTTTAAATATTTTATATTTATTTCGGTAACGTTAGGTTCCTCAGGCCATAGTCTAATATTATCAAAGTGACATTTTCCTTTTAAACACCTGAAAGTAAACAGCAAATTGGTTTGCGCTAACAAGATGAAATTTAGCAACGAAAAAGTTCAATTAAGGTAATGCTTTTTGAGAAGTTTGCAAATTCTTTTAGAGCCACTGGATTCTATGTCAAAACTGAAATAATTCTTCACATTCTGAATTTGCCTTTGAGAGGCAGTGTCCCACTTTTATGTGTATTTAAAATGATCACAAAATAGAAAGTATTTCTTTGGATACTCCTATAGCCGGGAGTTTTATGTGTTGTGGATGATTTTGAGTTAAAAGTATTTATCATGATAAACGTTGGTTTTCATCTCAATGAATTTTCTCAATTCCTCTATGCAGGCCATGTGGAGGAACTAAAATTTTTCTAAAGATTTCATTTACCTTTATATTCTATCTCCTTCCAGTTATGTTTCAATATAACGTTAATAGAAATACCCAGGAACTTAGCCTTAACAAATTGGCCACAACCTCTCATGGACATTTTATATTATATCCCTCTAAGAATTTACTATTAACAATGAAGGAGTAGGGAGCTTTTTTGAAAATGTATTTTAAACTCAGAAAATTAGACTTTCAAATATTCCTAAAACCTCAAAAAAAAAAAAAAAACTAGCAGTACAGTTTTAATTGATATGCAACAAAGTAGACTTTACTAATTAAAATCAAGATGCTGTGCTTTTGCTACACGGACCTTTACATGGAAAAGTAGGTTTTACACATTTCCTTTATTGTTCCGCGCAGCAATTGCATCCTTACAGGGTTGTAGGTTGGTGGCTTACAGTTCAAAAAAAAAGAGAGCTGCCACCAGCCCCGAAGACAGACAGTGGGCTTTCGTCCCTCCAACACCCCCAGAATACTAATCAGGAAAGTCAGACCCTGGAGGTCAGGGAGCAAGTCAATCATTCTAGCGATCGTCTCAGTGTGGAGGATCAAATTAGCCTGAAAAATTCAGCTGCTGGGAGGAGAGGGCGAGCAGCTGTCAGGGGCAGCATCGAGATGCACTAATGAACCAGATGAATAGTGCAAAAGCTTGAAAATAAAAACAGGACAGTTGACATTTTTCATCTGTCAAAGCAGGAGATGCATGAAAATATACTATTCCTGTTTTAACTCCTTAGGGGACATTGATTTTTTTTTTTAACACTGCAGTATTGAGACAAAAGTACTGTAATGAACTCCTAGCATATGATAATGAATATATATGTACATTTACATAGGATTTTTGCAAACATGGAAAGACTGTAGTTTGTTTATACAGTGTATTTTTTAAGGTGGCCTTTATTATACTCTGTCATCAAGTGTCCTTGCATTTTAAACAAAACAGAGCAAAACAAATACATGTTATTACTGATAGCTCCTCTTCTAGAAATTTCCTCTCAGATGGAGGGTTTTACGTGTTTAGGGCCATTTATATTCTTTTTACTTTTCTCTCCTCGTGTGGAACAGCCTTTCCTGTGGTGGTTTCATACAGGTTTATGTAAGGTTTCATATAAAAGGTAGGCTAAGTAAAACTACGTCAGGCTACTCTGCAGATTTGATTTCCAGTGTCATCCCCTCCTCGTTTAAGGCTCTGAAGGAGTTAAAGCTCTGCCTGGAGCACCAGAAGACAGATGAGAGCCATTTTCAGCTTGTCCTGTCCCCACTGACGCTCACTGAGTAGCACAGCATGGACTAGCGTGTTTCACACACACTCTGCCTGTCTGGGGAATGTACACATTGTCCTTCCAAAATCAAACTTATTAGCACATGTAGAAAAGGGTGACTGACTTTGGGGCAGCCTCACACTCCGTGTTGTATTCTCGCTGCTGCGGTTCAAAGATTTAGAAGGTTTTGAACAGGATGCGAACATTTTAAATTGAATTTTTTAGTTTGTAACCCTGCTTACCACAGTACTTGCTTGCACTTTAAATGTCAAGTTAGAACCTTGTCTTAAAATAAATTTAAATTCAATAATGTCTTTTTTAAAGTTGATCATTTTTGAGTCTTTTTTTTTTTTCCCCTGCATAGAAATCTCATTCAGATGCCTCAAAGTAGCGGCTATGACTCAGAGAGCTTTTGAACATATTTAGTGTTTTTGAGACATTATCAAAAGAAAAGAAGTTCTAGTTCATTGTAAACCACTTGAGAGTCAGTTATAACATTCAGATTGAGAAGACTTTTTTTTCCTCTCAAAATAACCCTTTCCTGCAGAAACTGTCATGTATAAAATGCTGTACATTCTACTCTCTAAACTATTGCTTAGATTATAATTCATTTTAATTTCTGTTTCATTTTAGTGATATTTTAACTATTGCATGGCTGATATATACCACCGATGTCCGTTTAGTTATGAGATATATTACTTGTTTTTATGACGGTGTATTTACAGAGTTTTAAATTACTGTATGTTCTTTTTCTTAGTATTACTTTATGTCATATATGTATGTATATACATATGTAAGTATGTGCTAACCATTTCTCCCTTTTACGGTATTTTAAATATTGATCAAAAAAAACCCCAAAATTGAAGTAAGGTTTTTAGAACTTACTAAATACTTCTCAGAAAGGAATATTCATAAAAATCAAAATGCCCAGATAACTTTATTTAAAGTCTTTGTAATTATTTTCTACCTGAGTCGAATATACTTGATAAAATCACCTTTAAAAGTTAACATGTAACTATATCAGTTTCATTGCGAGCATTTTACAGATGGCTGCATTACAGAGTCCTTTCTATGGTGACAAAATGAATTTGTACTCGCTGTGTAAGAAGATAGAACAGTGTGACTACCCACCCCTTCCTTCAGATCACTATTCAGAAGAAGTAAGTCATTTTTCAGTCCATGTGTTTGTTGTTCATTTTGCTAATGTTAGCATTTTATGAAGAGTTTTTTTTTGTTGTTGTTGTTGTTGTTTTGGTATTTTTCCTGTCCGGCAACACAAATGATGAGTATGGTAGCAGAAATAGCACTTTCCATTCTGTTTCCTTCTCTGGGAGACGTACTGTTGAAAGAGTTGGCTCTGCAGTTCCTAACGTGGAGTGGAGCACAGCACAGCACGCGATGTGAAACTGGTCGCGTCCTGGGCGTGGGGAGGAGAGCTGGCTCCGCAGCCTTCCGAACATGGCGAAGGGCAGAATGCTTGCTCAGACCCCAGCTCAGGTTGACCAGCGTGTCTGGTGCCCTTCTTAGTAAGACCATTCCTCATTCTCATAGCCTCAAAGCAACCATTGTAACTTTTTGCTTATTTTAACGGCTGATTATACCTTCCCTCTCATCCGTGTTTTCCAAAATGTGAAACATCCACCTCTTAGCTGTGTGTGCCTCTCAGCCTTGTTTTTTCAGCTTTGCCCTGCCTCCCTTGACCATGCCTGTCCTGTCACCACCTCACTGCTGCAATCAGATTCCTGTAGGAAATGTTCTGAGGTTGACATTAGCAGACACGTTAACATGTATACTGGATGGGACTGAAAATTTTAGAAGACTCTGCTATATTAGAATCTGAGTCTGAATCCCTACTTGCTTTGGTAACCCTTTGAAATGAGTTGTTTCGGCTCAAGCCAATGTACAGTTTTTCACTGAACAAAACATCTCCCATTTTCGCCCAGTACATAGTGATTTTGCCAGTATTTAAGGAGGAGATGGGTAGAACAGCAGTATCTTGGGTTAACTAAATGTGTTCACATAACTCTTTTTGGAAAGCTTACTGGGGAACCTACCCAGAGAAAACACTGTCTTGAGTTAGGACATCTCACCCTCTCATGAGCAACAGATTTTTTGCCCAAGGGAGGTGGCAAGGAGCAAAGGAAAAATATAAAACAATTATAACATTCACTTATTAGGTAGTCTTGTCACTCTTTCTATCTTGCAATGAATAGCAATCAGTTAGAATTTTATATAAGAAAAATTGAGTCTGTATAACTTGAATAATAAATATCTCTAAAGAATTTTTACCATACGTCAAGCACTTGAGGCCCTAGAATGCTCTAAGTACCTTTTTTTCCCCATGGTTTTGATACTAATAATCAACGATGCCTGGGGTTTTTTGTTGGTTGTTTGTTTCATAGCCTTTGTATTCAGGTAATTAAAATAAACTTATATAAGGCAGTGAAGATAATTTAGAAGTATTATCTTTATTTGATGTTAATGCTGTTATGCTAGCCATTTTTAATTACTATTTTGGGTATAGAATATAAATATGGCATTTCACAAAACCAACTTCAGAACTCCAGGCCTGGAAATACAGTAGGGTGTGAACAATAATGCAAAACGATGGCAAGAATGTCAGGGGCCGCTCTTTGTTGTGTCATTCATGCTGTCTTCTTTTTTCCATGAAGCGCATGAATATTTCACATATCTGCATCCTCATCCCCTATTCTTCTTGACTAATTTTCAGACTGTCTGAATTTGCATTTCACATGGTAGCTGATTAGGAGATGCCGAGTGCAGCAGTGAAGCCTCAGCAGGCGGTTACCATGGTGACCTTCAGCAGGATTTTAATGATGATACCACTAGTGGTCCGTTGAAGTCGGCCTGCCTGCAGGGCTACTTTACTGCAGCTAAGTGTGAAGCTGGATATGCGGCTTCTCAGCCAAGGGGCAAATATCAAAGTCTGGCCCAGATAGAAGAAGGTCTTAGAGTTGGGAGAGGAAAATAAGATTCCACTTTTTACTTCACTCTGTAGAGTTACCAGTTTCGAAAAGAGATACAAAGCAAAACACGTTCTATGGCGAACTCTCCAGAAAAGACAGGACATGCGGCGCCTCGTGTGGGTAAAAATCCGTCCCTGTGCTGTGGGGAACTGGGAAGCTATAAAACTAGGTAAACATGGAAGCTAATTCTTACGCTAGAAATGAGGTATGAAACGTACAGACTAATTACGTTACTTTAGTCTGTTCGGTTACGTAGCAAAGTTCTCAGAACAAGAGCTTTGAAATGCAGGTGTGCTAATAAATATTTTCTCTCCTTAAGCAGGAACTCTGTTTGTAAGATAATTATTCAGAATTTATGGCAGCAAAAAACCTGGACAGATTCGATGCTGCCATACTTTAAGGATATCTTAAATATTTTCTGTCTTTTCCATGTTCAAATGGCCATTTAATTTTTTAGCATGCCAGAAGACAGGAAACAATGAAAAGTGGAGTATAAAGTTTTTAAACAGCGAACTTTCACTAAGTGTCCATTTTACAGCTGAAATGGTAGCAGTCTCTGTAACTGAAGAATGAAAAAATTAAGCAAATTAATGTACCACTAAAATATCTGTTTGAAAGCTTATCAGATTGAGTTAGCTACTGTTAAATTTTTAAGGCTGTTTCCCGAAGAGGTTTTGAAGGGAACATTTCATGAAAATACTGGCTATGCCCCCAACCGGCCTTGATCAGTAGGAATAAGGAATTCTGTAAGATTTATTTCTAGGTACAGTCATTCCAATTAGAAGAACTCAGAGTTTAAAAGCTGGGAGTTTTTAAAATTTCTTTTATCCTAAAAAAAAAAAAAATGGATACACTTAAGCATTACAAACCAAAAAGAAATAATGTCCTTTGGAAAAATAAGCCTATATGTCAGATCTTTTTTGAATTATGCTGTTATTATTATTATGTATAAATGGTTGGGATTCTAGATCGAAATATGTCAGCTGTACATGAATGATATTAGGATATGTATGTTTTGTAGCTTAGTAAAATAGTTTTGTTTATGACAGTATCTTTTGGTGTTCAGTATTCTTTTTTTTCCAGTAATGATCTCATCCATATATTAGTGGGGAACTACTATACTTAACCCTAAAAATCTTGAGTTGAAAAGATAGGTTTTTTTTCCCCTTAGATATCTCTTAAGTTTAATTAAAGTTGGTGTCATTAGTGATTGTGAAATTAACATCTGTGAAGCCAACATTTATTGAATATTTACTGTGTACAAGGAATTATGACTCAAAAGGCCCCTTATCATCTGACCCAAGCTTATCTCTCCAGACTTATGGATCACAGGAGACACTCCTTCTTTTCCTCACTCTACCAGTGTAGGTTCTACTGAAAGTTCCATGAATTTCCATGATTTTGTGGATGCTGTTTACTCTTTCTGAAACATCCCTTTCCCTGTTCTTTACCAGGCAAACTTCTCTCTTCGAAGAAAAGCTTGGGCATCATTTTCTGCATGAAGTTATCTTGCTCCCTTTTCTTCTCTCCCCATATCCGCACTCCCACTTTGGCGGTACATTGCATGACACTTGTTTCTTTGCACGTGAGCACACACACACATGCACACACACACCCCCCCACCCCTGTCTAGCTCCTGCTGAGGAACAGTAACTCCTTTTTATCTGTGTCTCTCTAGGGCCCGGCATATTAAAAAGGTTCAGTGATTGAGGGAATGAGGAAGGGAAAGAGTGAAATTAAAGCAATAAATGAAAAAAAATATAAATGCACCAATTGCTTGACAATTGAATGAATGAGGGAAACTTCTCCAAAGATCTCTCCATTCAGTAAAGATAGAAAATTACTCAAAAGACAGGCCAGAAGCTATGATAATTTTATTTTAATGATATTACCCATTATATGACTTTCCATTCTTATCAGCAAGCAGCGTCATTCCTGGAATGGCCAGTGTCCATTTACTGGAAAATAAGACAAATGGATTTTTTCCTTCAGTTTCAGTAATTTCTTTGAGAGTCACAGGAGTGGTCATCAAAAGTATGGATTTTCAGGGCGCCAGGGTGGCTCAGTCAGTTAAGCATCTGCATTCGGTGCAGGTCATGATCCCGAAGTTCTGGGATTGAACCCTGCATCCAGCTCCTTCCTCAGTCAGGAGCCTGCTTCTCCCTCTGCCTGTCGCTCCCCCTGCTGTGTGCTCTCTCTCTGTCAAATAAATAAAACCTTAAAAAAAAAAAAGTATTCATTTTCACTGTTCACTAAATTATCTCATGACTCTTAAGTTGAAGAAAAAAACAATATATAGTTATATTGGTAACTATTTAGAAAGTACAGAATGCAACTGAGTTCTTTTCAGCCAACATCTTTCTTGAAAATCTGAGCATTAACATCATGCAGAATATAGATTCTGTCTCTTTCAATGTTTTTTATTTATTGTAAAAAAAATTCCTAACTTAAGTAGTGAAGACATGAGAAAGGTTGAACAGAACTGTACCTTGGTGGTGCTTTCAGCAGATGTGTCTTCATTTTAGATTTGAACAGAGAAGTTTGGGTGGAAGCTCTAAAAGTTGAGTCAAGGGTTTATAGACGGAAGTGAAAAATGGGAATAAGTAGGGGAGAATAGGGTGGTCTTGGTTCGAGAAAATAGAAATTAAACAGAGGATTTGAAAAAACAATGGTTTGTGTGAAAAAGAAATTCATCACCTACCGAGCACTGATGAGGGGGTTGAGGGCTCTTCAGTGAAGTCAGCAGTATCATGGCGGTGCCTGTCGGTCTGACCCCATGGCCGTGGTAGATACTTAGCTGTTTAGGAGTCATTTTAAGTTCATCGTAACTAAGAAAAACTTGTGTAGGACATGGTATCTGTGGTTGTCTTCTAATTATATTTTTGAGAACCTGCTAATTCAGTAGGCCATCTTCATTTTATTCCTGGAGAAACCAAAATGTAATTTAGGAAATAGAATTATTGCGCCAGTAATCAATTTTCAGATCATTTAATCCTTCTCTTGTTGTGCAGTAAGTGTGTTCGTTTTGCCACTTTTTATCTCCAGCTCACAGATAGAAAGGTATCTGTTTTTATTAAAAATCAGTGAATGGGACGGCTTCTCAAGTACACAATTATCTTCTTAAATATCAGCCTGAAAGGTCACATCCAGTCAAAGCAGTGATAGAGAATGAATGCACTCTCATAAGCTTTTACCTCATAAATAATGAACTTCTTTTTACCTTAATCTCCCACTCCCCCTTTTTTTAAGAGAAATGGAAGGCAGGAGGGGAGGGTTTTGTTCTATCTTTCTACCTTCCCAGAACTAGTTTAGTGGTGCAGCCCTCTGCTTTACTTACATGCATTAATTGAGAATATCTAGCACTGGGGGCACAGGGGTGGCGAAAGCACCTGCTTTCGGTTCAGGTCCTAATCTCAGGGTCCTGGGATGGACCCCCACATTGGGCTCCCTCTGCCGCTGCCCCTCCCCCTACCTCATGCTCTTTATCACTGTCCCTCTCTCTCAAAAATAAAATCTTTTAAAAACAAATAAGTTCAGAATATATTTAAAGAAGCTTATTAAGAAATTTGAGTTAGTAGCAAAAACCTGACCTTTGTTTTAAGACATAAAAGAACTACTTTGTGTATATAAGGGAAGAACTGAAAGTGTCAGGTACAGATTATTTTTGTATATTTTGAAGTTAAACTAAGTTTATTAAGCTTTTTTATTCATTTGAGCAGTCTAAATAGTTCCATTTTATAGGTACTAGATTCACAAACTTTAATAGAACTTTATAAATTCCCTGTAGTTGTTAGTCGAAATTAACCAATGTTATTTAAATTGGTGCTGGAAGATTCTAAGAATATTTAAATGAGAGATGTTACGTTAAATGGCACAATTAATGTTTGGAGCTAAATCTGTTTTCACAATATTTCTGTATCCTTATACTCATGTAATCCAATGCTAAGTGAGATGAGACTTTTTTATAATTTATAATAATAAATAGGCAACTGTGCCATTATTTATTAAGATTAACTTAACCTTAGAGGTTTATCTCAAATACTGGTAATAATATTTGATTTTCCTCCTTAAAAATGGTTAAGTTAGATAGTCTCATCACTTATAATATCAATTGGCTGCCTTATTTAGAGTTGACTTATAAGGTTAGATCTTTAAGCTTCGAAGGTTCCATTTTTGTTTAAAAAATATATTTAAGCAGGCCCTTTGTTCACTAGTGCTTCTGAGGTGGCACAGGGGACTTGCTCCTTGAAGACACAAATCCAAAACGGTGCCCTATATTTCACATATCCTGTGGGATCCTATAAAACCATGTAACTTTCTGTAAGACTTTCACAGTTTTCAAAAGACACACAGAATGATCTTCAGTTGTGAAATATAGACATTACATTACCTTATATCTGTGTAAGATTGCTTTCTTTTCCCTTTTCCCTCTTACCCCCAAGTCAATCACTAGTGACGCTTTGGTGTACAAGTTGGATACGCCTAATCATTTTGTATAAATATCTAAAGCTCCAAAATATAGTGTACTTTAATGTATTAGACCCACTTTGGGGTGCTAAAATGTGTCCTTGGGTAGATGGAAATTGGGTATATCTGGGAGGCTGATATAATATAATTGGTCTCAGAGGGATTAAGATGGGGGTGAAAAAGAAACAGTACCAATAGCACCAGTCTTTATTATTCTATTGAGAATTGTGTTAGTGACCTAAAGCTATAATGCACAAAGAGCCCTATTGTTATTACCTGTACGTGACTGAACTTGATACGTAATTGGGTTATCACCCTGACAACAATGGCTGTTAACACTCTCTTCTTTTTAATATTTCTGGTACTAACCCATATGCTTTGGTATTTCTTTGGAAATATAAATACCAATATATATTAGTATATTAGTATTTTCTGCACTTTATTGAAAACAAATATATTCATTAATTTCCATATGACCTTCTGATTTCATAATCCTGTAGAAATGTTATAAAGAACTCATTTTATTTTCCTGTATGATTTTTCTTAATTAAATGTTTCTGTATTGCTTTTTAAGTTTCCCATAGCATCTGAATTAAGCCATTTTTTTTCTTCTCTGATTTTGTAAAGGCTTTTGCGTATTCAGACCTCTATTTTGCCTTTTTTTAATCTTCTTATATAAAACAATTTAAAAAAACCCAAAGTACATGTTTTTACAAACGTGTGTTAAGTAATGCAAGCTAAATAAATTTTTTGACGTAACATAAACCATGAAATGTTTCTTTACTTCTATTTATTTTTTATCAAAGTTGTAAAATCTACTGGTTTTGGCTTTATTTTGAAGGGATAAATGAAAGCTAATTCCCTCAATTCGAGCACAAACATTTTTTCTTTGAGCAAGTTACCTAATGAGGCTATTAGAAATTGAAGCCTGACATGCAGGAATATACAGAAAATTCTTAAAGTTATTGTATGAATATGTTTTCCTCAAACATGGTTAGTAATATAGTACTTAGAATTTTTGCAGACTATTAGATAAATGTTAAAGGTTTTAAATTTCTTTTCTCCCAGAAGCTTGTAGGAACTTTCTAAAAAAATGTAAAGGCTAACATTGAGGGAAATCTCTAAGGTAATTATCACATTATTTAATGTCTGACTTACCAATAGAAAAATTAGAGACTTTTTTTTTTTATAATTCATCAAGTCACTATGTAAGTTTATAATCTGGCATAAAGAAATCATTCCATGTTAAAATTCAGCTACATTTTATTTGTTTGGAGGGAGTTACTGTCACTTTAATAAATGAGTCAGATTAGAAATAACATTAAAATTGTCACTCAGACCATATAATACTAATCTTAATATTTTTGTGCCATCATTTAAATGTATTTCTTACAGATAAAGTAGACCTGCATCTCACTGTGAGTTTTGTAGAGCCCTAGAGAAAATTTTTGGGTTTGCTTTTTGATCAGAGTTGGCCCATGAAATATGAGGACAGATAGTTTAATTTAGAAACTAGATGAGCCAGTGTTAGAGATAGCATTCTTTTGAGAGTCAGATAGTCTAGAACTGTCTTTGTCCATCTGGAAGGTCTCCCACTTTTGTGCAGAAGTGGCCATGAGGTTACCTACAGACCACGTTAGGATTTTTTCTCAGGCAGTATAACACAGTACTGTAAAAGCCTAGACTCTGAAGCTGGACTACTTGAGTTCAAATCCAGGCTGTCGTCTTTACGGCCTCTGTAAAATGTTATAGTAGTGCCTATCCCAAAGAGTTGTTGGGAAGACTGAATCATTAAGCCATGTAAAACTGTATAGAACCATGCCTGATTCATGATTAGAACTCAGTAAATATCAACTTTTAGGAAATGGTTTTCCCTCATTTCTGGTACTAGAAATACATTTAGTCAAAGCCCCAGAGTTACCTTACAGAGCATGAAGATCTTACCATATAGAACATGAAAAGGTTCAAGGGACTGTATTCTAGTTTTTCACTGGAAACCTAGGAAAACTAATGACTAGTTGTGTGGAGTCTCTCCATCCAAGTAACGTGGCTTCTAGAGGTGTCCACAGGCTGCGAAAAGTGAAACTATGAGTAACCAAATGAACCTGTTATGGGTAGTTATTTAACAACTTAAAAATTTGGAAACTGTCTGGCAAAGGGAACGAGTTTTTCCTCTTCCTCTACTTAATAACTTTTAAACTCTTTATTCTGTCTCTTGATGTTTCTGGTTTCTGATACGTAGGTGACAGGTTTATACTTCTATTCATTATATCAGGAGCACAAATAACTCTACCATGGAAAAGTGGAACTGTACTTTTGTATACATTCAAAGACAACAGGGTGAGATGGGACCTTATTTATAGAACTTGAATTGTTATCTGATATGACAAGAGACCATTCATAGATCCATATAAATTTGTCATTTTAAACCAAATTATTAAAGTTAAAAGCATAAAACTTAGTCTGTGGCTGTTTGTAACATGAAAGTAAGTTTTATGTTGTGATTTTTTTTCCCCCTTTACATTGCCAAAGACTATTGTAGCTGATTTTTCCTCCACCACATTAATGAGTCTATTTAAATGTATCTTTAGAACAGCCAGTATCAAGGAAAACTGCATCCAGTTAAGAATCTCCCATTTTCTGTCACAATCTGCCTTTTTTTCAAAAACGATTTGAGGGGGCGCCTGGGTGGCTCAGTGGGTTAAAACCTCTGCCTTCGGCTCAGGTCATGATCCCAGGGTCCTGGGATCGAGCCTCACATCGGGCTCTCTGCTCAGCAGGGAGCCTGCTTCCTCCTCTCTCTCTCTGCCTGCCTCTCTGCCTACTTGTGATGTCTGTCTGTCAAATGGATAAATAAAATCTTTAAAAAAAAAAAAAAGGATTTGAGGTACCTCACAGTGAAAGACATGACTTGGGGCACCTGGGTGACTCAGTCCGTTAACGTCTGTCTTTGGCTCAGGTCATGATCCCAGACCAGGATCCCGGGATCGAGCCCCATGTCAGGCTCTCTGTTCAGCAGGGAGTCTGCTTCTCCCTCTCCCTCTGCTACTCCGTCCATTGTGCTCTCTCTCTCAAATATGATCTTTTAAAAAAAATTTTAAAAATAAATGAAAAAAATACATGACTTAACAAGTTATTGAAATAGAAATGGAAGTACAAATTCAGAACCAAGGATAAAAGAGAATGTAGGCACACCTAGCTTCCTGGCCCCAGAGTTGCCCTGGTTGAGCTGTTCATCTAGTTACTGCTTCCTTTCTGTCAGGGCTCAAAGGGTTGTTTCTGATTTTAAGGAGAAAATATACCAGTTCCTCAGAGAAGGCAGAGTTTTCTCCTACTGAATTATAATAGAAATATCTCGTATAAGGGTCACCTGGGTAGCTCAGTTAGTTAGGTGTCTGCCTTTGGCCCTCGTCATGGGATCAAGCCCCACATCAGGCTCTCTGCTCGACAGGTAGCCTGCTTCTCCCTCTGCCTGCTGGTCCACCTGTTTGTGATCTCTCTCTCTCTCTCTGTCAAATAAATGAATAAAATCTTTAAAAAAGAAAGAAAGAAAGAAATGTCTCTTAGAAGCTATCTGTGAGTAATGTACCAGGCAGTGTCTTTAATAGCAACTATACAGAAAATACCTATGTAATATTTGATAAAAGCCAAAAGCAAGCATTAAAGCATGGCTTTGGAAAGGTGAACCATTGTGCAGCTTCTGGTGGCCCAATTTGGTTAAAGGGTAAAGCTAAGATTATCCAAAGTTATAAAGATGAACAGAGTCTTGTCTATATAAAGATACACAGAGTCTTCCCTAAATTTTCATTTTCTTAGAGGAGTTTGATAAGGCTATGTAGCATACCTTTCAGTAATCTTCGAACATTCAGATTTTTCAATTTTCAATATTCAATACAACATTCTTTGATAAGGACTGAAAGTGATGGATTCTATGCTGCTGATTTTCCTAAGGGGAAACAAACAGCAATTCAGCTTTGACACCGTTGATTAAAGCTAAGGCATCTCACCACTGTGTTCATTGGATGAAAGTCAGACCAGCCTCTGAGAATTTGAATGAACTACCTGGGAGTCTGCGTTCTCTACTCTGTGATGGCCACCACATAACTGGTACTTCTGTTGATACCTAGTAATGCATTCGGTAATGCATCCCTCTTGATCGGAACTCAGATAATACCTCAGACTAAGTGATACCCCTCTATAGTGGTAATGCTTTGAAACTCAACCAGTTAGTGTTACTGAGAAATCATTATATATGCAGAGCTGTATTAGGCATTATGAGGAACTCAAACCAAAAGGCCAAGTTAGATAAAAGTAAGTAAGCTCTCAACAATGGGAAAAGGCCTGCAAGTTAGATAAAAGTAAGTAAGCTCTCAACAATGGGAAGTGGAAAAGGCCTGCATTAAAAATCAAATGACTTGGTTCCAGTTTGGGTTTCACCATTAATTTTTTAATTGGCTCTTGGGTTTTTTTCCTCTAAATTGAGATTGTTATGAGAGATTACAACACTTTAAAAATAAAAGGATATGGGGGGCACCTGGGTGGTTCAGTCAGTTGGGTGTCTGCCTTCAACTCAACCCAGGATCAACCCTGCATCAGGCTCCCTGTTCAGTGGGGAACCTGCTTCTCCCTCTGCTCCTTACCTATTTATGCTCTCTCTCAAATAAATAAAATCTTAAATAAATAAATAAAAGGATATGGAAGATTTTGTGAAATATGAAATGCTATATAAATATAGGATTTTTAAAAATCCAGAATGATACCTGCCATTAAGTAAGACTGATTAATACATGAATATTTAAGAGAACCATACAAAGCAAAACTATGTTCAAGATAGGTTAATAAGTTTTCACTAAAGCTGTCTCCTCTATCTTCATGATCTTAATATGGGTAGAGTCAAAAATTATGTAATATATAGAATTCAGTTATCTAGAGATAGATACAGAATTAAACACCAAATTCAGGAATTCACAGTTCTACCCAGGTTGCAATATGTGAGTACCTCACAGGTGATACCTTCAAAACTTAGTGTCCCCGTTGCCTCTGCAAAGCCAATCTTCTTTCTTTGTCGCGTACTTCTGTTAGAGGACACAATGTCCTTTCACATACCCTGATGGAAACTTCCGGTGAACAGTATTTCTTGCCTGAAATCTTAGGGCAACTTTGAGCATTCTGCTGGCATTGCTCTGTTTTTGCTCTGTTTTTGACTATTCCAAGAAAATATTGTACTGAAGTGCACCTTTAGTGACCTCTGCCTCCTGGCTTAAGTACTGACTTCCTGTTGCTCGTAGCAATAGATTGTAAACTCCTTAAACCTTTACCTTATTTAGCCTCAGTTTGACATTTCGTCCCTGTTGCTTGCTCCCAGGCATGCAGAAGTACTGGCCACTGCTTTTACACACCTCACACTTTCTTTGGCTCAGCACCTTTGTTCAGTCCATTACTCTGCTTGGAATTTTCTGTACCATTTTATGTCAAAACTGTGTTCATGCTTTGGACTTTTGGTCAGTTGCCACAACCACAAAACCATTCCCTTTTCCCTCACTCAGAAGTTACCCATTCATTCTTTCACTTAACCTGTTGGTGAGCACTTACTGTTCATATAATATCCATCTTCCAGGTCTCTCAGTTTAATAGGAGACACATAGTAAATGAAGGACAATAATGAAGTGGTAGAAAGGCTTTAATTAAAGTGTGCAAACACCTGAAACTAATATAATGTTAATGTCAGTTATACCTCAAAAAAAAAAAGTATGTGAAGGGTATGATGGAAAACAAATAGAAAATACTAAGATATGGATGGCGCCTGGATGGCTCAGTCAGTGAAGCGTCCATCTCATGATCTTAGCTCAGGTTTTGATCTCAGGGTCGTGAGTTCAAGCCTCAGCCTGCATGTGTGTGTGTGTGTGTGTATAGAGTTGTTAAGAAAGTCTCTGGAGAATGAGTAGGTGACGGGCAAGAGCGGGGGATTTCGAGGTAGTCTTTATAAGCAGAGACGCAACATACATAAAGATTCAGGGCATAAAACAGTTTGGTGAATGAACACAGAACTGAGTGCTTTATTATCATTAGAGTGTAGAGTGGGGTTGGAGGGAGGAGGGGTTTGGGGCTAAATGTGAGGCTGGAAAGGTAAGCAAGAGCCAGATGTTAGAATCCCATAATATACCATGCCAATGGTTAGACTTTCTAGAGGGCAGTGGGAAGCCATTGAAGTGCCTAACGTTGAACTGTGGTCAGCTTGGTGCTTACCGGCAGTGCTAGGGAGATTGGAAGAAACTGGAGGTAAAGCTGTCAGTTGGAAGATTATCCCTTGAGTGTAAGCAGTGGAGCCTAAGGCAAGAAGAAATACAGTCAGGAAACAGTAAGACTCGGTAGATGATTGTTGGGCCAAGGGGAAGAAGTATGAGGAAGTGTCTTGTATGAATTTCAGATTTCTGGCTTGAGAAATTGGAGGTACTGCCAAGATAGAACTGGTTTGGGGAGAAAAAATATAAGATCTCAGTTCCAGACATGTTTAATATGAGGTATTTGGAGATAGGTATGCTCAGAAGCCAGGCGGAGATATGTGAATAGAGCCCATGAAGAGGTCTGGCCTGAAGATACATATGTGTGTGTGTGTGTTCCTCAGCGTGTTGTGTTGGTGATTATTAAAGCCAGGGGAATAAATAAAGTTGTGTAGGATAAGAAGGTAGAGGGAGAAAATAGAAGAGGAAAGAAATGAACCTCGGAACACACTGACAGTAGAGGGATTGCCAGAGGAAGATAAACCTACAAAGGAAGGAAATTCAGGGAAGTGAGAGGAGAACCGGTATGGTGTGTTGGACCCAGAGGAGGAGCAGTACCCAGCAAGGCTGTGATCAGAAGCACTGGCTCTGCAGAAAGGTCGAGTACCAGTGCGAAGAGGTAAACAGGAAAGAGTTCATCAGATTTAGCAAATGGGAAATACTGCTAACCTTTGCCAAAACGATTTCAGTGAAATGATCTTGGGGGGTGGAGGAGATGAAAAAGTGATTATAGTTGGCTTAAATAAGTAGATTAAGGAAGTTGATGTAGTAAGTATCGTGGGTTTTTTCCCCCCCACCCCAAAGAAATTTGACTATAGAGCAAATACATTAGATGGGGCACTGGTTAGGAAGCGAAACTTGGCTATACTTACAGACTATGATGAAACAGTCAACAAATGAGGAGAGGTTAGAAATACGGAAAAGTAATAACAGACTGAATATTCACACATTAGACATTCACAGTCAACTGTATTTCAGGTGCTGATGTATAATGGTATATAATGTATCATCTCTTGGAAGAGATACCAGTGATAGAATTGAGAGTAGTAAGAAAAAAATATTCTTCTGATGATAAAACAGAGATGATAATGACCAGATATTGACAAGGTAGGTTGAGATACTGAGGAAAGTTTAAACCTAACAGTGTTGATTTTTCTCTGTGAAGTAGGAAGCAGGACCTAGGGGAGAAAGAATTGAGGCTGGTGCCTATGGATTAGTGAAGGTTGAGGTTAGCCATTGTGGGAAAAGGAGTTGAACGGGCAAAACATTTGGATTACAGAACAGCTTTTAAGGTCCAGCTGCAGTTGGAACCATGAATCTGGTGCCTCCGGATTATATGGAGTTGCGATCTTCTCCAGCAGTCCTTCACATCCTGGTAGAAAAGCAAAGAGAACAATTGTCAGGGTTGATACTATGAAAAGATAAAGGATTATTAATGTTGCTGCCAAAGAGGTTGTTAAAGGATTGTACTGTGAGGTCTAGCCTGGAAATGAATGACGTAAGTCCAGAAGCCAATGATTGATGAAGAGGAAAGGTATTGGAAAGGGTCTCAAATCAAAGCACAACCATATTGGGGGACAGGTGTCCTGGAAGGACAGGGACTTGTGTCCACATTTATTACGCAACACAGGACATTGTAAAGCTTAGGTTGTGCCCCCGGGAGGCAGAGACTAAAATAGAGTAAAAGTGAAGATTAAGGCCAGGTAGTCAAGAAGTTTGTTTTGGATAGAGGATCCAAGTGGGCATCAGAGTGACCAAAGATGTGGTTGTTGTACTTGGGGTGAAGAATACAGTCAGCTAGATATCCTCAGTGAATGAGGTGAAACAACTCGGAGTTAGGCAGATGGAAGGAGAAGAGGAAAGTAATGATTGTCTCTTCCGGGCGGCCATCTACAGTCTTTTTGCCTCTAACTATCTCACAAATACCTCTTGAGATACCTATCACTTTGTAGTTATAAGAGAATTAGTTAATATGGTTTCCTCAGTCTCACATTTGTCAGTCTTTCTTCCCCCACTAGATTGTCAGTGGCACAAAGGCAGGTATCATGTGTATTTCATTTATTGCTTTATCTGTACTACTTAATAAAGTATCTGGTGCATAATAAATGCTCAATAAGATTTTACTGAATGAATGAATAAATGGAGAAGGGAGAGGCAGAAAGGAAAGAAGGGTCAGACTGCCAGGAAGGAGAATGAGTCAATCTCTCACTTCTTTCCTAGACAATAGGCCTTCCTGTCTGGGCTGGTTCTTCACTGTGATTTACCCTCAGCGTCCTCAGATGCCAGCATAATGCTCTATTCTAGATGAGTGAGGATCACTACTCAAGCATCTTTTAATTTTATAGGATCTTGTTTCCGTATTTTATCAACTTGTTTATTAGGTAACAATTTAGGGAAAAAATGATCAACAGATTATTTGATTCATAAATATACTGAGGTATACCTGTTTTATATTGTATATGATTTTGTACTACGTGACTTGTTAGAAACTTCTTCGGACAAGATAAATCTTGATGACACAATGAACTACTCTTCAGATGGAAATCAGTCCACGTGAGAAAGTTGAAGAGCAAATGCAGTATTGGCCTGGCTCTGTCTGCCGTAGCGTTTCTGAGTCTCCTGTCAGCCCTTAGGAAGGCTGTCCCAAAGGCGGGGGTTCAACGTGGTGGTTCAGCCGCTGTCCTCACTCCCTCTCCATTTACTGTGTTGTTGACTTCTCCTCCTCTTGATTACATCTGGTTCTCATCTTCGGCTTTGGGGAGCCAGAGAGTCTTTGTCCTCATCAATTAAATTTATATCCATCTATCTTTAATCTTGGGGACTTTCTCCTCCGGGCTGGAGAACTAGAGGACCATTTGCTACAGCAGGTTGGAAGTATCACCCCATTCTGGCCTATCAGGCTGGGAAGAGGCGGCTTCTGGACTGGTTTGAAGGATGTGGTAGTTTTATTCAGTCAAAAATTGCCATTACATCTACGTGTATTCTGGTTAAATGGAATGAATTTTTGTACTACCGTTATCTTTTTCTGTCATCTTTCCTGCTGCTTTTGTCATTTTTATCTCTAAACAAAATGTCTTGACAACTAGGTAACCTCTTAGAACACATTATCTTTTAAATACAAGTATCATTATAAATGTTTTTCCTGCTGCTTTCTGTACTGTGTATAATTGGATGTATTTGTTTTAATTTTAATGGATAAAATGCCAGCCTCTTTCTGATTTAAATTTCTCTCAGATCGCCATGATAAAATGCCTTGTGGATTTGCTGTACCCCTTGAGGATTTTCAATGCTATTGTCTGCTGCATTACAAGGAATATAAATTGAAATTCTCAGACCCTCTCAGTGGATGTAATATTATCATTAATATTTACTGCATGCTAATAACTGGCCAGAAAGAATTAGTGCAAGTTTTCAAAATATCTAAGTTATTCCTCAAGACATACTTAAAAAGCCAAAGAATCTGGCTCTTCCTCTTCATTTGGCTTATCAGCTGTGAGAGATCACACACACAGTGCTACGAAGGCACCTAGTGTCATCAACTGATGCAATTGCAATGGAGAGTGAAATCCCATATACTTCGACTCACTGGCTCTAGGACCAGACCGAAGGATATTTTTCTCCCCATGCATTGAGGTGTGCTTATTTTCTGTAACGTAAATAAGTCAGTGAACTTCAGCTCTCTGTAAAGTGACGATGCTGATACTGCTTCATGCAGTTGAGGGTTGGGACTGGGATACAAATAAATTCATAATTTACCTCGCTTGTAATTTATTATTCTTAGTTTAGAAGAGGACTTTTTCTTTAATAGGAGACTAATAAAAACATTTTATATTTATATAAAATGATTTATGATAAGTGCATATGATAGCCATCTACCCTATGCCTCATATAAACTTAGATCTGTAGATACATGGTATATAATTATAAAAATTTAAATTTAATATCAAGGCTAATGTAATACATTCTAGATTAAATAAATGTGTAGATATCTACAGTTAATTTGGAGCCTTAGTGATAAAAACCTGTTGTCCTTTATGACTATTGTCTTCTGATAAGCTTTTTTTTTTTTAAGATTTTATTTATTTATTTGAAAGAGAGAGATCACAAGGAGACAGAGAGGCAGGCAGAGGGTGGGGGGGGTGGGAAAGCAGGTTCCCTGCTGAGCAGAGAGCCGGATGCGGGACTCGATCCCAGGACCCTGAGACCATGACCTGAGCTGAAGGCAGAGGCTTGACCCACTGAGCCACCCAGGATAAACTTCTTTGAAAAATAGTAAAATTTTAAAGCCTCTGAGTACAGACAGAACTTTTTGCTTGACCTTAACACTCACCAATGATTATACATACTTCTTAGACTTCAACTAATTATAAAATCATTGATAGCAGTCATATATATTCTTTTTTTTTTTTTAGGTTTTTTCATTCTCATTCCAGTATAGTTAACGTACAGTGTTACATTAGTTCAGGTGTACAGTACAGTGATTCAGCAATTCCCTGTGTTACTTAGTGCTCATCATAAATGAGCTTTAATCTCCTTCACTGATTTTGCCCATTCCCCCACCAACCTCCCGATCAGTATTCTCTGTAGTTTAACAGTTTGTTTCTTGGTTTGTCTTTTTTTTTTTTTTCCTTTGCTCATTTGTTTTGATTCCCAAATTCCACATATGACTAGTCAGAAAATGTACTTCCTTGTAAATCTATATCTAGCCAGACTATTTTCAATAATTAACTGAAATGGTTATTTATTTATTTATTTAAAGATTTTATTCATTTGCCCCAGGGACAGCACAAGCAGGGGGAATGGCAGGCAGAGGGAGAGGGAGAAGCAGGCCCCGACTTGGGGCTCGATCCCAGGACCCCAGGATCATGACCTGAGCCGAAGACTGACGCTCAACCATCTGAGCCCCCCGGGCACCCCTGAAATGGTATTTTAAAGTGTCTTTTATTTTCTTCCTCTGTAGCTACGACAGTTAGTGAATATGTGCATCAGTCCAGATCCAGAGAAGCGACCAGACATCACCTACGTTTATGATGTAGCCAAGAGGATGCACGCATGCACCGCTAGCAGCTAAATACGTGGAAGATCATGAAGAATACAACCAAAATAATTTAAAGTATTTTTGTGCAAATCATACCTCCCCGTTTTCGTCTGGGTGTTAAGATGAGTCTTTCAGAGCTAATGTGCTTTGAATCCTTAACCAGTTTTCATATAAGCTTCATTTTGTACCAGCTTAAGTTACCTTCTTGCAAACCCCAAATGACTTTGGATCGTCAGGTTGCATGTTAGGAGAGTAAATGAAACTTAATGGTTTTTAATGGCTAAAGCTTTTAAGAATTATTTAGTTGTTGTTGTTTTGTTTTGTTTTCCTTTTTGCTGATGAATTGTGTTCAGATAGACTCTCAGTGCCAAATGTTGAAGGTGCAGCTTGGCACTCATCAAGATAGACTTGGAACCTGAGGAAGAGTATCTGAGCACACGACTTGTTTGCTTTTTTGTCATTTATGGACATTGGAGATTAACACAATTGTGAACTTTTGTGATTATTTTATTCTTAAAAGTTTGAAGTATGTGTTTTAGTTCTTAGCATTGTAGCTTTCAAATATAATTCTTAAGATAAATGTAGACATAAACTGTTTGAGAAACACTTAAAATTCTTAGCTTATACATTCAAAGGGCAACTCTTAAATGTGAAAAAATTGGGGGACAAAATGTGAGTCAGACACTGAAGAGCTCTTTGCTTTATTTTGTTTTAATCTCTCTGATAGTCTTTTTGCATTAAAATGGTATAAATGAATCCATTTTAAACGTGGTTAAGGATTTGTTTGGCTGGTGTGATAGTAATTTTGAAAGTTGCACATTGCCTGAGGCTTTTTTTGTGTTTTTATTATTGTTTGTACATTTGAAAAATCTTTGAATAATCTTGCAGTACTATATTTCAAGTTCTTTATAAATTTAAATTCTCACTTCATAATTGTACACTATAGTGTAAGCATGTGTTTTTACACATAGATTTTATTGAAGTTCTGATTGGTCCCCTTCAGAAATTTTTTTGTATTCTTCAAGTTACTTTTTTATTTATATTGTATGTGCATCTTACCCATTATGTTTCAGATTTTCTGAGAACATAATACCCTTTAAAAAATATTTGGTATACCAATACTTTTCCTGGATTAAAAACTTTTTTTTTAACTTTTATAAAATTGGGCCACCCTGTATGCGTGTATTTTGTCAGAGAGGAAGAAAGGATGTGTGTTGCATTGTACCTGTGAATGTTGATACAGTTTCAGTTCATTTGACAAGGTTGTAATTTTAGAATATGTTTAAAGTAATGAAAACTGGCCATTACCACAGCCAGAATTTTTGTGAGATTAACATTTCTGTTGAGAAGCTTTTAAGCCAAGTACTGTATTCATGCATGAAGATGACAGAGATGGTAACGCTTCATTTTGTTTAAGGACATGGGCAGAGTTTAGTAAATGCTGTTGTGGAGATGAGTTTTCCCTGAGTGCCTTCATGTTAGTGGTGACCCGTTCGTCACAGAATTGTGAAAGCCAAAAGGCCAAGTGGCAGTCACCGTTCAAAGACACCAGGCCACCCTGGAACCCTGGGATGGATAATCCTCCCAACATGGAAACCTCGTGTTTAGAGTGTACCTACCTTTAGCCGATGTAACCGCTTGTTTTGTCTTCTCATATAAGTATTTTTCTTAGTCGTTTGAATACTTTCAAGTCATTTGTAAACTTTAAAAATGGTTTATAAAGGGCAAAAGCATAACCCCCCCCCAAATGTAATCAGTTGTGGTATCTGAAGGGTAATTTTATCTTGGGATAGACAGAGGACGCCCGGGTGGTCCTTTAAATGAGGGCCAGATACATCATTTTTACCAGATTCCAGTTACCTACAGCTTTTACACTGAGCATCACAGACTTTCTCCAGAAGGATGAGTAAGTAGGTTATTTCTGTTGACCATTAGTGTCATGTTCATTTTATTATAATATAATTGAGAGGAAATTGTTCTGAGGTTGGAACAGATAATCTCCTTTTTCTTACAATCTTTAGAAAAATACATGAACCTAAAATTCATTTGTGTAACCTCTCCCAGTGACTTTTAAGCAAAAATTTAAGCTTTTCTTTTCAGTGACTCTCTTTGTTAGAAGGAAATAGCTGGGAAGAATTTAATGATCAGGGAAATCCATTATTATTTTCTAAAAGTGGAAACTTTTTGTTTTCGATATTGTATCTTTTTCCTATCTTAGTGTTCATATTTTTTTCCTGAAGAAACAACTATGTAAACAACAGGTTTTAATTTTGAATGAGATCGTTTCAAAGAATTATGAAGATGATTAGAAGTTTTAATTTTTATAATCACCTATGAAATATTCTCTTTATATTTCTGTTTATAAGTAAATTTTGTACTAAGTAAAACATATGAATTGAATTGGGAAACAGTAAAATGAAAGGTACATCTGATTCTAAACTTTATTTAGACTTTGGTACCGGTTCCCCAGAGGAAAATGTGGGGTAACTGTTTTTATATGCTGAGGTTTAGGAATGGTGGGTGAAGTGTATCCCTGTATAAATAAAAGTGCTCAACAATGTGCAATGCTTGTAAATTTAGTAAGATGTTACAGCCATTTCATGAATGCTTTACCATTTTACATAGTACCCTATTACAAAACACCTTTCTTGTATCAATATACTTCAGGTGTTGCTGTTAACATTTACATGATATTTATTTTAACCAAAATGTTATTCATATTAAATGTTTTTTCTTTAAAATGAATGTATTATGTTTATAACCCACAAATGCGTAATTATCCTATGCCTCATATTTCAATAGTACTGTAATATGGACTTTTTTTGTGAAATACTTTTATTTTGTTATGCTTCAAATACACATACTAAAAAGATTCTGTTGTTAGCTTTGGAAATTGTATAATATCCTAATATAAATAAAAACAAAATTAAAAAATGGGTACAATAAAATTTTTATGTATCTGTGATTTTTTTTTTTCCCACTAAAGTCTGCCATTGTTTATTTCACTTAACCTACAGAAGAAACAGCTCTTGTTCATTTCCATGATGTTACCATTTTGGGAGAAGCCTAAGAATTGAAACAGTTGAGGGTGCTAATGGAGCTCTGACAGACACTAAGAAGTAGTTTAATAAATATGCATTAAACTAAGGTACATCTCCACATGTTCCTACTCTCTTAGTACATCATTTTCTGTCTTTTTTTTTTTTTTTAAGATTTTTATTTATTTATTTCTCAGAGGAAGAGAGAGGACAAGCAAGGGGAGGGAAAGAGGGAGAGGGAGAAGAGGACAGAGCAGACTCCCTGCTGGATCCCAGGACCCTGGGATCATGACCTGAGCCGAAGGTCACCCAGGCATCCTATTTTCTGTCTTTGAATAAGAAAAGGAACTTTTCCTAGGGTCCTGGGATCCAGTCCTGCATCGAAATCCTTGCTCACAGGGAGTCTGCTTTCACAGACCTGTACCCCTGAAGCAAATAATACATTATATATTAAATAAATAAATAATAAAAAGGAAGGAAGTAAATAAAAGGAGTTAGAAGGTGAAAAAAAGTTTTCCCAGATTATAAAGTTATGAGTCCAAAATTCAGGTAACCTGTTCCATTCCTGTCACCGTAATATGCTGCTAGCAATCTTAGAAATAGTTCGAATGTTCTTTTCACATAAAAAAGTGAAGATTACTTTCTGCATCTAGAAATGCTGAGGCCAAAAGAGCTTCATGGGGTAAAATCATCCAGGCTGATGGTAGGATGATGGCTTGGCTCTCACATCTGGATCACATTACAAATAGACTGTGGTGAAGAAGAGCTAATTTTGTAACCTGCGATTTAGTCTATGTGTGTATGTGCGCGCACACACACGTAATTGTATAGTAATAGTAAATTTTAGCCACAAGAGAGTGACTAGTTACAAATTTTATTTCAAAAGTATATTTGTTAATTAGAAAAGTCAGTACTGGGTGTTTATGTTTAATGTATTATTAATTGGTACAGCTATATTTACCGCCGAATTGGTACAAAAGAATGACAACTCCAATGAAACCCTTAATCAGAAAACTTCTGTGGAGTTGTTACATTATCTGTTTTTAATTACGTGTAGGTCTCTAATACAATTAATGACAAACTAAAACAGACTCATCAGATTAATTATCAGAGAAAGATGCAAAAGTTCACAATGTGTATTTTGTCTTTGAGAGGTTTATTTGAAGGAGTCTCTTTCTGGTTTTCTTACCCATCTCTTGTTCATTTGGGTCTCTAAATCTAATTTTTTTTTAAATTTCTTTATTTATTTTTATTTATTTATTTGACAGAGAGAGACCACAAGTAGATAGAGAGGCAGGCAGAGAGAGAGAGAGAGGGAAGCAGGCTTGCCGCTGAGCAGAGAGCCCGATGTGGGACTCGATCCCAGGACCCTGAGATCATGACCTGAGCCGAAGGCAGTGGCTTAACCCACTGAGCCATCCAGGTGCCCCTCTAAATCTAATTTTAAACCTTAGGAGAGGGACGCCTGGGTGGCTCAGTTGGTTGGGTGTCTGCCTTCGGCTCTGGTCATGATCCTGGGGGCCTGGGATCGAGTCCCGTGTTGGGCTCCTTGCTCAGTGGGGAGCCTGCTTCTCCCTCTGCCTGTTGTTCTCCCTGCTTGTGTGTGCCCTCTCTCTCTAACAAGTAAATAAATAAAATCTTTAAAAACAAAAACAAACCCAAAAACAAAGCCCTAGGAGATTAAAAAATAAAAAAAAAAGTAAAAAGAAATTTTAAAGTTAGGTTTTGTGACCAGGTTTTTTTTTTTTAAAGTAATTTATTTTCACCATGTTACAATGCATAAAGATAATCTTTCCACTTCTTTCTAGAAGCATGATCCTACAGATGCATTATTTCTTTAGCCCTGACTTTTTCTAGTTGAAAGAGGGAGTGTAAATTCCTAAGTCTACAAGAGACTTAACGTCCCTTTTATAAAGGACTGCGTGTGATACCCAGTACCAAGTGGGTGCTTGTTCCACAGAGCTGTTACAGTGTAGTGTTGTGGAAAAGAACACACGTACGTCTTCTCTGGCTAGAGCGCCATCTATTTTTGCTTTGTTCTCTCCATTTGAGTACCACTGCAATGGTTTCTTAAAGACCCTGAGCTCTTTCTCACCTGAGGGCAAATACAGCTTGAATAGCTCTCCTGTTTGGGGGAAAAGAACCAAAAAACTCTACCAAACTTTCATGGCTGACATTAAATGTAGTTTTTCAGGAGCCACCCAGACCACATCCTGTACTTCTCCTTTCGGCACTTACCCAACTGTTTGTGGCCAAATGATTCCTTGTGTGATTGTTTACTTTCAGTCTCCCCACTAGAGCCTCAACTCTAGGTGGACGGGTACTTCCTGTGTTGTTCTGTGTGATACTCAACACCTAACACAATCCTCTTGACAGTCACTCAGCTTATTTTTGTTGAATAAATAAATGAACATTTTGATGCTGTAGGTGGAGCCGAGCACTTCAGGGGGATACTATGCAGAGATGCAAAACCAGCAGAAATCGGGAGAGGCGAGGGCAAGTAAGGGGATGAGAGAAGCAAACACAAGCTAAACTAGAAGAAAAATTTTAAGTTACAAGTTGCCATAAATG
Organism: Meles meles; assembly: GCF_922984935.1. Classification (NCBI taxonomy): domain Eukaryota; kingdom Metazoa; phylum Chordata; class Mammalia; order Carnivora; family Mustelidae; genus Meles; species Meles meles. The sequence continues at coordinate 32,040,976 of NC_060082.1, read as the reverse complement.
ACAAAGAAGTTGAAGATAATAGGGATTGACAGCCGGCTCCTGGACTTCCCGAGAATGTCACAGTAATACAGGTTCAGTAGAAGACTGGAGTGGAAAACAAACCCAGGTAAAAATAGGAATGATGGTGGCAGGTGAAGGAAAAATAGACTGTAACCAGAAGGAGGCATAGCTCACGTTTTAAGGTAAAGTGAACTTAAAGTGGTTTGAAGGTTTGGAGAGGTAGCGTGTAGAGGAGAAATTGAAGATACCGGACAGGGAGTACAGAGGTGATTAGAAAGAAAGAGGTCCACAGAAAGGATTTATCCACTGAGCCTGCAAGTGTTTATCATGGATCCTCATAGATCCTGTATTAGTCTTGAGCAAAATTTTTCTTTCTTTTCATGGATTTAAAGTCAAGTTGGGTAGAAACACATCTACAGAAATAGAAATATATAAATGCAAATTGTTACGGGTGCTATGGAGGAAAAGAGACACTGAGGAGGGGACATTGAAGTAAAATGACCTAAAGGATGAAAAAGGAGTCAGCCAAAGAACAAACAAGAGAAAGAGCCTGCTGGCCTGTGGGAAGTTAGCCGGGCCCTCTGGGAAGCAACAGAGGAGAGTGGGTGGGTTGGGATGGAGTAATGCAAGGTAGATTTAGAGTTGTGTATTTTCTCTATATTTGCAATAATCAGTAATATAAGGGTAATAATAAGTAATAGTAAAGTAATAGTAATATAAAAATTCATAATAGGGATTATAAAATTGTTGGAAATAATTGAGCGAGAAACATGTAGAACTGCTATGAAGGAAATTATACACTCTTGTTGAAGAACCCAAAGCAAATACTGAACAAATAGAAAAAGAGTCTGTGTTCCAGATGGGAAACTTCATATGAAAATCAAATACTCTATAATATTAGTAAGGTAGTGTCTATCTGAATCTCACCTTTTTTTTGGAGTCGGGTAAAATGACGTCAAAGTTCATATGGAAAAATAAATCTATAAAAATAGCTAAGAACTTTTTTTTTTAAAAGTCATCTGCTCTTGACTTATCATGTGCTTAAAACTTACCATAAAGGTGCTTAAATTAAGCAGTGGTGGCATTGGCAGAGGAACAAGGGCACGGAATGGTGGAACAAAATAAGAAGGTCAAATACACAAAGCAGTATTATGGGAACTTGATATATGAAGGAGGAGAGTTTGGTTAAGTGACCCACTCTGAATTTCAGCTCGGGTCACGATCTCAGGGTCCTGGGATGCCGCCCTGCATCGGGCTCCGTGCTCAGGGTGCAGTCTGCTTGAGATTCTCTCTCTCTCTTTCTCTAAAATAAATATATCTTTAAAAACAAACTATAGGGTGTATGTGTTTGTATGTGATCATTTGAATATGGAGAAAGGTGAAGGACACAAACTAAGCTAACTTCAGTTACCATATGAGTGTGGGTGACAAAGATAGTTAAGTTCTTATACCTCTATATTTTTCTTTTGTTCAGTACAAAAGCATGGACATTTTTCCTACTTAAAATAACTTTTACTTCTATGTTGAGTCTATGCCTCTTTTTTTAACTTTCAATTTGCAAATAATTTCAAACTTACAAAAAAAATATTGCAAGGTTAGTACAAAGAACTCCTTTAGAATTCTTCACCCAGATTTCTCAGATGTTAATATTTTGCCACATTTGCTTTATTTTTCTTTTTAAATCCCTATACCTGTATAGATTTTTTTCTGAACCAACTGAAATTAAGTTGCAAACATGATGCTTATTACCCCTAAATATTTGTCGCTTTCCTTAAAAAGACCGTCTCCTACATAATCACAGTACAACCATAATAATCAGGAAAGCAGTATCATTACTATTATCTAACCTATGAATCACATGCAAACTTCAAACAATTGCTCTTTACAGCAAAAACCGTTTTTAAAAATTTTCATCCAGGATCTAAGCAGTGAGTGTTGCTAGTCGTAGACCTCTCTAGTCACCTTCAGCGGAGAACAGTTCCTCAGTCTGTTCTTTATCTTTTGTGAACTTGACATTTGTTTTTTTTGTTTGTTTGTTTTTAGATTTTATTTATTTATTTGACAGAGAGAGATAGAGCGAGAGAGGGAACACAAGTAGGGGGAGTGGGAGAGGGAGAAGCAGACTTCCAGCCAAACAGGGAGCCCGATGTGGGGCTCGATCCCAGGACCCGGGACCATGTCCTGAGCCGAAGGTAGACGCTTAATGACTGAGTCACCCAGGTGCCTGAACTTGACATTTGTTAAAGGTACAAACCAGTTATTTTGTTGAATGACCTTTAATTCAGGTTTGCCTGATGTTTCCTCATGAAATGGATTATTACTGAAACAAAGCCAAGTTTATCTGCATACAACATACCAGGAAGCAATAATGTCAATTTGCCCATTACTGTTGGTGCAAACTTTGATCACTTAAGTTGGTGACCTTAATTATGACATTATTGTTTTTTGCTTTGTGTTTAATAGTATGTAGTAGACAGATACTTCGAGAATATGTAAATACCACGTTTTTCAACAAACTTTTGCCCACTAATTTTAGCATCCACTGATTATTCTTGCCTGTGTTATTACTTTGATGATTGCCAGATGATGACTTTCCCATTTTGTCATTCCTTCTACATTTATTAGTCGACATGCTACTGTAAGGAGTAACTTTTCCTCCAAATTATTTTTGTGTTCCATTATCAAATTTTAACTCTTATCTGAAAGAAAAGAAACCTGGCTCACACTACCAATGTTTGCTCATTGCCACTCTCTGAAACCAGTTTCTGATCTCACCAACTGCCGCCTCGGCGCAGACTGCCTCCATGGTCCCGGGTTCCGTTACTGCCACCACTTCCTCTGTTCCTGCTGAAAACATCACCTGCGTGAAACTGGTTATCTCAGTAATGACAGCAGTAGAAAACAGTCTGAGAGTTTATGAGGCTGGAACTAAAAGTGTCCAGCACAGAAGTCTTTTTCAGAGTCCTTTTCTCCTTGCTGTCGGCCACCATTCAGTGAAAGTCCAGAGAGCTGGCTACACTAAGGGGTGGGTCGCTTTGATTTGCAAGGGATTTGGCTGAAAGGAATTCTTCATTGAAATACTGGAGTTTGAGGGCTCAGGAAGGACTGTGACTGGTCCAAGGGAAGCATGAGGGAATGGGGGACAGGGAAGGGGCTGGAAAGGACACAGAATAAATGTCTCTGCAGTTTTGCCTAAAGCTGGGGTGAAGTACCTGGCAGAGAGGCACTTACTACTTTTTCAATAAATAAATGGATTAATGCATGACATATTGAAAGCGTCTGCCAATCAAATTTGCCTGGTTAACAATGCAGAAGGAATGTATGTTGTTGGCTAATGTTTGTATTTTTCTTTATCATTTACTTCTGTATCCTCAACAGCCTGAAAGGCATGTTCGAATACCTCAAGCATCGTGTATGTGTTTGAAGCTCTGGGCTATTTAAACAATGTATTTTTAATTTTTTAAATTTTATTTCTCACTTTTTAAAAGATTTATTTATTTATTTGAGAGAGAGAGAGTGCGTATGTTGGTTAGCAAGGGGTGGGGCAGAGGGAAAGATGGGGAGAAGTAGACTCCTGGCCGGGTGTGGAGCCTGACTTGGGACTTGGTCTCACGACCCTGAGATCATGTTGGGAGATGCAGTCAGAGTCGGAAGCTTAACTGACTGAGCCACGCAGGCAAACTATAATGCGTTTTTTAACAAAAATGAAGTAAATTGAGTAATCAGGAGACATTTCTCCATTTTAATGGTTGCATGAGTCCTGGATCCAGGAAAATAAAATTCATTTCTTATATACCTTGCTCTTACCAAGTATTAAAAATGAGGCTGAAATCAAATCTTTGTTTTACTCAGTCTTTCCTGTCATTCCTGACCATTGGCATATACTCTGTTAACACACCGTGTTTCTCTCTTATAGCACGTGCCACTCTTATAATGAAATACTCTGCCATTATTTTGTGTCTGCTTTTCATGCAAAGTTAGAAGCTCCCTAATTAGGTGAGGCAATGTCTATCATAATTACCGCTACATCCTCAGTGCTTAGCAAAGCACCTTGAACATAGTACGGACCCAACAAATACTCGTGGGATAGATATTTACATACATGAATTCATTTGTACATATATTTTTTAATATTCCCACAAGTTTGGTGTCATTGCCCCCATTTAGCAGTTGAGAAAACTGAGGCCCAGAGAAGATAAAGCATTTTCCCAAGGTCACTGAGTCAGATCTTATTTTCGTTCTTCTGCTCAAAGTCTCATGCTGTTATGTTGACTACAGAGGGATCTTCTGAGAAAATCCAGAGTTGCATGAAAGAGCTAAAATATAGATGAGTAAGACATTTGCTTTATTCTTTATTGTTCTTTTCTTATTTGGGTCCGGCCGGGAGGGAGGAAAGCCTGCTCACATATGTGTGTTGGAGGCCGTGCTTGATTAAAGAATGAGCTGGGGGTGGAAAAGTGGTAGCTTTAACACTAAGCTAGTGGAGAGGGAATCGAGAAGAAAGCTCAGTAAGGCACTTCTTTATCGTTCCATGAAGATCTCTGTTAGTGGTCATCAAAGAGATAGATAAATGGAGTGTATTTACATTTAACTTGTATTTGAAAGGGATATTCTAAGTGCCAGGTGTAATACTTAGACACATCCCTCATATTAATTTTTTTTAAAAATTGTCTCACTTAAGTAGCTGTCGGTATTATCTTCAATTTTAAAAAATTATCAAATTAAGTTCAAAATGTTGACTTGTGCAAGATCACAGAGCCTGAAAGTGGTGGGAGAAAGTCATCACTTGTCCATGATACACTCATAGCAAATCTTTGTGGGGGAAAATCAATGCAGGAAAAATTTCAGGGGGACAAGAAAAGGGAAGATTTGGGAAAGAATACTGGGATGTTGATAAAAGTTTTGGGGAATTGGTTCATTTAAAAAGATAATGGCTCCAAAGTGTTGATTGTGCCTTCGTGAGTTCACATTCTGTTCCACTAAGATTGTAAAAACAGGTGTGCTTCTCTACTATTTTATTTATTACAATAGGGTTGCTTTGAAGACAGGTCTGTTTTAGCAATTTGTCAGTTATCTCGTGAAGAATGGATTTATCCTACTGCCTGAAAACAAACATAATGCATTTTTTATCAGTTATACGGTGGATTATGATGTAGAAACCTGAAAAATGCACGAATGCTGTAGCTATCATCTGAATTCCTCAATTTAGGCTGCATTGTGCTAACGTTTTCAGGGAAGTTATGCCTTAATTTTAATCTGACCGACACTTAGAAACGAGTCTTTAAAAGGACACAACTGCCTCATACTTGTACTTGCTAGCACAAAGGCAGTTTAAGGAAATTCAAGAAAATGTAAACGTGACACAGTTCTTCTGAGTTAGGACCATCATTTCTATTTTCCTTTTTACTCTCAAGCGGATGCCAGATACAGCGTTTGGGAGAGGTGCCCTGCTGAGGCTCCCCCATAATAATGAGGCAATAATGAGATAAATTAGGTGTAAATCACATCAGTGGAGTTTTTACCTGCTTCTACTGATTTGTCAAAACACTTTACCACGGAAAAGCACAAATGAAAACAATGATTTTCTCTCTGTAACTGAGACAGCATGCTTTGGGGTGGGTGTTTGGCTACAGACTCTGAGAGCTCCTTGACTATAAAGCTCTCTGAGCAATTCTCCCAGAGTCCTGTGAACCAGCCAGCCTTGCACAATCTCTTTCTATCATGTTTTCCTCTGTGTTCTGTGCAAGGCTCTCTTCCAGTTAAGGATTTAAAGCTAGCTCTTATGTACACAAAAATCAGATTTATATCTTTGTACCACAAAATGAAGCAATTATTTTGTCTTCCAATGAATTCCGCTTCCTCTGCGTTGGCGCCGGAGCGACCCACTGTTGTCAGCAAGGCGGAGACACTGGTATAAGCTTCATTAAATAGAGCCCCGCTGATACTGACCATTGATCCAGCAGCTCGCTCAGGTGCATCTGGCCACAATATTTTCTCCCTCTGCTCTTTACTTCTCTCCAGGGATAACCAATCAGAAGAAACGACCCTCATGCCTAGTGTTTTGAGAAGCAGAGAGCAGTTTGATTTCAATTGCCAACCTGTCCACTAGCTTGGTAAATCAAATTTCAATCTCCTAAGGGCAAAAAGAACATGTAGCTTGCTTGCGTGTGTGTGTCTGTGTGTGTGTTTGTGTGTGCGTGCATGCATTGTACTCTAAGATCTGGTCTTTCCATAGGTTAAACCACAGGAATTCACCTGGTAACTGAAAAATGAGGAATTCAAAAAGTATGTGCTCTTTAGAAGTGAGGTTAGTGTTCTTTAAACACACCACTATTCCTTGAAATGTGGGATTATGTGTCTAACGCTGGCTATGTAAAATGAGCAAACATAAATTTGATTCACATTGTGACAGAAACCATGTTCTCCTTTTTGTGTATATTTGATGGCAAAGTGTGAAGAAGGATATATATCTATAAAATATATTTAGATCTATATTTATATCTCTTTACTTGTATCTCTGCTAAGTCATCAATCTAGGAATCTAATTTCTTTCAATAAAATTTCAAATAAAAGCCATTCCTCCCCAAATTTGTCCTGTGAGCCTCCAGTAATGAAAACCAATCTAGATACTAATCTTATTGCAATGCAGAGAGGACAGCTAGATGTGAAAATGGTAGTACTATGCCAGCTTACCTTGAGCCTTATACACTTTTTTTCTCTTAAATATATCATCTGCTCAAATAAGCCAAAGATCTTTTCTCCTTGGTGTTTTCATAGGCATAACTAGTTGAACTACACAAATCAGTCAGTTCTTGCTTTTCATGCAGGTTGATTCACTGGTTAGTGTCTTTAGAGAATCAAACTAGTTCCAAATTTTGTATGATGATACTTCTCCTTTTCAGGATATGTTATTCCAGTTTTAGAGAACCTAGAGATTCTTTAATAATATTTCTTTTAAGACACCAAGCATAAGCCACTGTTCAAGACCCTTATTGTCATGTGTTGTAAATAAGACCCAAAGTTGCTCTGGTTATAGAAGGAATAGAAATGATGTATAATTCAGCAGTTCCTTTAGCAATCTTTTTACCCTCACCTCCCCCCGCCCCCACCACTGCCCTGCAATTGCTGTTCCCTCCCTGGATACTAAGCATTTTGTAAGTATATTTAGAAAAATAAAAACTGAATTTCATGTATCTCTGACATTTTATGTGATAGCCCACATCTGGCATCCCACATAATTGAATCTTCTACTTAGGTCATTATAAGGGATTGAACTTGGTCATTCTTTCTAAGTTTCTCTGTACCCGCTTTTTGGTGATGTTTTGAATCCTCACTCTTGTTGATGTATATAATATTCACCCAATTAAAATTTTTATATTTTTAAGTCATATATGGCTGTCCTTTAATTTAACAAAAATGGAATCTACAAAATTATTTGGGAGAGTGGCTAACAGAATATTACGGTGTTTTTCCCCTAAAAATTACTGTTTTTTGAAAGTTTTATTTTAATTCTGGCTCTGAAGATAAAAGACCATGATCACTGCAATGAAATATCCGTCTGTGCTACATTAATGGTCAATACGTTAGGAAGATAACCCTGAGAAAATTCCCCCATGCTCTGCTAATGGAAGTTGTTTCTTCACTAAGTCAGTAACAGGAAGTACAACTGTGAATTACAAAGTGACTTCATACCTTCAAAGATATTTTTTCTGTTATTTTCGTTTACGTTAATCACTAGTCATCACTTAGGCTGGTGATTCTCACCTGAAAAGATTTTGCACCCCAGAGGACTTTTGGCAACGTCTTAAAGACTCTTTTGATTGCCAGAAGTAGGGGGTGTGAGTGGGGAAAAGATACTACAGGCATTGAATGGGTAAATGCCAGAGATGCTGCTAAATACTGTTTTTTGTTTGTTTGTTTTAAGATTTTATTTTTTTGACACAGAGAGAGAGATCATGAGAGAGGGAACGCAAGCTGGGGGAGTGGGAGAGGGAGAAGCAGGCTTCCTGCACAACAGGGAGCCTGATGCAGGGCTCCATCCCAGCACCCTGGGATTATGACCTGAACCAAAGGCAGTTGCTTAAGAAATGAGCTACCCAGGCGTCCTGATGCTGCAAAGGACAACCCTTAACCATAAAGACTTGTCCTACCCTATATGTCAATAATGTTGAGGTTAAGACACCCTCATGGACACCAGAGAAGCATCATGGAATGGTGGAAATTGGAAACTAAGTTGGATTCCTACATGAAGATAGTGTCTGTAAACATTATCAGAGCGAGAGCTCCTAATTATGTGATATAGAAGGTTCCTGTACTTGTCCTTGAGACAAAATTGTCTTTTATCAAAGTCAGAAAGCTCATTGTCTTAAGTTTACCATCTATAAGGACTTTGGTCTCCTTTCTAATTTATCTATAGATAAATTAGGATGCATTTCTACAAAAAGACATGGTATGGTTGAGAATGCTAATCTTCAGCAAAAAGTTGAATTTAAAATAACCAGGTATTTAAAAAAATTTTTTTTTGGTCTCTCTAGCTAACAGATGAATAAGCAGTAGTATCTTTGTCCATTTGTAACCTGCCTTTCATTCCTGTGAGTTACTGTGACAACCAAAAATGAAGGTATTTTATTTCTCAGGAAATAGCATCCATTTCAATATTTTGCATTAAGTCCAATAGAAAACATAAAGTTGAGGTCCAATAATGAAAAGATGTGTTTCATTTCTTGTTTGTGACCTGAAATCAATTAATGTATTGTACACATATATGCAATTATATTTCTGTGTAATGGTTTACGAATAACCAATTTACTAAACTAGACAAATGTTGGCAGTCATCTGTGTTTAATTCCACATGTCACTTGTTTTTATTACCTCTGCCAAGTTAATTGTTGGTTAGTCATCCTTCTCATCGCCTCTGGCAATTTTTACTGAACAATATTATAGAATTGTTTACCATTTTAAAAATTAGTTTTTGAGTGACGTCTGGGTGGCTCAGTCGGTTAAGTGACTGCCTTTGTCTTTGGACCAAACAGGTCATGGTCCCAGGGTGCTGGGATCAAACCCAACATTGGGCTCCCTGCTCAGGGAGGAGTCTGCTTCTCCCTCCCCTCTACTGCTCCCCCTGCTTGTGCTCTCTTTCTCAAATAAATAAAGAAAATCTCTTAAAAAATAAAATAAAATTAATTTTTCAGTGCTACTTTATCTCATAGTAAAACATTCTGAAGTTACTTACACACTGTATTTTTTTTGAAAGCCTAATTTTTTAAAAAATTTCTTTTCAGCGTAATAGAATTCATTGTTTTTGCACCACACCCAATGCTCCATGCAATGCATGCCCTCCATAATACCCACCACCTGGCTCCCCCAACCTCCTACCCCCATCCCCTTTAAAACCCTCAGGTTGTTTTTCAGAGTCCATAGTCTTTCATGGATTTTTGTCAAGAGCACAATGTGTAGGTAGGAAAGGATGATTCAGAAATTGTCTATTCTTATGATTCAGAATATGGTTTGCACACGTAAAATAGATAGTAATACAGTAGAAGTGCCTTAACAAGATGCTCCCTCTCTACCTTACACTTATTTGTACTTATCAGTGGGTTTAGAACCTTGTAAATACTAGACTGTAGCCTCATTAGGACAGAAATTGAGTATACTTTGTACATTGTTGTTGCTCTAGTATTTAGTTTGGTGCTGGTCCAAGATGGACCTCCATAATTACTGTATTCATTCATTGTTTGCTGCAGATGACTCAAACATGATGGTTTAAATAATATCAATGTATTCTCTTCTGGTCCCATAGATCAGCAGTCTCACATGAATATCATGGGTCTAAAATTGAGGTCTCAGTGGGTTGTGTTGTGATCTGTTCTTTTTCCTTCTTTAGTAGCTGTCTACTTTCTTTGGTGGGTGGCCCCTTCCTCCATCTTTAAAAGCCCAAAATGGCACATAGAGTCCTTCTCAGGCTGCCATCTCTCCGCAGCGGGGAAAGTCTCTCTGTTTTTAAGGACTCATGTGGTTAGATTGGGCCCACCTGGAAAATCAAGAAACTCTCCCAGTCTCAACCTCCTTAATCTTAATCACAACTACATAGTCTCTTTTGCCTTGTAACCTAAGATATTCACAAGTTCCAAGGACTAGGGCATGGACGTCCTTGGCAACCTACCATAATGTTGTCAGATGAAGAACATTCCTGTGGCCAAGTTATTGATTTTCATCACCAAATCCAGTGAGCTACTTCTAACCATCTATTAAGCACCACTTACCACCTCAGCTGAATACCACCACTTCCAATGGGCATCTCTGCCAATCTTCCTAAGAATCCCTTGCTTCAAAAAGTCTTGTTTCCTCTTTTTCTGTGCACCTCTGCCTCTGATCATCATGACTCCACCAGGTCATTGGTCTACCATGAAGGGTCACTGTCACCAATAAATGGGGATGGGGGGAATCTTCCAAGTGCCAGAGCTTCAAAAGGATGTGTGACAAAATGGGAGAGAAGTGGAGGAAAGAGAGAATGTCCCTCTCTCCCCCATTTTGAGCTATATGTGGTGAAAGCATAACAGAGCAGTGCTGTTGGCATCCATTGTATAGGCTTTTGAGTAAATCATATTGTTGGTATTTATTTATGGTTCCGTAGAACCCTGACTTGAGTCTTTGACACTGGATCATGGCCAGAATCAAATTACAAATGCAAAAAAGTGCTGTCGAGCTTAATAAATAGATCAATTTGTTGTGTCTGATTCATCCTTTTCTGACAGTGAGATTTTTTTTCCCCCTTTTATTGGAAAAGTAGGTTTTTGGTTGTATTTGGACATGTCTGGATACAAGCTGAGGCTCATGTGCGGACCTTCCTACTTTGGGTCATTTCGGTTTTCCTGCCCTTAGCAGATTACAAGCAACACATGTTATTGATACTAGACAGAAGTATAATGGCAAAAACAAGGAATGACAGTTTATTTTCAAAAATACTTGTTGGGTAGGTATTAAATTCTCAGCTCTGTTCTTGGGACTAAGGATATAAAAGGGAGAAGAAACAAAAATGGATTTTGACAAACAGCTAGATTTATTAAAAAGACATGAAGTCTACAGAAAGCCACAAGTAGAATTCCAAGAACAGAGCTATCAGACAAGGACAATCGGCTGTAGCTGGAGACATCTTCTGAGTCTCTTTCATCATTGCGTATTGTCGTGAAGAAAAGTTAGACCATTATTCTACTCTGTTACCGCCGAGTATCGATTATGTATCAGAGACTGTCTTAAGCACATTTATTCCTCACAACAATCCTACGAGGCTGCTGGTATTATTATCCCCATTTTACGTATGAGGAAATTGATAAAAGTGAACAGAAAGGTTAAGCGTCATGCCTGATAGTAACAGATGGGAAGTGGCAGAGTCAGGATCTGAAGCCAGACACTCTAGGACTAGACTTTACACCCCTGAGCACCACGTGACACTCTAAGAAAATGTGGGATGTATTTCAAAATGGGTCTCATGAAATGGTTAGAGTAAAAAGAAATGTCATTGCTTCGTGGTAATTCATAGAGCTGAACACATGTAGGATGAGTGCTCTTTTCTGTATACAGTATGTTTCAGTTTTTGAAAAAAGAGGAATATCATGGTACTTAAAAGGCTAAATCTAAGTTATCTGAAAGATTTTTGGAAAAACACATAATTTCCGGATGGTGTTTGAACTGTATTTATTCACAAGCAGATGGATGGGGCGGGAAACAGAGAGAGGCAGTCAGTGTCTGTGGGGAAGAAGTAGCTTCCAGTGGCCAGGAAGACCTTGAACGAGTCTTGCCTTTTCATTTTCTGTATTTCTAACACGTGGACATCTGGAGGTCTTGCTGACTCTGCATAGACTGCTCCTTTTATTGCTAGCCAGTCTTTAGAGACAGCAAATGACTCAACAACTAGGGTGACTTTCGTATGCACACTAGCCAATCCAGAGCCCACCACCCCCAAACATCTTGTCAGGTTCTTACACTCTGGGGTCACCATTCCCTGCTCGAACGGTCTCCTGGCTGGATATCAGACAACTAGGGACAACCCCGACACCTACTGAAATGACTCAGACTAGTCAATCTTAAATCTCCTTATCTGTTTACCCTGCCTCTTCCAATCTTTCCTGAAAAAGCCACCAGCAAGGTTCTTGCTCAGGATTCCATCCTCAGCCCTCATCACCCCCAGTGCTTCCCCGTGTGGCTCTTGCATGGCCCTTGCATGGGGGCGGGGGGCGGCCTGCAGAAGAGTACCACCTTCTCCTGGCAACTTTCAATAACCAATTATCTTTCCAATGGCAGGAATCGACGCATCTGTTGGCCTCACCATGACTGAATTATGGTAACAGAGTCTCCCTCTATTCTGTATTTCCACCACTTTTTTTTTTTTAATCCATGACATACTTGAGTAAGTAAGTGTCCTATAAAGCTAAATTCAACATTTTTTTTCATTTTATTTTTTTTCAGCGTAACAGTATTCATTGTTTTTGCACAACACCCAGTGCTCCATGCAAAACGTGCCCTCCCTATTACCCACCACCTGTTCCCCCAACCTCCCACCCCTGACCCTTCAAAACTCTCAGGTTGTTTTTCAGAGTCCATAGTCTCTTATGGTTCGCCTCCCCTCCCCAATGTCCATAGCCCCCTCCCAATGAATAAATGAAACAAGATGGGATTGGGAGGGAGACAAACCATAAATGACTCTTAATCTCACAAAACAAACTGGGGTTTGCTGGGGGGAGGTGGGACTGGGATAAATTCAACATTTTTTGAGGACCCCTATGAACAGGTTAGTTCTAGATATTATAGACATGTCAAAAGTGGGTAAGGCATGGCGTCATTGGCAAGGGATCTCTTTTCAATCACAGGAGATATCATACGTCGATCATCTACATTAAAAGAAAGAATGTGTGTGCTATTAAAGCGGGTCAGATGAAAAGCTACAGAAGTGTAGGAGGAAATAATCATTAAAACTTGTTAAGAAGGTCAGGGAATGCTTCATGAAAAAGAGCGTCTGAATTGAGCCTCCAGGGTTATGGGGCATCTTGAGAAATGAATATGATTTTGGGCAGAAGAAACACCATTAATTTTAATTGAACTACACAAAGGCCCAGAGACAGAAGGACAGAAATCTTGACTATTTTCATCGAATAGAATCCTGGGGGCCCTGCCTGGGAGAAGTGCTAATCACAGAGATAGGGGGTGAAGCTTTGGAAGACCTTCACTAAGGAATTAAGATGAAGTTCAGGAAAATGTTTAGGTGCTGGTTGAAGCATAAACAGTTTCTATAATTATGAATTATACATGACTAGGGCGAACTATTGGTAAGGGGGAAAACCTTTTTTGTCTTCCTTTTGTAGCCAGAGACAGGTGCATAGTAAGTCAGCCTCCGTCCCCACAACTGTACAGAGCCTTTGGTTTCTCACGGCCAACACTGAATACTGGAGCAGATTTTTTGGCAGGAAGTGCCATGTCTCTCTTTGGGAGAACATCTCCCTCCTCATTTTTTATTTACCGGTGCAAGGCCATGGTTTCTCCCTCCTGCCCCCATTCTTCATGAAAAATTAACTTCAAGTTAAACTCAAGTGTATTTATTTATTTCCGAAGAAAGAATTCTTCAGAGGATGAGATTTTGCGTTTTTAAGATTAAAATGGCAAGTGGGACTTAGGCATAAAGCCTAACCCTACAGAAAAAAAAAAAAATAACGTTAGTTTTATAAGCCGCAACCTTGTGCTCTGGTGGTTCCTTTATTCTAAAGCTTCTGATAGCCACAGGCCGGCAGGGTACTCAGCAACAATCAAAAATGATTGTTTATTTGGTTGAATAACCTGACAACATATAAAAATAAAAAGTTACTGCTAGAAATGCTATCTTCCCAAATCCAAGAGAGCCAAAGATTTGCTGGCAAACAAGTCCAGTTGTCGAGGCGCTCGCACACCCTCTCTCCCGTGTGATCAAGGATCACTGCGAAGCTGACCCTCACCTTCATGCCAGGCAGGCAATGTCAGAGCCCATCATGACAGCCCCCTCCCTGCGCTGTGTTGCTAAATCATCCTGTACTCAGCCACAGGGAATAGGGAAAGAAAGAACGAAGCTCCTGAAGAAAGAAAGGCTTTCCTACCCGTCTTCCTGCCCTCAGCTGTTAGAGCCAGCATGGAAAGGAGGTTTTGAAGTGCCTCTCTACCAAATTGCAATAAACAAACAGGAGAAACTTTATTGATTTCCTTATTCTTTGAAGAGCGAAGAAGCAGTATAGGAAATTGTGAAACAGCAATATCACGGAGCTCAATAAGTCTGTTCTTAGAGCAGAACCAAACAGACGAGGGAATTTACAGATCACCTGCTGCCCAGAGACTACTGGGCTTTGTGTATGTATTTCTGAATACAGAGAAGTTGAGCAAACAGGCATTCATCTTTTGCCTTGCTGGGTAGGAGCCTGGAATGGACCTTATTTCTTCTTTGATACTTTCACCCATTTATAGCTGAAGTGCCATGCTGGTGATTGGCATTCTGAAGACCAGTCCACGAGCCAAAGTCTACCTCCCCTTATTACAGACATTTTTTTTTTAGCATCAATGTCTCCAAAGAATCCTTTTGTTTTTAAATGAGATCAAGTGGTTTGCCACATACGCCACTACAGATTGTACTCTTTTCTAAAGCATGGAGACTTTTGCGATGGTGCAGCTCATGGCGTCAAGCCCTGAAATTTACAAATGTAATCTCATTGCTTGGGATATCATCAGGAGACCGCGTGTGAAGCAGAGTCAACGCTATGGGTCAGATCACACGTTTTGTTAAATGGTTACTAAAAATGACTTGTTTCCAGAATCCCAGTATCATAAATTGCACTTTACAGGACTCTCAATTATTGTCTTCGTATCTACTCCAAAAGGCCTCTCAAGTTGAAATGCAATATTTCATCTCTGACATTTAATCTATGAGGATGTCCTTGGAGATTTATTATGTCTTTAAAATAATTTACGTATATTCCTTAATGATTGTGCTATGCTGAATGTGTTATCAAAATGCTTTGGGTTTGGGGCGCCTGGGTGGCTCAGTGGGTCTGCCTTCAGCTCAGGTCATGATCCCAGGATCCCAGGATCGAGCCCCGCATCGGGCTCTCTGCTCGGCAGGGAGCCTGCTTCCTCCTCTCTCTCTGTCTGCCCCTCTGCCTGCTTGTGATCTCTGTCAAATAAATAAATAAAATCTTTAAAAAAAAATGCTTTGGGTTTTATAAATAGGTGCAATGGGAAAGTCAGAGTCAAACTTTTCTAGTTAGGAGTTACTACTGAACTAGGGTCAATCAGAAAAAATAAGCACTTGATTCAGATGGTTACCCACATTCTCAAAGTGGTACTAATATATGGATGTCATCCTTTTTATCATCAGCTAAACATTTCTAATAGACTATCATGGAAAGAGCATAGTTTTGGAATCGGACAAGCTTGACTTTTTCTTCTTTCTCTGCCACCTTGAACTACTTAGCTTGGGTCATTCTCTGAACCTCGTTTTCTTCATTCCTAAAATAGGAAATTAAATACCCCTAATTCACAGTTTGGTTGGGAGGGTAACACAAGCCCTCTGCCTAGGAGCTGTTAAATTACTGGTAAGGCTAGACACTCGTTTGCTTTCAAGACAGGTCAAGCAGATCACAGTCAACCTGCTCCCCCACTCTCAGAATCTTTGCTATGTATTATTCTGAAGACTAAGTCCAGATGAAGTTCCTACGTGGTCTCCAAACTCACTCTCAGAGACAACCCATGAGCAGTGATCCCATCTGCAGAGGGTGACTGTGTTCTGTAGTATTTCCGTAGGAGAAGACCACAGAAGTGACACAGGTCTTTATCAGCTGCCGAAATGGTTGTATCATTCTTGTCCAAGTGGCATGGCACCTAGAGGTGTTATGAGGTGACAATTACTAGCATCCTCAAACCCAAAACCAACCCTTCAGATGAGATTTCTAAATACTCAGGTGGAACCTTACCACCTCTAGCGCACTGCGCCAGTGTTTACAGTGTTTACAGGTCATGCAGTGCCCGCCTCCTTGACCACTCTTTGCTTAGGGTTTTTTTTTTTTTTATGATTTTATTTATTTTTTGACAGAGAGAGACACAGCGAGTGAGGGAATACAAGCAGGGGGAGTGGGAGAGGGAAGAGCTCCCGCCATGCAGGGAGCCCGATATGGGGCTCGATCCCATTACACTGGGATCATGACCTGAGCCGAAGGCAGAGACCCAACCCACTGAGCCACCCAGGTGCCCCTCTGCTTAGATTTTGAGTACGAGTCACTGTGGGTGTGTTTAATAAGTAAAGACTACTACCAATGGGGGTGATGTAGGACCAGGGACAGAGGAAACCAATAAATGAAAATGAGTTGACACGAAAGAAACTTGTCAACATATCCAAGTGTGAACTCGTTAATCATGCTCCCAAAGCCAGCATTCTACCTTTTATCTCTGTAGCATTTAATAATGCCAACATCCCTTGCAGTCTTCTTAGCTAGAAATGTCATCATCCTCAACGGCTCTCTCCCCCTAATCCACACATTTATTTACCTCGTGAACCTTACATTTTCTTGCAGAAACAACCTACTTTTGTAAGTTTGGCAAAAACAAAAACACAGCACAACACAAGAGCCCCACATGATTCTGTTAACATGTTATTCTGCCCTTTCACAGACTTTGGAAGCTTAAGCTTTATTAACTTCATGAGAAAATGTGCTGATGGTGACAAGCATCTGAGTACTGACTTTCTCAGGGGCCCGTCGGAGCAAACAAAACTGCCGAATTTTCTAGCCCTGGAGATTTGATGCCACTCCCCCACGTTCCTAGCTAGAGCCTGCCTCTGGTGGTCTACCTGAGTCCGTGGTGATTTCTTCACTGACCTGACGGTCCTCATGGATAGGGCAGTGATCCTATAAGACCTGATGCTATCCTTACTGCCCACTTGACCCATGGAAAAATCACTTCATGGAACAGTCTAGAATGTGCCGGCTGTTATTCAGCTGTGTTGGCCCAGCCTCCTTCTCCACTCTATCTCTCTCTGATTCTCTTTTCTTGTTTTCTTTGCTCAAGCAAGGACAGGGCACAGATGAACAAAACCCATTATGAGTTCAACGAGCAAAGAATGCCAATCTCCTTTTCTTGTGGACATCCTAATTTTCATGGATTGCCCTCTTGTGCTTTGGGGGAGAGGGAAAGAGAAGCCCCTTTCAGAACACTGTAGCAGACTGAACACCCGTAACTCAGATGGTTCTTTCCTTCTTTCCTCAACCATTCATTTAGGAATTTCAGAGATGAGGGTGGGAGCTGGGAATAGGATTGACTATGGTAAGGCTTGTTCTGAAGCTCTCAGTGCGTCCTTGAAGTGCTGCTATCTGTCTCCAATTGTTGGCATTTATCTCAGGGTATGTCTTTCATCTGCGTATTGTAGTTATGATCGCAAGATAACAGAAGAAGATAATTATAAACCAGAATCTCGTTTTCAGCCCAATTTAGCATATTAATCAAAAATTTATAGACCCATCACTCTCCATAATTTGTTCTGTTTTCTGTCCAGGCTACCGATCTTTTTTTCCCCCTATCCTCTGCTCTCCCTCTCTCTCTCCACTCTCCTCCACTTCTCTATCCGTATGTCTTCTTCCTTTAAGATAGGCCATTTTGCTTTCCAAGGAGCTCTTTAATTAAAAAAAAAAAAAAAAGAACCTTAAATATCATATGGTCTAGTTATTTTCTATGAATGGTCATTGAGAGCTCTCCTATCCTGCTAAATATCTTTAAGAGAATCCTTTCAGGACCTCCTCCATTCTGAGCAACCCTTGATTTAGCCCTCTCTCAGCTGCCTTTAATAAATAGCCTCTCCTTAAATCATTCTCCATCTCAAAGCTTTTGCAAATATCTTTATTTTCCTGTTGTATCCTTGATCCTTCCCTGTTCAGCGGCACACAGTTGGCCACTTGCATTCATATTTCTGACTTCACTGCCCTTTTGTTGCTGAGCACTCATGAAGTAAGCAGATCTACTTTTACACTGGGTAACTTTTTATTCGTTGGGAGAGATGGGGTCACACTTTAATAGGTGGTAGTCTTTGGAAGACGATGTTTATTCACGACCACAAAGTCAGGCTGATTTAGTAAAATCGCACATGTGGTTAAAGCCCTAGCTTCAAGTAAAAAACCCAAAGAAAAGAAAAGAACCTTCTTCAAGCCCCCAACACACAACTCCCCAACCTAGAAAGACAATAACAAAAATTCACGCTGTGTATGCATAATGAGACTACAGTA
This sequence comes from Meles meles, assembly GCF_922984935.1. Classification (NCBI taxonomy): domain Eukaryota; kingdom Metazoa; phylum Chordata; class Mammalia; order Carnivora; family Mustelidae; genus Meles; species Meles meles. Next base: position 32,022,695 of record NC_060082.1, on the reverse strand, counting down.
ATGGGATGGGTGGGTTATTCTGGAAAAAAATATATTTTTGATGTTTAAGAATCCTGTGTGGTGTAGAATCATAAAAGAGCAGGGAGAGAACAGAGAATTCCCCGAAGTCAGTCTATCTTATTGACTGACAGACTGAATCAATGGGAAATAGATTCTTTAAACTTTTAAAGTTTCCCAGTCAAAGATGAAAATTAAGTACAAACAGTCTAATTTGTACCATTCTTTAATTTTAAGACACAAGAAAATGACTTCACAGAAAGGTGCTCCCCTGTCAAGTATCTTCAGTGTGGATTATAACGCTTCTTAGTTTGAAATGAGACTTTTTAGTCTAATCTGTCAAGTCTTGCAGACCTGTAAAGGCTGTATCAAATATGTTGGTATCTTCTGCAGCTTAAATAATGGAGTGACTTGTACTAATCTTCAGTTAAAAGAATAACTGAACCCCCCTATCCATTCATGGTCTTTTAGTTAAGGTTGATGTGTAAGCCTTACGCTATTCAAAATCATTTTGTTCCTGTTTCCACTTGATGTTATTCTCAAAGCTCTCAGCTGCACGGTGCCTCTTAAGTCTCAACCTGTGAGCCATTCTGGCTGCTTGTCAGCTTTGGCTTTAACTCTTCTGTTACTCCATTGTTTACTCCATTGCTTACAAATAATACTATACAAACACTGATTTTTAGAGGACCGTGCATTCTTGATTAAGATATGAAAATTCTGGGTTTCTAAGCCATGTATCTCCTGGCCATATTGTTCTATGTGTATATATACCAGATATATGTGAAAAGGAAGACGAGAGCTTTAAGTAAAACCATAGCAGGTCCAAATTGATATCACAGATCACATAGTCTTGAATATTTTTAATCTTATTCAGTCAGTGTGTTGGTTGAGAGCTACTAACCAACAGAATTTAACAGATTAGTCTTTTCCAAGAGTTATTAACTTGATCCGGAAAAATGAACTACCCCTCCCCCATCCTGGGAAGCTACATGACTCTTTCTGCAGAAACAATACGTTATTGGCAATTTGTGCTCCTTCTCCTTCTCCCAGGATTCCCAAGGTAGATTAATCCCCAACTTTGAGCAGCTTTCCAAGTTCCCGGGTCACAGAGTTAAGTTTGCGTCTGAGTTTTAGGTTACGATTTTCACATAACTGAAACAATTCGGCATGACCGCAAGCCTCTATAAGCACTTTTGTCTATATCAAAAAAAGGAATCTCTGTCCTCAAGACATTTTCTTTTCATCTGTCAGAAATTGTTATAATATACTAATTGATTTAGAACAAGACTCTTTACTGCCACCTACTGGGAAAAATGTAATAAATACGCAAGTCTATAAATGGCACAGAACCGCTTATGGGGGCCCTGAGGTAAGGCTGGAAAACCCAATAGATTTTAATGAAGTTTAAATTCTCTTGTTAATAACCACAGCACTGTAACAAGATCTAAGACCTTTGTTTTTCTGGCTTGGTCTCAGTGCAGAGTATAGTTTTGTTGATGGAGCGTTGTATTTCCATAACAGAAGTTTTACCTTTGCTTCTTTTGCTTTAGGTTCTGTTTTGTTTTGTTTTCCTGTGGCTTTAGGATTTTTCTTTGAATAGCATTTGTATGTCAATACCTATCTAGATAATGCTTGATTTCAGATGTATAGGAGTACTAAAACATCACATTTAGTTTGGCAATTTACGAGACCAGCCTGTGTCTCATCAGGGGTTGATCCAAGTTTGGGTGAGCCTGAAGCTTATATATTTTGGGGAAACTTAATAGAAATTTATAAAATTATCAATATAAAGTTAAACACAAAAGTGAATATGTATCCAGAATTGAGTGAAGAACATGCAAGAAATACACAATTTTATTTTTTTTGATATTTATATATGTGCCAATTTTACAATTAATACAAAAAAGATAAAGTTGAAATATTTTAAAACTGTAAAAACCAGCCCAGGCAACATAACTACACAATCTTGCTATAAAAGTACTTATATCAAATTCCGCCCAAAATATGTATGCAATATGGTAAATTTTAGTTCCTCAAGTCATTCTTCACGGCTGGCCGGCTATGCCATTTGCAGCTGTCTCCATTCCATTTTCCTCTTTAAGATGTTGATACAATTCAGCTCTGTTATTAACAAGTTCAAACATCCAGCAAATTCCCGATGTTTTCTGGAACTGGCAGTATTGATTCTGTTACTCCACAGGGATAATAAAGACCCTGGCCCTTTTGCAAATACAAAATCTTAAAATGTTGACAAATACCACCAACATCAACAAATCCAGAAAAGACACACTATTTTTATTAATTAACTGCTAGGATAATCTTGATTTTCCTCTTCAAATGATAAACATTTGTCACAATTCTAGTTGAGAAAATAGAAAGATAATTTGTTTTTTTTTCCTACCTCGTTGGTAAAACTTCTTTATCATTGTTAGATGAGATGCATAGAACATGGGATTTCAGATAAATGTTTTCGTTGTATGTATACTGCTACAGGCTTGTGCCCTAAGAACAAAAGAACTCTTACAGATTCTATTTCATTTTAATCCCATCAAAAAAGAAAAAAATATGCATGGTGCTTTATAATTATTTATGCTTCATTATCAAATAATAAAGAGAACTTCCATTTTGACTAAGTAATTTAGGAGAGCTGAAGCCTCTGCTTACCGATGTTCGTGTCTAATGACTGGAAAAAATCTCCACAGATTAGCTTGCCTTTGTGTATTTTACACCTTGTTTCTTGTTCACCTCTCATCGCTCACATACTTCCAATATGTTGCCAAAATTCCCATTTTGTGTGGTATTGGCCGCACACCTTTGTGTTACAATGTTCAGTGAAAAGGCACACTGAATCCTGAAAGTCGTTTTTATAAGAATGATTGGAAGAAGATCAACTAAACATGGAAGTGACAGAAAACCACATAAGAATATCTAGTCCCGGGGCTCCTGGGTGGCTCAGTGGGTTCAAGTCTCCGCCTTCAGCTCAGGTCGTGATCTCAGGGTCCTGGGATCAAGCCCCGCATCAGGCTCTCTGCTCTGCAGGAAGCCTGCTTCTCTGTCTCTCTCCGCCTGTCTCTCTGCCTACTTGTGATCTCTCTCTGTCAAATAAATAAATAAAATCTTAAAACATAGTCCCTCCACAGAATACTACCTGGGCCACTCTATTGACACCATTTTATTGATCGAACTTGTTGAGCAGGAATTAGTACATACTTGAAATGCCTTACTCAAACAGATGTGAATGAGAGGGCGGAACCCCACTGAAGTTCAGGCTCTTACCACCTCAGTTAAAGATTCCAAGAGTGTGAAAGTGTGGAGCCAAGACATCCTCTCCAAAGTGAAAAACAAGTCGCTGGACCCTGCACCATCTATGACAAACTTTTTGAATTTTGGAGGCAATGGATACCATGTTTGAATGTGCTACTTCAAGTCATCCAAAGAGTCATTCGTAACTTTGCCAATTTGAAGCGGACAGTGAGGAAAGGAACTTAAGCTCGGCTGCTTTAGAGCTTAGTCCACAAAAGGGAAAGGCTTCCATAGGGGGGCCACAGCAGTTCTGCCATTGAACTGGAAGGGGAAAGGGACACATAGCCATCTGGGACCCCTGATGCACTGAACTAACAGGAAAACAAAAATGGGTTCATTTTCTAGCTGACATTATACCTGTTTAGCTCGGTCGACTTGGGTCTCTGCTACAGAATGGGGCAATGTGGGTGGTCTGGAATCCATAGGGGTCTCTGGGATGCCTTTAGAACTTGCCTACACAAGAGTCAGGGTCATGGACGACCAGAGCAACCGAAAAAGGGAGGGACAGCTGAGCGCTCAGACCTTTATGGATTGAAGATTTGCATCACTCCACTGGGTAACAAACACAGAACAGCTGAGCTCCTGAAGGCAAGGGAAACACAGAACAGAATTGGAAGAAAGAAGCCAGAGATAGCAACTATGACCTCACAGACAATTACAGAACAAGGACTGTAGCAGCTTTCCAGATTTTCTCTTCTTCACATGTGCATGTTTATGTAGCGGTACTGATAGGTACCGATACCTTTTTTCTTTTTTCTCCTTTCTGGTTTGACTTTATGTACAGGTTGTTGAATGTTAATTCCATAGCTTAGTCTTTAGGTAATGGAAACTGCACTGGCGCTGGGACTGGATATGAGCAATGATTAATATAGTCGGCAATGGATACCATGACAGTTGGAATCACGGTTCTTATTTTGAGGAGTGAGAACATCTTCATGTATAAGGCATCTTGTTTTAGGTGTAAATATAGAGTTGTTTTGTTGATGTACAGGAATTCAAATATGTGGCCAAGTAAGAATGCATGCCGAAGCTGAGTAGCGAAAGGGGTCGACTGTGCTGGTTACCGATTTATTACTCACCTCCAAATTAATTGCCTGCTTTATGAAAAGGGATCTGGGCCCTTTATTTCTATTTTTTCCAATGTCAGCGGGCACAACATTAAACTTTGTCAGTAGAGGGTGCTAGAGAGACGTTATAGAAGTAAAGGTTCCGCTTCCTGTTTCTGGTATGCTCTCTGGACAGTTTCTTTAATGCTCAGCTCTTGCAGTGTGAAGGTCTCTGCCCATCAGGCTCCTGGAGCTCTCCTGTAGGGCCCAGTGACCAACAACACTCAGCACTTCGTGGCTTCCTCAGTATTCACCCCCGGCAGCGAATGGCTTCCGTCCCCTAGGGTGGTTCCATAGTGGAGTGCTTCTAGCAATATTCTTTCTCATGAACAGCCTTCCCTGGCACATTTGAGGTTGATATCTTGTAAGTTCTGCCAACGTGGCACCATATGACTTCTCTACCATTTAGGGCACCATGACCAGGCCCTTTCCAGCAATGTCTGGATCTCAGTCATGGAGGCTCTTCCTTGGGCACTCTGTCTCAGCCCTAGGGGTGGCAGTTGTTCCTTGTATCTGCCATTCCTATATCGGTAAGAGTTTTCTTTGTAACCAGCCAATCTCTTTTCACTCCAATCCACTTTTACAGTTAATAATTCTTTATATTAAGTCTTACCACTTTAAATTACTGTAATTTTTATATCCTGATTTAAACTGATACTGATATCAGATTAGACTGATACTCCAAATTAAATGTAATGAACTTTAAACTTTTAAATGCAATTAACACCTTAACTTCCCCTCTGCTGTCTACTAAAAATGCCTGCAGCCACTCCATGCCATCTCGCTCGAAAGTAAAAGGAAGAAGGAAAAATTGGAGTAGACATCCTGGCAATCCAAGTAGCATTTTACTAAATCCTACAAAAAAGCAAAAGTTGCCTTTCTGATTGCTCACCCATCACCTCTGCTACCCTTTATCCTTTTCTTCTTTCTTTCTCTTTCTTTCCTTTTTTCTGGATCTCTTCCAATGAGGAAAACAGGAATATCTCATGTTTTCATTTGAAAATTCTCAATCTTCAGAATTTTTTTTCCCTAAGAAAAGTATTTTACTCTTGAGGGTTGTGTGCCCTGGGGAGTGTTGGTAATAGGGCAGTATTCTGTCCGCCTCTGCCCATCTGTTGTCATAATGTCAACAAATCTTTCCTGGGTTTGAAGGCATACCAGCTATGCATTGAAAGTTAGATTACCATGCATGGCCCAAATGTCTTCTTGGGTAAATAAAAAATAATTACCATTAATTAATAAACATATTTATTTGGACATGAATTTATTTAAAATAATTTTTGCCTAAAGATTTATAAATCCCAGGAGTAGAGGAATTTATTCAGTAAGTACGGAGCTTTAGTGGAAATTGTCAATATCCCTTGTTGAAATTCATGGCTTCTTTTCTGTACTTCTCATTTCTACCTTCCGCCATTTACCCTTAGTCTTTTTATTCATTCTTTTAACTGAACAATTCAGAGTACGTACTCAAACCTTTCATCAAACTCTGGCTGAATCCAACCGTTTCCCTCTCTACCCACTTAAACAAGTTCAAACATTATTCTGATTGACATCTTTTATTCCCCAAAATGACATCAGCAAATGAAAAAAGAAGTATCTTTGGGCAATGTTTATTAGTTACCAAAATGCATGGGTGTTGACAATAGAGTTTATGAAAAGTACTCCTTTAATTACAGTCACACAGTGATTGAATACTGTGCAGACATCCAAATACACTACTGTTTTTTTGTTGGACAAATTAAAAAAAATTTTTTTAAAAAGATTTTATTTATTCATTTGACAGGGAGAGACACAGCGAGAGAGGGAACACAAGCAGGGGGAGTGGAAGAGGGAGAAGCAGGCTTCCCGCCGAGCAGGGAGCCTGATGCGGGGCTCAATCCCAGGATCCTGGAATCATGACCCAAGCCGAAGGCAGACGCTCAATGACTGAGCCACCCAGGTGCCCAAATTTTAAAATATTTTGTGTTTATTTTTACGGGAGCACAGACTCTGTTTCCTAATTCTTTTGTATATTATAAGCCATAGACACTTAGATGACAACCTAACAGTGAGCAGTTTGAGAAATGGATCCATGCTCGTTTTGGTTGTTTAAATGTTTTCCCAGCCTTTACTCCCAATCTAATTTCAAGACGCTTTGCTCTCAAAAATTTCAGAAGCTGAGGACAGATCAGTGGTGGAAAACAAGAAACGCCACCTCCTTATATGGCGAAGCCATGTCGGACACATGGGACGAGAAGTAAACAGAAGGGAAAATGATTTATTTTATACATAATGTTTAGGGTCTGGTTTTTGTTACCTTGCAGTTTAGAAAGGATGGCATTGATTTGACTGAAGTAAATACATCAATGAAAACTTAAGAGGGAGCTGAAGGGGATGGATACTTTTTAATTAGGACTGTGTGGATGGTTCAAACTCTGAATTATTCCATGCCCTTATACCAGTTACCTAGAAACGAACACTGATACCTGTGTGCATGGAAATGACCATAAGGCTTGCTTCATTAATGAAAATAATCTGTGTTGATCGTTTTTATAAATTGCTTAAGTGTTTTATTATAAGTTTTTTTTCTGTAATAAACAACCACAAAAATATAAAATTTGAGTAGAAGAGATGAGTGTTAAATATTAAAAAAAAAATTTCACAAGTAAGTTAAATCTTAATTTATTCAGAGGATTAAGACATTCTTTTCTTTTATATATCTTGCAGAGTTGTGAGGATTAGAAAAAATAAAGTACACGATGCAAGTTCGACAAATTGATTGCTAATATAGTATTAAATGAGTGGATGAAACTAGTAGGGAGAAGAAAAATTTGGATGATACTAGAGTGAAGGAAATGATTACGTGATTCTCTTTTTTTACTAAGATTTTATTTATTTATTTGAGAGAAAGGGGGAGAGAGAAAATAAGCAGAGGGGAGAGGCGGAGGGAGAAGCAGATCCTCCGTTGAGCAGGGAGCCGGATGTGGGGCTTGATCCCAGGACCCCGGGATCATGACCTGAGCCAAAGGTGGAGGTTATGCTTAACCAACGGAGCCACCCAGGTGCTCTGATTATGTGATTCTTGTATATGCGATAAGCAGTCTATTTACAAGCATATTAGAAAAAGTCTTTCTAAAACGTGAATAAATTTAACATGTAGCATTGTGCAAGTTTAAGGTATGGCATGTTATTTTGATACATTTATACATTGTAATCTCACTGTTGATGTTAAAATATTTATCACATTACTTCATTATAGTCCAATATTGCTGTCTATATTTCTATTATACCACGCATTAGATCTCTATGGTTCATGTACTACTCATTACAAGTTTGTCCCCTTAAACTCCATCCCTCTTATTCCTGCCCTCCATTCTTCAGTAACCATTTTGTTCTCTGTTTTGACAGGCTTAACTTTTTTGGATTCCACACGTGAGATCATAGAATATTTGTCTTTCTCTGTCTGACTTACTCACTTAGCTCAAGGTCCATCCCTATGGTTGCAGATGGGAGGATATCCTCCTTTCTCATGGGTGAATAATATTCCATTATGTGTATGTGTTACATCTTTTTTTTTTTTTTAAGATTTTATTTATTTATTTGACAGAAAGAGAGATCACAAGTAGGCAGAGAGAGAAGCAGAGAGAGAGGGGGGGAAGCAGGCTCCTGCTGAGCAGATAGCCCAATGCGGGGCTCGATCCCAGCACCCTGAGATCATGACCGGAGCTGAAGGCAGAGGCTTAACCCACGGAGCCACCCAGGCACCCCTGCCACATCTTTCTTTATCCATTCATCCATTGATGGGTGTTTGGGTTGTCTCCATCTCTTGGCTACTGTGCACAACACTGTGATAAACACAGGAGTGCATATATCTCATTGAAATCCGATTTTCATTTCTTTTGGGTATATACCCCAAAATGGAATTGCTAGATTGTATGATATTGTATTAGATTGTATGATATTGTATGTAGATATTGTATATAGATTGTATGACCTATTTTTAATGTTTTGAGGAACTCCCCATTGTTTTCCACAGTAGCTGGACTAATTTACATTCCCACCAACAGTGAACATGAGTTCCCTTTCCTTTCATTCTTCCTGGCATCTTCCATCCCTTTTCTTTGTGACGATAGCCATTCTCAAAAGTGTGAGGTGATATCTCATTGGGGTTTTTATTTGCATTTCTTGATGATTAGTTATGTTGAGCATCTTTTCGTGTGTCCGTTGCTCATTTGGATGTCTTCTCTGGAAAAATCTATATTTTGTCCTTCTGCCCACTTTTTAATTTTGTTTTTTTGTTATTAAATTGATTTCTTTATATATTTTGGATATCAACCCCTTATCCAATATATGGCTTGCAAAAATTTTATCACATTTTGCGGGTTTTCTTCTCATTTTGTTAATTGCTTCTTTTGCTGTGCAGGGACTTTTGACTTTGATTGTAGTCCCATTTGATGATTTTTGCTTTTGCTGTTTTGCCTTTAGTGTCACGTCCAAAAACCGATGCCAAGACCAATGTTTTCTTCTTCTAGGAGTTTTATGTCATCAGTTCTTATGTTTAAGTGTTATCCATTTTGAGTTATTTTTGAGTGGTGTGAACTAGGGGTCCAATTTCATTAGAAAAAGTCTTGATGAGGAAAAAGAAGGGTTACTTTTATTTATCCAAAGGAAGGAAATGCTATACCCGTAGAGATAAATAGGATTCTTGCAACTATGAAATGTGAATGTGTAATTCATGAGCTCCTAAACGACATTAGATTGCATCCTGCCTCATTTCAACCTCCCCACTAATAGCAAGGTTTGATTGTTACAGTTCAACCAGGCAACAGAAGGCCTGAATTTCTCTAGAGGGGAGACTTTTGGGCTCCTTATGGTCTTTGAAAGGGATTTTTGTACTCATGCTCTGGCAGATCAAAATTTCGATTTCTTCCAAAATCCTCCATCTCAGAGTAGGATGTCACATCCACGGGGGCAGTTTTCCCCCTAAAGGGTGAGGAAGAGGAGGAGGAAAGAATCAAGGATATAAGTTTTCTTTCTTTTCATGCAAATGTCAGGCTCCTGCTGGAGGTAACTGGGAGTTCTGGGAGGGAGAAAGATGGGAAGCGTGCAAGAAGCTGGCCTTCTGGAGTACTTTGCTCCATTTCTTTATGGGGGAAGCAGTGGGGTTGTGGAAAGAGCCAAACCATTTGTACCAGGTTAGACCTGAGTTTGAATTCTGTCACAGCCACATAATAAATATGACCTCAGCCAAGTCACTTGACATCCTTAGATTTAGTTTCAATTGCATAATGGTGATAATACTACCTCTCTTTGAAAATTGTAATGTGTAAAACAGAGATAATATTAAAGTGACATTATACTAAAGTGTGTTCTGGAGATCCCTTACCTCTAGGAGATATAAATCTGAGCTCCAACAACTAAAGTCTCTATGGTCATATAAATGTAAGAAAAACTACTTTACTAAATCCCCTTCTTGGAGATTCACAATACACAGGCTGGCAAATATATTAATAGCTCTGAGAAAATCTGCATTAAAAAAAGGAAACTTGGCGGGGCACCTGGTTGGCTCAGTGGTTGAATCTCTGCCTTCAGCTCAGGTCATGATCCCCGGGTCCTGGGATGGAGCCCCACATCGGGCTTTCTGCTCAGCGGGGAGCCTGCTTCCTTCTCTCTCTCTCTGCCTGCCTCTCTGCCTACTTGTGGTCTCTGTCTGTCAAATAAATAGATAAAATCTTAAAAAAATATAATAAAAAAAATAAATAAAAAAAGGAAACTTGGTTAACAGGTAAACATATCAAGTTATTTGTTTGGGACTTTTTTTTTAAATTATTCTTTCCGTGGATCACCTAATTACATCCCATGGAATATTCTTACCTTAACATTGTTTGGGGAGCCTTGGGCTAGTGCAAATCATGGAACATGATAGATTTCAGTAAATGATAGCTGTTATCTGTGGATTTCCAAGAGCACAGCTTGAGGATAACAGAGGATAGAAGGGTTTGTCTTTAGTCCAATATAGAGCTAATAATTAAGATGGAAAGTTCCTGTAGAGAACAAGGCTAACATAATTAGGTCACAGTTAATCTATGTGGCTACTTTCTTTCTGTCTATTTATAGTGAATTAAATCAATACTGGAAGTGCAAGGGTTCGGATATATATTTTGGACTTACATAAACGATCTTTGACAAATTAAGCACACACACATTCCTCTTAAGTCAAAGACAATGTAAGATGTTGTCTCAGTTTATTTAAATTTAAAAATAAGCCAGTTTAAGAACTCATTTGATACTTATCACTAACCAATACCCTCTGCCTTTAATGATGAGATTTCCTTCCTGTATTTGGGAGAATGATTATGTTTTCTAATTAAAAATGGAGACTGTGGAGCCAGATGGCCTGGGTTAACTCTGAGTTCTACAGTTTATCAACCACGAGACCCTGTTATCTCATTTATCTGAGCAGTACCTACAGCAAAAATGTATTGCAAGAATTAAATAAATTACCCTGTATGAGCAAAAATGTATTGCAAGAATTAAATAAATTACCCTGTATGAGGGACTTATTTTAGCACTTGGCACATTGCAAACAGTCAATACATTTTATTTTATTTTATTATTATTATTATTATTATTTGTAAAGATTTTATGCATTTATTTGACAGAGATAGAAAGACAGTGAGAGAGGGAACACAAGCAGGGGAAGCCAGAGAGGGGGAAGCAGGCTTCCCACTGAGCAGGGAGCCTGATGTGGGGCTCGATCTCAAGATGCTGAGCTGAGATCAAGACCTGAGCCGAAGGGCGCAGTAATACATTTTAGTTATTATTAGCGAGAGTTCAAATATTTCTTATTTAGAAATGAAACTCAAAATATGTTTTTAACAGAAAACTAATCTACCTTGTGCTGAGTATTGTTCTAAGTGTTTTACGAATCATTTAATCCTTAGTAAAACCCCATGAGGTAGATATTATTATTTTCTCCATTTTATATTATGAGACTGACACACAAGGAGGGTAAGTAAGTAACTTGCCAAAAGTGACACATGTACTGAGCTGATCTGGGAGTCCCTCCCAAGAGGCTTCTCAGGACGCTCCGCTGCCCTTCTGTAGGATGAGGTTATTCATGAAGAACAGCAGAGGTACAGGGACTCCTCAATTTTCCAGCACAAAATGCTATTTTTGCATTCCCTTCCCTTTGTTCAGGTTTGACATACAAGTAGTTTTGTTTTCTGTTGTGAAATCAGTGAGTCAAGTTTCATTCTTTTTTTTTCTTTAAGATTTTATTTATTTATTTGACAGAGACAGCAGGAGAGCACAAGCAGGGGGAGCAGCAGAGTGAGCGGGAGGGGGGGGGGGGAAGCCCACGGCTGGCTGAGCGCAGAGCTTGGTCGGGGGCTTGATTCCGGGGACCCTGGGATCATGACCTGAGCTGAAGGCAGACGCTTAACCCACTGAGCCACCCAGGCACCCTGTGAAGTTTTATTTTTATTGCTATAACACGAAAGGGGGATTTATCCTTACAGATATATGGTTTTGATAAAGCTTTCCATGCAAGCCATCTTGTTTTTGATACGACATTCTGAAGAGAAGTTTAACTTTATCTAATTCTATTCTCCAACTTACTGACGTGAATTCTTGGCCCGCTTCATTCCTGTAATTGTTGTCTATTGTAAATACAAACCTAACTGCACGTTTTCAATTTTCGTATATTTAGCATGCATCTTGGTATTACGTTAATCGTCAGGATGTACACATATGGTCTTCTCTTTCATGGGAAAATGCCAGATAATTTTTTGGAAGGAAATTTTTTGCTTTTGTTTTTGGAGATATCTGAGTTGTTCTAATCTCACATAACTTTAAAAAATACTGGGATTTCAGAGGCACTCCTCAGACTGAGGTGTTTTGTAATCAGACCTAGAGTAAGGGCCAGGGTCTTGAGTTCTGGATAAATTATTAACTTTTTAAGCTTTCCTTTTCCTTTCACAGTTGTAAAGATTTGATGAGCTAACTCGTGAAAAGTACTTAGCATGTGCCAGACACATAATAAATGTTCCAACAATATTAGCAATTATGTTATTTTAATAACAATAAAACAAATGATATTTTTCTTTGCAGGTAAGACCAGTTTGGATGAATTTCTTGCTTCCTTTTGATATGAGTACTGCATAGAACATTTGGGTTACAGTAATATTTGATCTGTAACCAAGATTTTTAAATGATTTTTGTTTTGTTTTGCTTTTGAAATGTGTTCTCTTTCTGCCCTCTAAGTTTCTATAATACCACAGACAAGTCAGACTTAGCCAGAACCTTTTAATCAGAACATTTATTGGGTATAAACCTCCTTGTCCTCAGAGAAATAATTTGTGCTTCCATGTCCTTGCTGAATAATTTATTTGTATACAGAGACTTTGGAAAATTGAATAGACAAATGTTTCACTTTTATGTTATATGATTATGGATAAATATAAACTCATCTGTGTGTGTGTGTGTGTGTGTAAGCATGCACACGCATGCACACTCCCCCATGCACTTCTAGCTTCTTTCTGCTAAAATTATAAGGAGGCTGATATTTAAAAAATTATTATTATTTATTATTAACATATAATGTATTGTTTTATTTATTATTATACGACATTATTTTATAATTTATTATTAACATAGTATTAACATATAATGTATTATTAACATTGTATTATTAACGTGTAATGTTATTATTAACATATGATGTATTATTTGTTTCAGGGGTACAGATCTGTATTTTAAAATAGTTCCTGTCAATTTATGCTTCAAACAGTGCCCCCTACAGGACTAACACAAATAATGTCAGTCGGGGAGCCTTGTTACTGCCAGGCACACTGCTTGCTAGTTGCTTTTCACAAATTACGTTAATGCCTACATCTCATTTCCCCAGTTTCCAGATGAGAAAATTGAGGTTCAGTGTAGCTTAAAGGACGGAAGCAAGACTCTGGACATTCCAGAACTAGAATCTACACCCCGATCCTTCTATCCATAGCACGTGCTGCCTTCACTGCACCCTTTGGCGACCAGCTCCGGGGGCTGACACCCACTTTTGCTCAGTCACGTGTGCACGGGGCCGAGCATTCGCAGATGGTTCTCTGCTCAGGAGTCCCCACGTGTGTTCATTTTTCCATATTAGAAGTTTGCTGGTCATGTGAAATATGTTTGCCTTTGGATGTCACAAAACCAAATCACTGAATGATAAATGTGGTCCAATAAAAGAGACGTGACTGATCAAATAAGAGGGAGAAGGAATTACCCCGAAGTGGCAGTTCTCGTAAAGTGTTCCAAGCCCTGAAAGATTCAAACAACTGCAGACTTCCCTCCATGCATTAACACAGTCTAGGGGAATAGTGGTATCCCATTCTCTGCCATTAAGTTCTCCCTAAATTAATTCCTAGAGAAATTATGGGCAAATAGCACCTTCCCTGCAGTGCTTTTTTTATGTTGTAAGATAAGGATTAAGAAACCCTGTGGCCCAGTAAGAAACCTATTTTGTAGTCTCTTTGTACTGATAAAATTTCTTCTGGCACTGAACTCTCACAGTCAAAAATACTATAACATTTTACTAGTTTGCAAAAGATGAAAATGTTACCAGATGTTAAATTCAAGGAGCAAGTTAACAACTTCTGTTTTCAAATGGGTAGGTTTCCATCTTACAAAGAAAAAAAAAAAAAAAAAGACTGTTCGCTAGCCACAGTTAAAAAAAAAAAAAAAGTCTAGTCATTTCTGAATTGAATTTTATAATTATTTATACTCACAGGATTGAGCTTTTGAATAATGGGATATGTGTTAATTATCTTAATTCCAAATAGGCTTTATAAATGCCTTCTGTTGAACCAAAAAGGCTGGGGTTTCCGGAACAAAGTAATTAAATAACTTTCACTTAGTGACATTATGGCCACAGATAGGACATGCCTCAATGCGGGAAATCGTAACTATTGTTCGTGTGTTACATATCTTTTGCTCTACCATGACGATGTCTTTCCTCCCCTGGCCTGGCTCCTTAGCATAAAAGGTTTATTGAAATGAAAGCATTTCAGAGGTCATTTCCTCACCTGACTCGTTAATCAGGGCTGGCATTTTTACCCAGTTCTGCTCTACTCCGCATGAGTAAGATGAGTAGATCTGCAGCCACACAGAAAATGCGAGAGAATAGGAGAAATGAATACATGTATCAAGTGAGTGTGGGCCTCTGTTTTTATTAGTCTTTTGATGGATTGCACCAGCTACTTGGAGGAAACACACATGTGGCATTTTTCAGATGTATCCCGAAAGGATTTTTCAATGTTTCACCTTAGGTTCTTCAAAAAATCATTCTTTGGTTCAGTAATAGCTATAGAAACCTTCTCCTTTGATATCCAAGGGTGGTAAGGAACTCTTCTTTTGATTAAGGAATGCTCGGGCGATTGAAGAACATTACAATAGATGAAATAAGGAGAGTACATCAGTCATATCATATTAAGTCAGCCCTATATTAAAGACAAAATTGAGTTAAGTGTAAAAGAATATTTGATTCCACATATTAAAACATTCAGAGTGTTTCTTACCCTGTGTAATTTTCCCTTCTTTGTTTCTTCTTATGATATGCTAATAATCTCTTTCCTTATTCTGAAACATTCTTGGTAAAGCCAGTATCAAAATGATCAGAGATGGGCTCAATATTGAAGCAGCAAATTGGGGCAGTAATGGTTGTTGCTTAAATACGGTATGGGTGTGTTTGTTGTAGATCCTGAAAACTTTGGTTTTAGGGATTCATTTCTCAGATCGTGTCTGTTAGAATATCTGCAGTTGCTGAATACTTCTATGTTATCATTTGAAATGTGATCGTGAAAATGTATTATTGAGGACATTGTGGTACTCCGTATGGGAACACAAAGAAACTTTAATTGGTCACTACGTTTTCAAGATGCTTTAAAATTGAGATAGAATACTGTTTCAGTTACAGATACTACTTTAAAAATCCATTGTGTAGGGCACCTGGGTGGCTCAGTCCATTAGACATCCAACTCTTAGTTTCAGCTCAGGTCATGATTTCAGGGTCATGGGACTGAGCCCCTCATAGGGCTCCACGCTCAGCAGGGAGTCTGCTTGTGATTCTCTCTCTCCCCCTTTCTCTGCTCTCTCTCTCTCATAAATAAATACATCTCAAAAAAATTAATTGTGTAGATGCAACTTCACTGGAAATAAATATATACATGTAAATATGCCCTTCAGCCAGGAAGAAATTTGTTGATTTTCAAAATCCATATTGGAATGGAGGCATTAAAGCTGAATTTATACAACAGCATTGATTCAATAGCTTTCAAATCAAGTCTGAGTTTTATGAGAATGATCCTATTTGCTGACCTGTGCACTTCTCTCCTGAACTCCTACTTCTGCCACTATCTCTCAACTTTCTCCTTCTTTCTCCCTTGCCTTGATCCCATCTTTCTTTCTTATACAAATAAAACTGAGCTCTTAGTCTGTACCGAGCAATATGTCATGGGCATCTATGGAATTTAAACCTAACGGGGCACATTAAGGATATTTCACAAATACATATAGCATTACAAATGGGATAGTGACAAAATTTCTCATAGAAATTTGATCCTTCTGTTATCTTTTCTTCTCTCCATTATGAGTAACGCCACCCACAAACATGAAATCCGGAGTTCTCTTTCCTCTCTCCTCAACGTCCAACCTCTAAACTAGTTGGGTCAGTTACACTTTTTAACATGTGCTGGGTCAGGCCCTCTGGCTAATTTGATGCCCTTATTTCTCCCACCTGTAGCTGAATAATTGTAAAACTCGTCTCTCTTCAGGGCATTTCCCCTCCCATACAGGCTTCATGTTCCTTTTCCATCATCAAGTACATATGGAGTGCCTGTTAGGGCCAAACACGGTGCTAAGATCTTTCTTCAGCAAACATCTGATAATGTCTCCCCTTTCTCCAAGCTTGTAAACTTCTGCTGCATTGTCATAAGCTCTGGGATAAATGTCTGATTCAATTCCTCAATGGTATATGTATATGGTCTTTCAGACTAAACCTCAACACTTTTCCTCCTTCCTTCCTTCCTCCCTTCTTCCTTCCTTCCTTCCTTCCTTCCTTCCTTCCTTCCTTCACTTTCTTCCTCTCTCTCCCCACCCCTTCCTGTACCTTCTCTCTTGCCAGCCAGTCCTTTCCACTATTCCATTGTTTCTCACCTTACCAAACGTTTTCATTACTCTAAGTCTTTTCAAATAATAGTCTCTGTTCTTCTTATCTCCTTTTCAAGTGACAAATTTCTACTTATTCTTTAAGATCAATTTTAATCCTTTCTATCCTCACTTTCCCACCTTGTTTATGCCCCTAGGTTTGCACTATCATACATTTATATGTGTACCACTTGCATTAGACATGGAGCTCTTTGAGGCTTGGAGCTGTGTCTCATCTTTTGTGTGTGTGTGTCCCAATGCCTATCTCATTACCAGCAACAGTAGATGGCCAGTAAAATCCCAACATACGGCTTAATGAACTGGCAGTAACAAGCATGAACTGACATGTTTTCACTTTATCAATTTGTTGCCAAATATTCTTTCACATAATCACATTGAACTGGTCAAGGAGATTATTTTATGATTAATTTTTACTTAACTATCTTGTGGAAACTGGAAATGTCTATCCAGTGTCACACTTAGATGCTGAGATTATGGAGATTTATTTGGGGAGGTATTCCTTGTATTTGTTTTTGTTTCCCCCCATTCTGATTGGAAGGGATGGAGCAGCTGGTGAGCACTGGATGTACCTGAGAGATCCAGAATGAAGGCAGACTAAAGACAGGTAGTTTTACATGCAGGGCTGTGGGAAGAGATGATCTTTGGGGACACACATCTTAGATCCCATATTTTCTTTCTATCATGAATGTTTTCCACAGCTTGCCTGTTTTCTTCTACAAAATTTGGCACAATAAACTTTTTCTATTATATATATATAAATATATATATACATTATATAAAAATTTTAATTTTTTCTATTACTGTTTGTAGAGTAAGTCACATTGTTGTGTACAGTTTTCTGTCATGACTGTCTCTTAGAACATGTAATTTGTGCTTATTATTCCACGTGTGCAGGTACATCACCTTGATGTTGTATCCTGAGTGACTGCCCGTGTGCGTGCTTGTGCTTGTGAGCCGGGGGAAGAGAGATGCACAGTGCCTTCTTCTTAGGGCTACATACGAGAGATTTAATGCCTGTAGAAGAGGAAATTTCATCCTCCTGCTTCCCAAAGATAAGCATGCGTTTTCATTGGTCTACCTAAACAGTTTCTATAGTCTTTTCAGTTGAATATTACAATTATTTATTGACTTTTGGAATGAAAGGCACAGTCAAATTTCATTAAATAATAAATGTAGGAAATAGAAGATTACATTATTGCTGTTCAGACCCCCCACTGTGTAGTCTGGTTGGTACATTGCACGTATCTGGTTTCCCTAGAGCAAGGTGATTGGCAAGGATTAGGATAAGTCTGTGGCTGAAGCACAAATACCGGGAACAATTTCTCTGTCCTACAGGATAGCTCTCTAAGGTCAATATTGCATTTGAAGGCGGCTTTGCTTTGAATATGACAGATAGGTTACACAGAAGACCACGGGGAATCAGTTGGTTCCTGGAATAAGTAATAAGAACTGAAACAGTAATCTTTTCCTCAAGTGCAAATTTGACAACTGAGCTATGTCTGACTAATATTGAACATCCATATCGACCTGTTGAGGTCAATAGTTGGGCTTAGTTATGCTCTGTATTGACTGCTTACATTTTCTAAATGAGAAAGAAATGGCCCAATGGGAAAATTCAATTGCACCTGGAGAACAGTTGGTTTCTTTCCTTCTTTTATTTTTTTTTAAGAATAATTTAATTTTACGTAGCAAATGAAATCTATCTTTTGAAAAATTGGTCTTAGGTTTATTTTGTTCACACGAATTAATCCTGTAGAGATCAATGTGTTTTTAGAGGAATTAAGGTGAAATAGTTATGTTCATGCAACTGTAAGTCTTGGCCGAAGTTGTTTTTATAAACCAAGAGAAAGTGGAGCATAATAGAAAGAGCCTTTGGCTTTGGATCCACAGAGATTTGAAGCTGAGCTTTGGCCCCATTTATGTTAGATGACATCCTTGGACAAGTGACTTACACCATTTGGTTCTCATTTTCTTAATTAATAATTATATAGCAGAAGTCCTCTGATCTAATCCAATTAACACTGATTGTTGATTAATGAAAAAAATGAAAAAAATTTAAATGAGGAAAAATTTAAAAATATCTGTACAACACAAAACTTTAATTTTACTTAAAATGTCTAAAAGTATATTCATTCAGCAATATTTTGATGGCAGACCAATGTCAATTCTCTGGATAAATTTTGCTGATTAGAAAAAAAAGAACTTTTTCTTTTTAAACCTAAGTTATACCTATAACTGATGAGTCAATTTAAGACTGGTTTTGAGAAAATGGTGGGCAGAGGTGGGAATGGGTAAATACTTTGTAAATGATAAGTTCAAAATACCACTATCACTGTATGAACATACAGTGGGACATATATTATATTATTATATAAATACATAGTGGAAAAGACTAATAGAGGAAGCCCAGTGAAACCGATCTCAGTTCCAATGCGCTGAGGATAGCATATATGCATTTACAATAAAAAAATGCATACACAGGGCGCCTGGGTGGCTCAGTGGGTTAAAGCCTCTGCCTTCAGCTCAGGTCATGGTCCCAGGGTCCGGAGATCGAGGCCCACATGGGGCTCTCTGCTCAGCGGGGAGCCTGCTTCCTTCTGTCTCCCTGCCTGCCTCTCTGCCTACTTGTGATCTCTATCTGTCAAATAAATAAATAAAATCTTTTAAAAAATGCATACACGTGTGTGTATATATGTATATATAAACTTAAAATATGTAAACTTAAAACGTATTAATGAAGGAAACTAGCTGAGACAGAAGTATGAAGGAGAAGTAGAAATCTGCCTGGCAAAACCTATAAGAGGGGGAGAGATGGCAGAACAGGGATCCAGGCAGAGCTGATAAAGGTATAGGCAGGGGAAGAGAAGAGAGAACCTGCCAGGGTTAAGGGAACAGAATGAAACTATGGGTGCTAGAGATGAGATTAGAAAGTTGAAAGAAGGATGGAGAGCTCTACGTTTAAAGCTTTTAGCATACAGCTTTGCATGAAACCAGTATAAACATAATCATTTAATTGATGAATGAGCCAATGAGTAAATCTGTACACAAACAATACACGGTATGTTTTCTTTGTTGTTGATTTTTTGTTTTGTTTTGTTCTCATTTTTTGGATTTTTACAAAAGTTTCTGAATATGTGGACAACAAAATTATATACATTTCTCACCTACAGGATCTAGGGAAAACTAATTTTCAAGGAATTAAGAATAGCTTTGTGAAACTGTGCTGCACGTAATGATCTTTGACTACTCAGACAGCCGTCTGCGAACTCGTGGTCGTCAGACCCATCATTATGGTAATGGATTATCAGCGTACTGAGAAATGTGCACATCCTTGTTAATAGAGATTCCTGGCTGATAGAATCCTGGGTGACAGTTCACTTTTTTTTTTCCTTTTCTTCATTTAGTAACATTTCCTTTCAATATCCATATCCAGGACTGTCCTAGAATCAAGAAAAATTCTTGGCATCAACTTCTAAATGCAAAGCAAAACACATAAATAAATAAATATAAAAAATAAATAAGATATGCTTGGGGGCCTATTTTGATTTGTTTTGAACCACAGCGGTAGCTGATTTTGTTGGGTTCTTCGAGGTCAGTGGATGGGGAGCACATGAAAGCTGGCTTTTAAAGTTTTCCTTAAAGAAGCTTCAGTATTGTGATGAAATTGCTTCAGAAGAGGATGGCTCTCTTCAGAAAGCATGAAAGAAGGTAAAAGGGGGATGAAATCAAAGTAAGAGAGAAGAAAAAAATTATAATAAAAGGCTCATCTGTTAAGGAATGTCGTTGGGGCTTAAGGGAGGGATGTGAATGAAACGGAGATGAAATGGAGAAATATCGAAGACCCCATAAAACAAAAGGCCTTTGAAGAAGAAACTGGCATCCTGAAGGGAAGAGAGCTGTTTGCTTAACAAGGAGGATCCACATTTGATCTAAATACTCATTTAGACGAGATGAAATGGTATAATAAAGAATTAATTTCCACTGTATTTAGTCCATATGGACTTTAGCATTAGTTTGAAATCTCCATTTACCTGCCATGCAGGAAAGGCTCAACCTTGCACTGTAGTGGAAAAGATGTGATACAAGCATAGTATTGAATTCAAATTCTAGAACCGATTTTCAGAGAGAATGAAGGTGAATCACGTTTTCTATCTCCCATTTCATGTTTATTCTTTCCTTTGGAAATTGAGGTTTGTATGGATGTGTGCATTTAAACTGAGTTTGAGAAAAGTGGGAGACATTCGTAAATGCTTTGAAATGGAAACTGGAAAATGCCT
This sequence comes from Meles meles, assembly GCF_922984935.1. NCBI lineage: Eukaryota > Metazoa > Chordata > Mammalia > Carnivora > Mustelidae > Meles > Meles meles. Next base: position 32,001,820 of record NC_060082.1, on the reverse strand, counting down.
CTGGCTTCAATTCTAGGAAGCTCATCTAGCAATTTGGAAATGTTTAAGGTAGTGAAACGAGGAATTCAAATTGTATATATCCTATGACTATTACCCAGGAAAAAAAAAAAGAAGAAATAATTAAGATGGTAGAGACAATGACTATCTTTTTCTTCATTTTGTTTTAGCATGATTTATACAATTTTTATGAGGCGATAAAGAATTGACACCCAGATGCTAGGATGCTGTCTTCCTCCTTCAGTGTGTCAAGTCCTCACTCCACACACAATTTGAAAATATTAAGATGGGGACATCTGGGTGGCTCAGTGGGTTGGGCGGCTGGCTTCAGCTTGGGTCATGATCGCAGGTTCCAGGATCTAGCTCCTTGTCAGGCTCCCTGCTCAGCAGAGAGCCTACTTCTCTCTCCCCCTCTGCTTGTGCTATCTCTCTGTCAAATAAATAAATACAATCTTAAAAAAAAAGAAAAGAAAATATTGAGATGACAGATTATTTACACTCACAATATGTCAGAGGGGACCTCTGTCCCAACATAGAAGAGATGGGATTCTTTATAGAGAAAGAACTAGAGCTGGTTGGGGGTGGAGGAATGGGTGGGGGTAGTGGGGAAAACTGTGGACCACCTGGTTTCATCCTACTTGTAAATGCCTTTTTCTAGTACCAGCCACTCCACCCCCAACTGTGCATAGTTAAAGCCCAAATCACACCCCAGGGACTCCCCTAAGGAAGTAATTTTGGTAGCTCCAGGAGGATATGCTCCCAAGTTATCTCCTTATTGAAGAGCTATTCCTTTGTCTTAACTCTCTCTCTTAAAGGCCTGCTTTGAAAGAAAATAATCCCAGGGGTAGCCGTGTAACAAATCACCAGTCCTTAGTATGAATTAATTCTTCAAATCTGACATTAGGAGATACTCTGCTTTTTTGCTATTTTAACTCTGGATCCCTTGCCCAGACCACTTTACTCACTGTCCTTCCCAGACTCTCTGATTTCATTTCCTCCATTTTCCAAACCATCTCTCTTCTGTCATTATTTTTCTTTCTAAAACTTGGATCCAATGTATTATTCACATTTTAAAACCAATTGCCTATAGCAAATTTTCTTTCAGATTGAGGTCATGGTCAATTTGGAGGGTTATAATGGACCTTCACAAAATGAAATAGAATAAAATTAAATAGAAATATTAGTGTTTTACAAATTGGAAGGGTAAGTTCTGTTTTGTGAAACCTTTCCTTTATCTAGTGCATATATACTGGGCTGCATATATTAAATACTTCTTTTTTGCCTGGTGGTCAGAATTTTGAAAGCCACAGGATAAGCTCACTTTCAGCCTGGCTTATAGGGTTTTTCCCAAATGGCCTTCCCAGCCTTGTCTCTCTTGCTCCTCATTCTTTTAAACATATTATCTAACTGCCTTCTCTCCCACACACCTCCTTGAACATATTTGATGTCTTGATGCCTTTGTTTGTGCCTCTACCCCATTTTTCTGCTTGATGAACCATCAAGGCCTACTTCAGATATCATCATCTCTGTGTTCCTCCCCGGCAGAATTAAGCACCTCCCGTTGCATTTTGGATCTCTCTTTCCCTCTCTCAGAGTACATAGCACATCCTGTTACATTTACTGTGTCATCTCTCTGTGGTGAGAAACTCCTCAGAAAATTGCCGGACATAATGCCAGGCTCTCAATACCCACTGAATAATTGAACAGAAATACAAATAAATTATGTAAAGTGTCGAAGAGCTATTTTGACTGCATAATCGTGGAATTTTGAGAAAATCTTGGAGGAAGCAACACGTTTGAAGGCAGTAGATTGGGAAAGAGCTTTTATCCAGCCAATGATGGTTGAGAATTCCATGGTGAAGTAAGATACAAAGTAGACATATAATAGGTAGTTAGCTTGATGATGAAAAATTTAAAATAAACAGCTCATCTTTTAAAAATCTAAGTTTAGAATACTAGCTACTTTTCAATATTTTCACTGATCATTTTCAGTGATAAAAATGTGTCATGAAGCAGTTGGAGTGGAGTTGAAGTGGAGAACTTGCAGTCCGGGCCAAACTGGTCTTGCCTACAGGGCCCAGAAAGCTCCAGGAGACCCAAGAAGGGACAGACGGGCCATCCCCCAATGGTCAGCTTTGTTTGGTCGTGCTGGGAGCCAAGAATTTGCCGGTGCGGTCGGATGGCACCCTAAACTCATTTGTTAAGGGCTGTCTCACTCTGCCAGACCAGCAAAAACTGAAACTGAAGTCCCCAGTCGCCAAGAAGCAAGCTTGTCCCCAGTGGAAACACTCCTTTGTGTTCAATGGCGTGAGCCCTTCCCAACTGAGACAGTCAAGCCTGGAATTAACCATCTGGGACCAGGCCCTCTTTGGTGTGAACGAGCGCTTGCTGGGAGAAGCCAGGCTCGGCTCTGAGGAAGACATAGCCGGTGAGGACTCATGCTCACAGTCAGCCCATCAGTGGCAGAAAGTTCTGGAAAGCCCCAATCTGTGGACAGACATAACACTCACCCTGCACTGAAGCCAGGGTTCCAGTCTGCAGTGAGAAGTTCAAGTGCCGCGGGCCTGAAGGTTAGCTGAGGACGTGGGCCTGGACACTTGCCGCCTGCAGCTCCGTCACGGAGCCCAAACGTTCTTCCGCGTCCCTCTGTATTTACACCAAACAGAGCACTTGTTCTATAAAAAAAAAAAAAAAAAAAAGAGGGTGCCTGGCTGGCTCAGTCAGTTAAACATCTGCCTTCGGCTTGGGTCATGATCCCACGGTCCTGGGATCGAGTCCTGCATCAGGCTTCTCTCTCAGTAGGAAGCCTGCTTCTCCCTCTCCCTCTGCTGTTCCCCCTGCTTTTACTCTCTCTCTCTCTGTCAAATACATAAAATCTAAAAACTAATAGTTGGTAATAGTTACTGATGGACTAGAGACTGCCCAGTGAAATGTTCTGTCAATTTCATCCCTAGTAATTTTACTATTTCTTAGACATTTTTCCTCTAAGTTAAAGATGTTATTTTGTTCACATTTCTTTTCAATTTAATTATTTTTTTGTATGACAAATTTTTATTTCAAAAATGTGAAGAATTTCTCAATGGCACCGTTAATTCTTATGAGAACAGAAACTGTTAACATAGGACTAACCAATAATTATTTCTACACCTGACAAACTTAATCCAAATCAGAGCTTTAGTTCACTAATATCTGCACTTACACTCATTAGCACAGTTCACTAGAGATGAGTGTATTTAGGTGTTCTCACTTCTGTCATTGAAATGTGTTCCTCTTTCCATTCCTCGCATGTGATGATCATGAGACCTGTGGTTTATCTAATTTGAGTTGAATGAAGCAGAACTAGATTCATTCCAGAGGGAATTCGAATTAATAAGGACAAAAACCTTGTGTTCAAATTTTATTTTAAGAAAAGCCTGACACAAATGAGAATATAGGTATGGCGGCGTGTTGCTCAATTCAAATCATTCCAAGGGGGGGAAAAAACCCAACTTCAGATCTTTGGAAGAAAAACAGATCTCTTTTTCTTCCTCAACATTATAAAACGTTTATAAAATATGGCCGTAGTTTCGCCTTTAATTTGCTTTTGCATTTTTCATCACGATGGATTCCTTTTTCCCCTCATTTGTTGTTGTGGCTCTTTAATTTCCCGCTCATTTCTTTCCCCTCCTTTTTGTTTATCCCCAGTTTTCTCTCTTCCTCCTCTTTCCATTTCCTCTACTCTCCTTCTTTTTTCTTTTCTCTCTTTAAGCATGCTGTAAACTTATTCATTCCCCAAAGGCAAAAACAGCTATCTGAGCAACACTTTGTCAGCATAATACATTTACAGAATGCATATTTATGAACCTTTGAGCTTTTATTGTTCCACAGGGCAAATAAAAAACATGAAAAGTAGCAATATAGTGTTTCAAAGGTCCCTCAAGGAAAACAAAAGTAGCTGGAAATAAATTTGGAAAAAGGTTCTTCTGTAAAAACAGAACCTTGAATTTGTACATTCAAAAGGTTGAATAGTAGAAACCATTTTTGTTCTTCCTCCTAAACTAAGACTTAGGAAATTTTAAACTTTTTAATAGGTCTAGCCTCTTAAAGTTTGGAAAAGAAAATAATTTAAAAAGAGGATTGGACATAAATGTTTATAATCCAGAGAATCTTAAAACAGCATGTTGCATTTGGCTGTAATAAAAAAGGGGAAGGGGGGGACTTTAAATTGAAAAGCTCATCTTACTTCCAAATTACAAGTTTGGCTTCCAGCATGGAGTCCTATACTAAATTAGCTAGATTAAAGAGCTTGGAAGTAGAAATGAAAATCTTATAAAATGTCTTACGATAGTCTTATTTTAATTGATCTTAGCAGAGTCATTAAATTCTCATTGTGTTCCCAAACTTTCCAAAATGAATAGATTATTCATATTTAATGCCTGGTGGGGAAGGAGCCACAGGTCCTTTTGACTACATCCAAGCAGAGTGGGATAAACTGAAGGAGGTGAGAAGCCTATAGGTGAGAATTCTGAAGAATTCTGAGGGGACCTCTAAGTCCCATGGGTTGGTTTAGATATCAAGGTCCAGGAGGGTGGTTTTTTCAAGATCTTCTCTGTCCTTCAATACATTCCATTGATTAATGCCCTAAACTTCAAGCTCTCAACCATCTAGTATCCCGAAGTTCTATGTCTAAAAAGTATCAAAATTGAGCTTCCAATTTTGTGGGTCCTGCAGTTTGTTTAGAATTGGAAGATGCTTTCTAGAACCATTACCTTAAAGTTAACCTTCAATCACCGGGCAAACAGGACTTTGCAATGAGCTGTACCTAAATCAGGGACTGAGTTCCAAACAAAGAACAAACTAAAACTGGATTCTAAATTCCATTTGAAGTGGGAAGAATTGTAGACTTCTTGGATTGAGACACTTAATATTATTTAATTAACTTAAAATTATTTAATTTAACGTGTGCTAGAGAATAGTGCGTTCCTAATGATCGCATTCATCTTGCCATTGTATACTTTAGGTGTAAGTCTGCAATAACATTACACTTGGAGAAAGTCTTCTTTCCTACAGGGGACAGAAGAGAAGCCCTAGTCCTCAGCCTTCTTCCATACCAGCCCTCAACAATAGTTTTCTTGACCTTCCCTCTTCTAGTCAGGTCATTGCCTTCTATTCCAGACGAAGGAACAACCCCATGTAGTGACAATGTGTACGTCCTAACAGCATCTCAGCCAACCCAAGGTTAGGAGGAGCTTTTGTTAATTCTTATGGTCCTTAGGAAAAGTGCCATTCCTTACCTCTTACTTTGTTATTAAGAAAACCAGGTCTTGACAGTGAATTCCAAAATTTCCATCAAATGGCAACTGAGAGAAGAACAGTAAGCACCAAGAGAGCAGAAACAGGTCTATTTCGTTTGTCACGATACATACAGCTCGTGTCTGTAAATGTGCCGGGGACATAGTTGGTAGACAACAGATATGGCTTATGTTAATGAATGTAAATTACAGTTTAGTCTTTATGAATTGCCCTCCTTGCTTAATCCTTTACTAACTCTTACTGCACACATTATGTTTGTTCTGCTGGCGTGTTAAACAACCATCTCTGTATTTCACTGAGAAGAACAAAGGAATTGATTTTTATGCCTTTGACATTAAGGCATGTCACATTTCCCTCTCCTTCTCTCTATTTTATCTGCTTCTTTCCCTTTTCCTGCCTCCATTGTACCGATTCCAGTTCTATGTGGGACATTAATAATCCTAACAACTGCCTCCAGGAAAACCTACACACTGAGCCTCTGTGCATAAACACCCAGAGTGTCCCCATCATCTAAAGCTGACAATTAGGAAAAGATTTTGAAGAGCAGTAGTTAAATGACATCTGATAGCACTGAGAACCATGTAATGTACTATCTGTCTATAGCATTATTCACTGAGGGGAACATGCTGGACTGGTGGCGCTCAGGAAGAAGAAAGAAAGAAAATGACCTCAAGAACTAGATTGCTTGGAGGGGTCTCTCCTGTTCAGTGGCTCCTTACCTACACGGGTTAAAATATAGTCTCCTAGAATGAAATATGAAATCCCACTTATATCTCCAGCCTTATCATCAATTTATTACCTATACATACTATGAACTCCCTTCACACTGAACTACTTTCCGTTTTCTGAGCACTAAAATTTTTTCTTGCCTCCCTGACTTTACCTGTGTTTTATGTGCCCAGTAGACTCCTACGCGTCTCTCAAAACACTGGATTATGGACTCTAGGAATCTAATCGAACACCATGACCCTCCAGAGCCCTCTTTGTTAGATCACTCCGAAACTTTTGCTGTAATTCCAGAATTGTGGGTTTCTTGAAGAGATTGGCTGTGTGTGGTTTATTTTTATATCTCTGAGGTCTAGCACTGTGGACAGATGAATAGGAGGATGGGTTAATGAGAGATTAAGGACTTAGTGGGATATTTTAGGGTGACAGAGCTTGCGATATTTGAGACGATGATAATGTGTAAGAAAAGTAGAGATGGAGATGGCTAGAAATGCACTGTCTGCCTCTTCCAGTATTAGTTATCCCTTATGTATGTATTTTATTTTTTTTCCTTAGGTCTCATACATACTATCACCATCTGTTTGTATGAAATCTCTCTCCTTTTTTCAGATAAATGTTGCTGAAATTGATTTCTGAGATCATCAGTTGGCCAGCATTTTAGAGACAGTATTCATCAACACCGATCCTAGTATTTTCCACAGATGACAAAGTTCACTGTTTTCTTTAAACACTCAAGTTGTGAATAAAGATGTCTGTAAATCTTTTGCAGTTCTTCCCATCTAGAAGGAAAGTCCATTTTCTGGCATCTTCTTCTGGCATCTGAGCTGGCATTATGGCTTGTATTCACTAATGGAATGTGGTAAAATTGAGGACATGCTGGTCTTGTATGGAGGCCTTCAGAGAACTGGTGGCTTTCAGCTATATTCTTTTGGAATCCTAGGCTCCCACACAAGGAGTTCTGGCCACTCTGCTTCAGAGATCATGCGACCAAAGAGAGATAGCCAGCTTATTTCCAGCTATTCCAGCCATCTTAGCCACGGGGACAGACATGGGAATGAGGCCATCTTGTATTTCCAGTTACAACCACTGGATGAGTACATCCACATGAGTGGCCATGACTTAGACTTCTTCTGAAGAACCACCTTCCTGAGCCCAGCCTCGATTATAGAATTTTGATTCAATGAATGCTTATGTCCTAAACCACTGAGTTTTGAGGTGGTTTATTAAGTAGGATAATAGGAACTCTCAAGAACCCATTTATGATTACTTAAATCAGCTTTAAAATGGTGTCCTGAATGATATATTGTTTTAGCAATGAGTCTTCCAACATATGATCCCTGTAAAACATTCATTATAATTTGAGGAAAAATGCATTGTTAGATACATTTCATAGTTTGCGCTTGCATGGCGGTGGATATGTTCCTTATTTTTCCCACTGCCGTCCTCAGCAGCTCCCTTTTAAGCTGTGTCAATGCTTCAAGAGTAATGTTTTCCTGCAATTTATAACTTAGCCATAAGATTTTGACCGAGGCTGAACCTTGGTATCTAAAGTGTCAGAAGGGGACATTTTTATGTTTATCCTGTAATCGGCTCAAAGAAGTATGTACTAACCTTATGTCTTTTTCAATGTGTATGTTCTCAGTAGAGCAACTTTCAATGTCCAAGGACACATGAGAGCAACTGAGTTTTATAGAATCATGGATCTACTGACCACTCGAATTTTTCATTAGACTTTAGCTAATTCTATCAGGAATGTTAAGTTGGAAATTTTGATAAAGAAGCAAGTTACAATTGATATGATTTTTCCAACTTCTTCTAGGAACTGAGTTAAAAAACAGCCTCAAAACTCTTGGTCCACATCCATTCCAGGGGAATAAAAAGGTTTTGATTGACGAAGATTTTATAAAGAGAACTTGCTCAGAGGGAACTGAGGGAACTTTGTCTCCTGACAAAGGGGAAGGTAGAAGACATATCCCTCTGCTTACCAAGCTTAGTGAGGGCACTTCAATGGACCTCTTGGAGAGTGTGGAACATGTCTTTTGCCGTCATGTGCCACAATGGTGCCTGACTCCTGTTAAGGACTTGGGACCACAGATTTGTGGGCTGCCTCTGGGAGTGCAAAACATGATCTTCTAATAGTAGGTTACATTTGAGAGAATATCAGGGACTAGATAGGGAACTCTTGACCTAACTCTTAGGTCCTTTTCGAAAGGGATCTTACCTAAAAGGCATTTTCAGGTGTGGGACTCCAGAAGGGGTGAAACAGAGTGACTGTCAGGAGCAGCCAGGTAAAAGGGTCAGTCTGTGCTCTTCTGGCACCAGGGCCTTGTGCCTCAGGAAAGCAAGGTGGACTCAGAAAACCTGTGAGAGAAAGTCAGTTTTAACAACAGTAGCTCCTGGAGCACCAAGGTAGCTTCTAACAGTCCTGGCCAGGAACATCCTGCCTCTCCTTCCCCCTTTTCAGCCCCTGGAATAGGTCAGAAACAACTAGTAGGAATGAGGTAGAAAGAAAGAGGAGGAACCATATGCCTTCCTCTACAGTAATGATGGGCCCACCGTAGGACCCAAACCTATATCTAGGATCCTGGAAAGAGGAAAGTTTTCTTCTAAATCAAGTATGAAGTTATGATAATTATCAGAGCCTGGACACTTTTGTCTTAATCAAAACTTGGTTGTTGACATGTGATTGTAGGATGTTCTCTTTCTCAAGTTAGACCAGAAAAGTCATGAGTAAGAAGAGAGAAAAAACTATTTCTACTAAATACATTTTCCATGGGCAGAGGAAGAGAAAATTAAATTGCATTGTGATAATATTTCATATAATCAGATATATTGTGCATCAATACATTGGTTATATGAACTGAGGTGATCTTTTTCAAGAATTGCTTTTTTGAAGTATTTAAAATCAAATTAAAATCCATACTTATCTCCTTTTACGACAATAAACTTCATTTATTCCCTGATTCTTTACTTTTCAAAAAAATATGATAAATGAAGGGACTGGGTCACTTTGGAATGATCTGAACAATAAGTATTCTAAAAACCAACTATTATTTATTAATATTAAAATAATATGTTAATTTTTGACAGGCCAACCTTGGTCAAAAATGTATCATGATCACACATCTTAACTTCTTAATTGATATAATATATGATACATTATCACCACAGATAAAATCTGCTTTTATACATCTTGGGTTAAAGTGTGGTAAATAATATACAGAATACATAGGGAAAAGAATTGATGTAGCAATTGAATATGACTATAACCATAGTAGTACAATGTCATGAATTTCTATTATAATATAATATAATAAGCAGGATAAATGAACAAATTTTTTTCAGCAATAATTTTCCCCCAAAGATTTCTAAATTCTCTCTCAAGATGTATTATTTTTACTTGTGAGAAGAAAAAAAAGAATTACAGGAAGGCTAATGGACTTGCCCAAGGTTAGAAATGAAATCAATGAGAGGAAACCCAGAATCCCTACCTGGAAGCCTCAAACTACCAGACTAAATGTAAGGTCTGGTGAAAACATAGGGAAGAGCACAGCTTCCATGGGAAATGAGGAAGGAGGTATATACCCTATGAGGGAACTGTTAGATCTTTTCTATTTCTTGTTTTTCAGCTTGTTTGCATCTTTATGGAGTTCTAAACTAGATGTATCTGACATGTATCTAATAAAATGGTCTCTGGATACACATTTTGGCACACTGTGCCTCGCTCCCATTGTCTATAATTGAGAGTACAGAACTGGTCCTGAACTTTGCCAACAGAAGTAAAAGAAAAAAAAACAAAACAAAAAACTCTCTTGGTAGTATAATACACAGATTGACTTCATAAAGAGGAAGTTTTAAAATAAATGGAAAAGATACAGAAAAATAGAAGTAACTGGGAAAATAATGCTCAGAAGATAGTTTTTAAGCATCATCAACAAATTTGTCTATGGTGAAGCAGAAAAACACTCAGGTCCAATCCTCATACTGATGTTTCAGTCATCTATGGTGGTATAATAAATCACTCCAAAAATTACTGACATTGAGGAGTAAAAACTTAGGATCTCATGGTTTTTGCCAGACAGGAGTCCACAAATATCTTACCCGGGTTCTTGTTTTCATCATCTTTCCCATAGCTGTAATCACAGTGTTGACCTGGGCTATGGTCTCATCCGAAGTACTGACTTAGGGAAGATCTGCTTCTAAGGCCACTCACTTGTGTGTTATTAACAAGATTCTATTCCTTGTGATTGTTGAATTGAGGAGGGCCTCAGTTTCTCACTGGCTGTTCTCTCTGGCTGTTTCCACATAGGTCTCTCCATAGGGAACTCACAACATGCCAGTTGGCTTCTAGCAAAGTCAAGTGAGAAAACAAGGGAGGGAGAGTAAGGTGAGTAAAACAGAAGCCAGAGTCTTTTTGCAATCCAATCTCAGTTGTGACATGCCGTCACTTTTGCAGTATTTTATGAGTTAGAAACAAGTTACTGGGTCCAGCCCATACTAATAGGGAAGATACTGCACAGAGGCATAAATACTGGGAGGAAATGATCATAGGGAACTACCTACCTTATCAGATTCTGCAAACCAGAAATAGAAGTCTGAGAGCTTCTGTCCCCTGCATCTTGGAATCACAGTTACCAAGCAAAATACAGTGCAGTCAAGCACCAGAAAGAACAACCCTTCACTCACCTAGAGGAGACACAGAGCACAATCAGTAGTGGGCATCAAGTTCCCATGACCAGTGGGTCCCTCCCACCAGCCAGTGTAGAGCTGTTGGCCTGCTCACATCCCTCTTGTACTACAACAAGAAGACCTCATCCTGTCCCCACAAAAGGCAGATAGAGTAGTAGGGTTGGCCAGATGCCATAGAAGGCACATGCTTAAGTAGAACAAAGGAGTACATGTTGATCTGAAACATGGAAAGACTTTCCTATGTAGGATCATAAGCCCAGCATAGATTAGAAGGATTCTCATCTCTTGATAAGATAGTGTTCCAGGTGTAAGGTCTGCTTTTGTTCCACCAAGTGGAGGTTGAAAGACTGTGTGCACAAGACTGCCTTTCCTAAAAATATGAATTCAGGCAAGTCACCTCAAAAAATTTTAGCTTTCTTATGTATAAAATGAGGAGTTTGGACTTGTGTCCTCAATGAATTTCCATTTTTCTAGGTCCATTGTTCACTCATTACCAGCTTAGTTAAATAGTAGATATAAGGGAAGGACCAACTACATGGCAAACAGTATTTTGGATCCTATGAATACAGTCACTGCTCTTGTCCTCAAGTACTTGCTTGGTACTTGCCCTACTATCCTGGGGACTTTGAGTCCATGTTTTAAACCTGAGGATGAATCTGATTTCTCCATCTGGCTGGAGTTGGTGGTATAGTGGTAAGCATAAATGCCTTCTTGTCTCTCCAGCCAGCATATGCCCCAGGACATTCTGTTTCATTCAGAAATACTTTGTTGTAGCTGTGTGATACAGTTTATAACTGATAATAGATGAATACAACAGGGATCAAATAGTTTATTATATCTTGCTTTGTGGAATAAATATATTTCTGAAAATATTAAACAGACTCAAAATTGATTCTTCAAGCCAGAATTTTGTTAGTACTGCAAATGCTTTGCTCTAACATATATGCTTTATTATTTTTTTTAAAGAGAGGAATAAGTCCATGGCATTAATTTTGTATAGAAATATCACTTATGTGTGAGTGCATGGTTTTTTAGGAAAAACAGGGTTTTTTTTAAGTCTTTGTGTGTTCTTCAAGAAGAGAGGCAGAGAATAAAGTACAAAGTGAGTCTGTGAAAGGCTCCGATGTGTAAATTCACTAGGGAAATTCACTAGAGCTATCCTTTTTCCAACTCATATCCTTTGTTTGCTCTTACCCTGTCTTTATGAGTAGAAGCCCAGACATTTTCATCTCTTCATCCTTCCTCATCCCCCTCCTAAACATATAAGCTCCCACCTCTAAGAGGTATGGGTTGGATCTCTGGACTATCTCTGTCCTCACGTTGTAATGGCTATTGTACACTTAATCCAGGGACTGATGGAAAGAAAAGGACCAGACTGAGAGACCACAGAATTAGTGGCAGTTGTGCCCTCAGGAGCAGAGACAATGACGATCAACATTCATTTAGGACATGTTGCGTGCCAAACACTGTAAGTGCACTATCTCATGTATTTCTCAGATAATAACTCAAATAAGTAGGTATTTATATCATTCGCTTCTTACAGAAGACGAAATGCAGACTTAGATAATTCAGTTCTTAGGTAATTATTGACTGAGCCAGGTTTGGAAACCAAGGTCTGAATTCAAAGCTCTATACAATACTGACATGATAAACTTTTAGGCAAAACATAGTGAAATGAGAGAGATGTGTGATGGTCTCTCCTTCCCCTAGACTTTGGAAAACTTGTTGGAAAATTGCTTGAGTTTCCTTTGCCAAAAACCTGAGGAAAAGAAACATTTATTGAATACCTACTATATGTCATGCATTTTCACATTATTTCATTCTAATATTTGTAATTAGCCCAGAAGGTATTTATTCATTCATTTGACAGATACTTAAGGCATGCCTATGATGTGACATAGCCCTGGAGGGGATACAGAAGTGAATAAAACATACATGGTTCCATGGGGTGCCTGGGTGGCTCAGTCATTAAGACTTTGCCTTCGGCTCGGGTCATGATCCCACGGTCCTGGGATTGAGATCAGCATCGGGCTTTCTGCTCCACAGGAAGCCTGCTTCTCCTTCTCCCACTCCCCCTGCTTGCGTTCCCTCTCTCACTGTGTCTCTCTATGTCAAATAAATAAATAAAAATCTAAAAAATAAAACAAAACCAACCCGACATACATAGATCCTACCTAGGATACAAACAGAAAAATGAACAGGTGTTTATCATACTGTGTAATAAATGGTGTAGTAAGCAAGTCTTAAATGCCTAGGGGACATGGGAGGAAAAATCCCCAAGTGCTGAGAGGTCAGAAAAAACCATTGAAAATACCATATTTTTGTTTCTCATATCTGCAGATTTAAGTTATCTGACATGGTTTCCTTTGTATGGTGGGTACCTGCAATCAGTTGTAATTTATCAGCAAGAGAATGCATCATTCAAATTTTTTAGAATTGATCCAGTAAGGCCAGATAGTACCTGTGGAAAATGAATGGCCATTTCTTCCACATATCTGGGTCAGGAGCCTACATTTTTTAAAAGAAGATGCTGAATTCCTTGCTCACTCTTTGGATGATTGTCAAAGCCCATGGATTTCCCATTAATTGCAAAGGAATGCCTGCACTCAGGTTTCCCCTTGGAAAAAAACTAAACTAAACTAAACTAAACCAAACTAAACTAAACTAAACTAAACTAAACTAAATAAAACCTTGAGCCGACTCTTCATTCTTAAGAAATTTGGTTGCAACATTTCATGGCTTGCCTAAAGGCTATGCAGTCTATTGATTCATGGTAGTTAATAATTCATCCTTGAATCCATCTAGTTTATTAGAAAGTACAAGTGGGATGACATGGACTTGCCCTTGTGTAGAGCTCTTTTATGAATGGAAATTTGGCACTGTACCAAACATGGTGGAAGGTGTTACCATGTGTCTAGTGTTCTTTTCTATGAAGATTCAGGGAACGAATTTTTCTTAGTTCTTGGAAAATCAGTCCTGACTCATGACTGGGTAGATTTGAGCTGTTGCAGCTTTGCTTTGGATGTTAGGAAGCTCGGAATCAAATTTGCAATGTAATTCCGGAAACTGTATACAAACATGCGTGATTCACAGCACGTATTAGTCATGATACCAATTTCATCTTATTTCTCTACTCTCATTTTCTCTTCATCCAGATTTTTTCAGCTTTCTTTTAAAGCCTGATTATATTTCTTAATTAACTCTCTCAGATTCTACTTGGGAAAAGGTGAACCAACTCATGAGAATAACTGAGCATTTAAATTTTTAGGACATTTCCTACTTTAACAATATGTGCAAGACATGCATCTCTAATTACTTTTAATTTGATTACCCCAAACTCATGTGATTTTCCATAGTACTGAAGAGGAAGAATATATAAAGTTTTCTTAAATTATGAGAAGCTCCCAAATAATTTATTTGTATTTGGCTTGAAATAAACTTTGTCATTTACTTATGATAATGAGCTCATCTGAGTTCTCATTCAAAATTCTTCAGGAAACAAACTTTAAGTCATTATATCATCTTAACTTAGGAGGACCTGCGAAATTATCCCCCAAATTTCTGTTGTCCTCTGCTTAGCATATCATCTTTCTCTTTTCTACAAAGGAGAGGGATGGCCCACCATTTTAATCTGATGTCCAAGAGTAGCCTGAACTGAACTGAGATCTCTTTCTCTCTCTCTCTTTGCTTTTCACTGGGGTGGTTTAAACTTTTCCTAGTCTAGCAGAGAGAATATTTTGGCTTCGAGTTTCTGATAAACTGCAAATTGCTTGCAGGAATCAAAGTAAAAATGAAAAATATAACAAGGGACAAGTTACCCAACTACACCCATAAGAACTTGAAAGAATCAAATTCATATTTAAAAGGTACATAAGCAGAAAAATTATTTCTCCAGTGTGATTTTATTATGTTTGATTGTGTGTGTGTGTGTGTGTGTGTGTGTGTGTGTGTGTGTGTGTTATATTTAGGACAGTTTCTGCTCACGTTATTCAAGTATTTTTAGAAATTAAAATTGGGTTAGGATATAATACCCATGGTTGTGTGACCAATAAATCGTATACACAGCATGTTTCCCCTCTGTTTTCAAATTGCCTTAATTTATTTAACTCTTTCACACAGAGTTCATATATTATAAATCACAAGGATGTTTCAGGGCATGACAGACCCTCGTTCCTGAACAGAATGGTCTCTCATGCATAACTTTCTTTGATCAACAACTCAAGCCAAATGAGTTTAGGGTGAAAAGAACACGGAACATATTTAAACCAGGGGAAGACAACAGCATATGGATTGTCTGTGGTTTGGTGCAAGAGATGTCTATTGTTAGCCTGGTGCTCTGTTTTCACTCTTTATGAAAACAAATGGATTTCTCAATAGGCCATATATGATAGATTTTTTTTGATAGATTTTAATTCTTAAGATTCAGTCATTCTTTTTGTGGCTCATAAAAATAAACATTTCACCTGATTTTTACAAAAGGTAAATCTAAAAACCCTGAATTGCTTTTTGATTTAGTTCTTGGAAAATTAATGAAACTGGTATCCATCCATAATTCTAAGTCAAAAGGTAAAGTTTTTTTGAAAAGTGGACCAATGGTAATATGAGTAAATATTTACCCACAAAGAAATCTTTGGTTGTGATATTATAAAATCTACTTTTACAAAATTATTATGAATAATCCAATTTTTACTGCTTAAGAGAAATTACATAACTTTAGATTGAGATCAAGATAATGATTGACTACTCTAATGTTGATTAGAATATAATTTCAAAAGTTAGACCCAAATCTATAATAAATTTAAATGTTTTGGGTTGACTTTATTTTTTTATGTTTTTGAGGCTTATTCTTATTTCATCACCAACTATATAATCCTTATGATTTATGCAATATTAGGTGATCCTTTTGCTAGTAAAGTTAGTTGATGTAATGTTTACCAAATTCTCATTAGCCTAAAACCTAAATGGCATCTTCTGTGTGTTTTCAGCATATTTAATATGAGTTTTGGCCTGAGCTTTTTTATTGGAATGTCTACAGTTTGATTATATATTGGCGTGATAAAACAGACCTTTTCTTGTTTGAGCATATGATCCTCATTTAAAGAAAACACCTAATTATGTAATTACATGGAGAGTTTTAAGTCATTCCAATTTTTCAGGTGAAAAATACAGTATATTAACAAGGGTGGAAGGGCTAATTACATATTTATCAGAGAGGCAATGTTTTATTTACAATTAATATATTCAAGTACCTTAGCTAAAATGTCTTTTGTTAAATAAGCTTCAAGAGTGGATAGTGAAGATAAATTTTAACTTGAATAACACATATCAAATAAATACTATCATTCCAGAAATGTTAAAGTTAATTCTCTTGTAACTGGAAAGCTGTGAACTAATTTATTTAAAATAGCTCTTTTGCTCTCATACATAAACAATACAAAAATCCTTGCAACCTTTCATTGTCATGAAACAAATATTTTAGTAAATGTGTTTATATTCTTTAAAACAGATTTTTATTTATTTATTTGAAAGAGAGAGAGAGAGCACAAGCAGGGTCTGGGGGTGGGCGTAGGGAGAGGGAGAAGCAGACTCCCAGCTGAGCAGGGAACCCAAAGTGGGACTTGATCCCAGGACCTTGTGATCATGACCTGAGGCAAAGGCAGATTCTTAAGTAATTGAGCTACCCCAGCATCCCTAAATGTATTTACATTTAAGTGCTTTAATCTCTTTCAGTCAATGCCTCAGAAAAATGATATATTTATTTAAAAAATATTTTAAGTGGTTATACAAACAGTGTTTTCTTACTACCAGTGAGATTCACTAATTTTCATGGTGATTTCTAAATGTTTAAAGTTTTGTCAAACTAATTCAACTCCATAGCTAACTCCTAACATTCAGAAATTGATTTTTCAGGTTCAGGATTGTTCGAATTCTCTGGCACAACACCCTATCTCTTTGGATCACTGTGGATTTTAGCTGTCTGTCCATCCGTTCATTTGATCATCATTCTACAGTATTTACACAGTTCCTACTGTGTGCTAGGTTCTATGCTGTGGTACAGACACATTTGTGCTCAAGACAGATTTATTTCTTCTCTTGTGGCTCTTTCACAAGTGATTACTTAATCTCATTGAGATAGAAGGGGCACAGTGCTCTGAAAATATTTAATGGAAAGAAATGACTAGCCTTGGGGAAAATGTGTGGGTGGGGTCAGGGCAGCAACCCTGAAGACTTGGCATTTAAGTTTAAACATGAAGAATGATAGTTTTTGGCCCAGAGAAGGAGGATAATGGATTAGTAGAAGGGCATTCCTGGTCCAGGGAACAGTATATGCAAAGGACAGAAATGGAAAGGAGATTAGCAGTCACTGTATAGAATTGCCAGAGCGGGGAGGGTGGCTGTAGATGAAGCCAACAAACTTGATAGTGGTCTATTGCTTGCACCGCCTGTCAGCGGGACAAGACATGAAGTGACTTGAGTGTCAGTTCATGGTGTTTCTCACCGTGGCTCTCAGAAAGCTTGGAGGAGGGGGAAGGAGGAAAGGAAACTAACACTGGGACCAGGCACTTTTTGTCTCTTCTTCCATAACGCAGGGACAACTATTCTGGAACTTTCACTTTCTCCTCCCGTGGCAATGCGTTTCAAACTCCTCCGGTCTAATTGTCTTTCTCCTTATTCCACTGTCTTGTGAGAAGTCTCTGTTATGGAGAAAATGCCAAGAAGATGGCTTTGAACACTTCTAGATAATCTTGTGAATGGATTGTACTTTTCTCTTTTCCTTTCATGTTTTCCTCTCGTTATATCCCTCTCCTTTCTCAGTGCCCACCTCTGCTATCTAGTGCCTGGACCTCTGATGCCATCATCTCTATACTATGTATCTTGGCCTCACATTCCCTCCCAGGTACACGTTCTGTGATCCATTGTCTTGAAGTCCTACTCTTAATGGTTGAGAATGGTTTAAAGCAACAGCAATCAACTTTTGTTTGCTTCCAAGACACATTGAATGCATGACACATGCTCATGAATATGTACTAAAGTGTTTTTCTTTTTGGGATGCAGCACAAGTGTGGAAGGCTTCACGGTATGGTCAATTTCCAGTGTACTCACTATAACTTAGTTCACTCGTTTCTAGAATTTCTACAAGTATCTGTGAACATTTAAAATGTACATTCTCCCAGTAATTCCATTTTTAAGAAGTTATCTTTCAGAAATGCTCCCACATGTGCTCAAGGATATACATGTTGGAATATTAATTGCAACATTTTTAATAAACATAAACATCACAAACAAATGTCTGTTGACAGGAGACTGAGTACATTTTTGCAATTATCTAACTACTTACCTACATTCATGATTTTTTTTTTTTTTTTTTGGAAATACCTGTGGGTTTGAGTTGAAGGGATAGCAAAAGGGGACCTTTGTATTTTATTCCATAGTTATAGTTTGATTATTTTTCCCAGTGAGCATGCATTAGTTTTATTATAAAAATTAATAAAGAGATCTTGTTTCTCCAAAATGGTGACATTTTAGGCATTAAGATAAGCCAGGGAGACAGGTACGTTTGGAATAAGTGCCCTTCCAGGCACCCCATGTCTTACCCAGTGGGAAGTCACCTACTTTGCTCATGTATAAGGATGTCCTTTGCCAGTGACATTATATGGGGAAAAACAGAAATGGGAGTGAAATACTCAGTAAGACTCTCACTTGTAGTGTTGAAATTATGGGTGCCTAGACAAAGACTCCATCTAATGGCCTTGCCTATGTCTCCATATGTGAGAAATAAGACCAGTCTCTATGGAATATTATCGCTGAAATGCAGACTAATGATTTTAGGTTCCTTAGTGTAATGAACTACATGAAACTTGGCCCAGTGACCCTGGGAAAATGGTCTGCAGAATGAACTTTGTTATTTGGGATAGGGTTAGAACTGGGTAGAATGGTTCAGCCTTAATATTTCCTTGAGAAAGAATTTTTATTTTTATTAAATTTTTATTTTATTAACTATTTAACTTTTATTAAAACAAGAAAAACCATGATTCCTATTGGTTTTAAGTGGGTCGTGTGAATTAGTTTCAGGAGGACTGGGAAGCCCTTCCTAGATCCCCAATGGGCCAGGATCCTTAGTTTTGCTTATGAATCTGCCTCCTTTACTTCATGGTAAGCTTCTTAAAGGGAGAAAATTCTGCATTCTCACTTGGGTCTCTATTCTTGCGCCTGACACATCACAACATGCAATAAAATACCCTGAACCTATTAAAATCCTGTACTCTAATTTAGCCTAGAGAAGATTGGTAATAGGGGTAAAGTAACTCCTAAAATTTTTTTTATTTATTTTTATTTATTTATTTATTTATTTGACAGACAAAGATCACAAGTAGGCAGAGAGGCAGGCAGAGAGAGAGAGAGAGAAAGGGAAACAAGCTCCCTCTGAGCAGAGAGCCTGATTCAGGGCTCGATCCCAGGACCCTGGGATCATGACCTGAGCTGAACGCAGAGACTTTAACCCACTGAGTCACCCAGGCATCCCGGGTAAAGTAACTTTTACCAATCTGGCCAGTGGGGTAAAGTCAAAAGTGTGACTGTGTTGCCGTCCTTCAGAGCTAGGTCAACGATGTTCACTAGTTGTATGTTGTTGGACACATCAAGCCCTGTGAGACACTGTTTCCTCAGATGTAAGATGAGGATCTTAATAACTTACAGGGTTGGGCTAACTGCCAGAGATAATATACATAAAGGACCTAGCACTTACTAGAGGCTTAATAAATGGAAATTGTCACAGGCTACTGAGCTGTGGGACAGAGAGACATCTTAAGTTATTGTTGAAATTATAATAGACCTCAAGTTCCTAACACAGGCCCTACCACTTCTTCCTGCATCCTCCATTACCATGGCTGGTAGAGGGTTGCTTTATCTAGAGCAGTCATGTGGCTTACTACCGAATTTGCGGCTTGTGGCAGGACATTGAAAGTCAGATAGATGGAAAAGGTAGGTCTGGTGGGACAGCATGATTATTAAACCTTAGGAGATGACAAACCCTTGAGGGGATTCTTTACGTCCAAGGTATGATCTCCATCACGGGCATCCCCTGTCTGCCATGGCTCCAGATCTCCAAGGGACATCAAACTCATGTCAATTTTATGAACATCTGAGTTGAGAGTGACCTTTGGTGCAACAGAAACATTAAAGGAGATTATAGGACCAAATCCTCAGAGCAGCTACACTCTGAAGTCCTTAGTCTGCAAAATGGCAAAGCTGCTGGAAATTTGCCAGGAGAACCCCACTGAAGCAAGGGACATGAATAAATAATAGCTATGGGCATCTCTTCTTCCTTTGTTTGAGCTCCTAGGGACAAAGACAGCAGCATTGATTATAGTGGATTTTACATTTTTTTACTTTTTAAAATAATTTTGTTCTACTTCTTTTTAACTTCTTTCATATATTACCTATCTTTTATCTTTCCATGGCTCCATTGTTTTTAATTTCCCCATTTTTATCTTTGCTGATCATTTTCTCCTGTTCAAACATTTTCCTTTGGTCCCAAGTAAAGTTTCACTCTGTTTATCAAGGTATTCACTGGTTTACCTTTGTCATCATCTTCCTTCACGTTTATTGTGACCCCAAGTGTTTCTTGTGTTGGACGCTTTTCTGACTCCAAACTGTACTTCGCTCCCCACACCCACCTCTTCCCTTTTATTTTCCATTTTAACAGTCGTATTGAAGTAAAATTCATGTAGTGAATTGAAAAGATCTTAGGTATACAACACTCATTCTTTACTTCCTGACTCCTGTTTGTGAACGGTCTCTCTAACGTAGCATGAAGATGTCAATCCTGCACCCAGAAGTAACGTAAGTTTGCATATTAAGGTGTAACAAGCCCCAGGAGCAAAGAGACCCTATAAATGTCAGAATGTAAAACCATTTCAGGGTGGTCTGAAATGCCTGTGTGTGGCTTCATGACTAGACGTTTCCTTCATGTTTGTGCATTCTAGGTGATTTGTCATCTAACTCCCTATGTTCTTTTCAACATCTTAAAAATAAAAGGCCATGCAATTTTCTTAAAACCTTGATAAACTTGCCACTGCTTGTCTTTACCTTTGAGAGTTCAAATACCAGCTCTGTTCATTAAAGTTGAAGTAGACTATGTCCTCGGACAGCTTCTCAGTACGAAGCTCGCCCTGGGAGAAGCTAGTGTTTACTGCCTTGTTCCCAATTAACCTTGGGGTTTTGCGGCATCCCTCATGCCTGCCAAGCAGATTATGGCTTAGTGGTGGTATGAAACTCTGCCAGTGCCAATGTTTTGCATAACAAACTTGTGTTGGCTTGGTGGGAGGACGCCCCCTCCCCCGCCCATGCAGACAACATGTTTCAGCAGAACATATGTGCCTGAGTGTATGGGTTTGCACACGTGCACACACATGCACACAGAGAGTGTCTATCGTGCACAAGTTCCTCCCAATTATTAGAAAATTCTTCTCACATAGGCATGATTCATTTTGACGGAGAGGCTTGAGTGAGTGAGTAAGAGGATCTTTTTTACTTACCGGAGCATTTAAAAATTCCCACCTAGACCCACAGATATTCATGAAGACCTAAGCATGAAGAACAGAAACTTGTCAGCCAGAACTGCAGGGAGCATTTAAGCCCAGAATCTCAGAATTGGAAAGAGGCTTAAAGATTGCCCCGGGTAGCCCCTGTCTGGTGCTGGAGCCCCTCCTCTCAGCAAGGTCTCCCTGAAGCCTTCCTGGATGCTATGAACGCTGCCAGTGAGTGGGAACTCACTGAATTACAATTTGGACACAGTTTCAATCCACTAGCTGGTTCCCAAGATTTTCTTTGGTAGCAGTTCACTTTCTATCCTTCAGCTTTTTCTGGGGAGGAAAGGCTGAGGTTTGAAGGTCTTCAGGCACACTCTTTTTTTTCTTCCTCCTCCTCTGTATTCCTCTAGACACTAAGTATGCGTTGATAAGGGGAAGGGACTAGAAGTGGCTGTGCCATGCAGTCACTGTGGAAAACAGTACGAAAGTTCCTCAAAAAATTAAAAATAGAACTACCATATAATCCAGCAATTCCACTTCTGGAAATAAATCCAAAGGAAATGAACACACCAGCTCGAAAAGATATGTGCACCCCATAACTCACAGCAGCATTATTTACAATAGCCAAGATATGGAAGCACCTGTGTCCACTGATGGATAAATGGATGAAGAAGTGGTGGATATATATTTATATGCAATAAATATGATTTAGCCATAAAAACAGGGAAATCCTAAAATTTGTAACAACACGGATGGACGCGAAGGCATCATGCTTGTGAAATAAACCAGACAGAGAGAGGCAAATACAGTACCACTCCACTTGTGTGTGGAATCTGAAAACAAGAAAAAAACATACTACACTCATAGAAAAAGAGATTTGACTTGTGGAGACCAGAGGCCCCGGCGATGGGAAGAGAGGGAATTAGAACAGGGTGGCCAAAAGGTAGAAACTTCCAGTTATAAGGTAAGCAAGTGCTAGGATGGAAGGTACGATATGATGTCCGTAGCCGGTACTGCGGTGTGCCGTACAGGAAAGATGTTCAGAGAACAAACCCTAAGAGCTCTCATCAAGGAGAAATTTCTCATCACGGTGAAATTTTTTCCTTTCCTTTGTATTGTATCTATACAAGAGGATGAATGTTAATTAAGCTCACGTGATGATCACTTTACAATAGAGGTCAGTAAAACTATCATGCTGTACACTTTATACCATGTTATATGTCAATTATTTCTCCATAGAACTGGAAGAAAAGAAAAAAGAACTGCCTGCCTTGTGCCTCTGTCCGTTTAGTGTGGCAGTAGAGGAACGATTCCTTTTGTGTGTAGATCACAGGGTCTTCTCCGGGGAGGGTCTGTTTTCCCCTTGGCTGTGGGGCCACTGCTCGCCCTTCCTTATTCTCTGCTTCTTTGTGGAGAATTACAGAAAACTTCCCTTTGGGCACTAGCTCGGCTCTTACCTTAGGCATCCCCTTCAGAATATATTTAGTTAATGGCCCTTCTCATGCCATCTTCCAAAAGCGGTGTATGGAGGTGAAATTTTCACAAACGTGGTGTCATGCGTTCTGAGCAACACAAACAGCTTCTTCATATGTAACTGATACACAAAACCCGTACTCATAAACCGAATGTCCACAGCACTCCTGAAACAGAGTTAGAGTGGCTTGACTGTGTAATATGTAGTTAGGAGGCTGGATATCGGAGGCCCCAGTGAACTGGAGGTTCCTTCAGTTCTCTCTTCCACATTTACCGCCTCTCAGTCTGTCTATTTCGAGAGCTGGGTGAAAATTCATTCTTACATTGAGCTGAAATTTATCTTTGTGAATTTTCCAACATCTGTTTAGGTATCGAGAGTCACTTCAATCCATCTAGCAAAGCCTTACAAATAAGTGAAGATGATGGCCGTGTTCTCTACTTTTATTCTTTTTCAGGTAAAACCACCTTAGTCTCTTCCTTCTTCTTATGACCTATTTTGAGTCACGTTGACTATCGGGTTCCCCTTCTCTCTGGGTAGTCTTGTTTAACTATGTTTCTCCTTATCAGTTGTGGCACCTACACCTCAGTTAACATTATAGGTGCTTCCTGTTGTTGGGTGTTGCCTTTTCTAGATCTGGGGTTGAGTTAAATACTGTATACCGCTTCCTACTGAACATGCTACCCCCGAGGACACACATAATATATTGCCCTATTCTACCCTCATAAAAGTGGTCTGGGGTGTTCAAACCCAGGATCCAATGTCATGCTGGGAAATTTCGCTTTCCTAGATGCAGGCCATCATTTCAACTCAAGAAGTTCCTTTTGAATCACGACTTAATAATTGAAGGAACTGACATTTCCTCCTAGCCACAGATTTGACACGTATGCCCTCTAGATCTTCATCCAGATCATCAAAGGTGATGATGAGTTAAGCAGGGACAAGGGCACTGTGATGAAGGGAACCTAGTTTAAGACTGACATCGGCACAGTAACTATTCAGTGCCCTTTGTACATGATAGTTTAACCTGTTAGCTTCTTAACTAAGGTTTCTTGGATCCAATCATATCGCTTTCATCTTTCCTTCAAGGACGTCATTTAAGCCATGACAGTGCTTCAGTACTAAATATCTATCAGATTGTGAAGTCTGTGAGGACAAGAAATATGTGCAAGTCATTTTGCATTCTGAAGGACCAGTGCCTCTCCTGACACACAGTAAATACTTAATAAATTATCATCCAATAAATGAGGAAGATACTGCTATAGTCTTTGAAGAATTCAAATTTAGGACACTATCTCTGTCTTGAGGAATCTCAGGGAAGGTCAGTCTTATGCGTGAATATTGCATTCTTCAAGCTGTGGTTTAAGTACCTCACACATGAAACAGGTAATACAATCAATGGAGAGAGAGAGCGCACGTGATGGAGATTAGAGTGTCAGACATGGTTTCAGAGAAGGAGAATTTGAGAAACTTAAACTTGGTCAACTAGAAATTCCATTCCAGTCCTAAAAATTCTATAATTCCTGACTACAAAAAATATCTAGGAATAAAAGGAGGGGGAAACCCATCATTTAAATGAGAAAAGAATGGGTAGAAACACATTGGAAGGCAAGCACAATTTGTCAAGTTGATGTTAAGTGATTATACTTGATGACATCTATTCACCTGAATGACCAGGGAATAGATTTCTCTCTTTGTACCAAGAGCAAAGGAAGATTCCCTCAGGATGTTTTTTTAGGCTCTGGTTTCTTCCATGTCATACTTACAACAGCTGTAGAGTGTGTGTATTCTGAGCCTCTTTCAGTCAATGAGGGATCCAGGAATTCTAACCTGGGCAGAGCTTAAGAAGTAAAATCTACCTCCCTCATTTTACCGATGGGGCAGCTGAGGACAAGAAAAGTTAAGGGGATCTTCTAGCTCAGCCCGAGATAGACTCACATCTTTGAAACTCCTATTCTTATTGCAGGGGCCTGGTTGGCCAAAGGGAGCCCTTTTGTTGTGGGCTTGGATTGACCCTGCCCCGCCCAGAGGAACTTGCTTGCAGTCCCCAGATTTAGGGACGGGCCAGCCGGATGGAGACGTCCAATCAGTGGGGTGCACATATATTTGCTATGGTGGATTGAAATTCAATTGGCCACCCGTATTGCTGACCGAGGGTGACTGTGCAGTTTCCCTGTGTGTGGCAGTCTCATTGGCCACCTGTGTGTGGGCCGGGCTCAACCACCTCTATAAAGGTTAGTCTGTGAGGCAGGTAGTGTAGGAGTGATAGCGTCGGGCTCGTGGGGAGCAGCAGTGCCAGGAGCATCGGGAGCAGCGTCATAGCAGCGTCATAGGGGAAGCGTAGTCGTGGAGAGCAGCATAGTCATCGGGAGCGGTCTCGTGGGGAGCATCATGAGCGTCGCGGGGGGGCGGCCTCGCCAGCTGGGGAGCAGCGCTGCCAGAGCATCATCATGGGGAGCGGCCTCGTCAGGGAGCAGTGCCACCAGGAGTACCGTCATCGGGTAGCGGGAGTTGTCGGGTAGCGGGAGTTGTCGGGTAGCGGGAGTCGTCGGGTAAGGGAAGTAGTCAGGGTCGGTGTCCTCGAAGTCATCCCCTCTTTGTAAGAGATGGCCCCAACTAGTTGGTTTGATTTTCGATGTGTGGGGCGAAATAAAGCTTTGCTTTACTTTTGCTTTGTGTCGGTCTCGTGCCTTTGATCACAGACCCTAACACTTATCACCTGGAAGAGGAACTTCATTAGAGAATTTCTTGGATAACTGAAGTATAATGTCCAAGTTACCACTGGAACATTAAGAAAGGGATATTATTCTCGAGTATCAGTCCATTCACGTAGAAGAAATATCTTTTAAAAAATAATTTCCCACAGTTATGAAAAATTTAGAGGCTCAGAAAATGTTTGAAGAATGGAAATTAATCCAGTGGGAGCTGGTCAGTGAGTCTCTTGAAGAAGACCGGCCAACAAACTGGTTGTCTAGTCCTTGGCCCCTGAAACCCGGGAAGAGATACAAAAGGAAAATCAAAACAGTCTAAGTTGTTCTTCACCTCATTTGATCAAACAGTGTTTTCTGAGAAAGAAAATCAGATGGCCTTATTTTTTAGTAGAAGTTGGGAAGGCTGGATGGAAGTCACTGGAATGTCCAGCAATAGTGGTCACGATGACAGCCTAGAGAAGGTATCGGCTCTGAGGCAGCTTGGCTGGACCACTGTATAACCCTCACAGGGTTTTAGACAGTGATTTCTATTCAGACGTATCAGAGACACATTGTTTTCCCTCACATCAGTGGAACACTTTGCCCCTCTGTCTCCCAAGTGTTCCTTCACTTTAGCCCACGTATTTCAGAGACTCACACCGGAGCGGTCACATTTAGAAAAGGGTCGACATTCCCCTCTCCACACCCCGGATATTTTAGTCATGGAAGCCACTTGCATTTATATATTAAAAATTTCCTACAAGCCTTCTGTGTCAACAGTAGAATCTTGCTTTAAGGTGATAGCAAAACGTAGGCTTGACATCAAACATTTGAATTGTTTTCAGAAAGGCGTCTAAAATTTGTTTGGCCTACATTTACTAGTGTAGACACCCTACTTCATTCCCGGTTCTTTATTACCAGCCACAGGCTAAATCTCGGACCGTGACGCTCGGCTCTGTAATTAAAGGAGGACCTTGCTTGTGTCGCAGATTCAGCGGAGGCCCAGTCGGGCAGGCCCACCAGCTGCGGATTTGCTAACCCGGAGAGCGACCGTGATTGTGGTGCACGGAATTCCTCCCAGTCATTCCCATCTTATTAATGCTTCAGTGTAGCATAAAGCTTCATTCATTATTCATAATAATCCAGTCAGAGGGCACTCGGAGACCTGATAAATTCTCACCTAAGTGACAACGGCTGACAGGGCCTAGGGTTTTATAGCCCTTCTCCTGCCATAGCAAGGTGCTGTGGGCAAAGGTCCAGAATGATCCTCCACTAATGACCAGTGTGATATACGAGCAGCTGCTGATTTCTTGACACCAAGGCTCCTCGGCTGAGGCTCCCACCTGCAAGCTGTGAGCCGGAGATGAATATCTGTCAGACTGTAAAACGCAGGAACAGACCCCAGTGCGGTATATTCTTGGGCATTAACAGGTTAATTCTGAGAGTGGGAACATAAGCATTAAGCCTGAGAAGAAAAGAAGAAAAACCACTGGCTCAAATCCCACAATGGAATTGGTGTAAATTTGGGATTGTGTCACTGGGCTCCACCGACGAGGTTCTCAATCCTGTAAACTCTACTTCGTGGTGTCCAGAGGGCTGAATAATCACGATTTTTAAGATCTGATAAACTGGTTGATAAAAATCAATAATGAGATTTTGAAGAACGTTAATTGCAATCTTCATGAAGGGTAAAAACTTTGGACTATTTTAGTTTTAAATGAATTCTGGAACACTGAGAAGAAATAAAATAAAATAAAATGGAAAAAAAAAAGCCATCTTTGCTATCACAGGATGTGAGAGAAAAGCTTTTTTTTTTTTTTCTTCTTTTTGAAAACCAGTCCTACTCTCTTAAAAGCACATATATTATCTTCCTCTCAATCTCTCAATGTTGCGAATTCCAAACAGGCCTAAGTGTGGTTGTTAGCATTTTCCCTCAACCTTTTGTATTGAGTGATGACCCCTGTGAAGTTTCTCTTAATTCACATTTTTTTCCTTTTAATTTTTACATTATGTGTGTGCGCTTGACATTATCTCTAAATTTTAAAACTTCTGGAGATTTTTCTTGACAGAAAAAGGAATGGAAAATGTGACCTATGGAAAGTCGGGGTCTCAGTAAGCTTCTCTTGGATTCTGGCTGGTGAGAATGTGTGTATTTTATGTTTCTACTATACTAATTAGTATATGTATACTTAAAAGGAACTGTTCATGGGAACAATTCAGCTCTATTGATCACACTACTGTAAGAAGGGTATTTTTCTAAATACCCTGTGCTGCCTTCTCACCCACTTCGCTCTGGAGAAGAGGGTGAACTGGTCAATTTGGGAGGTGAAGGCAGACACGCATCTCTCAGCCCAGCCTTCTCCTCTCCTTCCAGGAGGCCTCCTTTCTCAGCGAGCTGCTGTCTGGTCTGGTCTTCTCTGCAGAACGTCTTGCAGAGGGCAGGCCCTGCCCGTGAGGGAGCCCCAAGCCTGGGCAGGCAAGCTCTGGGCCGGTGAGCCTAGGCCTGCTGGGGAGCGGAGCCGCATCTTCTGCCTCCGTTTCCATCTGTAACAAAGCTTCCAGTTTTGTTTCATTGTGCATTATTGTTTGTCTACTGTTGCTCTGACTTAGAATTCAAGTGGGGAAACCAGTAATATTATTCATTGTTTCTCCTTAAAATCCTAACAACATCTATGTTAATAATAAGCATTTACAGAGAACTGGAGAGGTACAGGTCAGAATATATGAGACATAATTCTGTCCATTGAGCTGATAATCTAGATTTATCACCAGAGCAGAGTCTTCTTGATAATTGGTAGGCACGTGCACTTGGATGTAAATGTTACTTAAATTAGGGTAAATGGAACTTGCCAGGAAAGCAGCTGAGCTTTAAAGGGAAGCTCTTACCTGAAGAATAAAATATGTCTCTAGTCCTCAGCGCAGCATTCTGGATGTCTGTTTTTTCTACTCGTCTATAATCTTCATGGTGTCAGTTTCCACCATATTCTTGATTCTACTTGAGTAGTGAAGCCTTTTTTTTTGGGTTATTTTTATATTGTACCTTATTTGGAAATAAGAAACAGTGTGAAAAATACCCACAAACTACAAAAACAACAAAATGGTGGAAAGCTCTTTGAATTCTAGTGCCAAGAAATAGATTTTTTTTTCTCTATGGTTAACATGTAGCACCGCTAGACACATAGAAAACCTCTTAAGAATATATATATATATATTTTTTTAGTTTTAGAGGTCACTATCTAAGGGAGGATCTCTATTCTATTTTCCCTTTTCTCTTTGCTTATAATAGTCTCCCCAAAGCTATTTGGAGTCATCAGTGCCTTTCCCCTTGTTCTGTTGCAACAATAAAGAAGTAGAACTTATTTCCTTTCCCTTTGAGTCTAGGATGGTCTTGTGGCTTTCTTTGACCAGGATGTGGCAAAACTAAAGCTGTGTGTATTCTAGGACTAGACCTTAATGCAGACTGGCCGCTTCACCTCCTCACTCCTAGAAGCCATAGGTGTGAGTACCATAAAAAGCCGGAGACCACCATATTGTGAGGAAGCCCAAGCTAGCCCTGTGGAGAGGTCGCCTGAGGAAGAGCCGAGATATTTGCCATGTGAAGGAAGCCTTCTTGGGTTTTTCAGCCTGGCCTGTTGATCTACTGAATGCAACTGAGTAAGTAACTCCAGCTGACATTAATGGAGCAGAATGTTCTATGTGAGCTCAGTCAACCTCAGAGTTATGGGCTATTTTTAGTAATCACTGTTATTTTCATCTACGAGGTTATGGGATTTCTTTTTCTTTTCTTTCTTTTTTTTTTCAACACAGAAGGAGAGAGCTAAAGCACCCCTTAGCTTATGCCTACTCTGCCTTTAAAACCAAACTTCAGTTCCAACTGCTACACAAAACATTTCCTTGATCAATTGATCAGTCCACATGAAGGAGTGCTTCTTGACGTGTCATCCCACTTATGGTTAATATGCTTTAGTTGACATCATTTGCTACAAAGGTTAAGTGACTTTTCAGTGTGTTGAAGTTTTAAGCCACTAACTGGTTGATATACTTGTTGAAGGCAAGAACTGTTTTTGTCCCTCTTTATGCACTCTTTACAGCACAAGAGTTTAATGCAGGTATTCAGTAATCTTTACTTCTCAATCATTGATTACTGAAAGTATTTTATATTTTTTTGTTTTTATAAAAATACATATAAAATATAAAAAATAAAAAAAATTATATATTTTTTTCATCTAAAAAGGATCTCGTTGGGGCTCTTGGGTGACTCAGTCAGCTGAGCATCCAACTCTTGACTTTTTGATCTCAGGCTTATGAGACTGAGCCCCACATGGGACTCCATGCCCAGTGGGGAATCTGCTTGAGACTCTCTCCTTCTGCCCCTCTCTCCAGCTCTCTCTCTCTCAAATAAATAAATTAATTAAATATTTTCAAAGAATAAAATAAAAAAGGATCTCATTGACTGTTTGTCACAAATATTCTTAAGAGATGTGAGAATACTTATTCTGACCACCTCTTTTTTCCCCTAATAACCCAAACTTCCAAGATAGTAGCACATTCAATTAAAAATATTTTTAAGCTTACCCAGATCTTACTCTCAATACACCCTTGTCCTTAACCATTTTCAAAGATTTTGTCTGAGACTTTTGTGTCTACTTGTTATTGTTTTTAATACCAAAAAAAAAAAAAAAAAAAAGGACTAAACCATTCTCTAGAGAGAAAAGAGACTTTAAAGTCTAAGGGAATATTCTTGAATTCTTGACAAGGATATTTCACTAGAAAGATAAACAATGGAACGCTATAATAGAGAAATCATTGATTTCTTCTAAGAGATTCTTTGTAGATTAATGTTTTGTATGAAATTCTGAAGACTTCTTATCCCTCGGTGGAGGAAGGAAACAACACATTGTCGGAGCACATGTGTTTTAATTCCCTTAAGAATTTTTATGGACTTTATGTCCCACAGGGCCCGAATAGACACATTAAACAGGGAAAATTCTCTTTCTCATTCTGTCCTCTTCCCTCATTTATTAGTCTAATTAATTTATTTTAATAAAGAAAACTGCATTCTTGTTCAGTCGGAGCCCCAGGCCATCAAGGCTGGGAATTCTTGTTTTCAGCTGTTTCCTTTAGCAGTTCCTGGCATGGCAACAACAACCCCTTTGGTTTTTTTTTCTGAGCAGGAGGGAAAAGTGTCTTCTGTGTAGAAATTCTATCCCTTCACAAAATAACTAGGAAAAAAGCATGCTCCTTCTCTGGAAGTAATGGCTAACAGTGTTTTAGTAAGGAATTTGGGAATTTCTTGAGAGAAGATGCTGCTCTTTCTGTCTTGGAGTTAGCCCTGTGTGTAGCAGTTGCTATAGGTGGGAGAGAAAAACCTCTGGGCTGAAGCTACAGCTCAGCAGCAGGGTCATTCTGTCTTTCTCAAGCCTGAAGGATAACAATTACGAATGAGGGCTCTCACCAAGCAGACAGACACCTGAGTGGCAAATGGGTTGCTTTCTAGACATTTGTCGCTGACAGAACACGGCTTTGGTGGGTTCTTATGCTTGATTAGGGGTTGAAAATGGCATGAGCATACTGTGTGATGCACAGCCCAGCCTCATCATAAGACAACTTCAGTTTGCTGGGTTTTCTCCGTGTCTTGTTTATTATGAACCAACTTCCCCAGCCCATCATTGATAGTCTTTTGTGGCTACTGAGTGGACACGGACTTTCATTTCAAATCCTGTAACACAAAAAAGATAAAAATAATAGAAATATTTCTTTTGGAAAGTCCCTAGGCCTGCCTGCAGGTGCAGAAGGTGCTGGTTTCATTTTACTTTATCAAATCAAGTGCGATATCTGCCCATAAATCCAAGCTTGAGTTCCCTTCATGGCGGGTCATAAGTACAGTGGTTCACACTTTGTGTTTGTGGATGGGGGTCACTTTCTCAGCAAATTCTCATTTTCCCAGTCCTTGCCTTGGGCTAATAGTTAGTTACAAAGCTCAATCTCAAAAATGTCAAACCTAATGAAAAGAAAGTGGAATCATAAAAGAGAAAGATGGCTGCAGTTACCATCCTGGGTCCCTCTCACTCAGGCTTTGTAGATCCATCAACCAGTTAGAAGGGCAGGCTACTGCCTCTACAGCTCTGGCTACCATTGCCTCCCTGGTATCACTGGGGTACTATTCATCAAAGAACACTTCTGGAAGAACAATATAGCTAGACCTGGCTGCTGAGTAGCAAAAGAAATCGAACCATGTTTCCACATTCCTCAGTCTATTCACTGCAGCATTTAAATCAGTCACAAGTGTTAAAAGCTATGAACTTTTAATTTATAGAGCAGATGACCTTTTTCTCCTTCTTCACCTTATAGGCTGGGATGCCTGGATTAGAGGAAGGCCAATGCAAAAGGGTGGGAGGAAGGATTATGAGGGTCTCTTAGAATTTTAAGTAGCTATCTAACTTTTCTAACCCAGATTTTGCCATGGCGAGGAAGCTAGAACCAGCAGAAGGCATGCAATGATGTAGATCTCTGAGACTTAAAGGAAATTAGCTATAGTTGTCTCAACAGGAAGACAACAGAAGCATAAAAGCATCTTCCCCTCCCTGCCTTCCTGTTTCCTTCCCTCTCTCTCCCTTTCTTCCTCCCTTCTTTCCTTCTTCTGTCTCTTCTTTCCTCCATTCCTTCTTTCCTGTCTCCCTCCCTTCCTTCTTTCTTTTCATCTTTCCTTCTTTCTGTCTGATACGTATTTTCTGAACATCTGTTATGCACCAGGCATAGTACTATGCATGTGGTCCATAATGAAAAATAGAGACCATCCTTACCCTCATGGAGCTTATTTTTTTGTTGGGAAGACATATTTAAGAAAATATTCACAAATACATGTAGAACTATTACTGTGGTATGTGCTGTGAGAAGAGGAACAGAACATGGGGCTATGAACTTATATAATAAATTAATGAAGTGACTTACCTGTAGCTCCTGAGAACTGTCATGAGAACCTGCCTCTAGGTGTCCAGTCTTAGAATCTCAAAGTCATGCTTAGAAGTGGGATTTAGTAGGCAAGATTGTGTGTTCATTGTTAAAATTCAGAGTTGAATTAGATCCCTGGGAGGGTTTCTGTTGCTCTCATGGAATCTTGATTCACTTTCTACCTGACATTTGATCCCTAATCTCAATATGTTCAAAGCAAATGTTATTAAAAAAAATTCATCCCTGGAAACCATGCCTTTTCAAAACAATATAATTGGGAGATAACAATTATTTAGAAAATGCAACCAGTGGTAAAGAACAGACATACTATATAGGAATTAATAATAATGCTAAATTATGACAAAATAGGGGCTTGGGAATCCTCATTTATTCAGCTGGTTACATAATGCTTCCTTACATGAATACACCTGGTGGTGGTCATGTTGCTGTCTCCTGGAGGCTCAGTGTAGGCAGGTAATGGTTCCAGGGGATCTGCTGACTTATGACTTAGGCTCAGAGTCCTCTCTTGGGCATTTGCAAGACTGTTTTCATGCACCGAACATTACTGAGCATGTTGTATGTTGCAAGCGTAGTCCTAGATTCTGGAAACACAAAAATGAACTAAAAGGCATGACCCCTGCCCCCATGTAGTTATATTCTAGTTAGACCATAAAAAAGACCAATAATAAACTATATAATGTGTTAAATGTAGACTGTCAGGAAATAATGCTCCATGAGCATTAATTAAATGTGAAATTAATGAAATGTGAAATTAATTAAATGTGAAATGAGCATTTCACATTTCTGTACTCTCAGGGCATTCCTAGCAGAAATTACTGGTAACCTGGCTTAAAAGCATGGTGGAATAGCAACTATGGAGACGGATACTTCTGGAGAGATAAAGAACCACTTACCTTCTCACCTTGACGCCACTGACTTATAATCTTTGCAGAATGAAACCAACCTGGACCCATCTGCTTACACTTTAAAGTGGTATAAACCTAAGAATCTTCCCTCTTGCTCTCCAGAAAGGACTTGTTTGCATTCCAGGGTAGAGACTGCTGTCTCGCCATTTCTGAAGGTGAAGAAGGGGCAGTTATTGCCTGCTGTTCTATAAGCTCTAATTTTTCCAATTCCTGAGTTCCTCTATGGAACAAACCTTAATATACATGAGATGACAAGAAGACCCAATCGTGTCTCCCTGTGGGGAACCGACATAGAATCTTCTGTGAGCATAGTGGGTAGAATGCTATGTCCTAAAATGCTGGGTCCACATACCAATCCTGGGATCTGTGAATACTACCTTGTATGGAAAGAGATGTAATTAAATTAAGGATCTTCACAGGAAGAGTTTGTCCTGGGTTATCTGGATGCACCCAAAGCAGTCACATGTATCCTTACAAGAAAGAGGCAGAGGGAGTTTAGAGACAGACCCACAGAGAAGGGGAGGAGGCAATGTGACCCGGAAGCAGAGATTAGAGTGATCTGGTTGCAACATAAGGATGCCTGGAACCATGAGAAGCTGTAAGAAGCAGATAACCTGTTCTCCCCTATAGCTTTCAGAGGGATTGTGGCCCTGCCAACACCTCAAGTTTGGATTCATGTCCTCTAACCTCTGAGAGAATAAAATTTCATTGTTTTAAGTTAACAAGTTTATCATAATTTGTTATGGGAACTGCAAGGCAGTAAGTAAAAGTTTGTCTTGAATTCAGAGTCTCATTAGTCTGTTAGCGTATGTTTATAAATCCATACACACACACATATGCACACGCACACATGCACACACGTTTACAAACTACATGTATGTGTATGTGCGCAGGCAGATATATATGTATATATATATACACACACACACTCTGAAAGTAGGTTAACATCTCAGATCATTCTTACTTTTGGAATTAACATTGGCAAGCTATGAAAAATAATAAAGCAAGGAAAGATACTAGGGTTGGTAGGGGTTATTTTTAAGCCGGGTGTTCACACAAGACCTTCTTGAGGAGATGAGAGTCCTGAGGAGTTTGTGTAGACTTCCAGTAGGTGGCATCATGCCATGTTTCTCTGATGTCTGAGCGTGTTACTTCCAATTCTGGTCCCGTGCCAACAGATTAATGGTCTCTAGTCTCTTGCACCCTTTGTCCTCAAACTCTTGGTCCTCAAGGAAATCCTATTTCCTAAATCTTTCAGAAATGGAGAAAATACATTCAAATCTTTTAATGTTCGCACAAGTTCCTCCCAAAGGTTGATAATAATGAGGACATTGGGGACGCCTGGGTGGCTCAGTGGGTTAAGCTGCAGCCTTTGGCTCAGGGCATGATCCCAGGGTCCTGGGATCGAGTCCTGCATCGGGCTCCTTGCTCGGCGGGGAGCCTGCCTCTCTCTCCGCCTCTGCCTGCCTCTCTGCCTGCTTGTGTGCTTTTTCTCTCTCTCTTTCTGACAAATAAATAAATAAATAAAGTCTTTAAAAAAAATAATGAGGACATTGTATTTTCTGGCATCTAGTGCTACCTGTATAAGCACAACTCCTCCTAAGAGGTGGCAAATTCCATATTATCAGCCATAGAATGATATAATGGATGAGATTTCTCTCTACATGTCAGCAAATTCATTTCAGGATTGTGAAAGAATATAAATTATGGTTCATAAGTTTTAACTGGGGGAGAAATAAGCAGGATATGGCTGGAGCCTATAGTGAGGCATGGAGAGCCCTAGAGACTCAGTGTATGGGTGTTTAGCATAAAGGCATTAAAATGAGTGGGTCATGATTCTACCATAAGAAGAATAAAATCATTGAAAGAGAATGACCTCAAAACAGAAAACTTTGCCTATTTCACACAGCTTTGATCTGAATAAGTTCTCTATTGTCGTAACTAACACCAAGGTTTGTGAAAATAGCCCTTGTCTTTCTGGAGGCCTGTTGAATAAACAACTTCTTTGCTTGCTTGGATTTTCAGCCAGCTAGTAACAATTGCTAGTATTATTAGACAGTCAACCATAAATGCTAAGAACCACAGACTGGAGAGTTGGGAGAACAACAGCAGGATTCTGGGGTAATCCAGCAGAGATCATTCCTATAAATTCAGTGTATACAAATGTTCACTGTTTGGTGAGATGGAAGCCTGTACAGAGTTCTAGGACCTGATCGTTTGAATCATTACATTTGGATCTGACTTTTGCCTCATCCTTGCATCTATAATCTGGTCAGAGAATCAGATGACATTACTTAATTTGTGTACAAATGATCCCACGTGGTTCTTGATCTTACTAAGCCTGCCTGCAAATACACACGCACATGCACCACTGCTCGCCTCAACTAAAGACTTCTGTTGAGGCCTGTATAATTTGGAGTGAACAAGGCCTTATATGATTTGGCAAATCAGCGCCCTTCCTCTGTGAATCTGGTAGTTACTCTGATAAGGGCGCCTCAGCTGGAAGTTGCTTTTGGCAAAGCTCTTCCTTTGTGTCACCTGTCACACAACTGTGAAATGCTGTCTGGTTTATTCACCACCCAACGAAGCCGAAGCTCTC
Source organism: Meles meles (assembly GCF_922984935.1). NCBI lineage: Eukaryota > Metazoa > Chordata > Mammalia > Carnivora > Mustelidae > Meles > Meles meles. The sequence goes on along the minus strand of NC_060082.1, from coordinate 31,965,947 downwards.
AGAACTGCTGCCCACATTCAGGATCATCACTTCTGTGCCAATGATTCTGATGAGCTTCAGCTTTGAAGTAGATCTGAAAATGTCGTTTATCCAGGCCAATGTAGGAGTGCTCCAGAGAGCTTAGCAGAATGTTTTTGCAGGGAAGAAAAAGGGGAGAAGCCTGGAATTAATCTAAAAGCACCTTTTATGCTTCTGAAGCACAGTGATAAAATTTTTGTGATAAAAATGGTATGAACTTCTTCACGGGGGTCAGTGAAGAAGTTGGAAAGACACAGCCAAGGCACACGGGCTGAAGGTTGACCTTGTTGTCATTTACCATGTTCCATCACTTTTATGAAAAAACCAAACCAAACCAAACGCTGTGTTTTTGCTTTAAATGCGCATTGCAGTGGCAACATCTCTTCTCTTGATCATAGCTCTGTGTCAGAGTCTGTCTTCCTGATTGTAGAGTTTTCCATTTGTTACGGTATTATTTTAAGCACTCCACTTTTTAAACTCCTCACAAAAGCCTTACAAGGTAGGTGTCTTTGAAGTTAAATATTCCCCATTTTATAGATGGGGAAACAGAGGCAAGGAGACATTGAGTGACTTGCCCAAGGTGATACAGCTGGTTGGTGGCGGAGCTAGCATTTGACATGAACCCATCCTTCTAACCACAGCACTATACTACCACTCATACTGGTGAACAATAGAAATATGAGTTTGATGCATTAATGAATTCTTACACCACGTGTCTTGGTTATGTTTAGATCTGGCCCTATCCAACACTTTTACAGAAACTGATTTTATAGGAATGGACATTGGGTACTGTGATTACAAAAAATAAGCTACTAGGAACTTCAAAGTTGGGAAATAAAACAATAATGCTGTACTTATGTATAATGAAGATGGTATCACGTACTACACTGGGTTGTTGTGAGAATACATAAGACTACAATGTTTAACCAGGTGTCTGGTCACATAACAGATGTTCAGTGAGTATTTCTTCTTTCTCTTTTTCCACAAAAAAGACCCGAGAGATCATAAACTATACAAATAGCAATATATGATTAACTTGGGAAATTAGTGCATTTTATTAATATTTTCTTATAAGTAGGTATTTATTTTAACCTTAACTCAGCTGAATTCTAAAGAATACAGGTTTGTGCTTCATCATCAACAGATCTATGCTCTCAAGTGACCTTGAATGTTCCACCACACAGTGTTGCCAAAAGCTCAAAAGCTTTTCGGGAGATTGCCTAAAGAAAAATTCCATAGTTATTCCCGATAAGTTTATCTCATACCTAGATAATCAGAGATCCTCACTCTTTAACTGTCTTGGATATGTCCTTATGGAATTAAAGTTGTTATTTTTTTTTTCCTTTAGCTTCTATTTCAGGGTGATACAAATAGCATCACAGCAAATATCATTTTTTAAAAAAATTAACTTTTTGAGGTATGATTCAAAGAAAATGTACACATTCTAATTGTACAATATGATGAATTTGACACATGTATAAACTTGTGTAACTAACACAGGTTTAGTCAAGAGGACGTTTATGTTGCCCCCAAATGCTCTCCATGCCTCTTTGCAGTCATTTTCTTCTGTCCCCAGCCCTGAACTGCTGCCTGATATTACAGGTGAGTTTTGTCTTTTCTGTAATTTTATGTAAATGGGATCATATATTGCATTTTTTTTTAGCGTCCCTGGTGTTTCTGTATTTCACTTAGCAAAATATTTTGGAGATCCATCCATCTTATTGGACGTATCAGTGGTTGTTTCTTCTTCTTTTTTTTTCCTTTCTTTTTAAAGATTTTATTTACTTGACAGAGAGAGATCACAAGTAGGCAGAGAGGCAAGCAGAGAGAGAGAGAGGGAAACAGGCTCCCCAGTGAGCAGAGAGCCTGATGCGGGGCTTGATTCCAGGACCCTGAGATCATGACCTGAACCGAAGGCAGAGGCCTAACCTGCTGAGCCACACAGGTGCCCCAATGGTTGTTTCTTTTACTGCTAGGTAGTCCCCCATCGCATGCATATGCCACGGTTATTTTGTCCATTCACTAGCTGATGGACATTTGGGTTGTTTATAGTTTCTGATTATTATCAATGACACCGTCTAGGACATTTGTGTAGAAACCTTTCTGGGAGCATATGTTTATAATTCCTTAAATAAATACCTAAAATAAAACTGCTGACTTTGGACTCTAACTCAAGCAATGCAGCTATAAAAAGACATTTATTAGAAGCAGAAGAGAGTATATGGAATACAATGGTTTGTGAAAAAAGAGTGGGCAAATATGAACATGTATATCTCTTTGTCTCCATTTCAAAAGGAAGAATAAAATGATAAATCAAATATTAATAAAACTGATTATGAATGTAGAGGCAGAAAGTAGCAGCTAGAGTTCTTTGTGCTTCATTTTGTAGCTTTGGGTATGAAACCACTTAATGTTCTATGGAGTTAAAATCAAATCAATCAAATCAAAACCAAAAATTTTCCCCAAATCAAAAATTCACTGAAGTGACTGAACCTAACTGTATAGCAAGTTGCTATAATAACTACATACGGAATAATTATTTCAAGTTGTTTTAAAACAGTATTTTTTTCTAAAGAATTTATTTATTTTATTTGAGAGAGAGCAAGAGAGAGCATGAGAGGGGTAAGGGACACAGGAAAAAGCAGACTCCCTGCTGAGCAGGGAGTCCCACATGGGGCTGGATCCCAGCACCCCAGGATCATGACCTGAGTCAACGGCAGATGCTTAACTGAATGAGGCACCCAGGGACCTCTTTAAAACAGTATTTTAACTGTACAGATCTAAGACAAAAGAAAAAAAAAAAAACCAAGAAGAAGTCTTAAGCTCCACTTAGAGGGCTTACTGTTAGTGCTAGTGTTCATCTTGTTATTTTGGAAAAATACATATCACGATTAAACAAATAATTATTGTGATATTTTCAGGAATCATAGTTTTCAGAATAAGAGAAACAAGATCAATTATAAAATACAGTCTTAAAGTAAAATACAATTCTTGATATAAATTGAAAATATTAGAATAAACTCAGGATTTATTTTTATCTTTATCAAAAGTATTAATTCTTATTTCTATACATCGAAAGACCTATGATTAGTAGGAGAATCATAGCAACAAATATCTCTAATGCAGAGATTTTGATCCCTTAATATGAATTTACGTGAAAGGAAATAAAGGATTCCTGGAAAAATGGCTGATTCCAAATCAGGAACAGGAAGTACACAAAATAAGCCTGCTTGATAGCAAGGAAGCTATCAAAAACTATTGGAATAATGCAAAACAAAACAATACAAAAGGATGCATAGCCAACAGAAGGGACTTTTACGGGCCTAAGATGGGTAATTAATTTCATCATCAAGAAGAAAAATACCTATAAAGAATTGATCTGACCAAATATTTAAAAGTGTATGAATTCATAATAATCCTCAAAAACAAAACAAAATCTGATTGGTTGAGTTTAGTATTTGCTGAGATAAGGAGTTATAGGGTAAACACGATAAACAAAGGGGGAAGTTTCAGGCATTTACCTTACCTTTCCCTTGGGCTGTTTTTGAGTGTAAACAATAGTTAAGAAGAGAATGTTCTTATTTATAAAAGAATTGCAGCTAGGGGTGCCTGGGTGCCAGTCGTTAAGCGTCTGCCTTCGGCTCAGGTCATGATCCCAGAGTTCTGGGATCAAGCCCCGCATCCGGCTCTCTGCTCAGCGGGAAGCCTGCTTCCCCCTCTCTCACTTCCCTTGCTTGTGTTCCCTCTCTCGCTGTGTTTCTCTCTGTCAAATAAATAAATGAAATCTTAAAAAAAAAAAAAAAGAAAAGAAGAATTGCAGCTAAAGTAAAAAAATAAGGGACTCAGAATGAGCAGTCACACAACAGAAACATCTGATGTGATACAATATATACGTGACATAGCACCATCTTTGAAGTAATTTTTTGCCAAAATGTTCAACCTGAATCTAATCAAAGCTTTAAATATAATGAGTAGTTTACAAGCAACATAGGGACTAATGAAACATGTTAAACAATACCATGAGGACATAATTGGCCAAATTCAGAATGTGGGAATTGCTGTGGGAAAATGAACCAGTTTTTTTCAACGAATAAACATTAATTCAAATGGTCTGTTATTATAGGCTTAAGACGCATATCAACAGAATGTGTGGACTTTGGATTCTGATCCGAACAAATCAAGTATGAAGAGACATTTCTGTGGGGTGCCTCTGTGGTGCAGTAGGTTAAGTGTTTGCCTTTGGCTGGGGTCATGATCCCAGGGTCCTAAGATCGAGTCCCACCTCGGGCTCTCTGCTCAACGGGGAGTCTGCATCTTCCTCTCTCTCTGCGTGCCGCTCCCCCTGCTTGTGTTCTTTCTCTCTCTCTCTCAAGTAAATAAATAAAATCTTAAAAAAAAAAGAGAGGAACACATTTTTGAGAATTTGGAGAAAAGGGAGTATGTGCATTAGATTACATTAAGGAATTGCTATAATTTGGGAGGGGAGTTTGAAAATGGCTTTGATGAAAAAAGATTTTATCTGTTAGAGATAAAACAAATAAATGAAGAAAATGAGGCTCAATGTTAACAATTGTTAAATTTAGGTGATGAGTATTTGGAATATGCTGTGTTCAATACACTGTACTTCCTACTTTTCTATATTTTTTAAATTTGCCATTATAAAAGTCTAAAAATAAATACAAAATAGTTTTATATATCTATATTTGTATTTATTGGACAATTATAGATTAAAGTTACAGCATCATTGAAAGGATTTAAACTATTAAGGATTAATAAAACTATAATGTTCAGTGTTGGTAAGTATGTTGCAAGATGGAAATTCTCTTATGCTGTTGGTAAAATCTAAATTTAATTGTAGACAAGCAAAATTTCGGAAAGCAATTGGGAAACACAAGTTTGTTTGTTTGTTTTTTTTTAAGATTTTATTTATTTATTTGTCAGAGAGAGAAAGAGAGAGAGAGAGCACGTCAACAGAAAGAGCAGCAGGCAGAAGGGGAAGCAGGCTCCCCGCTGAACAAGGAGCCCTATGCGAGGCCAGATCCCAGGACCTGGGGACCATGACCTGAGTTGAAGGCAGAGACACTTAACTGACTGAGCCACCCAGGCATCCCAGGAAATACAAGTCTTAAAAAAATTCATACTTTTTTCCTGTGTGAATAAGTGCTAATATGTGCTTTTATTAGTTATTCATTTTGTTAGTTCCATATAGTCACATGTAGGATTAGAGTAGCACTTTATGGAATCAAATTCCATCAACATAAAATCTGCAGTGTTTTAAATATGCCAGACTAAGATGCACTATTCCTTTGCCTATATAGATATAATCAATTAAACTCTGGTCAAATAAAAAGTCAAGACTTACTTAATTTTAAAGGCAAATAAACTGAAACAAGCTGTTTCCTTTTTTTAGAGTTAAAATGTTAACATCAAATGTTTCTCTCCCCTTAATTGGAGAGGAAACCTAGCATTTAATACTATAATAATATAATCCGATCTTCTTTTTTGTTGGAATAAATGTATTTGAAACTAGGGAATTTTATTTTTTATTTTAAAGATTTTATTCATTTATTTGACAGAGAGATCACAAGTAGGCAGAGAGGCAGGCAGAGAGAGAGTGAGAGAGGGAAGCAGGCTCCCTGGTGAGCAGAAATCTTGATGTGGGGCTCCATCCCAAGACCCTAAGATCATGACCTAGACGGAAGACAGGGGCTTAACCCACTGAGCCACCCAGGCACCCCTGTTTTTCATTTTATTTGTATCTTTTCAAACACTCACAATGTAGTTAGAAAAAATTTAATTTTTTGAGGAAAATGTGCTTGTTTTAAGGAATGTGGGGTAGGAGGGTATTGTTCGTTACATATATCTCTGATAGTCTATATTTTTTACCTGGCGTTCTGATACTCAGCTTAGTTCTTCTTGTATTAGGATTTTGTTTAAAAACGAGGCAGAAGAGAAAGGTATGTTGCGTTTATTTCTCAAACTGCAATAGGAAATGATGGCCTTGCACAGTGGCAAAGAGAATCCTACCCATCCTCAACCGACAATAACATAAACAGGTTATGACCTGTTTATCACAAGTTTCACAAATCACAAGTTTCACCTTGTGATGTGAATTCTTTATCATTGCTGTATTAAAAGTCTTTCTGTTACACTTGGATTTGGGGTCTGTCTTCTCTCTCTTTCATTTTCTCTTCTTGTTCTTCCTTCTTTAGCTTACATTTTCCTCAGTGGTAGCATAACACGGTTCACAAGGGAGAGAAGTTATTTTGTTCCTTAAGGAACCTCAAAAACAGAGAGAGAAAAAGTTTTCTTTATGTTCCAGATAGGAAAATTTCATTCTGCCTCGGGTAAATAAAAATAGAACCCCATAACCTCACATGTGATTTCAATTTAAAGCTTTGAATAATTTTCTAACTAAAAGACTCATTTCCCTAATTTTTAAGGGCCATGGAATTATGTGAAAATAAGTGTTTGTAATAAAAAAAAAAGAAGTGTTTGTAGGACCCATAATAACCTTAACAAACTTCTACACTCAAGAGTTGAAAGGTTCTCATGGATTGAGTGTGTTATGCGATAAAGTATTTTTGAAAGGCATTATGAAAAGACAACACAATATTCATATTGCCACTCTAGAGACAGTTTTGTGTAAAAAGAAAATAGGTTCTTTTTCTTAAAACCTAGAAATAACATTAAACATGAGCCATAAACATCATGCTCCAGCTGAGGCCTCAGTAATGAAATGGAAATAAGCGGGTCATCATTGTAGCGATATCCCACTAGCAATATCACCATATTTTGTTGAGATACACAACAAAGACTGCGGGTTAGCATGTGTAATTCACCTGCCTCCTGCAGGCGCTGTGAACTTCTGCCTGTATTTTTTTCCTACATTTTTCCCTTCAGTATTCTTTTTGGAAACTAAGCCTGAAGGAAATAAATTTCAGAGACTGTGAAAGATGCTAGAGCTGGGAGGAAATGAAGCCCATTCTGAAGTCCTAGCCACAAGATGGTGAGGTGAGTCTCATAAAACCACAGGTCAGGCTGGTGATCTCTTGCCTTTGGGCTTTTAGACAGATTTAGAAACATGAGAACCCTGAGGAATGCTGATCTAGTGTCTCTCTCCCAGCTCCAAATTTTAGAAAAGAAAAAAGTGACAAACTAATGCTATCTCCAGTGTTTGCCAAGAAGCTAAGTTACCCAATTTACCAAAGTTTGACTTTGTAACTCTTCTCTTCTGCAAGAAGACCCCCTCACACCCCCTGAAGGAGGCTCGTCTCCATCCTCATGCCCCAAAACCCCTGACTTCTTGTTCTGCTGATGCCCTCGTCCACTGCCCGAAATTTCCTTTTGCTAACAACACATTCCAGTCTTCCCCCAAATTTTCCAAGGTGATAGGAGACATAAAAGTATTCAATTAAACACAAATCATGTTTCCTTTTTTCCATTTTCGATAGGGTTATTATACTTAAGAACAGGAAAATACTTAAGATATTATGTTTATATGCTTAGATAATATGTTTAGATATTTTGGTATATAAGTTAGAGAAATGTAAACTAAATGATAGTTAAACTTGCAATTTGTTAAACACTGTACCCAAAAGATTGTTGGTTAACAGATTTATATAAAACTAGGGAGGGCTTCCCTAACATCTCTAAAGTCCTGTATTCATTTAGTCCTAGTCAATATTTTTATTAGTGATTTGAATAAAGATAGAATACTTCTTACATAATATATTAAGCACCTGCTATATGTTGGCCTTGTTCTAAGCACTTGTTATTCATTAACTAATCCTCATTCATATGATATTATCAATATTATCAATAGACATTATTATTTCATCCATTTATAGATAAATTCTACCACTTGTAAATGTTTTTAACCACAATTAGAGCATCCTTTAGAAATCATGATTGTCAGGTGCCTGGGTGGCTCAGTCGATTAAGCCTCCGACTCTTGATTTTTGGCTCATTTCGTGATCTCAGGATTGTGAGATAAAGCCCCACACAGGGCTCCGTGCTGGGCATGGAGCCAGCTTAAGATTCTCTCTCTTCCTCTCTCTGCCCCCTCCTCCCCTCCTTGTGCACTCTCTCTCAAAAAAAAAAAAAAAAAAAAAAAAAAAAGAAAGGAAGAAAGAAAGAGAAAAGAAAAAAGAAATCATGATTGTCAACTATAAAGAAAATGAACAACTGGGAGTAAGGACTGCTGGTTTGTGGTTGTGAAGGTGATTTGGCAGAAGACTTTCCTCCCATAAGAAATAATTCAGCTCACCTGGCTATCTATGATTGTGAACATTTTCTCTCGTTCCATGTATGTCCCTAGAAGCTGTATGCATAATTGAAGTATCAAATACTTGTTCTATAAAATATCACCAAAACAATCTGTGATGAGACAAAGCTGAATTTATTTTTGCTCAGTAAGAAAGAATACTAACTGGACAGAGAGAGCATCAGTACTCTCTCAGAGAGGGGAGGGGTCTTTAAGGAGATGCTGAAGTCTCGTCTGAGGCAGGTCTTTTTTAGTGTAGAGGGTTAGTTAGAGCTATGCAGAGAAATAACATAATATATGATTAGTGGACCTAGCCAGAGAGGATTTTGAGGCAAAAAGCTTTGGGGTATAAACTGTCATTGATGCTTTCTATCCAAAAATTGATGAATTTTTAGGAAGTTTGTAGAATCAGCAAAAGAGTTATCTGCAACTTTTTTTTGTCAGCAAGAGAACCCTGGAGTCTTAAAGTTATGTTGGTGTAGACAGTGGGACAGTCAAGTCATGTTGTTATAGACAGTAAGCTGTATCGATGGTCTTTATTCTGAAGCTCAACTTCCTATGATATATTAAATGATGGAATGAAGATATTTTTTAAAATTCTTAGACTTGATTGAAAGTTATAAAATGAAATATAACCAGTCAAATGCAAAGTTCAGTGAACCATACAAGTATAGAATGAAGATGAGCTGACTTAATATAATACTAATTCATTTGTTGAGGTTGGAGATGGGAGAACTCACGTCAAAATCTTGATGCTTCATTTGATTGTAACTCATAAAATTAGCAATATGTGATTGTTCCATAGAAACAAATGTATTTTGAGTTGGGCTAATGAAATATGTTATAGAGTATGCAAAGTAATAGCCCAGCACTCAATTGGCTTATATTAATTTATTCATCCATCCTTCCATCCATCCAACAATTAATTGATTAATTATTTGAGCAAACTGTGTTTCCTCGGGATCTATAGTTCTCTGGAACTGGATGTGAGGAAAGGGAGAGCCTAGATAGTTCAAGTCCCTCAAATCTTCAAACAAGCAGTCGCATTTCTTTTTTGGTCAAAGCATGGGCAGCTAAACCCAATTTGGAAGCATTTGCCTTAGGATTTCTAATCTCTACTTCAGGCAAAGGATGTCTTTTCTCTCTTGGGAGAACAATTAAAAATGGCTACTTAATGTAGACTAGAAAGGTACTATAGTGATAATGGGAAATTAAAAGAAAGAAAAAGACAAGGCAGGATATTTTTAATATTTGATAGCCAGTGATAATCATTTAAATACAAACATGAGGCTTGGGTCCTTTCTCCAAATAAACTCTGAGCTCCTTAGGGACAAGGGCTATTTCTCACTTATTATACTGTGACCATATCTTGTATAGGCTTAACGTATCTCAGATGTTCAATAAATAGTCTTTGGTTGACTCAAACTGTGGTAACTGAGGTTATTGTGGTAAACTGAGCATAATCTGCCTGTATATAAATATTTTATTGAGACTGAGAAATTTGTAAACAGCAATGCCATAGAGTGTGATAAAAGAAGGAGTGTATGGTGCCTGAAAGAGGAAGCAGTTAATCTCTGCTTAGAGATGGGAAAAGTTTGACGGAGCAGTGGGCATTGATGAGGTTCAGCACATGCTTGAAAATGTGGCATTTTGGCATATTAGATATCTTAAGCTGAAAGAATTTAAGAGAACAGCAGAAGCAGGAAGGTCAATCTGACCTCCTTCTCCTCAACCTTCTTTCCTGGAACAGGCCATAAAGCTCTCATGTGAAAGGACCATTCCTGTATCAACAGGAAGGAAGACATTTTTATTACCATAGACAGGGATTTTGGGGCTAGGAAATCTGTATAAACAGACCTTGTTTAAACAAACCCTTATCTTCCTAGTTACCTCTTCACCATTAATGAACCCTATCCCAAACCCTTTTGTACTGTCAATTCTTCACGAATGTATTACTTGTCTAAAAGTTATAAAAAAATTTCATTAAAATTTGTGTGTTTTTCTCTTGTTCATCAGTTTAATTTTTCAGATCCAGCCTGGGATCATGACAGTTGGAAGAAAATGTTTTCTCCCCTATAGGATTTTCCAGACCAAGAAGCAGAGGAGCACAGGGGGAAAAGTCATACCAGTAAAACAGGATCTAATGTTCAAGACTTAGCAAGTAGTTTTGCTGGAGCATAGGCTGTGCATAGCAGTGGCAGCGGAGGAGACTGGGGATTTAAACCGGAAGCAGCTTGTCAGTGGCCATGGATGTTTACAGTAAGGAGTCTGGACTCGATCCCAAATGCACTTTTAACACCGTAAGTAGAGGTGTTGAAAGATCATTTTCAAAAAAAGAGTAAAATCATGACTGTTGTACAGGTATAAAAATGAACACATGCTAAGAATTTATTTAACTCATGAGGGAACCAGGCAGATGTTAAAGCTGATTTGTAAGTGAAGTCAAGAAGCACAGATTTATATGGAGTAAAGGAATGTTGAAATCAATGTGTGACAGATAAAACTGGCTTTTCCACACTGAAGAAGGGAAATCAATTGAATCACTACCAGACAGACTGGAATTTGTGTATCTATCTGTTATCTAAAATGTACAATACTTAAAAGTAATTTAAAGATAATGGAAAATTAGAATCAGTTAATCTTGACTAGTGTCCTCTAGGGGATTCTTAGCATTTCATGGATACACAGATTATCTTTTTCTATGGTGACTTCTCTAGTTTGTGTTTTGAAGGACTATTCAATGCTTTAGGGTGAAGAAAAGAACTAGGGAAATAAGAGAGAGGTAATGTCTGAACCAATGTAGTAAGGATGCGAATGGAGAGCTAGAATTGTGAAATGATGAGGCTAGAAATTGTGTGACTTAGAAAGTGATTGAAAGTGAATGCTGAGGAAGAGGAATTTTTTTACTTGGGCCACTGCATAGACTGTCTTCTAAGATCTGATGTAAGAAAAAAAAAAAAAAGAGAGAGAAAAGGTATGAAGAGAATAACAGATTTAGTTTTAGGGTCCGTGGAGTTTGATATGCATTTGAGGCATCCAAGAGGAGATGCTTAGTTGGCAGTTGTTACGAAACAGATCAGCACCAGAAATACAAATTTGGGAACCATCAGTGAATCAGTGACCCTAAGTCTTGGCTATGAATAGGGACTTTCAGAAATAGTAAGAAAAGGAGAAGCCCGGGACAATATTTCTGCTGAATATCAACATTTAAATAATACCCAAAGGAAGAGGACACTTTTAGAAGATTGAGATGGAATTTAGAAAGGTTGGTGGAGAATAAGAATAAAACACGGCATAGTAGGGGCGCCTGGGTGGCTCAGTGGGTTAAAGCCTCTGCCTTCGGCTCAGGTCATGATCCCAGGATCCTGGGATGGAGCCCTGCTTCCGGCTCTCTTCTCAGCAGGAAAACTGCTTCCTCCTCCCTCTCTCTGCCTGCCTCTCTGCTTACTTGTGATCTCTCTGTGTCAAATCAATAAATAAAATCTTAAAAAAAAAAAAACCACAGCATAGTAGCTGCATTGTTATCTATGCCTTCTCTAATACTGTATAAAAATTATAGCCACAATTTAGCAGCTTAACACAATAAACTTTCAACACAGTTTCTGAGAATCAGGAATCTGGGTGCTGCTTATCTGGATGGTTTTGGTTCATGTCTCTCACAAGGCGGTAGTCAGATGACGGCCTGGGTTGCAGTTGTCTCAGGGGGAGGCCCCATGCCTCAGTGGTTGTTCCCTGGTGCCCTTTGTTCCTCCTGGTGTGAACCTCTCCAGGGTGGTCTGAACGACCTCCCAATGTGGCAGCTGAATTCCCCCAGGGTATGTGATAGGAGAGAGCTAGAGATAGGGAAAGAGAGGGTGAGAATGTGAGAGAGAAAATGCCCAAGGGAGAGCCCCAGACTGAAAGTGGAGTATTCTAAAGCCTGAACTTTCTAGTGATTTATCATTGCTTTTTCCATATGCGATTCATCACACAAACTAACTCTGTTCCAATGTGGAATGAGTCTCAATAAGGGTGTGAGTACCAGGATGCTCAGATCATTGGGGCCATCTTGGAGGCTGGCTACCATGGAAGCTAAGGAAAAATAGTTAGAATAAAGATGCACTCAATAAGTATTTATACACACACACACACACACACACACACACAAAAAAAAACCACCATCTTATTTTATCTTTCAAAAATGACCCACATTAGAGTATAACTAGATAGTGAAGATTCTATAAATATTATTCTACAAAGAGGACCTTGGGGGTATATGATGTTTAAAGTGGAAAAGATAATTAGAAAGCACATGCCAGCTTTGTTAAAATATCTGTAAGGCTCTCATTTCTGAGATTAAATTAAAGCTCAATTTTTTGAAGTTCTTCAAGTTTCAAGGAACAGAGACATACTTAGGCAATGAAAATGGTTGATGATATAACTGGAAGTTTATGCCTTTTGACCACATTTTTCCAATTCCCCTCCCCCCCCCTACAACTCTGGTAAACATAGATCTGATCTCTTTTTTCTTTGGTATTTTTATGTGGTGGTGGTGGTAGTGGTTGTTTTTTTAGATTCCACGTGTAAGTAAGATTAAACAGTATTTGTCTTTTTCTGTCTAACTTACTTCATTGAGTATAATGGCTTCAAAGCCCATTCATGTTGCAAATGGTAGGATTTCCTCTTTTTTTTTTTTTTTAAAGGATTTTATTTATTCATTTGACAGAGAGAGATCACAAATAGGCAGAGAGGCAGGCAGAGAGAGAGAGAGGAGGAAGCAGACAGCTGTAGGTTGTCTGAACTGCATTCACAAGACTAAGAAACGGTCTTTTTTTTTTTTTTTTTAAAGATTTTATTTATTTATTTGAAAGCGAGAAAGAGAGAGCCCAAGCAGAGGGAAGAGGCAGAGGGAGAGGGGGAAGCAGGCTTCCCGCTGAGCAGGGAGCCCTGTGCAGAGCTCGCCTCAGGGTCCCAGGATTATGAGCTGAGCTGGAGGTAGAGGCTAAACTGACTGAGCCACCCAGGTGCCCCAGGAAACAGTCTTAACAAGCGCAGATTTCATGCCTCCCAAGTAATGGAACATTCTGGTTACAATCATAGTTGCACAGTCAGGTTTGGAGAATTGAAACTGTTCTGGCTATACCATTATGTTATGACTTAATCTTACCATCTGTTAGCATCAAGGGTGTAATCGATCCTAATCATTATAGTGACTGAGAACATCTCTGTTACTGTTAACCATCAACTGAATCCTCTTTTCTACTTTTGTTTAATCATTGTTTCCACTGTCTTGTAACTTTTGCTTATTCTTAACTTAGACTCTGTTATGTTTTTCCTATTGCCTTCTGACAGTGTGTCTATAGGCTTGTGTCACCATACTACCGGAATGGAATGTCTCTCTCTTTCTCACTATCACCTGTTCCCCTCACTCCTCATGGCTCTCTGTTCCCTCGCCTTACTTCAGTCCTCTTTCTAGCGGTTATCTCTACTTGACATGGCACGCATGCATTCATTCATTCATTCATTCATTCATTTTTGCTCTCTGTTGGAATGTAGCCCCATGAGATCAAGATTTTAATTTTGTTTACAGATGGACCCTGGCATATCAGGGACTCAATACTCATTTTTTAAAATTAACTAATGTGGCATATTTTCGTAATACCGTGAACCCACCTCTCACAAGATTGTCTGGAGGTAATTTCTGTGCGCATGCAGGTTCCTCTACCTGCTGTAGTGCCGTAGGTTGTCTGAACTGCATCATGGGAAGTCTAACTACGGAATGTGAACTCTTTTTAACGAAAAAAACAAACCAACCAGTATTTACTATCAGAAGTATTTACTACTTAAAGAAACATTAGGATTAAAAGTTAGAAATGTAGAATGGTAGTATGTCTTTAATCATGAAACTTCAAAAATTCTAACTTTTATAAAGGAGAATAAACTATCTTTGATTTTTTGTCTACTTAGTGAAACAAATACTTGTTTATCTTGGTATTAAAAGAACTTCAGTTTGAATAACTTGTCTTCTTGAAAATTTAAAATAAAGGAAAATAAGCAAATAATGAATGAGTCGATAGATCTTCTCTGAATGAGAGTGATTCATTCTCTGAATGAATGAGTGATAGATATTCTCCATCACATTCATATTCAGTTCCACTTCTCTTAAGAAGTTACTGGAACTACTCTAGTACAGTGTAGGCATTACTTTTATAAATTTATATTTATTTTTTCCCAGTTTTATTAAGACACAATCATTGTATCATTGTATAAGATTAAGTGTATAGCATGATGGTTTATCTCCATATATTGTGAAATTATGATCATTTCAGGTTCCGCTAACATCCACCTCTTCATATAGATACAATATGAAGAAGAGAAAGAAGAGAAGAAAGGAAAAAATTTTCTTGTGATGAGAATTGTTAGGATTTATTTCCTTAACTTTCTTATACATCATAGAGCTATATTAGTTATAGTTACCATTTGTACATTACATTCCTAATACTTCTTTATCTTATAACTGGATGTTTATGCCTTTTGACCACATTTTTCTAATTCCCCTTCCCCCCCCCCCCCCTACAACTCTGGTAAACATAGATCTGATCTCTTTTTTCTTTGGTATTTTTATGTGGTGGTGGTGGTAGTGGTTGTTTTTTTAGATTCCACGTGTAAGTAAGATTAAACAGTATTTGTCTTTTTCTGTCTGACTTACTTCATTGAGTATAATGGCTTCAAAGCCCATTCATGTTGCAAATGGTAGGATTTCCTCTTTTTTTTTGTTTTTAAAGGATTTTATTTATTTATTTGACAGAGAGAGATCACAAATAGGCAGAGAGGCAGGCAGAGAGAGAGAGAGGAGGAAGCAGGCTCCCCGTGGAGCAGAGAGCCTGATGCGGGACTTGATCCCAGGACCCTGAGATCATGTCCCAAGCCAAAGGCAGAGGCTTAGCCCACTGAGCCACGCAAGCACCCGGATTTCCTCTTTTTATGACTGAATAATATTCCACTGTATGTGTATGCTGCAATTTCTTTATCCATTCATCCACTGATGGACACTGAGTTTGTTTCCGTGTCTTGGCTATTGTAAATAATGCTGGTATGAACATGGGGCTGCAGATACCTTCCCACGTTAGTGTTTTCATCACTGTTGAATATATATCCATAAGTGGAATTGCTGGATCAGTCCAGTAGTACTAGTTTTAATTTTTAATTTAATTTTTAATTTTCAAGGATCTTCCACATTGGTTTCCATAGTGGCTATGCCAAATTTATCCCACCAACAGTGTATAAGGGCTCCCTTTTCTTCACATCCAGGCACATTTGTTTTCTTTTGTCTTTTTGATAAAAAGGTTCTGTCTGTTCTTTTCTCCACTTCAGCACTTTTGGGCCCCGTACCTTCCAGGAATTGTTGCCAGCTCTTCTGCTCAGATTGGGCTGGAAGATACTCTCTGTAGTGGGCAGAACCATGTCTCAGTCCCCTTGCCTGGTGGGAAAGGGGGAAGAAATGTTCTCAGCTGCTCTCAATTTCCCAAAGAGGCTCTTCATTTAGCTGAGCCACTGACTGAGCTCCTACCCTCAATTTTTCCTATGAGTTAATCTCCTGTCTGTGCGTAGCATGGACACCTGCATGGCTGGTACCCGGTTTTGCTCTGGAGACAATCAGCTTTGCTTAGCCCCCTTTCTCCCAGGCTGCACTGCTTCTAGGAGTTGTCACCAGCCCTTCTGGTCAGATGGGGCTGGAAGGCATCCTCCACAGTGGCTGGGGCTGTGATCTAGCACCTTGTCTGATATGAGCAAACAAGACTGTAGAGCTGACAGTCTTAGGATCAAAGCAGGGGCTCCTACAAAATGACCCACAATACTAGGGAAGGCTCTTTGCCCACCACTCCCATGTTGTTCTCTTTTTCCACTGGAATAACTGGCAGCTCAAGGAAGACCTCTCCAAGTAGTACTCTTCTGTGCTGGGGGATGGTCAGTGTGGTCAAGGGGTAGCTGCTGCTTTTAACCCCCTCTTTTTTTTTTTTTAAGATTTATTTATTTTAGAAAGAGAGAGCATGAGCGTAAGTGAGGACCAGGGAGGGGGGAGGGGCAGAGGAAGAGAGAGGATCCCATGCAGACTCCCCCACTGAGCATAAGCTCAACTTGGGCTCACAACCCTGAAATCATGACCCGAGCCCAAACTAAGAGTCTGACATTTAACATACTGAACCATGCAGGCTCCCCTGTACTTACCCTTCTAATGCAATCTATTTTGGTCACTGTGGTACAGGAGGGGTGCTGCAGCCTCACCACGTTCTAGGATTCTCTCAGTAATGTCTTGTTCCTGGAGAGTGGTTAGTTATTATTCTTGTGAGGGGGAGTGATGTCGGGAACAACCTGTGCTGCCATCTTGGTGATGTCACTCTCCAACTCTAAAGCTCAGTTTCTTTGAGATAAAATAGCATTGAATTAAATTCATTGATTTTTTAAAAAATAAAATTCTCATCTTCTTAGATAAACTTAATGGTTTTTTTGGGAGGTGTTATCTTTCAAGTCATGGACTTACATTATTTCTGGTTAGTAAACCTCAGTGCCTCACACATAATTGATGCTTAATACAGAATAATAATAATAACTACCATTTTTCACTGTTTAAAAGCATATGAAATTTCATGAAAACCCTATCAATAAGTTCTACTTAACTCTCATTTTAAAGATAATAAAACTGGGCCAGAGAAGTTGGGTAACAGAGCCAACGTTGGACATTAAACTCTCTTCTAACTTGTCCGTTGATATCCAGGATGTTTGACGTCTGTTGGATGATGCTGATTTGTCAGAAAGGAATGTTCCTGTGTCCTGTGTGCTCACACTATTTACAACAACTTTGAAACCAAATTCTTTTCAGATATGACACTAAGAATAGGTTGGCTGTTCTCTGGTTGGTGTTCTTGATTTGGAATAATTCTTAATTATTTTGGAGAGAAAATATTTTTTGAGAGTATGGCCCCTATGAGCTGAGCACATGACGATAATTCACTTTTGAATAAAATTTTTATTCTACAAGTAATTACTATTTTAAGTACCTTGCCTTCTTTTTGAAATAGATTGAAGTGGTTTACGGATTAAGTCACAATTTAGGATGAATGTTTTCATTAAAAAATAGGACAAAAAAATAGGACAGAGTTCACCAGGAAAGCACCATGTCTAGAGTATTTTAAGAACCATGTGTGGACAATGCAGATCTAAGGTTTACCAACTAAAGCAAAAGGGAAAATCTATTGAGTCATTCTATTTTTATTTATTTTTTTAACAACAGAAAGAAAGTACATTGAAAAGTTTTTTAAAATGGTTATTTTCCTCCCTTGGCTTAAATGTCTCCCCTGCAAAATAAAGACGTTACAAAAGGTAGTCTCTTGGTTTCCTTTTTGCTCTATGATTTTAAGCTTCAATATAATAATACAAAAATAACATAAAAGGCACTTCTTACAGTAAACTTCTGTAAAGGCATAGGACACGGTAGAGGGAAAGTCTTTCTCTGAAGGAATGTAATTCAGAGCCCAGATGCTCTGAATTCTGATAGTCTCTAATTTAATACAAGTTAAACAATCGCAAATAAAGAGTGGTTTTAATAAATTCCATGAAGGCTTTCATTACAACCCATGGTTATTTAAAAATAACCAGTAGGTTGACCAAATTTTTTTGTTAAATTAAAGACCAGTTGCATACTCTCTCTCTCCTTATATATATGCATATATATACACATACACACACACACACACACACACACACACACACACACACACACACAGCTTGATTCAATGACTATGGAAGCCAAGTTTCACCTCTACTGTATATTCAATTTTCTCTGTATTCTTATTAATCTGGAATTTTGTTTTTTCTTTTTTTTTACAGTAATAAAAGGAAATGAGACAGCGAGGAATAAAACATTTTCCTTCACTTGCTCTCTTGATCCCTTTCAAGAATTTCTGCCGTCAGCAACTTTTCAACAAACACTTATTTAATGTCTGCTCTGAGTCAAGTCCTGAACCCAACAGAGATGACTCCCAGATCTATATCTGAGACTCCCAACCCTGACCTTTTTTTGGTTCCCAAACAAATCTTACAGCAGCTTGCAGGGCATATCTTCACATTTTTGGGCTGTTTTCGTTATCAAATCCTATATACCTCTAGCTGAATCCTTTCTAATTTTTCTGAAAGATAGTCCCATATTCCTGCTTTATATGGTAATCAACCCATTAATTCACTTAACACTTTGATTTAGCTCCCTCCACATGACAGGGATTGGCTGGGTGTTAGAACAAGAGTGACAAAGTTCCTGCTGGTATGCAACTTTCAAACAAGGAATAAACAAGGAAAATATTAAAAATACATAAAGTAATTACACGGTAGTGTGCAACCAGAGATCACACTAGTACTGTCAGAGAAGTCCTCTCTGAGGTCTGAAAAAGGAGTAACTCACCATAGTAACTATAGAGTCATCCCTACTACTCATTTTTTTCATCCACTAATTCACTCATTAATATTCATTTTGCATACATTTACTGAATGTCCACTACATAGGAGTCAGTGTGAAAATGCTTAGGATGCAAAGGTGAATAAAATGTATCTTCTGTTATCCCTGAATATTACAGTCTAGTGAAGAGGTAGAAGAAAAGCAAATAAGGTCAATTATGTGTTGTTATTTATTTATTTTAGAGAGCATGTGTGCAAGGCAGGGGAGCTGAGGGAGACAGAGAATCTTTAAGCAGGTTCCACACTCAGTGTGAAGCCCAATGCAAGGCTCCATCTCATGACCCTGAGATCATGACCTGAGTCCAAATCAAGAGTTGGAGGCTTAACTGACTGAGCCATCCAGGTGCCCCTAGTGTTGTAATTTATTTTGATACCTACCTATATGGGTCTCAGTAGGGGTAAACAGGGTGAAGGGGCTTTCTCAAGTACAAGCTTAAGAACATAATATGTATCTTATTCCTCTTAATATCCCCAGCACAGGACCTGCAAATAGGCTCTCAAAGGAATGTGTTGAATGGATATATGAATAACATCACACTGCTATTTATGCTGGAGTTGAGAGTAAAATCCTATTGATTTGCTTTATATAGCCATTATTCTATTTTCCAGAAATAGTGTATTTCTCTTCATATCAATCTTTATTTTATTATTTATAATCCCATACCTGGCATTTTAAAACACTTTTATTTCTCTGGAGATTCTTGCCAGTAATACAAAAGATAAAATACTGTGTCATGTCTCAAAATACCAACAAATATCACAAAAACAAAAGCAAAAAAAAAAATCTAATAAAATTCTAACTGTTGTTTCCTTGGTATGTCATAGATTCTGGTACATATATTATCTACTTTACCCCTCACCTCAAAAAAATTGAGTCATTTCCCCAAATCACAGGATTTACAAATGACACAGTGAGGTGATGGAAACACTGGTCCTTGATACAGATGAACAGAGAAGAGTCTTTCTTGTCCTCTCCACATTTCACATTTTGCAAAAAATTAAAAGCCTGGGTCTTATCTCCATTTCCAGTCCTGTGAATTCTAATACCACTTATCTCTCATTATTGGTAAGTTCATAATTATTTTTAATTTTGTTCCTTGTTGCTATGTATAACTAGAAATAGTTTTATCTTTCCCCGGCTTTGGTGTACTGGGAAAACAGCAGGTAATTTTTCATTTTTAAGAGATTTTTCACAGGTGGAAAGATGAACTTGTCCTTCAAATGTCTCCTCATCCAGTTAAGTAATCCTTTTTGATGTTTTTAGCTCATTTTTTTATAAGCTATCTCTTTAGTTTTGAGGAAGGTTAATTATTTCTTGCTGAAACAAAGGGTCTTTGCCTAAATCTTGTGCTAAAAATATGGTTTTAAACAGAAGCCATGCCTGTTGTGAGTTTTCCTCGAATGTGTTCATATTTGGAGGAAATCAGTTACACAATTCACTAGAAAATCATTACTGATGATATTCCTATTTTTATTTTCTTACTAATTGACTTTATAATAACCAAAATTCAGTAGAATTATATTATGCAAAAATGGGAACATTTTAGGTAGTGCTTTTTTTTAAATCCATGTTACTTCCTGTAACCACCCATACAAATAATTTCAGATGCCCTTTGTTTCTCTGATATGTTTTATCTTCTAGAACAGCAACTTAATAAGTTGATAGTCTTTTTCTTTTAATATACTTGAAAAAATTTGAACATCTGTCTGGTTTATTATATTCACCGTAGACCATATAAATTTGATGGTGGGAAGAAACAAAATCTTTTCCAGAGATGTTAAGACTTCCATACGTAAGAGTATTTTTTAATGGGTTTATGAATAAGAAAAATTCTTTTGATAGTCTGCAAGTTTATAGGCAGTTGATAACTGTGACTGGAAATCTTGATTTTTTAAAAAATATAGCGAATTGAGCAAGGCTCTATAAAAGGTAACGGTTCCTCAACCTCTCACTCTTGGGACGTAAGAACAAAGTTGCCTGATAAACATGACCCTTTGGGGGCAAAAAGACGCTTTTACAGAATTGAGCCTGAAAACAATGCAGGAATCAATCTTTTTGTTTCTTCCTTAAACTTTGTGGTAACGAGGTCAGAACGTTAGTGAGAATCGTGGTGCTATCCCAACAAATGTTAGGAGGGAGTGTTGCTAAGAGAAGGATGGTATCGAATTGGAAATGATGACAGAAGAAAAGTCATAGTTAGAGAATCCCCAGCATGGAAAGCAGAAACCTAATTGTAAGGCCTACAGCCACAAGCGTGCACAGAAAGAAACTTAGGTCTGAGGTCCTCTGGAATAAATCTTTGGTGATAACAACACAATCCACAACAGGGATACTTTTATATTTATAGTTTATTCTCCATTATTGCCAGAGGCCTCAAATCCCACATAGTCAAAATCTCCATTCACTGCTGCCTGCTGGGCATTTAACAAGAGCTCTTGTAACAGGACCCAGAACAAGTATGAACATGAATAAAAAGTGCAGGGGCCAGCCAGGCACCACAGGCTGTGAGGTAGCCAAGTGGAGGCATTGGAGAGAAACAGAGAAAGCATACAATGACCCTTGGAGCCTCAAGGCATGGCTTCAAAAGGTGTCAACACCAATTAAATTGTAAAAGCTCTGTCAGCTTCTGAAAAGTCATCCAGACAGGGACAGGACAGTACATAATCAAAGGGCTGGGATATGATTTTGTATGGTCTACACTAGACCTACCTGTACACATGCATGCCTGGCAATTTGTGACCCATATGTGAGCCTCAAGTTAAGGCTGTCCTTAAAGGTGTAAATATCCTTCCTTTGGGAGCTGTCCAGGTTTAAGCTGGGGGATCAGGAAAACCTTTGTCAGCAGGTAGTGATGACTGGTGGCTCCTATAGGTAAATTGCCTGAAAATGCAGCTATAACTAAGCCAAATACCACAGATTACGCCCGTAGATCAACTACAGGATAATTGCCTGGTCTCTTGGCTTGAGCTAAACCGAGGCAGAAAAGCCTATGTGACAAACAGCATTACAGAACATTTTCTTTGTCAGCAAAAGGCTTCATGGAATCTACTCTTTGGGGCAATGAGATATTTTGAGGGCAATGGATTTGCAGGGGGTTTGTGTCAGATGGCTACACCAGTAAGAAGATAATTTTGCATTTTTCATTTGTCTTTGGAAAGTATTAATATGGCTTTAAGGAATTCATTGGGTTTGGGCAGAGGTATCTAATCTCAATTCATGAAACGATGTCTCTCTCTCTCTCTCTCTTTTGCCTCCGGGTAACTACGAGAGGGATGACCAATTCATTGGATGGCTTTCAAAGTGACAGTGGAGTTGGGGAGGAGTAGAAATGCGTTTTATAGCTAAGGGGAAAAAGATAGGAAGAACTGTCAAACTGTTTCTCACATATTTTATTGCTAAGTAATTTTCTTGGTCTATGGAACTTTTCCACTCACCAAATCAAGTAAAATGCCTGGGGTTTGAGGTAGATTGATTCATCCTGAAAAGTAGACTCTCATGACATTAAAGTTCCAAGCATGGTCAATCTAAAAAACAAAAACACAAAATTCGGAAAGATTATTCTTAGCTGGGTTTTTTGATAGGGAATGCCACTTAATATAAAGATTTAGAATACATTCTCTTTAAAAAATTAAACTCTTTGAATGTCCTTAACATAGGTAAAATTTTTTTATTTTGTGGAAAAGATAAACCAGGCATACAATAATGTAATGTATGTTGGAGCATCAGCATAAAGCTATGATTTTTAGATTTTTCTAAAATATAATAGCTGTTTTAAAAATGAGTTCAATAACAAGTAGAAAATTGAGGAACACAATTTATTCAAATTTTAGTATCGATCCTGGGCCAGTCAAGATGGGCTAAGTAATGCTACAGTGACAAAGAAAAAAACCTCAGTGGCTTAAAACAGAAACACTTTCTCACCTGAATTTTCTATGGGTCTGGGATAGCAGTGTTTCTCCACTTGTTTTTAATATGACAACTCTTTATCAATATGTGCTTGCAGAATTGTCACGACAGGAAATAAGAGTTAGGGAGTCAAGAACCTACAACTACATGTTCCTACTCAGATGTGACAAATACCATGTCTGCTCACATTTCATTAGCCAAAGCAAGTCACAGGGCTATCCTAAACTTCTGGGGGCAAATACAGTTATCTGGTGAAACTGAAAGGAGAAGGACTTGGCATTAACAAATAGTTGTAAAGTCAGCTATAGACCAACCACTCTTGATAATCAAGTGTTCTTTCCGCTCTTCTGCTCCAATCTGACATTCAAGCCCTCTGTAAGAGAGATGATCTAAAAGCTCTTCATCCATCATGGAGTCCATGAGATCCCAGATAAGAATATGGCTCTTGTTGATAGGAGACATATAAACTTAAAGGAAGAGTTGTTTTCTCCCTTCATAATCCACAGACTATGAAGGAAAAAGGATGATACTGAAACTCAGTGTGGGGATTTAGAGAAGCTGATGGGCAGTCATTAGGAGGACCCCTTAGACTGAGTGGTAGGAAACATTCCTCAGTTAATCCAGGCTTCTGTTCCCTGAGGGGGATCCCAGCCTATTGTTTTGGTGACCTGTGACTTGACAACTTCACACTTGAAAGCTCAATTCTTTCTTTATTCTACTTAGTCACATCTATAATGGGCATTGGGGAAAATAAGAGATAAAGAATTGAGAAATAAGCAATTCTCTTAGGGCATTACCTGCCTGAGAAGGGTTATGTACCAAGGGTGATTTTAAGTAATAAATAGACACAGTCCTTTGAGTCCAGTCATGGGACTCCTTTGGCAGTGAAATTCTCTCAGAAGTTTCATAAGCTTCTTATCTATTTGGTTCTACACGTTCCATGTACCAATTCCATGCCCACCAGTTTTTATTTTGTTTTGTTTTAAAGATTTTAATTATTTATTTATTTGACAGAGATCACAAGTAGGCAGAGAGGCAGGCAGAGAAAGAGGGGGAAGCAGGCTCCCCGCTGACCAGAGAGCCCGATGTGGGGCTCGATCCCCGGACCCTGGGACCATGACCTGAGCCAAAGGCAGAGGCTAAACCCACTGAGCCACCCAGGCGCCCCGTTCTCTTTTGTTTTGTTTTGAGATTTAGTTCCTGGAATATTTGCTTTCTTATTTTCTATCTTTCCTCTTCTCTTTCTTTCTGCTCTATCCCAGCTTCCCACCTCTTCATATTTGCAGTTGCTTTTCCATTAAGTATATCATGGTTCAGGGGAGAGTCACACTTTCAGTCTCTTTTCCTTAGAGATTTTTGGCCAATTGAAAGGATAGATGGGGTGCCCCAGTTTTAATCATATCTTTATTCTGAGATGCCTTAATCTATTTCCAGATTTACAAATGGTGTGATAGTCATCCTTTGATTTGATCCTTGCCTTAACATTTAGATTTAATTTTTCTGTTTTGCACAAAGTAGACTCTAAGAAGCAATAACTTTTCCAACGCTACTAATCCCCAAACTTCTTTATTCTTCCAATTATTTATTTTTATTTAAATTCAATTAGCCAACATACAGTACAATATTAGTTTCAGATGTTGTGTTCAGTAATTTATCAGTTTTGTATAACACCCAGGGCTTATCACATCACATGCCCTCCTTAATGTCCATCACCCAATTACCCCAGGCCCCCACCCACCTCCCCTCCATTGGCCCTAAGTTTGTTTCCCAGAGTTAAGAGCCTCTCATGGTTTATCTCCCTCTCTGATTTCTTCTCATTCAATTTTCCTTCCCTTTCCCTATGAATCTTCTGCACTGTTTCTTATATTCCACATATGAGTGAAACCATATGATCATTGTCTTTTTCCGATTGACTTATTTTGCTCAGCATAATACCCTCCATTTCTATCCATGTTGATGTAAATGGTAAATATTCATCCTTCCTGATGGTTGAGTAATATTCCGTTGTATATAGATGCCACATCTTCTTTATCCATTCATCTGTCGATGGACATCTCAGCTCCTTCCACAGTTTGGTTATCGTGGACATTGCTGTTATGAACAGTGGGGTGCAGGTGTTCCTTCAGATCATTACATTTTTATGTTGGGGGTAAATAACTAGTAGTACACTTGCTAGGTCATAGGGTAGCTCTATTTTTAAATTCTTATGGAGTCTCCTAATTGCAAACCAGTCTATTCTTTTCTGAGATCATCTTTTTTTTTTCTTTTTGTGACACCTTGTCAATTGCAACTGACATCAATCCGCAGACACTCCAATTTTCTACGTAATCTTTCTTTTAGAGCAACTAGTTTTTTTTTTGCATAAGATCTGTCTAATAAAATATCATAGGTGGTACTATTCCCAAATGATTTGCCACTGCAGATGATTGATTTCCGTCTTCTAGCCTCTGCAGGGGGGGGCCATTCACAACTGGTACCCACTGTAGGATCAACTATTCCATATATTTTAGAGTTTTTGTCATGGCAGCATCTATTCCTAATATAAATAACTGTTTAAGTCAGTGTGGATTAGGTTAGGCTACACTAACAAACAACCCAAAATTTCAGGAGCTTAAAACAAAGATTTATTTCTCATTCATGCAAAGTGTACTATGAACCCAGAGAACTCCGAGGGCAGCTGAACTATCCTCCATGGGATGGCTCTTTGTTGTACTGCTTTCACAATGTGGTTTTCCAAAAGCTATAGAAGAGACAAAGTGAAGTACAGAATTGGGTGCCAGTAATTAAAATCTTTCTTCCTGGAAGACACAATTGTAATTTCTGCCACTCCTAACTTCTAATAGACATATAAATAAAATATATTTATCTTCTGTGTCCAGAAGGCAAGGAGAATTGGGTATCAGGGATTAGAGATCCTGTCTCCCAAATACACTGACTTTGTGGACTTAATGAATGGGAACATCATTTACCAGTTAAAGAGTTTCAGAACCCCTACTACTGTAAGCATTTTGTTTCAACTTTATTAGAATCATGATTATAATCCTAGCTGACAAATTTTGTATATTTATTAAATTTTTAAAGTACTTAAAAGTTTTAATATAACTTTTGTGAAAGGCTTCTCTCTACTAGTTTTTCAGACTCCAACTTACTTTCTAAATGGACACTGTAAAATGTTGCTCATGTTTTCCAATTACAATTATCAGGGGTTTTATAAGAACACTCTATGTCCCATATTAATTTTAGTGATATTTAGGGATAAGCACCTGTAGTGAGTTGAATGGTGGTGCCTCAAAAGATATGTCTATGTCTTGGAACCTGTGAATGTGATCTTATTTGGAAAAATGGCCTTTGTACATGTAATTAAGTTAAAGATCTGGAGATGAGGAGATCATCTGGGTTAGGATAGGTCCTAAATTCAATGGCAAGTGTCCTTATAAGAAAATACATGAAGAGAAGGTCTTCTCAGAGCAGAAGGTCATGTGAAGACAGAACAGAGACTGAGGTAGAGCTGTGAGGGAGGCTGACAGCCACTAGAAGCTGAGAGAGGGAAGAGAGAGTTTTCCTTTAGTGCCTTCAGAAGGCGTGCAGCCCTGGTAACACCTTGATTTTGGACTTCTGGCCTCCAGAACTAAGAATTGATGTCCTTTAAAGCCATCAAGTTTGTGGTAATTTATTCCCACAGCCCTGGAAAACGAATAGTGCCCATGTGACACTATTAGGCTTTTAAGAATAACAGATACAATGAATTAGGCACTATCATGACAAAGTCACACAATTTAGTATTAAAAATCTTTCATTTGAAACTGGGTAATCTGAATTCCACGTTTAACTTTTTGAAGTAGTTATATCCTGAAAAAATAATTGGTTTCCTCATCTATTAAAAAAGTTATAATAAGCCCTTGCCTGCCAATCCAGAGTAATGCTTTATAAATCAAATGAGGTTATTCATGTGGGGTGCCTTGAAATTAATAATACAGCAGATAAGTAAAATTTTAATTATGATACTTGGTAATATGAAGATGACAATAAATAAAAACAGACGTAGGCCTGACATAGTAATTTCTAAATAGTTTCTGTTTAAAATGGACTTCACTTAGTGAGCTTCTTAAGATTTGCAACAAAAGGAAAAAACGATCTAAGCACTGAACAAGCAAAAGACTTGCCCTCACTCTCAAAAAAAAAAAAAAAAAATCCACTGACTTCAAATCTCTTATTTCTATTTATTACTGTAAACTACATCTGAAATGTGGAAAGAAACTAAAAAAAAGCTCACTTCTTCGTTCAGGTACTCAAGAAAAATGTAAATATATTTATATGAAAACAACCCGAAAGGGTGGCTGAAAATTTATTATGTTTCAACACATACAAATCTTTCCTAGAAAATTACCATAATATAGTAAGTATATTCCAGGAACAATACTACCTTATTTCTGGGACTTCCCTTCTCTAATTTTATCTATCATGTATCTATCTATCTATCTATTTATCTTAAAAGAGGGAGAGAGAGAGAGGCAGAGAGGGGCAGAGGGAGAGGAAGAGAGAATCTCAAGCAGGCTCCATGCCCAGTGCAGAGCTGTACACTGGGCTTGATCTCATGCTGAGATCATGACCTGAGCTGAAATCAAGAGTTGGATGCTTTGCCGAATGAGCCACCCAGGAGCCCCTGTAACTAATTTTAAATATATCGATAAAGATTAACTCATAAGTTCTCATCATCACTTATAGGTGTTGTTTCCATCTTATAGACAACTCAGAGAGGACACCACAAATCACAACTCCAACTGAGAACAAAACGTTGTGATATAACTTTGAGGTAATGGTAAACTCTGGTGAGCTCACCAGATTTTGGATTCTCCTAGAACGTATTGTTTTTTCCTTTTGCAAATGGAAGCTTAAAAGTCAGTAAGTGTGGAACGTGAATCTTGAAGACAGAATTTTCTTCTTGTTCCTCCTTGGTTACCAGTAACTTAAAGTTGTTGCTACTGAGGGTACTTGATGTTTGGTCTACACTCCTGATTAATTTGAATGGCTGAGTTAAACACATGTGCCCTTTGAGCAAAGATTTTTGCCTGTCTTATTACTAGGAGCCTGTGCCAACACTATTAGTCTAATTTCACTCTATCCATTTGGTCCTGTTATAAAATAGTTTTCCACACCCTTGGTGGAAACTTTATCTCTATGGATTTACTATTAAAGCCCAGGCATTAGCCCTGTCATCATCTTCTTCTCCCACAAAGATGCCAAGGATAAGGAAGATTTTCATGCTGATGCTGATACCTAAGCTTTACAAGATCTCTAGATGACTTCAAGGAGACAGAGGCAATTCTATTGCTAGAAATTCTTTTATACTGCATGTTAAAAACCTTGGTAGGATTAAAAGTCAATGTTACAAACTTTAGTTGGAATAAACCAAATCTGCAGGCATATTGTGAATTCAGGAAATTTGAGGAGAATGAAAGAGCTCATGTCAATTGCAACTAAATTAAAATGACCTCTTGGATATTGATTCAGTTAGACTTCTTATTGGCCAGAACTCATCTCTAACCACCTCTACAGCTTGGTGAATTATCATGTCTCACATCTCTGAGCAGAAGACCAACAGTGCATTATCATTGGGCTGCTCACATTCACTGCAGCTCTGAACGCTCCATTCACTAATCTATCCAATCCCCCATTTGTCTCCCCTCCTCCCTAAACCCTCAGGAACTCCAGCTCTGTGATTAACAAAGCCATCAGCCTCTTCTCTGAATCTTCCCTTCCCTCACTAACTGAAACTTGGTAACCTCTTGAACTCCTTTTCCTGGAAAATCTACTAAAGAGGAGCCAATTTTCCTGTTATATGTCTTTATTTCAAAGTCAAATGGTAGGACAGGCATGGCCTTTGGTTCTCCATTGTTTTATAGCTATTTCCTTCTTCTTTCAAAACCCTAGCACTTCACAAGCTACAACATTCTTCTCTACCATCTCTTCTTTTTTTCTTTTTAAACATTTTTATTTATTTGAGAGACAGAGTGTGAGAGTGGAGAGCTCAGAGGGAGAGCAGACTCATTGCCATGCAGGGAGCCCGATGTGGGACTCGATCCTGGGACTCCAGGATCATGACCTGAACCGAAGGCAGTTGCTTAACCAACTGATTCACCCAGGCGCCCCTACCATCTCTTCTTAAGAGATTGTTTTCTTCTTAATTGTTTTCATTTACCGACTATGAGCCACTCATCTTCCCTCTGAATGGCTTTTGCCTCCCACTCACTGTCTTATTTTTCTGCTCGGTTGCCATCATCATTCTCAGAATTTTCTACTTCTGCATAGGAAATAAAGTTAATTGATTTTCCAACTCCTTAATCTCACCTTCAAAGTTCTTTTTTTTTTCTCCTAATCACTTTAGTTTCCAGTGTCTGTGACCAAATCTTCGGAACTGTTATCAGTAGTAATTGTCCCCCCTACAAAACTGATTTCAAGCGTTCAGTTTTTTGGTTACCATCTTTTATTCTAGTTCATTTTCAAAACATTTAATAAACAAATGGGTAAAATTTGTGATATTTTTGGGACGGAGTCTCTGGACACCATTGCCAGGACCAAATTCAGAAATGATCTTTGATATTGAAACACAAGAAAGGCGTTGCTTATATTACTCACTGGCTTTCCCAAATCCTCTGCTTAAATAGATTTGAAATGAATTCTTGTCAGGGAAGAAAGTTTCTCATTTTCTGTTGTTTGTTATTTTTTACTTCTTACATCCCAGACCTTCTCATTAGATAGATGGGTAACCAAAAATGCCTGAGGAAAAATATGACAACATTTTCTTTATGAACCTATCCTTATGTTCTGCATATGTTTTACTCTTCTAAATTCAAAAACTCAGAGATTATAATAAAAATATAATAGCGAATATATATATATAGTCATGTGTATGTAGTCATCTATATATGTTATAGATATCTTTTTGTTGTTGTTGTGGATCCTGTTTAAAAGGAAGCTGGTGTCATAAAAATGCCATTTCTCAACTTGAAAATAGTATTTCCAGTACTAAGAACTGCCAGAGAATAGCATACCATGTAATGAATGGAATCTCACTATTTTCATAGTCATAGATTTCAATATGCTAAAGCACAGATTTCAATACGCTCAAAGTTAGCACTTTAAAATTTACTTTAAACTTTGCAAAATAAAATTTCTTATCAATACCTGTCAAAATATAAGATAATAAAGTTTAGTGTTCTCAGTGGAAGACAAGTGAGAGTCAAAACAGATTCATTGCCTATCATTCTACCTCCATTTGTAGACTTTCTGTTCCTTCTTCCTCCCCACTGAAGATACCCTTTCTTCTTCTTATTTTGTCTATGTTGCATTTTAATATGCAAAGCAGCATCACAGCCAGACAAGGACCAAATTAACATAATACAAATGTAGAGAAAATGCCATAACTGGGTTTCTTACAAACAAAATATGAATATGATATGCTGTCTGGACTGCCAGATATTTGCATCAAGGCTTATGTGTTTTTCATTGACTGAGTTTATATTTTTATTTTCTAGCTCAAAGCTGACATAAATAAATGTAAATGCAGACCAGTTTTGCAAGTTATTAAGTACATTCAAATACTCCACAAAAATTTTATGTGGCTTATAAAATCTTACTGGATAATGTCCTCATAAATCTACCAAGTTAGACTCATTTCTTTATGACCATCTACGCAATTAGGTCTGGAAGAGATAAACATCTGTCAGAATAAGCCTACATTGTTCATTGGCTTGATTATCAGGCTTATTTGGTCTTCTGTTTGTATTTCTAGTGCTTGTATTCAAAGGAATTTTTCAGTTTCAAGTAATAGTAAACCAATTCGGGTACTTTTTAGAAGAAAAGGTACCTTATCAAGACCTGAAATTAAAAAATACAAGGATAGATTCAGATAAGGCTTGATCCAGGAACTAAAATGACATAACCATCTCTTTCTTTTTTCTTTCTTCTTCCATCCCCCTCTAGGCAGCTGCCTGCCCCTTTCTTTATCTCCTCTTCACTTCTCATTGGCTTCCTTCATGGTTCCTCTGTGTGGTGGCTTGAGGTTTAAAAGTTCTGGGCATATAGCATGCTAAGGTGGGAAATCTGACTAGAAAGTTCTATTAATATTCCAAATAGTTAACAGAAGTCTGAGGAATGATCTTGATTCTAGGGCCCAGGTCACACACTTATCCATGTACCAGCCACTATAGCCAGGAGATAGAATACTCTCATTAGCTAGGCTTGGGTTTTAAGTCAATCTCTGAAGCCAGGTGACTGGGTTCAAATCTTCCCTGAGTTTACATCGACCAAGAATGGAAGATAAGAATTTCCTGATGACAAATCTGGATGCAATTATTTAAAAGTAGAGGTTAGGCAGGGAGAGAACAACATTGTATATGAGAGAACTTATTCGTAAGCAACAGTAGAGTTCTTATAGTTTTATAGTTATGTATCCTCCTTGACATTAAGATGTTTGGTATTGGTCCTGCTTTCCTAAGTTGTAGAAACTGCACAATTGCTTATGGGTACAAGTGCTCCATTCAAATGATCATCAGTTTTGTTTATAGAAGTTCAGTTGCCAACTAGGGAGGATAATCAGAAGAAAAAAAAAAAGAGGAAAGACTCTTCACATTGGTTGGGGTGATAAGAGAAACAGTAGTGTTAGTAGGTTTGGTCAAGGTTGAAACGGAATGTCTTTTAAGAAACTCTGAGGACCTAATCATTGACTTCTATTTTCTCCCACTTTCCGATCCTTGAGAATTTTGTGTAGACAGTATTTCTCCACAAACACCTAATAAAAAGGGAAACAGGAAGGAGAAGTAGGGAATTTTAAATCGATTTTTGAGCTGCCACCTGGTTTTTATCAAACTCACACTCTGATATTCATTAGCCTACCTTGATGTCTGTGAGTCCTCGTGAACATAAGATAGTGCTTATTTTAATGACAGGCTTGTTTTTGAACCCAGTAATAGTTTTGAGTCATTTAAGCTGAATCTGGGGTCTTCTCTGAAATAATTAAAAGATGTGCTAGGTTCAGTTTGCCATTGGCTGTTTGTATGAACTGGAAGATTATGAAGAGACTTAGACATAAAGTGAAGAGTTTTTAGATGTGTTGGCTCCCTCCCTTCATGCAAAAAGGAACCTTTTAATTATTCAGCCTAAATTGTTCATTTCCAACATGTAAGGACTGATTTCACAAATTTTCTATTGAATAAGAATTTATGCCATAAACATCCTGGTATAGCTGATAGTTTAATAAGATAAACAATTATTCTTTCTAAAAGTACACTTAAATGTGTTACAAAGAGATTTAGCTTTATCTGTTACAAAGCATATTAGTTTATATAAATAAACACTAAAACACAAGATTTTAGAAAGAACTGTGACACCTGCCACTGAATTGGGACGTTGGATAAAATCAGAATGTATTTGTTGGACTAACATATTCTTAGTAGAGTTGGGGCAAGTGCTGCAACGGCGTTATCGTCAAGGTGTAATTAAAGTAGGAGAATAAGAGCAAGAGCGTTCCAGCAAGGAGGAGCTGTAGGAGTAAATCAGAGAAAGCCAGCTGGACAAGAAGATGGGGGAGAAGAGAAGAGAGAAAGGTGTTTCAGAAAGCAAGGATATCAGACATAAAAGAAGTTAAATAGTTGAACAGCCTCAGATGCCTTGAGAACCTCTAGAATCCAGAGGCTGTAGAGCTGGGAAGTAGCACAGACAGCCCAGGAGGATCATTTGAAGATGGGGCTGCTGATAGCCTAGGCGGGCAGGGCCAGGGCTCACTGAAAGCCTTGGAGGCTGTGTTTTAACCCATTTCCTTTATCATACAGAGATTAATAATAAAAGGGGTGTGTTGACTATAAATCTCTGAATTATATGATCATCTCTCATTACTCCTTTTTAAAGCTTGCATTGGTGCTTATTCTTTGGACAAAATAAAGTCTAACCCTTTAGCTCAAAGCAAATAGCTTCCATTCCCCTTTATGTTCCCTTGAGTGCATTGTGTTCCTGAAGTCACTGTTTCCCAGACAACACGATATTGTTTTTTTTTTCTGCTGTGTCCTCTGCCTGGATTTCCTCCTCCCCATTTCAAATGCCAGCTCTCCATAAAGGTTTTGCTAATTCTAGCTACTTCTCTGTTTTGCTTCCAGGGAAAACATATTCTTTCTCAGTTGTGATTATAAAACACTTTTTTTCCCTATCTTTCTTATACTATTTCTCACTTCTCTCTTGAATTATGATTATGTATGTGTGTGTATATATATTTAAATATATGTTTGTGTATATACGTATATATAATGTGTGTGTGTGTGTGTGTGTGTGTGTGTAGGCACATATGTATATATGTATTTAAATCTTATGACTAAATGTTAAGATCTTAGACAACAGGAATTGTCTAAATATATTTTATTAATTTCTTCTTCTAGTAGCATCTAGTGTAGTGCTCTGGACTTAGTCTGTTGCTCTAGTTGAGAGAAACAGAGAGAAGGAGAAAGGAAAGGGACAGAGAGAGTACTATATCATTGCAAACAGATGTTTTTTAGGGAGCTCATCAACTTGAACCATTTTAGGCTTTTCAGAGAGACATTTCACATGTGAAACAGATACATTAGTATCAATTACTTTTCAATTACTATTGAGTAGTGGTCAGAACAAACCAGTGGACTTTTATAAACCACTTTTAAAACTGTAGACACTTAAGTTTTTGCTTTAAAGAAACGTCCCACTTGGGTAAGAATTTGGGCAAATGTGGTAGAAAAAAGCCTACAGTAGATCTAAAAATTTTCAGTAACTATTACCTCACCTTTGAAAAGGCTGATAAATCGAATGTAATTGTTTCTGGATAAATTAATAGAATTTGATCTCCTCTTCCGTCTGTATATCTCAAATTGTTTTTTACACCCTGCCTACATATTCTTAGATTACTGAAGTTCATCATATATTTTATTTTTTAAACTCCGAGGTATATTTCAATCTTTTTACTGATGCCAGAAGAAAAAGTGTTCTGGCAGTAATGTTCAGTGGAAAATCCATTCTCGGATACGCTGGGATGCAGCTGACACGCAGGGCACGTGTGAATTTTACAGACAGATTTAGTGGGCTATTTGGCAGCAGGGAGATTAAGAAGCTGAACTCAGTAGTTTCATAGACGCTGACGTTATTCAACTTCTGGTAAAAAGCATTGCATATGTTAAAAGTCTGCTCCACTTTTAACCATGTACAGTAATTTAAGTATCTTGAATGACAGCACTTCTGTATAATCATAATCATATTCTTTGACTACTTGGAAAAATTTATCAGAAGAGAAACATGATTCAATATGTTTAGCTCTTTTCACCCTACAGAACAATATTATACATTTAATAAATTACAATCTGAAAGAGAACAGCAGATTTACTCTTTTGCTTTTGAAAATATTTGCTTTAAGAGCTGAGTTTTGAAAAGAAATATTTTTGGACAACTCTTAAAGACAAAGACAAATCAAAGTCCTGTTGTATCTTAAAGGAAGGTTACTGGTCCTGCTGACTGATGCTGACATCAGTGGCCGTGGCAGTTTTCCAGAACACACCACCTTTCTTTATCTCTTTTGTCTTCCTTCCCCTTCTGCTTTCTGGTTATCCCTTTATCTTCTTACTCTATTCTCCTTTTTCTCATTAAACTCATTTTCCTCTTCAGCTTTCCAACTGTGGTTCAAACCAACGACACTTAATGTTACTTAATATTAATCTGTCAGAAATATTGAAAAGCAAAGCAGTTGTTTTGACATTTCAACATTTTTTCCCCCTTTCTCTTTAAAAAAATTTTTTTTAAAAAATTTATTTATTTAACAAACAGAGATCACAAGTAGGCAGAAAGGCAGGCAGAGAGAGAGGAGGAAGCAAGCTCCCCGCTGAGCAGAAAGCCCCATGTGGGGCTCGATCCCAGGACCCTGGGATCATGACCTGAACCAAAGGCAGAGGCTTTAACCCACTGAGGCACCCAGGTGCCCTTTTCCCCTTTCTCTTTCCCTCCTTCTCCCTTTCTCCTTTCCTGTTTCCTTCTCTTTTTCTTCTTTCTTTTCTTCCTTCTTTCTTTATTTTTAAGGAAATCCGAAAATATTCTTTTTTTTCCCAATTTTTTTAAATTTCTTTTCAGCGTAACAGTATTCATTGTTTTTGCACCACACCCAGTGCTCCATGCAATACGCTTTATAACTTTGTTTTCTTTAGGCTTTCAGGTAATGTACAGTATTAAAAACATTTGTTTTTAAGACAGAAGAAACTTTTGATGGAATTAACCATTAAAATGATATAAATCAATCTTTGCTTCTAAAACATTATTTACAGTGTGTGTGTGTGTGTGTGTGTGTGTGTGTGTGTGTGTGTATTTTTAGTTTCCATAGGACACTGGGGTGAAAAAAGACATAAAAACTTTCATACAATGTTTGAGTCCTTTTGTACAAAATTTTCTTCTTTCCTACCATGTGTTGATAACTCAGCCAACTCCTCAGTATTTCCAGTATGATGGGAATTTCGCCCCAGCTTTCTCCACAAAGACCTTCCCTTCTTGTATTAAGGCTCATTTACATTTGTCTTCTGCCTCCCCTTTCTCCTTTTCCCATTTTTCCCCTTTGCAGCTATTTAGAAAAGGCAACTTTTTTTTTCAGTAGGAAAACACTTCAAGGTTTAAATATGTTATCATAAAATATCCTAGAAGGGTAAATGAAACCCATTAAAAATGACTATTTTTGTGAAATAGAACTAAGAAGGGGGGATGAAAGAGAAAATTCTAGAAATTAAGACTCACTGAATTCAAAGCATACATATTTATATATTAATTTATAATTCAATTAATTAAATATTGAATAATTTAGTTCAATAATTGTGATCATTATTATTATTTTAAAAGAACTTAAGTTCATTCCAGGTCCCTTTTTAAAAAATGTAGATAGTTACAGTTTTTTCAAACCTTTTCTCATATAATAATTATTTTTAGGCCCTGCTTCTTGTTTTCTCTGCTCATGCTTATACTTTCTTTTGAAAGGTATTTGAGTGTGGCAGCTAGAATGGAAAAAAAAAAGATGAATTTATTTGATGGTGATTCAGTTGTGAGTATGTGTATCAACTTCTATGCACTTATTTCATGTTAGTGTTTAGCATACAATCTTTAGCACAGAGCAATATGGCAATCCAATCTTAATAGAAGAAACTGTATTCTTCATAATAGAAGAAATGATGATAGTTACTAAAAATTGAACAAGAAAGATTTTAGTAGAAAAAGTTGGCTCA